>NW_027491160.1:1444583-2889167 GCF_021521415.1 Bidens hawaiensis
AAGTGGGAGAAGCTCAAATCACAGGACCCGAACTGGTTCAAGAGACAACCGATAAAATCGCCAAGATCCGTGATCATCTGCTGACTGCCCGAAGCCGACAGAAGAGTTACGCAGATCGTAGGCGGAAGCCTCTCGAATTTCAAGTTGGTGATCTTGTTCTCCTCAAAGTGTCGCCCTGGAAAGGTGTTGTCCGCTTTGGGAAGAAAGGTAAGCTTGCTCCTCGTTATGTTGGTCCATTCAAGATTCTCGCGCGTGTAGGAAAAGTTGCCTACAGACTTGACCTGCCGCCCGCGCTCAGTAATGTGCATCCAACGTTCCATGTATCCAATCTCAAGAAGTGTTTAGCTGACGAGAACCTTCACATTCCACTTGATGAAGTTCAAGTTGATGAAACTATGCATTTCGTTGAGAAGCCTGTTGAGATTATGGATCGCGAGGTAAAGCAAACCAAGCGCAGTCGCATCCCTATCGTGAAAGTTCGCTGGGAGTCCAAGCGCGGAGCCGAGTTTACATGGGAAAGGGAAGATCAAATGAAGATCAAGTACCCGCACCTGTTCTCTGCGCAACCTACTTCGAGATAAATTTCGGGACGAAATTTCTTAAAGTAGGGGAGACTGTAACATCTGCCCCGATCCGACCCGACCCAGGTACCCGTTTCTCCGATCCGATCTCTTTCTTTTATGATTTAATATTTATACTTATATTTTACTTTTAATAATAATATATATATTTTCCTTCCCGCCTCTTTCTCTCTCTTTCTTTCCGCCGTCCCGTCCCTCTCCTTCTCTCTTTCCGCCTTCTTTTCCCTCTTGTCGCCGTCCCGCCCTTACGCCTTGTTTCCCTCTTTTTCTTCTAACTCTTTGCTTGTCCTTTGTTCCTTCCCGCCTAAGGTTGTCTGCGCAGCTCCACGCGCCAGACCCCTTACAAGGAATCCTGCGTGAAGACCACCTGTTTCAGCGATACGCGAGACGAACTCTTCTCGCAGCGCGCTAAGAATTGTAATTCTTCTCGCAGCGCGCTAAGAACGGTAGTTCTTCCCGCGACGCGCTAAGGATTTGTAGTTCTTCTCGCAGCGCGCTAAGAATCGTAGTTCATCCCTCGACGCGCGAAGAATTATAGTTCTTCCCGCGGCGCGCTAGGAATTTTAGTTCCTCCCGTGGCGCGCTAAGAAATGTGATTCTTCCCGCGGCGCGCTTAGAAATGTATTTCTTTCCGCGACGCGTTAAGGTTGGTTCTGTCTGCCTTCGCGCTCGCGCTCTCTTGACCTTCTGTGTCTGCCTTCGCGCTCGAGCCTTCTCGCGCTAAACCCTTTGAGTTTTCTTCTGTTTAATCTAGCCGTTTGCTTTTGTGTTGTCTTATCTTTTGCTTTTGGAATCTTTTGCTTTTTGAGATCTTTTCCCCTTTTTCTAGGGAATGTGTTCCCTAGGGTTTCTCTATAAATAATAGTATTATTTTTCCTAACACTACACACACAAAACACTTAATCTCTCCTGTTCTCCTTGCTCTCTCTGCCGCCTCCCTCTCTGCCTCCGTCTTCCTCCCTGTTCTGTCCTGCTTTTCCGGTAATATATATATATATAATAATTTACTTAAGCAAACTTATAATCAAGACTTAAAGCAAATCGTTAAAACAATAATCTTATTTATAGGTTAACTTGTGCTTGTTTAAAGTTGGTTCTTGCTTTATCTTACACCGCATCGTTTATCAAGTGAGTAATCTCGTACCTAATCCCTTTTTGCTTTTAACGTTTTGGGATGTTCATGTGTTCATACAAACTTAGAGTCTTAAACTGTTTATGAACTTTAGTCGCGCAGTATCCCATGTGTTGAGGACGTAGACTTGGCTGTTTATTTGTATGTGTGGATCATTAACCGTCTTGTCGGTCTATTCCGCAGTTCTCATGGTACCATTAGATGAACACGGGAGAACTATCGTTTATGATTTTCTCTTTTGTTTGCACATGCACAGTTTGTCTTGTTTGTGAGCTCAATTGTGAGCACTGGCAGTCTATGAATCTTAGAGTTGGTCCCGATCAGATTACACCCTTGTTGAAAACCAGACATACACATGTTGCGCGCAGATTTATTGTTATCTATGTATTGTATTAAACTTGATTTCTCACCAACACGCAAGTGTTTGACGTTTATTTTAACACATGTTCAGGTTTGCAGTAGCTGTTTTGGAGCTTGTGGACACATAGGAAGTTTTCTTTATTTTGGACCTAGATTAAAATGTATCAAGACAAGTTTTTGCTGTTCGAATATTATGATTTATAATATATTGATTTATGATGATTTATGTTATCTTATGTCTACTTTGCGCGTGCGCGAATGAATGTATTTATTAAATATTGACACCCAATAGTGTCACGAGTAATGAAACAATATGTGGCGCCCCGATGTATAATCCGCCTTTGGTCGGGGTGTTACAAAAATACCTTAGAATACTATTGAAAGTGTGTGTATGTGTACATTTATGATGAGATAGATTTTTAAACAAGTTTATAAATAATTAAATAAATGCAATAAACAATCAAGTAGGGTAAACACGTATGAGCACACGTATAGGGACCCTAGAGCATAAACTATACTAGGTTGTTACGTCTAACCACCTATCCTATAGTCGATGGCTCTGATACCAATCTGTCACACCCCGACCAATGAAGGCGGAAACGTCGATGCGTGACATGATTGCTCATTGCACAACGACACTATAAAGTTACAATATTTAAACAACTAATTTAAATCCATATCATCATAAATAACACAACAATTGTTCATACAAAATGCCAAATAGATAGATACACAAATAACTTGTTCTTTCATTTTCTAATATCCTAAAGCCAAGATGATAAGTTTCTTCAAGTAATCCAATCAAGCTAACATCAAACCTGTAACATTGCATAAAATAGAGTTTGTCAACACAAAGGTTGGTGAGCAATTTTCATAGTTTGGACAATAAGTATCTAGTATGAAATCCACAACTAGTATATGAAAACAATAAATAATAGCAACAATTTAGATAATAAAACGGTCAATAAGAATACATTGACGAACCGTCAATAAGAATACATTGACGACAATAATGAAATCGTCAATAAGAATACATTGACGACACATTTCTATATGGGGATACCATATATACTCGGAATTAACGTATGATCATACCTTGATGAGGCTACCCGCCTTAGCATTCAAGAATTTGCACATATAATCATGTAAAGCATATAACACCAAATCGAGTATTTATTTCAGTAAACATATACAATAAGTGTTGTGGTTTAAGACTCAAGTATAAATCATTTGAATTTGAATAAGTATGCAATGCCACCCCCAAAACGAAAGATGGAAAACGGGGGATGAAAAAATACTCACATTAACAAGTAACTTGAGAGATAGTGTCGTGAATAATCGGAGAGATCGGTTTAACAAGCAAGATCTATATTAAACGGGTCTTGTGTTAGTAGGTAGTCTTGGAAGGGTTTAAAATAAAATACATGACAAATAAAGTAAATAAATAAAGTTTAGGATTTAAAATGTAAATATTTGAGAAATTAAAGAAACGAGTTTTGTAAAATAAGTTTACTCGAAACCGGGTCTCGGTATTCTATTCATTAGTTTTTTTTCTTTTTTTACTCAACCTATGTTAAGTAATAATGTGGGTTAAAATGCAATATTGCAAAACCCTTGGTTATAAGAATACCAAAACGAGGTTTAAACGAGTGTTCGGATTTGTTGATTCGAGACTTGATAATTGACCAAGCTCAAACTTAACTTCCCAAAATAATAAATGTTATGAGATAACTCAATAAAATCAAAATAGACTTAACCAAGTATGTAGTTCTATTGTGAAGAACCTTAACGTTCGTTAAGCGAGTATACGACTTTATCGGTCCAAACTTGTTATAAGATCAAGTTGGTTACTGACATGCCAAGTATGCTTAGAAATTAACTAAAATTGATTTAAAATATAATCTTGAAGAAAAATATGATTTTTGGTGGCTAAAAACACACTTGTGTATCTTAAGCGAGTGAACTCGGTTTAGTTTTGTTTTTGGTTCGGTCCTTGACTCGGAATAAGACCGAGGATGGTTACCATATACCCAATTACCATGGAACTTGTAAAATAACTTATAAATAATAATACTCAAGTTTTACATTCAAAAAGTTAACAATATAGCTTTTAAACGAAAGTTTGGTTTTTGGTTCGGTTCTTAACTCGAGATGAAGCCGAGGCTAGTCACCACATACCCAATACCATGGAACTTGACAAATATGAACAATAAACTAAAATGTGCAGAAGTTAAGCAAGTATAACAAGTTATATGGTTAGATTTGTTAAATATATAAACAAGGACTACAAAGTCCTCCATGTAACCTTGCCTTACTAGCCTGACATTTCAACCGGCCGAGACCGGAGAAATGAAAGACCGAAGGTAAACAAGGAGTGTATATTATATATTTGTTGTAACATCAAGCTTTAAGTATCGAGAAGTTAGTTAAAATGAAAGATTAGCTTAGTTTGACCTTGAGAGTCAAACTATGAAGAACAACCTTAGAATTCAAGAATTTGAGAGAGAAATGAGGAAATGAGCAAGCACAAATGAAGAAGATGGGTGTGTATATATAGGGTAAGTTGAATGGGTCTTTCATAAATGGTGTTTCATGAAAATGGGTTTGTTATAGACCCAAGAAAGCACAAACTACAAATGGGTCTTTCAAGTCTTCATTTTGGTAGTTTTAGTTCCTAGAGTTCGTTTTGAGCGTTTTCGGGGCATTTTAAGAACCGAAAAGGGTGTTTTTTTAGATCCGACAACTATAAAACTAATATATAACATAAAATTCATCACTTTGATAATATCGAAAGGTTCGGGATACAAAACGGGTCGGGTTTACATAAAGAATACAAGTATAAATAAACCGAAATTGACAAATGTCACATATATGTATACATACATATATACAGTAGATGTGCGGTATAAGAATTCGTTGCTCCGACATAACCAGCACCAGATCAAGATATTAGTTTGATGAGTTTGAATCTCTCGAATCCGCGCTATCCGCTAACGGCAGCAATAACGGGAGCCCATACTTTGGACAGAGAAGTGGAAATTCGGTCATTGCTCCAACATAACGAGCACCAGATTAAAATATTAGTTCGGATTTACCTGAACAGGTTGACACGTATGTGATGTGCTAAAAGTAGTTATATAAAAACACGCTAATCTAGACACTAAGTAATAAATTCTAGACTCTTAAACTTAACTAAACTACTAACCGGCAAGTGAACCAGTCGACTCTAGTACAGCTAAGTAAGTCCGGATATCGAACCCACGAGACTCTTTAAATTACGTTTACTAGCTAATTAGACTCGACTACAAAACACGACTTATTATTTATATTTGTTTAAGGGGGTTTTTATTTAAAATACTAAATTAATACTATAATTAAAACTATTTAAGAAAACAAATAAATTAAACGAAAACAAAGTTTGTTATGAAAATAAGATGATGATGATGAGAAAACTACATAGGCTAGACTCCCCTAAATTTTGGTAATGAATTGACTCGGGAAAATATTTAGTTATGGACTGGGATCGTCAAATAGACACTTAAAAGAAAAACCAAATGGGACCCCTGACCCTTCTCAAGAGAAAGCCTATGGATTTCTAACAAGTTTTAACGCACACCAGTATTAAAAATCAAGTTCGCTTACGGTCACCCAATTGTTTACAATTTAGTCCTTTATACGAAATCCTACCTTACAGCGCGGAAATCAAAGGCAGTTTAATATATCGAATTGATTCAATAGACAATAATTAAATAATCAAACCTAGACGGACTCCTTACGAAGAACTAAATCTAGCAAGATCAAATAATAAAGATCTATCAATAACCTAGCACCTTACAGATTTAGGTTAGCAGCACACTTAGGTTTAATTAATTAATAATTATTATTCCTATGATCTTAATGCATATCAATCATAAAATAGTCTAGATGACCTAATAGCAACCTATCATAATGACAAACAATAATCTAGGCAACTATGGAATAATAATAATTAATCAAACAATCCTAAATATCCATATGCATCAATTTAATATGATTAAACCTTTTACTAAATCATAAAAATCATAACGATAAATAAATCCCAAATCAAAACACAACGTCAAAATAGGTTCATCATAAGCCTAGGCAGTCTATAATTTTTAGCCTAACATCATAAAATAAAACAAAACAATAATAAAGGAATTCATGGTGGAAAACAAAATAAACGAAAGATTAAAGGCGATAAAACCCGTGGTCTTCGTTCTTGGATGATAAGCACGCCACCGTATGATTCCAAGCCTTCAAAACCTCCAAAAGATCACCTCTTGAGCTCCAAATTTTGTTTATGGCTTTCAGGTTATGATTAGGGTTAAGTTTATGGGTGTTTATATAGACTTTTAAGGCCCATAAACTTAAAATTAGTAGAAGACTCTGTAAATCTAAGCCCATAAACTTAATATTTGTAGAATATTCTAGAAAACTGAGCTCAAAGTGCCGCGCGACGGGCCTTCTTCCATTTTGCTTGTTTTCGCCCTCTTTTTGACATGGTTGAAACCCGGAACCTAAAATATTCAAATAAATTAGTAATATACAAATTCTAATAAAAACCGAACGAAAACTAATAAAATATTATATTAAATATACAAGGGATTTATATATATTTAGCCTTATATCAGTATGCTAACGTGGATTTAGGCTCGGTGTTGACGCTGATATTAACACGTTTGCTTAAAGCTTTCGTTATCGCCGGCATAATACACAATAGAAGCACAAACTCAAGCAACAATCCATACAACAGCAATTCTCTTCATAATAATTTCTCTTCTTCATGTTTTGTACTCTATTGAGTTAAAGTAGAGAAAATAATGAAGAAAATTGCTATTGTATGGATTGTTGTTTGAGTTTGTGCTTTCATCGTGTATTATGCCGGCGATAACGAAAGCTTTAAGCAAACATGTTAATATCATCGTCAACACCGAACCTAAATCCACGTCAACATACGTGCCAACCGGTTCAGGTAAGTCAGAACTAATATCTCAATCCGGTGCTCGTTATGTTGGAGCAATGATCGAATTCCACTCCTCTCTCCAAAGTATGGGCTCCCATTATCGCTGCCGTTAGCGGATACCGCGGATCCGAGAGATTCAAACTCATCAAACTAATATCTCGATCTGGTGCTAGTTATGTCAGAGCAATGAATTCTTATACCGCACATCTACTGTATATATGTATTTATGTATGCATATAAGCCGATAATTCTTTAATATACGCAAGCTGATCAACTTAGAATACCTCCAACTAAACATAAAAATAATAATAAGCCTAAGCCTACACTTAGTGACAACTGATATGTGTTTAAGTGAACACAACTACAGTTGCCGGTGGTGACCAACGGTCAAGACAGTTGGAGTTTGAAGAAATCGAAAAACCAGATTTGAGATGTCGATAACGAAAGCAGCCAAGAAATTGAAAGTTCGTTTGGAAATGCTAGTTTTCCCAACTAAGGCACTGTAACTGATTCAAGATGCCCATTACGAAACCAGCCAATAAATTGAAAGTCCGTTTCACACTGTCAATTTTCCCAAATAAGCCATGCAACTGAACACCCTTTGTCGAATTTCGAATAATAATATATTTTTGATAATTAAATAATATTAATAATAATAATAATAATAATCATAAATAACATTAATAATAACAAAAGAAAAGAAAAGAAAGAAAAAAAAAGGAAAAAAAACCATAATAAGACAAAACTGATGGGCTTTTCTAGAAAAACCCACTAACATAACCAGCATAATATAATATAATATAATATAATATAATATAATATAATATAATATAATATTTTGTTACTATATTATATTAAAAACATACAATGCAATCTAAGAACGTACCTCCGAACGTCTTGTGCCAGCACCTGACATCCGCATCTGAATCTCTGGATTACATCATGTACCTAATAATAATAATATTTTAATACTAATAATTATATGTTTAGAATAATATTATTTTAATAATAATAATAATAATAATAATAATATTTTAATAAACACAATAACAAAATGTATTTTATTAACAGTAACATTTTAACAACAATAATAATTTAATAATAATAATATTAATATTCATATTTTAACAGTACGAGAAACCTACTTTAAGTTTGTGAGGCCCGATGAACTAGGGTTACCGTGGTGTCTATATGGAAGGCATGGTGTAGTATAACAGTCGGTGCCTAAACAAATTTCAAATCGTCACATAACAAAACTAAACCAGTCACCAAATCTCCGTCCTAACATGTACAACTATGTCCTAACATGTACAAAATAAAGTAGACATATATATATGTCTACTTTAAAATGCGGCGTACAAGAAGATTACGCAACCGTCTCTCTTTCTCTCCCAATGGATGAAATTAAAAGGCCCCACTCAAGTTTGACAATGTACCCCTATTTCTAAAATTCTACCTGGCCCCCTTCTAAGCCCCTTATTAACTATTGAAACAAATTTGTAGCCCCACTTTCATTTTGCGTTAAAAGTATTCTAATAATTATTAACTAAATTATAATACTCTAAATTTTTTAAAACTCGACTTAATTACCAATCAATAAGTGTATCGGTCGACTCTAATATAGCTAAGTAAGTCTGGATATCCAATCCACAAGACTCTTTGAATTACGTAAATTAATTAATTAGATTCGACTGATAGACACGACTATATAATTATTATTATTAGTTTAGGGGGGAGGGGGTTAATGGAAACTAATTTTAAACTAATTTAGAAAAACAAATTAAATAAACAAAAGACATTAAGTAGATTTCAAATCAGATGACGATAAAAAACCACCTAAGCTAGAATCCCCAAAGTTCAGTTATCAACTAATCGGAAAATGCTTTGTTATGGAACCAAGATCATAAATAGTTATTTAAAAGAAAACCTGAACAGGACCCCTTACTCTTCTCAAGAAGTCACCTAAATTTTCTATTAAATTCTCAAGAACACCGGTTTTAATGTTAAACTTCCTTACAGTTATCTAATTAATTATGAACGAGTACTTTCATACGAAATCCTACCTTACAATGCGAAAATCAAATGATGTTTAATAAATTTATTCGACATTAATAGACAAAACTGAAAAATCAAACCTAGACGGACTCCTTACGATGAACTAAATCTAGCAATCTTAATCGACCAAGACATATCACATAACCTATCACCTTACAGCTTTTTAGCTTAGCAGCATACTTTTATTTATTTGATTAATGATATTCTTTCTTTGATCTTATTATAAATCAATCACAAACTAGTCAAAGCACATAGTAAATGACCTAACAGAATCATAATATATGACAGACAACCACCAAAGACTATGTGGAACAATATAACTCACCAAACAAAGCCAAGCACGCATATACATCGAATAAACGAAATCAAACTTTTACTGATTCATAAAACCATAACGAAAAAGCAACAATCCAAATAAAATCAAACATCACGATGGTTCATCACAAAGCCTAGGCAGTCTTAAAAGTTTTAGCCAAGCATTATCAAATCAAATAAAATAAGAACGTTGGAATTCATGGTGGAAAACAATAAAGAACGATAGATTAAAGGCGATAAAACCCATAATTTTCGGTCTTGAATGATAGGCGCTTCACCGTATGATTCTGAGCCTTCCAATGCTTCAAAAACCTTCAATCTTGAGCTCAAATTTCGTCCACAACAACTTATTAACATATGATCTCCCCCAGGTTAAGGTTAATGGCGTTTATATAGTGATTAAAGGCCCAAAACCCGGAATATTCTAAAAAATAAGCCTCGTCGCGTCACGTGACGAGAGATAGGGGTTCTGGCCGCGTAGCGTGGGGGGAAACAAGGGCGATGTGCTGCGCGCCAGCCCCCCCTTGGGTGGCTGCGCGGCGTGGGGAGGAGAAACCCTTCGGTTCTCATGCCGGTTGGACCGGTTCTTCGTTTTAGCTCATTTCCTTCTCTTTTCTTCTTCTTTTCAATCATTTTTAACGCCCGAAACCTACCAAACATTAAAAGGTTAGTAGTATACAAATTCTAACCGAAAACTAATTAAAAACTAATAAAATACTATATAAAATATACAAGAGAAACATATATATTTATCATCATATCAATAGTTGCTAATCATGATATTTCTAATCCATAATTGTAGCCAATTCATGTTAGATGTTTTAAGTAATATTTATTAACTAGAGCTCTTAGTTAATTTAAAGTCTAGCAAGTAGCAACTCTTAATCAACATATTATTCATCACTCAAGGTGTAGTATTTATGATTTATGTTCCATTAGGTTAATGATATGATTGATCATGAGAAATCGAGAGCACACGAACCGTAAACATGCTTGAGTTTTGATCAGCTTGATCGACACTTTTCTGTTTATTATTTGATAATTAAAAACAAAGATCACAAGGGGTTTAAATAGCCTAACAACTAACCCTACAAGAAACTTAAAAACAAGACTAATTTGAAACTAATTCAAACACAAAAGAAGACAAACATAATAAAGACTAAACTTAAACTTAGCAAATAAGTTTAAACAAAATTATCTCTTTAGCCCCTTAATTTATGATCCTCCTCTAAACTATCCTTCGAGATCAATCGTACCTCCCTTGTTGTAGTGGCATTACCAGCCGCCATTGACTTCGTGCATGTGGGTTGTCTCATCGATTAGAGCAATATTTATTTGTCGCACTTGGGGTTGCTTTCAGGTCTCTATTGTGATATATTATTATCGTTTAACATGCTATCGGAGTTTGTTGTACTGGTTAATTGATATTTGATTGGACTTTTGTAAATTAGCCATTGAATTGAAAGGTTCCTTTCTAGATAAGTTAGTGAAATCAACAGGCACTTCTTACATTTATAACTAGAAGATAAGAAGAAATGCTTTAGAAAAAAAAAAGATGATGTTAAAGGCTATGAAAATGACATAACTCTTGATTAGACTGGCACACTAATCATCATCATCATCATCATCATCGTACTCAGTATATCCCACCAATAGCAATGCTTTGGTAGGGTCTGAGGAGGGTAAGATGTAGACAGCCTTACCTCTATCCCATAGGGATAGAGAGGCTGCTTCCGGTGAGACCCCCGGCTCGATAGTAGTTTTGAATCAAGCCTTGGACATAAGACACATAATACTCAATCATCGGGACACCGGCTGATTGGTGCATGTGCCCTTGTCTTTCGGCTATCAACGCCACCACATGATGCCTGATTAACCTTCCGCCACTTTTAACGTTATTTTCACGTGATTAGTAAAATAACGTCAAAATACAGGGCCTCAATTTTGGCCACAATTTCTTAACTCACTTTAGGTAAATGTTCACCTTTGTCAATCTACTAATTAGTTGTCAAATTGAACATTCTTATCTGTGATAACTGTTAACTAGCTTAAAAGACTAGCCTGATGGGTGAGGGAACCCATTTGACTTATAGACCTCACTAATTGCCCATACAACTGATACTATCGATATACGACAAGTCTCATACCTTGCAATGGTTTTACTCCATAACAATATGATGTCTCACGAAAGTTTTTGATGAATGCTCCAATATATAGTTAATTGATCACATATCTCCTTTAGTCGCAAAATTCAGTAGTGATTCGCTTGAAACCAATGCCCGCTCGAGGCTTCTAGCAGCCGTCGCCCAAACCTAAAAGAGTAGCAAATCGAATTATTTCTTGTTGTGCATTGTTTAAGTCTGCTTGCTCTTGACCCATGTCTTAGATGCATTAGTTTATGATTTTCATTATTTGTCTCGTTTTGACCAAACTTGATAAGCATCCCAGGTCCTTCACTGAACTACGTACAATTATATTATGTGGTTCTCAATTTCTTGTTTAAAATTTGTTTTGTAACGCGAATCTCCTATATATGAAGAACCAATTTGCTAGCAAGTATATGTTATAAAGAGAACGTCACATGTATAAGGAATGAGCAAACAAAAAAACGTGAACTAAATGTTTGATCGGCTCAGATAATCAAGCATCTCATGATATATGTACAAAGAGTCATATATATAATCAAATATATCGCATAATTGTGAGACAAGATGTTGGCACGACGGAATCATGTATGCTTATCTTACTTAGTGAAATATATGGATGATTATTTCATCAAATCTCCACATATTTATAAACTAAAATCTCGCTTTCATCAAATTCTGAATTGCATACCTACATCGACAATTGGATCCTCGACCTCAGAAAAAATACTAATTTGTGCGTCAGTTCCAAGGAGTAAAGCCTGAAACACCTTATATCTTTTTATTTACAATATTAACACATACTGACGCACTCGAGCTCTGGCATCTCTATCAAAGCAAGGGGTGAAGCAAATGATAAATGTACATATCATCGATTACTTACGCTTCAATGAAGATTTGTTTGTATCATATGAAATTGTTGGTAAAATTTTAAGCTGCTTCTTTAGTTTTTGGTGTTAATTAGTTTTAACAGTTTTGTCTTAAATATAAAAACTTTAAACTGTCTACAGAAGAAGAAACTTCAAACTTAATAAATAAAATTGGTATATGCAAAAACAGTCGCCAATATTCCAACAGCCACTCTAAAAATGAATCAAGACAACCTAAATTAAGGCCCTACAAAACACTTATCATGCAACTCAGTAAATAAAAACCAAAAGATGAAAGCAAGCACGACTCAAATTCACTCTCCGGGTGTTGTTGTCAGAGATGCTAACACGGCATATATTATTAGCATACGTGATAGCAAGAATCGAATCGTCTTGGAGTCTGTTATAAATCAAGGTTACTAAGCCGATACCACCGCAGTTGCAGTTTCTTCAGCTTGCAAGCTTGCATAGTATTTGACCAAAACGTCCCATCCTCCCGGACACATAAAACTATTCGGAGGGCTCTCCCCTGCTCTTGCAAAGGTTCTCATCTGAAATAAAAAAATAAAAAGAAATCAAAACTTAAAATGTGTTGTAGAATGAGTGCTTGATCGAGAAGTGTTTAATAAGTTTTATTTGACAAAGAACAATATTTTAAAATTTTCAAAATTATTTTTTTTATCTTTCTTTTTGTTTTGTTATGCTATTTTATCAGGGTATGCAGCATGGATTAAAATTTAGAAGTGTGCATGGGTCAATGTTGGTCAGTTTAAAGCTCAAACCAAACAATATACTGAAGATTCAGTTTGTAGATTTTCGAAAACCGTCATTTTTATATTTCAGTTTTCACAATGGGCTCAATTCAGCTTTGCCATTTCAGTTGAAGAAAAAAAGGCCCAAAATAATGTGTTTGGGTCTGAAAAACTGAAACTTTGTGCCTAAACTTATTTGCTAATCCATGATTAACTAATTTTTAAACATTTTGGCTAAAAGTTTGGGCTAACACCATGTATTAACTTTTTTATAAATTACTTAACATTCAGAAATAAAAACTATAACTCATAAAAGAAATAACAAAATTCAGTTCAGTTTTTTTGGTACATTCAAAACTGAAACCAAATCGTAAATTCGGTTTTTGAAATAACATAAAACCAAACCCTCGATTTTGAGTTTAATTTGGTTATTTCGGCGTTTCGGATCGGTATTTTCTGTTTAATGCACACACCCATGGAGTATGTAGGTTTCTAACTAGTTTCAAATCTTAAGGTTTGTCTAATATTTGTTTGAGCGTTAAACAAAAAATGCATAAAAATAAAAAATTCCCAAATTGACATCCTTGAGTTTGACCACTACTTAGTCACAAAATAGAAAAAAGGGGCATGCATGGGTTTTGTGAGTGTGGGTGGTGGTGGTGTGTGTGTGGTTTGGGAAGGGGGGGGGGGGGGGGGTGTAAAATCTTGGCTAACATACCTTGGTACCAGATATGAAAAGAAAATCTTTAGCACGTGAAGGGTCGAAGAAAGCCATCTCTTTAGCTACTGTGTCATATGCCGCCACCTGCAACAATAACTACCACATTAGGACGATTTCATCATAACAATAAAGAACCAAAATTATCATACAGTTTAACCTACACATTAGGCTTTTGAAAACCTTTCGTTTTAGCTTCCGGTTTTCATTATGGGTTCACTTTCGGTTTTCCCATTTAGGCTTGAAATTTTGGGCCGAAAAAAATGACCCAAAATAATAAATCAGGCCGGAATCCTTGGGCCTAAATTTTTTTGTCCATTAATGACTAATCAATATATTTTGAACTAAAACTTTTGGGCTACACAATCTATTAACTTCGAAAATCAACATCATCATCATCATCATCATCATCATCATCATCATCATCATCATCATCATACTCAGTATATCCCACCAATAGCAAAGCCATGGTCGGGTCTGAGGAGGGTAAAATGTAGACAGTCTTACCTCTACCCCGTAGGAATAGAGAGGCTGCTTCCGGTGAGGCCCCCGGCTCGATAGTAGTTTTGCATCAAGCCTTTGACATAAGGCACATAACACTCAACCATCGGCACACTGGTCAATTGGTGCATGTACCCTTGTCTTTCGGCTATCAACGCCACCACATGATGCCTGATTAACCTTCCGCCACTTTTAACATTATTTTCACGAGGTTAGTAAAATAACGTCAAAATTAGTGCAATTTCACTTTTGCCCACCCGAGGGTTCACACACATATATTAACTTCGAAAATATAAACTATAATTTCATAAATTCTATTACAAGCATTCAAACAAAACAATTTAATCCATGCAAAACCAGCTTTTACAACCAAACCGGAAATTTGTTTTTGAGAAAACATATAACCAAACAGTCAGTTTTCGGTTGGGTTCAGTTAGCCCGGTTCAGTTATTTTGGTTATGGTTGCGGGCCGGTTATTTTGATTTCATCCACACCTCTACCAGGTTGAAATCGCACCCTCTAATTGGCAATATCAATTCAATTACTTGTGAACGGGTGATTCAAGCTACATTGCATCTTTAATATGCGGGTCAAATGTGTAAAAACAACAGCTTAGATGAAAACATTTCAAAAGGGTCAAAATATATGGAGAGTTGGAGGCATACCCTGAACGGCAAGATATTCAACTTCTCCAATCCCGGGGCCATGCTTAACACCTTTTTACCATGATCAGGATCATACAAGTCACGTTTGTCAGTAGGATGACCCATGCCAGCTGGATCACGACCCACAATGTAGAAATTAGCACCAGCGTTTATTCTTGCCTTCGCATGCCACTGTACTTCAGTGGGACCAGCGTAATGCATCGGTGATGGAAATATAGACACGATGGTAGTCTTGGGGTCAAGTACTCCATTTTCTAAAACCTGAGAAATAATAAGCATGCTTACTAATACGGCAAAATTGGAAAAACAGGCTCATAAAGAAAAACGATTGTAGTCTTCACAAAGTTATTATTGTGATGGAATAAATTAATAATCACTTAATTAAAGTTCAATTTAATTAGGTAATTTCAGATTTACCTTAATAGTTGGTTTTCGTACATGAAGGGTATTTTAGGAAATTTCATGTGTATCAACATAATCACTTTACTGCTTCTCAAAACTTAAAAATTTACCATAAATTTTCAAAATCATAAGAAATTGTTACATGTATGGTCCCTGTGGTTTGACCATACTGCAACTTTAGTCCCCAAGTTTCAAAAATTACAACTTTAGACCATCTGTTTGCACAAATGAAACACCATTGCTCCCTAAAATGATGTGAAATAAGCAGAACTAAATGTCCATCCATTTCATAGAGCAGTGGCACTGTGTTTGCACGAACAGTTTGCTTAAAGTTGTAATTTTTGAAAATTGAGGACTAAAGTTGCAATATGGCCATCCCACAGGGACCATCAGCATATTTAATTTAAATAATAATCATTGACCTTAAATCATTAAAATCATGACACCATTGTCTCGACTTTTTGTCAAACAATTCCGACCGTTAGTGGAAAGGATGAAACGTGCAAACTTTTTAAAACATAAAAGACGTTTCTTGTTATTTTCTTAGTTTAAGAGCGATTCCTGAAAAATGTGCAATTTATACTTCTTATTAAAAAGCGTATAAGTACCTTGCTATGTTGTTCCATGCGTACATCCAATGGCACATCATCAGCTTTTGTGTAACCGCCTAATGGATGAAGCAAAAGAATTGGATTCTTGTAACCCATATCCAAAAGTCTCTTACGTGTGTCATTCATCAGCAATGCGTGACCATTATGAACAGGATTTCTTAACTGAAAAGCAAAAACAGCATCGGCCTGACGGCGATCAAACTCTTCACGAAGTTGTTTTGGAGAAAGCCTATAATTGTCAAGACCGTCATTGTATTTGATTGGAGATAAAACTTCTAGATCTCCACCAATGAGCCAATTGCCAGATGGAGTTATTACTTCTTCAACATAAGGTAGTCCGGGAGCCGTGGTTCCCCACGTTCTAGCAATTCTTTCTTCTTTGTTATGCTTGTATATCTCAATGCTGACAAAAAAACAAAGAAATGCAACTCATGATGTGATTATGCAGTTCAATTTCAATATTAAGAACAACTCAAGTGGAAATGTTATTAGATATGAGAAAAAAATGAAAAATTTACAAACTTGCATATCTTGAGCTTAATGTCAAACATAAATTGAGCTTAATATCAAGAAAAAGATGATAAAATACCAAACTTCCAAATCTTGAGCTTAATATTAAGACATAAAGTGAACTTAATATCAAGAAAAAAAATGATAATTAGACAAACTTGCATATCTTGAGCAAAATATCAAGAACATATTTTGAGTAATATCAAGAAAAAAGATGATAAATTAACAAATTTGCATATCTTGAGCTTAATAGCATAAAAAAAGATGACAAATTGACAATCAAATCAATATTCATCACCGAGCTTAACACCAAGAACATAAAAACAAAAACATTGATATCAAATTGTAATAAAAAACAATCCTTGAAACCATAATCAATTTACCAAGCCGTCAAAAACTAATTATTTCAACTTCAAAGCTCAATAATCAATTTGAAACCACAACCAATGCACATACATGTATCTATATAAATAATCAGAACCATATAACTTTAATCACAACTAATAACAAGAAAAATGCAAACCTTCTCAAAATGGCAACCGCATTACCATCCGGCCGGACCAACGCCACATCACTATCACCGCCAATCTTCTCCTTCGTCTCATCATCAATCGCCAGCACAATCGGCAACGACATATTCACAACACTCCCATTACTCCTCCTCAAAGAATTAAAATGCAAACTCTGCAAATACTCATCTTCTCTCATAAACCCCTTCAAAGGGCTGGCCCACCCTTCACTAATCACATGCACCCATTCCAAATCACTCTTTGTCAGCCTCACTTTCACCATACCCTCAGCTTCAACAGCCTTCAACACCCTTTTATTCTCGGGAACAATAAGATCAACAAGCACCCCACCATCTGGGTCGATCAAAGAACTCTTGATCGCATGTGACGTCATCTTTTTGGTACGAAAAAAGAGAGATTTTGGGGTTAATTGGTTGGAATGGTAAATGGGTGTTGGTAAAATTGAAGGGTTTTTGTGGGTTTTGGATGTTGAGTTGAAATGTGAAGAGAAATGGGCGATTTGGAGCTTAATTGTGAGAGACATTTTGATATTGGGGATTTAGGGTTAGGGTTTTGGTGAATAATGTGGTGGATGGAATCATGAGGATTTAGAATTGGGAATTTAAGAAGGATGTTGGGAGAAAGATGTCCACAAATTTGATTTTGATTTGAATAAAATTGAGGCAAAGGCAGAAGAAGCATCTCCTCTTTTTCCCCTGGCCATAAAATGTGACATTCTTGCTGACAATCTTGAATGGTCTACAACTCTACATTACCAAACTAGTGGTTTCGTTTGAAGTTCTTTTTATTAGTATTAAATAATGTAACGAATCTTTCATAGATTCAGGCTTTATATTATACACATGGTCAAAATATATAAATAAATATTAAATTTTAACGTTTTTCGGATTTGGATTAATTTTAGACATTGTTATTCACACATCATCGAGTTATTCAAAGTCTCAAACACCCTTTGGCTTTATAGAATCGTACAGACATTATATTATTGTATGAGATTCAAAATTTTTCAGGGCTAGTGAGATTAGATTTTATACGATAGTATAGGACCCATACGATCGTATGACCTTTTTATTTATTTGTTTTTTTTTTACTTTTTTCTTTATTTTATGGCTAACCGGGTTTTTAATCTTATAACTTTTTTTAGTTCTTCTTACTTCAGTCTCGTTTTTATTTTTTTGTAAGGCTAAATTTTAACTATCTTTATAAGATTGTAAAAAAAAACTAGAATTTTAAATTTTCAAATTATTTCCAACTTTTTAAAAAAGCTTATAATACAATGCAAAAACAACACTAATATAATTAAACATAATTATTGATCATAGACAAACATTACTTCATATAATTAATTTATCATATATTACAATGCATTGTTTTAATGTATTCTAATTGAACAATCTTTGAAAAACGGGAGCGTTCGAGACGCCGGCCTTCTGTAAGCGTCATTCGATTTGTTTCGGTAGCCACTGCCAATTCTTCTCGCACGACACACAAGCTAAGCTCATGGACACTGTCAAGTGTCAACACCAATGTATGACGTTAAATGTGCAGTTCATCCACAGTACTCAAAGGAACTAGTCTTGTATCCAGATCACCTGTCGATGCTTTAAAGTAGAACCACATATTATTGGTGTTTTGATACCCAAAGTTTGGCATTATTTGGTCTAGGAGTGAGCAACTTAACCGCCATAACTGTTAAACCAAACCATAACCGACACAACCGAACCGACTTTAACCAATAAATGACGTAACCAGTGGTTCGGTTTAATGAATTTATAAAAACCGCCAAATACGGGTCGATTTTGGTTAAAGATAATTCCAAAACGGCTATAACCGAACCGACCCACTAATTTAACCAACAATATATTTGGGATTAACTTCCACCAAACATGTTGTTGGATTATATCATTTTGATGTTTTTGGTTCAACGTTTGTTATCAAATTAAGTTGAATTTCATTGTTGGATTATATAGTTTCATTCTTTTTTTGAATATTTAGTATTAATATTGTGGATTAGATACTTTGTTAGATTATGTCATGTCGTTTTTTGTAATAATTGGTAACAAACTTTTAGGCACATTACATTGTTTTGGTTACGGTTAACCGATTCATTATAACCTTCAAAACCGATTAACCAAAACCGCCATAACGGGTCGGTTACGGTTACGGTTATCCATTAACCGAAATATCGATTATGGTTATGGGTTTGGCTCAAAACCACCCCAAACCGACCCATGCACATTCCTAATTTGGTGCATATCATAGACCTGGAAGTTTTGAATTTGTAGGAAGTCTACATAATTTACGGCGTCGGCAGCGTATATCCTTCTCGGTAAAGCTGTAAAATGACCATAATGATAGATCTTCAGGGTAAAGTGTCGTTGTCTATTAGTGTACAGGTCCTTTTTTATACTAAGTGGCCATATTCCTCATCGCCTTGGTTTATGCATCTTATCCACCATGATTCTAGATAAATATAGTCCGAGTAGTTAAATCCATTGTTAGGTGACGCCATATAATACAATTGGAATGAAAGTGAGTTAAGAATGGAACAAATTAAAGTGAATGAAGTGTAGTGCAAAAGAAAGTTAACAGATGTAATAATTTATAGTGAGAAATTTGGATGTTGATAATAGGGTGCAACTATACAAACTCATAGACACCACCTATACGAGTCATATGAGTCATATACGACTCTATAGATGATAGGTAGAGAAATTTTTGTGCTTTCACTAGGATGTAGCTATACTTACAGCAAGACCACCTTTCAGACTCATATATACCACCTATACGAGTCGTATAAGTTTATTGGCGGAATCTTGTATCGTGACAAATAAATAATACACTGAATATTATAATGCATCCGGAATATTGTATCGTGTCATTGCGAAAACCGTGGGTAAGTGTGTTGTGAGAATCTAGTTTATGATTCTAATTTTCAAACGAGCTTATAGTGGTTATACTAGTGTTTTTTGCATACGATCGTATAGACCTTATACTATCATATAACTTTTCCGTAAAATTCGTACGGACTATTTTATCAGTGTACGATGTGAATTGATGTTGTATGGTGGGTTTCATATGATCGTGTAGCCTCTATACAATCATATAATTGGTGTGTGAATTATTGATAACACTGTACTAATATCTTATCCGTAATTTTATGACACACACCTCGAGACACCATCGGTCCCGCACAAGGAAAGGATATCCGCATTGAACTCCTCGAGACACCATCGGTCCCGCACAAGGAAATTTGTGTCATCCAAACAGGCATGGAAACGTGGATGACACCAATAATAAAATACCTTGCAACAGGTACACTACCGGAGTCCAAAACACAGGCAAGAAAACTACGCTGTAAAGCAATGAATTATCAACTCATCGATGACATCCTTTACAGACGTAACTTTCTTGGCCCACTCTTAAGATGCGTGGACAACCAAGATGCTGACTACCTCCTAAGGGAAGTACACGAAGGCATCTGTGGAGTACACGCAGGTCCCCGCGCTGTTGTTGCCAAGCTAAACAACGCGGGATACTTTTGGCCGGGGATGCATACGGATGCACTGGCATACATCAGAAAATGCAGGTCTTGCCAGCTTTACGCACCCAACACGCACCGCCCGAAGAATGAACTTGTTCCAGTCACTTCTTCATGGCCATTTCAGAAGTGGGCCATCGATGTGACAGGCCCATTTCCTACAGCAGCAGGAAATGTTCAGTTCCTAGTGGTAGCCATCGACTACTTCACCAAGTGGATAGAAGCAAAACCTTTAGCCCAAACAACCGCGAAACATATCAAAAAATTTATTTGGGAATTTATTATTTGTCGTTTTGGACTTCCACAGAATTTGGTGAGCGATAACGGCACCAACTTTGCTGACAAGAAGCTACAACAGTGGCTGAAAGAACTTCAAATCACTCACACCTTTACCTCAGTGGCACACCCGCAAGGTAATTGTGAGGTGGAAAGAGCAAATAAGAGCATTGTCGAAGGCATAAAGAAAAGACTATTGGAACACAGATCCGGCTGGGTGGACGAGCTTCCGCACGTCCTTTGGGCAAACAGAACGCTGAAGAAGGCCAGTACGGGAGAAACCCCGTTCAGTCTCACTTATGGCACTGAAGCCATGGTCCCGGTCGAAATTGGTTTACCCTCACTAAGGGTCTTGATTCAGCCAGAAGACAATGATGCGGAAAGACGGTTGGATCTTATGCTAACCGAGGAACGCAGAGACTTAGCCGCAGTGCGTGAAGAGAACTACAAGCGACAAATGCAAAAGTACTACAACACGCGGGTAAAACTCTGCAACTTCAATATAGGAGACTACATACTGCGTAACAACGAGGCTTCGAACCAAGAACGCCCGGGGAAGCTGGCCCCGGTCTGGGAAGGGCCATACATTATCAAAGAAGTCCTGGGAAAGGGCGCATACCGGCTCGAAAGGCTCGATGGCACTCCCATCCCAAGAACATGGAATGGAGCTCAATTACGCAAATGTTATATGTAGATCAATTCCAAAACTTGTAAAAGCCTAGAGCCACTTCTAATGGAAATGATTCTCCTTTCATAATGTGTTAACTTTACCTTTATACTTATGAACTTCCAACACTGATGCCGGTATTCACCGCATAAATGGGGAAGAAGTAAGTCGTTACGTGTGGAAGGCGGCAAAACCCGCATAAACACAACGCTAAAAATAAGGAAAACCTACACGCAGGTCAGATGTAAGTAAAGTTTAGCCATCCTTGTAAGTGCAAGTGACGGTCTTACCCGCACAATCACGAACAAGGAAGCAAAACTTCAACCTATCATCTACCACGTTCAAAGGTTATCCTAAAAAAGGATGAGGAAAACCTACACGCAGGTCAGATATGGGTAAAGTTTAGCCATCCTACTAAGTGCAAGTGACGGTCATACCCGCACAATCACGAAAGAGGAAGCAAAACTTCACACCTATTATCTACCACGTTCAAAGGTTAACTTATCCTCAAAAGATGAGGAAAACCTACACGCAGGTCAGATGGTAAAGTTTAGCCATCCTACTACGTGCAAGTGACGGTTCTACCCGCACAATCACGGAAGAGGAAGCAAAACTTCACACCTATCTACCACGTTCAAAGGTTAACTTATTCTAAAACACCTGGAAAATTGCTAATTTAAACTAAAGTATGCAAGTCATATAACGTTTATAAAGCAAGGAATCCAATGAAAGAAGCGGTCTTAGCCGCACAAAGATTTACATTTCATAAATATTCGTTACAAGAATGGCCGGGTAACTACCCGCCTACAAGAAAGTAAATCTGTACAAACTAAATCTATCCTAGCAGCGGGAATGGATCTTCAGGATCAGGCTTCAGGGCCACTTCCACTTGGACCAGCGCCGTCAGTTGAGCGTGGCAGTTCAAGGAAAGCCTTAAGGATAGCTAGCCCATCATCAGCAGCAGCAACTTCATTCACCTTCTCCACCACCGGATGCGGGAAGGCGGCATACTGGTTCACTGCTTGGTCATAAGCAGCTTCAGTATCCACATTATACAAAGGGAAGTTGGAAGGCGGGACGCCTTTCTCAACGAACCCTAGACCAAGCAGGAAGCCGGCCCGTTCCCCATCCTCGTGAGAAGCGTTGAGGGCTGCGCTCATAGCATCGTCGTAAGATGTCTCTGAGAAGACCCGATGCACAACCTACATAAGAAAATATACAAGTGTCAACACCCTATTTACAAAGAAGAGCGTAAAGACATGAAAGTTTACCTGAGACAACGCTTCTCGAAGAAGCCATTCCTTGGCAGCCAGAGCTTCTTGAAGGGCAGCTTTAGCTTCGTTACGGGCGCGTTCGGCTTCACTCTTGTTAAGGTTGGCAAGCAACACTTCTTTAGCCGCGGCCTCTTCGACGCCCTTTAGCTTCCGCTCAGTATGGTCAAGCACCCCCCTCTGGTCCAAGATCTCCTGGAGCTTTTTGGCGTCTTCCATCGCCAAGGCATCATGAGCCTGCTGGAGAGCCTCTAATTTGGCTTTAAGTTCTTCATTCTCCACGCGCAGAGGCTCAGCAACAGCTTCAGCCTTGGTGGCCCTCTCGGTTGCGTTCCTTGCAGTTTCCTTAGCCAGCCGAAGCTGTTCATTAACAGCTTGGGCAGCCTTGGAACGGGCCTCGAGTCGAGCCTGAACTTCAACCTCGAGGGCCTTGAAGGCCTTCTCCTTCTCCGCAGCCACTGCGGCAAGTTTTTGGTTCTCCTCCCGGACAGCCCGCGCCTGAGCTACTTCCTTGAGGCGAGCTGCTTTTAACTTGTCGTTTTCACGACAAAGAAGCTCGACGCGCGGCTGCATCCGGGCCAGGAGAACCCGAAGCTCATTGGTTAGTCTACCCTCCTGGTAGCTAGCCATGGCTTCCCCCAACGCACCACTGGGAGCAGCGTGACGAGCCCATTCCACGCACTCCACAGGGGTGCGAAGGGTTGTTCCTCGGCGAATGTTCCATCGGGGAACATACACTTCATTGGAATCCGACACTGCAAAAAACACAAAGCAGTTAGGAAAAGATGATAAAATATATATATGTATAAAATGGGCCAGAAGAACCCTACGCACCTGTAGGGTCAATAACAGGCCGATAGCCGCCGAACCCATCACCTGAACCCAAAGGAAATCCATCCAAGAGGTCAGGCAGATGGGAAGGTGGCAAAGATTGGCGGGAAGCCCCATGCGTACCTGATGGACCGGCCGTCGTTGCCGATGGCGGGGGCATGGTAGCAGCTGCCGTGGTCGCCGGCGCGGTCGCTGCCGCGGAATCCGCAGCAATAGTAACCGCCGGCTCGGTGAATGATGCTGTAAAAATCGCACTCACAGCCGGCGGTGACGTCATCTCGGCTGGAACAGTCGGCTCAAAGGAGTGAGCAACTGACCCAGCGGAAGCAGGCGCAGGCGCCTGGGTCGACGCCTCAGGTAGGCTGACCAAGCCTACCGTCATTGGCGGAGAGGTACTACTCGGCCCTTCACCCTGGAATGCGCCAACATCCACGCCTGCGTAAAGAAGAAAAGTGTTAAAAGACTAAGGATTAAGCTATGAAGATAAAAGCTAAAGGAAAGTGGTACTTACGGGTTTTCTTGAGCCTAAAGGTACGGAGAGGCGGGGACGGACCCGATGGAGCCGGCCTCTTTGCGCCGGTCACCGTCGTCTTCTTTGGCTCTCCGGAGGTGACAGTTGCAACCTCCGGAGCAGTGGTCTTATCACCACCGGGATTCCCCGCCACCTCTTCGCTCTCGGTCTCCGAATCAGACCGAGGCGCTGGATCGGCAGTGGAGGCCTTCTCTTTCCCCTTCCCGCCGGCAGCCTTCTTCTTCCGCACCAACGGAGGACCATCTGCGGATTCCTCATCAGAACATACGATTAGAGGAATTCCAGCAGAGGTTTCAACATTGAGGGGTCGAGGGTCGAAGAGCGCCTTACCTGGCCGACGGGCGCTAAGGATCTCATGGCCTAGCGGATAGACCTCCACGAACCGATCCGCCGTTTGTTCTAGGATGGGCAACTCGTTCTCATCTAGAGCGCGAGTACCCATCCGTGCGGGACCGTCAGCCTCCCGCGGGTTCAGGAGCGACTGCAGGTCGTTCCCCTCTGAAATAAAACAGGAAAAAAGTTAGAAGAAATTCAAAATCAACAAAAGGGAAAAAGGCATACCGTAAGGAACAGAGTTCGAACCGTATTCGAGGACGATCGGAATCTTGCGCGCATCAGCCTCCTTCCACACCCGGCTCATCCCCAGCATCACCATCCCGGACTCCGCAAACCGGTAAATCGGAGATTGGACCCGAGATATCTTCGCAAACCATTCCGCCTCCTGGTAGCTGGAGGCGTGAAGGCTGGGAAGTGCCTGCCCGTTCTTGAATTTCATGGCAATGGGGATGGCGCGGGCGGATATGAAGAAGAACTCCCGCTTCCACGAGCGAAGACTGTGCTCGGTCGCGCAGATCTTTAAACCCTTGATTCGGGTTGTCAGGGTATACCACCCCTGGATGCACCTCCAAGTGTAGAAGGTCATCAGGCGGTCAACATAGGGCTCAACGCCCAAAATCCGGCACACCCACTCGAAGTGGCGAATCTTGGCGATCGCCATGGGGTGTAACTCGGTCAAATGAACACCGTGCCTCTCAAGGACACGGTAAACAAACTTTGTCAATGGGAATCTAAGATTCCCATAAACAAAGAATGCTGCATAAACCCCGATCTTGCCTCCGGGGGCATCGTACACAGTATGATGGGGTTCAGGAAACTCAGGCTCGAGAGACTCGAGCATGAACTTCCTGACGACATACCGGTACAGATCGCCAGGCAGAGCACACTGGCACTCGCCAGCAGTACTCTTGTCATCGGCTGTGGATTCAGCATCACGAGACGACATCTTGTGAAGGAAAGAAGAAGAAAACGATTTCGGGAAAATGCTTGCCTGAAAAGGTGAGTATTCGCCGGAAATCGCAAAGAAGATGAAGAGAAGAGTGAAAGTGTGGATTACAAAGAACCCTCTCCCCCTTTATATACTAATCGCAATTAATGCGATGAAATTAATGCGGAAGAGAGAGAAAACGAAGGTGCAATGAAACTATGACACGTGGCAAAAAGCAAGCTGGCAACAGCTGTTGACAGAACGCATACCATTAATTTCGCGGCCACGCGCCCGAAAAATCGAGCCCACGCGCCTGAAAAAGCAACTGGAATGACCATGTACTTTTTTGTCACCATAACTTCCTGCACGTCCTGACACAGTCAGAAGAAACCGTCGCACGACGTTTCAGAGGTTTGGACTGTTCTTATCCTTTCACCAACTCTTCGAATTTGAAAATTCAAAATTCAAAAAGATTCAAAAGTGAGCGGGAAAATACCCCTTACCTTGGCAATCAAGTAACCGTAAGACGGATGCGGGTACAGTGTTAAGGCAAAACCCTTCACATGCCTAGCACCCGCAGGGAATTGAAGCCAAGAATAACCTGGCAACCAAGTAACCATCAGACGGATGCGGGTACAGTGTTCAGGCAAAACCCTTCACATACCTAGCACACGCAGGGAATTGACGCCAGGAATACCTTGGAAGTAAAGTAACCGTAAGACGAGTGCGGGTACAGTGTCAAGGCAAAACCCTTCGCGTAGTTAGCACTCTGCAGGGAATTCAAACCAAGAAGGATCTTCTGGGCCATGCTTGCGGAAACGTGAATAACATTCCCGCACGACGGGAACGTCGAGAACTATATTGTTTGAAACTCCAAGATGGAATTGGTGGTTTTAGCATGATTGATCACTATGTCGAAAACCACCAAGACCCCATGGAGAATCCACACAAGTAGGACTCAACGCTCCTGACGTGCGAGGAGGTTACAAACCTACTCGCTTCACACCCAAAGATCAAGCAGAAAAGTCGGGAATTTCTGCGTGACATCAGGAAAACCGCGGGATGAATCACCACGGAAAACCGAAAAACTACCCTTTTCAAAACCCCTTGCTAAGTCCAAAAGTTCACCTCACTTATTAATAATTCATGAGAAGAACATTGGACTGGGGGGACTTGAAGAGGTAGGTCCCAGCAGAGCCCAGTTGAACCCGCAAGACTCACCTTAAACAGGGACGTCTGCGCAATGACCAACTGCTCCAGCAGGACCCACCATGCTCAAAGAACCTTACGCGCAGTACGCCAGCTGTACCCGCAGGGAAAGCCTCCCAATGGTGAAGTACCCCGCCTGTTCCCGCAGCTGCGGATACAAGCCATCAGGGAAGGCTACCCGCACTAACAGCAAGGCTACACGCACAAGGCATTCGTTACTTCAGTTGTCACATGAAGGAATGAGCAAGGCGGGAACACTCCCGCCTAAATGAGCCAGTCCGTATGCTTCTGGAAGGTCTTTCGTACTATACCTAATAAGGTATGGGCGGAACAGACAGTTTGACCAGAGCAGCCCATGAACTAATCACAGGGTGACAGCTCACCGACAACAATACGAGGAGGAGCACCCTCTAGTACTGTTTGTCACTATTAGCCGCTGCCTACTCACCAACCCTTACAATGGGACGTGCGCAGCCTACAGTTGGTGGAACAGTGCGTAGCCGGCAGTAAAGGAACAGTATACAGCCGACCTTATTACTGTTGGCCGTAACCTATCCACCAACCAGCATGGCCTGTGCGTAGTCCACTGTTGGTAGAACAGGAATACTATTCAGCCGGCTGTACCTGCTTGGAAACCTACCTTCGGCTATAAATACTCCAACACCTTGGAATGGTAAGGACATCATCTGATATCTCAATCTTATCTAGCAATCTCTCAATATACACTTATATTTAGAGCAATCTAGTCTGATTCTCACGCCGGAGGGTGGTCACAAGGAGGAACCCCCCCCTTCTCAGTGACGAGCTTACGGTGTCTGTTTTCAGGTCCCCTGAAGAACAACCTTCTCTGCTAGACCTCATTCTCGTGGGAAACATTACTTAACCCCCAGATTATCCGTAATCCGCCTGTGGGTTCACTTAGTGTTTCTTCAGGTGGGTTTCATATGATCGTGTAGCCTCTATACAATCGTATAATTGGTGTGTGAATTATTGATAACACTGTACTAATATCTTATCCGTAATTTTATGACACACACCCACTCAAAAAAAAAAAAAAAGGCTGCCACACGAAAATGAGGGTGGTACTTTGACTACAAAACTTATGGATATTCTAAAAGTGGTATAGTAGGGTATGGATTTCTTTTACATCATGTCATCACATGGTGTGATGCGGGGAATACCTAGAGATGGCCTTTAGCCCTTTGGCAAGAGGTTCAATCGATAGTTGAAAGGGTCTAGACCAAGTTGATAGTAGAGAATCGGTTATCAGTTATTCGGGTTGTTTGGATCGGTCTGCTTGGATTTAAGATTTTTTTTCTAGATCTGAAAACCGAACCGATCCGAATTCATCCAAATTCAATTTGGTTTCGGTTAAAATTCCAAAAAAAAAAACGAATTCAACCAAAGAAACCTGAATATGTATAATATATCATGTGCGGCTAATTACCAAAAAAACAATTATCAAACACAGTGCACAACAATAGTCTTAAAACACAAAATGCAAATTTCAAATAAGAACAAAACAATGAAACTTCCAATTTTTCACTTCACTCGGTCGAAGCCCTCATCTCTACAAAAAATAAACAAGAACAAATAAATAGAGGAGTAGACTTGAACTTGTAAATATTGTAAATATAAAACTTAATAGAGTTATATATAAAAAAAACGCATTACCTAGACCGATTTACTTGGTTTTATATGAATAACCCGAATTCAAAATTTTTGAGATCCGAAAACAGAGTGGCAATTTGGTTAATATCCAATCCGAAAACCGAATCTACAATTCAGATATATTTTTTTTGTTACGGATACGGCTCGGTTTACGTTGTCGGTCACATGCATTGAGGTGGCGAGTCTATGCGAATTCGGTCGGTTTCCATCAAGTTCATTTTGGTACCCAAAATAATAATAAAAAAAGACTTTAATTTGGTCAGTAACCATTATGTTCGTTATGTCATCTGAACTAAATGAAAAAAACAAAATTCACGGACTAATATGATGCCACCAAGTGGCCCAATAGGGCAGTTGCGCCCCAATGGTGGACGCCAGAGGGGACGTCGATTGGTAAATTTGTGTGTTGTTATAATCCGAGTGTTGTCGGTCACGGACATTGAGGTGGTGCGTCTAGACAAATTCAGTCGGTTTCCATAGGTTCGTTATGGTGTCAAAACTAAAAAAATGACGGTTCCTTGGTTTCCATTACATTAGTTATGGTAACTCAATTAAATAAAACAAATAAGAAATAATAACAAAATTCATGGACTAATAAGGTGCCGCCAAGTGCCATTTGCAGGGACACCAATTCGGTTGGTTTCGACTACATTTGTTAAGGTACCGCCGTACCGGAGCTAAGAAGATGATAAGATATAAAAACTGAGTGGACCAATGGGGTGGCGTCGGTTGGTAAACTGAGGCATTGATAAAACCCGAACGTTGTTGGTCCCAAGCGTTAAGATGGTGAGTTTATACGAATACGGTCGGTTTCCATAACTAACGTAATAGAAACTGAGGTATCGAGTGGACTAATAACGGTCGGAATTAAAACAAACAAAAAAATATAATTGGCGTTCGGTTGACTTCCGTTATATTTGTTACGATAATAAAACGGAAAAAAAATCTATAGACAAGTTTGGTGCCGCCAAGTGGCTCAATGGCGGCTTAGCGACACCAAACTTCTTATTTATATATATTAGATAATACTTTTTTTAGAATTTAAAATTTAGTTCATTGATTTAGATTGGTACAAAAATAACTTTTAAAAGCACCATTGTGAATAGAGTTTGTGTCACATTCCAATTTAAGGCCTAGGCGTGTGATCATAAGTTGGTATCTTTTTGTAAATATATTAAAGTTTAAGGTGGTAAAGCGGAAGACTTGATTAAAATATTATTATATTCAAAAGTTGGGAATTAAACACCCGGTTGGTTGGTACAAAAGTGTTGAAAGCATAAAACCATAATTTACAATATTTTATTAACAAAAACTCCATCTGAGCCATCAGATCGTCTAATGGCTAGTCACCATCTCCAATCATATATTCTTCATTATCTGTAAAACAGTTTATAAAATACGTCAGCAACATATACTGGTGAACACGTTGACACAAAACATTTTGATACTTAGTTATCCCCTCGGGTATCTTATGACCCGGCCCATCGTGGCTTAGGAAATAACCAAGTTCTGAATGTCTGAATTACTATTATAAACATCCAGTTCTACTCGAAACCACTCAGCGATACCGCAACATCGAGGACTTAGAACTACCAATATACACAAGATAATCCCCTCTCGGACATTACTTAGGCCCGGCCCAACGTGACGGAGGCATTAGCAAGTGTGGTGCGGTGTGCCCACCATCTACCCACATATGTAAGGATCCAGACAAACGTATACGATAGCCTGAGGGCCAGCGATTACCTTTGTTTATAAAGTTTTAGGGACACATAATCCTATGCAAACAATTTATTTGACACATAAAAGAGTTAAGCGTATTCACCTTTGTTCTTGATCAGTGTTTCTTACTGATTTGTACTTTCTTGTTACTTCGGACCTATAGTACGAGAATAACGTTTTATCAATACTAGATCGACGATCTCTTCAGACATTAAGTCTATTTGCATAACCTTTACCTTGACATTCATTTCTTTATAAAACATAAGGACTTCTAGTCCTTCCTTTATTCATCACTAGGTTAGCTACCCGTGTACGACACGGGTTGAATAATTAAAAAAAATGCAAATTACAAATTATGTATTATTGAAATGGCTTATAAATGTGAAAGTGAAACACAATGAAAAGTATAGTACAATGTAAATTGTACATTATGTATTACTAAATACTGAAATTTATTACATATAAAAGTGAAGCACAATGAAAAGTTCTAATTACAATCATCTATTAAATAAATAGGAATATGGTGTCTCAGTAAAATAGTAAAATATTAGATGATAAAAAATGGATTACAAACAAAGAAACTTACAATTATTTGGGATCGAACTCAAATTGGTATCAAGTTTCTCACAATAATATTTCTTATGGTTTTGAACATCGACCATTATTACAATCATTATTTGGTCTAAAAACATCTTTATTAATCTGTTATAAAAAACAAGCATTTAATGCCAACATAATTGAGATTGCAATGGAAGTTTGCAGCTAATAACTTAAGTGTGGCCTTCCACATAAATCCTAGAAAAAAATAAAGTCAAATAAATATTTTAGGGATATAGATATACAAATTGTTACATTTGTTATTGCAATGGCATTAATGCAACTAATACATACTATAGAAAACATGTATCAATGGCTCATCGAGTGGAGTTATGTAGCCACAGTCACCCTTTTGTCATGACTTGTTTCACAATGTTGAAGATCACCATTGTAGTATTCTTGATGCATAACCAAATTATAGTCTAGATACACACACGCATACACACACACACAACACATTCTAAAATCGACTTACTTGAACAAAATTAGTACCATCTGAACCAACAACAAAATTTTAAAGCCCTCAAATTTGCCAACACCAATATATTCCTGCAGTAAACGTTAGTATTCTTAATACCATCACAATACAAAGAATAAAAATTGACGTTTTGTTGTCAAACATAATGAAAATAAAGCATTAAAGGTTACCAATTGTGATATAGTATGGGCATATTTACATAACCGAATTGCAGATTCAGTACTCTAAAGAGTACAAAACAAAAGTAATGTTCAACAGGGTTAAAACAAATTATCTTAATAAAATACCGGGTTTAGATTTCTTTGTAAATGTAACAGCTTCTCTTATTCTTTTACGCTTGCACGTAAAAAGGACATCTATAGTCTGCATTCCATGTGATACACAGCTAGCACTAAAAAGAAAATTTGATTTATTGAAATAATATAATTGTGTAATCATAGTTGACACACTATTATTATCAAAACTAAAGATGAAATCATTTGAACAAAGTGCTTAAATTCAAACAGACTCGTTTCTCAAACCGTCTATTTTCCCACATCTAGTTATATTCAATAAGGAAGTATCACATATTGAAGCTCATCATCATAGCCTCTTAAGTTAAAATATAAGATGAGAATCTTTACCTAATACTAAATTTGATTTAATACATGTACTAATTGCTTAAGAAGTTTATAATTTGCACACGATGAGAAACTATCTTTCTAAAATACATATCGGTCAATTTGACCTTTTCTAGTAACATGTATAAACTGATTACTGAACCACACCTTCACTAAAACCATTGCCATCTTTAAGGTCTTTAACAACATTTGAAAATCCACTTGTAAACTTCTCATATATGGCTGCAAAAGAAAAAAAGGTTAACATATAACTTAGAGCACGAAATCGAAGAAAGATTCAAATGTGAAATATAAAATTACCAACCATATCATTTCATTCCGTGTATAATTTATTATAAACACATGAAAACAATAAATTTTAGGCATCACATGCTTGAGAAAGTTTGAGACATTTTGCACTGGGAAAGTACTCTTAGCCGGAAACATTATCTTTAAAACACCATGTGTGCCTTGATGAATTGTATTTCATCTTGCAATCTATTTGCATCTTCATAACTGTTCACTTTTTGCCTCAAAACTGCACTTGACTCTCTTGTTACGTTTTAAGTTATTGAATTTGATGTTCCCATATGACCAAGTGTATGCTTATATGTTGTAACATATACTTTGTTGAATTAAAAGACCCAAAGGAAATGAAAGGCCACCAAAAGAGACCAAATCTTGAACGGGCCGATGAGGTACGGGTCAACCAAATCTTACATGTAATAACTTTCAAGTCAATGAAAAGATTCTACAAACATGATTTTGACTTGAAAAGTCAGCATACTCATTTCAAATTAATTAATTAATTAAAAAGGTGAAGGTCTTAAAAGTTTGAGTCATCAACCACCCCAAGCCTCTACACACATTGTTTATCTGGAGAGAAATAATCTCAATACTCATATGAAATAATCACAATAATCATAGAAACCAAGTTCATGAAATCGAGCATAGCATCAACATCTTTATGCAAGGTTATCTGATAAGTCTGAATACCTGTAAACACTTGAGTACTCAAAAAACCAAGATTCATGAAACATGACATGATATCACAATAACATGCCATTCCATCTCGGTAACTTACAAAACTATAAAAACATCACCAAAACCTAAACCAAAGTAACAGGTTCCTTCTTTCCAGTGTGGTCTCAGTTGACTCTCATCAATTTTTATGTCCAATATGCGAATAAAGGGCCTATGCACGAAGTAAAGGATTAACGATCTCATACATAAGAAAATCATGTTTCAGATCATTTGCAACTTAATCAATAAAGGACCTAAAAATAATTTTCATTAGAAAAGCATGACTAAACAAATATAAACATAGGTCATTAGTTAACGTGTTTAAACCTAAATAATTATTTAAGCGCAAGTTATCTTTAATGCATTTAAACCTAAATATTAACCTTCCTAAGGCGGCAAAGGACTTGTTAAAGTAATTTCATATATTGACCACAAGAGGATAATGTATGCACTTTATGAGTTAGTGCAAATGAGAAGCCATGTCACAACAACTTCCTCCATGATTACATAAATGGTGCAAACACAATTTTTGAATGTCCCTTATTAACCACATCAGCAACACCAACATAAACCCAATTTTTGTATATTGGTCAATAGTAATCGCAAATACATGCTATAGCCATAAATACCCTCTGATATCCAAAATGAACGTTCGTCCTATTCCAATTAGCTAACAAAAAACGAAATCAATTAAGATTATAAAGACAATAAACATACCTGAGGCGACAAAGGCAGGCTGGGTAGTGAATCTGTCAGTTAAACCGAAGAACACAATTGGCAAGCTTCTTCTATGCTGCCAATTAAGCATTCATCTCCCACATCATGATCTACAATTATTGAATAAACGTTCAGAAACATGTTTGAAGCAATTGGGAAAATGAAATCGAAATAGATGAACTGTAAAGGCAAATCAAATACCTTATGAAAATGATGAGGAGACGACAGTTTGATGCTTGTATGAAATCGAATTGGAATTAAAATAAAAAAAACCCTAAATCGCCGTTCATCGATCGACCATGGTAGCCAGATTTAACCCTTAAATCGAATACCTTAAACCATTGATTCACCATGTTGTCACCATATCACAACAACAATTTCATACCGGCTATTAAGAATCAGTGGCGACTATTAGGAATTACAGATGTTAGAAAAAGAATCGGGTGTAATTATGAAAAAGGTGTGCAGGTGATAATGAATTTTGTAATATGCATGACCCGTGGAAGTTAATAAACCCTGAAATAAGTTATGGCGGGAAAAAGGAAGTTTGGGTAACTGAGAAGGTGACACCCGGCCAATTGTGGATTCCTTTATTAGAGAGATTAGATTAGATTTATACACCACGATTCTTCATGATAAAGAAACGTATATATTGAGTTTCTTCTTTTATAAGAAACATTTTATAAAATCTTTATATAAAATAAAGAAATAATATTTCATCTATAACCTCATCTTATAAAATCTATATTTTCCACTTATTATATAATCAAGGTATGGGCAATACCTCCGACTAGGGTCTAAGCCATTTATAATATAATAATCGGGCAGAACCCCTACCTTGTACGACTTGCTTATAGGAAATGCCTAGGCTTCACTCGGGCAACACTTCTACTTGTCAGTGAAAAATCGAGAGAATAACTTGGTAGGGTTCTAGCACGTACTTTGAAACAAAAATCATCGGAGTGTCGGTATGTTGGATTCGTGGCACGAATATCGAGAATATATGAATGATTTGGGATGTGGTAGATGGATGAGACTTCATCCCATGGCTGCCTATTTATAGGCAGAAAAAGAGTTTCTCCACGTCGCGAGAAGTTGATCTTCGCGTCCCGCGAACGGTTAGTAAACCGCCTCACGTTTCGTTTGTCCTTAGCGTTGCACGAAATATCCTTCGCTTCGCGCGAAGTAGACCAATAGGTCTGGTGATTTGACAAGTAGGCTTGCCACGTGTCATCACGTGGTGACACGTGTCCTATAACGTGTTGCCACGTGTGGCTCAACGGTACGATTACTGATGTGTTGTAAAACACACTTATTTTCCGCATATTTTATCTATCTTTTTATATTATATTTAATGTAATTTAACTTATTTTATCTAGGTTTTACATAGTTTTAATTATCTTGTAGGTTGGGTTAAAAGAAGGAAGAAACCGGACTTTTCGAGGAGCTTACGGGCCTTTTACGCATACGATTTCAAGACAAAGCTCAAAGCCCGGCCCATTTACAAGTTGGACAAGCCCAAAGCCTTAGTATTATAATATATAAAAAAAATAAAACCCTAGTAGCCCACTACTAGTCCGATCGCAATCAGCAGCAGGAAGCAAGGAGAGAAAAAACTTTTTTCGGCTAGGGTTCTTGGAGTTGTAACGGCTAAGGAAGAAGAAGGAGACAAGAACAAGCCTCGGGAACGATTTCCCATTAGTTATTTAAGCCAAGAGCAGCCCCGAACATCACATATCCTTTCGTTTATTTCATTGTTCATCAACTTCATTTTCTTGATCATTTGTTGAATTGTTTTGCAATTGCTTTAAGGATTGACTTGTTTATGATTATTGTTGATCATTGAATGATTGAATTGATTATTGAGATGAGTTATATGATGTTTTTATTGAGTATTCATGGCTGGCCAAAAATGATTGTAGGCTAAACTTGTCGGTTCTACCTAGGAATGATGATTATTGTTAGTGTTTGATGAGTTTATTGGATTGTTTGATTGATAGACTTGAATTGTTATTGTAAAGTTTGGTTTAGACATGAAATAGGTTGTGTTTGATGGCTGGAAAATTTTAATTCATTGCCTAAACCCCTTGCGTTGGTTAATTAGTTTTGTATTGATTGATCGGTGCTTGTTTGATTCTAGACTTCGTGTTTAGGTTTGTTTGCGGTAGGTACAACCATAGGGTTTTGTTGCATGATTTATTGGTTAAAGTACAGTGGTTAGGCACCTTCTTAGAGACCGAGGGGTGATAAGAACTAGGGTCGTCTCATTACCTTTGCTTGCTAGAATAAGGATTGCGCGAGAGCGAGTTCGTTTCTTGTCCGGTTTAGGTGTTTTGAGCGACTAGTTGATCTATTTTGGTTTTAAGTTAAATTGTTCCTCTATCCATGGTTGTGTAGTATTCATTACCATTAGGGTCGAGTGTTGGTGAGACCGAGAGGTAAGTCAACATTAGAACACGTTAACAATTGTTTTCCGGTTTGGTTGTTTTAGCCGATTTTGAGTAGTTAAGACTTGTTGAGTGAGACCGAGAGGTAATCCAGTAAGCCCGAGCGATCCTTAGTCGTGTCATTTTTAGGAACCGGTGTCTTGATATCATTCAATCCATTTACTTGTTAGGCCTACAATTTGATTCAAACCTAGGTAGACGTTCTTCTCCATCCAAAGTCAACACAGTTAGTTCTCCATTAAGTTTTCTATTTTTGGTAACTTTTGTTAGTCAATCCAGTTAGTCCAGTTAAGTTATTAAAAACCAAAATCATTTAAATATTATTCTTGTATAGGTCTTGTCTAGGGTCAGTGATCATTAGCATTTATACGTGTCCTCGTGTTCGATACTCGGACTTCCTAGGTCTATTCTACTTACGACCGGTACACTTGCCGGTTGTGTGTGGTTAGGATTTTCATTTTAAATTTAAAGCTTAGTTGTGAGGGTTATCCGACGCACATCAATTACTTCATCGCTACTTCGCGTCGCGCGAAGTAGTTACCCAAATTCTTCGCGTCGCGCGAAGGAATAAGATTTCAGATTTTCTATTTTTAGTCCCTGGACTTTGGTAGCTCGTTACGTCTTGGTCTCACTTCCATTGTTCAAAAATACTAATGCGGCTCTCAAGCGGCGATGCGAGCGTGCGAAGTGCGCCATCAAAGTGCCCATCGCCCATGCGCATCGCACCCTCTGCTAGGACCACTGACAGTGGTTAGCCACATAAGAACATAACTATGTGAATTTTCTTCCTTATAAAGTGCTTTCATTTCTTTCCTTATTTCCATGTGGGATGGAGTTTGCTTCTTTATTTTCTTAACATAAGATACTTCCATTTCTTTGTCTTATTTTTCCCGTTACTTATATCATAAATATTTTTGGTCCTTTATCTTTATTAATTTGTCAAAATTGGACCAAATTTTTATGAATGTTACAGTTTGGATTTAAAAGAAAACCTTAAGCCGAAGATATTTTCACCAATCTTCTATGGCTATGTAATGAATGAGATTTGAATGGGTAAATTTGTTGTTATTTACTTTCAACTAGTGATTTACCCGCGCGTTGCGCGGTAAATCGGTCAGTAAAACCCGGGTGTTGCAGTGGCAAATCATCGCGAATTTAGTTAATAGTAGCTACGTTCGTTATGATACTGGAACTAAAACAAAATGGAAACAAAAAAAAATAAGAATAAAAATTGAGGTAGGCCAATGGGGTGGCGTCGGTTGGTACCGGACGAAAGCAGCGAGTCAACGCGAATTTAGTCGGTATTAGTTACGTTCGTTATGGTACTGAAACTAAAACAAAACGAAAAAAAATTTAAAAATAAAAATTAAGGTGAACCAATGGGGTGACGTCGGTCGGTCCCAGACGCTGAGGTAGTGACTCTACGACACTCGTATAACAAATTATAATTTTTTTTTGTTAGCATATTTAAAAACAATGTTTATTTGGTCGGTAAACTCGGACGTTGGTAAAACCTGATCGTTGAAACGTCAACTCGACTCGTATTCGGGCGGATGAGTCGGTAAAACTGGGGCGCTGGTAAAAATCCGAGCTTTTCGGCGGTGGGTCAACGCGAATTTTGTCGATTTTGTTCACATTTGTTACGGTATCGATTGTTACGGTATCGAAACTAAAATAAAGTTCGGCAAAACCCGGGCGTTGTAAAACCCAAGCGTTGTCGGTACTAGACGTTGCGCGGTGAGTCGGTAAAACCAGAGCATTGTTTGTCTCGGAGTTGTGGTGGTGCGCCGACACAAATTCGGTAAAAAAAAACATAACTTTTGTTACGAATCTATAAAAAAAACTAAAAAAAAACATTTAACCAATAAAAAAATCACGGTATCGATTGTTACGGTATCGAAACTAAAATAAAGTTCGGCAAAACCCGGGCGTTCTAAAACCCAAGAGTTGTCGGTACTGGACGCTGCGCGGTGAGACGGTAAAACCCAAGAATTGTCAGCCCCAGAGTTGTGGTACATTTTTTGAAAGGAAAAAAATAATAATAATCAAATGTTAGTCTTGTGGCGCCGACTGTCTATCATTTTGTCGATTTTGTTCACATTTGTTACGGTATCGAAACTAAAATAAAGTTCAGCAAAACCCGGGCGTTTTAAAACCTAAGCGTTGTCGGTACTGGACGTTGCGCGTTGAGTCGGTAAAACCCGAGCATTGTCAGTCCCGGAGTTTTGGTGGTGCGCTGACACAAATTCGGTAAAACAAAAAACATAACTTTTGTTACGAATCTAGAAAAAAAAACTAAAAGAAAAACATTTAACCAATAAAAAAAATCACGGTATTGATTGTTACGTTATCGAAACTAAAATAAAGTTCGACAAAACCCGGGCATTGTAAAACCCAAGCGTTGTCGGTACTAGATGATACGCGGTGAGTCGGTAAAACCCGAGCATTGTCAGCCCCGGAGTTATGGTACATTTTTTAAAAGGCAAAAAATAAAAAATAAAAAAAATAAAATAATGTCTTGTGTCGCCGACTGTCTATCTTACTTATATTAGATAATTAACAGTCTTTTACATTGGTGGAATTACAAGTTAATGATTGCAAGTAATTGGAGAAAAATCGAAAAGGTATTTACAATATTTTTATTTCACAAAAGCTGTCTCATGAAACACATATAATAAAGTCGCGACATGATTAAAGGAAGACAAAATTAAAGAATTCATTCTTTACAATTGTGACTATTTTTAGCTTACATCCATAACGTTTAAAATATACTCTACACATCCTTTTACATTTCCTTTCTCATTTAGTTTTCATCCTTTACCACTAACTTTATTAGTATCTTAGGTTAAGTATTCACATATTCAAAAACATGTGAAGGTATTATTGTCTTTATCACTCTTCTCTTTAATAAATAACAAAAACAAATAAGAGAGTAAAGTAATAACCCTAATGTCGTCAAATACATTTCGGGTTACACTCTGAACGCAAATAGTTGGCCTTCTCATTCTCTACGCCGTGATCATTAACACGCGATCAAATGGGTAATTGATCCTGACAGGAGCTAAAAAATAAAGTTTAAAATTCAAATGTTGTTGACTAGTTCATTTAGTTAGTTTCTATATTTTAGTAAATGAGTAAATTACTCCTATTAATTTGGCATCTCTTGTGTATATATAGATGTATTGTAAAAGTGAATAAACAACTTTTTGACTCTTTCATGGTATCAGCCAGAGTCCTTAAACCCTAGCCATTTCTTTTTTCACTATTGCAGAAATTTTTTCCTTCACTGTCAAATGGCCGGACCAACAAACTCCTCCACTGACTCCATAACCACCCCTGTACATACTCTTCTCCACCTAATAACAATCAAGCTTTCCTCTAATAACTTTCTCCCATGGAAAAATCAAGTGTACCCGATCCTCTCTTACATGAATCTTCTTCATCATATTGATGGTTCGACTTCTGCTCCGTCTGAATACACCATCGCTGATGGTAAATCACATCCGAACCCAGCCTTCGTTACCTGGAAGAAGAGGATCAACGGGTTATTCTACTTCTTCAATCCACTCTCACTGAAGAAGCAATGTCCGAAGTCATCGGACATACCACTGCTCATCAGGTGTGGCATGCTCTTGAACGTGCCTACAGTCACAAGTCTATTGAGCGTATGCATACCCTCTTAGACTCGCTTCGTCAATCACAGAAGGGTACTTCCTCTGTTTGCCGAATTTGGCAGGAAGTTCAAATCCATAACTGATCAACTCGCTACCATTGGACACTTCGTTTCTGATGAGGACAAGCGTTACTCTTTTCTTTGTGGCCTTGATTCTTCGTTTGAAATGTTCTCTACCGCTCAACGGATGGTTTGTCTCGCTCCTCCCTTTCGCGATCTTCTAGACCAAGCCGAAAATCATGAACTTTTCCTACAGACTCTAAATACTCAGTCACCACCCCCGGCTGCTTTCTCAGCCCAGTCCAACCGATTCTCTCAGCATCCCAAATCCTCTTGTGGCTCGTCATCCGGTCGGTTTCGTGGCTCCTCATACAGACGTGGCCGATCCACCACTAATAGGCGACCACCTTACTGCCAGTTGTGCAGAAAAGATGGTCACTATGCAAGCTCTTGCCCAAATCTTGCCTCGTATGCTCAACGGGTCACACCCCTAGATGCAAATCTCGCTCAAGCCTTCCATGCTCAATGCAATGTCAATCCGGATTGGACCGCTGATTCCGGTGCCACTGCCCATATGCTCCGCTCTACTGATGGTCTTGATGAATCTCACACCAACACAGGTAATAATTATGTCACTTTCGGTAACGGTCAATCGTTACCGGTTACCCAAATCGGCAGCACTACAATTAATAACATTCCTTTAAATAATTGCTTGTGGTGCCTAATATTACTAAAAATCTACTATCTGTTAGTAGATTAACAAATGATTCACCGGTTGATGTTCTATTTTCTAATACATTTTTTCACATTCAGGATCGAAAAACAGCGGAGGTCCTCGCTAAAGGCACTTGTGAGAATGGTTTTTACGTTCTGTCTCACGGTCACAAGTCTCTTGTAGCTGCTCTTGCCGCCCCGCATCATCGTGCTTCTTTTGATAAATGACATCGCCGTTTAGGCCATGTCTCGTTTGATGTTATTTCTACTTTGAATAAACTTGGACAAGTTTTTGTTACATCTTTATTACCCAAACCGGGTTTATGCTCTTCGTGTGAACTCTCTAAGGCACATCGTTTACCTTTTATTGAAAATAATAAACGATCTGAACATATGTTGGATTTAATTCATTGTGATTTTTGGGGTCCCGCACCAATCCCATCTATGGATGGATACTTATGTTATGCCATATTCGTGGATGATTTTTCCCGCTTCACTTGGTTTTACCCGTTAAAGAGAAAGTCCGATTTTTATAATATACTTGTCACCCTTTTAACCTTTGTTCAAAACCAGTTCACATGCAATGTCAAAATATTTCAAAGTGATGGTGGAACCGAATTTACCAATAATCGGGTTCAAAGCCTATTTCAACAACGAGATGTTATTCATAGGCTATCATGCCCACACACACCTCAACAAAATGGACGGGCTGAACGTAAACACCGTCACATAACCAAAACGAGCCTCGCTATGTTATTTAATGCACAAGCACCGGAAAAATTATGGCTTGATGCTTTCACCTCGGCCACCTTTATCATCAACCGGCTTCCCACACCTCTACTCAACAACAAATCACCATTCGAACTTCTTTTTCATCACCCTCCTTCCTACTCTACCTTCCATGTTTTTGGATGTCGCGTTTTCCCATATTTACGTGACTACATAAAAAATAAACGTCTCCCTCGAAGTGCTCCATGTATTTTCATTGGTTATAGCCCAAAATACAAAGGCTATCAATGCCTCGACCCATCTACATCTCGAATATACATGACACGGCACGCAAAATTTGATTAAGACAATTTTCCTTTTTCGGGAGTTGTGGCCATTATAGATGAAGCTAAACTCCTTTTTTCAAACTTTGAGGATCTAATTCCTCCTGTTGATTCTACAAAGACACCTCAAACTCCTCCCATAAATAATATTCCATGCACTCACAATCACATTTCCCCTTGCACCCTTTGCACATGTCCTACCCAACATCCAATTCCACAACTCTCTCTTAATCCACTAACATTACCAGTCCACACACCATCTTCTACCATCTTTAACAACCCTCATGGCCCAAATATTTTGTGACATTTGAGCCAAAACAAGGTACACCTCAGTACGTATTTACCGATTAAGCAAATAAACGCTTCTTGCGTAACAAACGAACGATTAACCGAATGGGTCGGGTTATGACCCAGATATCTCGGGGGGCCATATATAAGTGATATACGTTTAATACAAGCTAAAACATTAGAAATATGGCCTTAGTTTGATAGCAAACAAGTTAAACGAAAATATGCTCGTTTAACTACCCGCTATAGATTTAAACGCAAAAGATAGTTACAAACCAAGCATTGTATCATCCGTTAAGCCGAAAAATACTTACCAAACACTTATTTGAAATGTTTTAAGCGATCCGTGAAAATATTTTTGATTTTTACAAATGTATAGTATGTTTTTATAATTTTACACAAAACTAGCCGAAAAACACTCGTTTTCGCGCTGTTTAACGCACCCGATAAGTTTTTCGCGCCAAAAACCAAACCCGAACTAAATTTGGACCGGTCTTTTCGTGTTTGGGCATGAGAAATCAGAAACTTGGGCCAAAATGGGCCCAAAGTGGGCCCATGATGGTCCGATCGCAGCAGCAGCCCCCCCCTTTTATTCCTTCACATTTAAACTAGATACAAGATATTTTCAACATTATTTCTTGAAAATTCTGGACATAAACTTCTTCTCCAGCCAAAAACTCAAGAAACCCTAAGGTAAACAACTTAAATAAGCTACTTTTACACTTGTTTAAACTTGTTTAATACCATAAAAACATGTCTTGGTTACTAAAAATCATTCCTAACCGTGTAAAAATCCTAAAAATGGTCCATAAACATGTTTTGATCATACACATGGTAAGGAACCTGTTTTGATAGTTTTTTTGGCCATAAACATGGATTAAAAGGTTGAAACGACGTTTTTACGGTTCAAAAGTTCGTTTTTGTACACTAGCTGAAACCCTAACTTAAGTGCTGTTATGTTGATGAAATATTGCTTGGTTTGTGATATAGGACTTGTACCTATCTTGCTTAGAAGTACAAGAACCTGAAAACTTGATTAAAAGGTCGGAAACGAGCCAAACCCACTAAGCTAATGCCGAAACACTCGCTTACGGGCTATTTAGGTTAAGGTTGTGATGTGTATATTTTTAGGACTTGAAATTTTTCAGGGACATCAGGGACCATGTCAATAAGCCCCTGTTCAAATTTGGTAATTCTTCGACCATCCGAGAATATTTGGCGAATTTATTACCGAATTGGAATGTTTATTTGGGAAAAATACTTAAAATACTTTAAAAATTATGAAATTTTTCTGGGATCTTAGATTTGATGTATTTTGATCACATATGAATTTTGGGATCATTTGTAGAAGTTTAAAGGTGTTTTGTTTATTTGCGTTCGTGTGAATTTTTACAGCCGAATTTGAGCCGAAAAGAATATTTCACGAGCTTTTTACATTCTGGAATTGATACAGGTTGTTTTGAGACATGATTTGAGTATTCAGGAATTTTTGGTGAATTTTTGGAAATTGTTTGGGGTAAACGGACGATTTTCAGACGAAATATAGCTGATAAAATGAATTTTTATAAATTAATAAATCAGTAAATAAATTCTAGAAATATTTTTATATAAATCTACATATTTTAATTGATAAGTGGTTAAATTTTCATAATTTAGTGATTAACAGTTAATTAATTATGCTAATATGAATATTAAACAAATTCAGTTTTTATAAAAACCGGCAAGTTCGCGACTAGTGAATCTGCGGAATATCAAAACACCAAGAGTGATCAAAAATCATATTTTTGGACTAATTAAGTAAAAATGAACTTTTCTATGAGAAACCTGGACAATCTGGGTGGATTGTGCGCGTTTCTTCTCAAATCAAACTGTATAAACGGAAACGGGCCCCGTGGCTAATCCGGGACCCCAGTATGTGATCTTTCTTTATAACTTAATCATTTTATTAACCAATACATTTACCCAAGCTTATTTTCCCATAACTGTTTTCTGAACGCGTAAACGAACAACTTGGCCCAGCTGGGAAAACGGGAATCTGAGCCAAGTTCAGTTCTAAGTATTAGACATTGAACAACATCACAACCTAAGCCTATTGCCACTTTCTGGGCATTCCAGCTACACCCAGATTAGTTATACAGCCCAGTTTAGTATTGAGATTATAATAATGTTAAAATATTAATATTATTATAATATTGGTTATAGGAACTACTGATAGCGGACTGAACAAACCGCGAGTTGATACAGTACTGAATATCTACTAAACCGTGAGTTTCATGACCCCACTTTTAAACTGTTTTACGAACTTTTGGGGTGAAAAGTATGTTTGATTATATATACATACCTGAAACATGTACAGATGTGAATTATCTAAGTGCTAACACACGAAAATCCCCACGATCACAGTGATTAACTTCGAGCCGATGGCTTGTGAATAGTACTATTGGTTTGACAAACCTAAACGGAGCCGGCACGGTTTGCCGAGACACCAAAACCGTTTGCACATGACCATAATTTTTACGAACCAGCTATGTAGTGTTAGACATAGCTACCGGGGCATGTTGTGGGCGGAAAGGGGCCACAGTGGTTGATTGAGCGTGGGAAATGGAGGCACGCAGCACGAACAGTCCAGGCTTCACTATAACTTAGCATAATTACATCACATACATCATTTATATACATACATACTTATTTCATGATTACAAGTGTTGACTTGTGAATACTCATTACTGATTTCTTGAAACTCGTGAAACTCACCAACTCTAGTAGTTGACCCGTTTTAAACTGCTTTTCAGGTGTACCTAAATCGGAGTAATTTGATGATCTGTTACTTACCTGAAGTGTGTGGTTGATGCTACATGAATAGAAGCAAGGGCGATAGTAGTAAGAATGTATAGTTAACGAACTAGTTTTGTCTGTATCGCCTTGACTGTAAAACAATGATAGAACGAAGAAATGTATTATATTGTAAATTAGTTTGTAATGTTTCTTTATAAACAATGTGTTGATATCATAGGTGTCTGTTACATTCCCGTTTTACGCTTCCGCGTTGTGCTAGTCGGGGTGTGACATATTTCACCAAGCCCAACACATTCAACTTCCAACCTACACCCAACCCATCCGACCCCACCACACAACACCACCACAATTGAACCGGCTACCAATATGAGCCAACCTCAAACTGTCCCACCACCCATCTCACAATCTCATCCAAATACTTCTCAATCCCAACCTAGTGTCACTCAATCCCAACCTACTGCCACTCTTAATATGCGTACCCGATCAAAGTCTGGCATTTATAAAACCAAACATTTTGCTGACTTAGCATGGTTATCCCATAATTCTTTACACCATGCTCTTCTCACAACTCATATTCTCAAAGGTGTTAAAACCGCATTCAAACACACAAAATGGGTCGCCGCCATGAAGGATGAGTTAACAGCCCTCCATACTAATGACACATGGGAGCTTGTTAAACGTCCAATAAACTCAAATGTTGTTGGGTTAAAGTGGATATATCGAATTAAGTATAAAGCCGATGGTTCTCTTGATCGTTACAAAGCCCGCTTAGTTGCTTAAGGTTTTACACAGGTTCCTGGTCTTGATTTTTCACACACTTTCAGTCCGGTTGTGAAGGCATCCACAATTCGTGTGGTTCTCAGTCTTGCCACAATCTATAATTGGCCCCTTCGCCAACTCGATGTCAATAATGCCTTCCTAAACGGGCATCTAACCGAAACCGTCTATATGGAACAACCTCCGGGTTTTGTGAACTCAAATTTTTCGAATCATGTGTGACGTCTCAAGCGTGCTTTATATGGTCTCAAACAAGCTCCGCGAGCTTGGTTTCAACGATTAAGTGCCTTTCTCATTTCTCTCGGGTTTCAATGCAGTCGCGCCGATCCGTCTCTTTTTGTTTATAAAACCAGCACCGTATTAATCTACCTATTTGTCTACGCAGATGATATAATTATTACCGGTAACAACCCAACAATTATCACTAACTTCACGGCCAGGTTACACAAAGAATTTAAAATCAAGGACTTGGGTACCTTGAATTATTTTCTTGGCCTAGAAGTAATTTCCAACTCATCCGGGCTTTTTCTAAGTCAAGCCAAGTATGCATATGACATTCTTTCGCGAGCGGGTCTTCTTGATGCTAAACCTGTTTCCACACCTCTTACCACAACTGACACATTCATCTCTTCGGGTACGTCATTTCATGATCCCACTTTTTATCGCTCACTAGTTGGTGCCCTTCAATACCTCACGATTACTCGACCAGATCTCTCGTATGCAGTTAACCAAGCCAGTCAGTTTCTTCAAAACCCTACAACCTCACACTTCCAACTTGTCAAAAGAATTATCCGCTATGTCAAAGGAACTCTCTCATATGGCTTGACGTTTGATCGGCCGATAAAAACAACGTTAGTCAGTTACTCAGATGCCGATTGAGCACGTTGCATTGAGACGAGACGATCCACTTATGGGTACTCAATTTATCTAGGGGGAACTTAGTCTCTAGGAGTGCCAAGAAACAACCAACAGTTGCTCGATCGAGTTATGAATCGGAGTATAGAGCCATGGCCAACACCGCTGCCGAAATCATTTGGTTAACTCACTTACTACGTGAGTTGCATGCTTTACCGCCTGATCGACCAACTCTCTTGTGCGACAATAAGAGTGCTTTATTTCTAAGTCAAAATCCGGTGTCACATAAACGTGCTAAGCACATCGACATTGACTATCATTTTATTAGAGAATTGGTCTCCTCCGGTCGTTTGCATACCAAATTTGTACCTACCACGCTTCAAGTAGCTGACATATTCACCAAAAGTTTACCGCGACCGCTCTTTGAACGCTTCCGCACCAAACTTCGCGTCGGACCGCTACCTATTCGCTTGAAGGGGGTAACAGGAGCTAAAAGATAATGTTTAAAATTCAAATGTTGTTGACTAGTTCATTTAGTTAGTTTCTATATTTTAGTAAAGTAGTAAATTACTCCTATTAATTTGGCATCTCTTGTGTATATATGGATGTATTGTAAAAGTGAATAAACAACTTTTTAACTCTTTCAGACCCCATCCTTTGACGAACAACACTACGCTTCTTTTACGTTTCTACTTAATGTTTCATGTTTTGATTTTATATGATAATTATTTCAATTTGTGTCTTTTATGGACTTAAAACGATTGAATGACTTAGTTTGTGTATAAAAAGGTTACAAAATATGGGTTAAATTAAGAAAATGAGACATTTTATTGAAAAGGATATTATATGGCCAACAACTGTTAATTCTCCAAAGCCAACCCACACTAACTCACTCAATTTGTTCTTAAAAACCGGTTAGCACGTACAATATCAAACTATGGAGCTTTGAGGGAGTTGGCCACATCAATGACAAAGCGGTATCTAACATCAGATTTCAAGACTCGGTCCATGGCGGTGTTCACATAATCTATTGGAATTAGCTCAATATCTGCATTAACACCATGTTTTGCTGCAAATTCAAGCATAGCTCAATATCTGCATTAACACCATGTTTTGCTGCAAATTCAAGCATTTCTTGTGTCTCTTTTAACCCACCAGTCGCACTACCACTAACGATCTTCCTCCCTATAATATATATACTAATCCCATTAATCTAGTTAAAAAAACGCAACCACCTCAAGAAAAATATGTATATGCATATATAAATAAAATGAAAATAAACAAACTAATTACCCATGATTAAAGAATACGTAGATAGCTCAAGTGGCTTCTCTGGTACACCCAGAGAAACATGCTTCCCGTCTTGTTTCAGCACAGTTAGCAATGGTTCAATCGGGTGAGTCGCAGAGACAGTGTCGATTATTCCATCCAATGAACTTGCTACAGACTGGTTACAACAATATATATATAGACCAAAAGAAATAATCAATCTTTAACGCCAAAATTCAAATATGAAATTAAATAATTAATTATCCTACCCGCATCTCTTCAGGGTCTTTGGTGACTATTGAAGAGGTATGCACCCGCCTTAACATCGAGCGGGGCGGGTCAACCCACAAGATATAGACAAAAGGCTTGAAATCAAGATGTCATGAAGGCACAAAGCCAAAACCTATGCGCATGGCGCATATCACATATGCTCACGCATCACATATGCTCACGCATATCACATATGCTCACGCATCACATATGCTTACGCGTATCACATGCTCACGCACCATATATGCTCACACATATCACATCTGCGCGTGGCGCATCTGCGCGTGGCGCATATCACATATGCTCACGCATCATATATGCTCACGCGTATCACTTCTGCGCGTGGCGCATCTGCGCGTAGCGCATATCACATACGCTCACGCATGAAACATCTGCGCGTGAGAATAAAGAGAAGACCTCGCGCATCCTCAAGATAGGCGCATATCACACATGCACATAATCAACCTCGTCCTTATCCAAATCAGGATAAGGACAACCCTGATTGTGCTCATCAGACAACCTTCCAGAAGGTATCCTTTAAGGAATAAAGAATATGCTGATGTTGACAGCTGCCAATGAAAGGTGGACAACTCAGCAAAACCCATGTGCTACCACGTGATTGCACATGGGTCAGGTGAAATACCTTGGTCAGAGAATAATCAATGAAAAAGCACCAGGTGTCCTAAGGACACGTGGCGCGAAGCAATAGGAGGAGGCCAAAAAGGCCCTAATGGGATCTGAGCCCAATCATTGGAAACCCTAACACTATAAATACCACACCACCTCCACAAGGGGAGGTAAGCAAGAAAATACACTCTAAATCCTTACTCACTTTCAGATTATTATTATTCTCCTACAATCTCTTATTCTCACACCGGAGAGTTACCCCAAAGAGGACCCTTCTGTCCCTTTCTGAGGGGTAAGTTCACGGTGCTGCTCATTTTGTAGGTGGAAGAATTCATACTCCGGAGAACCATCGGTGATATAGCATACTCATACCCGAGGAAAGTTGATCGTCTACTAGTGACCCGATCCACGTTTCTTCATTGGCGCCATCCGTGGGACCGAACATGGTCATACCCGAGGAAGATGGTCACTCTGTTCACACCGAACATGCTGATTTTAGTGATGAAGAAGTGCACAGCATGAGGAAGACGCGAGATACTCATGCAGGAGGCTCACAGCTCCGCGCGCACATGAACATAGCGCCTGGAGCCAAAGCCGATATGGATCTATACACACCGTACAACCCACCAGCGAGAGGGCAAGTGGACGTAACCACACCATATAGGCCAGCCATCTTGGTGAAGCATTCAAAATTCACTGAGCGCATCGCGAAGGCTCCCATTCAACACAAAACCACGATGCCAAGTGGTTTGGGCAAGTACGATGGCACAACAGATCCAGACGATTTCTTGCAAGGTTTTTACAACACTGGAAACCTAGAAAGCTGGACGATGCCAACATGGTGTCACATGTTTGCTCGCTGCCTTACGGGCGCAGCGCGTGTCTGGTTCGAAAGCTTGCCGACTGGACAAATCGATGGGTTCGAAGAGCTATTGGAGAAGTTCCAGGCTCACTTTGTACAGCAGCGCAGACACACGCGCGACCCCGATGACATCATGCACTGCGTGCGCAGGAATGATGAAACCATTGAAGACTACATAACCCGTTTCAATCAGGAATCTCTTGCAATTGGAGGTATCACTGAGCAACTCTTGCGCGTGGCCTTTATACAAGGTGCGCGCAGTGATCAACTCCGCAGAGCTCTCGTGAGCAGAGATGGCATGCCAACCACCTGGGCTAAGCTAATGGAAGCATCGCGAGTCTTCGCGCGAAATGAAAAACAAATTGCCTAAGATAGAGCAAGAGATAGAGGGCATCAAACAGAAGCACCACGCAACAATGAAAGAAGGAGCAAACAAAACTCTGTATGGTCCAGGTTGCAACAAACTAGTCTTTCTCCCGCAGAAAAGCAGGCGCAACCAAGTTCACCCCAGCCCCAAAAAGACATTCGTAATCGCGGAGAAAGTGACAAGAGGGAAGGCGGCAGAGAGCCCAACAGACCTCTACCAAGAATATGGACTCCCCTCACTAAAATGCCTTCACAAGTGTTAAGCACAGAGAATATCCAGTTTAAAAACCCCAAGCCATTACTCCATAAGGGACCACCAAACAGTGGCAAGTATTGTGAATTTCACAAGTCCACAGGGCACAACACCGATGCATGCCACCATTTGAAGGATGCGATTGAAAGAGATGTGAAATCAGGCAAGTTGGCTCACCTGGTGAAAAACCCAAGACCAGAGAATGAACAGCCAGATGGAGCCCCAGCCAGTAAAAAATTCAAAAGAATCTGTGTAGCCGAGGGAGGAAGGCAAGGGCAAAGATCGAGAAAGAGAAGCGCGCAAGTCCAAGGAGATTGGCGCGAACAACAAGTAATCTTCCCAAGAATCAGAGGAGGCCCGTCTATCAGCAGTCCTCTAGTCATCACTACACACATTGCTCATTATGAGGTGTCAAAAGTCCTGGTGGACACCGGCAGTGAATCAGACATCATGTATGAGCAATGTTTCAGGAAGTTGGATCCAACAGACCAAGCAAGGCTCGAAATTGTGAATGCACCAATCTCGGGTGTCTCAAATGAAATTATTCACCCCTAGGTCAGATACAATTCGAACTAACTATGGGGGATGAGAAACACAAGCGAGCTGAAATTGTCAACTTCTTGGTCTTGCCCACCACTTCATGCCATAATATGATCTTGGGTAGAGGAACGATTGCCCAATTCAACGCCATACCGTCACCAGCGCACGGCGCGTTGGGGTTCCCAACACCAACAGGTGTAACATTTGTATACCGAGATCATTTGTGCGCAGTGACAAGTATACCGCGAGAGGGAAGAATGAGACTTCCAATGGCAAACAACGCGCCGGAGGAATGGATTCTCAACCCAAAATTCCCAGAGCAAACAATCACAATTGGAGCTACGATATCAGACGACACAAGGTTGAGAATGAAAAGATTGCTCACAACGTATATGTCGGTCTTCGCGTGGCAACATTCTGATATGACTGGGGTTCCGCGAGACCTGGCGCAACATTCTCTCAACACGTTCAAGTCTGTAGAGCCAATTGCTCAAAAGAAGAGAGTCATGGGGGATGAGAAGGCAAAGGCCATGAATGAGCAGGTAGAAGATCTACTGCGCGCAAATATCATCCGCCCAATACGATACCAAACATGGGTAGCCAATCCTGTGATGGTAAAGAAGAGCAACGGGTCATGGAGGTTGTGCATTGACTTCAAGGACCTCAACAAAGCATGTCCAAAAGATTGTTACCCCCTCCCAAACATTGACGCGAAGGTGGACTCTGTGGCGCCATTTAAGCTCAAATGTTTCTTGGACGCCTATAAGGGTTATCACCAAATTCAAATGGCACCACAAGATGAGGACAAGACTGCCTTCAGAACCGACAAGGGTGTTTTCTGTTATACAAAAATGCCCTTTGGTTTGAAGAATGCAGGAGCCACTTACCAAAGACTCATGGATGCGGTTTTCAATGAGCAAATTGGAAGAAACTTAGAAGTCTACGTGGATGATTTGGTGATTAATAGCAGGAAGGAAATACAAATGCTCAAAGAAATCGAAGAAACCCTTTGGCGCCTAAAGGAAGTAAACATGAAACTCAACCCGAGCAAATGCACATTCGGCGTAGAAGAAGGGAAATTTCTCGGTGTAATGGTCACCAAGGATGGTTTCAAGGTAAACCCAGAGAAGGTGGAGACTATCCTTGACATGCCCTCACCATCCACCATGAAGGAAGTTCAAAAGTTGAATGGTAGATTGGTATCAATTAACAAGTTCCTAGCGAACCACGCAAGCAAATCTACCCCATTCGTCAACACATTGAGAAATTGCTTAAAGAAAAGCCAATTCAAGTGGACGCCCGAGGCCGAGCAAGCTTTCAGTGAGATAAAAGAATGTCTGATAAATCTGCCTGCGCTCACAGCTCCACTACCTGGCGAAACTCTAACGTTGTACCTGTCAGCAGGAGAGCGCGCCATTGGCGCAGTGTTGTTGGTGGATCGCAAGGGAGTCCAAACACCAATCTATTATGTAAGTCGGGTGCTGACAGATCCTGAGACGCGCTACACCATCATAGAAAAGTTAGTTTTATCACTAACACACGCGTCGCGCAAGCTTCATAGATATTTCAATGGTCATCCCATTGAAGTCCTGACTGATTACAACATCCAGCAAGTCTTGCGACGTCCCGCGCTCTCAGGAAGGCTGACAAAATGGGCGCTGGAATTAGGAGAGCACACGATCGCCTATAAGCCTCGTTCAGCAATCAAGGGACAAGTCTTAGCTGATTTCATCGCAGAAATCCCTGAAGGAAAAATTGAAGAGGCTCAGCGCGAGGTAGACCCTCCGCAAGCCAATAATGAAGAAAATGTTTGGAGATTATTCACTGATGGAGCTTCAAACAACGAAGGGTCCGGCGCAGGCCTCAAACTGGTGGATCCAGAAAGTCATGAGTATACTTATGCAATCAGGTTGTATTTCAAGAGCACCAACAATGAAGCTGAGTATGAAGCCCTGCTGGCTGGTCTGCGCATCGCGCACAAGTTCGGAGTTAAAAAGCTAGAGGCTCATGTCGATTCATACTTGGTAGCAGCACAGGTCAATGGCCTTTATGATGCCAAGGAGAACACTATGCCTCTGTATTTAGAGCAGGCAAAGAAGCTCACCGAGCAATTTGACTTCTTCAAAATCATACATATTCCGCGCAGTGAAAACAAGTCCGCCGACGTGCTGAGCAAGATGGCATCAACCAGCTTCGATCACTTTGGCAAAGATGTCAGGGTGGAAGTAATGAGCAACCCATCGGTGGGAGCGAAGTCTGTCCTTGTAATTCATACAACACCTTCATCATGGATAACTCCATTAATGGAATTCTTGAAGGAGGGAAAGGTACCGGACGATCGCGCACAGGCGAGGAAGATAAGACACAAGTCGCAGAACTACGAACTGCTTGATGGTACGTTATATCGACGCTCTTATCTTGGACCGCTCATGAAATGCCTGGATGCCGAGGAAGCAAGCTATGTGATCAGAGAGATACACGAAGGAATCTGTGGAATACATGCTGGCCCGCGCATGGTGGTTGCCAAGGCAATGAGCGCTGGTTACTATTGGCCAGGCATGTACTTGGACGCATTAAAAGAAATCCAAAAATGCAAAGCGTGTCAGAGCTATGCGCCAAACACCATGCGACCAAAGAACAACTTGATTCCAGTGACCTCCGCATGGCCTTTCCACAAATGGGCAATCGATATTGTGGGTCCCTTACCACAAGCACAAGGGCGAGTAAAGTTTTTTGTAGTGGCAGTAGACTATTTCACAAAATGGGTTGAAGCCAAGCCACTAGCAAAAATCACAGCCGAGGCAATGAAGCAATTTATCTGGAGCCACATCATATGCCGTTTTGGCCTGCCAATGGAAATTGTGAGCGACAATGGCAAACAATTCACTGACAGGAAGATATCCAGTTGGCTCAAAGAATTGCGCATCAACCAAGTCTTCACTTCAGTATACCACCCTCAAGGGAATGGCCAAGTGGAGCGCGCGAACCAAAGCTTGCTGAATGGGCTGAAAAAACGGTTGGAGGGAGAATCCCATTCATGGGTCGAGGAGCTACCTAATGTCCTGTGGGCGCACAGGACATTAAGCAAAACCAGCAATGGCGAATCCCCGTTCAGCCTAACCTATGGAACGGAGGCTATGATTCAAGCAGAAATTGGATGCCCATCCCATAGAGTGCTCATGATGAGTAAGATGGATAACGAGCGCGAAAGGAGGTTGGATCTCAACTTACTTGAAGGGCGCAGAGAGGCAGCTATCATCAGTGAAGCCAAATACAAGAAAAAACTAGAAAAATATTACAATCAGCGCGTGAAAGAATGCCACTTCAAGAAGAGCGATTTTATCCTTCGGAACAATGAAGCTAGCCGCGCAATACCTCCGGGAAAAATGTCCCCCAACTGGGAGGGACCTTATCAAGTCTCGGAAGAATTGGGAAAAGGCGCATACGCTTTAAAAGATTTGAATGGAAAGAAGATCCCGCGTGCATGGAACGCAGCACAGCTTAGAAAATGTTTCATGTAAAAATTGTCAAGTTTGTAATCAAGGCTTTTTAAGCCATTATGAATAACAATACGCGCTATTTTCTCTTAATGTGTGTTCTATTACCTTTTGCATACATGTTTCACACTTCCCTTTATTAATTTTGAGCAATATGACAACATTGTATTGACATCAAAACAAAAAATAAAACGGAGTAAAACATACATGCGCGAGCCTCAAGCTCAAACGCGTTAACGAGTTTTAACTCTAAAACGTCAGGGCCTTAGCCCAATAATATGAGCCTTAGCTCAGGGCCTTAGCCCATTAATACGAGCCTTAGCTCAAATCACTCACAACATCCATCCTACATGTTGCGCAGCTAAACCATAAAATACCTAAGCACAGCTAAGGCAAAGCACATGACAAAACATAGTTGTTAAGGTCTCAGGTCGAGGTCGCGCATGGGGTTGTAATGGATATCAGAGTAGCACATACTGACACGTAAAGGCTAAAAAACTCATTCATAATTCCCTATAATAAATGCGCAATAACGTCGCGCAAAAGAGGAATAATGAAGTGCCAAGGCACGTGTCAGCATATCCAGAATATTGCAAAATAACTTGAAATATGACAAGGATTAAGTAAAATAATTTCCTTACAACCTTGTTCAAGTTTCAATGTTCAAGCATATCTTATATTCAACAAGCAAACACATGCAATATAAAGAGATGAATTGGGAATGCGCAAGATGCGAATAAGGGAAAAACAAAATTTCATTCCAAAACATAGAAGTTTACAAATTTACAAAATGATGAGATACAAACTACAAATAAAAAAAAACATGAAGGGCTTCTCAAGTTTCTATATCAACATCAGCCTCTTCATCGCCCTCATCATTACCTCCCTCAGCATCTGGCGCAGCCCGCTCCTCGTCATCTCCAAACTTACCATAGTCAAGCTGTTCGTCTTGAATGGAGTCGTCTTCTATCACGATAGTGTCAGGAGCGGGTCCTTTGTCCACGCCAGAGCCGCTAGCAGAGGCAGCATTGCCCGCGCCATCATCGCTGCCACCAGCCCCTTCACACTCGTCAAGTAATTTCTTCAGCGCGCCGAGATCGGGCTGGTCAGCAAGCGCGGCTATCTGCAAGTCACAAGGAAAAGTATGAGTACAAAAGACTAGGAAAATAAGTCAAGGTAAACTCATTAAGGTTAAAATACCTGCTCAAGGATGGGAATCGGAGTATTCAAATACTTCTCCCCCACCTCGGCCATGTCAGCGCAGACAACGTCGAGCTGATAAGGGTAGTCGGATGGGTTCTTCTTCAGCATGCTATATTCATAGCCATCCTTAAACCCTTCAGCTTGACCCACCAAGCGCGACGCAGCGTTGTAATCCATCACAAGGGTCTGAAACTCGTCTGAGTATTTCATCGCGTAAGCGCAACGAGTCACACCCTGTTAAACTAGCCATTGGCGATCCTGCGCGAGGGAAGAAACAGACGTCTCAAGAGCAGGAATCTGAGAGTTTAACAACTCAACAGTTTCCTTGGTCTGTTTTAGCTCTTCTCTGTCGGACGCTGCTGCCGCCAAGGCCTCGTTCCTTTCCGCTCGCGCAGCATCGAGCTCTTCGCTGTTAGACGCTGCTGCCGCCAGGGCTTCATCCTTTTCTGCCCGCGCAGCTTCGAGCTCTTTCTTCAGGCGCGCAACCTCACTCTCTAATAAAGATTTGTCAGTGATAGCCTGCACAAGAGTTTGATCACGCGCCTCTGCCTCTAACTCCAAATCACGCGCTCGCCGCGCGTACCTGGCCGCATCCGCCTCTGCCGCCTGCAGCTTCTCCCGCGCAGCCTGCAGTTCATGCCCGCGCTTCACGAAGGCAGCGTTGGCACTTGCTCGGTTCTCGCTGAGTTCTGCTTGGAGTTTCTCAGCTCTCTCTCGAGCATCAGAAAGATTCAAAGCAGAAACCTTAGCCTCTTGCTTGGCCTCCACAAGAGCATCACGCACTTTTATATAATCATAGCGAAGCTCTTGGGAGGCAGCAAAGAACGCAGACCCAGCAAAAAGATGGTCGTTGAGCAAGTCCACGCGGGCGCGGTCCTTCTGAAACCTCCTTTCAGCCGGAGGCACAGAGTGAGCCCAGAAGTCTTCACACACGCCCATGGATTGAAATGAGCTATCCTCAGTAATATTCCATCTCGGGCGGTATATGTGATCGGCATCCTGCAAACACAAAGCAACGCGAAAGCAACGTTTTAGTCATCTAAACACTAATATGGAAGTCCGCACAGCGGAGCAAAACGAACTTATACCTGCGGAGAGCAAGCAGAAAAGTCAGCGCCAGCCCCACGAGAAGGCTGCGCCACGAAATCTCGTGGCGCTACAGGGCTTGCGCTGCCGCCATCGGAGTCTTCAAAATTGACCTCCTCATCATCCTCTGTAACAGGTCTTTTCTCCTGCGACTTGGAAAAATCAAAACCAGTCTCGCGAGGAGGGCTGCGCGCAGGAGGAGGTGAGGGAGGTCTCGACGCCGCTAGATCAGCGCGTAAAATAGTCTCTTGCTCCTTAGTAATCCCAATGAGAGGAGATTCAGTGCTTGTAGGAGCAGGAGCAGAACTAACGGCGCCGGCGCCGGCGCCAGCAGTGCCACCAGCAGCTTGTGTGCCAGCTATAATTCCTATGAAAAAACCAAAGAGAAATGATTCATGACTTGATCTAAAGAAAAAAGTCAGAAAATCAAAGCGCAATATATACCTTGGCGCACCGCCGTCCGTGAATTGAGCATCGCCATGAAGTCCATTTTCCCCCTTTTCGAGGGTAAAAAAGGGGACTTCAAAGCAACCTTCGGCGCAGCCTCGGTAACTTGCTGCGCCTGAGGTTGAGCCACCAGAGTCGCCGGCTCTACAAACATTTGAGCGAGCAAAGATTCATTAATAACTCTATCGGAATCACGCTCAAAAAACCACAAAATATAAACAAAGTATACCTGTTGGATGAGAGGAAACAGCAGGCGCTGCGCCGCTTCCCTTGTCCGCCGCGCGAAGAGATGAGGTGGCGGCACCATACCTCGTGTGGACAGGAGGACTGCCCACACCTCGAGGCAAGGAAGACGAGGAAAACTTGAAGGTAAACCCCTTGGTTTTCTCAAGTCCCTTTGCCTGAGTAGGAGGATCCTGAGCAACAGGGGCATCATTTTTCTTCTGTTTTTTACTGGCCCCTGCGCCAGTTTTGCCTTTAGCTTTGCGCTTGAGTTGTGGCGCCTCAGCTTCTTCCTCCACCTCTTCTTCCGCGAGCTCCAGCTCATAGTTCTCGAGCGCATCTACAATACGTGCAACAGAAATGTTAACCAGATTTGGTATTCTAAAGGCATAAGCATAAGTGCAAAGGCTTACCAGGCGCATCGCTGTCAAAGCAAAATCCCAAATCAACAGGGATGAACATATCTTCGAAGCGATCGGGGAAAGCAACTTCCCCAGTGCCAAGCGCGACAGAGCCACCCTCCATATGCTCATCATAGGCGGCGTGGACGTATTCCTTGCTGACTGCATAATACAAGACAAATGATATCAGTAAAACGAATTATATTCGCGCAGAAATAATGAGCTAATAACTCACCTAAGCCATCAACCTGAATGATAGGCTCAGTCGCGCTGTCGGTCCACCTCTTGCTCATACCAACCCCCACCAGCGCCTCCTCGAAAATATTCTTGGCGGGGGATGGTTCAGCAGTCAACTTATTAACCCATGCGCCAGTTGGGTTTTTAAGAACATTTTCATCCGCGGGCGCAGAAGTGATCGCGCGCATGGTCATGCGGATGGGAATCACACCAGCCTTAATATAAAAAAATTTCTCAGACCAGTCATGAAGGCTTTTGAAGGAAACAGTGCAACACTTAACCTTCTGACTGCGAGGTATGAATGAAAACCAAGAATCTTGGATTTTTGGCTTGTAAAATTATTGAAAGCGCCGAGGGGTGGGCTCCTCGCGCTGAGCTTTGCACATGAACTCAAAATGGGTCATGCGCACTAGTCCACAAGGATGGACTTGGGATATGTGAATCCCATGAAACTGAAGCAGCGCACCCATAAACCTTGTCATCGGGAGACGAAGGTTACAGTGAGTGAAAAAATGACAGTACCAGGAGATATAGCCGGTGGGCGGATCTGCCGCCGTTTGCCCGGCCGCCGGGAGCATACAGCCGTACTCAGGGAGAAAACCCTGAGAGGTGACGAGGTTGTCGAAATCAGACTGTTTCAGTTTGCAGGGAATCTCATCCCATCTCTTCACCGTTTTGCTTTTCCCCACCTCCTCCGACGAGGCCTCAGCAGCCCGTTTTCCCTTGCCGGTCTTCTTCAAAGTGGACATGACTAATGATTTTACACGGCGTTTGCTGGGAGAGATTGTGGTGTCTGGGTTATCAGACATACAACTGTGAATCAAACAGCGGTTACTTCAAGAACGGAAATCTGGAAGCAAAAGACAGGCTCTTAATCGGAATGAAAATGGAAGGAAAGAAAAAGCTCTGAAATAACAATGAAGATGAAGAATAACAACTCAAAAGGCTTGCTTTTATAGGCCCAGGAGAGAGAAAGAAACAGGTACTGATTAGAGTTCACGCGCCCCCACTCGCAGGTGCAGGCCAACATGAGCGCGACACGTGTTCCTGACACTGTGTGAGGAGACATGAAAGGCAACTGTAGCACCTCGAGCACACGAAAAGTCTGACACATGTCTCCATCTCTGATGCATGTCAGCACCAACCAACCACGTACATGGACGATTCATTTCAACCAAAAGGATAGAATTTCGCGCAACGATGAGAAATAAAAAAGAAAAGACAAACCCTATTAAAAGAGCAAACTATTAAGTCTAATATCTATCTTACCTCGCTCGCGCGAGACAAGACACACATTAGACTGGGGGGGCTTGAAGAGGTATGCACCCGCCTTAACATCGAGCGGGGTGGGTCAACCCACAAGATATAGACAAGAGGCTTGAAATCAAGATGTCATGAAGGCACAAAGCCAAAACCTATGCGCATGGCGCATATCACATATGCTCATGCATATCACATATGCTCACGCATATCACATATGCTCACGCATCACATATGCTCACGCGTATCACATGCTCACGCACCATATATGCTCACGCATATCACATCTGCGCGTGGCGCATATCACATATGCTCACGCATCATATATGCTCACGCATATCACATCTACGCGTGGCGCATATCACATATGCTCACGCATGAAACATCTGCGCGTGAGAATAAAGAGAAGACCTCGCGCATCCTCAAGATAGGCGCATCACACATGCACATAATCAACCTCGTCCTTATCCAAATCAGGATAAGGACAACCCTGATTGTGCTCATCAGACAACCTTCCAGAAGGTATCCTTTAAGGAATAAAGAATATGCTGATGTTGACAGCTGCCAATGAAAGGTGGACAACTCAGCAAAACTCATGTGCTACCACGTGATTGCACATGGGTCAGGTGAAATACCTTGGTCAGAGAATAATCAATGAAAAAGCACCAGGTGTCCTAAGGACACGTGGCGCGAAGCAATAGGAGGAGGCCAAAAAGGCCCTAATGGGATCTGAGCCCAATCATTGGAAACCCTAACACTATAAATACCACACCACCTCCACAAGGGAAGGTAAGCAAGAAAATACACTCTAAATCCTTACTCACTTTCAGATTATTATTATTCTCTAACAATCTCTTATTCTCACACCGGAGGGTTACCCCAAAGAGGACCATTCTGTCCCTTTCTGAGGGGTAAGTTCACGGTGCTGCTCATTTTGTAGGTGGAAGAATTCATACTCCGGAGAACCATCGGTGATATAGCATACTCATACCCGAGAAAAGTTGATCGTCTACTAGTGAGCCGATCCACGTTTCTTCAACTATGAAATGGTCGGCTTTAAGCCCTTCAAGTGCTTCTTGCTTCTTTGCCGGCGTGGTGCTGAACACGGTAACCTCGGCTCCCAAAGCCTTGGCAAACTTAACCGCAACATGACCGAGCCCACCAAGACCAACAACGCCCACCATCACACCCGACTTGTCTAACCCAAAGTGTCTGAGTGGCCTGTAAGTCGTGATGCCGGCACATAACAATGGCGCACCGGAATCAAGGGGCAAGTTCTCTGGCCAACGCAACACGAAATGCTCATCGGCCACCATGTGGTCGAGTAGCCACCGTATGCCATCATGGTACGGGAAACCGTAAGTTAGAATCTGCTTTGGACAGTAGCTTTCAAGATCGTTAGTACAGTTTTGACAAGACCCGCATGATCCCACCAGGCATCCGACCCCCACAACGTCCCCAACTTTGAATTTCTCTACTTTGCTGCCTACTTCTGTCACCACACCCACGATTTCGTGCCTGCGGGTAACATAATTAATAATAGCACATTGGAAGTTGAGTTATCGAGAAAGTTGAAGGGGCTAAGTGAAAGTGTTTTAATATGCGTATTTTAGCACTATAAGAATATTACGGGTTATTTAGTTTTCTAGAATAAGTTTTCTTGTTTTGTAAGTTGTAGTTTTAGTGTAAATAGATGGTTATGGGTATTGTAATTTATGTGCTTTCGTTGATTAACAATAAAAAGAGTCGAAGGAGTTTGCTCAATCTTATGCTTGCGTACTCGATCAAGGGCCTATTTCCAACATAACATGGTATCAAAGCTGTTATATATTGCAATATTCTTGGCAAATAATTACATATATATATATATATACCCGGGCAGAATGGGATAAGTAGACATGCCCCATTCGTTCTTGGCAAAATGGAGATCGGAATGACAAATCCCGCAATACAAAACTTTAAACCTCACGTCTTTATCAGCTGTAGACCTGCACATTAACAACAAGTTCCTATATATTATTAAAAATATATTCAAAAGCAAAAAAATTGTTTCAAGTTGTACGTATATATGAATATGATTTAACAAACGTGTACCTTCGGGAGAAGGTGAGAGGAGTAAGAACTCCGGAAGAGTCTCGAGCTGCATAACCATAGGCCTTGACTGGATCCTCGGATTCAGGTGAGTTCGCCATTGATGAATATTATTATTATTATTATTATTATTATTATTATTATTATTATTATTTCAGGAGAAAGTGTTTGTGGAGGTATATATAAAGGGTCCTGTTAGGGACACCGCCCCACCATCATCCTATACGCCGCGTATAGATCTATACGCGGCGTATTAGGGTACGATTTGACGTCCTAGCCTGGCTCTGTCATAGGGATGTCGGATCGTACGAGCTATACGCGGCGTATTGTCTTTTCTATATTATTGGAGCCCGGCTCCCTCCCCTCCCTCTCCACCATTTCTTTCCTTTATTTTTTTTCTTAACCCTCACCCTCTTCATTCAACCAACACCAACAACCATATATGTTTCCGGAGTCGGACGAGGAGATGCCGAACGGGTATCGGTCAGTCGGAGTTAAACCATGTATGTTTCCGCAGTCGGACGAGGAGCGCCGAACAGCGCTAACGATCAGTCGGAGTTAAACCAGGTTTCGTTTTATCTTTATTTTTTACATGTTAGGGCATAGTTGTAGATGTTAGGACAGAGATTTGGTGAACGGTTTGCTTTAGAAATTTGTCTAGGCACCGACCGTTTGATGGTAACCCTAGTTCGTCGGGCCTCCTAAACTTAAAATAGATTTCCCGTATTGTTACCGTTAGCGCTAAATTTTTTATTATATTATTACTACTAAAATATTAATATTATTATTAAGATATTGTTGTTATGAAAATATTATTGTTAGTAAAATAAAATACTATTATTGTATTTATTAAAATAGTATTAATATTATTAAAATAATAATATTTAAATACTATTTGAATATAAATTATCATATTTTTATTATTATTATTAAAATAATTATAGTAAAATACTATTAAAATATTAATTATTATATTATTATTATTTTTATTCTAAACATATAATTATTAGTATTAAAGCATTAATTTTTCTATTATTATTAGTACTAAAATATTATTATTATTAGGTACATGATGTACGTCAGAGAGTCAGATGCCGGGGTTAGGCGGCGACGCAAAACTTTCGAAGGTACGTTTGTATAGCGTATTGTATAATATAATATAATATAATAATATTATTATATTATATTATGTTATATTATATTATGTTATAATGTATTATGTTAGTGAGTTTTTCTAGAAAAGCCCACCAGTGTTGTCTTATTATGGTTTTGTTTTTCCTTTTTTTATTTCTTTTCTTTTCTTTTGTTATTTTTAATGTTATTTATGAATATTATTAATATTAATATTATTTACTTATCAATAACATATTATTATTCGAAATTCGATAACGGACGTTCAGTAGCAGGATTTATTTGAGAAAATTGACTGTGCGAGATGAACTTATAATTTATTGGCTGGTTCCGTTATGGACATCTTGAATCAGTTACAGTGGCTTACCTGGGAAAACTGGCATTTCCAAACGAACTTTCAATTTCTTGGCCGCTTTCGTCATCGACTTCTCAAATCTGGCGTTTCGATTTCTTGGAACTCCAATGGTCTTGACCGTCGGTCACCCCCGACATCCGTGGTTGTGTTCACTCAAACACATATGAGTCATCACTAAGCTTAATTTTAGGCTTGTTATTAGTTTTATTTTTAGTTGGGGGTATTCTAAGTTGATCATCTTACGTATATTAAGAGAATTATCAGCTTATATATATATATATATACATATATATATATAGTAGATGTGCGGTATAAAAATTCATTGCGCCGACATAACCAGCAGCAAATCGAGATACTAGTTTGATGAGTTTGAATCTCTCGGATCCGCGGTATCCGCTAACGGCAGCGAGAACGGGAACCTCTACTTTGGAGAGATAGGTGGAAATTCGATCGTTGCTCCAACATAACGAGCACCAGATTGAGATATTAGTTCGGATTTAGCTGAACCGGTTGACGCGTATGCAGATGTGGATTTAGGATTCGGTGTTGACGCGGATATTAACACGGTTGTTTACAGCATTGGTTGACAGGTTTGCATAATACAAAATGAAAGCACAAACTCAAACAACAATCCATACAATAGCAATTGTCTTTGTTATTTTTCTCTTCTTCTTGTTTGACTGGTCCTTTAAGAGAACTGCTATTGTATAGATTGTTGTTTGAGTTTGTGCTTTCATTGTGTATTATGCAAACGTGATAATATCAGCGTCAGCACCAACCCTAAATCCACGTCAGTATACGTGTCAATCGGTTCAGGTAAGTTCGGGCTAATATCTAAGTCTGGTGCTCGTTGAGCTGGAGCAATGACCGAATTTCCACTTTTCTGTCCAAAGTATGGGCTCACGTTCTCGCTACCGTTACCGGATACTGCAGATCCGAGAGATTCAAACTCATCAAACTAGCGTCTCGATCTGCTGCTGGTTATGTAGGCGCAATGAATTCTTATAAGGCACATCTACCATATATGTATACGTGTATATATATATACGCCGATAATTCTTTAATATACGCAAAATGACCAACTTAGAATACCCACAATTAAAAATAAAACTAATAACAAGCCTCAGCTTAAGCTTAGTGACGACTGATATGTGTTTGAGTGAACACAACTATGGTTGCCGGTGTTGGCCGAAGGTCAAGACCGTTGGAGTTTGAAGATATCGAAGAGGCGGATTTGAGATGCCGATACCGAGAGCATCCAAGAAACGGTTCGTTTGGCACTGCCAGTTTTTCCCAAGGTAATCACCGTAACTGATTCAAGATGTCTATAACGATATCAGCCAATAAATTGAAGGGTCATTCTGCAATGTCAATTTTCCCATAGAAGCCCTGCTTACCGAACACGCTTTGCCGAATTGTGAATAATAATATATTATTCATAAATAAAATAATATTAATAATAATAATTATAAATAACAATAAATAACAAAAAAAAAGAAAAGAAAAAAAAACCAAAAAACATAACAAGACAAGCTGGTTGGTTTTCTAGAAAAGCTCCTCTATACGCCGCGTATAGGCCTATATGCGGCGTATTAGTTTGATTCCAACATGCGCTACAAAAGCTGGGCAAGGTTGTCAACTCATACCTTATACACCGCGTATAGGCCTATACGCGGCGTATTGCTTTTACTGAATTATTGGAGCCCGACTCCCCTCCCTTCCCTCCTTACCTTTCTTTATTATAAATGGAGACGTTGTATCTCTCAACGTTCAACAAAAAAGCAACACAACATTTGTACTATATATACCCAGAATGTCTTGGTTTAACCATTTATTTCCAGAGGAGGAGCCGGGTTACGCCGCTAACGATCAGCTTGGCACGTCGTGGTTACCCGACTTGAACCAGGTTTCGTTATATATTTATTTAGTATGAATTTGGTAGTTTTTTTTTACTAACACATGCTGCATTACGTTTTGTTAGGAGTATGTCGGGTATGATACCCAGCCCCAACAACCTTACTGTCAGCCCGAACAGTTTTATGGTAACACTGGCTCGCCGGGATTGCCAAACTTGAACCAGGTTTTGTTATATAGTCTTATTGTAAATATATGTTTATGTTATTATTATTTTAATATTCTTATTTATTATTAAAATATTATATTTTATTTTTTATAGGTATTATTGTTATTTATTATTATCACTAGCACTGTTGTTTGAATTTCTAATTTATGTATGGTAGGAGTACTTCGTGTCGGATTACAGTAGTCAGCTGTCGTACCCATCATCTGTCGCCTGGTCGGATTATGGAGGTCAGCCAACGTCATCGTACCAGCCACCGGTAGCAAATGATCCGTTTTATGGAACCGAGTCTTCATTGCACCACGGGCGAAATGATCAAGCCGGGCCAAACCCAAATAACGAATATGGGTACGATGACGACTATATACGCGAGGTGAAGGTTTCGTATAAAACAGATGCTGTAAGACACCATGTGTTTTGTTTAAGTTAATATTGTTTGTTTGTATATTATTCAATAAACGGCTTAAGAATTATCGTAAAATGTTTCAGATTTTTGAGAGTCGCGAGGAGCTGGAGAAGTGGGTAAAAATTAGAGGACGGGAGCATGGGTTTGTTGTTGTGGTCCAGCGGTCAAGGAAAAACGCCGTGGACCTTGCATGCAATCGTGGAGGCAAACCCAAAATAAAGGTGACGGTGAGACGTACCGGCAGCATCAAAAAATGTTGTCCGTTTAAGATCCTGGGCAGGTACTACTCGAGGGGTACATGTTGGAGGATTAAAGTGGTAAACGAGACTCATAACCACGATCCCGTTGAATTCGAGGAGGGGTGTGCGTCTTTTAGAAAAATGAACACTGACCAGCTGGATATGGTTGAGAGTTTACATAAGGCCGGCGTGAAGCCGCAAGAAATCGGAGCAGCTCTCCGCGAAAAGTTTCCCGGTGTGCAACCTGTAATAAAAGATATATACAACCACACCACCAAGATTAGGAGGGATGGGCTACTAGGTGACACCCCTATGAAGGTAGTTCAAAACACTTGTAGTTTTAATGTGTACTTGTCGTGCTTGTAATATTTACCAAAGTTTTATTTAATCCAATGCAGGCGCTGGAAAACTTTCTCGCAGGCAACAGTTTCACGTTCTATACCAGGGAGAGTGATACCGACGACAGGATGGAGGAAATTTTCTTCTGTCATAGTAAGTCGCATAACATGTGGCGTGCGTTCCCCGAGGTGCTGATGATTGACACGACGTACAACACCAACATGTACGACTAGCTGTTGGTTCAGTTTATCGGTGTGACCTCGACATCACAGTCGTTTTGTATCGCCGCCGCATTTGTGATCAGGGAACGGTAGAGGAACTTCAGTTGGGCTCTTAAGAAACTTAAACAAATGCTCGACGACTGCATGGAGCCACGCGTGATCCTGATTGACGCGGACCAGGCCCTCATGAACGCATGCGACGCGGTCTTCCCTAATGCCACCAAAAATTTATGCAGGTGGCACATATCCGAGAATATAAGGAGAAAATTTAAGGGCCTATATGGAAATGGGGACGGACTTTGCGTACTGGTGGAAGGTCCAGTATCAGTCGTCGAAGGTGCAGGAGTACGACCACCGTCGCCTCAACATGGAGCGTCATTTGATACGGGACGATAAAGCCGGTGAGTCCTTCGTATCACCTGACAGTTTTTAATAGCCTAAACATACGTCTTAAGAACGTTTCCTTTTATTTTTCAAAGGTCTGGCAATACATTCGCAAGAGCTGGCTGGATCCATACAAACACTAGTTTGTAGCCTACTGGATCGACGAACTCCGAAACTACAACGAACCGAGTTGAGAGCTAGCACGAAAATCTGAAAAGGTACCTCAATGGAAGCAACAAATCACTCGACACAATTGCCAGGCAAATCCTTAAAATGGTCAACTCGCAGATGAAAGAAATCGGTAAATCTTTTGAAGCCTCCCATTCGAAGGTCATGGAAGAACATCGACAGCACGTCTGGTTGAAGAATCTAATAAACAGGGTGTCGATTCACGCTCTGGGTCTACTTGTGAACGAGTAAGGGTTGATACACAAGATGCGTGACGGCAGCGCTTCATACGACCAACATTTGTATTCGTCTTCAGAGCTGCCATGTGCTTGTCGGATTAAGGGATACATAGTTAACGACACGTGTATCCCAATAGAGGATGTTGACCCGTTCTTGAGGAGGCTTAATTTTGATCCAGCCTATCCGCCGAACGAAGAGCCAGACTACGCAGCAGGTCTACGGGACATCACAAATACGCTATCGTCCATAGATGACCATAATCAAAAGAAAAGTTCTTTTGCCAAGCTCTTGTTTGCTATTTCAAGGAGATCTAAACAGAAGGAGCCAGAAAAAAGAGAGGATCCTCAGGGGAGTCCCAAAAAACCAGATCCCCCTAGGCATAGCGCATACACCCCCGCTCCAGATCTCCCCAGACACAGCTCCTACAACCCATCCTCGTCACAGGGGCCCAACCAAGAAACCCCCACCCCATCCTCGCTGACTCGCTCGTTGTCCCAGTCAGCGTCGCGGTTTAAAACTCCTCGTGGACGACCTAAGACATCGAAACCTACAGGAGCTCACCTCAGGTTTCCTTTGAAGGTTTCGCCAGCGCAAGTACCGGCGAAAGAAACGTTTAGGAGCGTCATTCCTAGCTGGGCCCAGCCGTTCGTCGTAGACATAAAAAACGTACGCCCAGACGGTAACTACGGTTTTCGATCAATCGCAATGGGTTTGGGGATACATGAGAAAGTTTGGCTGGATATTAGGCGGGCGATGCAGAACGAGCTGGAAATGAACGAAGGGTGGTGGAGGGCGATGTTCAACAAAGAGGATGACAGATTGTACGGCTGGGTTCATTCCAGCATTCTGTACTCCAACACGGTCAAACCGGCGCCGCCGAGTCGTTGGTTCAGCTTACCCAGTCACGGGCACGTGGCTACTCAGACACACGCGTGTGTGTTAGTCAACCTAGATGGCAATCAGACCGAATCTTACTTCCCATTGAGAATCGGTCCTGACTTGGTTCCGGATCCACAGGTTATAGGCATCGCTAACTGGGGAGGTGATCACTGATATATATCAACCTGGTAGGGGATTTCCCAATACCTACGCCAAACCTTAATTGGGAAAGAAGCGCCGTACCGGCGACGCTCGAATGGAAAACACGGTTCACATACGCTAGGGTTGGCGAAGGGAATCCTCTAACGTAGATCTAGACAGCTTATAGAAGACATTGTATCAATGGACAAAAAGTCTATAATAATAATAAATATTAAATAATAAATAATTTTAATAATAATAAATAGCAATAATTAAATAATAAATTACTATTAATATTAATAAATAAATAATAAAAATAAAAATAATAAAACTATTATTATTAATAATAATAATAATAAATAATAAATAATAATAACTAAATAACAAATTATTATTAATATTAAAAACTAATTTTTATAATAAATAATAATAACTAAATAACAAATTATTATTAATATTAAAAACTAATAAATAATAAATGCTAATAAATAATGAAAATTAAATAAAAAAATAGGCCTATACGCGACGTATTGGCCCCTTATATCAGTCGCCGGCAGCTCAACAACCACATTTCAAATTTCAAACTCCCACCAAATCAACCGAGCATCCACACACGAGCCTATATCAGACGGACACCGACCAGAATACCAAACAAGCCGACGAGATTTCACCCAACACCGACACGACATGGAGGTAATTTTTTAATATTATGTTGATGATGATGATGATTATGTTAACATGACGATGATGATGTATTATTGACGATGTGATGATGATGATCCTGTTGTTTGGATGGATAAAACCGTCGGCCGGAGTCCGGTCGTAAAATAGCCGGAGTCCGGCCGTCGGTTTACAGGGACTATCAGACGCGGCGTATATCCTATACGCGGCATCTGATATAATTTTTTTTATTTTCTGTTTTATTATAAATATTATTATTAATATTATTATAAATATTATTATTAATATTTATTATTAGTATTTATTATTATTATTATTGTTGTTATTGCTATAATAATAACAAATAATAATAATTATTATTATTATTTGTTATTATTATAGTTTGTGGACGACGAGATTGAGGTCGAGCTCGAGCAGGTGGGGCGGGGCCAGGGCTATGTCCGTGGCCGGGGCCTGGGCCAGGGCCAGGGGCGGGGCCGCGGACCCCCCGAGGGCAACGACGTGTTGCTCACCTACCCTCATGTGCAGTTTGATGAGGGTTCTCCCGCCCACACACGATACATTCGCCTACGCCAGATGCACCCGTTACCCAGCACGATTATATCCTAGTCGTTTTTGGAGTCTTGTGACGCGCACCAGCGGGCGGCTAAGTACATTGGACAGGATACGCCCTGGAGCCGATGCTTCAGTATGCCATTATCAGCCCACCAGAAGCTGACACTGGAGGTTTACAGCACGATACGCGTTACGTAAGTTTACTCCACATTGTTATATTATATTATATTATATTATATTATATTATATTATATTATATTATATTATATTATATTATATTATATTATATTATATTATATTATATTATATTATATTATATTATATTATATTATATTATATTATATTATTGCAGGCCCCGCGCGCCTGGTACGTCAGAGACGCAGATGAAGGTGTCAGGCGCTGATACGACACAGTCGGAGGTTTACTTCCGCATGTTCGGGCATGACGTCCATCTCTCGATGGAGGAGTTCGCGGTTGCTCTGGTTTATACACCGCGCAGGAGGTACGCAGCCCGATATACACGGAGAGCATCCACCAGATGCCGGAGGACGACCTGCGGGTATGGTGGCGGGCCATCAGCGATCACGACTTCGGGGATAGGACCTTGGACACCAGTTCCAAGGTCTCGGCTATTAGGGACCCGCTGCACAGGTACGTTCTTAAATTGTATTCTATTGTTGAGTATAACGTAATATTATATTATATTATATTATATTATATTATATTATATTATATTATATTATATTATATTATATTATATTATATTATATTATATTATATTATATTATATTATATTATATTGTTGTTAATAAATTATATTATCTTATATTACACGGGTACCTTCACAGGCTGATTGCGATGTCCATCGCGGGTCGCAATCAGAGCGTGGAGCACTGTAGCCTGCGCGACCTGTTTTTTTTTAGGTGTCTGCTGACTCACTGGCACTGCAACCTCGCTAGGGGGTTTGCAAACTATTTTGTCGGCTACCAGTTCAGACAGGGACGAGGGTCCTTGATGGGTGGCGGGTACGTCACCCAGCTTGCGATATCTCTAGGCCATGGAGCTTGATTTCAGATTGTGTCTGGTAAGCTTTAGTGTTATCACGTGTTTCGACATTTGAAATGACGGAACTTGTACATTTATCTTGTGATCCGCCATTTGTAATGGTGGATCGAGTCCGATGGCCTCTATTGCGAATCTCGAAAGCCAACGTAGCTTAGCTCTATAATCTTGTAAAACCGTTGGCAGCCATCCGTCATTTAAAATGGCATGAGTAAACAGTGACCTTGACTGACTGATTTGATTGCTGATATATCTTTCACATTTTTTACCACACTATTCACTGTTACCATTTCAAATGGTAAGTGTTAAGAATACTTTTTAAATTTTTATTGTTTTTGTAATAAATCATATTAACTAAAAGGGTAAAGTGAATATGAGGCTGTTATGCATCTAAGCTTAGATGCTAAACCAATCAAAACTACATCGTTTTGATTAAATCTACCAAAAATATTAAATCAATTGTTCTTTTTCCGGTTTTCACTTAATTTTGAATGCAATGATAATCTATTTCGTACTCCAAATCATCTTCAATTTTGTCACACCCCAAATCGTTAACTTAGCCGCGGAAGACTTAATTATGCTAATTTAGGCGGTGACAGACGTTTTTCAGCCAATCATATTTAAATATAATGAATCATAAGTTGGACTTTATTAAATATCTGAGTTTTACATGTGTCAAACATGCACGGTTCTATTTTAAATTACAAGTCCAACTATCATTCATTCAAACGCACAACACCATTTTCCCAAATCCTTCACAAAGCATCCATTTTCTTCATTTACCTGAAAAAGTATGTTAAAACAATTTTGTCAACACGAATGTTGGTGAGTTTCTCAATTAAAAACCGGGATGTAACAACTCTCAACTTTACATCCATTTGTTCATCATTCTTATCAATGATAAGTTTCCATCATTCACCATTCTTTTCAATGGGAATTTATTTTCCAACGTTTTCCAAACATTGCAATATATTTCTTAAACAAAATGTGTTAGTTGTAAACGAGCAAAGAGTACAACACATGTATGACTATCACTATGATAAACCTGATGCATGCCAAAATCAAAATATTCCCACATTTTCAACTAGAGCCACTGGAAGAGTGGGGGGCGTCGCCCCGATAGATCTACCAATATTTTTAGGCCATTTCTCTCTAGGTTAACGGTTTTTCCTTTCATAATGACTCATTCCATTTAACACAATTTGTAAAATATAAAGCCCTTAGTTTACATAGTTTTCCCCCAAAAACATTTATAAATCATTAAAACGTGGGGATTTACGAGAAAACTCACCTTTGCCTCGGTTCAAATAACACTCAAGTGTGATAATATGCCAATCAACGTCTAGATCTTATTAGCATTCATCCAAATAATAACCGGATTCCTATGTTTAATACCAATTATATTAACACATAAACATACATACAAATAGAATATTATCCTAAATTTATTTATCCCCACGTTTCTTATTTATGATAATTCTAATAATTAAATTACAAACTTTTATTGTTAAAAAAATCATATTTTAATCTAACGTTTCGAAATATCCTATAATTAAGTTTCAAATAATCGTTGTAAAACTAATATATGTTTTCAAAACTTAACTTGGACGTTATTTAATAAAACGTATATATATTTTTATTTTAAAATATAATATTCTTTTATTAACATATTATATGTCATAGAGACACGTGCTTGAATTCTGACAAATATATTATATACTATTATTTTTACAAAACATAATATAACCGTTATTAATATTTATACCGAAACGCGTTATATTAATATACTTAATAAAATTTTGTTTTCATATTTTATATAAAAATTTATATTTTCTAAAAGTATATTTATTTATATTAATGGTGGTCATTATCCAGATAAACTATTTCAGTCCAAATATCGTGCATATATACACACACACACACGAAATCGTTCAAGTCTCGATTGTACAATTTTTAGCACAAGTGGTCATTACTTTATGTTAATTATTCACTTTTATACTATATTTTTAACGCTCATTCGTAAACTTACTATAGTTAAAATAATCATCTACCATATTTTAACAGTCCCAACTATACGCAGTAACACTGTTTAAACCAATCTATCAAAATCTAACTTTATCAAACTTTTAAGAGATAAAAGTTTACCCACTCGCGTGCGGTTCACGTCTAAAAATCTACTCATATCCGACATGCAACGCGACCCGGATATTCCAGCGCGTTCGTTTTTGCCTCTCAAACATTTCTCCGGTCTCGGATCGTCCATACGACACATCAAAACCTTCATGCAAACCATTTTAAAGAACCATTTTCGTTCTAAAATCTGACCAGTAAATTACGTAGCATATAACTCACCATCCAGACATCTGATCATTGATCCCTTTGGTGGAATCAAATATTTAGGTGTTAGGAAAGGTCACCGAAAATTTCAGCTCGATCCGACGGCCAGATCTCCAGGAATATGCATTTCTTTATAGCTGTGTTTTCAAATCCGAACCTGGAAAATGTTGCGAAAATGGCTATCAAAACCATACTTAAACAACTTCAAATCTTATCTTTACCGATTCAAAATGGTTATATATGGGTTAGGAACCCTCGGTAAAGAAATAACTATGTTCAGACGGTTGAATCTCGCGTACGAGGCCGCTCTTTGAGAACATGCAAACCGAAAGAAATCCGTCCTGATTTTTAAAAGATGTTTTTAATGAACTTAAGCTCAAAATCAAGACAATCAGACTTTACCATCGCGTTTGGGATGTTGAAAAATGGTTCCGGGTAGATTTGGGGCTTCGGCCGCCACCTGACCGCCTCGCCGGACCACCACCAGCCACCGCGCACCACCACCGGACTGCAGCTGGCCTCCGGCCACCTTGCCGGAATCCTATAACCTCTCTCTACCCTCTCTCACTCTAAAATGTAGATTATGATAAATAATGAGTGAAAAGTGGGGTGACCCACCTTATATAGGTGCGGTTTTAAACGAGTTTTACGATCGCGTTTCGGTCTCTCGCTTTAACAATCCCGCTACTTCAAATGGCGTTGTATTTTCCAAATACATCTCATCAAAATATTTATTCTGTCCTGACTTAAATTTGTCTCGTTAACTTATTATTTCCGCTAATAAGTTATTGTCGATCGTTTCCCGGTGTCGGTGTCGGTGTCGGTTCAGTGTTACTCCAAAATTAATAAAACTAGTTTAGTTGTTTTTCTCAAAAACAACCCATCCAAACTTATGGTGTCTATTCGATTTATCTTATCCAAATAATAATTCTTGAATATAATAATAGTATATATTTTACTATCTCATCTATACGAGTGATATTATGACCGTTGTTGAAACACTAATTTGCATTTTCAGGCTTCGTTATAACTTAGAATTGAGTCACGTTTTCGCCGGAGTTCTTGCTTTTCAATCCTCTACATTATTCAAATGGATTCAACCATGCAAATTTTATCGAATGTTGGGTTGAATATTTACACGCTTAACCGAAAATGTTCGTGTCCTCTTAACTTATCACCAAAATTTCTTTATTCCGTCTGACTCCTTGCGCGTTTTAAAATATATATATATATATATATATATATATATATATATATATATATATATATATATTCCCTTCATTCTTAGCATAAAATACTATATTTAACTTAAGGGTCTTAATTCTCACTTAACCCAGTCTAAACATGTCTTAATCTCGTTTATGGAATATAACAGTACTTTTATTTTGCCGGGTATCACAAATTTCACCATAAGAGGACTTGAGCAAATGAACGAAAGCAATGTAAAACCCAAAATGTTCCCTTGTCCAGACTACAAAGAATTAATAATATTTCTTTAATTTATAAAAAAAGCCCCTTTAGTTGTCTTGATTAGAATTATTTTTCACTTCTTTTCTTTGAATATGAAAAAAAAAGAACATAAACATTGTCTATATTTAAAATGTGTTCAGACCAAGAATGAAAAATAGCATATTAAAACGTTCTATTTCATTTCTAAATGAAAGTCTTTACAATTATCTATTGTTTGATAGCCATTAGTCATCATTTGGAAAATGCTATTTAGCGAATTAAAGTTTTGGTTGGTAAAATGAGAATTTCTAAAGTTTATGAACACAATAACGAGATAAATTGGAGATATTTTTTGTGAAATGTGTCGAAGCTCCTTCAAGGTAAATTGGAGATATTTAAGGAACTCGGAATCCATAAATAGGAACAAGTTTAATAAAACTAATTCTTTTTTGACAAATTAATCAAAACAATGTAGTTTTGATTGGTTCGCATCTAAGCTTAGATGCCTAACACCCCCATATGCACTTTCCCCTAACTAAAAATATACAAATATAATATATATTTTGCAAACCTTTTTTATTATCAATATTAAGAATCATATTAATTTGTAATGTTCTTTAACGACTATTTTGGATCATTGACAGACCACTTGCCCATCTTCTCATCTTCATTTCCTAATTACCGTAGACCACTATCAGCAGAAAACCCATCATAGGTTAATATTATTACAAAATAATAAAAAGTGTAAGAATATTTTAAAAACTTTTATTTATTATTAGTAATAATAGAAAATAAGTAATAATTTAATTTAAACTTGAGAATTGTCATTTCAAATGACAAATGTCGAATAGTTGTCGTCAGAACGATACATTGATTTGATTGACATGCTTTATAATGAGATTCACCGGTTCAATGACTAAGACCTATACAAAAACCATAGGGTTACTTAAGTTTTTCTTAAACTGTAATTTAATAAAAAATCAATAATTATTTATTTTTTAAACTTAAGCTTTAGACTAACTTAAAAAGATATTTATTAATTTTGTTTGTTTTTTTTATTAATAGTCTACATACACATGGGTTTAAACTCATACCCAACATGTTAAGCTTAACTGAGTAAAAAACGACACAAAGTGTTTTAAGTGAGGGAATCGATTTGGTTCGGTTAAACACGGGATCCTAAAAATCATAAAGTATTTTTAGGTTCAGTGTATAATTCAAGAAAATAAATGAAAACATAAGGCTTAAACAATTCGGTTCATGGTTCAGTGTTTTAAACCTTTGAGAGCAAAAATATATATTTCTCTCTATATTTGTATTTTTAGCCTCTCCGTCGTTAAAATCTAATAGTAGGCTAATTTTAGTTATTTAAAAAAGTTGGGTTATAATATTTCATAATTAATAAGAAGGTGCACTTGTTTCGAGACAAATCCGAAACAGGGCCAAAAATGAGTTTAAGCGAGTGGTTCGTTTTCGGTCGGGCCTGAACTCAACTTTTCTGTCGGATTCGTTTCTGACTTGGTAAAAATATTATTTTTCAGCTGAAGAGAAGAAAGAATTAGTTTTTAGTTGGATAAGAAAATAATTAAGTCGAAACTGAATAAAAGCATAAGCGAGTAAAGTTCATTTTTCATGAACTAATACTAATGCTAAATGAATTTTAACATAGCATCATGTTCCAAACGACCCAAACACGCAGAAAAATATAAACTTGACACACCCGGAAGTTGAACAAGAAAATAAAAAAATAAGTCTTGAACTTTACGGTTTGACTTTGGAAAGTCAAACTTGAAAATAATGCAAATTAGCAATAGAAACACGAAGATTTTCGTGAATTGTGGTGTGACAAAGTTATATGCAGGAGATTGAAGGCCTATTTATAGGTAAGCATGGCTATGAAGCTTACAAAGCAATTTGAATTTGGTTAGGAGTGTAAACGAGTTCATAAATCCTTAATCATTTTAATTGACCAATTGACTCAATTAATTGGGTAGAAACGAAGTTTTGAGAGTTGGGGAACATGCTTATTATCAATAAAATAAGTTGACAAATGTTCAAAATCGTTTGAAATGGAGTAAAGATGTGTTAAACCAATTTTTAACACAAAAACCCAGCGGAAGGCTTCTCCGCATGTCGTGGAAGAGCTTTCCCTCGTAATGTGCGAGTGACACCCGTCTACCACAGTTGACAAGGTCATCTGCGGGAAAGGGTATTTGATGTTTGGAATGTGGCAGACCAAGTCCCCGGACTTGATTTAAATTAGGGGTGAGCAAATTTGGTATTCGTATCGATTGGTATCGGTACCGGTTGAAATCAGTACGGATTTGGTATCGTCAGTACCGATTTGGTACTGTCGGTACCAAATCGCTACCAAAGTTTTGAGTTCGGGATCGGTGCGGTACCAGTATTTCTTGAATTTTTACCTTCAATACCGGTACGAGCACCGAACCGAATATTTCGGTACCGTTACGAGTACCAAGAATTTACTATTTTCGGGATCGAGATTTTCGGTACCGGTACCGGTATCAAGAATTTGTAATTTTTCGGGATCGGGATTTTCGGTACCGGTACTGGTCGGTACCGGTACGTTACCAAGCTTATCCCTAATTAAATGCACTAAAGGCATAAAATATTTAAACCAATTATGTACAAACCTGTTTGGAACCGATTGAAATCGTAGGTTCAGAACCTGTTTGTAATTTTCTCCACCAAAACCAGTTCCAAACCGGTTAAACGAACCGAAACCGGTCAAAACCCGAACCGAAACCGATCAACACCTGAATCGAAACCGATCGTAACATTGCAAGAAACCGGTTTCAACCCGAACCGAAACCGATCATAAACCGGTTTTGATTTTTGTTGACCAAACCGAACCAGTTTTAACCCAAACCGGTTTTGAGTTTTAAACCGATTTGTGCACCTCTAGTCATGATAGTAGGGCTGTCGCTTTTACCCGAAACCCGACCCGAAAAAACCCGTACCCGAACCCGAACTAACCCGACCCGAAGAACCCAAACCCGAGAAAAGACTAATCCGAACCGAAGTAATATGGGTTGGTTCTCGGGTTTGATTTAGACGTTTCGGGTCAACCCGAAAAACCCGAATAAACTTCTAGTTTTAAAATTAAATATATTTTTATATATAATATGCTAAGTCTTAGCCACTAAAGTTATCATAATCTAGCTCTAATTGATTGTTGTCATTCTAACTGTTATGGATCGATTGTTTATTATTAATTTATGTTTTCCGTTTATTACTAATAGCAACCGAAATCGAACAACCAGATCACGCCCAATTGAATATGATTAAGGCTCGAGTTAGTTTTACTCTTCTTTTGAATTGTTTTATCAAGCTATGTTGGTTTGTTATTTGATTATTTTATTATAAGCAAAGAAGAACATGTTGTTTTAATTTTAGTATTGTCGTTCTTATTTATTTATTTATTTATTTTTTTGTGTTTTTTTTTCTTTTGTTTGTTTGTTTTCTAGGATACTCGAAACCCGATTTACCCAACCCGAAAAAACCCGAACCCGAAAAACCCGTAAGAGATTTGGGTTGGGTTTCGGGTCAAGATTTAAAACTTTGAAATCCGAAGAACCCGACCCGAAAAACCCGAAACCCGAAAAACAAACCCGAAGAACACCCCTACATGATAGTATGATAAATTGATAACTATGATATTATGATATGATGTGTACATCAATGGCAGACATACCTTAAGTCCAAGGTAGTCCGGGCCACCCATCAACTTTCTGTTGAAGTGTAATTTTCTTTTAATTATTTTTATTTTATGTATCAAGATCAGGGCCATCTGTAAAAATTTATATGCCTCGGTCGAGCGGAAATAAAAAGTCCCGTAGACCCTAAAGAGTAACGAAATATAAGCAAAAAAAAAATAAAAAAATAGGTCTTATGTAAATGGTTTTTTGTTTGGTTTAAACAATTAATCTTTAAATGGGCTTACTTTGTTATGATTTAGGTTGTGTAAAAAACTTTTTGTATAAAAATAAGCTTAAAAATGTCTCAAGTGAGAATATTCGTTTCATGTAACATTCGTTAATTTCTGTTTTTAATCGAATTTGAATTTGCATTTTCATTCGTTAAACAAATCCGATTTGTCGTTTCAATGTATTCCTGTTTATCGTGCATCATTAATATTTCAATCTTGATGATTTACGTTTATCAATAGTTCATTTTCTATTCATTTGTCCAATTCATGAAACTCCGGGATTTAATTTCTTAATTAAACGATCTTCAAACAATACGAGTATAATATAACAAAAATCCAAGTTTATAACTTATTATTACATTTTTATAATATTTAAAAGTGCAAGGTTCAAATTGTAATTTTACTTTAATTTTCTTTCTTAAAACAACTTGATTTTACAAGGGTCTTAAGTGTAAAATATTTAAAATAATATATAATATTCGTTTTTTACCCAGCCCAAACCCACCCCGTCACCCCCTACCTCCATTTTCCGGCGACAGCCGGAATCCGGCGAACATCAAAAACGCCTTAAAACGTACGTTACAAATCAATTAAATCTCGTAAAACACTTAGACTATACCGGATAAACATTAATCATCGTTCATAACGCGTTATAACAACATATTATGTGCGTTTCGATCCGAACCCATCGGAATTTTTATAAAATCGCAATAATGATTTTTAAGCCTTATACGTTTCAATTAATTTTGTGCTCTTTAAAATTAAATGCCCGGCCAATCGCCCACATTGCCCTGTGCCCCGGCCGACCCTGATTCAAGATACCTCTAAACATTAATTATGATACCCCTCATTTTTTTCTTTCAAAAGCCCAACACCTTACCCTCAAACTTAGTAGCCCAAACTCATTTAGTAAATAGCCCAAACTCATTTAGCCCAAGTTAATTAATAGGGTAATGGCCAAACTCATTTAAATGAGACCATGATTGATCGGACATTTTAAACAAAATAAAAAATTATATATATACGAAGTGAAAAAGTCAACATTCGCCACGAGCATTCGGCTGCACATCGGCATTTGACGATCGCCGCTAGCCCAACCCATCTTCTATAGTAAATGCATAAACACCTAATATACATAACATCACCTTACCTACCTTGTAACATGCTAATTGCAAACTTATTACTTTTCTGATTACATTTATCATACTATCATCGTACAAACCATACATATCATGTTTTAGTATGAACTTACATATCCTCAAACTATAAAAATGATAAAAAATAAATTATTAAAAGCATCTCTGATGTAACAAAACAAAAGCACAAGTGGTGTTGATGTGGCATCAAGTTTTAGATGCCACCAATGAGGGCGTCATCTGCTAGCTTGTGTTTGTCCATAATTTTCAAACGAGCAAGCATATGTTTAAAAGTGGGCCCCTCTCTCACATTTCACTTCTCTCACTTGATATATCTAATATTATAATCTTTTATAAAATTATTTTCTAAAGTGGACGTGGCATTTATTGCTGAAGAGAAGTTGAATATGTTGGAAAGATAGAGCAAAAATCTGATATGACACCTAATGTGACACGTTTTAATACATGCTAAATTGGATGGAGCATAGATGTTTTAAGCCAGAATGACAAAGTTACATAACTAAAACCCTACCAACTTTTAGAAAGATGTTAATGCTTTATTCATCACATCTCACTTTTTTTACTTACCTTTTTACACCTGAAAATCGACAAGATAAGAAATAACAACGAAAATGGAATTACTTTTGCCTTTTTAGTCGAGTCACGGATGACGGCATGCATATCAACATTGAATGATTTAAATTATGCTACTTTCTTGTCATTTGAAAAAAGTGGTATACGATTTGAAAGATTAGTCTAAATCTTTTATGAATGCCATAAATTAATTAAAATTTAACGGGTTTAGCCCAAATGACAAACATTGTTGAATTTGAAAACGTAAAGTACATACTTGGTCAATTTTAAAGATAAAAGACAAGCAATAAAATTAGGTACAAACATAAAGGATAATTTTTATGATTCTATATGCTATAAAATTATATATATATATATATATAAAAGAAATTTTGTAAGTTAAGTTTATTAGACTTTTGCTATACAACTTTTATATATATGTTTTAGCCCCTCAACTACATCTAACAACTTTTGGTTTGTTAGATTTTTGTTTTAAAAGTTTCACATATGTATCTTTTGGTCCTCTTTAGTTTAATATATTTAGTTTTTGACCCTCAACTTTGATAATGAAACTTTTATCTTAGCCCTTAAATTTGGTAATGAAACTTTTACCACAACTTAACCGTTGCTAACCATGAGACCCATAGCTATGGACGCCCTTCTGGGCTTAGTTAGGCGCGGAAGCCCGTCCACACTGCCGAGGGGCACGGTTAGGAGGGGGCGCGATCTGGACGGCCGGCGCGCAGAGGAAAAAGGGGGGGGGGGGGGCTATGGATCTATAAAGTTTGAACCGTTAGAAAAATTAATAATAATAATAATAATAACAACAACAACAATAATTTTAGACATGTTCTCTATAAATTCAAATAATTTTTCAATTTTACTCAAACAACTCTCATTTTCACACTAACAATTTACTCTAAAACTCTTAAACTTTTACAACCATGAATCAGAGCTCGAACCCAAACCCTAGCACAAGCTCGAGCTCAAACCCGAACACAAGCTCGAGCTCAAACCCGACCCCGAACCCAAACCCAAACCCGTGGGATCCGAGTCGCATGTAGTGGGCTAGTTTGCTCGCAAATAACGTCGACCCAAGTAACCCTTTTTATGCAAACCAACAATGACTCGTGATGCCCCCACCCATGCAATCGTTTACCCCTGATATGTTTTCTCGACCGCCAATGCCGTATACCTCTTCGCAAGTACCCGAAACCCAAATACCCGAAACTCAAGTACACGAAATGCAAGTTCGTCCTAAAAAAAGAAGTCATAAAAAAAAGAATCCGGCTGACGATCAAACAACCACCGAAAAGGCCGAAAGACAAAGGTGGGAAGTGGATGAGGAATTGGCGTTAGCGCGTGCGTGGATCGACTCATCCAAAGACTCAATTCAAGGTAAATTACAAAAATATTTAAATGTTTTCCATGTTTTGTTTTTTTGTTTACTAATACTAAGCTTTTATATGTATCGAAGGTGAAGGTAAACATACCCTTGAGTTTTGGGACGAAATACGCACTAAGTTCTTTGCTACAATGGGTCGAGGTGCCTACCGCGGGAATGATTCCGTCTATAACAAATGTAAGGCAATACGCACAAAAATAACCAACTTCACCAACATTCACACTCACGTTAACAACAACAGAAAAAACGGCATGAGCGATGCCAACGTGATGAAGGCTTACTTAAAGCAATACAGCCCAGGTACCGCCGCACCATAATATTTTCCGCTTTGGCCGGGACGTATTACCATCGCCTCACGGATTTGTTTTTGGTTGCCCAGGTGGAGACTTCCCAGAAGGTCACTCATCATACTACTACTCCCACCTAAGCACACTTAACTGTGGAGCTCTCCTCTCATCCACAGCCATTAAGCGCCCAAAATGCGTTATGACGGGGAAGTTATCCACCTCCTTATAAAGAAGGCTTAGTTCTCCTCCCCAACCGATGTGGGATGTCACAATCCACCCCCCTTAGGGGTCCAGCGTCCTCGCGGGACCTGGCACCATCGGTCCGGCCCTGGCTCTGATACCATCTATAACAGCCCAGCTACCACCGCACCATAATATTGTCAGCTTTGGCCGGAACGTACCACTATCGCCTCACAGATTTGCTTTTGGTTGCCCATGTGGAGACTTCCCAGGAGGTCACCCATCCTGATACTATTTCCACCTGAGCACGCTTAACTGTGGAGTTCTCCCCTCTTCCACTACCATTAAGCCCCAAAACGCGTTATGATGGGGAAGGTATCCACCTCCTTATAAAGAAGGCTTAGTTCTCCTCCCCAACCGATGTGGGATGCCACAGAGTTGGACCCTGAATTAATTTTTGATGAACCAGATGAGTTGCCACGTCCGGTAGGAAGAGATAAAGCCAAGGTGACGGCTAGAGGTGGAGGATCTTTGTCTAGAACCACATCCTCGATGAGTTCCGAAGTGAGCTCGCGTTTTGACAACTTGGAGCTCAAACTAACCGAGATTGCCGACGCTAAAAAACACAAAAAAGAATAGACTCAAGAGAATACACGAAGAAAGAAATGCAATGCATGCGGAATACAAAGCGATGCATGAAGAAAGACTCCTAGCAAAGGATCTATTGGATCTAGATCCGGACACACAGGCGTTTTTGGAGAAAAGAAAAGTAAGGATAATGACAAAATATGCAAACGAGGACGACAAAAATTAGTTATATGTTGGCTATGTTTTTTATTTTTATTTTTGTATTTGTATGTTTTTTATTTTTCTTTTTTTATGGTATGGTTTTTATTTTTATTTAGATTTTAATTTTAGTATTACTATATTATTATTTAATATATTATTTAATTTTAATTATATTATGTTTTGGCTTCGATGTCCCCTCACCATAGACGGGCATTATAGCCTGAGGTTTCGATGCCTCCAGTGCACATGTAACGCTGACATGGTATTTTGGAGGGGCTTCGAAGCCCCCACACCAGCTGTGAAGCAACTTCAAACACCTTCTAATCTCAATCGTGGGTGTGTTTCCAACAAAATCTCCCTAGATTTTTCAATTTTGCGACAAGTTAACTCTCAATTAGTTTACTTACATGCATATAAAACAGGGTAGTGATCGTGAGAAAAAGTTATGGCAAGTCAAGAAAACTTTTTTAGTCATTTGGATTTGTTTCTACTTAATTTCGTGTCTCTTATTAAAAGATTAATTGTTGAATTTTGACCCTGTCTTAATTTTATTACTTATTTAATTTTTTTTCAACTCCTTTAATTGATTTCTTGACTAAATCATTTCATTTTTTCACCAAAACAAAAAATAATCAACAAAGGAGAAACTAACTTCACATTTACCCATATCTCGTTCTAAACATGGAAGAGGGTGAATCGATAGTACAAGATTTTCATTGTCACGGTGTTCGTCTTATATGGCGAGCAATGTTTTCAACACTATGTCAAGATAGTATGTATTTGCACTTCTTCAAATCATTCGCTATATCAACGGATAGTAAAACCTGACAACACTATGTTAAGATAATGTCTACACTCCCATGAACAAAATAGCAATGTATCAAGATAGTGTTTCTCTCTCAAATCATCAACAAATGACAAACAACTCACCAATAAATCACAAGGACTACACCAGTGTCCCCACACTAACATAATTGTAAATGAATGATGTACTAATATAATTGTAAATGAATGATGTTGTAGAAGTTCTTCTTTTTGCTCTTTCTTCTTTTTAATCTCTTTTCTTCAATTTGATGTTAAATATGAAGGATCTTATAGATGGACATGTTAAATATGTATATGTAAAAGTTTAGAGCAAAAGGGATGAGAAAAATAAGTTGCAAATGCTTTAAATTATCCAAACAACACAGCACGGCCGATCCATATATCGTATTTAATCCATTTGATCTTTAATTGGTTTAAAAGAAACTATGTTATTGACCCGTGCACGACACGGGTGAAAATATAGAAATCGTCAAGTAAACATATATACAATTTCAAATGACAAGTTATTTTTAAATATATTTTTTGAAACAACATGATTTTTAATTGCAATTCATATTCATATGCAAACAAAGTACTTAAATACATGAACTTACAAAAATGGCTTTATATAGTAGAATGTATACGAAGAAAATTTAAAACTTTAAAACATAAACTTCATAAACTTTAAAAACTAATATTTAATATAAAGGAGTATTGGCCTCATATAACCCCAACTATGCCCGATTGGCAAATATAAGGAACAACTATCGAAATGACAAAATATAATCCCAACTATATATGTGGGTGCAAAATTAACGAAAAGTTAACCGGCCGTTAGTTTTGTGTGACATGATTGGTGACTTGTCTCTTAACCAGCTGATGGGATGCTGATGAGGCTGCTGAGCTATCTATTAATTAAAAAAAACTTACTTAAAACCAAAATAATTATAATAATAATAATAGAAACCTGCAAAATATGTGTCTCTCTCAGACTCATCTCCAACCTAGTACCACCACATCCGCCCCAACCACCATTAGCCTTCGTCACTACCACAACCACCACCGGTATCCGTCACTACCACCACCACCAATCAATCAATTAACGATATTGGTAAGAAGAAGAAGGTGTATCGATGACATGTGGTGATGCAAATGGAGATGGTACGGCAGCAGCTCCGGCGAGTCGACCATCGTCGCCGCTAGACTGGAATCATTATCGATAACCGGAGAAAACTCTAACACCGTCCGCGAAAACGGAAATGGATCTTGCTTCCACCGCCGTCATGCCGTTACGCTGTCTTCGTCGCCGCGGCCGTCCGTCCACGTCGAACGGCTGAATTAGAAAATCATATATGCAATTTTAGGCTGTCAATTCAAAGTTTTAATATAGAATGCAAAGTGATGGTTGGTGTTAGTGATAATGGTGCGGCAGTGGCAATTTTTTTAGGTTGAATAGAGAGATGTCTTAACTTGGTGGTTTCCGGCAGCCTGATTGGATTAGGGTTTGTTGGAATATAGGTTAAAGAAGATGAAGGAGCCATGGCTTCATTGGTTACTTTTACGAACTAAGGCAATTGACTATGAGAAGTCATTGTTGTTTTGGTGCTTTGTGACATGGTTAATGACAAATAGGGTTTGGGTGAGAAGCCACGTTTTTGGGAGCCAATAGGGTTTGGGTGAGGAGCCATGTCAGCTGGTTAATGGCAACTCAGCGGCTATGTCTGCCGGTTAAGACACAAGCCAGCAGCCACGCCACACAAAACTAACAGCCGGTTAAGTTTCCGTTAATTTTGCACCCACATGCGTAGTTGGGATTATATTTTGTCATTTCGATAGTTGGTCCTTGTATTTGTTAATCGGCCATATTTGGGATCATATGAGGCCAATACTCCTAATATAAAACAAACAAACTTTAGTAACATTATTCTGGAAAGCAAACAAATCAGAAAATAAGCATCCAGGGAAGATGCCCGATAAACATCTAAGAATGATTCGGGCTTCTTTTATTCGTGGACCGGGAACACAATTGGCGACATAAACATTCATATACCAAAAAACTTACCTAATATACGTCATTGGTGCAGCATCAGCAACACTCTATATAAGTTACACAACACTCTATTGCATATGCTCATGTCCTATTATCACAAATATTTGGCTTAATATTAACCATAGTTAGTGTTTAGTAAAAAAAAAACTTAACCAATAGAAACGCTTATTATTCACGTATATCGATAATCCATTTCAGTAAACAGTTTGTGAATAAAATCTATTACATCAAAAGTCAACTTCCATATACTAACTCACTTTGTTGTCTCCTAGCCTACTGGGCGGAGTAGTAGGCGGAGTAGTAAACCGAACCTAATTGTATAACCCGCAATCATGAAAATAACTTCAAATCATTATCGTTAAAGAACATCAATAGACAAATACCTAACTACAAAATATAAAGTATATCTTAAAAACATAATTATTTAAATAAAGAAATTCAAGAATATGTAATTTTTAAAACACAATTAGGGAAACTTTCAAAATGTTTTATTTGAGTCGTTTGAAATAACAGATGAAAAAAATCAACCAAATGTATAATTAAATTTAAGGTCCACTTAAATCATGAGACCAGTATAAAGAAGCTTTGAAGTGTGTTTCGGATAGCAACCAAACGGTTTATATCCAATTGATAAAAATGAGGGGTAGCTAAAAGCCCATCTCATCCATTGTTTTCTGTAGCAAATATGGTGTTATATGCATTTCAAATTATGAGTATGTTTACGTTTGTACTTTTTGGCTTGATTTCACAATATCCATATGCATATATGCCACTTATATAATAGTTATATCAGAAAATGATTTGAAATCATATATTGGTCAAAAGTTGTAATTTAAAATTTGAATTTGTTGCCAAATTTGTAAAAACTGTCATAAAAATAATTAATTTATTTAGGCAATTTGTTACATGAAAGCCCACAAGATTTTGGGTTGTTTTCCAACTATATCAGACAATATTAATTTCAAGAGAAATCAACGGACTAAAGATATGGAATTAATAAAGATATCAAACAAAAATACTTACAAGCTGGTAATCATCACCGTGTGTCAAGCAATGGAAAAATTTACGACCCATTTTGAAACTATACTTTAGCATTATCTAATTTCATAATGTATATGACCAGGAAACTCAATATCAATGTGTAATCATAATTATTTTATTAATTTTTATACCAACATCAGTAGGGCAATTGCTAATTATAATGAAAAACTTAAATCATTAACTTCAGAATAAATTAGATAACAAATTGAAACCGATCATCACCTTAAATCGAAGCGCTGTAACAATATGTAATTTAGCGAAGAATCCATCAACGGATTAAAATGAAACATGAATAATGCTTAAAATCGATTATCAATTGGAAGGAAGGATGATTATAGGGAATATTGAAAGCAGACTTCGATATGAAGGGATTCGTGTATGAAACTGGAGCGAACGTGGTTGTAAATAGTGTTGATCGTCTTCTTCTTCGCTGGTGGAGATCGCTTGAGAATAGGCGATGAAGATTTAGGGTTTGAAAGAAAAGAAAATATCTTGAATGACACTTTAGGTTTTGTTAATTGGATTGAGTCATTGGAAATACAGGTTCATTCAGAAGTAAATTTATTTTTAATTTTTGAATTATTTTAAAACCAAAAATTTATAAGATGACTTAGTATTTTAGGAAATTATAGTAATGGATCAACAAGAATGAAAGAAAATTAATTTTTTTAATATATATATATAGATGTACAATAATTTCAACTTTTAATATCAGTTTAATTCATTAACACGTGTGAGATACTAAAATATTTTCTAGACGTACAAAAGGTGAGGGGAAAGAGTATCCAAAAGATAAGAATAGTCCATATGGGTTTTATAAATTCTCATAAAATTAAGACTGTTTAAAGGCTAAGATCCTACCCTTTTATATAATATCCTATTCAGACCCTTTACCCTTTTAGGAAGAAATGTGGATCCGAGACCCTACCCTCTAAACAATAAAAGGATCGGGTATAAATAAAGGTTTCAAGAGTCCAACCATTTACCCTTTAAAGCAGTAATCACACTCCTTTTGTGCATTTACTAGTTGCATATTTCATATATGAATCCTAAAACAATTATACTTTCATTTAATAACACAGTAAACTCTAACTTCGAAGGTTTATCAACCATTTGAACCGTTGCAAATAATATTCACATTCACAAATTACATATAGAGAACAATTAAGTGCTTTTTCATATATATATATGTGTGTGTGTGTGTGTGTCTCCAATTAGTAGTATGGCCTTTTATTTTTATTTTTCTTAGTAGTTTGGAAATTTATAATAAATCATATATAAAATTCAAACCTCTCCTACATTTCAAATTATTCACGAATCTATCTAGAAACTAGTAACGGGTCAAGGGTTTAAAAAAGGGTCGGACCCTTGAAGCCCTTTTACTCTTTAAGGTGAAATTTAAATACCGTTTACCCGACCCATATTATATATTCGGGTCTAATTACGGGTTTTACGAGTTGGGTAAAAGGGTTTCAAGGGTATGACCCTTATCTTGCTCACCTCAACAGAAAATATGTGCTCTTTATCTTAAATAACACAAAATATTAACTTTCAACTTTACATTAACATATATTAATATGATTCACCTGTGACTTCAGTTCACATTAAAAGAAAATATTCGCATTTCAGTTCACTTAATTTCAACCTTTTTATCCATTCTAATCGCTAAAAGTGTTTACTTTGTGCATAAAAACATCAACGTGAGGCACCCTTCCAATTTGAATGCAATGTTTATAAATACAAGTATAAAACAGAAACCAAAAATATTCCATTTGGCATGCAAGATGCAACGCATAACTGCTCCTTTTATACGTCATCAAATTTCTATTCACATTTTTTATATATTAATTTTATGGAAAAAGTTAAAATACAAAGGGTGACAAAAATGAGAATGGTGAGAAGAAGGCCACATAAAAAACACTTCAAAAAAATTTCAAAAAAAAATCAACACTCAAAATATAAATAAAAAATAAAAAAAATTGTTTCCCTCGTGATTCTCGTTCCAAAAAAAAAATGCAGAGACAAAAGACACAATGACGAAAATGAACAAATTATACAATCATAACTAAAAAAGACACAATAAATCGTAAAATATAACACAATGCCGAACAAAATATAACACAATGCCGAACAAAATAACACAATGCCGAACAAAATATAACACAATGCCGAATAAAATATAACACAATGTCAAGAAAAAAAGACACAATATCAAAGAAAAATACACAATCAATGACGAAAATAAGCACAAAACACAATGATAAATAAAAAGACACAATGGTCTGTTTTTCACTCAACATTGTGTCTTTTTCGAGATTTTTTTTAGAACGAGGAAGACGGTTGAAACATTTTTGTGTTTTTACTTTTTTTGTTTTTTTATTAAAGTTTGAGTGATGATTTTTTATTTTTAATTTTTTTGAAGGGTTTTTTTTATGTGTTTATAAATCGTTTTCATCCTTCTCATTTTTATCTCCCTTTGTAGAATAACTTGACCCTTAATTTCATATTGCGAAAGAAAAAAATTATGAAAACAAAAAAATCATTGCATGCATGAACACACCAAAATACATGTTGTGTCTATTGGTTTTTAGTCGATCCCTATGCTGCATGAACTTGGTTAGTATGGCAAAGTTGGGCAAATACACTTAACTTGAAGCACCGACATTTCGTCGTTCGGAGCGTCGTTTCAAGGTAAATTTTACATCAATCGACTCTTATATTTATTCTAGTCGAAGCCTAAAACATCAATTTGAAATTTAAAAAGAAATTAAGTTTTTTTTAACAGAGTACAATAAAAGCAAACAGTGGGAAATGTGAGACTGGTGGTACCAATTTTCTGAGGTGAAAATATTATTGACCAATTTTAAAAAGTTGGAATTAATAAAATTCAATTTTCCTATACATAAAAACAGGTTTGGTTTATCATTTATCATAGTTAAGTTCTTGAAATTGTTTAGTTGCTCTTGAAATTGTGTGTTGAATGTCGGTACGCAAAAATAAATAAAAGAAAAATATTAACTGTGTTAAATTATCATGAACTATATATGATATCATGCTGAGGTTAAAGTTTTGTTTAAATTAGGATAAAGTATGGTATAATTTTTATAATTTGTGTATGAACTGATCAGAGGAAGCTTCTAACTTTCGGCCTGAACCTGAAGATACGATCAGGAAGTTCTCTTACACTACTTTTGTGACTTGAAATCAATGCCCGATTATTTTAAGAATCACGTATGTTATACACAAACAACTTTGTAACTAACATCAAATAGATAAACATGATGCAAACATATCATAAAATCCCAATACTCCTTGCAAAAATAAAAAACTAGCTACTAATACGCTTAGATAATCACAATTACTCAAAACTTAGCATTCATAACCGATACGATAAAACTACAAATACGATAATTGTAATATCCGTCCTCTCATATTGTAATATCCAAAACTTTGGGTCAAAGGATTTAAAATCATATTGCACAGAGAACTGATTATACTTATATATTACCTTTTTGATTTATGTTAAAACAATCATGTTCATTGGATTACATCGAAACAGAAGGCAAGCGGGCAACAAGCTGCGCCGCTACCCCTTTTTGAATCGCAAAACCCAATCTTTTAAAAACTATATTTGCTGATCTTGGAATCATAACATTACTATGCATGACCCGCTGAACACAGGCAGGGGCGGACCCACATAGTGTGGATCGGGGTCCCGGGACACCAATGTTTTTTAAAAATTTATTAGAAGCGGTATATTAAATTTTTTGAGGACCCCATAAGATTTAATACTTGGAACCCATACTATTAATGTTGATGTGGTCTGGTGGAAAGTCCCTTGTTTTATCTTTGAAAGGTCATGGGTTCAAGTCTTACAAGGCTCAGTTTTTGGTTTTTTGTGTTAATTTTTAGTGTTAATCAATCATTTGATTGCTAATGTTGCAATGATAACTTTGGAAACATTCAAACACCTCTAAAATACATATCATTGTTTTCAACTTTATGCATGGTTTTCTTTAGAAACATTCAAACACTTTAAAATATCAGTTTTATTTGTCACTAGTTTAAGTTAATGGTTTTCAACACATGCTTATGAAAGGGTGGATCTAGGTTCTATCTCAAAAATGTTTAAGAAAGGGAAAACAAAGTGTATATGTGTCAACCCGACCCATTTTGACCCGTTCAGGTAGTGATGATTGAAAATAAAGTTTTATTATGATATTGTTTTTTATTATGTTCTTCGCCTCGACCCGACCTGAACAACGACCGACCCGAAAAATTTGAACACCGAAAATATGGGACCCCATTGGCAAAAAATCCTGGGTCCGCCACTGAACACAGGTAAGTAGCTCCACAGCTTCAGCCGCGAGGAAACCAAAAGTGTCAAAAGCAAAAGGAATAAATACATGTTGGTTGTCAAGACACGACTTTTCATGTTTTGCCACCTTACCTGAAACAGCTTTTAATGCGGCTTGACCGACCGCGAAACCACTACTCCCTAGGCCTATCAAAGGAGAAACCCCTGTTATATATTTAACTGTTATTATGAAGTTTATAATCTTAGTTATGCTTTTAGTAACAAACCAAGGGTTTTGTTGAAACTAATAAACTACTGTACATGTTTTAGTGAGGTAGATAATAATAATAATAATAATAATAATAATAAGCTTGAGTTTAGCAAAACAGAAAACTATGAGAAGCTAAGGGGAGTGGGGGTGGTCCGTTATACACGGCCATCACAAGTGATGGCATCACGAACACCGCCGCCGGTCCCCCATCACGCGTGATGGGGGTCCGGCCGTGATGGCCATCACGGGGTGAATCCCAATGAATTTGAACGTTGGGGAGGGGGGTGACCGTTGGGGTTGGGTAATTAAAAAAAATAAAAATTAAACAATATAAATTAACAACCATTTCAATCCAACTCAAAACACTTTCAATCTTCTACTACAAAAACCTATTTCTTCACCACTTCAATTCAAAACAAAAAAACATGGATTTTCCGAGCAACTCGTTTCCGCTAGACACCGATAGCTCTTCGTCTTCGGACGATGACATTGTTGAATGGTTCCCGTTGTTATATAACGAACTTGAAGGCCCGAGCCGTCCAAAGAAAAAAATGGTGGATCGTGATCGTATACATGCCCACGAAGTGCTAATGAACGACTATTTTGTGGAGGAGCCGAAATACAATGACGAGACGTTCAGGGATCGGTTTCGTTTGCCGAAATCTTTATTTTTAAAGATTGTAGCGGACGTTGAAGCAAGCGAAGAATGGTTTCAAGAATCTTACGACACGAAGGGCAAACGAAGTTTTACGGCACTTCAAAAATGCACATCCGCTATTCGTCAATTAGCGACAGGTAACCCACCCGATCAATTCGATGAATACTTACAAATATCTCAGAGAACTTCACGTGAATGTCTGCAATTCTTTTGTAACGCGATTATTAAATTGTATGGCAAAGAGTTTCTACGAAAACCAACAAGACACGACATTACACGTCTTTACGTCGCGCATGAGGCTAGATGGCATTTTCCAGGGATGCTCGGTAGCATCGACTGTACATATATCGAATGGAGGAATTGTCCACGGGAGTTTCGAGGGGCGTATGTTAGGGGTGATATCAAACGACCGACTATTGTACTTGAAGCAGTTGCATCAAATGATTTATGAATTTAGCATTCTTATTTTGGTGTTTCTGGCTCAAACAACGACATCAGTGTTCTATACACATCACCGTTGTTTCAAAGCATGACAAATGGTACCGCACCCTTCTGTCCGTATTTTGTCAACGGGAGATATTACAGACGTGGCTATTTTCTTGTCGATGGTATCTACCCGGCATGGTCTGTTTTTGTGAAAGCCTTTTCCTTTCCTGTCGAGGTCAAGGAAAAGACGTTCAAGAAGTTGCAAGAATCGACAAGAAAAGATGTTGAGAGAGCTTTCGATGTCTTAAAGGGTAGATGGTGCATACTTAGTCGACCGGTTCGTGCAATGAAAAAACCCATGATCTCTAGCATATTATATGCATGCATCATATTGCACAATATGCTAATAAAAGAAGACAGACGTGCAATTTCTCCAGATTGGGTGCCGGATCCTCCTACTCAAGTTCCCGTTCCTGAGAACGTGCAATTAGACTTGCGGAACGAAGATATTCACTATCGGTTGAGATATGATCTAATTGAACTTGTAGGTTCTTTAGGTTTGGAATTTCCGAATTCGGACGAGGAGTAGATTGTTTAATGTAACTTTTATTTTTTTTTAATTTACTATTGTTTTTAATTTTTAAGTTGTAAAAAAATATCAAAAAAAAAAATTCCATCACACCACACCACCACCCCTACCAAAATTCCATCACTAGTGATGAAAAGTGATGGGGTAAAGTGGCACACTTGTATTGGTGGGAGCAAGTGATGGTTTTTAAACCACCCCACCCCCCTAAATGTTAGATGCTGCAATATTAGTTAAGATGGAAAGATAATTTAAAACACATATTTTTCAAATTGTTTGTGTGTGTGTGTGATGGTGTAAACGAAATCCAAAGTTGGGTTAGAATGACAATTGAATGATGTCATCATCATCATTATCATCGTACTCAGTATATCCCACCAATAGCAAAGCAATGGTAGGGTCTGAGGAGGGTAAGATGTAGACAGCCTTACCTCTACCCTATAAGGATAGAGAGGCTGCTTTTGGTGAGACCCCCGGCTCGATAGTAGTTTTGCATCAAGCCTTGGACATAAGGCACATAACACTCAATCATCGGGACACCGGCTGATCGGTGCATGTACCCTTGTCTTTCGGCTATCAACGCCACTACATGATGCCTGATTAACCGTCCGTCACTTTTAACGTTATTTTCACGAGATTAGTAAAATAACGTCAAAATTAGTGCAATTTCACTTTTGCCCACCCGAGAGTTCACACATATATACATCATATGTGCGCACCACAAGCAGGGCAAAATTGAATGATGTATGATATTTAAATTAAGTTTAATGATGCATATTAGGTGTTTGATGTAGGGGTGTTGAATGATGTAAGAGTCATCTTCGGGTTTGTTTTTTGGGTTTTTCAGGTCGTGTTTTTTGAGTTTAAAAATTTTAAATCTTGACTCAAAACCAACCCAAATCTCTCATGGGTTTTTCGAGTTTGGGTAATTCGGGTTCGGGTTTTTTCAGGTTGGGTTAATAGGGTTTCGAGTATCCTATAAATAAATACACAAAAATAAAAACAAATTAAAAAACTATATACAATGCTAAAATTAAAAACAACATATTCTTCTTCTTTGTTTATAATACAAATAATCAAATAATAAATTAGCATAACTTGATAAAACAATTCAAAAGAAGAGTAAAACGAACTCAAACCATTATCATATTCAATTGAGCGTGATCTGGTTATTCGATTACGGTTGCTATTTATAATAAACAGAAAACATAAATTAATAATAAGCAATCGATCCATAATAGTTAGAATGACAACAATAGATTAGAGCTAGATTCTGATAACTTTAGTGCGTAAGAAGCATATTATACCTAAAAATATATTTAATTTTCAAAACTAAAAGTTTATTTGGGTTTTTCGAGTTGACCCAAAACTTATAAATCAAACCCGAGAACCAACCCGAATTACTTCGGTTCGGGTTCGGGTTAGGGTTAGTTTTTCTTGGATTCGCGTTCTTCGGGTCGGGTTAGTTCAGGTTCGGGTACGAGTTTTTTCAGGTTGGATTTCAGGCTTCAGGTAAAAGTGACAGCCCTAGTTTGATGACATGCCTCAATCGATATATAATTAGTCCAAAGATTAGAGTGATTCCTCCTTAAGTTACATAATGTTGTGACAACGTCCTATGGTAATCGTTAGCGGTAATCATTAGATTCTTGGAACCAAGTTTTATAATAAACAGGTATTAATAACTTGGAATGGGTGATTTGGTGGTAAGTTAAACACCAGCAGGCCATTTGAGTATGTGAAGCAATGATGGGCCTAATTAGCTTGATTCAATGAGTTGAAATAACTTGATTAATGACATGTTATGAGTTTGACTTTTAGGAAATCAAGGAGTTGTTGGAAGAATACAAGATACGATCATTCCTACAGGCGAAGATGAGTGGTTATTATCCTATAGTAGAAGACGTGTATCTAACTTGAAGTTTGATGTTTTTACCAGTATATTTTTGTGTATTATTTGTAACTCAGATTAGTGTCTTATGAAAAGTTCGACTTAGGGATGTTTGGGATTGCTTATTTTCACCAACTTATAACTTATAAATTTTTTGAAAAGTAATAAGGTGTTTGGGATTGCTTATATTATGAGAGGAAAAGTTTCATAAGTTACACTTTTGTAACTTATTAACTTAATGAGAAGTTATAAGAAGGTAAAATAAGGAATCCCAAACACCCCCTTAATTGATTTAAGTACAAGCCCGTAAATGGATATAAGATGGAAGCATAAAATTTATATAGGTTGTACACATGTGCCATCTTGTACTATATATTATCATTGTGTGTTCTAGCTTTAATTGCTTTAAGTCCTAATAAACAGTTAATGTATTGGGATTTGAAGTCCTAAATGAACATGTTGATAAGTTGTTACATGAAATGATCATGGTTGTCAATTAATTGTTGAGCTTGTTACAGTAGAATTTCGTTGATTATGGAAGATTAATATGCTGGATTTTGATCCTTTTGTTGAGATTAAAATTTGTAGTTGCGTGATATGCACATTGCATGAAATCGAAAGATTCACTAATAATTGTTTTAATCATGGGCTATATCTATTTGACGAATGTGTAATATGTTGGAAGAGTTAAATATAGGTTAGAATCAACCAAAACTAAGATATGTTTTATTTAGCATGTCTAGGCTTATAATACACTGAACTTATCATACTTTATGCTGACCTGTTATTATCTTACAATGAAATCAACTTAGTCTAAGAGTACTCTATGCTAGTTTTTGAATCAAGTTTTAACGAATGAAATAAGACTATATTGGCATAATACAAAATAGACACTTTCTTTAAAGTGGATTATTTGTACTTCACCATCAAGAAATAAAAAGGCAATTTGACTTGTTTTTATATATGTGGACAGGGTGGTAGGTATTTTCCTTGTATCATAAACAAACCAAGCCACATTTTCAACAAAAATTAACAAACCAAATTACTTTTTAACAAAAATAAACGGACCAAACTAATTTTTTTATCAAACTAAACGAAGCGAATCATTTTTTTTAACTAGTTCATTTCGTTTAATAAAAGTAATGAATCGAACTACTTTTTTAACAAAAAATAAACAAACTGAACTTATTTTTTAACAAAAATAAATGAATCAAACTACCTTTTTAAAAAATATAAACAAGCCGAACTTGTTTTTTTAACAAAAATAAACGAACCAAACTACTTTTTTTTACTAAACTAAATGAAACGAACCACTTTTTTTAATAAGCAATGTAGTTCATTTCATTTAACAAAATAAACAAATCCAACTACATTTTAACCCAAAAAAAAAAAACGAATCAAACTTACTTTTTAACAAAAATAAATAAATCAAACAACTTTTCTAACAAAAATAAAATACTGAAATACCCTTTTTCAATACAAATAAACAAAATGAACTACTTTTTTTTACTAAACTAAACGAACTGAACAATTCGCTTTAACAAAAAAAACCTATCGAACTACTTTAAAAAAAATAAATAAACGAACCAAACTTATTTATAACAAAAAAAAAAAAGAATCGAACTTCTTTTTTTAACAAAAACAAATGAACCAAACTTTTTTAAACAAAAATAAGCTAACCGAACTTATTTTTAACAAAAATATCGTCATAGCTTGCGCTAAGGTGGAGTTCAATTCGATTACTTATTTTAGAAGTAGTTGGGTTCATTTAGTTTAGTAAAAAAAATAGTTCGGTTCGTTTATCTTTGTTAAAAAGTAGTCTGGTTCGTTTATTTTTATTAAAAAGTAGCCCGGTTATTTTATTTTTATTAAAAAAAATAGATCGGTTCGTATATTTTGTTAAAAAAAGTTTGGTTCGTTTATTTTTGTTTACAAAAAATTAGTTCGGTTTATTTATTTTTGTTAAAAAAAGTTCGGTTTTTTTATTTTTGTTAAAAAAAGTTCGGTTCATTTATTTTTGATTGATTATGGTTAGGTTGGTTGATTATGGCTTGATTGGTTATAGTTTGGTGGTTAATTCTTTAATTTGAAGGTAATTTTTAAATATGGACTAAAACTGAGCAATCACTTAACCAAAAGGACGCATACGGATCATAAAAAATGGTAAACTAGTAATTCCACGCTTTCAATTAGCGTTAGGGACTCAAATTGTTCGTTTATGAAACCATAAAGACTCAAGCAGTTCAATTTTTTTTCGGGGACTCATTGCGTCTCTGCCCTGAAACCACGGGGACACAAACAATAATTTTCTCTTGTTTTTATTTCTTTTAACTTCTTTTATTTGAATTTACTTGCAAACTTTTAAAAAGTTTAATGGATGATGATATAACATGACACGACAGATACAATTCATTTAAAAAGTTCATATAATTGTGGACACTCTTATCACGTTGAGTTTTGATGGTTAGTACTATTAACTGTTATATTGTATCACAATTTTATGCTTAAACATGTTACAAATAATTAGACTTAGTAAAATGGATTAAAACTGGAGTTCCTTGACTTTTAATGTGAAGTTAGAAGCATAGTAATCTTCAAAGCTAAAGTCAGTAACCAAATTGTTAGTAATTTTTTTTCATGGTTGTCTTTGAGAACCCTTTAAAATTTTGAGGCATGGGACGAGTAAAAAAACGGGCACTTAAAATCGCGTTCTCAATTAGAATAGATAATTTTACAATTTTAATAATAAGATTGTCTTTCAAAAGCCTAAAACAAACAAATAATAATAAAATATTACTAAAATGACATATAAAATGAAAGTTCTTATCTATAAAAAAACACTAATCGTGGGAATTGAAATCATGACCTTTCACATAATCATTTTGTAAGCTTTTGTGTTGAAAAAATTATATATAAAATATATATTTTTAAAACAATTATGGGCCTTTCGAAAGAGAGAGTCTGGGTCCATTGCCCTCCCCACCCTCCCCTTGGGCCGGGCCTGCTCCGTTTGAACGCTGGTAACCATAAGCAAGCTGCGTTTCCCATGTTGATACCGAAAACCGAATTACTTAATTATTAAGTAAAAAGGTACACAAATTTATGTTGCAATTCTGTGTTTTCTACTTTAAATTGATTATATATTTTATTTAAACAACTGATAAAACCGAAGTTTGGAAAGTGAAGTCATTTTCCATATGGTTGATCAATGAAAGGTTAGTTAACTTTGATTAATATGTTTGGCTTTGACTTGAGTTCTAAAGTTTGATTTTTGAATATAGTGACAATTAGCGACGCTTAGACAAGCTGAAAGGAACAAATACTGGAAATTTTAAATTGCACAAGTTGATCAAACAAAAACATGATTAATTTGTTAACTACCATATGTGTAGTTTTAGTATTAATTACGCAAGTTGACCAAAACAAAAACATGATATATCCACGTTCAATCCTCTCAAGTCAAACCCCCAGTCCGGTCCCTCTTTACTAGTCTTAGCGAGCGCGTACACAACAATTATCGGTCATCACACCAAGTTCTGATCAGAGCAGTCATCGTCTTCATCTTCTCAAATCTGAAGTTACAAAACCACAAATACCACTATTACTAAGAATAATGATTTTTAATTGTATTACCAACTTAGCAGGTATTTTGTCCCTAATATAATTTGTTTATAGTTCTTAAGTTGTTCCTAATAATAGTAATAAGTATGTGATCAACTAAGATGATACTTAACCCAATGGAACGCCAGTTTTGTAAGTTTGATAATCAAATCAAGAGTTAATTACTCATATTTTATCTAATTTTACTCGAATTTCACGTATGGTGATCCTTTAGTCCATTATGGCAAGAGGAGGAAGTCGCTTCTGAGCACGATATGGCTTTGCTTAAGCATGGAAGATCTGCCCGATTAAGCTACTAGGGGATCATGTCTTAGTTAGCTTGTTTTGGTTTTGCTTGCTAACAAGCAATGCATCATTACCAAACAAACATAGTTAGTAATTTCTCACTCATAGTCGATATGTCTTAAAAAATAAAAAAGAAACACATCAACCATATATGCCTAGTAATACCAAAAAATCAAACATAAAAAAATACTACAGCATCCTGTTCTTATTTCACAACGTACCTAGATCTTAAGGGTTTCATATATTCCGAAGAACAAATTTGGCAACATTTACAACACTGGTGGAGATATGAAGTAAGAACAGTAATGGTGGTCCGTGTGGTCCAGAGTTGAGTAGATGAAGAAGTGAGGGAAATGACGCGACGATGAACAAGACTTGAAGGAGTTGTGTAGAGTAAGGCGATTGTGAGTGATGATGTGGAAAGGGAGTGTTACGGAGGAGGTGTGATACGAGAGAGGATACTTAAGGGTGTCGATAACAACTGTGCATTATTCAAAAGGGACAACCGATATGCACACACTTTAAGTCTTTAAATAAAAAGTTATGGGTTCACACGGCACCAGTTTGTGGTTCATTGAACTAGCTTGGTTTACTAGAAGTCTTGTTTCTATCATACTATCCCTTTTAAATTGATCATTCATGAACAAGTTCGGTTTGTTTTATGACATTACGACATTGTTAAAAGGTTGTAATGTACCTAGATGATGTTCAAGACAAGCACACGGATGTGATAAAGTACGTGCATGTCAATGTCCTCAACCCCACTATGGTAGCAAAGACAATAGCCAAGATAATGATCGTTTGTGGTCCTACTAGTTCAATTGTGACCTTGAAAGCGAACAATCATAGAGCATGCACGGCAGTTGGCAAACTTCTCAACAATGCAGTGTACTTGTCATAAGCTAGTCATATAAAAAACACTTGTCATCATTAGAATGTATCTTGGATTTTAAAACTTTTTAAAAAGATGAGTCGTTTATTGTGAGCTTTGATCAATATTTGAACCAATTATACATAATTTGACTCGACCTAAAAAATATTCTTTAAAAATGGCATTTTTTTAAATATGGTCATCAGAGTCATAACTCCATAACTTACTCTCATGGATAAACTTGAAAAATGACAAATTATACTTTAAAAGTTATGTAGTTTGTCATGAATCATGATTATTTATCATGTAATGGGAGATATTGTATTTGAGATTTCTTATATTTGAAATGTTTTTAGTTAATATCCTTGATTTAATACATTGTAATCTATGGGTTTTGGCTCTGTTTGGTGAGAATCTTAAAAACTTTTTAAAATTGAGAACTTTGATATTTATTTTGGCTATTAAAAAAACCTTTTAAAAAATATTTAAAAAAATTATAAAACAAATAAAAAATAAAAATTTTTAAAAAGTAAAAAAAACATCAAAATGTTATTAACATCCTGGTTTAAAAAAACTTTTAATTATGCATATATTATATTATCATTAAATCTCCAGTCACATAATATGCACATATATACATTATCATTTAGCTTAATTGTATATATGTGCATATATGCTTAAAATTGAAACATAAATATTATATGCTTATGTATAATTTAGTGAACCGATCATTTTTAATTTTTTTTATTTGAAACCGGCATGTTAAATAAACGTTTTGGTATTTTTAGCTTTCCATTTTTAAGGCCTTACATTTTTTTTTTTTTTATTTTTTCTTACAAGGTTTTTCTTTCTTTCTTTTTTGTTTTTTGTGGTTCAAAATGATTTTTAATGTTCTCAATTTCCAAATAGTTATCGCACGATCTCAATCCTTGGCTCCTATTGCTACTATGAATGCTTATCTTTATAAAGTTATGTTTTTGCAATTCTCTCTTCAGGTTGTTTTACCTTGCCTTTAACGGAAAATATATATTTTTTATGAAACGTCATGAAACCAGAGAGACCCAAAAGTTGGGATTACACATGCATTATAGTTCTTAAACTTTTAATTAACATAACATGATGGAAAGTTATTACAAATTGTCTTAGCCAAAGCATACTCAACATGCCAAATATCATAACACGTCAAAACTAAATTCATAACTACTATGTCAGGCTTCAAGCTTGGATAACTCGTCCATGCACCAGTTGTTTCCTTTTCTTACCACATTCCTACTAACCTAATGTGCATACAAAAGTTAGCCTCATGCTGAGTGAGTTCTAGCTTAGCATTACTAACAATTATTAAAAGCATATAATAACATCATACGTAACGAAGCACTAAAGCGGCATTTCCTTTCCCGTATCTAAATCAAATCAAACTAATCTCGCAAATCCTACTAACCTTCCTGACTCGTAGAGTGATTGCTTTAACATATAAACATACATAGTTTACCTTTACACATAGCATACACGCGTATGCACACAAACAGCAAAACATTTAAAGAGAAGGGTCTATAACTCACCTGATTTGCTTAACACTTTCGGCCTGGTAAACTTCCTTTCGTGCCAAGCCCTTGAACTACAATGCAAAGCCCAGTTATTTAAAACCAACATAAAGCTGGTTCAGTAGCCATGTAGTTCACAAAATTCTCCATTCCGCAACCATGACATTTTGTAAAGCTCGAGATCTTGCAAAATGCCCTATTTCGTGACTACGACCATTTCACATAGTTTTGTATCTCGCGAATCCTGTATTTGCGAAATTCTAATTTGCGAATCACTATAGTGAGAAATACTAACCAACGAGATACAATGTTTGCGATATAATCTATTTAATTGCGAGATTAGACCCATTAACGGAATCTCTTAATTTATGAAATGGCAATCCTGCGAGATAGTCCATTTTTACAAGCTGCTCCCTAGACACTAATATTGATCAAGATTTCTACTTCATCGACCTGGAGGGTTCGATCTATTTTTTTATCATATTTGAACACTTAAATACTAAAAGCACGCAAATTGTTCTAGCCTTTAATGATTAGATACATAATTTAAATTCATTCTCATGTGAAACAATCAGGTTTATGCAACGGAATTTAGACTAAACAAGCTAAGAAGAATTCATATGAAGAAGCATCTCATTAATTTGAACCAAAAGATTACAATTTCTTATGCCCGCTCCTCACCAAATTCATCTATTTTTGTACTAAGACGTACTGTTATAGAGAATTCAGTTTGTGAAAAGTGTTAATGGACAAGAGACCATTTTGTTCATTATATACAAGGTAAAATTGCTAATGAGCTAAGGGATGATATTGACAAGTAATAGATTTACAACAAACAACAGACAAAATGGAAAAGTAGAAACAAGTGACAAAATACAAGTTACAAAACTAAACTGCTGATTTCTTGATAACAAATTATCAGGATTCATCAGTTGTTCTTCTTAAGTACTTTACTTATTCAGTGGTTCTTCAATATTAGCATTTATATCTAGTCTTCAGTTGTTTGTGAATTTGTTTTTCCATATCAGTATTTATTAGAATCTATCTTTATTCCTTTGTTTTTTTAAAGTGGAAAACAACTGATTTTCATCATCGGTTGTTTGGTCTTTCGCACATCAATCCTTTCAAGGAATGAGCATTTTTCTTACAAAGCTCCATATATAATCTTCCAAACATAAAAAGTACATCTTTATGTAATGAGCATGCCTTTTATGAACTTGAGTTAGATCCGAATGATCTTGATATTGTTTGAGCTTGATTTATTAACGTTTTCTTATTGTATGTATGAGATCTACACAATGGTGAATTCATTCTTGAATCCTAAAGTAGATCTGAGTGTGTGTGTGTGTGTGTATTTTGATGATGTAATTATGGTGGAGGATTTTTCTTTAAACAAGGCTTTAGTATTTATACTAATGGCACTCTTAAGGCCCGTAATATTTTGTCAAGCGCATTTAGTTAAAAGCCAGTATTACACCCTTTTAAGACTTAATAAAATCTTACGGATTTACATCAAAATAACACTTGGGATCTTGTTCCATATAAGGCCCCGAACCCGGGAGCACCTCTTTCTCTAATTTAATCTTCAATATGGATAGCCTCATATGCACCTCAAGCTTGCCACGTCATCACAATACCTGCATGTATACTAAAAGTCAGCTACACGCTGAGTGAGTTCTAACATTTCTTTCTTTTCATACAATACGATTTATAATAAAATCACATCTTTCAAACATTCATACATAACATAAGCTTTCTCATTCATTATTTACTTGTACTATGTCGGCCTATCAATCATTTCATAACTAGGTTCATGCAAGTTTGCTCATAACCGAGCCTCTTATTCTTGCTCATAACCAAGCCGTCTTTTCTTACTCATAACCAAGCCTCCTATTCTTGCTCATAACCAAGCCGTCTATTCTTGCTCATAACCGAGCCATTGCTCCTTGCTCATAACCGAGCGGGCTATTCTTGCTTATAACCGAGCCGTCTATTCTTGCTTATAACCGAGCCATCTATTCTCACTCATAACCGAGCCTTATTTTCTTGCTCATAACCGAGCCTTTCAAAGTTAGAAGGATTTGTCATCCTAACTTGTTATGCATGCATGAGGCCCGAAGACTCTACGCATGAACATGTACCAATTCTTCTATACATAACAGTCATACACATTAAAATTCATATAAACATTCCACACAAGTATTAGTAGGGCTTGCTCCCTAACTGTTTCTGTTCTATCAACTAACATTCAAATATATATTAATAAATTAATATATAAACACGTTTTTACAAGATATACGTCATTAATAAAAATTACGTATATCAATTCTTTCACATACGAGTACGCATACAACCCCAAAAACGCTTAAAGGTAAAAAGGGGGCTAGAACTCACCTGGACACTGTTATGTTCAGAGCTAACAGTAATTCTCTTTTCCAACTTAGCACGGCTAAATGTTTAACACGTACACATATTAATTAACCGTATAATGGACTAACATGGCTAACTAGGGCTAACTAATCTAGTGAGCTAAGTTAACCTAATTCGCATTCACAAATATGATGGTTCTCGCAATTCGCAAGTCTGCTTATCTCGCAAAAATTCGCAATCTAGGCCTATCTCGCAACTGGCCTTTATCTTGCAAGTGGCCTTTATCTTGCAACTTATCTTGCAACTGGAATTTATCTTGCAAATGGTCTTTGTCTTGCAACTGACCTTTGTCTTGCAAATGACATTTATCTTGCAGCTATCCTTTATCTTGCAACTAAGTCCCAATTCATAAAATTTAGTTGTTTAATGAAATCAGGTTTTCCTTTTAGGTATGATTCAAATTTTCACAAAGTTTTGGACTTTATTGAATGTTTCATCCCGATCTAGTGCCATACTAAATCCCATGCAAATCCGACTCCGTTTACCCGCCCTTTTAATGAACCGAATTTTACTCGAACCGAAAACTACTCATTTTACCCGAACCGAACCAACTAACACATTTATTATCAAGTTAGTCACTTTATCATTATCATAACCCAATCTATCATCCCACCAAGTGTCATGCAAATCCGTACACCAAAAGGAAACCTTTTTAGCTAAAACATACATTTTTTAGGTCGGTTCAGATTTGGTTTCAGACACGGTTTGATCTTGATCTTTCTACATAAATGCACGACAAGCGAATACTAGGTGATTCTTGCTTGTTCCTCTTGTTTTCTAGATCCTGTTTTAGGTTGAGGATGAAGAGAGTGTGTGTTTTAAGTGTGTTTGACAAACATGGAAAGGTGTTGAATATGAGATCTAGAGTTTTAAGGATGGTTTAAGGTGCTTAAATACCTCAAGTCCATAAACTTTATGTCACACCCCGACCATGACGGAAACGTCGGGGCGCAACCGATTGTTCATCGCACACGACACTATTAAGTGACAATATTTAATCAACTCATTTAAATTCATAAAAACACAAAGAGTCACATAACTTGTTCATACAATAACCGAATTTAAATCATAGTAAATAATATAATATTCGTTTTGCTAATATCCTAATAGCCTCGATAACGTTTTTTCTTCAAGTCCTCGAGTCAACCTAAAGTCAAACCTGTAACATTGCATAAATAGATTTTGTCAACACAAAGGTTGGTGAGCCATTTCATAGTTTTTGAACAATAGATATATAATATGAAATTCCACAACTTGTATACAAAACAATAAATAATTGCAACAATTTAGATAAATGAAATCATTAATAAGAATACATTAACGACACCTTTCTATAAGGGGATGCCAAATATACTCGGATTTTGTAAGAAATCGTTAATAAGAATACATTAACGACACCTTTCTATAAGGGGATGCCAGATATACTCCGATTTATGAATCAACCATCCAAAAGCGGTAAACACATTAGCACTCAAGCATATAAGCATATAATCACCAAATCGAGCATTTATTTAAGTAAAGTATACAATAAAGTTTGTGGTTTAAGACTCAAGTATAAATTATTTGGATTTGAATAAGTTTGCAATGTCACCCCCAAAATATAAAAGAGTGAAAACGGGGGATGAAAGTACTCACATTCAAGTAATAAACTTGAAAGATTCGATGATTTGAAGATTAACCGGAACGATGAGTTTAACGAACGAAGCCTAAAGGAGAAGAAGTCTTGTATTAGAAAAGTTGTCTTGGAAGTTTTTAAAAGAAAATAAATGATAAGAAATGTAAACAATTTAAAGTTTAAGGTTTAAAATGTAAATATTTAAGAAATTATAATAATAGTCCTTTAAAAATGTAAGTTTGCTCGAAACCGGGTTTAAGTATCTAGCCCTTAATTTTACTCAACCTATGTTAAGTAATAAGGTGGGTAAAAATGCAAGAAAGCAAGTCCCTTTATAATATAGATACTAAAACGGGTTTTAACGAGTGTTTGGGTGGTCGGTTCGGGTCTTGGTGACTTGACCAAACCCAAAGTCAACTTTCCCAAAATAATAAATGTACGAGATAACTCAATAAATCTTAGAGAGACTTAACCAAGTATGTAGTTTTATTGTTTTAGAACTAACAACGTCCGTTAAGCGAGTGTTCGGTTTAATCGTCCAAACTTTGTTATAAGATAAAGTTGGATTCAACATTCCGAGTACTTTGTGAAAATAATTAAAATCAGTTTATAAAGTATTTTTAAAGAAATATATAAGCTTTAATGGTTAAAAAAACACACTTGTGTGTCTTAAGCGAGTAAACTTGGTTTAGTTCGGTTTGGTTCGGTTTTTATCTTGGAATAAGGCCAAGAATGGTTACCACATGTCCAAACATCATAGAACTTGTAAAATAATTTATAAATAATAATACCAAAGATTTACATACAAAAAGTCAACAACAAAGTCTTTAAACGAAAGTTCGGTTTCCGGTTCGGATCTTGTTTCGGGATAAGACCGAGGTTAGATTCTACAAACCCATAACCATGGAACTAATTAAAATGATTTTAGAAACTCAAATCTTACATAAAACATGTTTATACAACTATTTAAACAAACTAGTAAACAAGAGTTCGGCTTCCGGTTTGGAGCTATTTACGGAATAACCGAGGCTAGTCTCTACAAACCCATAACCATGGAACTCAAAATGTAAAATAGAACTAAGATGAGCAGAAGTTAAACAAGTATAACAAGTTTGATAGTTAGATGTGGAAAATATATATAATCAAGGACTACTACGAGTCCTAGCTTTGTCTTATGGGCCGGACACTTAACTGACCAAGACCGGAGAAATGCCCACCGAAGGTACAAAGGGTGCTATTATATATATGTTGTATAACAATCTTCAAGTATAAATAAGTGTTAACAAGTTGATTATAATGTAAGACTATGGTCAGTTTGACTTTGGAAAGTCAAACTGCCAAAAAAATATGAAGAACACCTTTGAATGCTTGAGAATTGGAAGAGAAAGAGATAAATGAGCAATGATTAATGAATGGGATAGGGGTGTATATATATGGTGGGTTGAAAGGGTCAAGAATGGGGTGTGATATCAAGGTTTGCATGCAAGAGGGGTCAAGACAAGTCACAAAACAACAAAAAAAAAACAAAAATGGGGTTGCTGCTGGTTAGCACGTCGGTTCGCGTCCGGAAGTTCGTTTTTGATGTATCTTGAGCGTTTTAAGTCCGTTTTCGAATCCGTAAAAGGGGTTTTTCAAATTAGACAAGCGGGAATGTTTTAGTAACATAAAATCCATTATTTTATATATTTTAAATGTTCGGGATATAAATCGAATCGGTTTACAACATAAAAACAAATACAAAATAAATACAATTTGACACGAAATCGAGGGATGTCACACTTTAGGCCCATGTCCACTCCTTAGTCTATATTCATTTATAAGTTCATCTTTTATTAGCTAGTTCCATCTTTTATTAGTTAATTATTTATTCAAAATAAATAATTTCTCCAACACAAAATAATAATATTTTATCTTTATTTATTAGAATTTTTGGACGCATACCACGACCACACTCTTCTAATTATATGGGATCAAAATGGGAATTCGCAATAAGTATTTTTTAGATAGTCCGGCTAAGTGGCTGAAATCTCGTCTCGTTTCTCAAGGTTTCACCAAAATGCCTGGCTTGGGTTAAAATACGTCAAACCAAACTTACGAGCCATCTTTGTCCAAGGTAATCATTTGTCTACTTTCACGACACTTCCCTGGCCCGAAGGGGTCTAATATGATGTCTCAAAATTACCAACACCAATATTCTCTAGACTAAATAAATCATTGGGTGCCTTATCTACATGCCCATCGACGAATTTGTCACCCTCTCGATTAAGCCCCTGATATAATGTTAAATATATATAAATCCCTCGTATATTTTATATAATATTTTATTAGTTTTGTTTGGTTTTTATTAGAATTTGTATATTACTAACATATTTGAATAATGTAGGTTCCGGAGGTTTATCGTGGTTAAAAAGAGCGAAAAAAGAGCTAAAACAAGCCAATCAGAATTGAACTGGACTGCATCAGAATTGAACCGGACAGGTCAGCCCCCCTCATCCGGAGCGCCGCGCGACCGGGAGGCCAAATCCTGCCGCGCATCGCGCCGGGTATCCCGTTTCGCGTATTTTCTTATTTTTTTTTTATCAGTTTTGGGCCCAGGAAACCTATTTAAACACCCCTAAACTTAATCCTGAGCATACCCTGCGAACCAGAGCCGAATTTGGAGTTTCCCAGAGCTTAGGATTGCAATATTTGGCAGGTTTGAAGGCAAGGAATTAGTCAGCGAAGTGCTTATTATTCAAGGACGAAAACCATGGGTTTTATCGCCTTTAATCTTCCGTTCTTATTTATTTTCGCCATGATTTCTTTTATTATCATTTTGTTTGCTTTTATAATGTTAGGCTAAACTTTATAGACTGCCTAGGCTTATGATGAACCTTTGTTGACGTTTGATTTTAACTTGGGATTTATTTATCGTTATGGTTTTTATGAACTAGTTAAAAAGTTTAATTATATTAAATTGATGCATATGTGTGCTTAGGGTTGTTTAATTAAGTTTTATTATTCCATAGTTGCCTTGATTATTGTTTGTCATTATGATAGGTTTCTATTAGGTTATCTACTTTGTGTTTTTAACTATTTTATGATTGATTTCGCGATAAGATCATAGGAATAATATTAGTTAATCAAATAAACCTAAGTGTGCTGCAAACCTAAATAGTTGTAAGGTTCTAGGTTATTGATAGGTCTTTGTTGATCAGGATTGCTAGATTTAGTTCTTCGTAAGGAGTCCGTCTAGGTTTGATTGATTAACTTTGTCTATCTAGTCAATTGAATATATTAGACTGCCTTTGATTTTCGCGTTGTAAGGTAGGATTTCGTATAAAGGAACTAGTTTGTAATTAATTAGGTGACCGTAAGGAAACTTGATTTTTATACTGGTGTGCGTTAAAACTTATTAGAAACCCATAGGTGTCTCTTGAGAAGGGTCAGGGGTCCTATTCAGGTTTTCTCTTAAGCGTCTATCTTATGATCTCAGTTCTATAACTAAATAGTCTCCCGATTAATTGATAACTGAAACTTAGGGGATTTTAGCCTAGGTGGTTGTTCATCATCATTTGAATTAAGTCTAAGTTATAAGTTTAGTCGTCTTTAGTTTTCTTAATTAGTTAAAATTAGTTTATTAGTAAAACCCCCCTTAGGAAAATAATAAATAAATAGTCGTGTCTATAGTTGAGTCTAATTTAGCTGGTTTACGTAATTTAAAGAGTCTCGTGGGTTCAATATCCGGACTTACTTAGTTGTACTAGAGTCGATCGGTTCACTCGTCAGTTAGTAGTTTAGTTAAGTTTAAGAGTCTATAATTTATTACTTAGTGTCTAGATTAGCGTTTAATTAGTTAATAAATTAATAACTACATCAAGCACATCAGCCCCCCCCCCCCCCCTCTCTCTCTCTCTCTTATGACGTGCATGATAGGAAGGAGTTCTTGCATCAATACTAACCTTGCTGCTCATACCCCAATTTATTCCATGTGTTTTCGTCTCTAAAATGATTTAGAACAAATAGCATTGTTATAATCATCAAAGATAGTACGTTCTATTGCATGTGGTGGTGCGCGATAATGGGACGTCAAGCAACAGTGGCGTGAAGACTATTAGCACTACAATGATGGCCACTGGTATAACAGGTCGATGGTGGTTGGGGTTTTCGATGGTGGTTCAACAGTCTGATGATGGTTATGCTTGGTGGTTGAAAGTGGTGGCGAGAGAAGACATAAAAGGGGAATCGGAAAGGAGAAAATGAGAATGAGTGCCGATCTAGTCTTTATGATTTAAATATACCAGCATAGAGGCCATAGGTGTTATTATTATGATCATTATTATTTGTGGTAGCAATATTAGTATTATTATATCAAGTCGTTTTTGGCCTTCAGATTCCTATGTGTGATTACCATACACTATTAATGGTCCTTATTGGTCATTGTTTAGCTACATAACTACACGTTTGATCATAGTGAGTCATTTTGAACCTTCTAATCTATTTGTTAAGACCGTTTTTATATAATTATTTATTGGTCGATCTTCGTTTATTTATACATAAGAGAGGAAAGAGGAGAAAGAGATGTTCAATATATAAACACTGCTGGATAATTAAAACTCAAAAGAAGTGAATATTTTAACCATGAGATTATATTTCAATTAGGGTCGTCTTGTGGGTAACCTAAATAAGATAATGGTTTTAGGCATCCGGTTTATAGGGCCTCCATTTTAAATAGGACTTATGCATTATAAGATTTTGAAAGTAAAATTATTTTAGAATTAGTTAAAAAGGATTGCTTCATATCTATTATCCCTGCATATCATCATGTTCTATAATTTTTGTATACTCTTTAGCGTTATACGCATAAAGAAAAACAGAGAAAAAGGCCTCAACATTTTATTTAGTTTTAGGCCTATGAGGACGTTAAGCCGGCCTTGATTTCAATGACCAAAACATAAAACAATTAGGTGCAACAACTTCGTGAAACACGATCATCCTCATTTCTAGGTCATTGCATAATCAAATAGCAATATAATATTTCAGTTAAGCATGTACGTAGTTGTGTATAGTTGAATTTGTAAATAAATAAAGTGATTAAATGAGGAATTAATAAATTAGTAAAGCACATGAAATAAGGCATAGAAACAAGATCATGTTTCACACCTTGAGTATTGAAAGCGATCCCATATCTGTCTTCTTTTTTATAAAATAACAAAAATTAGATGGTGGGATGTTGCCAGGTGTTCGGTACACACAAATATATAAACACATTAATTCCATCTCTACCACCATTCTCACATCACATCTACCCTACTCTTTTCTCTCAACATAACAATACAATATGGAAACTAATAAGCAGCCAAAACAAGGCGGAGCAACCGCGGTGACCATCGCAAAACCGTCAAGATTTAACCGGATCTGTGTCTTCTGTGGGAGCAGCTCCGGCAAGAACCCCGTCTACCGACAAGCCGCCATCCAACTTGGCAACCAACTGGTACGTGCACATACTTAATTTATCATAACCTGATAACATTAAACCAACAAAAGACATGCATATGTTCTAAGATCACTGATCACTATCATCTATATTCTGTTTCATGTTTTTTGTTATATTTTATTTTTTTGTCAGTAATACTCAATTTTCTATGAAAAATGTTATTTGTACGAGTGTACGTGGGTGGTCACCAATTATGGGTGTCCCAAATAATTTGTTTTTCTGTTCGTCAATATGACAATATATACTCAATTACATGCAGTTCAAAAACATGCAAATTAACCACCAAATATGGGTTTATTTTGCTGTTACTAAACATGCAAATTAAACAAGTTGGGGGATATTTTTGCTTATATCGTACTAGCTTTTGAACCCGTGTATTATACGGGATTTGTCAAATAATAAAAATAAATAAGGTTCGTTATTTAAAAGAAAATGAACAAAATTAAAGATAAAAGTAAAATAAAACATATAGTACAAATAATAAGAAATCTACAATCTTAAATTTACAAATTAGAAAAAATATCTTTATATACAACATTTGTCAAAATTGTTTTGACATATTAATCTATTACCCATGGATAATTATGATAAATGAGATGAGAGTTAGAGAATTTGGAAGAGAAATTATAACTCATTTGTTAAAATTGTTTTAACCCATGACCCATGGATATGTTGGATAAATAAAATGATGCATTCGAGAATTATAAAGAAAATTATAACCCATTTGTCAAAATTATTTTGACCCATAACCCATGAAGAGATAGAATGAATGAGATGAAAGATTAGAAAGGAAATTATAACTCATTTGTCAAAATTGTTTTGCCTCATAACCCATGGATATATAGAATGAATGAGAAGAGAGATTAGACCAAGAATAAATATGAGATTGCCACATCATTTTCATTATTTTCTTTTATTAGTATTGTTAGATTTTTCCAAAGCTTTTGTTTATTTTTATTACAATTTGTTACTTATTATTTATTAGTATTATAATTTTAGTTATTTTTAATATTTTAACAGCAAATTTCGTGACTTTTAAAATAAATATACCACGCATGATTTGAACCTCAACCTTTAAGTTGTGGGAACACTTCTTAAACAACCTTGATAATTAGTATTAATAACTAGCATATTTTACTTACTAAAATTATTATATTAAATTATAGAAATCATTGAAAGAAACCACATGAATTGAGATAGGTTTTGGAGAATGACTTTTTCTTTATTTGTCCTAAGAGCATCCATAACTAAAACTCTACCGACCACCACACAATATGTGTGTGTGTTTGTTTGTTGTATGTAAAGGTGGGGCCCTTAAATCCGATTGCTCATATCAGAAGCAGACTTCATCCATGGACTTTAATAAATCCACAATGGTGAAGTTTGTTGCTTAGTTTGTCAGTCCATTTCCACATCAGCCGGACCTTGGGAAAGATATATTGCGCTGTGAATGCCCTTAATAAGCTTTTTACTTTGAAAACATATAACATATGATAGACCTCATTAATAACTTAGTTATCAATATAAAACCTTGTAAGTTGTAAAGTTCAGCTTAAGAAATTAATAAAGACATAAGAACATAAAACTTCTATTATACGGAATATTTAGTATTGACAGGTTATCTTTCATCTGAAAGTGTAGCATATATAGGTCGATTTCCATGTGGTGAAATCGATTCTCATACAAGTTGTGCGAAAATTATGCATATTTATAAATTGTTTATACAATTATATATGAGATCCAAATTGTATATATATATTTATTATAGATCGACTTGACAAGATTAATTAGTGCAATTAGTCCAGTGGAATGCTGCCACGTAAGTAAACCTTGGTTCACATTTTCTCTTTGTTAATACTTATAAAAATAATAGTAATAATAAATTGTTTAGAGTTTTAAATAAATAGTTATTATCACCAATATATAAAACCGTTAGTAACGTGAAGCGATAAGAGACATGATTACGTGATTGATTATTATTGATATATTAAACTAAGGAAATAAATAAGTAAAACTAAATTAAATAATTGTAAAATTGCAGGTAGAAAGGAAGATTGATTTGGTCTATGGAGGGGGAAGCATTGGCTTGATGGGACTTGTTTCCAAAGCCGTATTTGATGGTGGCTGCCATGTCATAGGGTACACTCGATCTTCATATTTAAAATTAAGTATTAATTAATATTTAACATTTTTCATCTAATCAGTTATAAAAAACCTCAAGAACTATATGAAAAGTAACATTTTTCATCTAATCAATTAATATTTAACATTTTACCTTATAATATTTGTCGGACATGATATACAAGTATTTATGTCATTCATGTGATTAAATAGAGTTAAGGTTGATTATATATTAAACATGATCATGTGTATACATAAATGATTGTAGAGTTAATGTTTGTATCTTCTTGTTCTCACAGTGTGATACCTAAAGTGCTGATGTCAAAAGAGGCAAGTCTCTTAGTTATGAAAATTGTCTTCTTTTTTTTCTCTTTTATATTACAAGAAAACTAAAAATGTTACAATTTTTCAGATTATTGGGGATAGTATTGGTGAAGTAAAACCAGTGCTGAATATGCATCAAAGAAAAGCCGAGATGGCAAACCAAGCCGATGCCTTTATAGCTTTGCCTGGTTTTATTTTTATCAACGCTTCTTTTTCTAATTAGCTTGATTATTTAACTATTATATATCTCATCAAAGAAAATAAAGCAAGTATATAAAGTGATTTTCATACACATGGCTTGTGGTTAGGATAGACATGATAAATGTGACAATGACCCAAGTGTAAACCTTTCTTTTAATTTATTTTGTTTTATTTTATATGATATATGTGTGACCACACAACATTTATAATATCCAAATTATTGTTATTGCGATTTACGTTTTGAAAATTCTATAGGTGGCTATGGTACACTCGAGGAACTGCTTGAAGTCATTACATGGGCACAACTTGGAATACACAAAAAACCGGTAAAATTCGCTTTTACAAGTTTTGTCATACAAAATGATGTCGTTTTTTTATAAATTTGAATAAATACAGATAGGATTGTTGAACGTAGATGGGTACTACAACTCACTGCTATCTTTCATAGACAAGGCAGTTGACGAAGGTTTTGTCACCCCCGATGCCCGTCGAATAATTGTCTCAGCTCAAACTGCTCATGAACTCTTGTCCAAGCTTGAGGTAAGATAACCACATACACATATGACTGGAACAATAGCTTTCCAACCGACTTCAAACAGGATCTTTTACATTTAACTACTTTTTCAAACACAATGAGGGTTTAAACAGATTTTATCTTTTTTGAAAAGTTAAGTTGATATGTTCCAAAAAAAAATAGAAGGAATTTAAATGTCATTTTAAATTTGAGAGGGAGGCTTTTATAATATGACTATTAATATTTGTCATAGATTTAGAAAACAATATCTAATTGTCAAAATTTTCAAACAATCAGTTATACGAGCTGGAGAAGGAGATGGGAGTCAAGTCAAGCTGGGAAATGGAGCAACAATTGGATTATTCTGCAAAGTCGGAGTTTGCACGTTGACTTGATCTCATCTGTACAAACCCCAAACTTAAACCTATTAACAAGCTCGGATATGGTATCTTATTTTATAGTCTCATGTGTTATACGTGTATCGTAAAGTTATGCTGTATAACATAATATTACGATACAATACATGTAAGACAAAACTGAGACATAAAGCTAAGAACAGCATGTCATCTAATTAACAATATACCGATAGTGGCCACACATTACAAATATTTGTTTTCATTTCTAAACTCTAGATAGATTAAAAGTGTGTTTTTGAATTTATTGCTATGTATATTCATTTGTGCCAAGTGATATGATGATAGGAAGATGTATATGAGAAAAAATATATATACTGTATTTTATTATTTTTTTTAATATACTTAATCGACTATTTATATTATTTGTATACTTCAAATCCTATAATATCTGTGAAATAATAGAATAAAATTATATGGTTTTTGAATGAGAGAAAATGACCATTAAATTTCACCGGTCGATGAGCCTGACCCCTGTAAATCGATTCAGTTTTCATGTTATTTGAATTAGTTCAGGTTTCATATTTTTTAAGCTAAATTCGAATTCGAAGTGATTCAATTTTAGAAAGCTTAAAACCAATTTAAATTTCAAAGTTCTTCAGGTTGTTTTAAATTCATCTGAATAGTGAAGAAAAATAAATAAATAGCATATGTGAATATGCCTATAATAAATAAATAATGTATTTTATTTATAAGGTGAAATCTATACAATTTAAATTCGAATGATTCGAAAAATATACACGAATTCGGTTCGGATAAGTACCTTATTCAATTTAAAAACCTAATCGAGCGCATTTTGAATCGAATTTAGTTTTTCTTTTTTAGTCCAATTCAATAAAAAAACACCCCTACTGACAGGTCATGTCCAAGACACTGAAGAAGGGGGGGGGGGGTGCATAAGCCCGACACGACTCCAACGGGTGCAGCCGGTCTTGAACCATAATCAACCAGTGTGTGTGTGAACTTCCTATGTTTTGCCATGTATAGAATCCATTGTCCTCAACATATCTCAAGACCATTCTCACAAATCCTCTAATTTATTACAATGAAAACCACTATGAAAAGTTGGGGCCATATACAAATTGAATATAAACTTATAATCAGACTTCGCTATCTCAACCTATTAACTACTAAACGCGTTGATTTGGGTTATGTTAAATCTTTAACGAGTCAAATGGGTCGAATAAAAAGAGTAACTAACATCAAAATAGGGTGAAAGTCACCAAAGTATTCTTGTATTGTATATGACCTCCAAAATAACCTTATTTGTATATAAAAAAAAATAATTTTTCTAAAAAAGAATTTTTTTGGGCCGACCCAACCCGAATCTTTCGACTTATGCTAAAATGATTAGTAGTAAAATATACCTGTTTTGACCCGTTACCTAACTTGTCCATCTTGCCACTTCACTTATCAGTTATCAACCATAAGTAAAAACCTTCATTCACTTAAAGGATTTAGGCACGGATGACGTTGAAACCAATCCCGAGAGAAGCCCAACAAGGACCGCGCTGTTATATGTGCTCGGTTCACCTTGCATAGAGTTGTTACGCGAGTCCACATATTTATCATTTTCAGATGGGCCGCCAACAAGTGCACCCGTCGCCACATTCGGGTTTGGTTCATTGGATTTGAGCCACTTCCATCCGTTTTTGCATCCGGTGGTCACATCAGCAGGGATCGAGGCCCCCCTATGGTGCACATATTGTGGGTAGTCATCACCATATCCAACTAGATAACTCATCTTCATTGGATTGTCTCCGAATACATAATCAACCTAACACACCTTTTATCATTATTATAATTATTATTACTTTTTACAATAGTGTTTATAGTAAAGATTAGGTCAGATGGGTAACATGGGTTTGGTGACAAGTTAAAATGAGTTCATGTTTAAATTGCAAAATGTGTAAACCATAAGTTTAGTGTAATTAACACAAAAAGATTCAAAACATTGTAAATAGTAAGACCCTATTTGAATACATATTTGAACCTCTTTCATTATTATTGAATGTGCAGCATTTGACATGTTTAACCCGTCATCAATATGACCCGTTCCCATATAAACGAGTTTAATAAGCAATACCTGTGATATTGCGAACTCACGAAGATCAGATGGTGAGAACGATTCTGAATCACATTTGAGTCTTGAAGTTTCGGATGAAAGCATGTAATCACTGAATAAAACAGCTAAAAATGCAGAAGCTACCGGTTGTTGCAAAGCATGCCACTTGCTAACCCATATTAGACCACCTGCATTATTAATAAATATTTGTTCATAAAACAAATATTTTCAAATAATGCCCAAGTATGATTAAAATAACTACATTATTACAAAAGAATCTAATCTTTTCAAATGCACTTCAAATGACTTACAAGTTACAACATATTTGACCCATTGACCCGTTTATGACCAGTAAAAGTTACCTTTTGTTCTGCTTGATGAAGCCGATGGAGAATATGGCAAGAGGCTGCACATTATAGCTTCGGCTGTCTTTCGGTACTCGCCAATATTTTCCATATCCGAGCCATCTTCGGCACCAAAAATGCTTACCCAGGACAATAGAACCTGCACGCAATCCAAATAGATTTAGGGCCCAAATTTATTACTTTGAGCGACTTTTAAAAAGGCCCTAGCATATCTGGCCCAAATGTAAACCAAAAACTGACCCATAACCGAACTGAACCCATACGAAAAACGGAAAGCAAACAGTCTTCTAAAACCAAAAATAGAAACCTCGGTTTTGGTTCGGACTGAGCCCAAAACTGGCCCATGCACACCCCCATTCTTTTTAGACAATTTTAATGAAGAATGAATGATAGAAATGTTTACATGAGTTCCAGGTAACTTATCATCCCAATTAAACCAACTAGGATTTCCCCAATTTAGCATAATCTTTTCCGTCTTCTCCAGTCACGAACTCAAGATACGTGCTATCTTTCGTTGCATGATATAACCAACTCGCAGCCCACAAAAGCTCGTCCCCATAACCGGTTGAATTGTAATAATCTTGAACTTGAGGGATGTTTTTGCTATAGGTCCCTCTATGCTCATTGGCAAAACTAAACAAGTCCTCTGCATGTTGTAGAAGCAAGCTTGAATATTGTGAGTTGTTGGACTTGAACACGAGTGATGCAGAAGCCATTGCTGCTGCTGTTTCAGCAGCAATGTCCGACCCTGGTTTTGAAGTGGTTATTTTTGTGAGTGGGCGCTTGTTGGTCATGTCTTCAGGCCTGTCCCAACATTCGTGATCTGCAACGGGATCGCCCACCTGAAAATAATTGATTAAATTAATAAACGAGCAACAAGCCGACTAAAGCTTTTTACAAGCTAAGAACAATCTCAAGCTCGTTAAGATTAACGAGCTGAGCCCGAACCTAGGTAAGCTGGCTAGTTTTAAATAAAGCCCAAATTTGAATATAGATAAATTATAACCCAAATTTTAATACAAATAAATTATAACCCAAATTTAAATATGCATAAATTATAAATGTTGTAGTTTATTGATTATGCATCAAGTATATGTTAAAAACAATTTATTTTCTTTTTATATATATCAACACGTGTAAAAAATATATAACTTAAAAAAATAAACGAGCGACGAGCCACAAGCCAACTCAAGCATTTTTTAACATTTCAACTCGTGAAGATAAATAATTGTTGTGTAGAGTGTAAACATGGCAAAATGGGTGGGTAGGATATGTTAGGTAACGGGTCAAAACAGGTTTATGTATAAAAAAACAATGATCTGTATGGGTCAAATATGACTACAAAAGTAATACTATATTAAATTTTTAATAATAATATAATCTAAATTTTTGAACAAAATAATTTAAATTAATAGAACAAGGAAGTAACCTGGATGTAAAGCACATCATGTTTAGGATGAGCATTAACAAGATAATCAGTGATCCATTTAAGCGAGTCTTTAGCAGACTGCAACTGATCAACCGATTCCATATTATCTCCATACTCAAGAATAGCCCAAGAAAGCACGGTGGCAGTAAACGCCATTGGAAACCCAAACTTCATATGATCTCCCGCATCATACATTCCCTTTGAAAGATCCAAATTAGCTTCCTTCCCGTCTTCTAGACCCGAATCCCCCCTCCATGATATCTTATTGTTCACCAACTTACCAGCTACAAAATAATGGTATCCAGATAACATAGTGTAAGATTATATAGAAACTGAATTACATTCTATTCAATAGAGGATTACAATATATAAAGATCTACTTGTGCATGTTGGCTCGATACTAATTAGCCCTAAAATACTCTACCTTACAATACTCCCTGCAGTCAAAGTGATAGAAAATCGGACGGTCAGACTGGAAAACAATAAAAAATAAACACAAAAAAAAAATAATTAAAATAAATAAATAAATAAATAAAACTAGTTTCAATCTCGGTCCTTGACTTGTAGGTCCAAAATTCTGCCAAAAATTCACAAGCTTCTTCTTCAATCGGACTAGGGGTGCAAACGAGCTGAGCTGCTTGAACTCGGATAGATAAAAAAGCTCGAAACGAGCCAAGCTTTTTCGAGCCTTGAATGGGAAGCTCGTTGAGCCTTAACGAGCCTTTTGTAATTTTAAGTTTTACATCCTTTGGACTTATTTGCACTAATTTCACACTGCGCAGTCGAGCTCAAGCCGAGCTTAGGCTTGTTTAGATTTTTCTCAAAATATATAAAAGATAATTCAAAATGTATATAAACTAGTTAACAAATAATAAATGAGCCGAGCCCGAGCTATAGAAAAAGCGCTTGAAACGAGCCTGGACAATCTAGGGCTCGTTTTCACCCCTAAATGAGACACTCTGATACCATGTGAGATTATGAAAGACTGAATTACATTCCATCAGTAGAGGACTAGAATATGTAGACATAACAAATGATTGCAACAAACATCAAAGAAAGAATATGGTGTTAAATATGAACGATTAAACGGCCAACCTTACATTTTTGGATATCAAAGAAGTGCATAGCAATTTTGAGGGCATCACCATATTTTTTAGAATTAGAACCTGACTGATTCCCAATTGCTTCCCGTAATTACGCACCACCACCGCGAATGCGGCCACTCCCAATGAGACCAACACAATCAAAACCCCAATAAAAATAATGCAGGCTCGAGGTTTCTTTTGCTGGCCCGTCATTAATATTAATCCCTGGGGTTGAATAAAATCAATGGATTGAAATTAGCTCGTTTAATTGACTCAATATGCCGCATCGATTTGTGAAAATAATTAGTATCGTTTAAAGGATTTGATTCAATAGCCATATTTTGTCACTCTGGATTGATGTTTGAGGAATGAAAGGGATGAATTGAATGGACAGATTGAAGCATGGAGATAATAATATTAAATATTAATTTTGGCAGTTTGAAATTTAAATTACCGTTTCCACTTTCCCCGCCATTAGATGTGTGATGACGCATGGTTTGTCGGTTTGATGTCCTGGAAACCAGTTGTTTAGAATGAGCCTATGTAGCTTGTTACGAGCCGAGCTTGATGTAAAAACTCCTGGCTTAAACCAAGCTCGAGTTCAAGCTTCTGAAATCCTAACGAGTTGAGCCCGAGTATTATCAGGTTCGGCTCGGCTCGATTACACCTTTACTAATGGGTAGGGTTGGCATAACATGTAAGTCATGACATGATAAGACACGAGTACCTGTGGTGCTAGACACGAACACGACACGATAACTAATCGTGTTGGTTTTTCCAAACACGAGCACGGACCTGTTTAGGAACCGGTTAACACGAAACAACCTGTTTTGGAACTTGCTTAAAGACCAGATAAATAATTCATATATATTGAAACAAAAATTGCTAGAAATACATAACCTCAACATAATAATCCTACTCTAATCCTTAGCATACTTTGAAACAAAAATCCATAAAATTTTTCATTAATACAAAACATACTTTAATAAAGTATAAAAATAATAATTAAAAATATAAACAGGTTGCTAACGTGATAGCACATGTTTAACCTGTTATGAAACGAATTTAAACATGTCTTAAACAGGTCAACCTGTTACCTGTTTAAGACACGAAACATGTCAAGCTCAAACTCAAATTTGTTAATATTCGTGTCATGTCAAAAATTGTCAACATTACTCGTGGGTAAGAATTTTACTCCTAACTGGATCTGATTAAACAACCAACTCGGATATAGAATGTGAAGATATCTGACTTATGAGGTATGTCTTCCTTATTAAAGTCAACAAACTTAATACAATTCTTTTGCGTTTTGCATGATAATTCCATTAAAGTCAAATAAACAGCAAAATTAATAATCGACAGAATTACAGAAATTATCATTTATCTTTCATCCAAATTTCACTCGTTGTCTATGATCTTTAAAATTGATCTTTTTTGTCTTTTACGTTTCAAAATCCTTCAGCGTTTGTCTTTTTCGCCTAACCCTATTAAAAATTTTCGTTAAGTCAGGTCATGTGCCTTGCACATGAGGATAAATTAGTCATTTTACATATTAAATTAAAAAAATGTTTTAATAAATAAAGAAAACAATAAAAAAAGTAAAAATATATATTTAATTCTCTCTCTTCTTCTTCCTCCTCCTCCTCCACCACCAATCTCCGGCAGCCACCACCGCCACCGTCTTCTCCGACAAAGATCAAACCTCTCTCTCTCTCTCTCTCAGACACACACATATCCACCACGACCATCACCATGAATCAACCATCACAAACAAGCACCACCGAACTGCAACTACCACAACCACCGCCGGACCCGTCGCCACCGACCCGTCACCACCTGACTCGTCACCCAATAAAACTTTCATCTCTGTTTTTGTTTTGTGTTCTTTCTTTAAACTTGAAACCCTTATTCATGATCTTTCCAGTCTCCACGTGTACATCATAATCACAGATTCATTTGCGTCTCACTTGATTCACACACATACTTTTGGTACACTCAGCTGCTGAGATAGATTATTATAAACAATCAATTAGGGATCGAATTGGATTCAAATTCAACACTTATCTGTAACCAGACACCAAAATTGGAGGCCTACGAGATAGATCTAGAAATTAATCAATTATTATTATACAGTCAACATTTATGGCTGAACAAAATACTGGATCGGGTAATAGCGCCCATGGCCGGCTGGTGAGTGGCGCCGGTCGGACCGCCGGTCAGGACACGCAATTTTTAGGGGCCAAAACTTTTTGTATCTATATTTTTTATATATACATTTAAAAATATAAAACTTAGATAATATGAATTGTTCTTTACCATTTTATAATTGTTAGGCCCAAACTAAAACTAAAAACTAACTTTAAATTCTTTTTATCCATAATCCATTTAATCAAGTTTAAATTTTTGGGCCCAAACTAAAACTAAAAACTACAAAAATTATATAAAAACCCAATGCAAAATAAAAGAAAAGGCGGTCGATTGAAATTTCTCGTTGGTTCCTTCCTTCTTTACGAATGTTGAACACAAACTAAAACTAAAAACTACAAAAATTATATAAAAACCCAATGCAAAATAAAAGAAAAGGCGGTCGATTGAAATTTCTCGTTGGTTCCTTCCTTCTTTACGAATGTTGAACAACGACCAACCTAGCCGACCACCACTGTTGGTTCGTTGTTAACAACCAGGCTCCTCCACGGTTGACCAAGCTTGCCACCAAGGACCAAGCTATTTTTTTTTCCAATGTTAGTAGAGTTTCAAAAATTCTTGGTTAATCGTTAGTTATTACGGTATTTTTTTAATAAAGTATTTTTCAATGTTTATTGTTATAACATTAAGCCTCGTTTAAAAAAATTAGCTTATATATTTCTTTACTCGTTAAGGCTATGGGCCTTTTTATTTCGGTTCGGCCGAGGTATTCAAATTCTTGGAGACGGCTCTGACAGCGCCATTAGATGACGCTGTTCAAGCGGTTCTTTTACCGGAAGCCGCCGCATCGGTAGGTCAAGTGGTGACGGGTCCATGGCGACGGGTCAGGTGGTGGCGACGGGTCAATGGCGACGGTTCAGGTGGTGGCGATGTTAGGGTTGGTGGTGGCAGGTCCGACGGTGGTTGTGGTAGTTGCAGTTCCGGTGGTGCTTGTTTGCGGTGGTTGATTCATGGTGATGGTCGTGATGGATGTGTGTGTCTGCGTGAGAGAGAGGTTTGATCTTTGTCGGAGAAGACGGAGGCGGTGATGGCTGCCGGAGATTGGTAGTGGAGGAAGAGGAGGAGGAGGAAGGAGAGAGATTAAATATATATTTTTAGTTTTTTTTATTGTTTTATTTATTTATTAAAATATTATTTTAATTTAATAGGTAAAAGGACAAACGCTGTTGGATTTTGAAATGTAAATGACAAAAAAGATCAATTTTGAAGATCAGGAACAACGAATGAAATTTGGGTGACAGACAAAGGACAATTTCTGTAATTTTGTCTTAATAATAAAAGTCATAACATACATTCTTGAAATCAGTACATTCAGCTACAAAATTTGAAGTATTATATCAATATCATGTTTCAACTTCTATAGAAATCAAGCATCTCCTCTTCCACAGGATGAGTCTTGCCAACTATTGTGAGGCAATGAAGAGGCGGACCAAAGTCAACCGACCTTAACTGCTTCATTGAGCCCGCCACCACCATTTGACTCTCGCTACCTAGCCGTGCAAAACCGACGCAAAGAGTGTCTTCACTGTAAGCTGTCCGATGCAAACAAAATCATGGTCATTAAAGATCTCTATAATTGTCATAAATTATCCTTTAATTTATGATTTCGTCTAGAATATTCCTTCAATCTGTTACTACTTAATGATTTGGACCATTAAAACTAATATTGAAACATCTATATGAATCATGTGTTATATTAATAAAATATACTACAAGAAATTTGTAAATAATTCTACAGAAAAATAGAATGGAAACCGAAAGTTAGCAAAAAGCCGATTAACCAAATCGAACTTCGCAACCAGACTGAACTTGTTTGAACGTTTGTTAATGGATTTATGGCCCAAATTCATTATTTTAGGCTAACTTTTTTAGACCCTAACATTTCATTCCCAAGTGTAAAACCAAAAACCAACTCAAACAACAGAACCCATGCGTAAAACCTGAAAACCGAAACAGAATTTTTGGTTTTGGTTCGATTTGAGCCCAAAACTTACCAGATTCTCCACGTAGTTGTTCGACCTCTAAGAGTTGATCAATAGCAACACCAATTGTCATAAAACTCGGAGGCTCATACTGCTTTTTTCCTCTGAAATATTATTAAAAGAACATAGAATTAAAAAAACGGCGTTAACGTTATGCTAGAAACTAGAAAGAAATGGAACGATAAAGTTTGGTGTACGTATCCTTACCTGCATAATGATTCCAATGACGGTTCTTTAACGCGTATATCTGCAATGCAAGTTGGCGAACGAGTCAAAATGGGTTTGCGTCAAATAAGTTTTGGTCAGGTTTTGTTGACCCGTAAACACTTTTTGGTCCTTGTTCGTGAATTCTAAATAACAAGTGTTCTTGTTAAGTGTGATCATACAAACAATTTAAAGAGTAAATTACACGAATGGCCCCCGTGGTAAGGCCATACTGCAGGTATGGTCCTTTTCAGAAATGACACGAATAGTCCATATGATTTAGTCCTTCAGAGTTCTTTAAAAAATTTTAAGTATAAGGATATGACAGTTGTTTCACATTATATTAGCAGAATTTTAAACACCTGTTGGTAAAACAAAGGACAAAAACCGCAATATATCGTGTAATTAGACTTGTAAATGAACAAAACGAACATGAACACAGCATCTTCGTGTTCGCATTTAACTTTAATCGAACAAATGATCAAACACAAACAATTAGACGAACAAGGTTTTATTGTTCATGTTTGTTCGTGAAGAAAATGAGTGTGTTCACCTTTGCCTGTTAATAGCATAAACGAATGATTCACAAACGAGCGGACATAACTGAACAAACACCAACTAAAAGTAAATGTAACTATCTGTTGTGTCTAAAATTAATAAAACTAGAGTAATTATAATGGGTGATATTATAATTTTATAAAACTAGATTAAACTGTAACGACCTAAAACTTTAAGTGAATATAAACAAACGCACTTAAAACAAATATAACTAACGAACATGTTTGTTCATTTAACTAAATAAACACAAATTATTAATTTATTTTGTTCGTTTATTGAATATACAAATCTCCCGTCAAACAGTTCACGGAACATTCGATTCGTTTACAGGCCTATGTGTAATTAACTCTTACCTTAAATAACAAGATTATATGAATAACAATATAATTATTACCTAATAAACACAAAGTATGTAGTCCAAGTCCTCGATTTTTCTGAATTTTCTCGTAAAAACTGTCGGGCCTCCATGTTTCGGTGAAGAATGGTAAAGAAACTGTCTCTCCGTAACGGTAAAGTTGTAAACCACATACTCCAACCGCATTCATAACCGAAGCGTTATATATCACCTTAACTTCCACATCCATTTTCTTCGCGCGTACCACTAAATCACTGTGTGTCGTGGCTCTGTTTTCACAAATATATTATAAGTGATTAAAAAACTGAAATTCAAAGTTTGTACTCACATGTAATGTAAGAATGTGAACATTAACTGTACAATAGAAACAAATCAAGATTGTAGAAACAACCTTTGACATTTTGTTTGTAGTATGTTGCTGCCCGGGGGGTGTAAACAAGTCAAGTCAAACCGGGCCCGAACTCACCTAAGCTCGAGCTTGGCACGTTTAATTTAAGAAAGAACTCAGCTCATATCGAGCTCTTTGTCTAAAGCTCGAGTTTGGCTTGATAATACTTTTTTAAGCCCGAGTTCGTCGTTTATAGTTTATTAAATACTTATTATACATATATAACATTATTTATAAGATTATATGAAAAAAAAAATTAACATAATATACATTATTTCATCATTTTGTGACAATTTCATGTATAACATTAATTAATCATTTAACTGTGTATTTATTATAAAAGAAATTAAATTTATTATATTTATATAAATAACAGGCCCATTTAGACTCGTGAGCCTGGTCAAGCTCGGTATGTGAAGCTATGGCTCAAGCAGCTCGTTTATCAAATGCACTCCAAATTAGACTCAAGCAAATTTAAAACCGACTCGTCTAGAGCCTTTACCGAGCCAATCTCAAGTAACTAAAGCTATGATGAAAAAACATGGTAAAAGATATAGAAGATGCAAATGAATATTTAACATAACATAGAACAACTGCATTATAACACATAATTTACATCTGAAAATGGATTAAATATAAGTCAAAGAAAGTATGATTACCCGAAAGGATCTCCAACAACAAGGAAAGCAACATCAAACTCGCGAGCCTCCGACAACATATCATCCACCTTTTCCTCCACAAATTCCCTGTCTGCAACAATAAGCGGCTTCCCATACAACTTTTCCTATAACCAAAGTATATCAGTTTTAGCTTCAAGTGATTACTTTGAATGCAAATTAATCACATAAAAAATTAATATAAAAAAAAAGAGTGGATTTTTTTATTATTATTTTTTTTTTGGTTCTTTGAGAAATGATGAGTGTATAGCAAATGGTCATCAGATATTTTTTTGTTCTTTGAGGAATGATGAGTGTAGAAAAAAATCAAAGAACTTTGACATGTTGTCAAACTATAAAAACATAGTAAATATAAACTAAGACAGTCAGTAAGTCTTGGTTTTAAAAAGCACTCCTCACAAAATGATTCAAAAATGCCTAAGGGACTTGGGGAGAGCTTGCTGTACATTTGAGTCAAAACTGATCAAAATTAGGGTGTGTAAGTAGGGTGTTCATGGTCCAGTTCGCCAGTTTTGACAAAAATTTGGGCCAAACCAGCTGGTTTCATGGTTTGTGTCGGTTCGTTTTTGCCAGGTTTTCGGTTTCATGCCCAAAAAAAATAATAACTTAATATTTGTAAAATAAATTATAAATGTTGAACGGCCCGGTAGGTTCCAAGTTCCAAACCATTAACCCATAAAAACCTAACTGTCTAAAGCGGCACTTAACTATAATGCATAAGACGGTCATGTAATCGCATAAAAAACAAGTACCTACTATTCTATGGCTTTAACTTTGATAACGGTTATTATGTCACTCGTTAACTATATATATATATATGATTAGCACAAAATATACAAGTGTTTATGTTCTATTTAAAATTAAAACTGGTTATTCTAGAAGATGATGGGTTCCAGAATAATGTAATTAGCAAAAAGCAAGAAAAGATCATAATAATCAGACTGACTGTTGAAAGCAATAACAAGTAGAAGCAAGTGTATAGTGGAAGTTGAGTAGAATGAGTTACGGATGCCGAATGAGAGAAGAGAAGTGTATGATTCGATGTAGACTTTCTCCGATTTCTTCACGGCTTCTAATCCTCTCAGCGTAATATCCTTTTCGTCCCCCAATCCAAGTCCAATAATATACAACATCTTCCTCAGATTCAAATTATATTGCTCTCTTCTTCTCTGCTTGCTCTAATGGATTCAAGGAATTGCAGCTGCTTCTGCAACCAAGAAGCTTTAAACCCTAACCCTACTTAAAACCAAAACTACACATTATCAATTAATATAATAAGGCTTTCCTCACAAATGTCGATATGTCCGAGTGGTTAAGGAGACAGACTTGAAATCTGTTGGGCTTCGCCCGCGCAGGTTCGAACCCTGCTGTCGACGCTTTCTTTTGTTTTTTTTATGTTTTTTCCCCAATAATTTCAAGCTCACATGGCAAAACCGAAGAAACCAAAACCAAAGCAAAGTCAAATCAGTAACCAATAAAACTAAAACTGAACTGTTTTTAAAAAACTCAAGCTTTAGTTTTAGCTCAAAACTGATCCAAAACCGACTCGTTCTCCCTAGCTTAGCCGATGTGTTAGCATCCGTGGCCTTTTTGTGAATGGATAAATGAGATTGATAATAGAAGGTTGTTTTTCTAGCTCCTTGCTAGGTGCTTTTTTTTAGTCGTTGTCGTTTAAAGAAAGAAATTTAAAGACTACCATCTAGTGTTTGTCTTTTTTGGTTAGTGTAAATGTGTAATTCACCATTTATAATATCTTATATTGTACGGGTATAAAGTATATCGGTTTTCTTCTTGTCACTCATCTCATAGTAAACTTACTATAAGAACATTATTATGTGTTTTCAATTTCATATAGTAGCAGTTACATATGTATTTAAATACAATTGTATTATCTCGGAGGTCAAGTATGATCTTTAAAAAGTTTGATTCCTCCAGACTTTAAATATCTTCTTTTGAAGATTATTTTTTTATTTTTGAGACAAAATTAAGGGGCTCGAATTAAACTTTACAATTTAAGCATCAATGAAGATAGATATTTCATATGTATATAAATATTTTTATCTTCGTATTTTATGACACTTGTTTGGGCCTCTATGTTTAACTAGCTTGTTATAAAACGTGTAAAGTTAGGTAAATCCATACATATGATATGTCAAATTTTGTTACTGTTTAAATGGTAAAAGTGGCCATCTACTCCGATATTTCCGTGGCCATTGCACCGTCCCGACCATCACATGCCAATTCTGAATTTAACTCTTTACAATTTTCGAGTTAAATAAACTTTTTTACTAGTTTAAGTTCATAACACAAGATTTTACATGTAAAATAATGTGATGTGTTATATATTGTTAGCCAACTTTAAAAGTGTAATGGAAAAATTATAAAGGAAACCTAAGTAAATTATATCACATAATTATATGATAGAGATAATTCTAATAAACCATAACTAATATGTTTTGTTTAAGTTATAATTTGCCGCCAACATGCCCCTCAAGCTAACAAGCCAGACGCAGGTTTATGTCTAACGTCTGATAACATTGATTCATGTTGTCGTGTTTATAAGATCTTATATCTCTACTTCAATATTATATTTTTTATTCATATTTTATGTAATTTTATGGTTTTAAAATTTAGAATCAACGAATGATTTGAACAATTGAACTAGTTATGAATTTTTGTATTTCATGGTCCATGCATGATTTAAACGTGTTCCGGTTTTAATACTTAGGGTAAGTGCTTTATTTTACTTTGTTATGTGGTTTATAAAATGGAGGGACTGTTATATAGGAAAAATAAATAAAATTTAATAGGGCGTAAAGGTAAGGAGAAAATTGGCACCCGAAGGAGACGTGTGGGAAGATGACCGATGACAAATCAATGGCGGCGAAAAAATTATAAAGAAAGAGAAACAGAAAAAAAGTAAGAACGATAAGATTTTGATACTATATAAAATAATAGAAGCTCATGAAATACTATGTATTACTAATTACAATTAAAATATGTAATTTTACTAATCTAAAAAGAAATCTGATCAAATTATATCCTTAAAATATTGATTTAAAAAAAATTCTTAAACAAGCCTTCTAATAAGCAATGGACTGGTGCTCCACTGCTCCTACATCATACTTGTCAAATAGTTACTCCGATATCTTCCCTACTTCTCAATTTCATTTACAAAGCGTTCTTTAAATCGTATGAACATTCCGACAACAACATTAAAATCCTTACTAATGATCAAGAAACAATATTCTCGCGCGATACAGCCACCCCTTATTATTTGATCTTTCTTTCACTCCATTCACCCTAGCAACATTAACATTCAGTAAAAGTATGAACTAGAAAGAAATCTAGAACGAATCTATAATATATATAATTGGAAACCCTAAAATTCTACGTGTAGCGATTTATCGCTCCCTCCTTTTATAGAAGCCATCGGATTACTTGATTTTTAAATGAAGGCCTCTCATTGATTTAACCCAAATTCATGGGTATGGATCTTACCAAAACCAGATAGCTCTTAAACGGGTTATAACATCTTATTAAATTAAAAATTAATCTTATCAATTATTTGATAGGAAAATCCTATAAAATAGGGATATACTAAAATTTAATATCCAATTTAAAAAGAAAAATATATTATTTATAATTAATAAACAATTTTATAGTAAAAAAACATAAACGGGTCATGGGTCACCAAATCCAGATAGCTTTTAAACGGGTTATAACATATCATTTTTTATGAAATCCTTTCATCATCAAACCCTAAGTATATTATTAACTTTCTTACAATAAAGTAAATTAAAATCCAAAAAGTAAATATTAAAAAACAAAAAATGTAAAACAACCGTTCTTTCAAGCTATCAGATTGCTTTAATTGTAAATGAAGGCTTCTCACGCATTTGACCCTAATTCACGAGTTAAGGTCTCGCCAAACTCCGATAGCTCTTAAACGGGTTATAACATCTCATTACATTAAAAAATTAATCTAATTAAATATTTGATATGAAAATCCTATAAAATAGGGATATATTAAAAATTAATATCCTATTTTATTTAAAAAAAGATATTATTTATAATTAACAAACAGTTTTATAATAAAGAAAATAAACGGGTAATGGGTATCGCCAAACCCAGATGGCTTTTAAACCGGATTATAACATATTATTTATTTGTGAAACCATTTCATTATCAAACCTCAAGTATATTAATTATTAACTTTCTTATAATAAATAAAAATAAATTCCAAATATACATACATAAATATTGAAAACGAGTAATATAAAACAACCCCCGTAATACGGGGGATAAAATCTAATATATATAGATAAAAATCTTTAAAAAGACCATTATGACAAAAACATGTCAATATTTACTATTTATCATCAAATCTATTATTATCATTTAAAAGAAAAAATATATATATATCTAAAACGTCAGGTAACTTTTCCTCTATTCGATTCGTGTATATTCGATGTTTAATTGAGCCTTTAATTTTAATTCAATCTTGAAATTTATAAGTTTTTGCAAACTATTAGGTTTTATTCATCTGGTTTCAGTGAATTTGAATTTGTGTATCGTGTTTAGGAATTGTTTATTATTAGGATTCTAAACGTGCAGGTGCAGTTCGGAAACTTGTTAATATTATAAAATGTGATTCCTTTAATGGATAAGAAGATTATTGTCTATATTTAAGATATATGCTTTTTGTTACATAGATGCATACCTAATTTACAACATGCAATAGAAAATTAGGATTTTGTTATTGAGTATAGCTTAAATGCTGTTCGATTGTCGCGCTTGTGATGATAATTATAAATGAATTAGCACTTCGTACATAGAGCCGTTCAAAAATCCGGCAGCTTGTGTTGCTGGTCCGTTTAAATTAAAGCTCTAATTTTGCTATATATGAATTATTATTTTTGTAGTTTGTTAAATATGTTTATGTATATGCTAATAATAGAATTTTGTTCTTTTTGTGTCTATCAATGTGTGTAAATATGTGAAATTATTTTCTTAAACAAGGTGGCTCGACAAGCAATGAGCGGCTCAAGCTCAACATTTCAGCTCGTTAACATAAAATGACTACAGGCTGTCTTGGCTTGTTAAGATAACGAACTGCTTAGCTTGGTTTGATGATAATTAGCAATGAATTAGCAGTTCTTGCTAGGGCTGTTAAAAAAGCTCGGTGGCTCGCTTGTCGGCTTTTTTATAAATAAAAGCTCAAATTTTATTATATATGAACTGTAACCCAAAAACATAACCAAACTGTTAATGTATATAAATTTTAAATTATGTAGTTAATTTTTTATTTTTTTTGTGTGTGTATCAATATCAATATTTGTGTAACTGTATAAGTAATTAAGTATATAATTGGTTCTTTTAAAAGATAAACGAGCTGGCCCGACAAGCCATGGGCCAATCTTGAGCTCAACATTTCTGCTCGTTAATATAAACTAGCTGAGCCGGCTCAATCATTCTCAACATTTCAGCTCGTTAAGATAAACAAACCGAGCCGGCTTGAGCTCAACATTTCAGCTCGTTAAGATAAACAAGCCTAGCCGGCTCGAGCTCAAGATTTCAGCTCGTTAAGATAAACGAGCCAAGCTGCTCGGCTCGGAATTTACAGCCTTATGTTTACATAAAATTTTCGGTAGATTTAGTTACAAACAGTTAAACAGAGCAGCTATACCATTTTACTTTTAGTTAAACTTGATCAAAATAGAAGATTAGAAGTCTGTAGAAGCCTGAATAACTTATCTGTATATTATCTTTTTTTGTTTATAATCTTTTATAACTTATTTGTATATCTTGTGTGTTGTGTTTAGTGTCTTTGACAGGATTACAAGATGATTGGATCCTTTCTTACCAGAGGGCTCATGTATGTTAATCCAAAACCTGTTTCTTCTTTATTAATGGTGAATTATAAATTTATAATAGTTACTTAATTGCATGCAGAATGCTTTTTGGATATGCATATCCAGCATACGAGTGCTATAAATCAGTGGAGATGAATAAGCCTGATATTGATCAACTTCGTTTCTGGTGTCAATATTGGTACTAAACGTGTAAATTTAGTTGGTTCACATGATTAGATCGTAAACCGTATAGTCATGTTTTCAGGATATTTGTGAACGGATTGGTGACACGTTTGTTTCATGGTAAGACCAAAATCTAGGCAATAAACAATATTAGAGACGTTAAACATATATATATATATATATATATATATATAATAGGTTCAGTTAGCCTCGCAAGCGAGCTTGAACTCGATAAGTGAAGCTTGAGCACGAACTCGTTTATTAAACAGGCTTACTTTTAAGCATGACCTCATTTAAGCATGGTTTGATTCGAGCTTTTAGCGAGCTGATCTCGAGTAGCTAACTAGCGATTGTCTAGCGGCTTGGCTCACTTACACCTATAATCGTTAGGTTCTTTTTTTTAATATACATTTGAGTTATTTTTTTGTTCTACTTTTGAAGGGTTCCAATGTACAGTGAAGCAAAATTAGCATTCTACATATACTTGTGGTACCCCAAAACAAAGGTAAAATATATATTGTTCTTGAATCTTAATGATATTTTTAAGTTTGGATTATTAAAGTCTTTCTTTTTTGTTTCGGTTTTTATTTTTCAGGGAACAACATATGTTTACGATTCATTCTTCCGACCATACATTTCAAAACATGAAACCGACATTGACCGTAACTTGATGGAGCTAAAAACGAAGGCTGGTGACATGTTTGTTTTGTACTGGCAAAGAGCCGCAAGTTATGGTCAAACAAGAATATATGATGTTCTCCAATACATTGTTCACAGTCAGTCCCTCAGGTTATTATATATTTACATCACAAGCTCAAGTCACTAATTTGCATGTCATTCATGAAACTACACTTTTGTTTTTGTCATTTTAATAATTTTATAGAGCTCGAGCTTGTTTAAGCTTTTGAATGGATCTTTTAGCGAGCCAATCTCGAGTAGCTCACGCGACATGGCTTATTTGCACCTCTAAACCTAACCAAATTAACCCTTTTTTTAATGCAAGCAGCTGAAAATTGCCACTTTTAACTAGCATATAGTCAGCCATCATCCTCGTTAAGCTGACAAGTAGACGAGTTTGAAAGTTTTAAGTTTTTTAGATTATTACAACCTGGATTATTATTATTATTTTGGTTATAAATTATGATACTAACTAAAGGACTTGAAGGTGCAGCCTCAAACTAGTAGACCTCAACCGCCAGCACTAAACCGTCGCGGGCCCGTCACTACTCACCTGGAAACCAAGGACCCATCATCTCTTGTTCCTGCCTCATCATCATCTTCATCATCATCATCAGCTGATTCCACTCCTCACCGAGAGGCTGCAAATACGGAGGCCCCACCACAAGTGCCGCCAGCACCATCGTCTCCTGCTGCTGTTTTGAGAGCACAAAAGGCAATGTTGTCACAGAGCCTAGCGGTAGTGGCAAAATCTCAAGTATCTAAAGAAGATGAGATGATGGAAACTGAGCCGTCCACTTCAGAAAACTCTAACCCTAATCCTCCCCCAAAGGACGTAGTTATGGAAGAAGGTGTTAAGGTGTACACGCGCGTTAGGCCGAGGAAAACGGGTGTCTCGTCAGGTGAATAATGCGATTGTTGACAATTTATAGTTTGTAAAATGTGAGTATGTAGGTTGTTGAATTTGATAAAATGCAACATGCTATTTCTTGCTTTAAAACATTTTACTTTTTTTTATATATATATTATTGCATGATTAAAGGCGTGTCTAGGTATGAGGCGTCATGTGAGGCGACAGGCACAGGTCAAAATTTTATTGCTCGACACGCACGAGCGCCTATTTTACGAGGGCAAATTTGGGCAACGGAAGGATGTCCCATGTGGTTTTCTAGGTTTTATATACAGGTTGTGTCAAATCATATATTACAATATTACATTATTTGTATCTAAATTTTGGATGCCTCTTGATATAAACTCTGGGTGCTATCATCGCCCTAAGACTAATTGTAGGTCGTTTTAGTTAAAAGGGTTTATTAAAGTGAACGTCACTATAACGTAGGCGGTTGCACTTTAATTAAACCATCCTGGCAAGTTGCAACCATGTTTAAACCAAAGAGAGCTTGTTAGAAAAATAAGCTTTTAAAAAAGAAACCTGAATAAGATTTTGTGATTTTTGGTTCAATCTTGTAACTCTAAATCTTAGGTAGAAATATACATTCTCGAGTGAGATATCACAATCATATAAAGCTAGAAGGGTAGATTTGTGAGATACTTCAAACAGGTTAGTTAAAAACTAGAAGCACATCAAAATATCAGGGAGGCAAGGGTGACCCAAAAACATAAAGAAAACTAGAACTTAAGAGACGGAACTAGAGAGAGAGAATTATAGTGAAAAGATATATAAGGAAAAAGTTTTATTTCTTTCAAAGGATGGTTAACAAGTGAGAGAAGTCTTTCTTTTATAAACAAGGAAAAACTAACTATCTCATAAATTAAAACGCATGACGTAAGGCCCATACATATGGACTAAACATAACTAACCACTTAGGGATGTACGGTACCGAAAATACCGATCTCGAAAATCACAAAATCTTCTTGGTACCGGTACCGGTACCGAAACATTCGGTTCGATACCGGTACGATACCGGTATTGAAGGTAAAAATTCGGGCTGTGCCGTACCGTACCGGTGCAGGTACTGTACCGTACCGAATCGATTCCGAAACTCAAAACTTTGGTACCGGTACCGAATTTGCTCATCTCTATAACCACTTTAAGAGTGACTAGACTCAAACCACACACTTAGTACAATATTATACAATCTTAAACAAGATACATAATTATTACGAACTTCTTTCACAAATTACGGCTTGGACCATCATTTTCCATTTGTATTGTTTGTGTGAGGTCCTAGTAAGATATTTTGTGCTTTCAATTTTTACATAATTTCTTTTGAAGGTGTTCAAAAGCTCACCGAGACTTTCGTAATTCTTTTTCTTTTGAATTTTTTTGGGATTTCATTCAAATCTATCATCCAATAATTTCCTTCCTTTTCATTATTGCAGGATAATGAGAAATCATTATCCTGCAAAGTCAGTATTATCAGATCAAAATAAAATCACTAACAAAATAATAATAATAATAATAATAATAATAATAATAATAATAATAATAAAATTACGTTCATGTTTCATATGAAGAACACTGACCTGATCAGGGTCAGGAACCTCAATAGAACTCGCACGCGGTGCTTTTATTGCAATTAGAGTTTGATTCTGCACTCAACAAATGAAAGTAATATTATAACAATTGGTATACAAAAAATGGAGTTTGAAATAAGTGGAACAACTTATTAAACCTTCATAGAAGGAATATTCCTTAAATCTTCTCCTGTTAAGTAAAGATTCCTGAAAGAAACCAAGCAAAATGTCAGTGGGTCAGATCATAGGCCTATAAACGAAGAAAGCGAACAACACGGGCAGAGCATGTTCGTGTTTGTTCATTTATCTTTAACCGAACAAATTATAGTACATGACAACTAAACTAAAGGAGTTTTCTTGCTCGTGCAATTATATGTTCGTTCGTCAAACTTAAACGAGCTCGAGCTTAAAAAGAAGCTTGTTTAATAAACGAGCCCGAGCTTCACTTATCGCGCTCGAATTCGAAATGAGCCTGCTATTCTTATAGTTTTTATTTAATACATTAAATATATTTTAAATAAATGATAAGAATAACTAAATGATATGTATTATTTTACATATAAAATATATAATTAGAATATTAAATTTTTTATTAAAAATATATATATAAATTAATAAATAAATAATAAACACCCCAAGCTTGAGCTTTAGATATAAAGCTCAAAATCAGACAAAATTTAATTACTTTTTTCTATTCAGATCGGCTCAGCTCATTTACAACCCTAGTAACAAACTATCAAATTTCAAATACCACTATTCCAAATTTTAATTACTCTAAAACTATAATCATATTGCAGAATACGTGATGAGCATTATAAAGATCAAGATAAACGTACTTTTGATAATTTTTGTTGAGTTCCATGGAGTTCAGCCGTGCTTGTAATTCCCTAAAAAAAGAATCAGATGTTATGTTGATAATTTGTAGGTTATATATTTTCAATTAATCTTTATATTGCATCTACAGGTGGTGCATCAACCCAGACCAGATAGATTTGGTCTTTATGTTAATGCTAACTAGTCAAAAAGGTGAGATTAAAATGTCAATAACCTTACAAACTGTTTGATCATTATTTTAATAATATCTTTTATAATTGTATTTAGTATATTAACTATTTATTTTAAAAACAAAAAAAATGACAAAATGCTAGCAAGTAACCGACCCAACCCATTTCGATCCATTAATAGGAGTGTAAACGAGCCAAGCCACTCATGAGCTACTTGAGATCGGCTCGGTAAAGCTCGAATCGAGCCAAGCTTAATCCCAATCTTGAGCCTAAAAATAAGCTTGTTTAATAAACGAGTCTGATCTTCGCTTATCGAGTTATCAGACTTGAGCTGCAGTAGAGCTCTTGACAAGTCGAGCTAGTGCTCTTGTAAGTTAATCAGGCCGACCACAGGCTCGGCTCGTTTACACCCTTATCCATTAAATATTTCCCATTTTGCCCATGTTGCCGCATATATTTGCAACCAATTAAACCTTATGCACTCATCAAGCCTGGATTCTTTAGCATATAGTTGTTCAAGCTCAGCCTATCATGAAAACAAGGTCAAAATTTAAGTTAAGATAATATAATATAAAACTTAGGTTATATTATCTTTCTTGTTAATTGTAGTATGTTATACATACCTTTAATCTTTTTGAATCAACAAGCTGTTTTCGTGGAGATAAATTATTATCTCCCCTGTTAATAAAAAGTCAATGCATTATAAAATGAATAGAAACACAAGTGTATGGAACAAAAGAATAAAAAACTTACTTCCACCTAACGTGATTCTTTGTAGCCTTTTCTACTAGCCCTATTCCTTCAAGTACATTGGTGATATCGTAAATTCTCCTCTTTTGAACCTGTAAAAAAGTAAAGATAAATAATACTCTTGATGCTTGGAAAATTATTTGACTTCGAATGCAATAGATAAATAGCTAAATCTTCCCAAATTTGGGAACTTTGAAGCCTATAATTTCCCTCAAGTTCCTTTCTTTTTTCTCATATAAAAACTTTACAATAGAAAAGGATAAGGTTTTCTCCAGTTATTTTTCAACCCATTCCTGTTTGCCCCATTATTTACACTCATGAACATAATTAGATTAAATGACTCTAAACTAGGATTGTTAAAGAAATCCCGTGGCTCGTTCTTAGCCAGTTAGTAAACAAGCCAAGCCTAAGCCCAAGGTTGCTTCGGCTCCTGGCTCCACTTGTTGGCTCATTTAAGTTAAAACCCATATTTTTATATATATTTGTGGCTTACAGCCGTATGACACTTTTTTGATACAAAAAATGATAAAATGTTGAAAATTCTCGTTTGGATCATTTACAAGTAAAGCCGAAATTTTAATATATTAAATCCTAACTCAAATTTCAATATATATAAATCATGGATTCTATAGTTAATAAATTCTGCATTGGGTATAAGTTACAAATAGTATTTGTAGTTTTTATATACATCAATATGTGTAATATATAAAAACATTAGAATCTTTAAAAATAAATGAGCCAACTCGACAAGCTGGCTTGAGCTTTTGGCAAGCCGAGCTTAAGCTCAACATTTCAACTCATTAAGATAAATAAGCCAAACCAGGGTGGGCTTTTAACATTTCGGCTCGGTTACGTCCCTACTCTAAACTATGAACGAGTCAGAGCACGTATCTGATCATACTTTTAACATAACTGCCGCCTTGTTTAGATCAAGAATGCCATCTTTGTCTGCCTGTATCAAACTAACAAACTTCTTTGTCAGGAGTCCTGTCAACAACAAAAAGATAGCTTAATCTTTAGAATATAATAACCACATAATTTATAACCATGTTACACGTGCACACAATTGTAAACTATAACCAGCATGTAAACTCACCAAGTGAATTATCATAGCGACAAGCAGCAGCTATATTAAGATCATAAGGGTCTGAAATAAAAGATAAACAACGACATTTTTTTAAATAAAACTTTCAACAAATGAACATGTGTAATTGCAAATAATAAGAGTTAAACAGTATCACCTGCATTTGGTTCTTGATTTCCAGATTTACCCTCTTTAGAAATCTTTGGTTTCCTGTTTTTTTTGCCAACACCACAAGAAGATGGTCCAAATGAACGATCGTTTACAGCTTCAGTTTTGATGTTTCCTTGGAGAATTGGATTAGGATTTATGACAGTTTGTTTTGGCTGTTTCACAAAGTAGGAAAAACTAAAATTACCATATGGAGTTGATGTAGTATTTGATAATGAATGATAAAAATAGAAGTGCATATTATTATGATTGTCAAGTAATACTATAATACTGTACTAAGATAACACCATATATGGATTTGAATATTGAACTGGTTACCTTTTTAAAATTACAATGAAATACGAATTGTGTTGGATTTTGATTGTATTCAGTTATAACAGAATATACTAAAATGATTAAACATCCCTAATAGCATACGTGTAGAACATAACAGTCTTACAAACTTGCTTCTACAATGTTCTCAATGCTTGACCCGCCCTTTTTTCACTTTGGGTATCAATTTTTTATTCATACCCTTCATTTCTTTCTCCAATCATCGAGAACAAGAAGTCCACATTTCAATGTTTTGACCTATGTTGCAAGGATATTAATGTGGAAAAGTTTAGATACATTTATATTTATACAAGTCTATATCGTTAAGGACAAAGAGGGGCATTTATGTCTACGCAATTCTAAAATCCAATAAGTGAAACGTAATAATAAACAAAGTAAAGAACAAGAGCACAAGCTCAAGTGCTTTACATTATGCACCTTTTACTCTAGATTCCTATCACTCACAATCTTTAAGTTGATGACTTATTTGAGTGATGTTATAATCAAGACCTAATAAATGCAACCAAGCAATCATCAAGTTTATCACATTAAGCTAGAAAAGGCCAAGAGCGCGTGCCTACGGAAAAACTCATCGACAACCAGGCCCATGGGCCTAAAGACAAAAACCTAATTCTGTAGCTACACTAACCTACCTTATAAGACTTGAGGATAGCATCACATTAATGCCATAAGCAGGTTTCCACAATAAATTCAGCAAACATATTTAGCCTAATCATACGTTGAACATGAACACAAAAATACAGAAATTGGATCAACAATCAGTGTTTGTTCAAATTGAAACAGAAACAAATCCAGAAAATCAATCAGATCATCAAAATTGCCCTAAAAATAGAATCAAATCAGACTCACCGGAAACAAGAATATCGGAGTGCGTAGCATCATCAGCCACCGACATTGACATCTTTACCGCCGCCGCAGTCTGTGTGCGTGTGGACGGGAAGCAGTTGAAAGAAACAGCTGGAAGGGAATGGGGGTTTAAGGCAGGCGGGATTTGGTGGAGGTTTCGAATGTCAAGATTCTATTGATCTAATGTTTTCAAATTTTGGATTTTACTAGTACCACTTTAATTTCATATAAATACAATTTTAACTTAAATAAAGTCCAAAGGTACAAGAATTCATAATAAAAAATAATCTAAAAGCTAATGTATAACAAAAAAAGAATAATACAAAATTACTTGATTTTTAAACAAAGTTTTAAAATAAATAAAAATGTGCAATAGGTTTATGACATCGCAAAATATAACACAATGCCGAACAAAATATAACATAATGTTGAGTAATATAACACGATATCAATAAAAAAAGACACAATATCAAGGAAAAAAGACACAATTAATGACGCAAATAAATACAAAACACAATGATAAACAAAAAGACACAATTATTTTTTTTCCTCAACTTTGTGTTTTTTTTAAGAATGAGGAACACGGTGGAAACATTTTTGTGTTTTTACTTTTTTTACATTAAATTTTGAGTTATGATTTTACATTTAAGGTTTTTGGGTGACTATAAATCATTCTCATCTTTTTCATTTTTATCTCTTTTTATAGAATAACTTGACCCTAAATAACTTTTGTGTGAGTTTTCATTTTGACAATATAATAAATAGAATTCATTGCTCAATACATTACATTATTACAAATAAATATGCATTTAGTGCAATAGTTTGACAAAAAATCATACAAAAAAGATTTCATAATGCATTAGGTAATTTAGGAAATATATATTGACCAGTACGAAATAAGTTATTAATATGCCATTAATAACGTTTATGTGGTATTAATTGTTTATGTGGTATTAATTACAAGGATAGGGTTATTCTCAAAAAAGGATAAAAAGAATTTATAGTCACGTAAAAAAGCTCCCAAAAAATCATAACTCAAAATTTAATAAAAAAACGAAAAAATTAAAAATAAAAAAATGTTTCCATCGTTTTCCTCGTTAAAAAAAACACACACAATGTTGAGGAAAAAGATCATTGTGTCTTTTTGTTTACCATTGTGTTTTGTGTTTATTTTCGTTATTGATTACGTATTTTTTTCCTTAACATTATGTTTTTTTATATTGTGTTATATTACTCAACATTGTGTTATATTTTGTTCGTCATTGTGTTATATTTTGCGATATCATTTTTAGTATAATTATGTCTTTTGTTCATTTTCATCATTGTGTCTTTTATCTCGGTCATTTGACTTTTCATCGTTTTTTTGTTACGAGAATGACGGAGGAAACATTTAAGTTTTTAAAAACTTTTTCATCTTTTATTTATATTTTAAGTTATGCTATTTTTTATTGATTTTTTTTTATTTTTTGCTGAGAGGTTTTTTGTGTAGCCACAAATCATTCTTACACTTCTCGTTTTTGTCTACCTTTGTATTTTAACATTTCCCTTAATTATAAATTACATTATTTTTTAATGGCAGAGGATCTCGCATGTAAACTTAAATTTTTTTGGGGGGCTATCTTCAAGGTCGAACCTCCAAACGTCGTGAGACCATACATCCTGATGTGCGGGAACAGGATAGAATCCGTAAACCCTCGCTCACTATCTGGTTCGAACAAGAGATTAAAGCCCTGATTAGACCCCCTTCATCCAATGTTTATAGAAATAATACAAATAAGAATCAAGCATGTGCCTACGTTAAGAGAGCAGACCAACTAAAAGCAAACTTTTAATTCATTAATTTAGTACTAGTAAAGTCGTGACAAGAAAATAATCTTCTAATATGGTAGATAATAAAATCAAGGAGCTTTGGTGTTTCCTAGCAATTTGTCTTTTCAAACAACGAAGGTAACATTTGGTATGAATAAATAAAATTGGAAATAAAATGAATCATTTTAATTAAATAAAATAAAACTAAGTTTTTCTTGTAATGGATTAATGGAATTCATCACGAAATGAAATTCCGTTTAATTTTTCATTCTTTTAAGAATATGTGCTTTTTTTTTCTTTCCTTCAAGATACAGAAAAGAGTCCACAATAACCGCAATTATAATTATATATTATGAGTACTGGTTTTTAATCCGTGTATTACACGAGATTTGTCAAATAATAAAAAAAAGTTGCTATTTGAAATAAATTAACAAAATTAAAGGTAAAAAAAAATGAAATGTATTTTACAAACAATGAGAAGTCTGTAACCTCAAATTTATAAATTTAATAAGATCTCTTTATATATAACATTTGTTGTTTTATTACAAGTATTCAAATCGTCATCCAATATAAACAAATTTTAACCATGTCTGCTAGTTACCCTAAATAATGCAACATATAATGCTTATGAAAAAAAACTGGATCTCGAAGGAACAAAACAACCTTAAAAAGATTGTTTATTACTATTTTCTACTTCATTTTCATATTTTTACTTGTTGGATCTTCAATCAATATTTTACTTTTAATTTCGTGACTATTTTATAACCCAATTGTTAAAATGGTTTTGGCTCATAACCCGTTGATAGCTAGTATGAATGAGATGAAATATTAGAATATTATAATGAAAAATTGACTATTTTGTAACCCATAACCCATGAAAAATGGATAACATGGATTAAAGAGTAAAGATATTAAAATTAGAATTTAACGTGGTTACACATCATCATCATTATTTTTGTTTATTAGTGGAGTAAAATAAGATGACCAATTGATATCATGGATTAAGGAGAATAGAGATTAGAAATTAGAATTTAATATGGTTATAACACATCATTATATTTATTTTTATTTATTAGTAGAGTAAGATAAAATCTCTTTATATACAACATTTGTTGTTTTATCATAAGTATTCAAATCGTCATCCAATATAGACAAGTTTTAATCATGTCTGCTAGTTACCCTAAATAATGCAACGTATAATGTTCATGAAAAAAAAGCAGGACCTGGAAGGAACAAAACAACATTAAAAAGATTGTTAATTACTATCTTCTACTCATTTTCATATTTTTACTTGTTGGATCTTCAATCAATATTTTACTTTTAATTTCGTGACTATTTTATAACCCAATTACCAAAATAGTTTTGGCCCATAGCCCATTGATAACCCGTATCAATGAGATGAAATATTAGAATTATTATAATGGAAAATTAACTATTTTATAAGCCAATTGTCAAAATAATTTTAACCATGACCCATGGATATCATTGATTAAGAAAATAGATATAAGAAATTAGGATTTAATATGGTTATGACACATCATCATCTTTATTTTTGTTTATTAGTAGAATAAGAAATAAGATTATATTATAATTAGAATCATATTGTCAAAATTAATGTATTATTATATTACTGTCTTTATTGTTTTGTATATTATTATACGGCTATTTTTATATTAGAGTTACTATTATATTATCATTATTTATTATTGTTATTAATATTATTATTTTAAATTTGATAAGTTAACATTTCAAAATGCGTATGCGTGTTCAACGTTTTTATGATTAATTTTATTCGGTTTAATGATATCGTTGCAACGTCGGGTCCTAAAACTAGTTATTTTGAATATTCATATTGTTATTAATATTATTTGTTGTTATTATCACTAATAATAATATTCTTCATTATTATTACTAATAATAATATTCTTTTTTATTATTATTACTAAATTACTAATAATAATTAGGTAATAACGGTTGCATTTCTACACGATAACCAAACTCGACAATAGAATGTAATGATCCATTTAGATAGTGTTTGGTATGCAGGAATGAGAGGTGGAATGAAATGAACCATTACGAAGGAATGAAGAAAAGTGTGTTTGGTTGGCTAAAGGATTAGAATCACTCATTACCTTGTCCATTTCATTCCCTCTAAAACACCCCAAATTCATTCCATCCACCCCCCTTGTTTTTTTTCATTCCATCCTCTCTTTCACCCTACTCATCTCCATCACCCTCCCACCATTACCATCGATCACCATTACCACCGCCACCCACCACCAACGCCACCTCCACCACCACCTCCCACCACCACCACCACCCCCACCTACCACCGCTATCACCGCCGACTACCGCCGCCACATTAACCATCCACAACCCCCACCGCCATCCACCATCACCTCAACCTACCCACCACCTCCCACTACCACCACAGCTAATACCCACCACTAGGGATGGGCAAATTCGGGACCGGTACAGGTACCGGTATTTCCTGAATTTTTACCTTCAATACCGGTACCGAACTGAATATTTCGGTACCGGTACCAAGAATTTATAAATTTCGGGACCGAGATTTTCGGTACCGGTACCGGTACCGGTATGGTACCGATCTCATCCCTACCCACCACCGCCCCTTCTGTTACCACCGCCACCGCCACACCACCTGCCCTCGCCTCCCGCCACCGCTCACCACCACAACCGCCACCACCATCATCACTGCTTACCTCCAATTTATTTTATTTCATCTTTTTTTTGTCTGACTAACAACATTAATTAAGTATTCATTTCATTTTTAGTTTTCTAGATGGTAACCAAACAAGACAATGGAATGGTAATATCCATTCATTTCCTTTGTTCATTTCATTCCCTAGTCCATTCCATTACCCCATAACAAACATACCCATGTTCATTCCATTATTTCATTCATTCCATTACCACATACCAAATATACCATGCGCGTTTGAATCTCATGGATTCTAAAAAACTAATAGAAAAATAAATTAAAAAAAAAGATAAATATTAAAAACTTAAAAATGCCATGAATCTTTGTAAAATAAGCATTTTAATTGCTAAATGTTGAACTAAGTGGGAGAAGAGTGTAAAATAAGCATTTTTAATGTTAAATGTTGATCTTTGAAAATTGTAACTAAATTAAATGATGATATGAAACTTAGTCTTAAACGAGTCTTTATACATATTTGATAGTCCTTGGTGACATGTGTTTTAGCGTTATGATTAACGTGTATGGAGTATCTAAGTAAGTGATGCTTTGGTGCTATGATTATGTGATGGTTCATTATGTGATAGGAATTGTGAAATTCTGGACTAATAATCTAAATGGTGAACATTAGGTAATCTGGCAACTAACGACACAGATCGCCAAACTCGTTCCTTATTTTCTTCAAAGGGTATGTTCTTTCAAATCCAAATATAAATTCCATTATTCAAAACGTAGGTCTTAACAATGGACGAATACATTGCATTGCTAATATGGATGTGTTAGTATCGACTGCTAGATCTTATATTTCATTATGTTGTAACTTGAAGTGGAGCAAGTGTTTTGGAATATAATTAAAAGGAGACTACATACTGCGTAACAACGAGGCTTCGAACCAAGAACGCCCAGGAAAGCTGGCCCCGGTCTGGGAAGGGCCATACATTATCAAAGAAGTCCTGGGAAAGGGCGCATACCGGCTCGAAAGGCTCGATGGCACTCCCATCCCAAGAACATGGAATGGAGCTCAATTACACAAATGTTATATGTAGATCAATTCCAAACTTGTAAAGAAAAGGCCTAGAGCCACTTCTAATGGAAATGATTATCCTTTCATTATGTGTTAACTTTACCTTTATACTTATGAACTTCCCACACTGGTGCCGGTAGTTACCGCATAAATGGGGAAGAAGTAAGTCGTTACGTGTGGAAGGCGGCAAAACCCGCATAAACACAACGCTAAAAATAAGGAAAACCTACACGCAGGTCAGATGTAAGTAAAGTTTAGCCATCCTTGTAAGTGCAAGTGACGGTTTTACCCGCACAATCACGAACAAGGAAGCAAAACTTCAACCTATCATCTACCACGTTCAAAGGTTATCCTAAAAAAGGATGAGGAAAACCTACACGCAGGTCAGATATGGGTAAAGTTTAGCCATCCTACTAAGTGCAAGTGACGGTCCTACCCGCACAATCACGAAAGAGGAAGCAAAACTTTACACCTATTATCTACCACGTTCAAAGGTTAACTTATTCTAAAACACTTGGAAAATTGCTAATTTAAACTAAAGTATGCAAGTCATATAACGTTTATAAAGCAAGGAATCCAATGAAAGAAGCGGTCTTAGCCGCACAAAGATTTATATTTCATAAATATTCGTTACAAGAATGGCCGGGTAACTACCAGCCTACAAGAAAGTAAATCTATACAAACTAAATCTATCCTAGCAGCGGGAAGGGATCTTCAGGATCAGGCTTCAGGGCCACTTCCACTTGGACCAGCGCCGTCAGTAGAGCGTGGCAGTTCAAGGAAAGCCTTAAGGATAGCTAGCCCATCATCAGCAGCAGCAACTTCATTCACCTTCTCCACCACCGGATGCGGGAAGGCAGCATACTGGTTCACTGCTTGGTCGTAAATAGCTTCAGTATCCACATTATACAAAGGGAAGTTGGAAGGCGGGACGCCTTTCTCAACGAACCCTAGACCAAGCAGGAAGCCGGCCCGTTCCCCATCATCGTGAGAAGCGTTGAGGGCTGCGCTCATAGCATCGTCGTAAGATGTCTCTGAGAAGACCCGATGCACAACCTACAAAAGAAAATATACAAGTATCAACACCCTTTCTATTTACAAAGAAAAGCGTAAAGACATGAAAGCTTACCTGAGACAACGCTTCTCGAAGAAGCCATTCCTTGGCAACCAGAGCTTCTTGGAGGGCAGCTTGAGCTTCGTTACGGGCGCGCTCGGCTTCACTCTTGTTAAGGTTGGCAAGCAACACTTCTTTAGCCGCAGCCTCTTCGACGCCCTTTAGCTTCCGCTCAATATGGTCAAGCACCCCCCTCTGGTCCAAGATCTCCTGGAGCTTTTTGGCGTCTTCCATCGCCAAGGCATCATGAGCCTGCTGGAGAGCCTCTAATTTGGCTTTAAGTTCTTCATTCTCCACACGCAGAGGCTCAGCAACAGCTTCAGCCTTGGTGGCCCTCTCGGTTGCGTTCCTCGCAGTTTCCTTAGCCAGCCGAAGCTGTTCATTAACAGCTTGGGCAGCCTTGGAACGGGCCTCGAGTCGAGCCTGAACTTCAACCTCGAGGGCCTTGAAGGCCTTCTCCTTCTCCGCAGCCACTGCGGCAAGTTTTTGGTTCTCCTACCAGACAGCCCGCGCCTGAGCTACTTCCTTGAGGCGAGCTGCTTTTAACTTGTCGTTTTCACGACAAAGCAGCTCGACGCGCGGCTGCATCCGGGCCAGGAGAACCCGAAGCTCATTGGTTAGCCTACCCTCCTGGTAGCTAGCCATGGCTTCCCCCAACGCACCACTGGGAGCAGCGTGACGAGCCCATTCCACGCACTCCACAGGGGTGCGAAGGTGTAACATCCTAAAATTTTTATATTGATAAATAAAAGAAAGTTATGTTTAGTAAATTCACGTTTTAGTTATTTAATGTCGAGTAAGGAACGGGTCTTGGGCTTAGTTATTTTATGAACTCGGCCTGTCTCGACCCGTAGGAAGCCAACCCGAGCCTAACCAAACCCGTAGTATATAAACGAAAGTTCTTGACACTTCCACCATTTTTCACCATCTTCCTTCACTTACACCCACCCAAACACTCTCATTTCTAGAGAGAGAAGCTAGAGAGAGAAAGTTCTCAAATCACAAATCCGAGTCCACAATCTTGTTCCTAATCGTTTTTGGTAAGTCCCTCTCGAAAATCATCCGTTTTCATAACCATTTCGGCCTCAAATCGAGCAAAAACGTAACTTGAGTTTTCGGGTCAAAAACCGCCTTGTTTTGGTGTCAAAATGCAAGCTTTTGTGTTTAAAAGTACTAGGAATCGATAGCCCTTTCAATCCCGAGCATTTCCATGTCAAAAACTTCGATTTTGGGTCAAAAATCTGGAAAATCTGGAAAACCCGTGGGTTTCTCCGTCGCCCAGCTTGAAGGAGTCGAATCAGACTCATTCGATCGAACCAGTCGATCGAATCAGTCCATTCGATCGAATGCGTAGATCGAACAAGTCCAGTCGACCGAATAGGGAAGCAACCGAATGGTCTCCAACTCATTCGATCGAACGTGTTCCTATTCGATCGAACGTGTTCCTGTTTGATCGAACGTGTTCCTATTCGATCGAACGTGTTGTATTCGATCGAACGTGTTCCTATTCGATCGAACGTGTTGTATTCGATCGAACGTGTTCCTATTCGATCGAATCAAGCCAGAACCAAGTTGTTTCCAAGATTCGCCTGAAGTGAAGTTCGTTTATGAAATAAATTAAAAACCTAATGGAAAATGTGTTAAGGCGGTTATCGAAAATGAGTAGTAGTAATAGTAGTAGCAGTAATTGATATGTGTAAATATTATACAGTTAGCCGAGCCCAGTTAAAGAAAGGAATTACAATCAACGGCGAGCGTAACAGGATCCAGGTGAGTTTCTAGCCCCATTCCTTGTTATGTTTTCGGGGCTGTGTGCATACTTGATGTGTTGTTAATACATTTATCCAAAGTGATAAGTGTATGCCATAGGTGATATATGTGATATGTATGAATGATTGCTTGATGGTTCGTGAACGATCTTCGGATATTGCACGTACTGTCAGGTTGTAACGTTATAAATATGGCAAGTATGATATGTATGTTTATGTGTATGAACGTAAGAAAGTTAATAAAAGAAGGAAATGACGGTTGTATGGTTATATGGTTACAAAAGGGGTACCGAGCCCTAATAATACTCGAGGTATGATGTATGGTTGTATGGTAACGAAGAGGGAATCGAACCCTACTAATATTCGAAAACATGGGACCAGACCCTAATAATATCTGTGATGTTAGGGACCAGACCCTAATAATATCTGTGATGTTAGGGACCAGACCCTCATAATATCTGTGATGATAGGGACCAGACCCTTATAATATCTGTGATGTTAGGGACCAGACCCTTATAATATCTGTGATGTTAGGGACCAGACCCTTATAATATCTGTGAGGTTATAGGGCGAAAGGCTCTTTAAAACGTATGATTATGAATGTAAAGAAAGTATGTAAGTAAGAAAGAAAGTATGTAAGTAAGAATGAAGGTATGAGTACTTATGTGAGTATGAAAGAAAGTTATGAGGTTAAGTACGTATGTATGTAACAAGGTATTGCATGGTAGTGTATGATTAACTAGAACTCACTCAGCGTAGCTGACTTTTAGTATGCACGCAGGTGAGTAGGTTGAGACAGCTGGCTTGAGTGGAGGACACATGGCAGAAGACTAAAGCCTGGCATCTGAAGATCCGATATGTTTTATAAGTTACGTTTTGATTTTGAAAGACATGAGGAATGTTTAAAGACATGATTATGAATTGATATGTAATGTTTTATGAAAGTTTTATATTCCGCGTAAAGTTTTTAATTAACTCTGATATTTAGAACTGTGTTCATGAGTAAATCCAACACGAAAGTAGGGTTACCGGTAACGGGGCCTTACAAGTTGGTATCAGAGCAAAGTTCGAGAGATTTAAGCATCCTACATGCTTAGACTCGAACAGAGAATGGGATTTAAGTAAGAAAGGAAAGAAGATGCCAGTTCAAGAATGCCATGTGTCGCTCAAGCAAGATCAGTGAAGGTAAGGTGTATGATTAAATGATATATATTAATGAGAAAGGAAAGATATGTGAACGATAGGGATAGGAATAATTGACTGTTTAAATTGACAAACTGCTTAAGTAGAACCAGCACAAATAGACTCATAAAGGGAAGTGTATATGACACGGAAAGTAACGTGATCAGCTAATCGCAACTGGCCACTGTTATTACCTGTTAGCCTTACTATCCTTGTACTAACTAGTTCCTTGAGTGATGATGTTTGTGTTTTCCCTTGTAGAATACTGATGGCTGGAGCTGGAGAATTTGTTGAAACTGGGGGTCGCACTGGGCGTCGTGGCAGGCCTCGTCTTGTCCGACAACCCTCGGTGGAAGAAGCTTCCCACACCGAAGATGAGGGAAGCGCAGCTGGAGGAGACCAGAACAACAACGAAGAAGTTCAACTTAGTCCTGCAGTTCAAGCAGCCATTGTTCAGGCTGTAGTTGCTGCTGTGAAGAACCTGAATCCCGAAGGATCTGCTGGAAGCCGTGAACGAACTGCTGAAGGGGCGGGTGGTGATGGTAGAAAGGATGGGGAAGGTGAAAGAGGGGCCTCGAGTGGGGATAAGTCTGTGAAAGTCGATGATAGGAGAGGAGGACAAGGTGGGTGCAGCTATAAGTCCTTCAAAGGTTGTGACCCGCCTAAGCTGACTGGTTTAGGAGACGCAATCGCTACTCTCCAGTGGATAACCGCTATGGACAAGGTTATCCGCATTAGCGAATGCCGTCCCGACCAAGCTGTGGGTTATGCTACTCAGTCATTCGTAGATGAGGCTATGTATTGGTGGGAGAGTGTGGAGCAGAGGAAGACCCGTGAAGAGATCAAAGAGATGAAGTGGGAAGATTTGAAAGAGTTGGTAATGAAGAAGTTCTGTGCAGATGCCGAGGTTGAAAGAACGGAGATGAAGTTCCAGAATTTAAAAGCCGGTATGATGACGCATCGTGAGTATACCACGGAGTTCAACCGACTATCTAGGTTGGTGCCTGACATGGTTGACACTGAGGTCAAGAGAATCAAGTGTTATGTGAGGGGGTTGCCACAAAAGGTCCGCATGTTAGTCAGGGCGATTCAACCTGCTACTTTTGATTCGGCTGTTGGACTCGCGGAAATGGTCTATGCTGACGTGGCCGCGGATGATAGGGTGGAAAGGGACGAAGAGAAAGAGAAGAAAGGGGTCACTCCTGCTAAACGACCCGGTACTCAGTTATGGAACTCCAGGGATAAGAAACAGAAAGTGTGGGAGAAGAGATCGTGTAAGACCTGCGGAAAGAGGCATGGTGGTGAATGCAAGTGGGGTAAAAATTCTAATGTTTGTCTCAAATGTGGAAAGGCTCATGGTGGAGAATGCAGAATGGGGTCGAATGCCTGTTATAAGTGCGGGAAGGTAGGGCATTATGCCAATGAGTGCAGTGCGAAGCCAACATGTTACAAATGTGGCAAGACAGGCCATATGTCAAGGGAGTGCACTGAAGGTGTAGCTGGAGGTAGTGGAAAGAAGGATGCCGATCAAGCTAGGCCCAGAACTAGAGCCTACATGCTGACCCAGGAACAAGCCAGGCAGATTCCGGATGTCGTCACAGGTACGTTTCTAGTGAACGATGTTTCCGCTTCTGTATTATTTGATTCTGGTGCGAATAGAAGTTTTGTAGCTACGACGTTTAGTAAACTAGCTAAAATGAAAGGCTGCCGAGTGTCTGAAACTTTTGTAGTAGAAACCGCAAGTGACACTTCGGTGAAAATAACAAAAATGGTGAAGAATTGTAAGATAGAGTTAGAGGGACATGAGTTCCCTGTTACTTTGTATGTTATGGCCTTAGGAGGGTTCGATGTAGTCTTGGGTATGGATTGGTTGTCTGAGTTTGAGGCTCAGATAGTATGTAAAAGTAAGATGATAAGGTTAAAGTCATTGGATGGTAGTGCGGTGACGGTTTATGGTGATAAGGAGAGTTATGGGCTTAATGTCATTTCGATGATAAAAGCCGAGGGTTTGTTAAGGCGAGGGTGCGGTGCCTACCTGGCGTATGTTGTCAACGCTACGGCCGAGACGAAAGAAATGAAGAATGTTCCTATTGTGCGCGACTACCCAGAAGTATTCCCTGAGGATCTTCCGGGGTTGCCACCTGAGCGAGAGATAGAATTTCAGATAGATCTTGTACCAGGAGCCCAGCCCGTCGCGAAGGCGCCTTACCGTCTAGCACCGTCCGAGATGAAGGAATTGATGTCCCAACTGCAAGAACTCCTCGACAAGGGTTTTATCAGACCGAGTGTTTCTCCGTGGGGCGCACCGGTTTTGTTTGTGAAGAAAAAGGATGGAAGTATGAGAATGTGCATAGACTATCGTGAGTTGAATAAGCTTACGGTAAAGAATAGATACCCCTTGCCTAGGATTGACGATCTGTTTGACCAACTGCAAGGTTCGAGTTGGTTCTCACGAATAGATCTCAGATCAGGCTACCATCAGCTGAAGGTGAAAGAGGTAGACATCCCTAAAACAGCGTTCCGAACGCGGTATGGACACTACGAGTTCCTTGTAATGTCATTCGGTCTAACAAATGCTCCTGCAGCATTTATGGACATGATGAATAGGGTGTGTCGACCGATGTTGGATAAGTCGGTTATCGTCTTCATCGATGATATATTGATTTATTCAAAGAGTGAGTCTGACCATGCCGAGCATCTGAGAGAGGTATTGGAAGTTCTGAAGAAAGAAAGGTTGTACGCCAAGTTTTCGAAGTGCGCGTTCTGGTTAAGGGAAGTGCAATTTTTAGGTCATGTGGTTAATCCGGAGGGGATTACCGTGGACCCAGCTAAGATTGAAGCGATAACGAATTGGAAGACTCCGCAGAATCCGACTGATATACGAAGCTTCCTAGGGTTAGCTGGCTACTATAGGAGATTCATCGAAGGTTTCTCCAAGATAGCCGCACCGCTGACCGGTATGACCCGTAAGACGATAGTATTCAATTGGGGAAAGTTTCAGGAGGAAGCCTTTGAAGAATTGAAGAAGAGACTCACGCAAGCTCCAATCCTTACTTTACCCGATGGTGATGAGGATTTTGTTGTTTGTGCTGATGCCTCGCATCAAGGGTTAGGTTGCGTGTTGATGCAACGAGGGAAGGTGATAGCCTACGCGTCTAGACAGTTGAAGGTCCATGAGAGTACTTACCCGACGCATGATTTGGAGTTAGCAGCTGTAGTGCATGCTCTTAAGATATGGAGGCATTATCTGTACGGCACTAAGTGTACTATCTATACAGATCATAAGAGTTTAAAGTACTTCTTCGAGCAGAAAGAACTGAACATGAGGCAGAGAAGATGGTTAGAATTGATAAAGGATTACGACTGTGAGATTAAGTATTACCCCGGTAAAGCTAACGTGGTCGCTGATGCGTTAAGTCGGAAGAATGAGGAAGTCCTTGCAACAGTGAAGTCATACAAGTTGATCATGAACCCGAGTCTTTTTGAAGAAATCATCAAGGTGCAGTCAGAAGTGTTAGTAGACGAAGGGTTAGAAAAGAAAGAAAGGATTTATGGCCAGCAAGATGAGTTGATGGAAAACACTCATGGAGTTAAAACTAGATTTGACCGTATGTGGATTCCACGCCATGGTGATCTTAGAAGTCGAATCTTAGATGAAGCTCATAAGTCAAGGTACTCAATCCATCCTGGAGCTACAAAGATGTACCAAGACTTGAAAAGAGATTACTGGTGGCCAGGAATGAAGAGTGATGTAGTGGATTATGTTAGTAAGTGCTTAACTTGCTTACAAGTCAAGGCCGAGCACCAAAAGCCTTATGGGAAGATGCAACCGCTAGAGATACCTGAGTGGAAATGGGAACACATCGCCATGGATTTCGTGACTAAGCTACCTCGTACAGCTAAGCAACATGATACCATCTGGGTGATTGTGGACCGTTTGACCAAGAGTGCTCACTTTCTGCCCATACGAGAGGCCATCTCGTCAGAAACGTTAGCAAGCTTGTTCATTAAGGAAATTGTAACCAAGCATGGAGTACCGTTATCGATCGTGTCTGATAGGGATACACGGTTTACTTCGAGGTTCTGGAAGAAATTTCATGAAGCTATGGGGACGAGGTTGAACATCAGTACGGCGTATCATCCTCAAACCGATGGACAGTCTGAAAGGACGATCCAAACCCTTGAGGATATGCTACGTGCTTGCGTTTTAGATTTTGGAGGAAGTTGGGATGATCATCTGCATCTGGCAGAGTTCTCCTATAACAACAGTTACCATTCGAGTATTGGTATGCCACCGTTTGAGATGCTGTACGGTAGACGATGTAGAACCCCGGTGTGTTGGGGTGAGATTGGTCAGAAGGAAATGGGAAGTATAGAAGTGGTTCAAGAAACGTCTTCAAAGTTCGATCAGATCAAAGCAAGAATGAAAGCCGCTCAAGACAGACAAAAGTCTTATGCGGATAAGCGGCGACGACCAATTGAGTTTAACGTTGGCGACTATGTGATGCTTAAGGTCTCGCCTTGGAAGGGGATTATCCGTTTTAGGAAAAGAGGAAAGTTGAGTCCGAGGTACATTGGACCGTTCAAGATTGTAAAACGTGTGGGTGAAGTAGCTTACAAACTGGATTTACCCGATGAGTTAGAAGGAATTCATTCAACCTTCCATGTTTCTCATCTGAGGAAGTGTCTAGCTGATGACACGTCTCACGTGCCATTAATGGACATTGAGGTTGATGAACAATTGAACTACATCGAGCAACCGATAAAGATCGTTGATCGCAAGGAGAAGCAGCTTCGTCACAAGATTATACCCTTGGTCAAAGTGATATGGAAACACCGCAAGGGATCTGATGCTACTTGGGAAGTCGAGGATGAGATGAGCAAGTTTTACCCTAGTTTGTTTATGTAATAGTTAGGTTTCGGGGACGAAACCTCTTTAAGGGAGGAAGACTTGTAACATCCTAAAATTTTTATATTGATAAATAAAAGAAAGTTATGTTTAGTAAATTCACGTTTTAGTTATTTAATGTCGAGTAAGGAACGGGTCTTGGGCTTAGTTATTTTATGAACTCGGCCTGTCTCGACCCGTAGGAAGCCAACCCGAGCCTAACCAAACCCGTAGTATATAAACGAAAGTTCTTGACACTTCCACCATTTTTCACCATCTTCCTTCACTTACACCCACCCAAACACTCTCATTTCTAGAGAGAGAAGCTAGAGAGAGAAAGTTCTCAAATCACAAATCCGAGTCCACAATCTTGTTCCTAATCGTTTTTGGTAAGTCCCTCTCGAAAATCATCCGTTTTCATAACCATTTCGGCCTCAAATCGAGCAAAAACGTAACTTGAGTTTTCGGGTCAAAAACCGCCTTGTTTTGGTGTCAAAATGCAAGCTTTTGTGTTTAAAAGTACTAGGAATCGATAGCCCTTTCAATCCCGAGCATTTCCATGTCAAAAACTTCGATTTTGGGTCAAAAATCTGGAAAATCTGGAAAACCCGTGGGTTTCTCCGTCGCCCAGCTTGAAGGAGTCGAATCAGACTCATTCGATCGAACCAGTCGATCGAATCAGTCCATTCGATCGAATGCGTAGATCGAACAAGTCCAGTCGACCGAATAGGGAAGCAACCGAATGGTCTCCAACTCATTCGATCGAACGTGTTCCTATTCGATCGAACGTGTTCCTGTTTGATCGAACGTGTTCCTATTCGATCGAACGTGTTGTATTCGATCGAACGTGTTCCTATTCGATCGAACGTGTTGTATTCGATCGAACGTGTTCCTATTCGATCGAATCAAGCCAGAACCAAGTTGTTTCCAAGATTCGCCTGAAGTGAAGTTCGTTTATGAAATAAATTAAAAACCTAATGGAAAATGTGTTAAGGCGGTTATCGAAAATGAGTAGTAGTAATAGTAGTAGCAGTAATTGATATGTGTAAATATTATACAGTTAGCCGAGCCCAGTTAAAGAAAGGAATTACAATCAACGGCGAGCGTAACAGGATCCAGGTGAGTTTCTAGCCCCATTCCTTGTTATGTTTTCGGGGCTGTGTGCATACTTGATGTGTTGTTAATACATTTATCCAAAGTGATAAGTGTATGCCATAGGTGATATATGTGATATGTATGAATGATTGCTTGATGGTTCGTGAACGATCTTCGGATATTGCACGTACTGTCAGGTTGTAACGTTATAAATATGGCAAGTATGATATGTATGTTTATGTGTATGAACGTAAGAAAGTTAATAAAAGAAGGAAATGACGGTTGTATGGTTATATGGTTACAAAAGGGGTACCGAGCCCTAATAATACTCGAGGTATGATGTATGGTTGTATGGTAACGAAGAGGGAATCGAACCCTACTAATATTCGAAAACATGGGACCAGACCCTAATAATATCTGTGATGTTAGGGACCAGACCCTAATAATATCTGTGATGTTAGGGACCAGACCCTCATAATATCTGTGATGATAGGGACCAGACCCTTATAATATCTGTGATGTTAGGGACCAGACCCTTATAATATCTGTGATGTTAGGGACCAGACCCTTATAATATCTGTGAGGTTATAGGGCGAAAGGCTCTTTAAAACGTATGATTATGAATGTAAAGAAAGTATGTAAGTAAGAAAGAAAGTATGTAAGTAAGAATGAAGGTATGAGTACTTATGTGAGTATGAAAGAAAGTTATGAGGTTAAGTACGTATGTATGTAACAAGGTATTGCATGGTAGTGTATGATTAACTAGAACTCACTCAGCGTAGCTGACTTTTAGTATGCACGCAGGTGAGTAGGTTGAGACAGCTGGCTTGAGTGGAGGACACATGGCAGAAGACTAAAGCCTGGCATCTGAAGATCCGATATGTTTTATAAGTTACGTTTTGATTTTGAAAGACATGAGGAATGTTTAAAGACATGATTATGAATTGATATGTAATGTTTTATGAAAGTTTTATATTCCGCGTAAAGTTTTTAATTAACTCTGATATTTAGAACTGTGTTCATGAGTAAATCCAACACGAAAGTAGGGTTACCGGTAACGGGGCCTTACAGAAGGGTTGTTCCTCGGCGAATGTTCCATCGTGGAACATACACTTCATTGGAATCCGACACTGCAAAAAACACAAAGCAGTTAGGAAAAGATGATAAAATATATATATATAAAATGGGCCAGAAGAACCCTACGCACCTGTAGGGTCAATAACAGGCCGATAGCCGCCGAACCCATCACCTGAACCCAAAGGAAATCCATCCAAGAGGTCAGGCAGACGGGAAGGTGGCAAAGATTGGCGGGAAGCCCCATGCGTACCTGATGGACCGGCCGTCGTTGCCGATGGCGGGGGCATGGTAGCAGCCGCCGTAGTCGCCGCCGTGGTCGCTGCCGCGGAATCCGCAGCAATAGTAACCGCCGGCTCGGTGAAGGATGCTGTAAAAATCGCACTCACAGCCGGCGGTGACGTCATCTCGGCTGGAACAGTCGGCTCAAAGGAGTGAGCAACTGAACCAGCGGAAGCAGGCGCAGGCGCCTGGGTCGACGCCTCAGGTAGGCTGACCAAGCCTACCGTCATTGGCGGAGAGGTACTACTCGGCGCTTCACCCTGGAATGCGTCAACATCCACGCCTGCGTAAAGAAGAAAAGTGTTAAAAGATTAAGCTATGAAGATAAAAGCTAAAGGAAAGTTGTACTTACGGGTTTTCTTGAGCCTAAAGGTACGGAGAGGCGGGGACGGACCCGAGGGAGCCGGCCTCTTTGCGCCGGTCACCGTCGTCTTCTTTGGCTCTCCGGAGGTGACAGTCGCAACCTCCGGAGCGGTGGTCTTATCACCACCGGGATTCCCCGCCACCTCTTCGCTCTCGGTCTCCGAATCAGACCGAGGCGCTGGATCGGCAGTGGAGGCCTTCTCTTTCCCCTTCCCGCCGGCAGCCTTCTTCTTCCGCACCAACGGAGGACCATCTGCGGATTCCTCATCAGAACATACGATTAAAGGAATTCCAGCAGAGGTTTCAACATTGAGGGGTCGAGGGTCGAATAACGCCTTACCTGGACGACGGGCACTAAGGATCTCATGGCCTAGCAGATAGACCTCCACGAACCGATCCGCCATTTGTTCTAGGATGGGCAACTCGTTCTCGTCTAGAGCGCGAGTACCCATCCGGGCGGGACCGTCAGCCTCCCGCGGATTAAGGAGCGACTGCAGGTCGTTCCCCTCTGAAATAAACAGGAAAAAAGTTAGAAGCAATTCAGAATCAACAATAAGAGACAAAGCATACCGTAAGGAACAGAGTTCGAACCGTATTCGAGGACGATTGGGATCTTTTGCGCATCGGCAGCCTTCCACACTCGGCTCATCCCCAGCACACCATCTCGGACTCCGCAAACCGGTAAACCGGAGATTGGACCCGAGATATCTTCGCAAACCATTCCGCCTCCTGGTAGTTGGAGGCGTGAAGGCTGGGAAGTGCTTGCCCGTTCTTGAATTTCATGGCAATGGGGATGGCGCGAGCGGATATGAAGAAAAACTCCCTCTTCCACGCGCGAAGACTGCGCTCGGTCGCGCAGATCTTTAAACCCTTAATCCGGGTTGTCAACGTATACCACCCCTGGATGCACCTCCAAGTGTAGAAGGTCATCAGGCGGTCAACATAGGGCTCAACGCCCAGTATCCGGCACACCCACTCAAAGTGCTCGGTCAAATGAACACCGTGCCTCTCAAGGACACGGTAAACAAACTTTGTCAATGGGAACCTAAGATTCCCATAGATAAAGAATGCAGCATAAACCCCGATCTTGCCTCTGGGGGCATCGTATACCGTCTGGTGGGGTTCAGGAAACTCAGGCTCGAGAGACTCGAGCATGAACTTCCTGACGACGTACCGATATAGATCGCCAGGCAGAGCACACTGGCACTCACCAGCAGTACTCTTGTCATCAGCTGTAGAACCGATATCACGAGACATCTTGTAAAAGAAGAAGAAAACGATTTCGGGAGAATGCTTGCCTGAAAAGGATGAGTATTCGCCGGAAATCGCTTAAAAGATGAAGAGAAGAGTGAAAGTGTGGATTACAAAGAACCCTCTCCCCCTTTATATACTAATCGCAATTAATGCGATGCATTTAATACGGAAGAGAGAGAAAACGAAGGTGCAATGAAACTATGACACGTGGCAAAAAGCAAGCTGGCAACAACTGTTGACAGGACGCATACCATTAATTTAGCGGCCACGCGCCCGAAAAATCGCGCCCATGCGCCTGAAAAAGCGTCTGGAATGACCATGTACTGTCACGTCACCATAACTTCCTGCACGTCCTGACACAGTCAGAAGAAACCGTCGCACGACGTTTCAGATGTTTGGACTGTTTCTATCTTTCCACAAACTCTTCGAATTTCGAAATTCAAAATTCAAAAAGATTCAAAAGTAAGCGGGAAAATACCCCTTACCTTGGCAACCAAGTAACTATAAGACGGGTGCGGGTACAGTGTCAAGGCAAAACCCTTCACATACTTAGCACCCGCAGGGAATTGACGCCAGGAATACATTGGAAATAAAGTAACCGTAAGACAAGTGCGGGTACAGTGTCAAGGCAAAACCCTTCACATACTTAGCACTCTGCAGGGAATTCAAACCAAGAAGGATCTTCTGGGCCATGCTTGCGGAAACGGGAATAACATCCCCGCATGACGGGAACGTCGAGAACTATATTGTTTGAAACTCCAAGATGGAATTGGTGGTTTTAGCATAATTGATCACTATGTTGAAAACTACCAAGACCCCATGGAGAATCCACACAAATGGGACTCAACGCTCCTGACGTGCGAGGAGGTTACAAACCTACCCGCTTCATACCCAAAGATCAAGCAGAAAAGTCGGGAATTTCTGCGTGACATCAGGAAAACCGCGGGAAGAATCACCACGGAAAACCTAAAAACTAAACCCTTTTCAAAACCCCTAGCTAAGTCCAAAAGTTCACCTCACTTATTAATAATTCATGAGAAGAACATTGGACTGGGGGGACTTGAAGAGGTAGGTCCCAGCAGAGCCCAGTTGGACCCGCAAGACTCACCTTGAACAGGGACGTCTGCGCAATGACCAACTGCTCCAGCAGGACCCACCATGCTCAAAGAACCTTACGCGCAGTACGCCAGCTGTACCCGCAGGGAAAGCCTCCCAATGGTGAAGTACCCCGCCTGTTCCCGCAGCTGCGGATACAAGCCATCAAGGAAGGCTACCCGCACTAACAGCAAGGCTACACGCACAAGGCATTAGCTACTTCAGTAGTCACATGAAGGAATGAGCAAGGCGGGAATACTCCCGCCCAAGTGAGCCAGTCCGTATGCTTCTGGAAGGTCTTTCGTACTATACCTACTAAGGTATGGGCGGAACAGACAAATTGACCAGAGCAGCCCATGAACCAATCACAGGGTGACAGCTCACCGACAACAATACGAGGAGGAGCACCCTCTAGTACTGTTTGTCACTATTAGCCGCTGCCTACTCACCAACCCTTACGAGGGGACGTGCGCAGCCTACAGTTGGTGGAACAGTGCGTAGCCGGCAGTAAAGGAACAGTATACAGCCGACCTTTACTGTTGGCCGTAGCCTACCCACCAACCAGCATGGCCTGTGCGTAGTCCACTGTTGGTGGAACAGGAATACTATTCGGCCGGCAGTACCTTCTAGGAAACCTACCTTCGGCTATAAATACTCCAACACCTTGGAATGGTAAGATCATCTGATATCTCAATCTTATCTAGCAATCTCTTAATATACACTTATATTCAGAGCAATCTAGTCTGATTCTCACGCCGGAGGGTGGTCACAAGGAGGAACCCCCCCTTCTCAGTGACGAGCTTACGGTGTCTGTTTTGCAGGTCTCCAGAAGAACAACCTTCTCTGCTGGACCTCATCCCCGTGGGAAACATTACTTAACCCCCAGATTATCTATAATCTGTCCAGGGTTCACTTAGTGTTTCTTCACATATCGAGTTGGTCTGGATGACCGAATCGTACGTTTTGTATTTTATTTTAAGTATAACTTGATGTATATGGTATTGTATTTATCAAACATGGAGGTTGTAAGTAGAGATTTCTCTCTTTGCAAAAATTTTATGGTTATGTTATTATCTTAGAGGTTCGAATTGAAATTTTGTTATGATAATATACTGGCGAGAAATCATGCAAGCGAGTGGAAATAAAGGAAAGGTCATTAAACTTGTTTTTATGATTGGTAAACTGGTACGAGTCTTAAGTGCGTTTGCCGAAAATGGACTCAAATTAAGACAAAAGATGACAAAATGGTTGCAACCCAACCCTTATCGTGGGTACGCCTCTCCTATCGTAGCCCTATGTCGTGCCAGCCATTGCCACCCTATGCCAAGACGACGTAAGGCTACGCCCTTAGGCGACGAAGGGATATGCCCTTAGGCGACGTAAGGCTACACCCTAGTTGGTGTAGCTTACGCAGGTGCTAATTTTCTATAATAGTTATTTTGTTTTTCTTGTGTAACCTCCTTATCCACTGTATTATGCTAACATACTAACACTTGTTATGCGTTTTAGATGTAAGAAAAGCTCAACAGTGACGTGCTCAAGCGATCAAGGTCTTGGGATTTTATAACTTGGATTGTTGGCATTTAGTTTATCTTTTGTAAAACTTCTTTAAACTAGAACATGACAAATAAGTAGATTGTTTAGTCTTATTTTGAAGCTCCTTAGTATAAATCGGATAACCAAAAAGTATATGTCGTAAAGGTTACCTGTGATAAACTTTTTATTAAAAACAAAAATCTAAATATTTCAATCGAATCGTGTTTCAAAGTAAAACTCTTGATGTTTGAGACCAATTTCCATTGTGTTGGTGGTGAAATCATATATATCAAATGTCTATAAGACTACGAGTATTACTATCTATTTCATTCCATCTCTACTTTATTTAATAAAATTTAAAAACGTGAATTTTAAAAACCTTATTTGGAAAAGAATTAAAAAACACGGATCATTACCAAAAGAAAAAAATAATACTATCATAAGTTTACTTTAAAAGGTAAGAAAATAATTTTGTACTAAAATCCACAAAAATGTTAATATTTAAAAAAAAAAAGCAAAAACAAAAGAAAACCCTATTTAGGTTTCAGATCCAATCGACAGGCCTATAAAAGCCCTCTTTATCTCATACGCCGTCACACCAATCAAACCATCATTCCTCCTAAATCTTCTCCCAGACATACTCATCGAGCCTTAGGCTGCTCACATCATCGCCGGCGAAAGTTGAAGGTAACCTTTTTCTTCCGATCTTAATATCATCGGCGTAACATCATGTAAAAGATGGATTTATACGATGGGGAAGGGGGGTTTGCTCGTTTATGCAAATCCCCCTTTGTATAGTCGGAATGGGTGATCTCGGAAATACTGTTTTGTTTAGGCTGGTTAAGTCTTTCAAAAAACTAGACGCATAGCTCGAAAAGCAAAATCAACTTATGGGAAATGATTGGGTAAAATATGGTGGGGATGGGTATCATGTTAGAATTGTGTTAGATTGGCACCACTTCTACGCAATTAAGTTAAAGAGGAGTGACTACACCAGAGCTGATGGTATTGTGGTTGAAGTGATACCGAATCGGAATTCTTGGGGTTGTATCGTTTCTACGCAATTAAGTTAAAGAAAAACTTTGATCTACTCAATTAAGTTAAAGAGGAACTTTGATAAAGAAACCCGAGTCTAGGGTATTATGGTTGAAGTAGGTACCGAGTTAGAATATTTTGGCTTGCATCAAGTTAAAGAAGAACTTGAGTCAAATATATTTTTATGGTGAATATTAAGTTAGAATTCTTGAACTTGTATGATTTCTACGCAATTAAGTTAAAGAAAAACTTTGATAAGTACACCCAAGTCGATGGTGTTATGGTTAAGTGGATTTTGAGTATGATTTTTCAGCTTGTATATCCTACTCAATTATGTTAAAGAAGAACTCTGAAAACGATATTCGAGTCGGCAATATTATGGTTGAAGTGAATACTGAGTTAGAATTCTTGAGTTTGTATCATTTCTACGCAATTAAGTTAAAGAAGAACTTTGAAGACTATACGTTAGTTGACGGTTTTATGGTTGGAGGGATACTTTTTTGGTTTGTAATCTATTCAATTAAGTTAAAGAAGAACTTTGATAATAGTATTGAAGTTCACGATATTATGATTGTAGTGAATGCTAAGTTACAAATTTTGAGCTTGTATCATTTCTACTCAATTAAGTTAAAAGAAATCTTTGATCACTCAACTAATTAGAGTGAATATAAAGTTGTTTTTGGGTGTGCTCTTATCTTTACTTCTTTGTGTTAAGCCTTTGTATTTCTATACTTTGAATCTTTATATATGAATGGCTGGCTATTTGGTTTATTAAACAAATATGCATTTGGATTTGTTTTCTGAATGTTGTGTAAATGTTTGTATGTTTATTTTCCTAATATTTCCATATTTGTAAATTTGTAAAATTATTGTAAAAATAGGATATTTTTCAAGTTTAACGACGACTAAAGTGTAACTTGCTATCAAAATCGGAAATCAAAATACTTTGTTTTTCCTTTTGTTTCCTTAATAAATCTTCCTTTTTGTTTTTTTAAAGGAATGTGATAAAAATGGTTTCGCAATGTGATTTCGAAACACAACAGAAAAAAAGAATAGAATTCAGTTAGATCAACGGCTATCTTGGGATGCAGATTCACCACACAAGTAACGATAGGGCTATGCGTCTAGTTGTTAGATTCAAACTTGTAACCCATTACACCACCAATAACCGGAGCCACAGTGCCTTAGATCACCTTCTCGATTTGCCAAGCTTGAGTTGGCAAGACGGAATATTACTTCACCAATGAATTAGCACACTTGAACTTTTCTCAAACATAATCATCTGCCTCATTCATTAATTAGGATTCAATTACCCAGAGAACAAAGGAAATAAAACTACACCCGTTCCTAGCAAGGAATAGAAAACTACTTTCATATCATGTAAAATAACTCAAAATCTAAGAACTAGAAAGTGGCTTAGGGATATTGACTTGTCACCGTTCGTTACAAATGAAACACTCTAAATCAGGAAGAGTTTGATGCCAAACTAAGTGACCCGTTTTAAAGAACAATTTAATGAAGTGATCGTTGCTTTTATCATTGTTTTCGCAAACTGGCAACTAATGTTGTGACCTAACGCTTGCTTCCTACCTTTTGTTCGGTTGTCACCTTCTCAAAAGCCAAAATCAAGTTTACTCATCAAAGTATTATCTAATTCATCCTCATGTAAACTATTATCATTAGAATTATGAACCAAATTAATACAATAATATGTTTGTTGTTAGCATAAGTAATTAAAGGTTGTTAAAAGTTGTATCTTTTTCACATGCATGCTAATGTTAATATTAATGTTATTGCTAGAGAAACAGAGAAGTCGGGTTGGTGTAGTGACCCGCATTTGCCTCCATGTGATGCGTATCTATCTTGTCGACGAATTTATACATAATTAATGCTTTAATTGTGATTAGAGAAACAATTAATATGTGTAAAGGTTTGTAGAAGCTAGGCATAAGATATAATTAGAAATGTGAAAATGATCAAAATGTGATACAAGGGCATTATTGGAATACTAAATTTGATGCTTGAGTTTAAATCCAGCAATAATCTGTATTTTTTGATCTACTAGTGTTTTAGTTTGAATGCATTTTGACTGCAAAAGATCACAAAATTAATAATGGGTTAAAAAAGTTGTTTCGTGTGTACAGTTTATTACGGGTTCAATTTGATGTTAGGGTATAATTGGAGCTGCATAGGTTTTTTTGACTACAGGCTAGAGACAAAAATTGTAGAATTTTAGTTTGTTTTAGAACATATCTGTAAGGATAATTCGGGTTAAATTGTAGGTTATGCTTTAGGGATGTTTGTTGAAATTTTTATTTTGGTTCATGGGGCATTTCGGGCAACAACAAACTAGGTTTTGGTAATTTGGACAGTTTGGTTTCGGGTCTTTCTCGCATCAAGGTTTGGCTTTTGAATCAAATCAAATGACCAGGGGCAGTTTAGGAATTTAAAAGTTTGACTTGTAAAAAGTCAAAAGAGCAAGTTAGGTAATTTTCAAAACTGAAAGAGTTAATTAAGTTCAAAATTTGGGTGTTAAAAAATTAGGAAACTAATATAGATTTGGATTTGGTGAACTAGAGGCAAATTAGTTACCAATTCACATTACTAAGGATAAATCGGACTTTAACTAAAGTCAAACTGATATAGATTTGGTGCTTTGTATGGATTCTGAATGCAAGGATTTGTTTCGAGTTAAGGGTTTGGTTAATAATAGTCATTTGATCCGTAACCCGTGACTATTGGCATGTTTTTATTTAAACATTTAAATAGCAGTCGCTTGACCTGTAACCCGTAAGCCAATGTTCAAACCTGTAGCCCATTTGACCTGTTTTGACTCATACCCCAATTGACTATAACTCGTTTGCTTATTTGTGCATAAATAACAATCAGCTATCATGTAGTGACTTAACAATAATTTATTTGTACATAAATAATAACTAGCTAGGCAGAACTAAGATACTTTGATCGGTTTTTTAAGCATAATCATTTGATAACCTTATGAACGAAGAATCTTTTAATACGGTTACACGGGATCATATCAATGTTGTTGTGGAACATATCTTGGTCTCATTCAAGTACGCAACTCCGTTGAAAAACTAACAATATTATATGTGTTCTACAACGACTCTAGTTGATATATTGGTTGAATGGATATAATAGCATTTGAATAGTTGGTAGCAATGGTCATCATCAACCAAAACCTTTACCAAATGCACGAGTTGCTCGCCAAAACCATGCGTATTTTAATAAATTAGTTAAGTATTTGTCGGGGATAACTTAAAAATAATATTTAAAATTTATTAATATGGATAAATATTATGCATGGGGAAAATAGATTTAATAAAAACCCTCGATGTCTCAAGTATGCCTGATGTTTCACAGTTTCAACTTTCAACATATGAATGAGAACATTAAACAGGTAAAATTAAATGAAAGAAAACGGCAAATTACCCCAATCATCCCTGTGATTTGTTAATATTTTAATATTCTTTCTTAGGTACGGGAAACTACGGCTATAGTCCATATTGAATAAGGTTTGGCTTTCAGTTGCGATTAAATGCACCAAATGGGATAAACTGAAAAACCCGAAAACCAAACCGATGAACACTGCTAGTTCATGGAAGAGGGCGGCTAGTGGTTACAACTTTGGGTTTCATTTCGAGTTTAGTTCATGTAAAGGGGGGTTGTTATAGTTGCTACATGATGCTAGAGAAACTCACACAAAGATGTAAATTGGCCTAATGTGGTGGCACATAGTGGTTTACAATGGTGATAAGTAAACTCGTGTCCATGAAGAAGGAACCATCAATTAATAGAGATGGTTATTTGTAGTCGGGTTAGATAGAGACGAGCCGAATGACAAAATGAGGAGGAATCGATTAATAAGGGAAGAGGGGATGCCGCATTCCTTTTTAATTCTAATATAGTTGGGTTTACTTAAAACCAAAATAGAAGCTGCAATAAATATTAACTTGAGTTAAGAGGTGATGTAAAGTAAAGATTCGGTCAAGTCTATTTTGATATGATTTTCAAGAACTTCGGAACCTTTTAAGAGTTTTAAAGGGACAAACCACTGGGCCGTAGAGGGTTTCAAGGGAGTAATATCACCTTGACGGTTACCCTATGAGGTTCAAGAGGCAACACCCTTCGCGAGGGTCTTGCTGGAAATGCTTTGGATTTGATTTGCTAGTTTAAAGTCACATGAAAACTAAGAATAGGGGCAACTAATAATCAATAGCAATTGTGCATTAATGACAAATGGTTGTCGATGCTAAGTTACTATTAAGTAGTAACTAATTATTGGTGGTTCAACATCCATATTAATAATTGCTTTGTTGTATACGTGAGTGCAAGTACTTCATTTTTTAAAGAAAAGAACTCATGCTTCTTTGTTGAATCTATCTTTCTTACCCAATTACAGATTTAGTTAAATACGAAATAGCTTAATTGGCATTAAAACATTCAACACTAAAACTATTCAAGGTTCAATTATATGCAGTTTTCTCATACACATTTACAAAGATAATGCTATCATGTGTGACGTTCGGATGATTGAATTTTGTTTATCTTTTGTTTGTTAATTAGAGTAACAAATTTTGTTACAATAGATGCTAATAAAATTTCGGTAAATACTGAATATATAGCGACACAACTTATTTAATATTATATTAAAACAAAGCTATAATTTACTTCAAATATGAGAAAATGTACCTTAACGACCAATTTATTAAAGATGAAGTTAATTAGAGTATATCTCTAGAATGTACCTTAACGACTAATTAAAGGTGCATATAGAAGTGTTTAACCACACCCCTAGTTTTACACTTCTACTGATCACGGGTTGGGGACACACTTCGATGCTGTTTGTTTATTCAGAGGTAAATTGTCCGCAATCTGCGGACCACATCTGCATACATCTGTAGAAAAAGAGATGGACCAAACCTCTTAAGTCTTCAAAAAAAAAAAAAAAACTGTTTGTTTTTTAACGTTTGTAGATTGCTAAAATAAACTGTTGGTAGTGTACTACTAACTATGATAGTGGGTGGTGGTGGTGCTGGACGGTGATAGTGGTGGCGGACAGTGGTGGTAGGTGGTAAACGGTGGTGATAGGTGGTGGGTGGTGGTGATGGATAGTGGCGGCGGCGGATGGTGGGTTGTGGTGGTGGAAGACGACAGTGGTGGTGGTGGACAGTGGGTGTTGGTAAGTGGTATGCTTAACCCTTTGCAGATCTTAAAAGATGTTAGAAGTTGATGGGCCAAATCTCCACCAAGAAGAGTTCGCGCAGACGTTTTTTAATAATACGTCGTCGAAAAAACAAACAGTCTGCAGATGACAATGTCTGCGCATGGTCTACGTAACACAGACAAAAATATATGTAGAAACCTTTTTCCAAAAAACAACCAGCACATTCCATTATAAATGTTTGGCATGACCAAACCGTGATTCATATTAATGAGTGAGAAGAAATGAGGGGCCTTGACAACAATAAATAATGTTATGTGGAGCTTTAACAAACATGATACCCTGAAGTTTTTTTTAAATGTAACTAAAAAGATTATCATATAGAAGAAAATATGGTTTCAGTGGCTTAATTTATCCTACATTTATTTATTTATTTTTTGTGTGTTCTCTTGTCCTCATATTTTGTATCTTTATGATGCTATCTCTCTCACTAGTCTACATTTTTATATGTTTTTATCTATATTGGAAGCTCACTAGTATTATCTTGTTTGGTACATTTTTCTTAGATTCTGAAAAAACATTCTTACATTATAATAAATTTATCATATATATGTTGTTGCGGTTCCTTATAACTGTTAAAGGAACCGCAACTATAAAACAAGATAATACTAGTAGACTAATAAAAATAATACTAGTGAGCTTCCAATATAGATAAAAACATATAAAAATGTAGACTAATAATTATAAAAATAATAATAATAATATATGTAAGGGAAATACCATTATGGTATGTGACCTAAATAAGTTAAGTCTAAGCCCTAAGGTATTCAATTCTCTCTAAAAATCCTTAACTTTAATTCTACTTCTCTACGAATTCCTATCCTCAACCATGTCCTCGGAGAGGTTTAGGTCTATCAAATCCTGCCTAATCCTCTCATCCCAAGTCAATTTCGATCGTCCTCTACCCCTCCTCCCCTCTATAGTAATGTTTTCTACGGATCTAACAGGATTCGTCGTCTGTCTTCTCTTTACATGTCCAAACCATCTCAATCTCCACTCTCTTATCTTGTCTGCTATGTTCGCCACCCCTAATCTCTCGCGAAACACAACGTTTCTTATTCGGTCTAGCCTTGTGTGCCCACACATCCAACGTAGCATTCTCATTTCTGCTACCTCCATCTTCCGCACTTGTGCCTTCTTGATGGCCCAACAATCTGTTCCATATAGCATTGCAGGTCTAACTGCCACCCTATAGAATTTTCCCTTTAGTTTAGTCGGGAAACTCTTGTCGCACAATATACCTGTGGCTGCTTTCCATCTACACCATCCTACCTGAACTCGGTGGGTCACATCACTGTCTAATTCCCCATCGCTCTGTACAAAAGATCCTAAATACTTGAACTTCGTTACCTGCGGGACCACCTGCCCTTCAATTGTGATATGTGCGTCTTCATTGTCGTTTATCCCACCAAAATCACAGTGGAGGTACACCGTCTTAGATCGGCTAATCTTTAAACCTTTTGTCTCTAAGGCTGTTCGCCACTCCTCAAGCCTCATCTTTAGATCTTGTTTTTTCTCAGCAAGTAACACAATATCGTCTGCGAACATCATGCACCACGGGAGAGTCCCCTGAATCGACTTTGACAACTCATCCAAGACTACTGCAAAAAGAAACGGGCTCAACGCTGACCCCTGGTGAAGACCTACCTCTACAGGAAAGAAATCAGTATCCCCCACTGGCGCACGGACACTTGTTTCACTCATGGTATACATATCCATAATTATCTCTATGTATTTCCTGGGCACTCTTCTACCCTCCAAGCACTCCCAGAGCACCTGTCGTGGCACACTGTCGTAGGCCTTTTCTAGGTCAATAAACGCCATATGTAGATCACGCTTCTTCTCCCTATACTTTTCTATTAATCTTCTTATAAGGTGTATTGCCTCTGTGGTGGAACGCCCCGGCATGAAACCAAATTGGTTGACCGTAACCTGAGTTTCTCGTCTAAGTCTACCCCCAATCACTCTTTCCCATAGCTTCATAGTATGACTTAGTAGTTTAATTCCTCGGTAGTTACCACAACATTGGGCGTCTCCTTTGTTCTTATATATAGGAACTACAACGCTGCTCCTCCACTGGTCTGGCATCTTACCTGATTTGAGAATACTATTGAACAGAGTAGTTAACCACATGACTCCTTCCTCCCCCAGACACTTCCACACCTCGATGGGTATGTTGTCTGGGCCAACCGCCTTAGACCTTCCCATCCTCCTAAGTGCATCTTTCACCTCTTCTCGTGTGATCCGTCGGCAGTAGCAGTTATTAGATTATTGTCGTTGAAAGTTTGTGTTGTCATGTTCTTCTTGGTAAGCTCTCCCATTGTTAAAAAGATTGTGGAAGTAGGTTTGCCATCTTAGCTTGATGTCCTGCTCCTTGACCAGTACATGCCCATCTGTATCCTTTATGAACTTCACCGGTCCTAGATCTTGCCTTCTACGCTCCCTGGCTTTGGCAATCTTAAACATAGCATGTTCCCCCTCTTTTGTTTCTAGACTTTCATACATCCGTTTAAAGGCCGCTTTCTTTGCTTCCGCCACTGCCTTCTTCGCCTCTATCTTGGCCGTTTTGTAGGTGTCCCTCAATTCCACTCGCTCCACCTCATTCGTGCACCTCATTAGCTCCCTAAAACATCCTTGTTTGTCCCTTATCTTGTCTTGTACTGCGTCATTCCACCACCAAGACTCCTTATGCCCACTTGTCTTTCCTGTTGTGACCCCGAGAGTCTCCTTTGCTACTTGGATGATCTTTGTCTCCATAGCTTCCCATATATGAGTTAAGTCCCCATTTAGTCGAGCCCGCGTATGCAGTATGAGTTTATCCTTAAACAGTAGGAAATTTTCGTCCTTCAAATTTCCCCATCGAATTCTCGGTGTACCTTTCTTCTCTCGAACAGTCAGCTTATTTCTGAAGGCTATATCTGTCACTAGTAGTCGATGTTGAGTCACAACTGCCTCCCCAGGTATGACTTTGCAGTCCTTCCACCAACGTCGGTCTCCTTGCCTCATCAAAAGGTAGTCAATTTGCGTGTCGCGTCCGCCACTGCTAAAAGTGATTAAATGAGAATCTTGTTTCCTAAAATAAGAATTTATAATACCTAGGTCATGTGCCACCGCAAACTCTAGAAGATCTGTTCCGGTCTCATTCCTATCACCAAAACCGAAACCCCCATGTACGGCTTGAAAACCATCGTTAGCCTTACCAATGTGTCCATTAAAATCACCTCCTATGCAAATCCTCTCCCCCTAGGTATGCCCCCTACCACTGCGTCTAGGCAATCCCAAAATTCTCTCTTTTCCTGATCCCCTAGGCCTACATGAGGCGCGTAGGCGGAGACTACTGCCACTACTTCCTCTCCTAGTACTAATTTCAACACCATAATCCTGTCATTATGTCTTATCACCTCCACCACACTAGTGTGTATTTCCTTAGCCACTAGAAACCCCACTCCATTCCTAGCTCCATCAGACCCCGAGTACCACAACTTATACCCATTACACTCAGCCCCTCTATGTCCTTTCCACTTAGTCTCCTGGAGGCATGCTATCTGAACCCTACGTCTTTTAAGCACATCTACCAATTCTAGCAACTTACCATTTAATGTTCCTACATTCCAAGAAGCCAAACGCAATATACGCTCCCTATCTTTACTCTTTCCTACACCCCTCGTTTCAGGACATGGTCTCAAGTAATAGTCATGGTTCCTACGCTCTATGGTTGCAACTAATCACACAAACACAAGCAATAGAACACCAAATCAATAATAATAATAATAATAATAATAATAATAATAATAGTAACAAAAACTAATAATAATAATAATAGTGTGTAGCAATAACAATAATAGTCAAGAGATCTTAAAATGAAAATAAACTCCAAAGATCCAGATCACGTATGTTCTAATGATAATAATAATAATAATACTAATAATAATAATAACAGTGAGAAAGGAACGAGTATACCGTGAAGATGATGAAGGCAGATACAGCTCAACGGCAGCCAGGTTACAAGAAACCCTAGGTGAAATGAATAATATAATAATAATATGAATAGGTTCAGATCGGTGATTGAAGAACGGAATCAAGAACTAGAAATAAAGGTACGAGAGACAGGTCTGGTCGGTTGACTTTATTTCTGGTCAAACGACACTGGTGGAGAATGGAAAATATCACCAAATCAAAAGTCCAATAGCAATACACTGGTTGGAATATTACACCAGCGAAACAACGGGTCAAAAAGGTGACTGGAAACTGTTGGAATAAGAAACAGGTGCAGCTAGTGGCCGGAGACAGATTCCGGCAGGGGCTGGAGGTGGAAGACGGCGAAGACGACGACAAGGACAGGATAGGTAGGTATCCCCTTGACTGGAGCAAGATGGCTATCACAACGGTTCCGGGTTGAGTCTTCACTTGCCGGAAAAAGGAGCAGATCTGGATATCTCCGTCGGCGCGTGACGGTGGTTCGGCGGCAAGTGGCGGCGCGTCCGACGTCAGTTGGGCCCGAAATTTTCAGGGTATATAGATTGAAGGATTCCGAGAAAGATGGCGTGGGTGGTGAGATGCAATGGTGAGCCGAAAAGGATTTTGTGACTCGGCAGCTGGTTATAAGGAACCGAACTCAAAGATGCACTAGCATTTTCCTGCAACTACATATATATGATAAATTTATTATAATGTAAGAGTGTTTTTTCAAAATCTAAGAAAAATGTACCAAACAAGATAATACTAGTGAGCTTCCAATATAGATAAAAACATATAAAACAAGATAATACTAGTGAGCTTTCAATTTATCACATACCATAATGGTATTTCCCTTACATATATTATTAGCTTTTATATAGTTGTTAAACTGTGATCTTATTATTAATATTATTATAATTAGTAGTAGTTTTTATATAACTGTTAAACTTTGATTTCCTTTATTTTGCTTCATACACATGTACCTAGAGCCGAGGGTCTCTCTGGAAGCCACCTCTTTATTCCTTTGGATAGAGGTACGGTGTGCCTACATCCCACCCTCCCCAGACCCTACTTATAGCTTTGCTGTCGGTGGGATTTTACTGGGCATGATTGATTGATTGATTGATATGTAGTTGCGGTTTCGGAGCTGAGAGAGTCCATGGAAGCAATATCTCTAGCCTCTAAGGTAAGGTATGGTATGTGTACTTACCTTGTGCAAACCCTACCAACAAGTTTGCTCTAATTGAGATTTCAGCTAGTATGATTGATTAAATTAAATTATACTTGTTGATAATATGAGAAAAAGAAAACATGTGATCGATGAGATAACTATGTTGACAAATTTTCAAATAGTGACGAGTTGTCTTAATTAATGGCTATTGTAATATGAGAAAAAGAAAATATGTGATCGACGAGATAGTTGCGTTTGACAGATGTTCAAATAATGATGGGTTGCCTTAACTAATGGCCACTACCGTGATAGGTTAACAATAGAATTAGACCCGTAGGTTAATTTTATCTCCTCCAACGTTTTACTGAACTAATGTCACTTCAAAATTCTTCTACCTTTAAAACCAGCTTGGTTACATGCTAATAGCAGGGCTAACTGGACAAATTAATTAAAAGCAGTATTGGTAGTCTCATGACAAATGTAATCTTTTTATGTTTCGTATATTATTCGATACTTTATATACACATTAGACATTCGTATCAGCTACCATGCATGTTCAAAGAGTGACACTAAATGAAAATTTACTATATATTTTGGAGGAGATAACATTAAGCCGCTCGTTTAAAAAAATTAGCTTATATATTTCGATACTCGTTAAGGCTATGAGCCTTTTTATTTCGGCTCGACCGAGGCATTTAAATTCTCGGAGAGTCAGAGACAACCCTGCTGCTTAAGTGAAATTAGTAGCAACGGGTTATGAAAAAAAATATATATATATAACATATGTTGGTTGTCACTTCACACTGTAAAACGTAGGTGTTTGTTTATGATTTCTCGTTAAATACCGAACCCAACTAAATTTTGTTAAAATTTTGGCTTACCAAGTGATTGACTGGACTTCGTTTCCATATTATAGAAAAGACAAATAAAAGTACACGTACCTAGATGTTATTTTGAAATATGTTTTATTACTACTAAAATAATTGAAAAAGAAAATTCAGTTATTTACTCCCTTTGATAGTTAAGAAATCTAAGGGTATGCTTGGCAGAGAGCTTTTATAAGCTTTTAAACGCTTCTAGTTTCAGGCTTTTAACAAAAAACTACTACTCAAAGTCTTGTTTGTTTGAAGGAGCTTGAAGTTTTTAGGTCATGAGGAAAAACTTAAAACTTGAAGCTCCTACACAGTAGCGTTTAAAAAAAGCTACAAGCTTATAGCATTTTAAATTACTTAAATAACCTTCCAAAATAGATAAATTTATTATTATATTTTTTAGTTATGCCAATTTTGGTCATTTTATACATTTTATTAAAAGCTCCAGCTAATCTGTCAAACATCTAAATATATCTAAAAAGCTAAGGTACCAGCTACTAGCTTAAAGCCATCAGCCACCAGCTTCCAGCTACAACTTTTTTTTGCCAAACATACCCTAAGTCTACCATGATAATCCCTCGTATGGTAATCACAAAAATCAAATAATTGAAATCTAACTAAAATAATCGTTTCAAATGACAAATCGATGATTTGATTATGATAGTTTGAATTGATACCTGATTTGTATGGTGTATGCATATAAATAAATTGTGTGCCGATTAAGACCGACCATTATAGATTTATTGTTTGTTAATAATATGTTACATGTTTGAAAATCTAAAACCGAAACATCAGTTATATGTTCTTGTTTTGCTCAATTTCAAACCAAATCGTCTCATACTCACCCATAATTCTCTTTCTTACAATTCATTACTTGATTATTTTGTGCTTAATTTTATAACAAAATCAAGCAATAGCTTAAATTATAACCAAAAAAAAATGTAGGTCAACTAATTCATATGATGGAAAAGGAAAGGTTCAATTACAAGAGAGTAACTCCAAGTGATGGCATGTTACCATGACTAGAACCAAGACCATTAATCCAAACGTCACACATGCTATTAGGCCCCATTCAACCATTTGCACCCAGACACATTAATTTGGTCAAGTTGTTTAATATGTAATTATTAATTTATTTTTATATGTAGTTAACAATTTTAAGTAAACTTTTAACTAACATTTCTTCTGCTATGTTAAAGTATTTTTTTTTCATTTCTCATAGTTACATAAGGGGCTAATTCAAACCACTCAAAGCTTTGGTTTAAGAAATATGTTTGCATTTCGATTATAATATTGTTGCAATTTATATCGTTCTATAAGTTTCTTGTTGATTCAAACGGTGTAATAAGTTATGACTTAATTAAAACACTTCTGAAACTTGATTAATATTCTATGAAATTGCTCCTAATTTAAACTAAAAAGTTAATCACCACATCATGAACATTTATAATTTAAGGGTGATAATGGTTTGGTTCAATTCGGTTATGCACTTAAACATAACATATATCCGAAATTTCAGATTTTAATTTTTTATAACTTGGTTATGCTTCGGTTAATTCAGTTATTGAAAAAAATAGTCTAAAAAATACTCTGGTTAATTAAGTGTTTTGAAGTGATCCAATTAACTGTGTATTTGGTAAAATTAAAACTTAGCAATCATTTTAATTCACAAAAGAGATTAAGTTGCCACTTATATATTACTTATTATTATAACTGTTTTATAAACTGGTTCGTACCGGCCGGTTGATCCGGTAATACCGGGTTTCGCATATTAGACCAGTATTTTGTGTCCGGTATTTTTGAACGGTTTGCTAGAACATCAAACTGGCGGTTTTTTCCGAAATATCGGTTTTAGGTCCAAGAGATTTTTGATATTTTGTGGCCCATGTTTTCTAAAAATTACTTTTAACCTGGCGATTAACATTGAAATGAGTAAACTTTTGGCTTTTTTTTTTTTTGAAAATCAAGTGTTTTGTATTAATTTTTATTATGAATTAACTTCTAGATTACCTTTTTAATAGAATCATATACTTTTGGTATATTTTTGAGTGAAAGTTATATTTATATGAAATTACAAGGTAAACTATTTAATCCGGTTAAACCTTTTGGTACAAACCGGTTCAACCGGTTGTACCATTTTTTTAGCCTAATCCGGTATGAGTAAAATACCGGTTTTTAAAACGTTGATTATTATAATTCGTTGCCATCAGGTTATATCGGGTAATTATTTCTGACTAAATGAAAAATCATGATAAACATTTAATACAAGTTATTAAGAGATGTGAGGCACACATTAGTTCAATATTATTATGATTTTGGTACTAACGAACCACTAAGGTTGTTAGGGGCGAAAAACTTAGACCATGGGTGTTCCAAAGAGGCACAACTCTAGTGAGTTAAGAGGCTGGCACTGAGCCAACGGGCAACACCCCTAGCCGTGGTCACGTTGACCTAACATGGATTTCTAAAGGTAATTTCTCAAAAACACATCAAATTGTTATGAATGGTTAACAGTTGCATGGAAAATTATCGTCAAAAGTAGATCAGCAGCGAATTATTATTAAGTAGTAGAAATTGATTTACTAATATTCTGTCGATAGCAACTTAAACTATAGTAGCAACTTAGTTCAATGGCAACAACTTTGTTTATTGGTAAGAAATGAAATTAGGTAACAACTAAGTTGTGGTAGCTTCTGGTTCTATTTCGGTAGGAACTTAGAACTTCGATCGCAACATGGCTACCATCAATGAATTTTCTAATGGTTCTTTCCTACTGATGTAATTATAGCGGTTACACCTCAGCCGATATACAATTTTCATGAAAAGGTCACGAAGATTCATCCAAACCATTGTAATGGTTTGCCCTCTATATAAATGAATCATCTGATTCGATATCAAGACATCAAATTCACACTTTGAATTCATAAAAGAACTTATCATATGTTTTGCAGAAACATTTATGTCTTGTCTGGTTACTAATTTCGTATATTCAGTAAAGAACTTCCTCCTCCTCCTCATCCTCCTCCTCCTCCGTATCGGAGTTCCAATCGAAGCAATCTGAGATTGTTGTTGCTTGCTATTCTGATTGAAGAAACCCTAGATTGCTATTCTGATTGTTGATGCTCACTATTATGATTGAAACCCTAGATCGCTAATTGAATTAGTGCGGATACAACTCGCGCACGTCTTGTATGATTAGAGATTATTGTATTGGATTAACACTGTGTTCCCGAGTTTCATTTAAAGGAGGAAAAGGAAGGAAAATAAGGGATGGAAAATATTTGTTGTGTTCCCGAGTTTCATTTAAGGAAGGAAATGGAAAGAAAATATAAAAAGGGTGTTCCCGAGTTTCATTAAAGGAAAGAAAATGAGGGGAAGGAAGAGAAAATAAGGAGTAAAATAAGAAAAATTGTGTCTTTCCAAATTGGAAAGATTAGGAAGGAAAGAAAATTAAAGAGTTAGTTGACGCCAAAAGAAAAGATAAGAAGAGAAAATTTTCTTTTCCTTCCCTTTCTTTTCATAAATGAACTCGAGAACACAGTGTAAAGGTAAGTCGAAAAGTTTTAAAACTTTCAACTTTTGCCATCGAATTTATTTGTTTTTCAAACTTTAGCCACCAAGGTTTTGCGCCTTTACATTTTTGGCATAAGGCTTTTAACATTTCAACCTTGCCAAGAAAACTTTTCTTTTTTAACTGTACCATAATTAACCAAACAACACGACCGAGTTAGTGCTGCGTCCCACCGCAACATGCTAGTTAAAGCGGCTACAAATAGAGGGTTTTGATCCTTTCGGCTTTTCAGGGAGGTAATCAATGTAGGCGTTAAAGTTCCTTTGCAAATCGAGTTAGAGAAACGGGATCTCTAACTTCTTATAACCTAAGTATGAGCTTCTCTGGTTTTTTTTTTATTTGATTTTTTAATTATAGTTCTAAAATAATCGTGTAGCGCTAGCCTTAATAATGGTTGTTGGTACCTCAAGATCTAACATTAAAATGACAACCACTTGAGGTCCACGCTTAAGCCTAGCATTTACTTTTAGAATTTCAAACTTTTCACTTTTATTCTTAGATATCAATTTGGTAAAATATTTATATACTTTTTGGTATAAATTAAAATAGTAACATTTCAAAATTTAATAACATGTTTTATTATATTCTCATATTTTGTAAGGCATCATCTCATTCCGTTCACATGAATTCCATAAAGGAGATATTTTATATCCATTTGGAATACATATTAATACAAAAAAAAACATGTAATTGAAACTCTTGAGTATGCCTTTTACATATCAAATTGAATTGTCTTTTCATTATAAATACATAAAGTTAAGGGTTATTAATAATAATCCGTATATAATATTACATATCAAAAGTTGAGGTTTACAAATCGATAATAGTAATAAACTAGGTTAAATCCCGTGTTACATGCGAACGGAAAATATATAAAACTTCATATATATGTGTGTGTGTGTGTGTGTCGGTGTGTGCGTGTGCGCGTGTGTGTTATATACATTTTAATTAATTGTAAACGTCAGATAACATGGCATGATCATTATTATTATAAGGTATTACATTGTTATTTTAATTAAAGGAACCCAACTTACAAAAATCAAATAGAAAAAAATAACAATTTAAAAACATAACTATAAGTTACCCATATATTTCTAACTTATACCAATAAACAAAAAAAATACTAATTAAAACTTTATCATCTACTGAATTCATATGTTGTAAACTATGAAACGTAAACATGTAGATGTTGTAACATAAGTTGTGTGTTACAAAACTATTTTTATTATAAAACATTTAAGTACACAACATATAAAATGCTAAAAATATGAATATAACAATGAGATATGATTATAATTTTTATTAAACCGCACGTTTAATAAAGTAAGAATATAATTCAAACCTCGTGACTTAAACTATCATTTCAATCCAAACATCCATGCATCTAGTCCAAACGTTTATAAATAATTTTCCAAAACCTAAAAAAATAAAATAACAAAGTCTCAAAATTTTAAAAAATAACAATGAAAACAATTAATTGTCTTTATCAACCAATAAATGATCATTATAACAATTTATTTTGAAAATTTCTTCAACTTAGAAGTTAATGTTTAAAATTAATTTTTCAAATTAACATGTGGAAATTATTTAAAAGGAAAATTGATGAGTTGGAAGCCTATATAGACATGCTAGTTGAATGCCATGTTAAAACCTTGTATTGCTTTAATAGTATAGTAAGATTAGCTTTATATACGTTACAGTAACACATTAACTTTTGAAGTGTTTAATTAATTATAAAAATCAATAATCGCTAGTTTTTAAGTTCTCTAATTACTAATGTTAAAAGTGATTTAAATTTTACAATATGACTATTAAATTTAAAATAAAAACAAAAATGGTCAACTGACTCAACTTGACTTGACCCACTTTAACAGGAGCCCATAGACAACATTAAAAATCCCAAGTTGACTGTTGACCCACTTTTCTTTTCTTTTTCTTTTGAGTTTTGTTCACAAACTCACTCTAAACAATACAGTATGGTTAAATAAATATAGTCTCCGCTAAACAAGTAATAACTATATAATCTCACTTTTATCAGCCTTTAAATTCTAAAAATTAACTCTTTTTCTGCTAAAAAGTAATTATTTATTTAAGTTCTAAAAAATAACTAAATGTTCTGAAAGTTATTTACTATTTATTAAATTCAGCTAACAGATTGACATGTTTGAACTAAAACCGTGCATATGAGATTTCCCTTAAACATTGACTTATCATGCAATATCACTTACAAAAAAATGTATGTTGGCATACCTAGACTTACAAGCCATCTTCGTTGAACTTAAGCACTTTCCTGCCTTGAGCATGCTCAGGAAGATCCCTCCTATGATTAGCCCCACGAGCCGATGGAGTTTGTTGTGGTTGTGTTGTGTGTTACACGGTGTGTGACTACCATCATCAAGTTGAATATTAATCTAGATTGGCATGTCATTATCTAATGGGTCGGCACCTCTTGCAAAGCTACTACTATATATTGTCGACATACCCCTAGTCCAACAACGAACGAGGGAGTCATCTTGATCACCAGTGCCACCCATGCTACTATCATTCTCCTCGTGTCACCATGTCTAAATATAATTAAAGAGTCAAATATATCATAATCAAACCAACGCCTAATTATATTTATAACCAAAACCCATAGATACTCAATTAAATTTGAATCTCATAAACTTCCTTTCCAAGTTAAACAACTTTTAACAAACGTGTTACTTCACATTTTAAAATTAATAGATTTTTTAATCACCTTATATATACTATTCACTTAAAATGACGGGTAACACAACAAGACATAATATAAATATATAGATCGTGTTCGGATTGAAAAATACAGCCGGGTTAATCAACAATCTATCAACCTGATATTAATTACATGCTAAAATTTACAATCATATTGTTATTGCTTAATCTCAAACTCATGATATATTATTAATTTAATAAGACCATGAAGGACTAATAAATCATGTAACATCTTTTTATTGCTTGCATAGGTGTTCATGAAGAAACCAAAAGGGATATACCAAAAAAGCTATAAAACTTTTTATAGAATTTAATAAAATATATGCTTCCACCCTCTCCATCACCTTCTTATTCTATTAGCCTTCTCTTATCCCATCCACCATTAAAGGATCCAAAAAACCTTCAACAAGCATCTCTCTCTCTCTCTAAAAAACATCAAAGGTTTTCCTTTAATGGCACTTCTCACTTTACCATTTTCTTCAGAGACACAAAAGGTACAACCCACAAAACGCAGAAAACAACACCAACCAAAACCAAAACCTAAACCTAAACCTAAAACCAAACAACTAAACCAACCATCACCACCACCATCTTCTTCATGGGATCAGTTCAAGAACTTGTTGACTTGCAAACAAATGGATGCTGTCGGGCCCAATGATGAGGCTAAAAACCCTAATGGGTATTCCAAACTGAAATCTTGTAGCTCTATATGCAGTTTCAGGGATGTTGTGCATGGGAATACAAGGGTGGTTCATAGGGCTGATAACTCGCCGGAAAGTAGCACTGTCGGCGTCAATTCCGACCTTATTCGCCGGAAAAAGCAGGTGACTGACGGCGGGTCATCTTCTTCTTCCAAGAGTTTAGCAGGTTCGGTGAGAACCAATGGTCATGGAAGTCATACGTCGTCTTCAAGAGGCATGCAGTTTAGAAAGCTTTCTGGATGCTATGAGTGTCATTCCATTGTTGATCCTTCAAGGTTAATCTCAATCTTATATAATTTTGTTTTACTATATTTATTAAGTCTTGGTGTTTAGTAGAAATTTTTGATTTTTCAACTTTCATGTATTTGGTTAGATTTTTGTTTTTGAATAGCGTTACTGAAATATTCGAACCCAGTCATATTTGTGAGGGCAAACACCATACCATTAAATTCAGAATTTTGTTTTTGAATATTTTTACATGAAAATTTGAACTCAAACACCTTAATTACCGTTAGAACAATAGGTTAGAGGTATTTGTATTAATTATGTTCTATTTTTGTGTGTTTATTCGAATTAAGTTACGAATCAACCCGTATTTGAATTCACTTAAAAAAATTTCAATTCGAGAAAACCAATTTGAATAAACTGAATAATAAATTCAAACACTGATTCGATAAACGCTTATTCTAATTTTAATGATACGCAGGTATACAATACCAAGAAGCACCGTTTGCGTGTGTTCAAAATGTGGAGAGGTCTTCCCCAAAATGGAGAGCTTGGAACACCATCAAGCTGTGAGACATGCCGGTAATTAATCTTTTTGTTTTTCATAAAAATAAATTTATATTACCTTTCTATTTAAAAGTTTAAAGTTAATCATTTAATACTATATATAGTTTTAAAAAATAAACTATTTCTATGCATAGACATAATTTGTAGTCTTACCATTAAGTGTCTTTTTCTTGTCATAGCTCAATAAATGTTACTATTTATGTTCATCTGGCATCTACTCATGTTCCTCCTTAAAAACACATGTTACTATTTATGTCATTGGCATCTACCACCTCATAAACACGAAAACTACTTTTTTTTCCTAGCATTGCATTGTCAATATCGCATTAACCTACTCGGCTACTCATGTTCCTCATTAAATAATTTTAATATATTAATATATAACAAAAATTAAATTACCCTTCGACGTACCATCAAATTGGTTCACAAGATAAAGTAAAAAATAAATGATTCGAATTCAATTTCTGACATAAAGAGGTCCGAAAAACCCTTACATATTACTAGACCAATTTGATCGAATAAATATTTGAATTGATAACTACGTAAACATGATTTATCTGTCACATGATGAATCTGATATAATGTAACATGGGCTAGTTAGGGTCAGTGAGAGTTGACTGTTGAGATTTTAAAAATCATATATGAGAAAAGATAAATAATTTTTGAATTATTATTTTGAAAAATACGTGCAAGTAAAATTTGTATTTAAAACCTTCACCTTTTATTAATGTAAACGTACGTGTAAGTAATTGTTAAGAGAAAACCAATAAATAGAATAATTCATCCACCGACACTATTACTTAAATATTATAGCCTGTTAATTGCACTTAGTACGAAGGGCAATTTCGTAACTTCCTTTCATAAACTTTTACTACAGTGTCGGAGCTGGGTCCGGATGATTCGGGTCGAAACATAGTCGAGATAATATTCAAATCCAGCTGGCTCAAACGTGACCATCCGATCTTCACAATCGAACGGATATTAAAAGTCCACAACTCACGTCGAACCATCCAGCGTTTCGAGGACTGCCGTGACGCCGTCAAGACACGCGCCACTGCCACTGCTTCCCGGTGCGCAGCCGACGGTAATGAGCTTCTCCGCTTCCACTGCACTACCGTCGGTTGCGCTCTGAGAGCCCGCAGCTCCTCTAGTCTCTGCACCACTGTACCAGGGTGCGGTGTTTGCACAATAATCCGTCACGGGTTCCAAAGCCCAAAAGCTGTTGGAACTACTGGCGGTGGGGACAGTGGTGCTGGAAAGGGAGGGGTGCGGACGACGGCTAGCAGTGGCAGAGCACATGACTGCCTTGGGGTTGATCCCCAGGGGCGTAGGGCGATGCTTGTGTGTCGGGTTATTGCAGGGAAAGTGAAGCGCGTGGCGGAAGACGATGGGCCGTACGACTCGGTGGCAGGCTATGCCGGGTTGTACTCTAATCTTGAGGAGTTGTACGTTTTTAATCCTAGGGCCATTCTTCCTTGCTTCGTTGTCATATACAAGGCCCTTCAAAGTTGACCTATTCAAATGAGTGTGATTTTGTTTTTATTTTTTAATCTATGATGTGAATTTATTTATATTTTTACTTTGAAAATCATAACATGTTGAATGATCATTCTAGTATATGTTAAAATGCAAATGTTAGTTATCTCATATAATTTATTTTTTATAAGAGAAGTTAATTAGCTTTTTTATATATATTTAAAGTAGTTGGTTACAATTTAATTCATTTTTAACTTTGATTTAGTGTTATTTTACGTCTCTTCATAGACATATTGTTTGATTTTGTATTATTTCTTTCTATAATTAGTATTTGACATACTTCATTCATAAATTATTTTGTTTCTTAAACTTCGCATAGCCATTACGATGCGTTTATTTATATTTACATTTCAGTACAAGTTTTGTGTGACACCATGGTCAATATAATATTTTTTAATTTTTTTTACAAGTAACATGTCTCTAAATTTCAAATACAAACACACGTCAATATTTTTACTTACGCTGCAATATAAATTTTAATTAATACCTCAACCAATGAGGCAAATGGGTCAATTTATAATATATTTTTTTCTTCATAACAACTTAAGTTTGTATATATACATCCTTATTTCTATATAACATTTCGATATAAATTTTATTAAAACCAGACCAATCATAAATGTGCGTACAAATTTTAGTAACTTTATGTTTTATCAACGTCCCATCACGACGCACAGGTTAACGTGTATCAACGCTCCTACCGCAACGCGTGGGCCGTTTACTAGTTAACTCTTAAAATAGATAATTAACTAAGTAACTGAGGATTAAGAAAAACTATATACATCTTTGGGTGTTTGATTATATATTTACCGATCAGATCACTTCAATTAACCGAAATTCTTAAAGTAGTAAAGATATACTCAAAGATAGTTAATAGTTATATAGACAATATATAAGTTTAAAAGTTGTCGTTAAGAAAAAAAAAACTAAGCATAAAAGAGTTACTTCTATTTCTGTTAGGTTATCGTTTTACGTTTGGAAGCTTAGTGTCATGGCCCAATAAAATACATCGTCATTTGACTATATGATGTAAATATTACACATGATTTGTTCTATTGATGCCATGTGACACCGATCTTTACGGGTATGTTTGACAAAACTAGCTGGTGTCTGATGGTTGGAAGCTGGAAACTGGTAGTTGGTAGCTGTTGCGTTTTAGATATATTTAGGTGTTTGACAGAGTAGCCGGAGCTTTAATAAATGTATAAAATAATCAAAATGGACATAACTAAGAAAACATAATATTAAATGTTGATATATCTTGGAGGTTTTTTAAGTAATTTTAAATACTAAAAGCTTGTAGCATTTCTAAACGCTACTAGTAGGAGCTTCAAGAGCATGTTTGGCAGAGAGCTTTTAGGAGCTTCTAGCTTTAAGCTTCTAAAAAAAAGCTTCTACTCAATTAAAAGTCTTGTTTGATAGAAAGAACTTGAAGCTTTTAGGTCATGAGAAAAAACTTAAAGCTTGAAGCTCCTCCTAATAGCATTTAGAAAAAACTACAAGCTTTAGCATTTTAAATTACTTAAATAACCTTCTAAAATAGATACATTTACTATTATATTTTTTAGTTATGCCCATTTTGATCATTTTATACATTTTATTAAAAGCTCCAGGAACTCTGTCAAACATCTAAATATATCTAAAAAGCTACAGCTACCAGCTATCAGCTTCAAGCCACTAGCCACCAGCTTTCAATTACAGCTACCAGCTAGTTTTGTTAAACATACCTCAAATTTTTTCTCCAAACTTAAAAACTTCTAGTTCCTTCAATTAAACAAAACTTTTTATTATATAGGATTTTTTTCTTAAAAGTTTGAAGCTAGAAACTCTTAAAAATTTCTAAAAACCACCTACCAAACATACCTACGTAGCTGCATTGCTTTGCACATGACAATAAACTTTTATTTGTAATATAAAAACCGGTGTTGATTATTTTGAAACTTTATAAAAACTTTTGTGATAATATAAATATAATATATACATTGGCAAGTTTGATATCTATTATAAACTAATGATTAAGATATCTAGGTGGGATCTTGGAAATTAAGCTACACATTAGTCCTTGCTTCTAGTGCAATATATTAATTATTGGGAACACATGCATCTAGAGTTGTGTTTCTAGTGTTTGGGAGTTTGAGCTAAGTATTTCAGTGACAGATTATTATAAGTTGGAGTAGTTACGGGAATCTTTTTATTATAAAATCACTAAATTTAATCATTTCCAGGGAAGAACTTGCTTGCATGTGACAGAAAATGGGTCAAAAGTAAGGGTTTGGGGTTACACAAATCAATCTGTCTAACTTACGTTGTTGCTAGGCTATGTGTTATGGGGGAGTTAGGCCTGTAAATGAACCGAACGTTCGATAAACTATCGTAAACCATTCGGCGGGAAGTTTGTTTATGTTCGTTTATTTAATAAATGAACGAACACGAACAAAAAATTTGTATTCGTTTAATTAAACGAATGAACATGAACACATGCTCCGTTCGTTGATTTATGTTCATGAGCGTTCGTTTATGTCTGTTTATTTATGTTTGTTTATGTATTAATAAAAAATAATTAAATATTATCTTGATAGGTTGTCTGTTTAAAAGTTTTATATTATTAATTTGTGTTCATTTAAATGTTTTCATTTAAGTTCGTTTATATTTGTGTTCATTTACATTTGTTCATATATGTTCATTTATCTTTGTTCAGTTATGCTCGTTTAGATTTTAAACAAACGAACACAAATGTCCATTTTTAACTAAACGAACATGAACATAAATATTTATTCCATTAAATGTCCGTGTTCTTTTAAAGTTAAATGAACGAGCATGAACACGCCCTTCTTCGTGTTCATTTAATTTGTTTACAGGCTTTCATTATTCACATTAATGTATAAGTCGGTCTCAATCTATACGTCGGTCTCAATCTCTAGGCTCTGTCGATTTTATTTGTGTTCGCTTGTGTTCGTGAACACATTAATTTCCTTAATGAACGAACACGAACATAAAACCTCGTTTGGTAAGTATTCGTGAACCATTCGTGAACACATTATTTTCTTAACGAACGAACATGAACAATGCGTTGTTCGTGTTCGTTCGGTTCATTTACAGCCCTAGGGGGAGTGATTAGGGGTTTAGTTTGAGAAAAAAAATGTTGCAACATAAACATACTTTTTTGTCACCCACAAATACTCAAAAATGGTGTAATGGTAAGAGTTTGGAGGGGGCTTGGTTAGTTAAAAAAATTATATTTTTTAATTTTTTTTGTTTGAACGACTAATTTGGATCACTCACGGACCACTGGAGTATCATCGTGCCGCCAGTGGTACCACGTGATCATATCCACCACCAAGCCACCAATTCAGGAGGAACTCAATATTTGAGAAAAACCCTCTCTTGTGAGATTCGAATCCATGACCTTATAGTCACTAAGTCTTATCTCACCACCAAAATACCATTAAACTAGAAGTCATTTTTAATTACTTCAAATGTTCATCACCTTTATAAATACAATTTAATTAATATATTTAAATATATGAGATTGTAGGGGTGAGTAGTAACCGAATCGATTAACCAAAAACCGAAAATAAGTTATTCTTCTCGATTAACCGAAACAAACCTAACCACTATTATCATATATTTTCAATCTATTTTCATATATTAGTATTTTTTTTATGACTATATAAAAATCCAACAATACATGTTTATTACCAAAAACATATAGATAAGTTAATTATAACATACAAAATCCCACAAACAAAAACCCAACAATTAAAAACAATAAGTTAAGTGTCCAACTTTTAACTTACGAAATTCCAATAACCAGAAATAGCCCAAACAGTTTTTTTTTAACCAGCAGCTCAAACAGTTAAATAATATGATATATGTTTAGGTTGTTTTTATATAAAATTAACCTAGCCGCTACTATGGTTTCCATGAAGAAGAAGAAAGCAACCATGGATTTTGCAGGTTAATCGTTTGTTACTGCTGCCTCGTCTTTGATGGTATGTGTGAGAGATGGCCCACCCAAGTTATCCTCATCTCCCCTCCATGCTGTGGCCAAATATCCGGGCACTGCCCCTGCGTTGTTTCCGCGCCCCTTTCGTGACTGTGTGTCACGATGGTTGGGGCGCAGTTGGCTGATGTGGCGAGCTATCCATGCCATGGGCCCCATGGTAACGCACGGTCTTATATCAACTGATACCTCATTGTAATAAGAGTTGAATATTGGTTTCTAATAAGTGAGATGCTTGCGAAAGTACCAAAGTGGCATGGTTTAGAAATGGATCAAAAGCCTTGGTTTGGGTCACACTCATATAGCCCAAAAACTTGCCTTGTGGCCCAGTTCTTTCCCCGAATCGAATGGTCAAGTCTTAAACTCGTCAGGAATCAACCTACTATAGTGCTATCCCCGCAAAGGGTTAGCGTCAAAGGACGCAATGCGAGAGAGTTTTTAAGCATAAAGGATGTTTTCTATCATTTCTTTTGCCAAACGACGTCCAATGTAGGGATGAGCAAATTCGGTACCGGTACTAAATTCGGTACCGGTTGCTACCGTCGATACCGAATCAGTACCAAAGTTTTAAGTTTCAGGATTGGTACGCCGTACCCCGTACCGGTATTTCCCAAATTTTTATCTTCAATACCGGTACCGAACCGAATATTTGGTACCGGTACCGCTACCAGTATCAATAATTTGTGATTTTCGAGATCGGTATTTTCGGTACTGGTGCCGATCGGTACTGGTATGATGCCGGTCGGTACCGGTATGGTACCGAGCTCATCCCTAGTCCAATGTTAAAAAGCGTGCAAACATAAAGGACTAGTTTTGTTATTTTGTCCATATAATTTGATTATTATATTATATATAGAGAGACATTTGGTTTTGGTCCCTATAGTTTCTTAAAATTATCAGTTTTTGTCCAATAGTTTATTTTAAGCTTTTATGGTATAATTGTTTCAATTAACTATCAGTTTTCGACCAACCCGCTAACATCATCCACCAACCGTTAGTTAATAAAACTTTGAGGGGCTTTTTTTATATTTTTCACAAACTTTTAATTCATATGAATATTTTTTTTTCTACTAAATATAAGTTTTATACTTTTTGTTATTTTCTAACTAATATGGTTTATTATATTTTTATATATAACTATAAATACTTTTTTATTTTTAACATATTTTTTTTGAAACCGGAGCTTTTATGCAACTGTATATTTATTTATTTATATTTGAATACTTTTATTTTTACTTTTTAAAGCTGTAATGGTATTTAGGCTTTAAAAAGCAGAATGTTTATTTTTTAAGTTCTATTTTAATTATACACTTCTATTAACTATAAATGATTTAGAAAAATTAACCTTTCTTCTTTTATTTCTCTATGGTAAAAAGAGCATATACTGTTTTGTATTGTTTCTTTTTTTAACTTTTCAATTAACGAAGGATTGCTGAAAATCTGTTTATTAATTTTAATTCTTGGTTTGTATATTTTTTTTCAAACAACTAAATTTTTGTACTTTATATTTCATATCTTAATCACTTTACCAGCCCATCAAAATGAGAATGACTTCTTGGTTTGTATTTAATGGTACATAATTTACTTAAAATCGTACTTCAAAATAAAACTAAATACGATGTTTTTAAAATCGACATACTATTACAGCTATAAAAGGTTAAAAAAATTAATGTATTTAAATATAAATAAATAACACTTGCATAAAAGCGTAAGTTTTGAAAAAAAATATTTTTTTAAATAAAAAGTGTGTAGATATTTATATATAAACAAATATAAGAAATCATAATACTAAAAAATAACAAAAAAAATATAAACTTACTAGTTCTTATCCCCAGCATTACTGGGGTTGATTAAAATTTTCGCTTATAATATTTTCGTTTGTAATATTGTGAATGAATTTTTTTGGATCTTAGTTTATTTATTGTAAGAAGTTAATAATATACTTGAACCTATTTTGATTAATTTATGTTGGGAAACGTTCATTTTTTGATGAAACGTTGAATGAATTATCTACTTAATTTTTATAATTATTCGTTTATGTTCATTTGTTATAATTTGGATATTATTTTGTGAAACTTTTCATTTAAGTTAAACTTAAAAGAAAAAAGAATCGCTAAAGTAACTAAATCTATATTGAGAAATTAATTAGGGCTTGATTACGTGGTTTGTTTTACATTTTACGTTTCTAATATTTATATATTTTTTTATTTTTAATTTTATTTATTGTAAGAAAATTAATAATATACTAGAGTTTGATAATGAAAGGGCTTTACATATAAATGAGATGTTATAACCCGTTTAAAATTTATTTGGGTTTGAAGAGACCCATGACCCGCTTATTTTTTTACTATAAAATTGTCTCATAATTATAAATAATATCTTTTTTTTAAAAGTCGGATATTAATTTTTAGTATATCCCTATTTTTTAGGATTTTCATATCAAATATTTGGTGAGATTAATTTTTAATACAATGAGATGTTATAACCCGTTTAATGGCTATCTTGGTTTGGTGAGACTCATACCCGTGAATTCGAGTCAAATGCATGGGAAACCACTATTTACAAATAAAGCAATCTGGTGGCTTGAGAGAAAATAAAGATGTTTTGTTTATAAACATTTAAGATATTTAGTAGAAAACCCAAAAATTCTTATGATTAAAAGTTTATGAATAATACAAAAAAGCCCCCAAAGTTGTATTAACAAATGGTTGGTGGATGACGTTAATGGATTTGACTAAAACAGATAATTAATTGAAACTATTGTATCATAAAAGTCTAAAGTAAATTATTGGACCAAAATTAATAATTTTAAAAAACCAAAAAGACAAAGATTGAAGTTCTCAAATAAGTGTGAATACATGTTTATTACATATCATTTTCTTTTGACTACACATAAACCACGCCTATTAAATTTACCTAATTCCCCATTGAACGGATCGAACCCCCATCACTTATTAGGATAGAGGGGACGTCAAACTGCCAGACTAAAATGATTTGATACTTCACATTCCTTGTTGAACTTCTAAACTGTGTTGTTTTGGTTAATTTATTATACCTTTTACCATACATAATAAATTTCTATATGTAGACTTGATTTAGGGATGGCAATGAAATTCAGACACGATGAGAGTCCAAAACCCAACATAATTGGTACGGGTATGGGATTTTATGTTTAATACTCGATTACCCGATAGCAGTGGCGGATTCAGGAATTTTTCTCTGTGGGTTCACTGTTTTTAGATGGTCCAGGTTTATACGACCGGAGAAAAATTTTAGGCTCAATACGATAGTTCAAGTCGGTTTTATGGTTCGAGTAGGGTAAGGTACATCACATAATAAAAATACGATACAATAACAAAAAACAAACATCATCATTTGCTAATTTTCTATTTCAAATTAACAATTTTAACATAACCATTCATACATTCTAGTTAAGGCTGACTGTCTGACTCAACTATTTAGAATGCTAAAGCAAAATAAAAATTTGAAGCCTTTATCCAAATTTCATTAGTTTAAATCTTCCATTATTTGGCTTTGTTCTAAGACTTTAAAGTATTGACTAAAACATTCAGTTTAATTCCATATAGATTAAGACCAGAATTTTAAAAACTTTATAAAAAAGAGCATGTAAAGAAACATCAATAAAGAAGGATTAAGCTAAGGGTTAATGAATCTTACCTTAACATCCTATCCAGGGTAAGTGTGTGTGACCTTTGTAGCAATTTTCAAAACATCATACTCATGTGTAATTGAAAGCATCCCAATGCATAATGTATTTAATTAGCTGGAGCATAAATGCATTCAAGTAAACGTAATATTGTATTTGAAATAAAAACCAAAACATTTGAAAATTGAAATCCTAGGTTGCAGGGTTCGTGCAGTGCTTATGGAACATAGAAAAAAATAAAAAAAAAATTATGCACAAGAGGAGACTTGAACCCAGGTTGACATTGTGGGAAAGAGAAATCCTTTCCACTAGACCAAGATTCACTTTGTGTATAGGTTCACTCAGCATTTTATGTGTGGGTTCACTCCCATATTTTACATAGGCATTTTATAAAAAATCCAAAACTCAATGGATTCCCATGAACCCGCACCTTACATGCTAGGTCCGCCCCTGCGGCCGATAGCATAAACTCATTTACCCAAGAAACCCGACATAATTTTGTGTGTGTGCTAGTATATTAAAAAATATTGTATTTCTAAATATAATATCAAGAGCAAGACTTTTCAGTTTCCATATTGCAATTCTCAAATCCGTCCCGGCTCGCGCCTAATATGCACTTGGCATTCCAATTTTCAATTTCCATGGTCGAGGTCACCGACCTACTAATCTGCTTCTTTCTTCTAATGATTGATCTTCTCCTACACCTAATAAAAACCTCATGGGTTTTGTTCAGGTATATCTGATGAGTATTTTTTATAAACTAACGAGTATACCCGAAACCTACAGGTATGTCCGATGCCCGATGGATAATCATTCGACAAATACCCGACGGATCTGGGACATGTTTTTATAATCATGTATGAGTTTAGAATTACCTAAACCCGTCTCAAACCCGACCTATTGTCATCCTTCACTTGATTAGTTGTACTCATCAATACACAACCATGAGGTGTGAACCGTGTGATAAAAGGGGAACATTTATAACAAAATAAATATTGATATATTTTGTAGAACTATGAATAAAAATAGTTTGGGTGCTTTAACTAAAATAAATATAGTTTTGTTGTAACTAACGATTAAAGATATGCTTGTATATTTATGTTTATGCATGTGACAACACCATATTCAAAGGTGCGTGTTTTATATGATTAGTTATATCCTTATAAATTTGTAAACAAAATGTCTACACAATTTGTAAATCGATCTATAAATTGATTCTTGCACATTAATATATCTAATTTCAGTGAATCTCAAAAGCAAATTAGGGATAAAAGTCAACTAACATTGAGATTAGATTCCATAAGTAAAGGAAAACAAAAGGCAAGTGTTTGATTGAAACTGAAACAAAATTATTAGGCGAATGTTTAAGAAGATCAGACCCCACTTATGTCCTTGGCTTTTGATTGGCCAAGAAGTGTTTTCTTGAATAGTATATTAACTTGATCGCCAGACAGAGAGAAAAGTTTAAATATCAATAAACCAACACTTTGGACAAGGAAAAGGGAATTTGCATCTTGTACTTGTATCTTACCTTTGCCTTTTCTTTAATCATTTGTTAAATACATAAAATAATTCAGTTATTAATTTATTCAAAAGGATTAAACATAATAATAATTAATTCTTCTATTAGATGATGTATATCATATTTACTTAAGACTGTTTGGTAGCCTCTTACCGATTTTATTAATCAGGGGCAGAGTATGCTTGATTGCACATCTTAATAGCTCTTGGAGCCTCTTAATGGTTAAGTTTCAAAGACATGTTGCATGATTCAAATGTTAACTTTTTATCAGTTGGACAAATTTGTATGCTTAGCCTTTTAGTAGTGAACTAGTGATATGCTGCCACTTTTACCCGAAACCCAACCCGAGAAACCTGTACCCGAACTAACCAGACCCGAAAAACCCGAACCCGAGAAAAGAGTAACCAGAACCGAAGTAATTCGGGTAGGTTCTTGGTCTGATTTATGGGTTTCGAGTCAACCCGAAAAGCCCGAATAAAGTTTTAGTTTTAAAAGCAAATATATTTTAGGTATATAAGCTAAGTTTTAGCCACTAAAGTTATCAAAATTTGGCCTTATTGATAATTTATTTTCCGTTTATGAGTAATAGCAACAATAATCAAACAACCGACTCATACCTGATTGAAGACAATGTGTGGACGTAAAACGAAAAAGATATACATACCACACGTAAAACGAGCATAACGTGAGCTAAGTGGAGTTATAGGCAAAATAAGCAGTAAACCGAAAAAGATATAAAATTATTTGAATTTGTTATTTGGAAAAATATATATATTCAATAATGTTGTCATATGTTTGAAAAGATAAAGTATGGATTGTTTAGGAAGAACAGGCCAAGAAGCATGATTTGGGCACATGTTTAGAGACAAGAAAGCACTTGATTACATGCTTTTATTGATATTCTCATGATGTAATCTCAAACAATAAGACCAAGATATCATGCTTTTTTATATAAATCCCTTGTGACACCCATAATAACATGCCATTTCCCGGAGACAGTTACAGCCACCTAAGACATGTTTACTTCTCAAGCGGACAACTTCGTCATACATATACGAGGTCATCCTCATCATCATCAACAACCACCTCAATCTCTTCACAAACCAAACTTCTCAGCCATGAAGATCTTCAGTCGCTTTCGTCGCATTTTTATGAGGTTTATGTTTGTAACCCCGTCTTCCAAGCCGACCTCGAGAATGTGTGATAGGCCGGATCCTCCAAGGGTTTCGTGCAACTCTTATTATTCTTCGAGTACCCATTATGATGAAGCCATTTCTGACTGTATTGAGTTCTTTAATAAGTCCTCGTCTGCGTCTTCACCTTCGTTTTCGCAACTTGGAGGTCGCAAGTCGGACGTTATGGTGTGAAGAGCATGGTGAACCGAAGTTTCATGTTTTATTGTTGTGATTATGAGTTGTTAAAAATGTAAAGGTATCAAGGTTATTGTCTTGGTCGGTGAGTTAGGGGATATGTTTGACAATGTGTCAATAAGTGGTGAAACTCTAATCACTATATAATAAATTATTGTATCATATATTGTTTATAAGTTATTTTCATTTTATAGATTTTGAAAGCATTTGGATATAGGGAGAGAATCCAAAAATATATACAGTAATTTTTGGTCTTGTATATAACTCTTGATGAAGAATAGATCGAAACACAAACTCGCAATTTAAACATGATTAAAGAGAAATTAATTATCTGAATTTCAAACATTATTGCAATCATCAAGCAATCTTTTGTGTATTAAACGTCTAGATTTGAAGGCTGCATAAAATCTTGAAAATAAATGACTTAATGCAATTAAATTAGATAACTAATTAAAGTCTTAAACAATCTATAAAATCCATGATTATCTTGCTTTATAATTGAAAATTGATTTAAATGAAAGTAGACAGGATGAGAAAAACTAAGCAAGTCACAATCGAGACGTTGGATAAAATAATTTGGGCTTGAGAGTTGGCCAGACGGTTTATGGTTGTTTGTTCAAGCGTCTGACTTGTTGCAACAGTTCGTCTGCATTCTATATATGGATCCCTCAATGCTAAACATAACTTATAATCACTATAAGCTAGACCGTGTACCATACTTATCAAATAGCTATATATTTAATTTGTATCTTAGACCATCTTTATCGCTAGTGAGGTGAAAGAGGCTTGTACGTGGCCGGTCTGGAAGATAAAGGAGGGGAGGCAGAGGAGAGTAAAAATGCATGGAGAAAGAAGCACCTAAATCCGTCTATAATGGTAAGGGAGAGAAATATGAGAGAGGAGGAGAGATGAAGGGCACCCGTGGTGGAGGACCTGACTAAATCACGCATTACGTCCAACTCTATTTTTGTTACGGTATTTGTTTTGAGTTATGATACCTAGTGGTCATAGAATGTCTATATATGTTATTTATCACCTACGTGTTTGACCAACTCATCTTCAATTATTGGTTCTAGTCCACTGTCCACATCATAGAATAATCTTCTTAAACAAGGGTGAAATGAAATCATAAACACTACAAGATTTACCCCATGAATCTATGGAAAACATCAATTATAGTATAAAAACACACTAGATCTCATATATCTATTCGAAGAGCTGAGATTATATAAATACACCATCATAGTGGATGAGTCAATGAGTGAATCGAATGATAGAATGGTGCATCCCGCCGACTTTTCCTTGATGGAAATCGCTAACTAGTTGCTCTTCGTAATCCTAACGCAAGAAGTTGGGAGAAGATGAATAAAAATATGATTTAATGGGATTTTGTTGGTATCATAAGTTATGAAGGAAGATGAATAAAAATTTTAATGAGAATTTTGGGTCGCACGAATGCATAGAAAGACGCGATCAAGTTATGATAAACGAAATAAGCATGTGGCGTATATGAATAAAAATCCAATTTATTGGGATCTTTTATTGCATGAGATATCGGAGAAGATGAATCAAAATCCAACTTAATTGGATTTTTTTTGCTATAAAAAGATACGATCCAATGATGATTGATAAAAGTGAAACGCGCGTGATATGTAACACGCCAAATTTTTTTTTTATGTATATTTGGATTATTATTGAAGTAAATGGAATTACCCATTTGTGTTAGGTTATTTGGTTAGTGTTGTGAATAGGGTGTCTAATTGTCTAAAGTCAAATAAATTAAAAATAAGTTGCTGATAATGATAAAGCCAAGTTTTGACCCAAGTGGAAATGAAGGTGATAGGGTTAAAACCTTTGGAAAAGAAGAAAACCCCTGACTCAAATATTCTTTCATATTCATTTCATACGCAACAACTCCATATATAACTAAACAAATTGCATTAAGCACCCCCCCCCCCCCCCCCCTAATATTATAAATAAACCTACTCCTCCTTTAACTTAATTGTCTAAATAACAATAATAATTATTACGTAACAAAAGGAAAGGATACGTTCATAGGGGTTAAGCCTCCATGCATAGGGGAGGTGTTGGCAAGAAAGTTTATTTTTGCAAGCTTGTATTTCTTAAACTAAAGTTAGGGTTATGAACATAGAAGAATAAGATTTTTGAGTTAATGATGTTAAAATAAATATTACATTTAACGGGGTAGAATGTAGAAATGATGGTTATTGGTTAACAACCTAAATGCATTTGCACATGACAAGGTTAGAAACAAAAACCGGTATTCGCATGGAAGCTAAACAACACGTAAAATATAGTATTAGTAAGCTACTAGTAACAGAAAAAAGTGGGAAAGTAAACGAGTATCGATGAAACATCAAAGAAGTACGGAGACAAGCCAAGCCAAACAATAAAGTGACATGCAAAGGCCACTTAATAAGCCCCCTAAGATAAATAATAAAAGCACACCAGAGTACCAGACTATCATCCATACACATCTCATAAGTACACTGGATTTGATTTCGGTTTGAAACTACAATCGTAAGAAAACCAATTCACCGTCATCTCTAAATACACGCGTGTTATTATAAAAACATCAAAAATGGATACTTTATTACAAAAATACACAAATCCAACTCCCTATCCAAGAGTCATCAGCCATTACTATATATTGTTCCATACATTCATCCAACAATGGTATTCTACAACATATATATGTATGAGTTCTTAATAACTTGAATACAACAACAACATTAACCAACCAAGCTACTTTATTTATCCCCAAAATTCCTAAATAAGCAATTTTGGGCCAAACAATTACCTCCTCTCAATATATCAATGTTCATAAATAGAATTTGTAGCAGCCAATAGAGCAGCTCCAATACCCGACCCGTCTTTCGAGTGCTCGATAACTACATGGCTCGATAACTCAGGCCCTAAGAGTTCAGCCACTGCATTTTTAAGGTATTTCTTGTATTGAGGGTAGTGTTCGTATAAACCGCCGTCCATAGCAACTACCATGCGTTTTCCAAAAACAACGCCTTTGGAATCCTCCTCCATCTTTTGGAGTATTCCAACTATTCCTGCTCCGGCCAAGCGCCCCCCACGCTTTGCGATTGTGTCACAAACCTCCACTACCATCTTTCTCGCGTCCAAATTTGAGTCCACCTGATATTGAGGTTAATATAATTAAATAAGAAGTATTAATAAGGTTATAAGGGTAAATCTAGTTATCATTGTTCTTGGAACCGGACTGGCTAGCAAGAGCGGAACTGCCTACATAACTGGCCCGGTTTATGGTGCTGACTGGTTGAATTGGAGTACTGGATTGGTGGTTGGACTGCATCTTTAGAAACTATTTTCCAAAATTCATTTACTACTTCAGGCTCTGTTATTGCTTATTTAAGGATTAATATTTTGTTAGCAAATCCACATGAAAATACAAAGTATTCTATATATTCTGTTTTAAATTATTTACATAGTTTTATAATATTTTAATTATTAATGACATCGTCCGGATTTTGTAACTGGTTAGACTGGTAAAATAACCAATAAGGCCGCCGGTTTGATGACCGGTCCGACTATGAAACTTTACTACCTTTTAAATTACCAACGACACTCATCAACAATTTTATCTTTTACTTTTCTTTTATATTTTATTCAAAGAATAAATTATTTTTGTGTTTTTATAAGTTTTAATATAATTAAAAAATGTTTTATGTAAATTTGAATGCATGTTATGATGTGTTTAATATTCAATATAAATAAAAATATTAAATACGACATAGATTCCAATAAATTGTAATCAAAATAAAGATAAAATAACCACATTGTAACGATATATTTTAATTTATACATCACATTATATATTAAAAGTTAAAAAGAAAAAAATAAAACAAAATGATCACATTCAGTAGTTGGTAATTTAAAGGGTGGACAGAAAAACAAGTTTCTTTTAACTTTTGGTGGTGACATGGATAAAAAGTTTGAACTTCTACAGTTCTATCGTCAAGTTATCTATCAGCCTAGCAGGTATTCAAAATGCAACCACAACACAATAAAAATATGAATCAGAGGCTGAAATGACAAATTTACCCCTGTTGCTTCATAGAGGATTGATCCAACTGCTTCAAGATCTTCAGAAGTATCCTGCTGCATAGAACTTATATTTGGGGTCCTATAATATAACATTTATGATTTGAGACCGTATTTCCAAGAAACAAATAAATTTATGATATTAGTTAGATATATTTCGTTTACCCAAGAGCGAACGGAGTTTGTAGCTTTTCAGGAACATATTTTCCAAATAATGAACCGGTTTCAGCCATCCTCACAAGCACTCGTCTCACAATCTCACCAAGATACATACCCGAGATCGTCTTTTCAAATAGCTGTTTCCATGATCAAGGATGTAGCAAGGACAACATAGTCATTTTGGCTTATACTTAAAAAATAAAAATTGACAGTGAATACAAAACATACCTGTTCTCCGGGGTTTATACTCTCTGCATCCATCTCTTTGTCATACTCGGTCAAAGGAAGCCCGTTTGAGAACGCTCCCCACTCAGTATTTATAATCTGAAAAAAAGAATCCAGCATGTAATAGATTAAAACGCGCATAACTGAAAAAAACTATATCTAGGGGCAAAACGGGTAGGTTTGACACCTGGATGCATTGAGTAGCATGTCAAACGGGTAATTGTGTATTAGATATAATGCATTTCTGTAATTTATACATTGGACCAACTATTTTGTTTAATTTTGATTTTCATAATTGTGAACCCATCACTAGAAAACTCACCAGGCCCACTAATACCCTACAAAATCTTGCGTTGGTCAGGTGGCCTTCAAGGGGTTAAAGGCAGAAACCAACGGCCACTGGACCAACTATAGATCTTACATAACTTGAATCGACCCATTCAAAATAGCAATATGAAGTTTAAATAAAATAATATACGAAGTACAAACCGTCTTCCCGGAACTAGATTTATGGCCTTGTAGTTTAGGAATAGCATCCACCGATTCCACATAGCAAGCATTGGTTCCAGTGCCAAGAATTACAGCAACCATGACATCATCATCCCAGTATCTTGCTCCGGCTAGTGTTGCAACCGTATCATTAACCTATATTAACAAACACACATATTTTAATAATACATTTGCTACTATTTGCATTTGAAAGATGATAGCAATCATCTAAATGATTGTACCAAAGCGGACACCCGCATATCGAGCCCTTGTCTTCTCATAGCTTCATTTAAACACGCCACAATATCCTTCCCTGGCTGCAGCACAAGTCACATTTTCATTATCCTTTTCATATGTATTTTTTTGAACGGATTTATACTCATGAATATTAATAAATACTAACCGTTCCTGACACTGAAAACCCCTTCGTCCACTTGATTAATATCCCAGAATCAATGGAGGTTTGCTTCACGGGAAAAGAAAAGGTAAACCCTGTCTCTCTACTTCTACCATTTGGCAACACGAATTTTCCACCCTCTTTTTTCACAAATCTTGCTAACGCGGAGGCGATAAAATCAAAAAGTTCCTACAAGTTCATTAAACAATGATTACATATTAACTTTAAAGGTATTTATATATGATAGAAACTTGCATACCTCAGAGGTACCAGACATTAAGTCTTGTGGTATAGAAACTTGCTCAAATTCGGTGGCGATCACACGGTCATCCCTTCCTCCTAATTGAGTTCTGAGAACTCTGAAATTCGTACCACCGAGGTCCAATGCATAAAACAACCCTTTTTCGTGCCTATATATAAACAATATTCTTTTTAATTTTATATTGAATCTATCTATCTACTTATACTATTGAAACAATACATCTTTCTATAAATAACATACATTCTCATAATTTCTTACTAATAAAATAACTCAAAATTAAATTAAATTACATTCAACTTCTAACATTTCTCCTTAATATAATAAATCAAAATTGAATTAAAATAATCAACCTTATCGATTCGATCGGTTCAGCATATACTTCACACAATTGTTTATATCTTATTATTTGTGTTATTAAACTGTTTTTATTAGTTGTAATTGTTTATATCGCGACAGATTTATGTAAAATAATCCATTAAATTGGTGATTATAATATAAATTTATAAGGTATGTTATTAAAATATTATTAAGTTCATTTTTTTTGTTGTATTTTTTTAACCACCAGTGTATCACACGGGTTATAACCTAGTGATACAAATATAGCTAAATACCAGTTAATTGCTTCCAAGAACAGAAACAGAGGTCAAGTTTGACTATATAGTATATAGAGTCAAATATAGCACTTTTATTATTCAAATTCTACATAGCTTTTGTTCGTTTCTTGCATATATAAACACGGTTTGTTAATATTTTCCAAAGAAGTAAACAAATTTTGCTAACTTTGAATTTCAAAATTAGTAACTTTGACTTTTAGAGTCAAACATGAACTGTTTATGGGTTTTAATATTTTAAAGTAGTAACTACTTTTTAACTGTAAGAATAAAGGATAATTATTAAATAAATGAATATATGTGTACACTAAATCATCTGAATAATGATCAAATCAAAGCAATATAATTTAATAACTTGTATAAAATATATATACTAATAATATAAGTCAAAAAAAGTCAACAATACTCAACAGATCATGTTCCAGAAACTAATACACGTGTACATTAAATCATCTGAAATGATCAAATACAAATACTAAACCAAAGTCAAAGAAAGTCAACAACAGTGGACAGATCTTACCCGGTTGGTAAAGAGTCCACATAGCTAAGGATCATCTTAAGCTCACCGCCGCCGTCAACGGCGAGTCCGGCGCGCATGTCGGCGGCCATAGCGCCGGCAATATTTCGGAGGAGTGGGAGAGGGGTGGCGCAGTCGTGCTGTAACTTGGTGAGAATAGGAAGTGCAGCTGCGGTGGAGACAGTGGATCGGAGGACCATGGTGACACGTGGGGTGCGGGTGGTGGGTGATCGGAAGGATCGGACGGGCGGCTGTGGGTTAACGGCGATGGACATTGTGGATTGACGGTGGTTCCGAAGTGGATGTGTGATCGGGTGGAAAGCGGAGACAGGTACATGTTTTGAAACAGGACTTCTGTTGGTTTCTTTTATGTTTTCTTTTTTCAGTGTGTACAAACTACATTGTACAGTTCTTAGTTTTTTTATTATTTTAATCAAGTGTTTTTTTATAGTAAGTTACTATGTTTTATTATTTTTTTAATAAAAATTTAACAAACTTACTAGTAGACCCAAAAGGCAAAAACTTTTAAAATGAAAAATGAATCGAGTGTGATAGGTAACTTAATTTGTAATTAGTTTATAACCAGCTCAAATATTAAAAAGTTTTCACTAAATGAACTAGAATTAAAACAACCTTAGCGTTCATTCAAGAATTAGTTCATTTTTTATGTCAAATTTGATTAAAAAGAAAGACTTGTCTAATGTTATGAGTAAAAGCTACTAAATGTACTCTTTTTCATATTTTTATTAAATATACTCTCTTTTTGAGCTTATCTAACTAATTACCATTTTCCCTTAGCATTATTTAAATACGTATTAGTCCCTTCAACATTTTTTTATCATTTAATATTCTTCACTTAATATATCAAAATTAAAACTATTAAATTGCTATTGTTAATTTATATTTATTATTAATATTGTAAATATTATTAATTTTTTAATATAGTATCAATATTAGTATTAGTTACACACAAAATATAATAATACATCAACACTGATAATAATAAATATTATTATATTCAAGAACCATAAACACACACAAAAGAGATAGAGATAGAGAGAGAATAAATAAAAATCGAACTTTATATTTTGATTTAGTTTTAAATGGTGACCATAAGATGAAAAATATGTTAGAATGAGTAATATGTCAGATAAATTGTTAAAGGAATTAAAAGTATAGGGAAGGTGGTATGGCAAGTAAGGAAAGATGTACGTTTAGCCTAACCCGTTACAAAATGATAAAATTATCCTTGTGTATATATTTTTTCTATCTGTGTTTAATTTTAATCCGTATACAGGTGATTCAGTTTACTAGATTTTCGAAACATCGTTATCATTTTACAACTCTAATTGTGAGATAAGCTTTTAAATCAGAGGGATTTTTGATTTTATAACCTTTTGACAAGTATTTTGTTACAATCAATATAAATAAAATCAAACATATACTTAGGTGATACTTATATCGACGCTAATCATGATATCAGTTGCATGAGCATTTCATGTGTCTTATACATCAGGCATTGTAACAACTGGTTATTGTAACGATGGTATCATCGTGTCACGTTGTTTTTAGATGGCCAATATGTTAAAGATTAATAGAATTTTATCATTTTACCACTATAGTAAGGTAAGAACTTTGTTGAGTATAACACACCAACTTGCAACAAGCAAAGAACAAACACAAACTATATAAATCATTTGCCTTCACTTTGGCCTTAGATGTACTTTTTGTTGCTTTGTCCTTCAACAAGCATGTACCAACGAACGAATACAAACTACATAATCAATTTTAGTATATCAATATATTTAAATGCTAGACACAACTAAAAATATAAAAATAATTGTATATATATAAATTAGTGCATGAGTTTACATTGAAACTAAAATAAGGTGAAAATACGTTGCAACCATTAAATCAATTACACTTACAATACATTACTAACTGTAATTACATAGTTAAATTTGATAGCCAATAATCAAAATAGAAATGGGCTTTGAATTTGGGTTGGGAAATTTAATGGAGACAGGCTGTGAGGAACAAAAGGGGGACGGACAAAACCATGTCGGTTAGAGATCCCCACAACCTATCAAATGTGGTTTGTTGTTTATGATGAAATCTAAAACCAAATCTTCTGACGCATATTCTCCATTATCCGATTACACCAACTTATTAAGTTGCTGTTATTATTATTATTATTATTATTATTATTATTTGTCAAATTTATTTAATTACACAATCTTATTCCTTTTCAAATGAGCTTAGTATGTTTGTACAATATGCAACCTAATTTGTATCCCCTATATTTCATTTTTATTTCCTTAAACTTTACTAAACCTTTTTTTCCTCACCTTTGAACTATTATTAACAATACAATATAACCCTTAAGCCCCTTATGGTTTAGTTTGTTTTGCTGGTAAACCAAAAGAATTTTGGTATTTTGTTTGTTTCAACATCTTGCTGAATTTATCATGCTGTTGTTATAAGTAACGGTAGTTCGTTCTGATGATAAAAAAAGGAAGACAATAGTATATTAGTATTTAGTAACTAAAAGATAGGTCTATAACTATAACTAAGGAGATGCAGTTGATATGTCCCCTCAAATGATAACTACTATTTAACATGTGATGGGTTCACTTTACTTCTTTCTTCGTAAGTTCATGAACAATTGCATATAGTTATCTTACTTTGATATTATTATTGGTTTGGTCAAAAATTACTGAAATAATTAAGTGATCAAACTTAAAATACGAGGTTATGTGTCATTCACAAAAACGACAAATAATTGCAGTAACGTAAATGGTTGACACAAGATATAGCAAAGGAAAACCCTTGATAATGGTGAGCATCTCTGGCAAAAAGACCTTAGAAAAAGAAAATTATCCATCTGCCTTATATTTATTAATGATAAAAATGATTATAGATCGAGTGTTGGTTGCAGTGGCGTCTAACTTAAAGTGGTGATAGTGTTATGAGTGCAAAAGTGTTGTGTTTCTAAGTCATGCATCAGTCTCATTATATAGTGAAGGAAAATAATTGATATCCCGAAAATCTAGCCTAGTTACTAGGTCTTCAACTTGGGCGGCACTCATATAGCCGTTATAGACCTATTCCTTTTATCTTCATGAGTTAATCAACTAGAGCTCAAACTTCCAAGCGTGACTGAGTCTACTAGCCGTTTGGTTATCAATCTGCTAGTGTCTGCAAGCATAATAATTAGTATACACAAATCAGGATTTCATTCAAGATCCTAAGTAAAAAATTGACCCACAATGATTATATAGTTATTAGGAGCGTTAGAAGTCTAAAAAGGGCCGTAACGATGCTAAATCGGGCATTGAATGAAATTATTTATTAGTAGTGTCACACCCCGGCCTAGAAGTGTGACTATCAATTGGTATCTATTTTGAAAATATATCAGAGTTACGGGTTAAATTTAGCGAAAGATCCTTTAAGTTATTATAATATTATTTTACATTGAAATTTACTTGGGAATTAAATACCCGAGTATTCGTTTTACAAAATATTGTTTATTATATTACAAGGATTTTATGATTAAAACTTGAGCCATCTTGTAATGCGAGTTTCTATCACCATGATGACTTTAATTCTTGCTATCACTACTGAATTTAGTTATCTGCAATGTAGGAATAAACTACGTCAGTTATATGCTGGTGAAACGTTTGACTCTAAAAGCATTTAAACTACAATCATAATACAAATATAGTTTTCTTGACAAGCTTAGCGAAAATATTTCTATTCCCGGTATCTGTACCACTGCCCTACACACAAAAGTTTCTCCAACCCAAGTAGCCCTTACTGGAGAACTAGTTATGTTTGTTAACCCACAGTCACGTCACGTAGCCTTTGAATGTTTAGGCTAAATAGTTATGTTTGGATCCATACACATGTGTAATCGGTTTGAGTTGCTTTTATTCTCTATTTTGTATTATAACGTTTTAGAGATCACGTAATCTCACATAAATGTTTGACTGAATCTTTAAGGCAAACAACTCGTTTATCTTATAAAGTATAAATATGTTTTGACTGTTTGTAAAGGTTTAGCGTATTCACCTGTACCGTCGGTGTTTGTTTGTAACCTTCTTGATATGAATGAGAATGATGCTAACCTATAAATAAATAGGTTTGTATAAATACCTTGATGATGCCTCTTGATTAGACTGCAGACCTTAAGTTTGGTTTTAACGTTGATAAGTGTTAGGATTAAACGCACGCACACACGAAACTGAACACGACACGAAAGCAGTAAACGACACGAGGATTTAACGTGGTTCGGTCTAAACTGACCTACGTCCACGGGTGGCAACTAGGTATATCTTTATTGAGTGACCAAATATTACAAGTACATAATGTTGTTTATATAGAGACTGAACTAGGGTTAGTAAATTATTATGCAAGAAATCTAAACCGGGCGGGGCTTGGGCCCGACCTCCCACACCCGTCTCCTCTTTAAACTTCATATAATAAACCGGGCCAACAAGGCCTACGAACCCAACAATCTCCCACTCGGAGGCCTTGAATACTCTCGTCTGCACTCCTGATTGTACTTCTGTAATCTGAACATTAAACTTCTTTTAGTTGCCACCGCCTTCTCATCAATTAACCTGAAGGCCCGTTGAAGCTCCCCGGAGCTCCAACACGTCAGTCACGGCTGAAACTGCCCCTGACCCATTCTCTGTCCCTACCGGCTCCCACTGTAACGAACTACCGGATCCTGAGATAACCTGAGAACAAACACTCTCCATATTCAGCAAGTAATTCATTGGAGAGACTTTTACAGCTGGAATACTGGTTTTCTTAATCCACTGTCGACCTGGAACTGTAACTGAAACACGACCTGTGCTCCCACTGTCACGATGTCCCCCAACTGATTTAACCTTCCTAGCTCGTTCATCCTGAATCTTCACTTTGGCTCTGGGTTTGTTACTTGCAAAACGAACCTTCTTATGCCCACGAGATTCTGTGAACCGGATTTTGTCTTTCACCAAAACTGGATCCACTCCTTTCGATGACATATCGACCATATACAACGAACCCATTTTCTTGCCACGAGCAACAACGAGATTCCCTTTGACTACTTTCCACTGCCCATTCCCGAACTTAACATCGTGCCCTTGGTCATCCAACTGCCCAACTGAAATCAAACGTTTCTTCAAACTTGGAATAACCCTCACGTCTTTCAAAGTCCAAGAAGTACCGGCTGAAGTTATCAAATCAACGTCTCCCATACCCGTAACCTCTAAAATATCATCATTCGCTAGTCGAACCTTTCCAAAATCCCAAAATTTAAGATTCTTCATCGTTTCACTACAGTGAGTGGCATGAAACGATGCACCAGAATCCATCACCCAAGCATCAACGCTACTCTCAGCACTACAAACCCAAGCCTCATCACTACTGACCCCGTCATCTGTGTCGTCTTCTGTAACGTTCACCTCTTTCTTACCATTCGGACACTGATTCCTGAAGTGTCCTTTCTCTTTACAACCCCAACATTCAATATCCTTACGAGTCTTAGACTGACTCCTCTTCCTGCTCCCACTGCCTCGCTGTTTTCCCCTACCTCTACCTTCTGTGACTAGCATATTGCCTAATGATTCACCTGAACTTCTGCGTCTTGAATCTTCTCCCAGAATCAGATCTCGAATCCCATCGAAAGTAATATTTGTAGACGAACTACAAACTGCAGTAACTGTTTGCGACCAACTGTCGGGCAAAGAGGATAATAACAAGAGGCCTTGAACTTCATCATCAAACTTAATGTCAACTGACACTAAGCGGGACAAGATCGAATTAAGATTATTGATATGAGTTGTAACTGACCCACCCTCTTTCATTCGAGTTGTCACTAGCTCTATGATAAGATAGACCTTATTCGCTGCCGAAGGCTTCTCATACATGTTGGATAGTGCGTCCATCATACCACGGGCTGTGGTTTCTTTCATGACGTTAAACGCCACATCTTCCGACAACGACAATGTAATACAAGCCCTAGCTTTCTTGTCTAACTTCTTCCAATCTGCTTCTGACAACTTTTCTGGTTTTTCATCCTCGAACACTACATCCAAGTCTTTCTGACAAAGTAGTGCCTCAATCTGCATCTTCCACCAACCGAACTTCTGTCCGTCAAACTTCTGTATCGAAAACTTTCCGTCTTCTGCCATGGCAATGACTAAAACGAAAAACTGGATAAAACAGAGACAGACACAGCAACACGAGCCTGAACTTAACGATTGTTCTACTGAACTCTGTTAAAAAATCAACCTATTTATACGCAGCGGAATATCGAACTGAAAATCAGAAACAGAAACTTTAAACTGAAACGATAAACCTGACAAACGCGGTTGGCACTGGTTATAAGTTTCTTTAAATTTCTTCTGACTTGAAACTGTTCTTCAACGAAAATAGGATCTTGATTCGCTGTTATTGACTCGTACTTTGCAAAGTAGGATCTCGACTCGCAAAACTTCTGCCTTCTTTTCAACCTTCCGGTCGATCGCTGGATACGTCGGCTAGCTGCCAACACCGAAAACCTAGATCGACAACCTGAATCTGACCTGTGGCAACTGGTGGCAGCGAAACCCTAGCAGCAGTTAGCGGTAACGCGGCGGAACCCTAGCCCCGATCACTGGTGCGGCGGCGACACGCGGAACTGGTTCACCGTGTTCTTCGTGTGATCCGAACCTAAGCTCTAGATACCATTTGTTAGGATTAAACGCACGCACACACGAAACTGAACACGACACGAAAGCAGTAAACGACACGAGGATTTAACGTGGTTCGGTCTAAACTGACCTACGTCCACGGGTGGCAACTAGGTATATCTTTATTAAGTGACCAAATATTACAAGTACATAATGTTGTTTATATAGAGACTGAACTAGGGTTAGTAAATTATTATGCAAGAAATCTAAACTGGGCCGGGCTTGGGCCCGACCTCCCACACCCGTCTCCTCTTTTGACTTCATATAATAAACCGGGCCAACAAGGCCTATGAACCCAACAATAAGGTTTTGAATCACTTGTGAAATTATACTTGTATTTATGTGACGTTCGATATAACATGCTTTGCCTTAATAGGTTCTAACACGTTTGTGAGTTTCTCCAGTTAAGTAAACGGGTCCCGCGGTTGATTGAGATTCGTACGAATTACTTTCCTTTGGCAAGAAACCCACTATTAGTGATATCTCCCTTCCAGTTTCTACATGCCCGTCAAAATATAATTTTATTACTTCTTCAAGAAGTAACGTTTATTTAAAATCTTTATGAATGCTTTAATAATATTTTCAAGGTTAAAGGCCATAGCCTTGACCGAGTCTAAGCTATTCATAATATAATTGAAATAACTTAAACGTAGATCCTACCTTAACGGACACTCGGGAATTATAATAATAAGAAAAGAGTGACAACTTGATTGGCAAGGTTTCAGTACTAGCACACTTAGATGATTAACAGAGCGTCGAGACTTCGATACTTGCACTAACTCCAAGAATAGGGTGCAGCACATCGCAACGATCGGGCACGCTTTTCTAGGCTATGTGTGTGTTTTTAGAGGTGTGTTTTGGGATGAAAATGGCTTAAGCCCGCCACTCCCCTTTTATAGCAAAAATCTGGCTCCCGTCGTGATACGCGATGGAGCGTAGCCCATAGCCTTCGCGTATCGCGACGCCGCAATTAATCTGGGCCTGCAACGTGTTGACACATGTACCTGGTTACTTAACAAGGTCATCGCGTAACGCGATGAACCAGTGTGTTTGGCCATCACGTAGCGCGCCGCCGCCCAAGTATTGATTTGTGTGAACTTCCATGGCGTAACACGATGGATCTATGATTATTTCGTCGCGCAGCGCAATGGGTCAGAAAGTTCAGAATTTTCATTTTATGCCCTAAACTTTTGAAAATTGACATTTTTGACTAAATCTTAAGTTGGAAATTTTCGAGGTGTTACAAGTAGTTTTACAAATTTCATCCTTGATACTAAAAGAGTCTTGATGTGGTAGATGTTGTTCCCCCCCCCCCTTTTTTTTGAACGGCTAGCGATTCCTTCAAATAAGTTACTGGCTAAATTCACCACATCGGTATACTCGTCTTTCGATCCTGAAAAAACCCTTACCCAAGGCCAACATCCGTGAACACTTGCCCGAATTCACAAACATTTATTGTGTGAGCTTGTGAATTTCGGACTAAAATGAACATCTTTGGACCTCTCTACATTGTATTTCAAGTATGCACACCACCTGCTCGATAAAACGTCTAAATGAGAATTGCATGATATAAATTGCTAAACAAATTGCAACAATAGTTGTGCTATCTAAAGTAGATCACATTTCACAATCTTTTCTTCAAAAAAGTTGAAATTAATTGCAAAAATGATGGTGAAGAAGTCAAGAATGTTGATAATTTGGGCAGAAATGGCATATTGAACTTCTGCACATAAGCTTTATAAATCCGTTGGTGCAAAACACTTGATATGAATTGGAGGGAGACATTGAGATAATCAGTCAATAGACAATAAATTTACTACACAATCAGCATAATATGAATAATTGAGGGCGAGCACTCACAAATATTATAATTTTATTCTTTCAACCCACAACCAAAACCTAAGAGGGGCCAATAGAGTACCAAAAATTTATAAAGCTTCAGTCATAACTTGGGTTGGGTTTCAGTTTCTTTTGAATCATAACTCGGTTTGGTTTACAATACTAAAAAAATGTTTTTATTTTAAACAAAACACTGTTTTTTATAAATTTTTATCAGAATGTCTAGTGTTTGAACGATTAATTTGTCAACATATGAACAACAAAGCAAACATACCACGAGTTTAATATTCAAACAATTGACTTACCCACACCCAAAGATCAAATTTGGTCAACTGTCGACAATCAATCTACCAAAACATTGCAAAAGGATTTGAAGCCAATGGTCCAGAGATTAAATATTCGCCCTGACAATTAAATTTTTTGTTTATGTAAAAAATTGAACCAAAATAATGAACTTGGATCTAAAGCTTTTGACAAAGGTTTTTGCTAACCACTTGTTAGTGAAACGTTTGACTGAAAATTATGAAATTGGGTTATAAGTCCAATAACAAGCACTCAAACACAAGTTTGGTGATGTTTAATTCCATTCGATGTGATTCAGTGCAATTCTGTTTATTTTATTTCGAGCTCGAGACAAACTTGCCCTGACTTGACTCGTGAAGAACCCTAGTGTGAGGTTAACAACGTTTAATCCGAGTGTTGGTTGTAAAATAAAACGATGATCTAAAATAATGTAATACACGAAGGAATTGAGGTTCAAATGTCATAAAATAAGTGAAGGTTAAATAATATTTTATTAAAATTCTAAGTTTAAAGAGCCAAATATTAGATTAAAGCCTCCCCTTTGGCGTCTCTCCTCTTGTAAACCCTAAAATCAATTCAAAATGTCAGCCCGCATACCAGTTGAAATCCAAGTGGAAATCATGAAGCGGCTTCCGGTGAAATCGTTGATTCAGTTCCGATCGGTCTCCAAAACATGGAAGTCTCTCATCAACAGCTCTGATTTTATTATTAAGCAGTACCGCAGCCACCACACACAGGTACAACATTTACTTGTAAAGTATGTAGATCTACTTGAAAGGTTTAGTGGCCGAGTTGATTTCAAGGATAAATATGTTTCGGTTTGGTGGGTTTGTATAGTGGTAGTTCTCGCAATGGCTGTAGAGCGGATGTGGTTGTTATTTGGAATATTTCAATTAGAAAAGCGGTTGCTGTTGTTGTGCCTAATGTAGTAGAAGGGATATATGGAACTACTCTAGGTTTTGGGGTTTGTCGTGAGACGAATGACCCTAAGATTGTCAAGATTACACATGTTACTCAACGCAGGAGAATCGACGCGGAGAGTGTAACTTGCATCCCTCACCAGGTTGAGGTTTTTACATTAAGCACAAGGGCTTGGAGAAGTTCAAATAGCAATCTCCCTCGTAAATCAATTTGGTTTAATGACTATAATAAGGTATAGATGGGGTTTTTTATTGGCTTGCTAGTTGAAGAGGTATGTACCCGCCTCAACACCGAGCAAGGCGGGTCAACCCACAAGATAAAGACATTATGAAGGCACAAAGCCAAAACCTATGCGCATGGCGCATACAAAACATGCTCAGGCATCATATGCCCAGGCACACATATGCTCGCGCATCACATATGCGCGCGGCGCATCAGCGCGCGGCGCATATCACATGCTCGTTCATATCACATCTGCCCAGGCACACATATGCTCGCGCATCACATATGCGCGCGGCGCATCAGCGCGCGGCGCATATCACATGCTCGTGCATATCACATCTGCGCATGAAATATCTGCGCGTGAGAATAAAGAGAAGACCTCGCGCATCCTCAGGATTGGCGCATATCACAAATGCACATAATCGACCTCGTCCTCATCCAAATCAGGATTAGGGCAACCTTGATTGTGCACGTCAGACAACCTTCCAGAAGGCATCTTTTTAAGGAGTAAGAATATGCTGATATTGACAGCTGCCAAATGAAAGGTCGACAACTCAGCATGACACATGTGTTACCACGTGATTACAACCAACGAGAAAGCGCCAGGTGTCCTAGAGGACACGTGGCGCAGTGCGATTGGAGGAGGCCAACGAGGTTGAGCCCAACCAGTGGAAACCCTAGCACTATAAATACAGCATCAACTTCACTTTGATGGACACATTCATACTCAATCATTGACAGTTACAGGCAGTGATATCACATTCAATCATATTGAATTACATTCACTCACAGTCAGTTACATACAAACACACAGTCACACAATCATAGGGTATTCAGCTATTAAGCAATACTCTTGAGATCCCCTTACTCACACATTATCATCTTCTCCACCATATACTTATTCTCACGCCGGAGGGTTACCCCAAAGAGGACCCCTATGTCCCTTTCTGAGGGGTAAGTTAATGGCGTTGTTCATTTTGTAGGTGGAAGAACACGGATCCAGAAGAGCCATCGGTGAAATAGTACAATCAAAACCCGAGGAAAGTAGATCTGCTACCAGTGAGGAGATCCACGTTTCTTCATTGGCGCCATCCGTGGGACTACATCGGCAATCAGATCTCATCAGATCTACATAAAAAAAAATGAATCACCATGGTTTCTGGCGTTCGTAACGTTGATCAAGCTCTGGAGGATATTGAACGTGAGGGTGTTAACGACGGACAGCAGGTTCTGAGGGTTCCGCGTGATTCTACGCGTACCACCAGCAACCGTCCCTTCGTCACAACCCCTCACGGCCAGACTGAAACTCCTCCAGACGATCTCACGTTACAAAATATGGCCGGCGCGAAACTCAAAAGGACCAATGGGTCCAGAAGAAGAAACAAATGATCCGAATGAATGGCTCATAAACGAGCAGCGGCGTCTGATGGAAAAGTACAATGAAATGGTCAAACAGAAGAAGCTAGCCGACCAAACACAAAGGCAAGCGTTTGATAAGCAGACTACAAAAAGGCCGCGCGCGCCGGAAGAAGGACATTCTGTTCACACTGCACACACTGAGTTCAGTGATGAAGAAGTGCATAGCATGAGGAAGACGCGGGATACTCATGCAGGAGGCTCACAGCTCCGCGCGCCTGTGAACATGGCGCCTGGAGCCAGAGCCGATCTGGATCTGCACATGCCGTACAGCCCACCAGTCAGAGGGCAAGTGGACGTAACCACACCCTACAGACCAGCCATCTTGGTGAAGCACTCAAAGTTCACTGCGCGCATCGCGCAGGCTCCCATCCAGCACAAGACCAAGATGCCAAGTGGTTTGGGTAAATATGACGGCACGACAGATCCAGACGATTTCTTGCAAGGTTTTTACAACACGGGAAACCTAGAGAGCTGGACGATGCCAACATGGTGTCATATGTTTGCTCGCTGCCTAACGGGCGCGGCGCGGGTATGGTTCGAGAGCTTGCCGACTGGGCAAATTGATGGGTTCGAGGAACTATTAGAAAAGTTCCAAGCCCACTTCGTACAGCAGCGCAGGCACACGCGCGATCCTGATGACATCATGCACTGCGTACGCAGGAATGATGAAACGATTGAAGATTACATCACTCGGTTCAATCAGGAGTCTCTGGCAATCGGAGGTATAACCGAGCAACTCCTGCGCGTGGCCTTTATACAAGGCGCGCGCAGTGATCAATTACGTCGAGCTCTCGTAAGCAAAGATGGCATGCCCACCACGTGGGCCAAGTTAATGGAGGCATCGCGAGTTTTCGCGAGAAATGAAAAACAGATTGCCCAAGATAGGGCAAGAGAAAGAGCGCATCAGGCTGAATCACCGCGCAGCAAAGAGAAGAGGGCCAAACAGAACTCTGTATGGTCCAGGTTGCAGCCAACAAGTTTTTCTTCCGCAGAAAAGCAAGCGCAACCAAGCTCACCCCAGCCCCAAAAAGATGTTCGTAATCGCGGGGAGGGTGACAAGAGGGAGGGCGGCAGAGATCCTAGCAGACCTCTGCCAAGAATATGGACTCCCCTCACTAAAACACCTTCACAGGTGTTAAGTACTGAGAATGTTCAATTCAAGCCCCCCAAGCAACTACACTACAAGGGACCGCAAAACAGTGGCAAATATTGTGAATTTCACAGGTCCCCGGGCCACAACACCGACGCATGCCATCATTTAAAGGATGCGATCGAGAAGGATGTAAAATCAGGCAGGCTGGCTCACTTGGTGAAAAACCAAAGAATAGAAGATGAGCAACCGGAAGGAGCCTCTGCCAGCAAGAAATACAAAAGAATCTGTGTGGCTGAGGGGGGACGACAAGGGCAGACGTCAAAAAAGAGAAGCGCGCAAATCCACGGAGATTGGCGCGAGCAGCAAGTCATCTTCCCAAGAATCAGGGGAGGCCCTTCAATAAGCAGTCCTCTCGTCATCACCACACACATTGCTCATTACGAAGTGTCAAAGGTCCTGGTGGACACTGGAAGCGAATCTGACATTATGTATGAGCAATGTTTCAGAAAGTTAGACCCGGCAGACCAAGCGCGGCTCGAAATTGTGAACGCACCAATCTGTGGTGTTTCAAATGAAATCATCCATCCCCTAGGCCAGATTCAGTTTGAACTAACTATGGGGGATGATGAGCACAAGCGAGCCGAAGTTGTCAACTTCTTGGTCTTGCCCACCACGTCATGCCACAATATGATCCTGGGTAGGGGAACGATTGCCCAATTTAATGCTGTACCGTGGCCAGCGCACGGCGCATTGGGGTTCCCTACACCAACAGGCGTAACATTTGTTTACCGCGATCATTTGTGCGCAGTGACAAGTACGCCGCGGGAAGGGAGAATGAAACTTCCAATGGCGGACAATGCGCCAGAGAAGTGGATTTTAAACCCAAAATTCCCAGAGCAAACGGTCACAATTGGCGCTACCATTTCAGACGAAACGAGATTGAGAATGAAAAGGTTGCTCACAAAATACACGTCGGTTTTCGCGTGGCAACACTCCGATATGACGGGGGTCCCGCGAGACTTGGCGCAACATTCTCTTAACACGTTCAAGTCGGTGGAGCCAATTGCTCAGAAAAAGAGAATCATGGGGGATGAAAAGGCGAAGGCCATGAATGAGCAAGTGGAGGACCTGTTGCGCGCAAACATCATCCGCCCGATCCGATACCAGACGTGGGTAGCCAATCCTGTGATGGTAAAGAAAAGCAACGGGTCATGGAGGATGTGTATTGACTTCAAGGACCTCAACAAAGCATGTCCGAAAGACTGTTACCCCCTCCCAAACATCGACGCAAAGGTGGACTCCGTGGCGCCATTCAAGCTCAAATGTTTCCTGGATGCCTACAAAGGCTATCACCAGATTCAAATGGCACCACAGGACGAAGACAAGACTGCCTTCAGAACCGACAAGGGTGTTTTTTGTTACACGAAAATGCCCTTTGGTTTAAAGAATGCGGGCGCCACCTATCAGAGACTTATGGATTCGGTTTTCAGTGAACAAATCGGAAGAAATCTAGAAGTCTACGTTGATGATTTGGTGATCAAGAGCAGGGAGGAGAGACAAATGCTCAAAGACATCGAGGAAACTCTTCAGCGCCTAACGGAAGTTAACATGAAGCTCAACCCGAGCAAATGTACTTTCGGCGCGGAAGAGGGGAAATTTCTTGGTGTAATGGTCACTAAGGATGGTTTCAAGGTGAACCCTGAAAAGGTGGAAGCCATCCTTGACATGCCTTCACCATCCACCATGAAAGAGGTTCAGAAGCTGAATGGTAGATTGGTGTCAATCAACAGGTTCCTAGCGAACCACGCCAGCAAATCTACTCCATTCGTTAACACTTTGAGGAACTGCTTGAAGAAGAGCCAATTCAAGTGGACGCCTGAGGCTGAGCAAGCTTTCAGTGAGATAAAAGAATGTCTCATAAAGCTGCCCGCGCTAACAGCTCCACTTCCTGGCGAAACCCTTACATTGTACCTGTCAGCTGGAGACCGCGCCATCGGCGCAGTATTATTGGTGGATCGCAAGGGGATCCAAACGCCAATATACTATGTGAGTCGGGTGCTGACAGACCCTGAGACGCGCTATTCCGTCATGGAAAAGTTAGTTTTGTCACTAACACACGCGTCGCGCAAGCTCCATAGATACTTCAATGGTCATCCTATTGAAGTTCTGACTGGTTACAACATCCAGCAAGTCTTGCGACGCCCCGCGCTCTCCGAAAGGCTGACAAAGTGGGCGCTGGAATTAGGTGAACACACGATCACCTATAAGCCCCGTCCAGCAATAAAGGGTCAAGTTTTAGCGGATTTCATCACGGAAATCCCAGAGGGAAATATTGAAGAAGCTCAGCGCGAGGTAGACCCTCCGCGAGCAAATGATGAAGAAGATGTTTGGAGGCTATTCACTGATGGAGCCTCCAACAGCGAAGGGTCCGGCGCAGGCCTCAAACTGGTGGACCCTGATAATCATGAATATACTTATGCTATTAGATTGGACTTCAAGAGTACCAACAATGAGGCTGAGTATGAAGCCCTGCTGGCTGGTCTGCGCATTGCGCGCAAGTTTGGAGTTAAAAGGCTAGAGGCCCATGTTGATTCTTACTTGGTAGCTGCTCAAGTCAACGGCCTTTATGACGCCAAGGAGAACACAATGCCTCTATATCTAGAGCAGGCAAAAAAGCTCGTTGAGCAGTTTGACTTCTTCAGAATCATACACATCTCGCGCAGCGAAAATAAGTCTGCTGACGCGTTGAGTAAGATGGCTTCAACTAATTTTGATCACTTTGGCAAAGATGTCAGGGTGGAAGTGATGAGAAACCCGTCAGTGCAAACGCAATCTGTCCTTGTAATTCATACAACCCCTTCATCCTGGATAACTCCAATAATGGAATTCCTGAAGGAGGGGAAGTTACCGGACGATCGCGCACAGGCGAGAAAGATAAGACACAAGGCGCAGAACTATGAACTACTTGATGGTACATTATATCGACGCTCTTTCCTTGGACCGCTCATGAAATGCCTGGATGCTGAAGAAGCAAGCTATGTGATTAGGGAGATTCACGAAGGAATCTGCGGAATACACGCTGGCCCGCGCATGGTGGTTGCCAAGGCAATGAGCTCAGGCTACTATTGGCCAGGCATGTACTTGGATGCGCTAAAAGAAATCCAAAAATGCAAGGCATGTCAGAGCTACGCGCCAAACACCATGCGGCCAAAGAACAACTTGATTCCGGTGACCTCTGCATGGCCTTTCCACAAATGGGCCATTGATATTGTGGGGCCCCTGCCGCAAGCGCAAGGGCGAGTGAAATTTTTGGTAGTGGCGATAGACTATTTCACAAAATGGGTTGAGGCCAAGCCACTAGCAAAAATCACAGCTGAGGCGATGAAGCAATTTATCTGGAGCCACATCATTTGCCGTTTTGGCCTTCCTATGGAAATTGTGAGCGACAATGGCAAACAATTCACTGACAGGAAGATATCCAGCTGGCTCAAAGAATTGCACATCAACCAAATCTTCACTTCGGTCTACCACCCTCAAGGGAATGGCCAAGTGGAGCGCGCGAATCAAAGTTTGTTAAATGGGCTGAAGAAAAGGTTGGAGGGAGAATCCCATTCTTGGGTCGAAGAGTTACCTAATGTCCTGTGGGCGCACAGGACATTAAGCAAAACTAGCAATGGCGAATCCCCGTTCAGCCTAACCTATGGGACAGAGGCTATGATCCCAGCAGAAATTGGATGCCCATCCCATAGGGTACTCATGATGAGCAAGACTGATAACGAGCGCGAAAGAAGATTGGACCTCAACTTGCTTGAAGGACGCAGAGAAGCGGCTATCATCAATGAAGCCAAATACAAGAAAAAGCTGGAAAAATATTATAATCAGCGCGTTAAAGAATGCCACTTCAAGAAAAATGATTTTGTCCTTCGAAACAATGAAGCTAGCCGCGCGATACCCCCAGGAAAAATGTCCCCCAATTGGGAGGGACCTTATCAAATTTCAGAAGATTTGGGGAAAGGCGCGTACACTTTAAAAGATTTGAATGGAAAAAAGATACCGCGCGCGTGGAACGCGGCACAGCTTAGAAAATGCTTCATGTAAAAGTTCAAATATGTAATCAAGGCTTTTAAGCCATCATGAATGATGATTCGCGCTATCTTTCAATATTTGTTCTATTACCTTTGCATACATGTTTCACACTTCCTTTATTAATTTGGAGCAATATGACAACACTATATTGACTTCAAAACAAAATAAAACGAAGTAAAACATACATGCGCGAGCCTTAGCTCAAACGCGTTAACGAGTCTTAACTCTAAAACGTCAGGGCCTTAGCCCAAACCTACGAGCCTTAGCTCAAACACGTTAATGAGTCTTAACTCTAAAAACGTCAGGGCCTTAGCCCAAAACAAAGAGCCTTAGCTCAAAACACTCACAAACATCCATCTTACATCCCGCGCAGCCTGATCATAAAAATCCTTAAACACAACTAAGGCAAAGTACATGCCATATCATAGTTGTTAAGGTCTCAGGTCGAGGTCGCGCGCGGAATCATAGTGGATATCTGAGTAACACATGCTGACATGTAATGGCTAAAACTCATACTTCCATATAAAAACCGCGCGACAACGACGCGCAAAAAAGGAATTGAGAAAAGATATCGCGCATGTCAGCATAAACAAGATACTGCGAAACCACTTACAAAATAGGACTATGGTTAAGTGAATAATTTCCTTACAACCTTGTTCTTATTTTAACGTGCAAGCATATCTTATATCTATACAAGCAAACATGAAGAGATGAATGGAAATGCGCAAGATGTGAAAAAGAGAAAACAAGTTTCATTCCATACAATTGAAATTTACAAGTATGATGAGTTACAAATTACAAGTATAAAAAAAAAAAATATAAAATTTGATGAAGGGCTTCTCAAGTCTCCACGTCGACGTCAGCCGCTTCATCACCCTCATCATCTCCCTCAGCATCTGGCGCGGCACGCTCCTCATCTCCGAACTGACCATAGTCAAGTTCATCCTCCTCAATGGAGTCTTCTATCACGACGGTGTCAGGAGCAGATTCTTTCGCCGCGCCAGAGCCGCTGGCAGGGGCAACATCCCCCGCGCCACCATCATCGCCACCAGCCTTCTCGCATTCATCGAGCAACTTCTTTAGCGCGCCGAGGTCGGGCTGGTCAGCAAGCGCAGCTATCTGCAAATCATTAGAAAAGTATTGAGTACAAAACACTTGGAAAATTAATCAAGAAAAACTCATTAAGGTAAAGGTACCTGCATAAGGATGGGGATGGGAGTATTCATATACTTCTCCCCCACCGCGGCCATGTCCGCGCAGGCCGCGTCGCTCTTGTAAGGGTACTCGGATGGGTTCTTCTTCAACATGCCATATTCATACCCATCCGTAAACCCTTCAGCTCGACCCACCAAGCGCGCGGCAGCATTGCAGTCCATCACAAGGGCCTGAAACTCGGCGGAATATTTCATCGCCAAAGCGCAACGAGTCATGCCCTGTGACACCAGCCATTGGCGATCCTGCGCGAGGCCAGCAACAGACGTCTCGAGGGCAGGAACCTGGGAGTTTAATAACTCAACAGTTTCCTTGGTCTTTTTTAGCTCCTCTTTATCAGACGCTGCTGCCGCCAAAATTTTTTCTTTCTCCGCCTGCGCAGCATCAAGTGCTTCCTGGCTGGACGCTGCCGTCGCCAAGGCCTCATCTCTATCGGCCTGCGCGGCCGCCAACTCCTTCTTCAGGCGTGCAACCTCGCTCTCCAGTGATGATTTCTCAGTGATACTCTGGACGATAGCTTGGTCACGCGCCTCCGCCTGCTGTTCCAAGACATGCACTCTCCGCGCGTACTTGGCAACTTCGGCCTCCGCCACCTGCTGCTTCTCCCGCGCAGCTTGGAGCTCATGCCCGCGCTTAATAAAGGCGGTGTTGGCACTTGCTCGGTTTTCGCTGAGCTCCGCCTGGAGTTTCTCAGCTCGTGCGCGAGCATCGGAAAGGTTCCAGGCGGCCACCTTAGCCTCTCGCTGGGCTTCCACAAGAGCATCGCATACTTTAATATAATCACGACGAAGCTCCTGGGAGGCAGCAAAGAAAGCCGACCCAGCGAAAATATGGTCATTCAGCAAGTCCGCGCGGGTGCGCTCCTCCTGATACCTCCTTTCAGTAGGAGGCACGGCATGAGCCCAGAAGTCCTCGCATACGCCCATGGATTGGAAGGAACTGTCTTCATTAATATTCCATCTCGGGCGGTAAACGTGGTCACCTCCCTGCAAAACACAAGAAATGTTCTAAGTCATAAAACATACTTATATGGAGGTACGCGCAGCGGAGCAACAAATTAAAACATACCTGCGGGGATGAAGCAGAAAAGTCAGCGCCAGCCCCACCTGAAGTCTGCGCTGCGAAGTCTTGTGGCATCGCAGGGCTGGCGCGGTCTCCCAAGGAGTCCTCAGCTTGAGCCCCCTCATCCTCCTCATCTTCTTCAATAGGCCTCTTCTCCTGCGACCTGGAGGGCTCCAAACCAGTTTCGCGGGGAGGGCTGCGTGTAGGAGGAGGCGAGGGAGGTCTCGGCGTCGCCATTTCGGCGCGCAATACGGCTTCCTGCTCCTTTGTAATCCCAATAAGGGGAGACTCAGCACTAGCAGGAGCAGGAGCAGAACCAGCGGCGCCGGCAACGGCGCCAGGAGTGTCACCAGCAACTTGTACGCCAGCTACAACTCCTATGAACAAATCAACAAGGAAAATTGGTTTATGACTGGATCCAAAAGAAAAAATTCAGAAGACAAATGTGCAAAACATACCTTGGCGCAATTCTGTTCGCGCGGCGAACATCGCCATAAAGTTCATTCTACCCTTTTCAGAGGGTAGAACAGGGGACTTCGAAGCAGCCCCCGGCGCAGCCTCAGCACCTTGTGGCGCCTGCGGCTGATCTGCGACCGTCGCCGGTCCTGCAAACATTCAAAGGAGCAAAGGTTTAATAATAATTCAATCAGATGAAGATAAGCAAAGTATACCTGTCGCAGGCGCGGCACTGCTTCTCTCTTCAGCCGCGCGAACGGAGGAGGTGACGCCACCATACCTCAAGTGGACAGGAGGTCTGCCCACTTTCACAGGCAGGGAAGCTAAAGAAACCTTGGTGGTAAACACTTGGGTTTCCTTAGGTCCCTTCGTTTGAGCATGGGGATGAGCGACAGGGGTGTCATCTTTCTTCTGTTTCTTACTGCCCCCTGCGCCAGATTTCCCCTTAGCTTTGCGCTTTAGTAGGGGCGCCTCCTCTTCCTCCTCCTCCTCTTCCGCGAGCTCCAGCTCGTAGTTTTCGAGCGCATCTGCAAATACAAGCAACAGAACTGTTAATAAACTTTGGTATTCTAAAGGAATAAGCATAAGTGCGAAGGCTTACCAGGCGCGTCACTATCGAAGTCAAATTCCAGATCCACTGGGATGAACATGTCATCGAAGCGATCTGGGACACCAACCTCTCCAGCGCCAAGCGCGACGGAGCCACCCTCCACTTGATCATCATAAGCGGCGTGGATATAATCCTTGGTGACTGCGCAAAAAACAAGTCAAGTGATATCAGCAAAAGAATTATGTTCGCGCAGAAAAAGAAATAAAGCAATGAAATAAACTTACACAACCCGTCGACTTGGATAACGGGCTCAAGCGCGCTGTCGGCCCACAGCCTACTCATGCCGACCCCCACCAGCGCCTCCTCGCGAATTTTCTTGGCGGGGGATGGTTCGGCGGTCAGTTTCTTAACCCAGGCGCCGGTTGGGTTCTTAATAACATCCGCATCCGCGGGCGCAGAATCGATCGCGCGCATCGTCATGCGGATGGGGATTACACCAGCCATGATGTAGAAGAACCTCTCAGACCAGTCATGAAGGCTCTTGAATGATACGGTGCTGCATTTAACCTTCTGACTGCGAGGAATAAAGGAGATCCAAGAATCTTGGATCTTGGGCTTGTAAAAAAATTGAAAGCGCCGAGGGGTGGGCTCCTCGCGCTGTGATTTGCACATGAACTTGAAATGAGTCATGCGCACAAGTCCAAACGGATGGACTTGGGATATATGAATCCCGAAAAACCGTAACACCGCGCCTACAAACCTTGTCATCGGAAGACGAAGGTTGCAGTAGGTGAAAAAATGGGTGTACAGTGAAATATAGCCGGGAGGCGGGTCCGCCGCCGTTTGCCCGGCCACAGGCAACATGCAGCCAAACACAGGGGGGAAACCCTGTGACGAGATGAGGCTGTCGAGATCGACCTGCCTCAATTTGCAGGGGATTTCATTCCACCTTTTCGTGGCCTTGGTCCTCCCTACTTCCTCCGATGTGGTCTCAACAACCCTCTTCCCCTTGCCCTTTTGCTTCAATGTCGACATCACCACAGATTTCACACGGCGTCTTCGAGAAGCAATAGAGGTGATTGAGGGGTTAGAGGAGTCTGAACTATCAGACATACAACTGCAGCAGCAGATAATCGAAGATTCGAAACAATGAATACACTCAAATCAGAATATGAAAGGCAGAAATTCGAAAATTAGCAACAATGAAGATGAAGATAAAAAATTTCCTAAGGGCCTGCTTTTATAGGCCCAGGAGAGAGAAATGTGGCAACTGATCGGATTTCACGCGCCCCCACTCGCAGGTGCAAGCCAACGAGGGCGCGGCACGTGTCCCTAACACTGTTGAGGGGACATAAAAATGTAACCGACCTGCCACGGAGCAGAGACGCGCCCCCACTCGCAGGTGCAAACCAATGCGAGCGCGACACGTGTTCCAGACAGCTGTGCGAGGGGACATGAAAGGCAACTGTAGCACCTCGAGCACACGAAACGTCTGACACGTTTACGGCGCACGTCACCACCAACCAACCACGTGTTTGGACCCTTCGTTTCAACCAAATGGATAGAACTTCGCGCAACGATGGAAACAACCAAGAAAACAACAACACCACATTAAAAAGACCAAATCAGTAAGTCTAAAATCTATCTTACCGCGCTAGCGCGAGATAAGATACACATTAGACTGGGGGGGCTTGAAGAGGTATGTACCCGCCTCAACACCGAGCAAGGCGGGTCAACCCACAAGATAAAGACATTATGAAGGCACAAAGCCAAAACCTATGCGCATGGCGCATACAAAACATGCTCAGGCATCATATGCCCAGGCACACATATGCTCGCGCATCACATATGCGCGCGGCGCATCAGCGCGCGGCGCATATCACATGCTCGTGCATATCACATCTGCCCAGGCACACATATGCTCGCGCATCACATATGCGCGCGGCGCATCAGCGCGCGGCGCATATCACATGCTCGTGCATATCACATCTGCGCATGAAATATCTGCGCGTGAGAATAAAGAGAAGACCTCGCGCATCCTCAGGATTGACGCATATCACACATGCATATAATCGACCTCGTCCTCATCCAAATCAGGATTAGGGCAACCTTGATTGTGCACGTCAGACAACCTTCCAGAAGGCATCTTTTTAAGGAGTAAGAATATGCTGATATTGACAGCTGCCAAATGAAAGGTCGACAACTCAGCATGACACATGTGTTACCACGTGATTACAACCAACGAGAAAGCGCCAGGTGTCCTAGAGGACACGTGGCGCAGTGCGATTGGAGGAGGCCAACGAGGTTGAGCCCAACCAGTGGAAACCCTAGCACTATAAATACAGCATCAACTCCACTTTGATGGACACATTCATACTCAATCATTGACAGTTACAGGCAGTGATATCACATTCAATCATATTGAATTACATTCACTCACAGTCAGTTACATACAAACACACAGTCACACAATCATAGGGTATTCAGCTATTAAGCATTACTCTTGAGATCCCCTTACTCACACATTATCATCTTCTCCACCATATACTTATTCTCACGCCGGAGGGTTACCCCAAAGAGGACCCCTCTGTCCCTTTCTGAGGGGTAAGTTAACGGCGTTGTTCATTTTGTAGGTGGAAGAACACGGATCCAGAAGAGCCATCGGTGAAATAGTACAATCAAAACCCGAGGAAAGTAGATCTGCTACCAGTGAGTAGATCCACGTTTCTTCACTAGTGATGATAGCATTAACATAGACGGTGATTTTAGGTATATGATTATTTCATTTGATATGACAAATGAAGAATTTGGAGAAGTAACCCTTCCGGATAATATAGCACAAATGAGTTATGTTTTGTCTATAGCTAAGCTCAGGGGCTCTCTTGTTGTGGTTGGAGAAGACCAAAATGCTGTTAATCCAGATTACGATGTTTGGATGATGGCAGATGGTACTCCAAAATCATTTACAAAGCTCTTTACTTTTACACCAGAAGAAGATTTTAAATTTATGGGATTTCGGACGAGTGGTGAACCCATAATTGAAATTCCAAAACAAGGAGATGATCGTGTACACCTTGCTGTTTATGAGCCCTCTTCAAAACGCATCGATAATCTTGGTATTGATGGACTAATAGGATCATTTTCTGTGTGTCACTACTTCTACTTTATCAGCCAGATCTTAAGGTTTATAATGCCATTTAAAAGTGGAGAGATAAGATCTAAAGGCTTTTGAAGCATTCAGGCAAGGAATAAAGATTAAGGTTCTGTACAAGATGATCTGGTTTCATAACGGACCTAATTTTATATTTTTGGTATGCCCTTCATTGCCTCATGTTTTAGGAAATGAATGTAAGTTTTACTAGGTTTAATTTTAAATTTAATTCAACGGCATGCTTGTTGTGTATAGCTAGAATGTCTTTCTCAAAAAAAACTTGCCATGAATTTGATTTTAAATTTGTTAACTACTATTTAGAAGTCTGATTATTATTACTATTACTAAGACCATGTCTAGTCATAACCCCCCATGTCAGCCCTTGTGGGGGGGGGGGGGGGGGATGACAAAAAATGGTGTAGTGGTATAACCCCTCTTGCAATCAACAAATTTAATACTTTGATGGAAAGCATTCACAATGAATTATCAGTCTCCATAAGTCTGAAATGGTTGGTTAAGGAGATAAGACACACCAAGCTGCTAAGAGACAAGGATTTTAAATGAAACAGGCAACAATAATACATAAGTTATAATTTGCTTAGCTATTGTTTTTGACTTGATATCTATAATTTATAACTACCTTATTCTAAACCATCAAAGTAGTTAACCTATGAATGAACCAAAACGAAATACCTTTCTTTCTTCTCAGTTTGTCCATGTTTTACAAAGACATGGAGTACTTCACATTCTTAACTTCAATCTATGAGAACTAAGCGTCGTAAAACGGACATGTATGGTAATGTCATACTGGGTTCAAAACATTGCAATCTTTGAGAAACAAGCATGACAAAATGTGCAGGGTGGGTATGGTAGCGGGTCACCGAATTTTGGTTGACCTTATCCAGCTTTTGTCTTTTGAATATAACTTCCACCGAATTTTGTAGCTAGCAGATTTAAGAGTTAAGACCATCATAACCCATGTACCGACTTTTAACAATAGTTTTTAATTTCAGCAGCCATTTATGTGATCTTTCCACTTTCAACAGATCTTATAACCTTCAATATATAGCATTATTGTGTGAACTTGTGATTTTGGGGCTGAATTGAAAAAATTTGTCAGTGGCGGAGCTACACCTAAGGTGTAGGTGTCGGCCGACCCCTGTGAAAAAATAATTTTAAAGGTATATATATGTTAAAATCCTGATCGACCCTATGAAATTTGGACACCGACCCTCTTCCGACCCCTGTGAATTTTTTTCCTGGATCCGCCACTGTTCTACCTTGTATTGCAGGTATGCATACCGCCTGTTCGATATAATGAATTAAGTGGGAATTGCATGATATAATTGCTGAACAAACTGCAACAGTTGTTAGTGAATGGGAATCATAATGCATCGATCCATGAATGTTACAGAGGACAAGAAAAGAAGATAAACATCATTTGGTGGCCACTATTTAATCAGAAGAATATGAATAATTGGGGATTTAAAATAAGGGTAAGCAACCATCCACCGATTTCTATTCGGGTCTGTTCGGGCTTTGTTTAGTTTTTCGATCCACAACAGAAGCCTAAAAAGCTCTGAAAGAGGGACGGAGTACCAACCAATTCATGAAGTTTCGGTCCGGTTTCACGGACATAACTCGGGCCAGGTTTCAGTTTCTTTTGGGTCAGAACTCGGTATAGTTTGCATTACTAAAAAATCTGTTTTATTTCAAATACAACAACATTTTTTTAAAAAAAATATGTTAGGACGTTGAGAACTAAAAAGTAATCAATCGCAGATTTAGTTTTTATTTATTTTTAGTTAACGCACACATGACGCTAGAAGAAAATAGAATTACCATAAAAGTTAAAAGGAAAGATTTTTGATTCTTTCTTTGATTTGAATCCAGAAAATCCGCATGGGTTTTAGTCATCAAGATTCAAGATTGCCACTTATGTTAGGCTTGTTATTTTGGCATTCACCAAGTTCATTAAAGTTTGATATTGTTATGAAGTATTCTCTTCCTTTAGTCAAGATGATGGGTAATTTAGTTGTAGAATCCATTTCATTTTGAACCGATTTACATAATTGATTATGCAGAACTTTGTCATCGAACACCAACCCAATAACCGAACAACCCGACCCGATCTATCTGACAATCGAATTTGTACCCTCGACCAAGCTCAACTCAGAGCTCAGCTCGTGAACAGCTCTAGTGCGAGATTAACAATGTTTAATCTGAGTGTTGGTTGTCAGATAGATGATCTAGATGAAGGAATTAAGGTTCAAATTTCTAGAACAAGTTAAGGTTTAAATAAAACATTAATTAAATTCTAAGTCCAAAGTGTGTTTGAAAACTATATTCAGAATTTTTTACAAGCTGTGTTATAAATCTCACTAGGAACGGACCACCACAGACTGATTCTTTCTTCATTCCAATTTTTTTGTTTTTGTTTTTGACAATCTGAAATTCTGAATATATATATGATTTCGTTCATATCAGCTGTGTTAAACAAAATATCTTATGACATGTGTTTTTTTTTCTCGGTTAAACTTTTCCTAGCAAAATTAATATATATATGCATCCAGACAACACTAACACATGTTTGAGTTTTCAAGTTCTTCAAACAAGTACTAAAAATGGGCTATTATACACAGTGTTTTTTCAAAGATCAACAATGATAATTGTAATAACAATAAACATAAAAAAATTAAATGATTTGAGGAATTTTTTAAGCATTCTTCAAAACAAGGTGGTTGATCAATTTCGTATAATTAATTGCTATTTTTTAATATATCGTTCTTGATAGCTATCATTGTAAATTGCTTAGCTTTTATTGAGACATTGTTTTCTTCATAATTGAATGTTTGTGGACTTTATAAATTTATTCGTTAGCTAGATTAACAATTAATACTCTTTTTATTACTTGATTATTTAAGATAGATTTCATTTTTTTCTTTAATCCCGTAATCCTATAAAAAGACATGTTTATTACTGTTCTTTTTTTTTCCTAATAATATATGATTTTTAAAAGTTGTATAAAGTTTGTTATTTTTATTTTTGAAACAATAAATGTTTTGGCAAATTGATCACCCTTCTACTTAAAGAACATATCATGATAAACCGGCCTGCCCACTTAAGATAAAAGGAAGGTGAGGATGACGTCTAGTCATCATGCCCCTTATGCCCTGGGCGACACACGTGCTACAATGGCCGGGACAAAGGGTCGCGATCCCGCGAGGGTGAGTTAACTCCAAAAACCCGTCCTCAGTTCAGATTGCAGGCTGCAACACGCCCGCATGAAGCCGAAATCGCTAGTAATCGCCGGTCAGCCATACGGCGGTGAATCCTTTCCCGGGCCTTGTACACACCACCCGTCACACTATGGGAGCTAGCCATGCCCGAAGTCATTACCTTAAAATCCACAACTGAAAAAACCATCTTGCTTAACCTGGAAACATACTGCTCAAGGCAAGACTTCAACCCACAAACTTCCATAAAAAAAACTTATGAAACTATTGTTGGACCAATTGAACTTCGATAAAATAAAAAATATTATACAAAGTGAACATCCTAAAGCAATTTAAATTAAATACATAAAGGTATGTGATAACGTAATCAAATAAATCTAAAATTAACATTCATGTCTTTATTTTAGTTTTAAGTTAAAAACAAAAGATACAACCATCTCCCCTTCGTTAGATTATCTGCCATGGGGCGCAAAAGAGGGAGGAAGGGGGCGCAGAAGGGGGAGGAACACCGTCGGAAGCGTCGTCAGTGAGGGTGCGGGGGGGGGGGGGGGGGTGGAGGGGGCGCTTTCTGGACGGTTGATGCGGAAGATGTGTGGGTGTACCCTTTCTTTCTTCATCTCTCTCTCACACATATATATACATGTGTGTGTATGTGTGTATATATATATAGGGTTAGGTTCAAATAAAAACCCACTTGAGTTGTGAAAACTCTAGAAATCCATTCTCAACCACATGTTTTTAATTAAAGTTTGAATCATGTGGTCCATAATTAAAGTTAATAAAAAATGTAAACATAAATATAACATTTTCTCTCTCCTGAAAACATATAAAAAAATTAGTAAAAAATTGTTAAAAGTTAGCAAAACAATTTTTTTTATGTTTCGATGTTTTGTGTTACAACATATATTACGTGTGCAAAAAAAAAACGATGTTACATAGGGTTTTCACAACTCAAATGGGTTTTCATTATATACTTCCCCTATATATATATATAGGGAGATGATCAAGAGAAAACTCACCTTTAGAGAGAAAACTTAAAAACTCCTAAAGAATTATTTTTAATTAAAAATAAAAAAATATTTTCAAAATTCTGTTTTAGCCATTATTCTTATATTTTCTTATATTTCACTCGAAAAAAATAAAAAAAAAAACAAAAAAAAACCGCTGTAATGAACATACGTATTACTGTGCGATACCGTTGTATTACACATGTGTATTACCATGTATTTTTGAGTTTAATAGTGTTTTATTGCATATATTCAATATTTGTGTATTGTATATGTGTAGTAGTGTTGTATTATATGGAAAAGAAATAATAATAAAATAAAAGTCGATGTGGTGCACATGTGCGTTAAAGTTGTATTACACATACGTACTAATGTGTATTCGATGTGTGTATTAGTCTTATATTGCATATATACAATATTGTGTATCAAATATGTGTAATAGTGTTGTATTCTATGCAATACAAACACTTTTGCATATATGCAATGCACACTATTACACATGCGCACTATACCGACGAGGTTACCGACAAGTTTTTTTTTCTTTTTTTTGAACCAATAATAACATATAAGAATAATGGAAAAAAAAGAAACTTAAAAAAAAAGTTAAAAATAGTTTTTTAGAAGTTTTTAGGAGTTTTAAAGTTTTCTTTTTAAAAGCAGTTTTCACTAGAACCCGCCTATATATATATATATATTATATTGGGACGCCCAAGGGGCTTTAAACCATAGTGGGGCGGGCTTCGAAGTCCCGTGACGATAACGTGGCACTGCGGAGGGGCTTCGAAGCCCCCCACCATAAAGACCAGTCCACGTATTCGATTTGATTCCAACTTATTAGGTTCATCTAATAAGTTTTTTTGTTTGATGTTACTAATTCGATTCCAACCTATCATATATTCGGGTTTAAACCAAGGTAAAATGCCATTGTCCACAGAGTGAATTAGGTCTAAGTGGAAGATTAAAACATAAATCTCATGGGTAACATTAAAATTTAATTTTTTGTACTGTATTTCATACAATATAAACGAAACAAAGATAGAAACACAAAAATAAATATATTTAACCACATGGGGTGCAATTTTTTTCTCTTCGGTTTTTGAAAGCTTGATATCAAGCCATTACACCATCTTCTTTTACTTTATCAAACGTTTCTTTTTCGAGCACACAAATTAACGCATTCTTTAAATACTCATCACCCATTCGCTTGCACAAATTCGTATTGATAAGCTTCATTTTAGAAAAACATATTTCAACGATTGCAGTTGCAATCGATAAAATCAACAATAGCTTCAACATTTGATAAATCAAATGAAAGTGGTGTTCTTTTCGGTTTCCACCATTATACGAGCGAGGTCACATATTCCACCCAATTTTTCAAATTTATCATCTTCCTTTAAAGTGTGATAAAAGGTCGTACAATCACCCAAAATACACCATCTTTCTTTATTGCTAAGATCATTCACATACATCTCCGAAAATGCCACTACTATATTACATATGTTAAACTTGAAAAACGAATCTCATAGATTTAAACAAGACATATTTTCTAACAAGCTAGTTGAGACCTCACTAAATTTAGCTATTCCTAAGTTCTTGAATTTATATAAAAGGGATTTTTACATATTTCCCATTTCTAAACTTTGAAATTACATATTTTCTCAAAATACAAGTTTTTAATACAAAATGTACAATGCTCTTTAAGCATGGTTTGAGGAAATATGTAATTTCAAAGTTTAGGAAGGGAAAATATGTAAATGCCCCCAAAACCGTATTAAAAACTGCAACCTCAAAATGATGATTTTATTAAATCTGTTTCTATTTGATGTTTCTTGTTCAAACAAAAGAAAAAAAAAGTTAATGAATTTTATTTACTTTGGGCTATAAACTTTGTTTGAGATTTATTTTATTTGAACATTTAAAAGATAATGATTACAATGAGATTGTTTCTATTTGATGTTTCTCGTTCAAACAAAAGAGAAAAAAGTTAATGGTTTTTATTTGTTTTTGGCTATAAACTTTGTATGGGCTTTATATGATTTGAACTTTTAAATTAGTTAAGCTTTAAACAAATAGGGATAATGTGATATTTTTAAAGGGTAGCGAAATATAAAAATCACGAAATGAGAAAAAAATTACAATGAAAAGTTGAGAGGTAGATGGTTGTGGACTACATCCGTCCTTAACATCGAAATCCCTTTAAGAGCATCCACACCCATAAACCAATTCAAACCAATTCAAACCTCTACCTCGCCACAACATGCTCTAAACATTTCTTTAAAAAACCCACACATTTTACTTCACCCATAAACCAATAAAAACCTCCACTTCATCTTCCACATTATTACCTACTTTTACTATTATTTAATATTTAATAAATTACTTTTACAATACATTAATTTTATAATATTATTATTTAAAATTACTTTAAAAATATTTAATATTATCAGAAAAAAATAATAAAATTAATGTTTAAAATATTATAAGACGTTTAAAATATTTAATAAAAAAAATTATATAAATTAAAAACATAATACTAAAATATAAACATATTATAATGAAACATATCATTTAACAATTGATATATATATAAAAAAACAATTGATATAAAATGAGTTAATTGTTTTTTTTCAGCCAACAAAAATCAAAGGTTCCTCCAAAGTTTCCCCACCGTCTTGTTTGCCTTCTTTCCCCATCGCCTCGTCTTCCTCCGTTTTCCTCCGAAAAACCGCTGCTCCTCCTTCTTCCTCCGTCTTCCCCAAAAACCCACCTACCCATCACCTCCGACGTCCCCACCGCCTCCGTCTTCCTCCGTGGAGCGAGGTTTTGATTGCCGCCGGCTGGGCGACCCCAACAACGCCGGGGCGGTGATTGCCGCCGGCACTGCCCGCCCTCCATATCATCAATTTATTGTATTTTATTTGATGGTGGGCCCATTTCAAACTCCATCACAAACTTTGCATTCTCAAACAACCACCCATCCCTTCGTTTTCTTCCATCGGCAAAAACCGCCGCTCGTCCGTTTGCTCCGGTTCACTTCAACACAAACCTCACCATTTTATCCCGGTGGAGACACTCTAAAGTATCCAGAGAATTTTGACAGCCTAAAAAAAATAAAAAGAAGTAAATAAATAAAGTTGAGTTGTGTTTTGAAATAGTGGTACGAATGGAATGACGAGATGCCGTTGAACAAAAATCCCTCTTGTAAACCCTAGAAATCCTTACAGATCAAAATCGAAATGTCAGATCACATACCTGCTGAAATCCAATTGGAAATCATGGGGCGGCTTCCTGTGAAATCATTGATTCGGTTCCGATCGGTGTCCAAAACTTGGAAGTCTCTCATCGACAGCTCTGCTTTTATTATTAAGCATTACAGCCGCCACCACACACAGGTACACCATCTACTTGTAAAGTATGGAATGATGATGAATTTGATGATTGTGAGGAAAAATACGTTTCAATTGTTGATGATCATACTTTTCCCAAACAGAAAGTTTTTCTGACTCTTCCTCTGTTGGTTAAGAAGCTTAAATGTCCTAGAATAATTGGCGGCTCTCACGGTTTGGTGGGTTTCTATAGCATTAGTTCTCGTGATACCATAGAACGGATGTGTTTGTTCTTTGGAATATTTCAATTAGAAAATTAGTAGATGTTTTTGTGCCTAATGTTAGAGGAGGGATATATGGAACTGCTATAGGTTTTGGGGTTTGTCGTGAGACCAATGGCCTTAAGATTGTCAAGATTACATATCTTGATTACCACCAGACGAAGAGTATAGGAAGTTTCATTTCTGTGGTTGAGGTTTTCACATTAAGCACGGGGGCTTGGAGAAGGTCATATGGCAATCTTCCTCACAAATCTATTCATTTTTGCCTCTATGATGAGGTAGCTATAGATGGATTTCTCTATTGGATTGCTAAGGACATGATTACTATGTATCGTGTCAAAAGGAATATGATTATTTCGTTTGATATAACAAGTGAAGAATTTAAAGAAGTAATCCTTCCCGATAGTTTAGTACACATGGGCTTGAACATGTCTAAGCTAGGGGAGTCTTTTGTTGTGGTTGGTCAAGATAAACATGCCATTAGCTCAGGTTATGAGGTATGGATGATGGGGGATGGTGTTCCGAAATTGTTTATGAAGCTACTTACTTTTACACCCACAGAAGATAGCATGTTTATTGCATTTCGAAAGAGTGGTGATCCTATACTTGATGTTTTGGATGGAGGAGAAGATGACCATGGACAACTAGTTGTTTACAAGCCCTATACAAAATGCATCGATAGTCTTGGGATTGATGGATTTTTAGGTCTATTTGAAGTGTATAACTACATGTAGACACTGTTTCTGTATGATCAGCCAAATCTTATGGTTTATAATGACAAGCAAGCGGAGAGCTAAGATAAAAAGGCTTTTGATTGATACAAGCAAGGTAGGAAGATTGAGATTCAGTTCAAGATGACCCTTGTTTCGAGATGATTTTGTTTCATAAGTACATCATTTTATATTTGGTATATACACTTCCTCACCCCACATTTTAGGAACTAAATTTAAGTTTTTCTCTGTTTAATTTTAAATTTCAATACAAGCCCATGCATGCTGCTTATAACTTTATCTATTTGATGCTTGTAAGTATGTGACTAGAATGTTTATAAGAAGCTTTCTATGAATTTAATTTTAAATGTGTCAACTGCTTTGCCACCATTTGGAAGTTTGAATGGCTTCTTGAAGATGATTATTATTATTATTATTATTATTATTATTAATATTATTTTTGTTATTTATTACTTTCGATGGATAGCCGTTACAATGAATGATCAATTTTCATAGATCTGAATTGGTTGGTTAAGGAGGTAGACACGTAAGATTGTCAAAACCAAATACCTTACTTTCTTCTCTTTTTTGTTTGATTATGCTGATCTTGTTATTCAAACACATGGACTAATTCAAATTCTTGACTTCAATCTATGAGAAGTAAGCAGACAGGTGCAGTAACATGCCATACTAGGTTCAAAAAAGTTTCAATTTAGTTTGGGTCAAAACGTGTTTAGGTACATGTGGTATCATCAACTTTGAAGACATTGCAATCTATGAGAAACATTCATGGCAACATGAGCAGGACGGGCAGGGTAACGGGTCATACAAATTATTTATAAACCATTTACCGACTTTGACTGCCCATTAGATTTGAATTTGACCATATGGTACACAGTACAAAATTATTTTACTTTTGACGATGGTTTTCAATTTCAACAATCATTTCTGTGATCCTTCCAATTTCAACAGATTTTATAACTTCCAATTATCCAATATATAACAATTCAAACGTAATATCTTTATGTTTGACCAAATTGTTATTAGAGAAATGTTGACTTTTTGCATCCATCTGTTTACTAAGATCTGCATTTGATTTATGCTGTCATGTTGATGCCCTTGATTTTGACTTTTTTAATTCTGCATTTAGAAATGACAGTTGACCTTCCATTCTCTACTCCCATTTGCCTTTGCCAACAATAAACAAGGCATTGATCCTAAATAAATATAAGTTATAGGACTTGGCACTTTGTGGATGAAAAAGTTTATAATTTGTGACAAGCTAATTAACTGGGCATTGTGGAAGCTTTTTGATGCTAGAAGAAAATAGAATTACCATAAAATTAAAAGGAAAGCTTTTTGATGCTTTCTTTGATTTGAATCCAGAATATACAATTTTAGTCATCAAGATTGCCACTTATGGAACTTGTTATGATAGGCTTGTTATTTTGCCATTCACCAAGTTCATTAAAGTTTGATATTGTTATGAAGTATTCTCTCCCTTTAGTCAAGATGATGGGTAATTTAGTTGTAGAATCCATTTGATTTTGTACCAATTTACATAATTGATTATGCAGAATTTTATCATCGAACACCAACCCAATAATTGAACAACCCGACTCAATCTATCTGACAATCGAATTTGTTTGGAGTTCCCAAGCCGGCTCGTCTAAGTTCGAGTTCGCTCCGGCTCGGCTCGTGAGCAACCCTAGTGTGAGGTTAACAATGTTTAATCTGAGTGTTGGTTGTCAGATAAACTGATGATTTAGATGAAGGAATTAAGCTTAAAATTTCTTAACACAAGTTAAGGTTTAAATAAAACTTTAATTTAATTATAAGTCCAAAGTTTGAAATTGGATCCAAATTGCAATTTTGCCCACCCTTGTGTTTGAAAACTATATTTAAAACTTTTTACAAGCAACGATGTATAACTTATAAATCTCACTAGAAACGGCCCAACACAAACTTATTCTTTCTTTTTCCCAAAATTTTTTGTTTTTGACAATCTGAATATTTATATGATTTCGTTCATGTCAACTACGTGAAACAAAATATTTGATGACATGTTTTTTTTCTTCTTGGTTAATTTTTTCTTAACAAGACTAGTACATATATGCGTCCAGACAACAATAACACAATAAGGCTACATCAACAACTGTATAGAAAAAGCAGGGCCGTCTATTATTTATAGTTTTTTTTCAAAGATAACAAGTTTAAGTACATAAAGGCATGTGATAATGCAATCAAATAAGTTTAATACTAAACTTCATGTATACATTTTTAGTTTAGGTTAAAAACAAAAGATACAACACTCTCCACTTTGTGAGGGTAGTGTGGATTTTAAATTACTTTTACATATACTGAGAAAAACTTAATAAAGCCCAAGCTAAGCTCAAGCTCGTGCAGTACCTTAAACGAGTTGAAGCTCAATTGGCTTGAGCTCAATTATGTGGTGTAAAGTTGTTACATATAACTTAAAAAAAAAGGAAAACACAAGGCTCATAAAGACTCGACGAGCCTAAAAGCTTTCCATACAAAACTCGAACTCAAGCTCAATAACTAAACGAGCATTATTTGAGAAAGTGACTCTGCTCGAGCTCGAGAAGACTAGACTCATTTCAAGCCTTTTATCGATTCGAATAACTCGCGAGTAGCTCGGCTAGTTTTCACTCTCTCCTTCACCCTCACATATTATACCAAATAACAAAAATGAGCCGACTAGGTAATTCTGGCGGATGGGTTTATAACTTTATATCAGGGCTGAGCACAGTTCGGTTCGGTTCGGTTATTAGGCGAAACCCAAATCGAAACCGAAGTAATCAGTTATTTGAATATGCAAACCGTTTGGTTTTCGGTTTTTCGATTAATTTCGGTTTCGGTTTGGTTATTTTCGGTTTTTTTCAATTATGTGTTGACATTGCAAAAAAAATTAAAAAATAAAAATGCATATTTTATGATTGTAAAAGAACGTATTAGAGTACCACAGTCCACATATATATTGAATTCAATAAAACAAAAATAGGCATGTGTTACGGTGAACCATACGAATACAAAGTTATGAAATAGAATTTAAAAATTAAAAAAAGCATTAAAAATTTAGTCTCGATCTTCATTCATCATCTTATTTATTTATCTTAAAAGCTTAGTCAATTCCTCATCATCTTGATAATCTTTATCATCATCAATCGGTTCGGTTTGGTTTTTTTCGGTTTTTTAAAAATGGATAACCGAATCGAAACCGAAATTTCGGTTTTTCAAGAAAACAAAAAATTAACCGTCAGTTAATGCTTCGGTTCGGTTTTTTCGGTGCGTTTTTTCGGTTAATTTGATTTCGATTCGGTTAATTCGGTTTTATGCTCACCCCTACTTTATATGGATCATATTTAATTATTTATTGTTATAAATCCCCGGAGATTGACATCAAAACCCTAATAAACAAACAAACAATTTGCGCGCCGCTTTGGTGTTCAAAGATGCACTGTTTTCATTCCCTCGTTTCTTTAAAATTGCAGTTCTGGTAAATAAAATATAGGCATTATTAAATGCTTGCTTTTCTTTTAAAGATTTCGAGAAAATTTATTCTAGTAATATATAATTTGAAACAACAATATGTTCGTTTCTTTTTTCAAAATAGGTTCTAGGGGGACAAACGAGCCGGTTCGTTTAACTTACATTCGTTTCGATCTTTATTTCTAAAGCTTGAGCTCGGGCTCGTTTAAGCTCGGCTCGATCGAGTTTTTTTACGAGCCGATCTCGAGTCGCTAGCGAGCAGCTCGACTCGTTTGCACCCCTGAAGGCTGCATTCAAAGAATTCGCTTTTGAGAAACTTAAAAATGCAACATCAGGTTATGGTGAGAAAGCCCCAAATGTTGTATACAAAAGGAAACTTGTGAATCAACTGAGGATTGCGGCCTGATTCCCGACAATTTTTGGTATTAAAACTCAGTTTTTTTTATACAATTTTGTTATATTTTCATGTAATTTTGAAAACTTAAAAGAACCATGATTTTCTTTATTATTTATTTACATCTGCGTACCCATATTTTGTTCATAATCAGTCATTATTGCAAGCCGTAATGTTCTTATTTATTTATTGGTTGAAATTTTCTATTACAATTAATCAGTTTGATAAATACAATCAAAGTAGCAATTGTAAACCACTGTGCTCATGAAACTTTCATGATGAAAGTAAAAGGATTGATAACCACTCTACTGCTTAGTTTTGGAGACTTCTATTTAGCTTTAGCATGGTGAATACCTTTTACTGTTTTTTCTCTAAGGATGAAAATGAAATAAAGAATCATATTTTGGGTTTTGGGTGTAGCACGTTATAATCGTTATAATGTATCAAGTTATTTCATGATTACAATTCCGCAAACCAAATCACACCATGTCATGCATGTTATTCTTTTCTTTCATATTGTTTGTAAATTACGTTAAATATGTGCAATGTGTTTATTGTTTTATGGTGATGGGTACGTAAACACAAACTCAAAGTGGGAGGGTCTGACGGGACGTACATGTGCCTCCTGGTAAGTCGACTTTATGTCGAACCAACAACTAATTAGGTTGACCTTGTGTCAACGCCAGCGTGGGTTCCTTAGTAGATTTAGCTTATGCCAAGCAAGCGGGAATATCATGTTCATTTTTTTTTTACTTTATGACTATGATTGAGACGCTACATCATGACACGTAAATTTATATTTTTATATTTATATGCAAAACTTTATGAAGTCTCACCAACATTATTGTTGACAAAAATATATTATTTTAAACGTATTGCAGTTGCATGTTAAGGATCACTGAAGATTAGAAGAAAATTTAGTTCGACTTTTAGATTATAATAAACGAATACATCTCTATTTCGATGTAATGTTATTTTATTAAAACAAATTGTGTCTTGTGTTGTAATAATAATGAATTAAATAATATTATCACTTTAATAGTGTTATGAACTTATGTCCAATTAAACGGTATCTCGGCGTATTCCGCCCACACCCGAGGAATTTATGCCGGATTCTTTTGTGTTTTTATTTGGGTTCAAGGTTAAAAATAAACATATTTAAAAAAGTGTCGACTAACCGGAATAAATTGGAACCTTTAAAAATGGAAAACATGGCTGCTCTTCTTCACTATAAGGTTGGATCAATTCCATTTCAACACTTGGGGCTTCAAATAGGTGGAAATATGAACTTGAGCGACTCTTGGCTCGGTGAACTATTTAGAAAAAGACTCTTGGTGGAAAGCTATAAACTTGCCGTTCGATGGTCGTGTCATGGTTCTTAAGTTAGTTTTAAACTTTCTCCCTACTTATTATTTTTCGTTCTTTCAAGCCCCTTTGGGGGTGTTGGATAAGTTTGATCGGCTTCGAAGTATTTGTTTTGGTGGAGGGGGGGGGGGGTGTCGTATCAGAAGGCCAAGATGAGTTGGGTAGCTTGGGAAAAAGTAGCGGCTCTGATTGAGTATGGGTATTGGTTTGGGTTGCTTGCGAGACGCAAATGTTTTGTTACTTGACAAATGGTGGTGGGGTGGCGATTTAAAGACAAAAGAGGGAAACTTTGGTGAAAAGTAATATGGGCTACACGTCATTCCCCTCGGTCATGGTCCTTTATTTCGGTGAAACTATCAAATGTGGGTCCATGGTAACTAATAACAAATATTTCTCCTATACTTGAATCTTCGAAATTGAGTTGAGTAGGCTAATTCGAACAACGGTAAAAAATTAGGGAAAAACGTTGTTTTGGTTGGACAATTGGATAAGTGATAGCCCCTTTGTGAACAATTTATGTCTCTTTTTTCAAATGAAAATTCAAACTCGTGTTCGATGGCTGATCGACTTTTTATATTGGATGATATTATATGTGAGAGATGGAATTAGTTTAGAGATCCGGTTGGGCCGGTACTTTTAGAGGGGTTCAGGGGTTACCGATAGCTTGCCAACAGGTGATGACAAGGATAGCTTGCCAACAAGTGATGGCAAGGTAATCTGGTGTGAAGACTCCTCAATGAAATTTCGGTTAGGTGTCTAAAAAGTTTGTTGGTGGAGAACTCATTGGTAGCTTTAGATTATGTTTTTGTTTGGAATAATTGAATCGCTAGGAAAGTGAGTTTGTGCTTGTAGGACGGTGTTAAATAGACTACCAGTCTTGATGCGTTAGCAAGAAAAAATATTCTAGTTAGCTTAGCTGGACTACTTGTTTGATCTATGGATGTGTTGAGGATTCGGTTAACCATGTCTTTATCTCTTACAGGTTAGCTCAAATGGTTTGGAGTTGTATTGGTCAATGTTGTAAGGTCCCCCTATTTATGCCTTTTGTGTTTGGGATTTGGTCTCTTTGCACAAATTTTTTTGTTTCGTAAAGATAAGGCGTGTTCAATGTGGTTTGTCTAGTGACATTGTGGTGTATTTGAAATAAGTGAAATGACATGGTCCATTAAGGGATTCCTATCCAACTAAATAACTTGTTGGAAGAGATGAAAGTGAAATGACTTGTTGAACTAGCTTGGGTTGCAATTGAGCATAAAAAGTTGGCTTAAGTTGGTTTTAGAGGTGGCAATATCAATGGGTTGGGTTGGATTTTGGTGATGGGTTAGAATGAGTTTGGGTTAAGATGGTATGGTGATGTTCAGTTTATTTGTACATATATTAGCTTGTTAACTTAGTCGTTTTATTCGTTTAGCTTAGGAACTTTGGTACTTCATACGTGCTTTTGTATTTCAGGTCATTGATTGTTAAAGATGCTAAATTAGAGACTTGTACGAGCATGGAATGAAGTCTCAGGAAGATCGGAGCCATTACACAAGTGTTGGAAACAAAGAGAAACAAATTGGTTGAAATTCAGCTCCCAGAGTAAGCTACTCTAGGATCAGAGTAGCCTACTCCGATGCCAATTTAGGTCAGAGTAAGGCAGCCAGATTTCAGAGTAAGGCGGTCAGATTTCAGAGTAAGGGATTTTCACCCAGAGTAAGCTACGCCAGGGGTCAGAGTAGCTTACGCTGGGTCGCGAAATTCAGTTTTAAAGCATGGGCCCAGCTGCTATATAAAAGAAAAAACCCTAGATCGTAAATAATATCATTCCAACCGTTTTGGGGACGAACTTTGGCGATTTTGGGAGCTCCATAACACCTCCAATCGCTATAAAATCCATGTTTCATCATCCCGAATCAAGAACTGAAGATCATATGATGACCATGAGTTCGAGTCATACCCGGGATGTATAGTTTGTAATCTTTCAGTTTATTTCTCATGTACTAGAACAACTAATTGTAATTATCTTGATGTTAATCTACGAGTATTGATGTTTAGTATGTCCGTACATTCAGTTGGTTTAGGTTTTTGTCGATCAGAACGATTAGTTTGTCGGTTGCTATAATAATTGCTCGTAGGATTGTTTTGACCTGCTAATTACTAGAAAGCATACGTTTGCCCTTAGTTGAGTCACACTGGTAGGGACTGTTTGATAACCAGTGCCGTGTGTTAGCGAGCGTGGATGCCTAAGGTTTAACCGGTTACCCAGTCTGTAGTTGACACAAGATAGTTTATCTGTTATGTGCATGAGTTTGCTGTTAGTTTGCTTACTTGAATTCCCGGGTGTGATTTGCTTTGTTAGGGACTGTTTGATTGAATACTTGATTAATTGTTCGTTTATTATAAAACACAAACTGTTTGCTAGTGTGATCAGCACTTTGATAGAATTCACTTCATAATGTTAGGAGTCGATTTCACTGCACACTGACCACATACTCCTTGTGGTTCGACACCAACTTACCTTAGCTTGCTTAGGTGATTAGGACATTGATTTAATAGTTTTTGACTAGATAGTTTTTGACTAGATAGCGACAATCCAGTATCAAAATGGCGCCGTTGCCGTGGAGTTAGTGCGCTTAGTGTTTTTATGTTAATTGATTTCTTTGTTTAGTTTAGTTTAATTTAGTTGTTAATTTTAATTTTAGTGTAGTTTATTTTCCCATTTTACTCGGGGTGTGTTATTGTGCAGGTAACAGGTTTATGCACACCCGCCATTCAGGAAGAGGTTCTCCACTGATTTACGAGCCAGAAATCGAACGTATAGCTCGGCAGAACCGAACTCAGATCAGAAATTCAGAAATGGAAGGTCAGAACCAGAATCAAAACAAAAATCCACCACCTGAAGTTTTCCAACCCGAACCTAACCCACAAAATAACCAAAATCCACCAAATAATGACCAACCACCACCGATAAACACCAATTCACAACCACAAAACTCAGTCCGACAATCCAGAAACCGAAACCGAAACATTGACAGACCCGGGCCATCAGCCCCGAATAATACCCCTCGTCACCGACAGCTGATTATACGGGATTTTGATCATGTCAGTATTCATACCGAAGACGAATAAAAGGGAGATGAGGAGGAACGAGCACCTAGGAACGATGGTAGTAACGGGGATGAATGACGAGCTAGAAGGAATGATGGGTTTGAGCCGAGAAACGCAGATGACGAGGTTAAGGAACTGGTTAGGGTGAGAGGTGTGTCACACCCCGACTTAGGGCCTTGGTGCGACGTCCCGGGTTGGTATCCAGTTTTGAAAATATATCAGAGTTGCGGGTTTGCTTAGCGGAAGTCTTAAAATATAATATTCACTATAAAAATGTCGGGTCAGAATACCCATTGAATATTGTATAATAAAATATATGCGAAAGTCTTTTCAGAAAAATATTATTATTATATTGAAAACACAGAAGTTGTATACTTGTTTGATAATCTTAAATACCTGTCATTTTAGAATATTATTCTTTACAATATTTTAAATAAAATATCTGAGCCATCAGATCACCTCTAATAACTATGTCTCCAATCTTCTATCAGTCTTGCCTGTCAGTTCTATTCTTTACAGTTCCCTGGAATGTGGGGAAAAATACGTCAGCACACAGCCGGTGAATGATGCTGACTCAATAATACCAGTGTGTAAGCAATAATAATACCTTTGTGACAATACTCATTAGGCACCCAACTCAATTGGGTTAAAATTACCCTAAGTACATGTACAATTAATCATATACACAATATCATTTCTCTGATCAATCCCGTAGACTACCAGAGGCATGTTTGATGATATGCATGGCCTCGGGGAACTTCGAGTCACCATGTATGTATGGATCCAGACACATGTATACTCTTAATCTGAGTATGCCCGTTTCTTATTATTGTAACACAAAGTTTTAAGGATTCGTAAATCCTATGCAGACTCTAAAAGAGTTGTAAAAGTTTAGGGCGCATTCACCTTTTATGATTGTAATCAGTTTCTGACACTGATTCCTGTATATTGATCAGTTTTGGTTACTGACCCTTGTCTGTAAATCAGTTTATGTTACTGATTCCTGTTTCTATTTTCAGCTTTCTGATTGATTGATTGACTGTTATCTCGGACCTATAGTACGAGAATAATATTTGTATAAATATCTAGATCTGCGATCTAGCTTCAGACCCTGTAGTCTGTTTTGTATAGCTGTAACCTTGATAAATCATTTGTTTGTACAGAACATGTGGACCTTTAGTCCATTTATTTGTTTATTAATTATATGTCAGGTTTTTTCTTCAAGAAGAAAAATTACTTTAACTATAACCTGTGTGAATGAATAGTATATTTCTTAATTATTAAGAAACAATAATTTAACTATAACCTTTGCTTATAAAAAGTTATATTATACTTAACAGTGATCAAGGTTCGGGCTATACTCCCGACTATGGTCTAAGCTATTATTATAATGATAAAATAATAATTTAATCAGAACCCATACCTCTTACAGGTCTTTGGAGTTAGTTAGCTAAGACTGATCGAGCGACACTTCTACTTTATAACGCGTACTACTGCTTAAACCGTCAGAGCTTCGGAGCTTGGCACGTTCCACGAGACCGGCACGCAAACCGAGTGTGTGTGAAAAAGTGTGTGTTTGAGGTGTGAGATGGAATGTGCCGTACCCCTCCCTTTTATAGCTGAAATTGGGTACTATCGCGTAGTGTGATGGTCCCTTCTCTTAGGGCATCGCGTAGCGCGACGCCGCAATTGTTGAGATGCTGTCACGTATTGACACGTGGTTGGACACGTGGAACTGGTTGCTTAATGGGGTCATCGCGTAGCGCGATGTCCCTTAACCCCTGGTCATTGCGTAGTGCGGCGTCCCTTTTTTCTGATTTTTGGGGAAGAGCATCGCGTAGCGCGATGATGCTGTTCCTGGGCTCATCACGTAGCGCGATGGGTCCTGGAATCAGATTTTTCACTTTTGGTCCTTCGTCTTTGATAACTTGCCACTTCTTGGTCATACTTCCATTTTCCAAAAATACTAAAGCAGCTCATATGCGGCTCGCGGCGATGCGAGCGTGCGAAGTGCAAAGTGTGCCATCAAAACGCCACATTATGCCCATCGCCCGAGTCCGAGTCTGTGTCCCTACGCGTCGGGTGCTTCGCACCCTCCACTAGGACTATGGAGAGTGGTTAGCCACATTAAAACATTTCTATGGAAACTTGCTTCCTTATAAAAAGCTTCCATTTCTTCCATCTTTCCATTTGGATGAAATTTTCTCACTTTCTTGACATGAGATGTTTTCTTTTTCTTATTTTATTTTTCCATCACTTGTCTTTGAGATTATTTTAATCCTTCAAGTTTCAAAGTTTACAACTATAGCCCAAAATAAATATGGATTTTTCCTAGATGTTACAAGGTGATAGGTGGAGGAACAAAAACCGAGACAGAGAGGGTGTTGGAAGATATCAGGAGGAACGAAGACAGCCGATTCAGGTTAACCGGGGAGGTTTTGAGGAACCGAGGGCCAGACGAAGGAATTATGGGCTTCCGGTTCAGGGTGTTAATAGTCGATTTAGATAGGCTATTTCAAATGGTGCCTCACCGATTGTCCCACAGGTTCACATACAGGGACAACCGACATTCAAATCCCGTCCGTCCTATATTAACATTGTACCTCACTTTCACGGACTGGGATCTGAAGACCCGTATTCACACTTGTCAGATTTTTCAGCTATTTGAGGGTCTATCGGTGATGGTACATACGATCAGGATAAGGTTCGGTTGCGGTTGTTCCAGTTTTCATTAAAAGACAAAGCCAAACAATGGTTCAATTCGTTACCGATGCACAGTGTTGAGAACTGGGGTGAGATGCAGCATGTTTTTCTTAACGAGTATTATTTACAGTCGAAGACCATCGAGGCCCGAATGGAGATTAGACACTTTTCACAGTTACCGGGTGAGTTGTTTCACGAGGCCTTTACTCGTTACAAGGAAATGATTAGGAAGTGCCCGCACCATCAGATCGAGTTGCGGGAATTGGTTAAGTGTTTCGTAGACGAGTTGACATATGAAGACAGAAAACATCTTAAAGCCTCTTGTAATAGTCAGTTGTTGAATCAACCCGAGGAAGATGACTGGGATTTTTTGGAGTTTATGTGTGAAGATTCCAAGTCAGAGGCAGCTGCAGCATGAAGACGAAAACATGGGGTCACCCGATCGGTTAAATCTGCATCGAGTGAGTCAGACAGAATTGCTGAGTTAGAACGAGAACTCGCGGGTTATCGAAAAGAGAAAAAGAAAGAGGTTGGTAAAGTCGGGGTGAAGTTCCCGGTTTGTGTAGAGTGTGGTGAGTTGGGGCATAAGACAGAAAATTGCCCCGGGTTTGATGAGGACGAGTATCCTAATGAGGACGAGGTTAGTTATGCGTACGGGGATTCCAAAGGCCAGGGGTTTAATTCAAACACCTATCACCCGGGCATGAGGAACCACCTGAACTTCAGTTACGGGAACGCCGCGGGTCAGTCAAACACGAACTTTCAGGGGTCCAGTCAGAACCGACAGCAGAACAGCTACCGCTAGGGAGGTTATCAGCAGGGTTCATACAATCAGAATGGCAGTCGGGAGTATAACATAGACGGTTATCAGGGTAACAGTTCATCGGTTAATCAGAATCAGGACCAACAGAAGGGTAATTCAGGTAATTTAGATGAGTTGGTACACTCGAAGTTAGATGCGTTGTTGAAGCTTGTGTCAGATAATGAAGAAACAGTTCGAGTTGAGGGATAAGTCTTCAGAGGCGATGTCGAAGCAGATTGGTTAGCTCGCAGCAGATGTAGCGGGATTTCAGAAAAACACGGGTCAGTTACCGAGCGATACCACAGTAAACCTGCATCATGCCAGTTCAAGCTCTAAGAAAGGTAATAGTGTGCACATCAACGCGGTAAGTCTTTTACCTCATTTTGAAATTACTTGTGTTGAAGTTGAGTCACTGCCACAGTATGTTGAGGCGGTGATAGAAGATGTTAATGACGATGACGATTGTGTTGGTCAAAAGGAAACGATTTTCCAAAATGAATTGAAATTAAAAACAGATGAATTGTCTTTTTGTGAAAATTGCACTTGTGAAACATGTTTAAATAGAAAATTGACCAACACGGAGATGAGGAGGTGGAAGATAATACCACCTCGATTAAACTCCAAGACCCAGGAGTGCCATTTTTATCGATTCAAATTGGGAAGTTTAAAACTGATCGGGCACTTCTAGATCTTGGAGCATGTGTTAGTATCATGCCCGGCAGTTTATATGATCAGTATGAGTTGGCCCGTTAGAAAGTGTAAACACCACTATGGTGTTGGCGAATCAAATTCATACACTCCCTCGGGGCATGGTTACTAATGTAATGGTTCAGGTGGATGAATTTAGCTACCCAGTTGACTTCCTTGTACTTGATTATGCTAAAGGAAATATTACACAATCTGAAGTCATACTGGGTAGGCCATTCCTTACCACAGCACATGCGGTAATTGATTGTGCTAAGGGAGTTTTGGGAATTAAGTGTGGGAACCGTGATAAGCGGTTATTATTGTTTGAAAATGCTACTAACCCTCTTGTTGACAAGTGTGTATCTTTAAGCACGAATCATACAAGAGAGGAATGTTTTGTGACTGATAGGAACGAGCTGAAAAGTAGCATGAAGAGAAAAGGGTGGAATGAGAGAGTCATTAATATGAAAGATGGTGAGAAACCGACATCAAGTAAAGGAAGGAGAGAAAAGGAATTGACGAGTTCCATGGTGACCTCATCGGTTTATGAAAATACTTGAAGCATTCGAGGCATTGTCGAGCTATAGACACGCAATTCAGCGCTGACCGGGAGGCAACCCGTGGTTTGTAAGTGTGTTCTAGTTTGTTTTCTTTTTTTTGAGTCGTTGTTTGACTTTTTTCTCGAGTTTTGTGCAGCAAATCCCAAGTGTGGGGAGGTTTTGGTGAAGTGCAAGTCATGTAAGTTCGGCAAGCATTTGGTTAATTTCACGTCCATCCAGGTACATGTATATTTTGTTGTTGGAACTTTGTGGGTGTAGTTCACATAAACCCTCACGAGACCTCACTCGTCCACCCGGGCTACCGGGGGGTTTAAAGGGCTTGTTGCATACGCTAAATGCAACCGTGATTTCTACGGAAGTGAGTTAGGTCTTTTATCATTTTTAATTTGTTAACAAAATTTTTTATGAAACTAACCAATTTGGTTCGGTAATGATTTTTCTAAATTAATGATAACTCTTAAAAGACTTATGTCTTACACTTGTGAGTGGTTTGCTTACACATGTCTCGAGATTTGTGCAGATTTGGTTAGTCGTTATTGGTCAGGGGTGGAGACGTGTGTCACGAGTGTGTTGAGAGTTGCGGGCCGAATATAGTATTGCATTGTCATTATTATCAGGTGATTTTAGTTTCATAAACTATTTTGTTATTTTTACTTTAGTTGTTAGAAGTGTAATTGTATAATTTGCTTAAACCCATTACATTAGTGCCCCGAGTTTTAAATTGTTAAAAAGTCAAATTCAACCCCCTCCCTCAAACATTCGTTAATTGTTTTATTATTTTAACGTTGAGGAAAATGTCAACCTCAAGTGTGGGGATGGGGGAAAATTAAAATTTTTAGCACAATAGTACCTCGAACAGTATTTAGAAACCTAAGTTATTAACTGTCACTTATTGCTATTAATGCCAAGTTTGAGGCTTTTGGTCATGGCTGGTTTTTCAGCTTCTCGATAGTTTTTCCGACAAATGTTTTTAAAATGAGAAGTTGAAAATGGAATCGTTTAGGCAGGGATAACGAGTTAAGGGGATGGGTATACATGTTTCATATCGGCAGCATTTATTTCCAGACATTTTGTGAGATTAGCCCGTATACTTAATACACATATAATATAATAGATATAAAACATGTCTTGGCATTGATTGAGGGAAACCGGTATGTTTTACAGAATTAGAACTTGCTTGTCACATGCTTATCGAGTTCTTAATACTACCACCTGTATAGAGATTAGGACTTTAGAAAACTCGTTTCGTACCTAATTCCCTACTAAATAAATTCCTTACCCGACATTATCACTTAGGAGCCCGTTTGGACCATATTCCCTTTTCATTTGCTAAACTGAACGTTACATACCATTGCAGCCGTGGCCTTTATTTTATTTTAACCCGTGTGATGAAATCCAGTTCGTTATCGAGTCGTATATATATCGAGTTGTACTTAGTCAGACGAGTTGTAAAGTTTTAAAATTCAGAGTTGTAATTATCAATTATTGATGTTTAGTAAAAAAAAAATCTGAAAAAACAGCACAAAAACAAAAAGAAATTATCAGTCTAGTATTTCAGTTGTAATTAGCAGTTGAGTATGTAATTAGTTCGTTTGTATTCGTGAGTCTGTATATTGGTTTGTTTAACTGGGTTTCATCTACCTGAGTCACTAAATATGCCTAATCCACAACCAAACCTAAGCCTCAGCAAAACCGTTAGTCTGAGTCTTTATGCAACCGGTGGTTAATGGGTGGAGATAAGACTGACCTGCAAGCATATTAAGTTGTAACTTATATTAGGTATTTTGAGGGCTGAGACATATACTAGCACATCTTTTGCTAATCCAGATATTAAACCGAGAGGAGTGTTGATAGTGTGAGGGGTGTGAACATGTATGCCCTTACCGGAAACAAACTACACTTATTTGGGCGATTCTAGAGTTTTATTGTAACATTAACTTTATTTGTGGGTTGTCAATCTAGAAAGTGTCAGTCTGGGAAACTGTGTATGACCTTAAACCTTGCTAGTATTAATGGTGATAATTGATTGACCTATGATGGCAGTTAATGTTTACTTTAGAGTTTTGCTTGAGGGCAAGCAAAAGATAAGTGTGGGGATGTGATGTTCAGTTTATTTGTACATGTATTAGCTTGTTAACTTAGTCTTTTTATTCGTTTAGCTTAGGAACTTTGGTACTTCATACGTGCTTTTGTATTTCAGGTCATTGATCGATAAAGATGCTAATTAGAGACTTGTACGAGCATGGAATGAAGTCTCGGGAAGATCGGAGCCGTTACACAAGTGTTGGAAACAAAGAGAAACAAATTGGTTGAAATTCAGCTCACAGAGTAAGCTACTCTAGGATTAGAGTAGCCTACTCCGATGCCAATTTAGGTCAGAGTAAGGCAGCCAGATTTCAGATTAAGGCGGTCAGATTTCAGAGTAAGGGATTTTCACCCAGAGTAAGCTACGCCAGGGGTCAGAGTAGCTTACGCTGGGTCGCGAAATTCAGTTTTAAAGCATGGGCCCAGCTGCTATATAAAAGAAAAAACCCTAGATCGTAAATAATATCATTCCAACCGTTTTGGGGACGAACTTTGGCGATTTTGGGAGCTCCATAACACCTCCAATCGCTATAAAATCCATGTTTCATCATCCAGAATCAAGAACTGAAGATCATATGATGACCATGAGCGGCTAGACCCTTCGAGTCATTCCCGGGATGTATAGTTTGTAATCCTTAAGTTTATTTCTCATGTACTCGAACAACTAATTGTAATTATCTTGATGTTAATCTATGAGTATTGATGTTTAGTATGTCCGTACATTCAGTCGGTTTAGGTTTTTGTCGATCAGAACGATTAGTTTGTCGGTTGCTATAATAATTGCTCGTAGGATTGTTTTGACCTGCTAATTACTAGAAAGCATACGTTTGCCCTTAGTTGAGTCACACTGGCAGGGACTGTTTGATAACCAGTGCCGTGTGTTAGCGAGCGTGGATGCCTAAGGTTTAACCGGTTACTCAGTCTGTAGTTGACACAAGATAGTTTATCTGTTATGTGCATGAGTTTGCTGTTAGTTTGCTTACTTGAATTCCCGGGTGTGATTTGCTTTGTTAGGGACTGTTTGATTGAATACTTGATTAATTGTTCGTTTATTATAAAACATAAACTGTTTGCTAGTGTGATCAGCACTTTGATAGAATTCAATTCATAATGTTAGGAATCGATTTCACTGCACACTGACCACATACTCCTCGTGGTTCGACACCCTACTTACCCTAGCTTGCTTAGGTGATTAGGACATTAATTTAATAGTTTTTGACTAGATAGCGACAATCTAGCATCATATGGGTTTTAAAAATAGATGGTTAGGATGGGTATGAGGCAAGATGAGTAAAGTTAACCCATCTTAATCTAAGGAAAGGTTAAAATAAAAAGGTTTCAAAAACCTCTAATAAAATTTAAAAAAAATAAAATAATAATAATAACTCAAAATATAAATCAAAAACGCAAAAAGTAAAAAAAAAACTAAAATGTTTTCCCCATCGTTCTCGTTTGTTAGAAAAAAAAAATAATAACCCAGTTTTGTCTTGGTTCAGGTTCAGTTTTTACGGCTGAGTTTAGCTTTTTTTTATTTCGGTCGGTTGCGATTTCAATGTTTTTGGTTTTTTTTCGGTTTCAATTTCTCGGTTTTTATTCAGTTTCGTGGGTTTTGTTTGAAATAAGATTGGATGGAGCTTGTTTAGTTTAGTCCATTCTAACCCATAACCAAAAGTCACTTGCATTTTATCAACCCATCTTGACCCTCTTGCAAAATTATTTTGATCCATCCTGACCCATTTCAATTTTAAAATTTATCGATATTGACCCAAAACAACTCATTTGGGCTTGTTTTGCCACCCACAGTTGGTTTGCAACTTTATATATGTTGAAACTAGAGAAATTAGTTTTTTTATTAAAAGTTGGGTTGGGTTCTGAATAAATGTAGTCTAACCCATACCCCCCTTTGAACTCTCGTTATATATATAAAAAAAAAAACTCTAGAAATTGATACGAATCCCACAGCAAACATGTCAGATAACATTCCATTCGAAATCCAACAGGAAATCATCAAAAAGCTTCCTGTTATCAGTGATTCAATTCCGATCAGTTTCCAAAGCATGGAATTCTTTGGTCGACGGCCCTGATTTCATTGCCAATTACAGGGGCCAACAACAACGTCTACTTATAAGGTATGATGACTTATTAAATTTCGAGAAAAACTACGTTTCGTTTGTGGATGATGACACTTTCCCGCACCAGGAAGTTTTTGTTACCGTTCCCGTATTTGATGAGGCGCTTAAACATTCTAGACCAATTGGCAGCTCTCATGGTTTGCTATGTTTGTATGGTGATGACATGGGTAGAGCTTTTATTTGGAATCCTTCCATTAGAAAAGCAGTTGCTGTTGATGTGCCTAACGTGGAAAATGGTATATATGAACCCGATCTAGGTTTTGGGGTTTGTCGTGAGACTGCTGCTCCTAAGATTGTCAAAGTTACCTATGTTAATGAGTTGATTGATAAGGAAAGCATAAGTTGCATCAAGAAAGTTGAGGTTTTTACATTAAGCACAAGGGTTTAGAGAAGTCCATATAGAAATCTCCCTCGTAAGTCAATTCGTTTTGAGTCTTTTGACTATTCTCGGGTAGTTATAGATGGAGTTCTTTATTGGCTTGCTACTAATAGGATTTCTACTGATGGTGAAGTTAGCTCTTATAAGTTGATTTTTTCATTCGATATGACAAGTGAAGAATTCAAAGAAGTAAACCTCCCACATTGTTTAGCACAACAGTCTAGTCGTTTATCCATCTTTGAGCTAAGGAAGTCTCTTATTGTGATTGAATGTTATGGAGATTTAACAAATCCAGATATTGGTGTATGGTTGATGGAAAATGGTGTTTCAAAATCGTTTACAAAGCTATTCTTTATTCACACGCCATATAAATCCATCATTAATTTTGTAAGGGGATTTAGGAATACAGGTGAACCTATAATTGAAAATATAAGATATTATCTAGGACTTAATGGATCACTTGCTGTTTATGAACCCTACACAGAATCCATCGATGATCTTGGGATTAATGAAAGCGATGTCTCATATTTTTTTTATTCTTACATTGAAACACTACTTCTGCTTGATCAACCAGTTCTTACAATTTGAGAAAAAGGTAATGACTGCATTACAAAGTGGAGTGCTAAGAACAAGAGTCTTTTGAAGCATACAAGCAAGGTATAAACCGACATCTTGGATTCACTTTGGTACTATTTATGCAATACAGTATAATCTTCAAATTTCAAAATAATATGCATTCCTAAGTACATCACTTTATATTTAGTATGCCTTTCAATCACGCTCAGTTTTGGCATTTGAAATTAGTTATTCTAGATTTTGTTTTAAATTTCGATTCAATAGTATTTCTTTTTCCTATAATTGGTATGCAAGACTGGAATGTGGAATGGAATAAAAAAGCACACGTGTTTAGTGTTTAATGTTTAGATTTAGTTTTCGGCTTCATCTTGACTTGCATCAAAACTCTCTTGTATATGATCTTTGATGGGGCAGGGTACATGATTCTTGATATCGATTGGGTGGAGTCTTGATACACTTTGATTAGTGTTATAATAGATTATAGACTTAAGAAGTAGGAGCAAACATTATCTAGCTACTAAGGTTGCAAATGGTTGCTTTGATTAGCTTAAAAATTAGCCATTCTAGGAATTAGGATGCAACAATATAGTTGACTATATAAATGTGCCAATTTATGCAGTCATGCAGTCTATACTTTTTAAACGACTATCAATTTTATTTGATAATAACTAAAATTAGGAGATGCATATGTTATATATGTTTGCTTAAAAACATGGTGTTATTGTTTGCAATGTGTGATCTTTAAAAGTTTCCAATATAAGTTCTCAAAGGTCGAGGCAGAACCAATGCCGAAGAGGGGGCATTTGTGGCGTCTCTTGTTTCAGCATCCTCATAACAAAGATATTCTACACATTGAATTTACTTGGTAGCTATATTTTTGGCTATTAAGATGTGCACTGTTCGATTTGGTTTAGCACAGATTTGGGCTTTTGACAAAAATAAAATAAAATAAAGTTTTTAGTAAATTTAACACTGTGTATGCATTAGGAATCCGTCTTTATAAGAGTGTTATGATTAAGGAGATGTAAGATGCCCAAACCAACCTAATATGAAATCTAAATGTCAAAACTATATATATATATATATATATTTCTTCTCATCTTTCAATTAGGGATGAGCAAGGCTGTGAGACCACGATCCGGACCGAAAAATAGGTTTACATGAAAAGCATAACCAAGGGCTGGACCTTAAAAAGGGATTTTGTGTTCTATTGCAATCGGGTTCGGGTGCACTTTGTTGGTCTATAATTAGGTTTCACGCTAGCTGCTCCTTGAACAGTTTGACCTTTTGATCCCAACAATTGGACCCTGGTATGGGGCAACATAGGTTTCAAGTCCATATTAGACGTGTAGGTTTAAATTTTTGATGAAATTGCGATATTCAAAATTAACTGCTGGGTTATGATGACAAAAGGGAGCAATTGCAATATACAACGTATTGAAATTCATCATTCTCGATTAATTTTGTTTGCAATGGATTAAGTATATGTGTCTTCATGAAGTCTTTGATTACAACTCCTCGTCACCAAGCTTATGTACTTGAACACCCAACATGCATTGCTAATCTTGCGCAAGTACTGGGTGTTAATTGCCGTACTTACATACCAAAGGGTTTTTTGAATTAGTTTTTTCCTTGTTTGATTGAAATCAGGTTTATGATTTGTTTAGGATTGCTAGGCCTACATATATCGATCTATGTAATGTTAATTCTATTATCAATAACAATAAACAAGTTTTCGATCAATATCTTTTAGAAATCAGGTGGTCAATAGCATGGTATCCTTTCCTTTGGTTAAGGTTAAAATTTATAGACAATTGCTAATACATTAAAATAGCTTATACAATCCAATTTTGACCGAGAGAGTCAAAGACAATGTCAGGAAGGTCAAATTCATACCATGGAGTATAAGGAAATAACTAATAAGAGTAGATAAATTAAATGTCATGTTTGTGTTTTGTATAAATTAAATGTCATGTTTGTGTTTTTTATTGGCTATATTAAGTGTCATGTTAATGCTGAAGACAATCGATTAAGAATCAAAAATAGGTAACTGGACAAAAAAGGTCAATGACAATCAAAGGAGATGGAAGGGTTAAAATTGGGTGCCAAGTGGCACATTGGGCTGGCTGCTAGCCATTATATTACTACCACTGTTGAGATTTGGCGACACATTAGAAAACTATTATTGAACAACTATATACAAATATTGAATTGTAATAAAGTATTATAGTATAATTTTAACATTATGTCTGCTGTAGCTTGTAACTTTTTTCTTTGATAAATAAAAATAAATACGGTTCTCGATTCATAAAACTTTTATGGTATCTGAGAAGTTAGATCAAAATAAAAACCGATCTACCAAAATCAAACCCTACAAACCAAAACCAATCTGTCATCAATATGAGATGACTTAGAGAAACCCAAGATTCAAGAGAGCCTCATTGACCACAAACAACGACGGATGATTGCTGTCACAAACAAGCCAATGAATGATGCTACTATGTTTATCCCAAGTAAACCAGAAAGTGTTTTTGGACAGCAAGTTAGCAGAACCAGACCAAAAGAAGGAAAACATGAGAAAGCGAACCCTAAGGCAACATGTGTTGAAGCCGACTCGAGTCCTATACAGGGACTTACAAATAATCAATACCAACAGTTTATAAAACTGTTTTCAAAAGAAAAGGATCTCACACCATCGGTAGCCAATATGACGGGTAAACATGATCGAAGTAATAAATGGGCCATAGACTCAGGGGCCACCGATCATATAACATGTGAAGCTTCCATCTTTGAAAAACATTTTAAAAATCCTCATGAATCCCCTTTTACTATTCCAAATGGTGAGCATGTTTCTGTTGAAGGAAGAGGAGACCACACCTTGCCAAATGGAACCAAGATCAAAGGAGTTCTATACGTTCCTAATTTTAATTGCAAGTTGTTATTTGTTGGCAAACTAGCAAGAGACCTTCAATGTGCCGTGACGTTTTTTCCTGATTTTTGTGTAATGCAAGTGTTGCGTTCAGGGACATTGATTGGAGTTGGTAAATGGAATGGTGGTTTTTATCAGATGGAGATGGGGATGGTGGATAACAAGAGAAAAGCAATGACGGCTACAGTTGATGCATGGCATAAACGCTTGGGTCATGCATCACATTCCAAACTATATCGTGTTGATTTTCTCAAAACTCTCTCAACAAAGTGTAAGAACTTGGTTTGTGATTCTTGTTCAAAAGCTAAACATAAGAGATTGCCCTTTTCGGTTAATACTATTAAAACAAATGCTTGTTTTGATTTATTGCATTACGATATATGAGGAAAATATCACACACCATCTTTTACATAGGCAAACTATTTCTTAACCATAGTAGACGACTATAGTCGAGTCGTATGGGTATTTCTCTTAAAACATAAACATGAAGCAAGTAAATGTTTGATAGATTTTCAAAAAATGCAATTTGGAAGAAACGTTAAGAGGATAAGATGTGACAACCCGGCCGGGGGGGGGGGGGGGTGACATCTAATCTTATGCATGATTTTTATGCTAAAAAGTGGATTATATTGGAAACCACTTGCCTGCACACCCCTCAGCAAAATTGGGTTGTCGAACGCAAGGATAGGCACTTACTTGAAACGGTACGTGCCCTCAAATTTGAAGCCAACATATCCACAATGTTTTGTTTTGGGGAGAGTGCATTTTAAATGCGACGTATATCATAAATCTCATTCCCTCCAAAGCTAAAAGCCATTGATAACCAAACCCCATTCGAAATCATACATGATCAAAAGCCCGATTTTGATCATTTAAATATTTTTGTTTGCCTAGCTTACTATAGAAATACCGAAACAAAAGGAGATAAATTTGAAGTGAGGGGGAAACCATGTGTTTTTTTGGGTTATCCACCTGGAACGAAAGGCTACAAAATCTAGGATTTTAAGAATGAAAAAATCATTCTCTCTCAAGATGTGAAGTTTGTCGAAAATGTTTTTCCTTTCTCCACCTTTGGAAAGCTTGATAACATTCATGAATTAGAAAATTTCATAAGTGATTAGATTAGAAAATATATGGTGGATGGAAAAGACTACACATCGGCCCAAGCTCTCACTAAATCTTTTCCTATCCAAGACCCCATAAATGAGACCCCACCCATTGATTACTTATTAATACAACTTATTTCCTGTCCTTTGGATCAAACAAAACTTAATGAGACTCCAGCCCAAGAGAACTCACCTACGGCTATGGAATCTGCTCAAGAAACCCAAATCGCTGCTGATGAGGATCCTGGGCGTGCTCCAACAACTCAAACCACATTTTTTGAAAACAATAATCAACCTATACAAGAAGTTGAAAACGAGAATATTAACATTGAACCGACCAAAGAATGAAGACAAAGGTCATGACCAAAGCATCTAGAAGATTATTTCGTTTAACTTCCTCCATCTAGGGACCGCTCACAACCCACCACCAATCATGAGTCCTAAACGGTACACTCTTTGGCAAACTATGTTGCATGTGATAAATTCTCTAATTCTCACAAAGCTTTTCTAGCGGCCATTAGTTCAAATGATGAACCAAAATACTTTAGTCCAGCTTTGCAGGATGAAAGATGGATAGAGGCTATGAAAAAAAGAGAGACATGCTCTTCAAGAAAATGGAACGTGGACCCTTGAAGAATTACCAAAAGGGAAACGTGCCATAGATTCTAAATGGGTTTATAAGATAAAGTATAAACCAAATGGTGAAATAGAGAGATACAAGGCACGTCTCGTTGCATAAGGCTTCACACAAATGGAGGGCGTGGACTTCCATGAAACATAAGCCTTCTCGCCATTGCAACGAAAAGAGGTTGGACTATTCAACAACTTGATGTGAATAACGCCTTTCCTCACGGTGATCTACATGAAGATGTTTATATGAAAATACCTCAAGGTTATGATAAAGGGAAAGGATAAAAAGTTTGCAAACTTAAGAAGTCTCTCTATGGTTTAAAACAAGCTTCAAGGAACTTGTATGAAAAAATCACGGGAGCTCTTTACAAATAGAGTTCAAACAATCAAAAGTGGATCATTCCCTTTTCACACATAAGAAAGGTGATGCTTATGTCGTGGTACTTATCTACGTTGATGATGTCACTATTATGGAAGATGACCTAAATAAAATACAACACACCAAAGACCATCTTGACAAAGAATTTAGCATTAAAGATCTTGGGCCTCTAAAATACTTCCTAGGTATTGAGGTAGCTTGTACAAAAGATGGCTTGGTTTTGAGTCAAAGAAAGTATACTCTTGACATCCTAGAAGATTCTGGTATGCAAGGTTGTTAACCTAGTTCATTCCTTATAGAACAAAACCTAAAGTTAACAAAAGATGAAGAAGAACACCGTGTAGACGCTAGCCAATATCGAAGACTTGTTGGGCGACTCCACTATCTTCAGGCTACGAGACCTGACATCACTTATTCCATGAACGTTCTAAGCCAATTCATTAGTGTCACACCCCGACCAATAAAGGCGGAAATGTCGAGGCGTGACATGATTGCTCATTGCACAATGACACTATAAAGTTACAATATTTAAACAACTCATTTAAATCCATATCATCATAAATAACGCAACAATTGTTCATAAAAAATGCCAAATAGATAGATAAACAAATAACTTGTTCTTTTATTTTCTAATATCCTAAAGCCAAGATAATAAGTTTCTTCAAGTAATTCAATCAAGCTAACATCAAACCTGTAACATTGCATAAAATAGAGTTTGTCAACACGAAGGTTGGTGAGAAATTTTCATAGTTTTGGACAATAAGTATATAGTATGAAATCCACAACTAGTATATGAAAACAATAAATAATAGCAACGATTTAGATAATAAAACCGTCAATAAGAATACACTGACGACAATAATGAAATCGTCAATAAGAATACATTGACGACACCTTTCTATATGGGGATACCATATATACTCGGAATTAACGTATGATCATACTTTGATGAGGCTACCCGCCTTAGCATTCAAGAGGCTACCCGCCTTAGCATTCAAGAATTTGCACATAATCATGTAAAGCATATAACACCAAATCGAGCATTTATTTAAGTAAACATATACAATACGTGTTGTGGTTTAAGACTCAAGTATAAATCATTTGAATTTGAATAAGTATGCAATGCCACCCCCAAAATGAAAGATGGAAAACGGGGGATGAAAAAGTACTCACATTAACCAGTAACTTGAAAGATAATGTCGTGAATAATCGGAGAGATCGGTTTAACGAGCAAGACCTATATTAAACGGGTCTTGTGTTAGTAGGTAGTCTTGGAAGGGTTTAAAATAAAATACATGACAAATAAAGTAAATAAATAAAGTTTAGGATTTAAAATGTAAATATTTGAGAAATTAAAGAAACGAGTTTTGTAAAATAAGTTTACTCGAAACCGGGTCTCGGTATTCTATTCATTAGTTTTTTTCTTTTTTTACTCAACCTATGTTAAGTAATAATGTGGGTTAAAATGCGATATTGCAAAACCCTTGGTTATAAGAATACCAAAACGAGGTTTAAACGAGTGTTCGGGTTTGTCGGTTCGAGACTTGATAATTGACCAAGCTCACAGTTAACTTCCCAAAATAATAAATGTTATGAGATAACTCAATAAAATCAAAATAGACTTAACCAAGTATGTAGTTCTATTGTGAAGAACCTTAACGTTCGTTAAGCGAGTATACGACCTTATCGGTTCGAACTTGTTATAAGATCAAGTTGGTTACTGACATGCCAAGTATGTTTAGAAATTAACTAAAATTGATTTAAAATATAATCTTGAAGAAAAATATGAGTTTTGGTGGCTAAAAACACACTTGTATGTCTTAAGCGAGTGAACTCGGTTTAGTTCGGTTTTTGGTTCGGTTCTTGACTCGGAATAAGACCGAGGATGGTTACCACATACCCAATTACCATGGAACTTGTAAAATAACTTATAAATAATAATACTCAAGTTTTACATTCAAAAAGTTAACAATAAAGCTTTTAAACAAAAGTTTGGTTTTTGGTTCAGTCCTTGACTCGGAATAAGACCGAGGATGGTTACCACATACCCAATTACCATGGAACTTGTAAAATAACTTATAAATAATAATACTCAAGTTTTACATTCAAAAAGTTAACAATAATGCTTTTAAACAAAAGTTCGGTTTTTGGCTCGGTTCTCAACTCGGGATGAAACCGAGGCTAGTCACCACATACCCAATACCATGGAACTTGACAAATATGAACAATAAACTAAAATATGTAGAAGTTAAGCAAGTATAACAAGTTATATGGTTAGATTTGTTAAATATATAAACAAGGACTACAAAGTCCTCCATGTAACCTTGCCTTACTAGCCCGAAATTTCAACCGCCCGAGACCGGAGAAATGAAAGACCGAAGTTAAACAAGGAGTGTATATTATATATATGTTGTAACATCAAGCTTTAAGTATTGAGAAGTTAGTTAAAATGAAAGATTAGCTTGTGAAGAACAACCTTAGAATTCAAGAATTTGAGAGAGAAATGAAGAAATGAGCAAGCACAAATGAAGAAGATGGGTGTGTATATATAGGGTAAGTTGAATGGGTCTTTCATAAAGGGTGTTTCATGAAAACGGGTTAGTTATAGACCCAAGAAAGCACAAACTACAAATGGGTCATTCAAGTCTCCATTTTGGTAGTTTTAGTCCCTGGAGTTCGTTTTGAGCGTTTTCGGGGAATTTTAAGAACCGAAAAGGGTGTTTTTTTATCCAACAACTATAAAACAAATATTTAACATACAATTCATCATTTTGATAATATCGAAAGGTCCGGGATACAAAACGGGTCGGGTTTACATTAAGAATACAAGTATAAAATAACCCGAAATTGACAAATGTCACAATTAGTGATCCACGATAAAGCCACATGGATGCGATAACTCGGGTTCTGCGATATCTTAAGGCTACTCCAGGCCAAGGCATTCTCTTGCCTACAGAAGGCGGTATGAATCTCATCGCCTACTCTGACTCGGATTTGCTCGGTTGTCGATTTACAAGAAGGTCAAGAAGTGGATATATACTACTTCTAGGGGGTGCACCGGTATCATGGAAATCAAAGAAACAATATGTTGTTTCTCACTCATCCGCGGAAGCAGAATATCGTTCCATGGCAAGTGCCGTTAGTGAGATTCTTTGGATGAGATGGCTTCTCAAAGAACTAGGCGCACCTCCTGATGTGCCCACACCTCTTTTCTCTGTCAATCAAGTGGCACGCTACATTGCAAATAATCCCATCTTTCATGAACGCATTAAACATGTGGAAATGGATTGCTATTTTGCACGTGAAAAAGTAAAATCCAAGGAAATTCAGCCCACATGCATTAACTCGAAGATGTAAGTTGCGTACATACTCACTAAAGCCCTTGGAACACAACAATTCCGTACTCTAATCGACATTTGTGATCTTCATGCTCCAACTTGAGTGGGAGTAAAGGAGATATTCTATTTTTGGAGTATATTGGAGTATTCTTGATACATAATTCTTCTCCGTAACATTAGCCTAATTTGTTGTTGACCTTTGAAAATAAATTAGGCCTTCTTCTTATGTCTGTTGTAACTTTTTTCTTTTTATAAATAAAAAGAAATATAGCTCTCGATCCATAAAACTTTTACGCTCCTTATGATACTATCCATCAATGGTATTAAACTTATTCCTTCGTATTGTTAAACGTAATAGGCTTTCCACACGTGAAACAAATATCTCCAATATGGATGTAACAATTTCTTGTTGACTGGATGTAGGTCCCAACGCGGGTGGAACGTTTCTTGGATCAACCGAGCTTAGTGCTAGCAGAAATCACACTAAGCCACCTAAAAGGTCTCGGATCTTGAGATATTATTTCGAGTTTAGAGAGAGAGATAGAGAAAAGACGAGAGAATTAGAGAGAGATAATATGTGTAAGTTGGAAGTTTTTGCAAAAGGTTTTTTATTCTCATGGCATGCTCCCTATTTATAGAGGAGCATGCATGAGAAGTTACTTTATTTCCAAATGCCCAATGGGTTTGATTACATTTTCCTTGGGCTTAATACATACAAAATACATACAAAAGTATCAACTAAAGCCCAAATACATAAGCTTTCAATACAAAAGACTAAATTGCAAAAAATGGGACCTAACAATCTCCCTCTAGTTTTTAGTATTGAAATCCGTCAGTGTCGTAATCAAGACATTCATCCTCGGTCAGTGGAAGTTCAACAAGTCTTCTGACGAACTTGTTGAAGGCTTCAACTATCCGGTCGATGTTCTGATGACTAATGTCCTCGACGGTTCCCAACGGCGCGTTGTAGAGCTTCTTGACATCTTCCATGTGAAAACCCATTAGCTCGTGCTCGTCAAACACTCGAATCTCGTGCATGTCATGGCAGTGGATGACGGCCTCACCGGTAGTATTGTCAAACTCCCAACCAATGAAGTCTCGGAGAGTGTTGGATAGGAAGAGCTCGCCATGATATATCTCGTGACAGTCCTTTGATGCCCTATATCTCCACATTGTACGTGGCTCTCCGGTAGCTGGGTCAATCTCCAGTGGGTTCTTGAACCGTCGACCCTTATTGACTTCAAAATCCTTATATCCCACATTTGATTGAATATGAAGATAAGTCTTGACCCAGCCTTCCAATGTATCCTCATAATCACCACGGCCTAGAGCTTTTCGAAGATAGTTGATGTCGAGCTCTAGTAATGACTTATGCTCATGGTGGTTTAGATAGATCAGATCTCCGCTATATCTTCTAATGGCCCAACAGCTGTTTCTCTTATCGTACTTCGCATAGACAATCAGCGAGTCGTCATGATAGGGGTAGTTGAGCATGCGGGCACAAGCACGACTTGACACAATGTGGGTCTTTCTCTTCTTCTTTGGTGGTTCTTGTGTCAAGTCTGCAGCTGGATCTGTGACGGGCTCTGTTGCAGGGGTCTCAGAAGCTTGAGCTGGTGGCGTGTCAGGATTCGGCGAGTAGTTTATGTAGTCGTCAGTTATGTCTATCGCCTCCTCCGTTCCTGCAATTAAGTCTCCCAAGCTCTTCCCAGCTTCAATAAACTAATCCATCATCCCTATAACGCTACCTGCAAAAACTTCTTCAGGGAACAGCTCTTTATACATGTCAGCAATCTTTGAGTCTGCCTCCCTGACTTTGCTGGCAGAGTCGTGTGCAGTAGGGTCTTGTACATGTTCTTGATCATGTGGAGGTGATTGAGTGTTAACTCCACCTCCACCTCCTGCTGCACTGGCTCCAGCGTCTCCGCCATCACCTCCGTCATTGTTGTCATCATCATCATCGTCTTCATCAAAGCTGTAGTGGACGTTGTCGTCTTCGTCGTCTTCATCATCTTCACCATCATTATCATCTCCATCATCTCCATCATCACCACCAGCTTGGATCTGAGGCTGTTCAACATGTTGTGGATCCAAGTTGGTGCTAACACCATCAACTGCTTGGCCACCCTGTTGTACGATACGACCAACAGTTGCTTCGCCCTCCGAACCTACAACATGAACTCCTCGCAAGGCCACACTTGGACCCGCGGTAGGTTGTGATCCACCAATCCGAGAAGTCTCACCAGACCTTCTCCAGCTTCTGAATACAACATCAAGTCGATCCTCCAGACCATGAAAATCATCCTCCTAAATACCCATAAGATCTAAGGTGGCCTGATGCTTGCTAACGAACTCTTCATTGAGTTTTGACTGGCGTTCATTTATATGTTCTTGTTCAGCCAGTTTTGCTTGAAAGGTCTCAATATGAGCTTTGAATTGTGTATTCTCAGCAATAAGTGCGTTGATAGATTCAGATGAGTCTAGCTGAACTTCAAGAGCAGAGACCCTGGAGTTGGTGGCCTCTTTTTCGACATCCCACTTTCTAGTAGCATCTTCAATCATCTTCTTCAGACTTTCTTCTAGAGCATGGGCAGCTAGTAAGTTCCTCTCAAGTGTAGCTACTCTGTCTCTGACGGGTGGATCATAGAGCCACCCTTAAGTGTAGTAATTCTAACTAAATCGCATGTGTTTATGTTTAATTTCAAGGAATTGGAATACTATATTATATTGTGTGATTGCAGGTTTGAAAAGCTAGAGAATGGCGTTATGAGAACATAGGCGAAAACAATGAAGAAAATGGAGCTAGAACGAGAGAGATACGCAGAAAACAAGAGACGGAAGCAAGCTCCACCGTGGCCCACGGTCTAGACCGTGGACCACGGTCCACCTGAAGTAACTTTGGCAGAACCCACCCTACCGTGGGTTATATGGGAACCGTGGAAGGAACCGTGGCCCACGGTCACGGTCCATGTCGTAACAGCAATTGTTTTGTGACTTAATTGGCCGTTTTGGCTAATCCTTTCATGATCTTTTCATCAAGAAACATTAGAGGACGATTTTTGGGAGTGAAGAACAATATCTTGTGATTGGTAATCATTTTTTGGTCCATTTTAATTCATTTGATGTTGCATACAATTGATATTATGATGATTTCTCAAACCATGATTGGCTAATTCCTCTTGGTGATCATCTTGGATGTAGGGTTTAATTGATACACTATGTTATGCTTTGATTTCTAGAATAATGAGTTTGCAATGTTTGTGAGTTGTTATGATGTTCATCCAACATCTTTTCAAGAATTTTGCATTTGGCAAATTGTTGAAGCGTTATGGTGTAAATCACCACATTGCAACGCCTTATCATCCTCAAAAAAGTGGCCAAGTTGAAGTTTCGAATCGACAAATCAAAGAAATTTTAATGAAGACGGTTCGGGTTGATAGAAAAGATTGGTCGACTAAGTTGGATGATGCATTGTGGGCCTATCGCACGGCTTACAAGACACCAATTGGTACCACCCCCTATCGGTTGGTGTATGGGAAGGGGTGTCATTTGCCAACGGAGTTGGCTCACCGGGCATTATGGGCGATTAAAAATGTCAATTTGGATTACAAGGAAGCCGGTGAGTTAAGGAAGTTGAAATTGAACGAATTGGAGGAAATCCGGGATGAAGCGTATGAATGTGCCTCGAGTACAAAGAGAAATTGAAGAGGGTGCATGATTCCAAGATAAGGAAATGAACATTTGAGGTTGGGCAAAAAGTGTGGTTTTATAATTCAAGACTCAAACTGTTTCCCGGGAAGCTCAAAAGCAAATGGATGGGCCCGTATGTGATCACAAAAGTTGGGAGGTTTGGTGATGTGGAGATTGAAGACATGCAAAGTCAAGTTAAGCAAGTTGTGAACGGACATCGCCTCAAACCTTATTTGGAAGGTAAGGATTTGAAGATGATTGATAAAGATAAGGTGAGTTTCCTTCTAAGCTCACCGGATAGCTCCATTTCGTAAAAGAAAGGCCTAGGTATGTTGTATAGTGTAAATAGCTTTTGTTAAAAATTTATTTTTTAAAATTACCTTTCTCGTGCGAGTGTGTTCGAACCACGTGTGGGGAAGTTCGTACGGATTTCTTTACCGTGTTGAGGACAACTCGGGATTTTCATGGGGGGTAGGGTAATTTTGAGTTTGGTCATATTTTTGTAATTTTCTTTCTTTTAGTCGAGTGTAAAAAAAAAACAGGTAAACCGTGGACCACGGTCCCAACCGTGTCCCACGGTCCGGTCACCATAGCCGACGGTCCAAAGAGTCACCACGGTACGGTGCACTCTGGACGATCTGGAACAACATCACCGTGGACCATGGTTCAGACCGTAGCCCACGGTCCGGCTCTGCAATTTCGTTGACCCAGACCGTGGACCATGGTTCAGACCGTGGCCCACGGTGCGGCTCCTCCCGCTCCTGTTTGACGAGTTTTAAAGACTTTAAACAAATTTTAAGATTCTTTCACAACATATCCCAACCACAAAACTCACCAACCATCTCTCCATCTTCATAAAACACTCTCTCAAACCCTAATTTCACCATCATTTCTTCCAATTAACTACCAAAATCCAAGTTTCTTAACCCGATTGTGTGTGGATTTGTAAGAGGATTAACAACCCAAACTCTATTTTCATCAATTCTTAAGTGGTAACACGATTGTGAGGGTTAGGGTTCCGAAAAATTCAAAGATTTTTGGGGTTTCTTGTTTGCTTGAGACAAGTGCTTGTTTATCACCATAAACATTAAACCAAGGTATGTTCATTGTCAACTCTTTGAATACATTGCAAAATCTGTCAAGGTAGTGTTGATTTGTGTAAACCCACTTGCTTGTTTGTTATAATGGTTACAAATTGTAGTTGTGGATAAGAAATAAATGCTTGAAATTGGTGATTTTTCATGGAAAAGTTGGAAAAAAAATTAAGTGTTTATTGAAGTTTTGTGACATTGGTTAATTATATAACGAGTTGTTTATCCACAACTATGGTAACAAGCAAGTGTGGGGATGGATATATTGAATTGACTTGGTTCGTTTTGGTGGTTTGTGTGTATAGATGGGAAGGAGTTCGGACAAGGGAAAAGGAAAGGTGGCATCTACAAGTGGTCGGGCCGCCAAGCCAAAAGACAACGGTTGCAAGAAGAGCAAGAGTATGTGCAAGTAGAAATCCCAAAACCCGACTGGAGGGGTGGGGTATTATCGAGTTATGCTTTAGAATGGCAGCCGGAGTTATTTAAGGATAAGATGAGTGGTATAAGAGACAGGTTGGAAGGTTTTTATGTGTGAGAAGGAAGTGACCGACTCAGGTCTTGAAGCATTTGGCATGTTCAACAAGTTTGAGGCATTAGGTTGGAAAGCTGCTCTCTAGTGTTACGATGGAGAGAGCACGGTGTTATATGATAGGGAGATTGAGGAGTGGGTATCTACCTTGAGGTGCCCACCGTTTAGGAAGGGGTCAGAGATGAAGTTGATCGGTACCGTGGGTGGAATGACAGTGGAGAATTCTTTTGAAAGACTCAATCAAATTGCTCGGTTCGACAGCAAGCCATCCAATTCGTATGTATATCCATCGGTCGGAGATCTGTTAGACTATCCTGACAAAAGTCTGCAATGGTATAATATATTATCATCGGTATTGAAAGGGGGTAGAGGTACAGGTTCGAACTTTAAAAGAAGGGAGTTGAGAATTGAAGCTCAACTGCTGATGACAATATGTCTGTCCAATGTGGTACCCCGTCGGAGCGACATTTCAGTGGTGAGAAACAGTGATATGCCGGTTTTGGCCGCATTGATGACTGGCAAGCCGCGAATTTCCTTTCGCTACTTGGCCATGTTAAACATATGGACGAGTAGAGAGAGCAACAAGAGAAAGTTAATCCCTCACTGCCGATTGATCATGGCGATACTGAAGTTGCATGGCGCCATTCCAGCAGGCGCAATTGGGTTGAAGAAGATATTTACGGAACACAAGTTGGATGCGTTGGGGCCAGGTTGGATATATACCAAGAGCGAAAGATACCATCAGTTGAAGAATGGTAATGAGAAATGGAGAGTATTAAGGGAGGATGTTGAACAAGAAGCGAGTGAAGATCGGGAGGAAATAATGGTGGAAGGAAGTGACGATGAAGACATGGAGGTGGTTGGTGGTGATGAGAATGTGGGTGGTAGTAGATCCCAACAAAGGGGTTGGGACTATTTTTCGAGATATGCTTCATATGGAGACAATTGGGCCCACATGGGTCTGATAAATGAGGTGGCGGAGAGGCATCGGCCCTCCATTTTTGATAATTGGTCGGAGGAGTCCCGAGCACTTTTCGACCACCAAACTTTCATGGGAGCTTATCATGAACGAGCCGAGAAAGAGAGGCATGACCGTAACGAGATGTGGAACCGTGCTCACGCCTATGCGCGGGAGCACGAATCAAACATGCGGTATATGGATGACTGAAATAGGAGAATGCACGAATAATGGCATGCAGGTGAAGAGGTCGTTCCAGATCCACCAAGTGTGGATTACACTTCTCTCCCACCGTATGACGGCTCAGTTCGATACCCCGAGCCTCCATTGGATCACTCCATGTGGGTGGATCCGATGCAGTCGATGGCACCACCACCACCATCATCGGGAGAGGGCAGCAGCGGTGGAAGTGGAACTTTCAACTTTGGCGAATTTTCGGACTTTATGACCTCCATTTTTGAGCCGCCACAACTGCCCTACTACTGATGGGACTTCATTGCACCAGGTGCTCTTTGTTTTGTATATTTTGTGTATATTGGTGTTTTTATGTTATGTTTTGTGTATTTGGGGGGGTTGGGAGGAGAATGTTATGGTTATGATAATTGGTGGTGTTTTGTGTGTTTTTAATTCTTAAAAACCATACATTGGGGACAATGTATCCCAAGTGTGGGGATGGGAAATTTTTCATAAAATTAAAAAAAATTTAAAATTTAAAAAAATAATACTAAAAAAAAAAGAGGAAACAATTGAAAGAAAAACACCGGAAAAGTGGTAAGATAGGAAGGGTAAAGTCTTGGTCCCGTATCATGGTCAGGTTCCTTTGTATGATTATGGCTTAGTTGTTGGGTACAAGTTTTGTTAAATTTCTAACTAAAGGTGACATGTTTTGAGTTAGTTATCTCATGTAATAGGAGTAATTTGAGAATCGGGGTGCATACAGTAGTGAGATAGACAATGTGACCTTCCTTGTTAGAACTCGTGCAATGATTGCTTTCCGAGACCTTAGCTTAGTATGCGTGCAAAAAGGATAGAGGCAATTAGGACAAGCCTCGTCTGGGATGAGTGAGAGTGTGGGTCTTGGGAGTTGGGCCTCATACATTACAAATATGAGCGTGGGCAATGAGAGGTGCGGGGGTTTGGTCTTTAGATATCAATTTTGAACCTAGTGCTTATTGATTATTGATTACCTTGACATATTAATTCGTGAAAAGATCCGGCCTAGTTAACAAGTATGATATGTAATTATTGCTTTATTGAAGAAGTATGAAGAAATAGAAAGTTGTTAGTTTGCTTTTGTTTGCAATGTTGATATTAAAAAAAAATCAGTCAAAAAAAAAAGAAAAAAAAATTCAATATGTTAGTTAGAAAACTTATAGCATTTTGTGTAGTTGTATGTAATAACTTGGCCGGATCTGATCGCATGCGCTACTTTCAAAATTCCCATTCCGCACCTAAACCTTTGGCCTCATTACAACCCGAGATAAGACCTCTTGATTTGCACAATTACTAAAGCAATTGTAGGTGGAGGTTTGACAGCTGCATGAGTTTATTATAGTAGGATTGCACATGTGTCCGAGTATTGATAATTGGGATTACGGCATCGGATTGAGATATAATTGTGTGTGGATATTTCATGAGATAAATTAAAGAAACATGTTAGGTTTGGCTAGAGATTTAATTATTTGACTGTGTTGAAACTGTGAAGTATGCCTATAGTTTATATGAGATACAAAGAATAGGGTATGATTAGGGACCTTAACCGAACCGGGCTTGTGGTATGTTTGGTGGTGTGTTTTGAAAGCAATTGTGGTTTCAAATTTTGCTTGAGGGCAAGCAACGTGTAAGTGTGGGGATGTGACGGGTGGATCATAGAGCCACCCTTAAGTGTAGTAATTCTAACTAAATCGCATGCGTTTATGTTTAATTTCAAGGAATTGGAATACTACATTATATTGTCTGAATGCAGGTTTGAAAAGCTAGAGAATGGCGTTACGAGAACATAGGCGAAAACGGTGAAGAAAATAGAGCTAGAACGAGAGAGATATGCAGAAAACAAGAGACGGAAGCAAGCTCTACCGTGGCCCACGGTCTAGACCGTGGACCACGGTCCACCTGAAGTAACTTTAGCAGAACCCACCGTACCGTGGGTTATATGGGAACCGTGGAAGGAATCGTGGCCCACGGTCACGGTCCATGTCGTAACAGCAATTGTTTTGTGACTTTAATTGGCCATTTTGGCTAATTAAAGTGTCGTAACCGTGGCCGTTTTGTGACTTTAATGTGACGGGTGGATCATAGAGCCACCCTTAAGTGTAGTAATTCTAACTAAATCGCATGCGTTTATGTTTAATTTCAAGGAATTGGAATACTACATTATATTGTCTGATTGCAGGTTTGAAAAGCTAGAGAATGGCGTTACGAGAACATAGGCGAAAACGGTGAAGAAAATAGAGCTAGAACGAGAGAGATATGCAGAAAACAAGAGACGGAAGCAAGCTCTACCATGGCCCACGGTCTAGACCGTGGACCACGGTCCACCTGAAGTAACTTTAGCAGAACCCACCGTACCGTGGGTTAAAAGGGAACCGTGGAAGGAATCGTGGCCCACGGTCACGGTCCATGTCGTAACAGCAATTGTTTTGTGACTTTAATTGGCCGTTTTGGCTAATCTTTTCATGATCTTTTCATCAAGAAACATTAGAGGACGATTTTTGGGAGTGAAGAACAATATCTTGTGATTGTTAATCATTGTTTGATGCATTTTAATTCATTTGATGTTGCATACAATTGATATTATGATGATTTCTCAAACCATGAGTGGCTAATTCCTCTTGGTGATCATCTTGGATGTAGGGTTTAATTGATACACTATGTTATGCTTTGATTTCTAGAATAATGAGTTTGCAATGTTTGTGAGTTGTTATGGTGTTTGATTAATTGTTTGTAAATTGTTGCTTGTGTTTGATCATGATTTAAACCATACGTTCTTGGTGTCATTAGCAAATGAGATATTATGTGAAGAATTAGGGTTAAACATTAGTCAATTGATTATCGGGTAACAACCTTGCATTTTGTTAATCCAAGTACTTAGTTCCCTTTTATCACAAACAAGTAAACAAACATGAACTATGTCTAGGTGGTTCTTTCTAGTAAGCATGAACATTAGTGTTGATTTAAACCTGAAATCTAAGATGATCGCTTTCGTTTAATTTGTTTACAAATCTCAATAGTTGTTTTGCAAGTGTTTTATTTTATTTTAGTTAATCTAAAAATCAAACAATCAAATCTGAATTTACTTTTATACAATTTTAGTTTAATTCTATTTTCTGTTAAAGCTACTTTTTAACACATTTTCCACAAATTCCTCGTGTTCGATACCCATTTACCGCTCTCTATTTAGTTGTAATTGGTTTATTTTTTAGTGAGTCTTCGACTTCACGTCAGTCTCCAAGCCTTAAGTGGTCTGCCCTTAGGTTTGTGTTTTGGAAAGATTGATGGTTCATCAGTACGTGTTGATTCTTGATTCGGGTGTGGATTGTGTTGATCAGGAGGCGCTGACTTTCAATTTTGGCCTCATTCAGTTCCTTCTCCTCCTCCAAGGCTTGAACCTTTTCCTTCAACTCTCTTTTCTCCTTTTCATCATCAATCGCCTTTTTCTTCATGTCTTTGATGAATGTGAGGAGCACCATTTCACGTTCGGCCCTCTTGGTGTTTGATTCCTCTAGTGCGACGATCCTATCAAGGATAGGATCGGCGTACACCGGAGGTGTCAGAGACTTCCCTTTGGTGATGGATATTGGTGAGAAGACAGTGGAAGGTGGGGTCACAGACATGGTGGGTGGTGAGGTGATTTGGAAAGGTACGGTGATGGATTGGGTAGGCATTGGTGAGGTTGTGGAGGTAGGTGGTGTTGAGATGAGTGGTGATTGGGTTGGTATAGGTGAAGTTGTGACGGTGGGTGGTTTTGAGAATATGGAGGTGTATGGTATGGGTTCTAAGTTTGAGGCTGGTGGAGGTTTTGTAGGTGGGGAGGTGACAACGGTTTGGCTCCGAAGGCTAGTGGTTTGTATTGGTGAGCTAAATATGGATGATGTGAATATTGAGGAGGATGTGGGTGCAGTGGTTGTGGTGAGATTTCGGATGGCTCGGGCTCTGTTTAGGTTGGTTGTTAGGGTGGAGTTGTAGGTTGTGGTTGTGATTGTGGTGGTGAGGTTTGTGGTTGGTCTTAAGGTGGTGAGGGTGGCATTGGTGGTAGGAATGTTGAGATAGGTTGGTCCATTTGTAATGATTCGGGTGAGGAATCGGTTGAGTCATGAAGCATGGTTTTGGTTTTCTTGGCCATGGCTTTCTTTCTGGATTTGAGTTTCCGATAGGCTGGAATTTGAATCTTGGATACGTCTAGGTCTTTAGGACTTTGGCTAGGGTTTCTTTTGTGACTACGGGTGGTTCAGAGGTGGAAGAGGGCTTACCTTTTGTGGGAAGCTTGACAATGAGCTTGGAGGACTTCTGGAGTCTCCAAGCTTCCTCAAACGCTTCAAGGGCGGAACGTCCTCTTCTTCTTCTTCCTCAGCAATAACCTTTTCCTTCCCCGGAGCACTACCAATAGAAGGCTTATCAGTAGCCTTCCTCTTCAAGTCGTCTTTGGCCTTTGTTCTATCCTCAGGTGGCTCATCTGACGAGTGAGCCTGTTCTGCCTCAATCTCAGGCTCAGACCCAACCATCTCTCCACTTTCAACAGAAGACTCATCCCCAGCAGGCTCCGTCTCTTCAAACAATCCAAATTTTGGACCCGGCCTTGGTCCCACATACTGATGCCCCTTCCCTTTGGTGCTCAGCAACACAACAAAGATTGACAATTTGATCTCGTTCACATGATAAGGCTCTGGAAGGGACTTCTTGTCTTTGGCTTTCTTGTGTGGTGGCCTGGGTACCTCAGGTATCATATCGTCTATAAGCTCTGTACGAATCTCGGATACATGAGCCATGTAGAGTCATTCTTTGCATTTGCAAACATGCATAAGAATATCCTCCGAGAGTAGTTGAACTTCTCTCGAGTCGTCAAAGCAAACATAATGCGAACCCAGTCAATCCTCATGCTATCGAAACCTCCACGAATATCAGCGAAGCAATGAGTCACGATGTGGAAGAGAAACCTCCAATATGGTGGGAGGTGCTTCTTTTCCAAGCTCTTCCATTCCGTGTTATATCCCATCTGAGTCACAAATTCAGCCAACTTCGCCCTGTCACCTTTCTCATATGTGTAATCTGGCTCGTCTGTGATCTTTAATACCCGTCTTATATCTCCTTCTGTTATCATCAATTCCTTCCCAGCAACCTTGGTTATAAATGATGAAGCGTCATCAGCAACATTAGCAAAAGCCCAGAAATCCAGTACCCATTTGGAGTATATGGCTAGGTTGGCAGTGATAGCATGTGCGAGAGGTGATTGCCTTAGCCCCTTGACCATAGAAGTGAATACTTTGTCCTCTTTAGATTTTGGAAGCCCGAGAGCACAGAACTAATTATGACCCTGAAATACCATAAGATCATGAGAATCATCATTGAATAAGAACTAATTTTAGATAAGTTATATACAAGAGTTTCAAATATTCACATGCACTTTGAATTTACTTTGACTTAATTAATTACATATTTAATTACTTTCATACATTTTGTTTTAATAAGTTGAAAATTTGATTTTAGTCTATTTTCAAGTCAATAAGTTCAAAATATATAGTCTATGTATGTCCAAAACAGTCCATGAGTCAAACAGTCCAGTAATGTCCAAACAGCCCAGTAGCATTGGTTTCAAAACCCTGAAAATTTTGCTAAGTACAAAAATTTCGCATGCCCCTTATTTCGCTTTGCATGGTCAGGCGAAGCGAAACAGAAATTATTTCGCTTCGCATGTCCAGGCAAAGCGGCGAAGCGAAACAGAGTATTTCTCTTCGCATGTCCAAGCGAAGCGAAACAGAAAGTATTTCCCTTCGCATGTCCAGGCGAAGCGAAACAGACATTATTTCGCTTCGCATGTCCAGGCGAAGTGAAACAGAAAGTATATCGCTTCGCATGTCCAGGCGAAGCGAACAGAAAGTATTTCGCTTCGCATATCCTGGCGGAGCGAAACAGACATTATTTCGCTTCGCATGGTCATGCGATAGAGATTACTTAGCCCATTTTTGTTTCTTTTTCTGTCCTTGGGTGTCTCCTAGGCTCGAATTAGGTTTCTGGAAAGTTTGGGTGAGAACCCCTTTGGTTCAAATGGTCAATCGGACCCCAAAAGGTATGAACAAACCCTAGATCTATAACTGTACAAAGTTAAGCCTAAAACTAACAAACAATGATGATAATCATAAACTAAGTGCCTAATTAAAGACTTTTAAGCATGATATCAACACAGATCAGAAGATCCGTGTGTAGATCTAGCCGACGGTTCATATAAACCGCCGCCTTGATCTCCGTGAACCCAGAAAATAAGAAGATGAACGATTGATGGTTCAAGGTGTTATACCGATGGCGTGGGATCAGGATTCATCATCAAATATGATTATGAGGGCCGGATTGTTGAATGTTCTAAGAGAAAATTTAGGGTTTGGGTGATAAAGATAAGAGAGAAGAGAGAGAGTGGGTCTGTGAAATGTGTTGGTGAATAGTGAAAGAGTTTTTGGTGACCCATATATATTGGGTCAGCCTATCTCGCGATAAGGTCAAAACATCGCGAGTATTCACCGAAAATATTTGCATTTTCAAACCCGAAAAACATTCACCTACCGAATCCAAGCACTCGTTTGTTTTGCTTAGTTTTCTTTTGTTGGTCCGTAACTGTTAATGTTTGCACTGACGATCTCTTTATCAAAACAAAACAAAATAAAATATAATTTGATGAAAATTTTAAAGTAAAGATAAAAATAACACTAACGTAGGAATAAAAATAAAATAAAAATAAAAATAAAATTAAACATTAAAAAAACTAAAAATAAAATTGAAAAGAAAATAAAATTAAAATATTTACATACATAATATTTTACAAAAAAAAAATTTTAAGTAAAAGTAAAAATAAACTTAAAATTAAAATAAAGTAAAAATTTTAAATTTAGAAATTACTATTTAGAGGGATTGATATAAAATAAATATTGAATTAATTTACATAATATCGTTAAGAACGATCACAACGTGGAATCATATTGATTTGCAAAGCCCCAGATCGCGTTTCCATTTTGATATTATTGTGACACAAGTTCATCATCAATTATAGATATTGTCCACTTGTTAAACTTGACAAGTGTTTTGATTTTTACGTGATACATTTAAGATTCAGTTAGGCACGATACTTATGTGGTCCCCACTTAATCAGACATGTTACTGATTCCATCATATCTCGGGCCTATTTTGTGTTGACATATCACCTCAAATTGACTTAAACCTTCTTAGTTGATCACAGTACTCTTATTAACATACTTGACATTTTGTACTTTGTACACTTGACATTTTGTGCTTTGTACACTTGACATTTTGTGCTTTCCACACTTGACTCGATCTAGAAAAGTTAAAATAAAGCAGAAGATTCAGGGCCTTAACAATCAGATCTTGTATGACTACAAACAGAGAAAGTCCAAGGTTTGAATCAAAATAAATGAAGAAATAAAGCAGAAGTTAAAATCCTAAGTGATTTTTTTTCGACTCTTTTTCTTAATTTTTCTGTTTTTGCTTTTCTTTTCTTGACACTTTTGTTTTTCTTTTTCTTGCCTTTCTATGAGGCTTTTCTTGACTCAAATAAAATTGAAAATTGACACTTATTTCATAAGACCACTGTGATCAGTTAAAGAGAGGCTTGGGTATGATATATGTAATTACATTTCTTCCTTCATTGATATGTCTTTAATGGAATCATGTAACCGCTTCATAAACGTATAGCCACTAGCATCGGCAATAGTTTAAGTTTATATCACCCAACATTTACTTGTTTGTCAAGCCTATCTACCCATTGATGAATGACATTGTAGCCTTTTGATCTAATCTTTTGACACGCTAGAATCATTACATACCAATGCACTATCACTTTCCACAAGGTCGGATCAAATTCTTAATTGAAAATTTTAAATATCCGACTCCCTCTATGAAGAAGCTCCCTCTAAACGGGACAAATCTCTTTGAATTTTCTTAAGTTTTTCTCAAACAGGAGTAAAAATGAAATTAATATTATATATAAAAATAAAATCTTTTTGTTAAGTCAAGTGACTTGATTTTGGTTTTTCTTAACATAAATTGAAAATCTTTTTGGTGAGTTAAAGTTAACTCATTTTCTCCCTCTAAAATTGTGACATATTTTAAAAATATTTACAATTTTAAAACAAAAGATAAAATTTACTCAAAAGAGATCATGCCCAACGATTCAACGAGAAACAAAAATCGGGTACGACTAAAAGCTTTGGTAAAGAGATCTGCAAAGTTAAAGTCAGAATGGACCATTTTTATATCGACAAGCTTACGATCAAAACAATCATGAATAAAGTGTATTCGGATGTCAATGTGCTTAGTCTTTGAGTGCTGGACCGGGTTTTTAACAATAGCAACGGCAGCCTCATTGTCACATTTGATCATGGTTCCATAGAAATTCAAACCGTAATCCAGAAGCTGATGCTGGATCCATATCACCTGAGAGCAGCAGATGGATGCGGCAATGTACTCAGCCTCTGCTGTAGAGGTGGATACAGTAACTTGTTTCTCGCACTGCCATGAGATCAACCGATCTCCCAGGAATTGACATCCACCTGATGTTGATTTTTTGTCCAAGTTGCATCCCACATAGTCACTGTCGATGTAGGCATGAAGTTCCAAGGGAGACTCCTTTGGATACCAAAGACCCAAATGTGGTCTACCCTTCAAGTATCTGAAAATACGCTTGACAACCGTCATGTGGGATTCTCTCGGGTCTGCCTGATATCTAGCACACTGACAAACAGGGAACATGATGTCTGGTCTTCTTGCAGTGAGATACATCAGGGAACCAATCATTGACCTATAGAGGTGTTGATCGACTGGTTTTCCTGATGGATCAAGAGCGAGAACAGGTCGCGTAGCGATTGGAGTCATGAAATATGTTGAGTCCTTGAATCCAAATTTCTAAACAATGTCATGAACGTACTTTTCTTGATGAATCAAAGTCCTGTCCTTCTTTTGTTCAACTTGTAAGCCGAGGAAGAAAGTCATCTCCCCTAAGGAACTCATCTCAAATCGCTTCTGCATAATCTCAGAGAACTCCTTGCACAGATTCTCATTCGTAGATCCGAAGATAATGTCATCAACATACATTTGAACAAGAATTAAATCACCCTTAACCTTCTTGACAAAGAGAGTTTGATCAACAATGCCTCTTTTGTATCAGTTGTTCACTAAATGATCACCCAATGTGGCATACCATACACGAGGTGCTTGGTGAAGACCATAAAGTGCTTTGTCAAGTCGGTAGACGTAATCAGGATGACTTGGATCTTCAAAACCTGGAGGTTGACTGACGTAGATTTCTTCTTTTACTTTCCCGTACAAGAAAGCAGTCTTTACATCCATTTGATACACTTTGAAGTTCCAAGGGAGACTCCTTGGGTACTAAAGACCCAAATGTAGTCTACACTTCAAGTATCTGAAAATACGTTTGACAGCCGTCATGTGGGATTCTCTCGGGTCAGACTGATATCTAGTACACTGACAAACAGGGAACATGATGTCCAGTCTGCTAGCTGTGAGATACATCAGGGAACCAATCATTAACCTATATAGGTGTTGATCGACTGGTTTTCCTTATGGATCAGGAGCGAGAACAGGTCGCGTAGCGATTGGTGTCGTGAAAGCCGTTGAGTCATCATGATCGTACTTTTCTTGATGAATTAAAGTATCATCCTTCTTCTATTCAACTTGTAAGCCCAGGAAGAAAGTCATCTCCCCTAAAGAACTCATTTCAAATCACTTCTGCATAATCTCAGAGAACTCTTTGCACAGATTCTCATTCGTGAACCCGAAGATGATATCATCAATATACACTTAGACGAGAATTAGATCACCCTTAAACTTCTTGACAAAAAGAATTTGATCGACGATTCCTCTTTTGTAACCATTATTCACTAAATGATCAGCCAGTGTGGCATACCAAGCACGAGGTGCTTGGTGAAGACCATAAAGTGCTTTGTCAAATCGGTAAACATGATCAGGATGATTTGGGTCTTCAAAACCTGGAGGTTGACTAACATAGATCTCTTCTTTTACTTTCCTGTACAAAAAAGCAGTCTTCACATCCATTTGATACACTTTGAAGTTCATGTACGAGGCGTATGCCAGAAAGATACGAATTGCTTCCAATCTGGCTACCGGTGCATATACTTCATCGTAATCAAGACCTTCACGTTGCCAAAAGCCTTGCACAATAAGCCGGGCTTTATTTCTAATGATCACCCCCTTGTCATCTTTCTTATTCCCGAACACCCATTTCATTCCGATCGGCTTCTTATGTTCTGGCTTCTTCACTAGCCTCCAAACATTCAACTTCTTGAATTGTAACAGCTCTTCTTGCATTGCTTCAACCCAGGAATTCTCTTTTAACGCAACTTTATTGTCCTTGGGCTCCACCTGTGAAATAAAACAAGCAAAAAGACATCTGTTAATAGTACCAGAGGTACTGCGTGTTTGGATGCCAGCGGACGGATCTCCAATGATGTTCTCAGTCGGATGTCGACGATGGATCGGAAACTGTGGAATTTGTTCGACATGCTCAACTGGTGTTGCCTCAAGCTGAATGGTCAAGCTCTCTATGGGATGAAAGACTGTAGTCACATTGACAGGAGCAATTGGTTGAGGATCACTTACACCCACATCTTGATCAACCAAATGCTCTTGAGCAATGGAACCTTCCCATAGGTTGTCATAGAAAGGCACCACTACGGCCAGAACTGACGTTGAGTCGGTGCTTCCAAAAGCTCTGTTCTGAACAGGTTCAATCTGCACGTTTCCTTGATCAGTCTCCTCAGCATTACCATGATTTTCTTCTTCAGAGGGAGGTGTAGGAACATATTCCACCACACTCGGTTCTCCTGGAGGATCCACTGCTTGATCAGTCTGGATATTTTCAACTTGATCTTCCACATTGTCAGAAGATACGTACGAATCCGTATCTGAATCGGAGTCTTCAACAACGAGCATCTCTATAGTGTATGCAGAGGGCTGCACATTGTTTGCCGGGGCTGGTTGATTAGCCACGGGTGGTACATTTAGCACTGGTGCATGAGCAGCTACACTAACATCTTCAAGACCTCTCAATACAGCTTGCATCAAGATGGACTGATCATCAGCAGGTTGAACTTGTGTAGAAACAACAGGGGAAACAGTTGGTACAATCGGCGTCACATACATCCCACGAAACTTCATGAACAAACTATCATAATCAAACATCCAATCAGGACCATTGTGTGCATCAGTAGGGTTCAATTCTTGCCAATCAATGTTGAATGATTCCAAGATCACTCTGGATTTCTTGTTGTACACCCGATAAGCTCTTTTTTCAGCAGAGTAACCAACAAAATAGCACTCATCCGCCTTTTCAACAAACTTGGAAGTTGTACTAGCATTGGTTTGGAGTATGGTGCAAGGACATCCAAACGCTCTGAAGAAATATACCCTCGGCTTTGTTCCATAGAAGACTTCATACGGAGTCTTGTTCAATCTTTTGTTCAGAAGCACATGATTCTGGGTAAAGCAAGCTGCGTTGATGGCTTCACCCCAGAAAATCAATGAAAGTTCGGAGTATGACATCATTGTTCTAGCGGCTTCAACCAGTGTACGGTTTCGTCGTTCAACCACCCCATTTTGTTCGGGAGTGTAAGGTGCATTGAATTGACGAAGGATTCCCTTGTTGTGACAGAAGTCATTGACCACTTTGTCGCAGAATTCTGTTCTGTTGTCACTTCTGATACACTTTACTCTTTTGTCTATTTGGTTCTCAACCAACACTATGAATCTGAGCAGAAACTGAGATGTCTCATCTTTATGACCTAGCAGAAAAGTCCAATTGAAACTCAAGTAATCATCAGTAATAACCAGACAATAGGCTTTTTGACCTATTGCCAATGGTTGAATTGAACCAAAAAGATCCATATGCAACAGTTGAAGAGTAGAGTTTATGGAATTGACAGTCTTGGGTCTGTGAGGGAGTTTGTGTTGTTTTCATTTAGAGCAAGATAAACATTTTTCAACACATTGAAAGGATTTTACAGGCAAACCCCTCACATGGTCACCTTTAACTAACTTATTCAAGTTTTTAAAGTTGACGTGACCTAATCGTCGATGCCATAAGGATAAATCGTTCTCCGAGGCCTTGGACATCAGACAAGAGGTAGTCCGCATTGTATAATTACTTCTCATGTCCAGAATGTATGCATCATTGTGCCTCGGAGTACGCAACATGATCCACTCTTCAGGGACTTTAAAACCTGGTTCAAGAGTAAGACACTCGTTTTCTGTAAAAAGAGTAGAGAATTTCTTATCACAAATTTGGGATACGCTGAGCAGGTTGTGGTTGAGTTGTTCCACCAGATTGACATCATCAAAGGTCAAAGTACCATTGGAGACCTTGCCTTGCTTTGTTATTTCTCCTCCAACATCACCGGCAAAAGAGACATGCCTACCGTCGAATGGTTTGATGTTAAACAACAGGGACTCATTTCCTGTCATATGTTGGGTGCAGCCACTGTCTAAGTACCAAATACTATTTACAGGCCTTCCAGGCTGACCCTACACACATGAACAGCTAGTTAGTGGAGGGTTTTTCGAGACATATTTATCTCGGGAAAATTAAACAGAAAATCACCCAGTTTAATTTTATGATTCCAGCAAATATAATCTTTTGGAGAATCGGAATCAGAAGAACAATCCCTCGAGGAACTTGAATTATGATTTCCTCAGTTTTGAAACGGTTTTTTGGATTGCCTTCTCTTGGGTTTGAGCTTAACAATAAAATCCTCGGTGTGTTTCTTGTGGAAAACATTTGAGGGGCCCTTCGGCTTTTCAGCTTCCGAACCCTTTGCTAACCTTTTTCTTTCTCTTTGAGTTAGCCAAAATGGTTTCTTTATTTTCTTATCACCTTTGGGTTTGAAATTCGTCTCACTGGCAGTGGAGTGAGTTTGGTTAGACATTTTCTTAGCTTTGACCTTATCCTTAGGAAATGTCTGACCGAACGCACTGTTTAGTCCTCTTTGTTGCTTGTGCCAGTTCTTGCAATGTCTTGCAAGATGAGATGGATTTCCACAAACGAAGCAACACTTTCGTTGGTTACACATATAGACATCATAATCACTGAGATATGTGGGATTGGGTGAGATGGACTGGTTAACATATTGGTGACCTCTATCTGATTAATAACTATAAACATTTGAACGATGAGTTGCAAAATAATTTGATTGCCTAAGTTTCTGTCGAGAATACTAATAGGCACTATCAAATTGATCATAAAATTGAGAACTATTTTTACAATTTGTATTTTGAGAAAATGTGGTTTTCCTTGGTGGCACATATTTACAGGAAGTGCTTGGTTTTTCTTTTTCAAATTTTGACTCTTGTTTTCTTAAGTTCTCAATATCATGATCAATTGATTAGCAACTAGGACTAGTCTGTTCATCAACCTTGGCTTCAATGGTTTCGTCAAAAACAGTTTCACATTCTGAATCAGAAGAAGAACATTCACTTTCATTACAAACATCTTTACAACTGTCATCACTAGAAGTTTCACAAAATATAGCTTTTGATCCTGACATTAGACTTCCCAACATTGATTCACAAACTTTATTACAAACAGGATTGTTAATTGACTTTGTTAGACCCACACAAGACTCAAAACGGGGTTCTAACTCTCCATTTTGCTTACAACCCTGGTTAACCTTCCCACAATCACCATCAATTATATCACCTGCTCCACAAGACACATTGACGTTAGACTTATCAAATGATTGAATTGGAGCAGCAGCTTTTGGTACTGTAGGAACAAATTTCACAGGTTTTGGTATTCTACCAACCCCATATGACATTTCTCCCTCGGGAGAAGTATTATAGCTAAAGTGGGGCAAACTGATGTAGTTATCATTAAGAGGTGGTGGTACGGCAGTGTAATCGTACCCCAAACCCGCTTTCACTTTAGTACTTCTCTGGCTCCAATAAGATCATCTAATTTCTCAGATGATGCCTCAAATCTTTCAACTTGTTTTTCTTTTTTCCTTTTATCGAAAGCATCAAGTTTTAACTTTTCAATTTCATATTTTAATTCATTAATTATTTTTTTATAATATATAACGTCATGCTCTTTTTGAAAAATTTTAAGTTTAAGATTTGCCACATCATCACGATGAGTTTGAATCTTTTCAACGTAAATCTTGTCAGCCTTTACATATCCAGCATTTAATTGACGAAGTTTTGCATTTTCTTTCAAAACTTCGTTTTGATCATATCTATAATATGTAACCTTATCAATGCAAGCCTGAGAGCAGAGATTGTGATTTACCTCATCGAGTGGTGATGCATCAAAACTTGCAGCTGAAGATGAAGAAGCTTCATGATTGGAAGAGAAAGCCATGCCAGCCATGTTGAGAGGATTTTTCAGCTCTTGAAATTGATCATCCCAATCCACAATTTGGACCTCCTTTTGAGAGACAAGGGCTCTTAAGTTTGATCCTTGGTTGCCCTTGTGTGGATGACCTCCAATTCTTGGAGTTGAGCTGCTTGGCTTGTGCACTTCGTGTTTCTTCCTAGCTGCCTTGTTGTTTTCTTCATCGGTCACCTCAGTCACATGAATCTCGTTTGCTGGTTTGAGAGGATTTGTGCACTCCCTATCGAAGTGACCCATCTCACCACAGTTGTAGCACCGAAGCTTGTCTCTATCAAAACCAATTCTCTTTCGATCAGAATCCTTGAAGCTATCTTTCCCGTATGTCTTCATGAAGTTGGTGGCTCTGTGAGCTGCCATAGCCATTTGGTACTTGATATCCATCTTCTCGAGATCCTTTTGGTTAATGTCTTTTAAATCTCCAGCTTCAAATTGAGGAGGCAACAACTTTCCTTGCATCAATTCTTCGTGACTTGACAAAAATGCATGAACCAGAATTATGTTTGTATCGTTCAGCATTGGAAGGGCTTCAGAGTAACTTGAGCTTTTGCTTGGCTGATTCTTAGACGAAGATGAAATTCCTTAAGCCTTCAACGCTTGCTCAACTGCACTATCAACTGCCTTTTGAAAAGAGCTAGACTCAGATGACCCGGATTGACTTCCCGTTGAGATAAAAGCAGTAGTCTGTGATGGAACACTTGATGAGTACTTTGGAGTGGTCACGGGGAACACATTCTGCTGGGTTTTGCTAATGAAGGCGGTTGGCATAGATGATGCAGTGCTCACCCCTGCTTGATTCAGAGAACTCAAATGATTGTTCATTCTCATTTGCTCATCCATTTCAAATGATTTGATCGTTGAAATTAAATCTGTGTTTGTCATAGCATTCAAATTGGTAGTTCTCTTAATCGTGATAGTGTTAGTACTCCAACTATACGGCAAGGAGTTCTTCAAATTGTGATTGACTTCAGAGTTGGTGATGTTGACACTGGCAGCTCTCATTCTAAACATCATCTTTTCAAACCTCTTAACCAAGTCCAACACAGCTTCACCTTGACGATGGTTGAACATATTGAATTCTTCTTTCAATAGGGCTTTCTTGTTTTCCCTAATTTCAGCATCGCCCTCAACCTTCTCAACAAGTGCATCCCACAAACCCTTGGCACTTCTGTGTTCACGTAGAATCTCAGTAATCTCATTTGAAAGACAAACGGTTAATATGAGAAATGCTTTCTTGTCTTGTTCTAACAAGTCCCTATCATTTTGATCATAATTTTTAGGAGTCTTTAGTTGTTCCCCAGCTTGAGTAACAGTCATGGGAATATGAGGACCTTGTTCAAAACTTCTCATTAAGTCAGATTCAGTCAACGAGATATAGTTAACCTCCATTTAAAATCGGCAAAGTTATCATCTAAGGTCATGTATTTTGGAGGTTTTGTAGGGGTTCCCACTTGGTTCTCAAGCAACAAATAGCCCTTCAACAACTTAGAATCAGTACTCTTCATGCAATCTTAAACACTTAATAGTTCTTAAAAAGCTCAAAATTCTAACACATACAAAAATTTCGCGCGAAAAGGCTTATGCGAAGCGAAAAGTTTTTCCAAGCGAAGCGAAAAACTCTGATGAACAGTTATGCGAAGCGAAACTGTTTCATGCGAAGCGAAACAATTTCATGCGATTCGAAATGCTATGCGAAGCGAAAATGTTGTGCGAAGCAAAAAAACTCAAATCTTCCAGAAGCAATCTTTCTTGGGATATGTCCACCTAATCTTGTCAGTTCTGGTCAAAGGTTGGTACACTGATTTTCATGTCAAGCGATGCGAAATTTTTACTTGTCATCTTTTAACAATTTTAAAACCCGTAACTTCAATTTTAACACTTTTAAACCCACAACTTTCAGATCTAAGGCTAGTATTCTTTTTATTTTCACCAAGATCACACTCTAGGACATGCTTATGAACTTTTCAAGCCGAATCCTTTTGGTTTTTGTAGTTTTTCTTGTTTTTGGTTTTTCTTTGCAAGAACACTTCTTTTCTTTTCCCAAGATCAAAACCCAAGGTTGTAATCCAAAAACCCTCAACTAGTGAGCCGAAGCTATGATACCAATTGTAGGTCCCAACGCGGGTGGATCTAACAACGTTTCTTGGATCAACCGAGCTTAGTGCTAGCGGAAATCACACTAAGCCACCTAAGAGGTCTCGAATCTTGAGATATTATTTTGGGGTTTAGAGAGAGAGAGAGAAAAGACGAGAGAATTAAAGAGAGATAATATGTATAAGTTGGAAGTTTTTGCAAAAGGTTTTTTATTCTCATGGCATGCTCCCTATTTATAGAGGAGCATGCATGAGAAGTTATTTTATTTCCAAATGCCCAATGGACTTGATTATATTTTCCTTAGGCCATTTCCCTTTGGGCTTAATACATACAAAATACATACAAAAGTATCAACTAAAGCCCAAATACATAAGCTTTCAATACAAAAGACTAAATTGCAAAAGATGGGACCTAAAACTAGACGTTAATTAGGTTCCTTCATAGTCGATCTATTCTTTGTAAAATTTCAGTAACAACTTCCTTAGGATATTCTGTGCGATGACCAAGTGAATCTCCAAAAATAAGGCCTCCCGAATAGTAGTCTCTGAAATGATAAGTTTTTGTTTTCTGATAGTGGCTTCAATAGTGCCTGCTCCCAGCTCCTTGTGGAATATGACTTGTAGAATTCCAGAAATCATTGATCATATCTTTGTATATTATTGGATCTTCTCGAATAGCGTGTGTAATACAGCAAGTATTTAACCTCACGATCAATGACTTGAACTCTCTATGTGCCTTGGGAGGATCAAAAAAATGTGCAGCAATATTTTGAGTATCCACAAATTTTAAAGGTGCTTGATCTGCCATAATCTGCACAAAACTTTCTAAGTGAGACATATTGAATAACAAAAGTTCAAAGAGTTCAAAAAATGATAAAACTTTGCAACTGAACCAGTTCAATTAAGATTCACAATGGTTTTGAGAAACCATGAGTATTCGGTGTCTGAATGGATCTTGAGTACTAGATCACAACTGTTTCGTCCTTTCAGGAGTTTTCGGTTTTATGTGGGTTTTTGGATTTATGTTGGTTTTCGGGTTCTCAAGTTTCCAAGAACCCTAAGATCTCGGAAAACCCCTCGAATTCCATGCATCATCTTCTCCAATCCAAGAATGTGCCATGATCATCCTAAAGAACCTTCAATTGCACCCTTAAATAACACACAAGCTTAAAATTGAGACCAAAATCCTGGTTTCTATAATCAAGTGAAACTGAAGACATCTAGACCACAATCAAGTGATATGATCAAAGTGTCATCAAGTCGAAAACCCTAATCGACTCGTTTCAAATACCCTTTCCAACCTGCACCACCTAAAAAAACGGCATACATACCTTAAGAACTCATCTTGAGGTATACATGTGTTTATATAGGGTGTAATACAAAGCCCAAGCCCACAACAAAATCACTTTAGATTTTGGTGTACCCATTACAAAGTCGAAAACAAAACCGAGAATACTATGAACATTTATAATACAAAGCTTAAACCATAAATCTAAACATTTATAATGGTACACGTAAAAATAAAAAAACAACCGGCCTTAAAAGTCAACAGGACAAATGCAGTTGTGTTTATCTTGGATATTATATTCAGTTGAGGTTCTTTATTTGGGTCAAATATTATCAAGAATTTCATAGACTTATTACAAGAACCGGTCACATATTTCCAAGAATTTCTTAAACTTATAACAAGAACAAAAAGAAACAGATTGCAAGTTTACAATGTACATGAGAAAATTTGTTTCATCAATCAAAATGGATCATTAACTGAGCTCATTTGATTTACTTAAAAACGTGTCTTCATTTGTTCGCTTTGTCGAAAAACAAGCTTCTGAACTAAAAAAATAAATAAATATATATATTCAATTCCTTACCATTCTTAATGACATATTTCGACTCTTAACAAGTGTGCTAGCTAAAGATACTCTACCCTCACTCAACTCTGCATTTGCATGATCCACTTAAACTGCTAATAATGCAAATTAGTAAAACCATAGCCAGTGGGCAGCCCTTGATGGTGCCCTTTGTTGGTGTGGAACATTCTCATATTTCGCTTGTGCCAGATCTACTCAAGGTTACACCACACACCTCACGTCGAGACTATATTGAGTTAGGAGTTTCTTACGGAAACCCATCTAAAGCACAAACGTATGCCTAGGAGTGTGTTGCATAAACCAAATCTTTCTAGAACACGAAACAGCCATATATGATTCCTCATATATGCAACTTTTGTAGTGAACTCCTTTAAGAGCATTCACAATTTCACATCCAATCTATCAAAATATGTGAGTGAAGGTTTTTATAATGTAGGGAGTGGTTTAGTGTGTTGTGAGTGGAGGACATTTTTCTGTATATTTGAAAAGTTACTGTAGATGTCTTATAATTTTTTAATATATTTTTAAAGTGATTTTGAGTGAAAGAAAAAGAAATGATAATGATAAAGGTGTAAAAAAATATTATTTAATTGAAAATAAGTGGAAAAATATAGTGATTTTTAGTGTAATTTTGAATTTAAAGATAGGGTAAGAGATGGGAATGCTCTAAGAGCATTCCTAATGGGTTCTCCAAATTTATATGAGTGTATTCTTCATTTTTAGAGTTTGGTTGTGAGTAAATGAGAGAGATAAATTTACTGTTTATTGTTAGATTTGGAGAAATATTGTTCATACTCTAAAATTTTTTAATATTTTTTAAAAGTGGTTGTGAGTAGAGGAAAGAGAAAATGTAATGATAAATAAATAAAAAGTATTATTTAATTGAAAAAGAAGAGAAAAATGTAGTGATTTTTAATGTAATTTTATATTTGGAGACAGAGAATGAATTGAGAATTTGTTCATTGCACAAACGGACTTTATGTTCAAACCCCTTGTGTAGCACCTCGACCTTGGGCGTAATATGCCAGTGTGGAATATGTCGGAGCGGTACGTACAGATTACTCATAAGCTCATGATACTGTTAATGACAAATATAATTACTTCATTTTATTAAATTACAAGTACACAATTTGGCATTAATCAACTAACAATGCAATAACTTTGAATTTCATTATGATATGTTTTAATAACCTAATGGTCCAACTATCTAGTTTTCAATCCTTAAATTAAACTTCAACCTACATCACGTGCAAAATAATATATTTTGTCAACAATAATGTTTGTGAGAATTCACAAAGTTTTGCATATGTATATAATATGAAAAATAGAAAATTCACAAGTCAAGATGTAACGTCTCAATCATAAAGTAAAATAAAATAAATACATGATGTTCCCGTTCGCTTGGCATAAGCCAGATCTATTAGGAAACCCCCGTTTGCCAACCCACTAGGAGTATTAGATGAGACCACTAATCATTCCAACATATGTTGAAGAATTAGGCAGCGCAAGTACGTCTCGTCAGACCCTCCCACCATGAGTATGTGTATGTGTACATATGAGTCACTTCCACCAAAAAAACAGTAAACAACACAACTAACACGTAATCACATAATTTACAAGCATTATGATATTAAACAAATACATACGAGACACATATATGTGAATTTTGGTTAACAACATGAAACATGAAATAACAATAAAAATTTGTAACGTACTGCATCCTAAAATGTTAAAAGATGAAAAAGGAGTTATGAAAACTCACTTGTTAAAGTAAGCGAGTGAAAGCAAACTAAGTGTTTAAGCGAGTTGAACCGGACAAGTTTGGTTCAACGAGTGGTCTTAGATAATAAACTTTAGATTCAAAATAGTGGACATAAAATATCAAAGACGGCGATAGATTTTGTTCAAAGTTTGGATTTTTTAGAGTTTATAACGGAAAAATATATTTTTTGCTATATAATTGGTTTAGTAATGTTTTTAACATAAAAATACCTAAGTTGGTAAAATTTATTAAGTATTTGGGTTGCGATTTTGTGAATCAATTTTTATGAGTTCAATCGTTCAAGAAAGTTAAACGGCCTAAAAAGTAAGAAAACGGTTTAAACGAGTGGTTCGTTTTTAGTTGGACCCGAACCTGGTTTTTATGTCGGATTCGTTTCCGTCATGATAAAAATTTTATCCTTTGGTTAAAACTTTAATAGTTTATGTTTCAAAAGTTATATGTAGAAAAATAACCAAACTTTGTCCAAAATAAACTTAAGCGAGTCGAGTTCGTTTTTAGCCGAGCAAATGTCGTTTGAAAAATATTTTTAATAAAGCATAACATTCTAAACAAACTAAACTCGCAGAAAAATAAACATACTAACCCGAGGAGTGAACACACAAAAAAATAAACTTGAACTTGGGCGGTTTGACTTTTCTTGGTCGAACTTGGACTTTGCACAAATTAGAAAGCTATAACATAACTGAGAGTGAAATAAGTTGTGGTGCAAGATTTGTAGAAGTGAAGTGGTGTTTATATATGCCAAAAAATCGTTAAAAACAAGGTTAAAATGAATTAATTGGATGGCTAGTCAAGTGGCTACTCAAAAGGCATAAGACTAGTAAAAATGAATGCAATTGAATGATATTTGACCAAAATTAGTGAAAGGCAAAAATATGAAGCTCAATTTATAGAAGAAATAGTTGAAGGATGTTTCAACTTGGTTAAATTAGTCAAAGAAGTTAATATAATTGAACATGTCTTTAAAACTTTGAATAAAATCATAAATTGAAAGTTGTAACATTGAAAATTGATTAAGAGATGTTAATGGATTCAAAACCAAGATAATCAAAACATTATAAAAAATATATTTATAAATAAAAACAAATCCGAACATTTAAAACAGGTCGTGTTTTCGGGTTTGAAAAGTAACGAATGTTTACACCTTGGTCTTTAATGTAACATTGATCGTCCTAGAGGTGGCAAAATGAATGGATAGGGTTAGATTGGGTGATGGGTTAGAATGTGTTTGGGTTAGGATGGGTTTTAAAAAACAAGGTTAGAATATATATGGGTCAAGATGGGTAAAGTTAACTTATCTTGACTCATGTAAAGGTTAAAATACAAAAGGGTTTCAAAAACCCTTAAAAAATTAATAAAAAAATAATAATTTAAAATATAAATAAAAAATGAAAACTAAAACAACAAAAATGTTTTTCCCGTCGTCCTTGTTCATTAAAAAAATACCCCGGTTTTGTCTCGGTTTAGGTTTGGTTTCTTCGGTTTGATTTTGTTTTTTTTTTTCGTTTTAATCGGTTTCGGTTTCTATTCGGTTTTGATGTTTTCGGTTTCTGTTCGGTTTCAATTTTTTTGGGTTATGTTCGACTTCGTGGGTTTTGTTTTGAAATAAAATAGAATGGAGCTTGTTTTAGTCCATTATAACCCATAAACAAAAGTCATTAGCATTCTCCCGGCCAAACCCATCTTGACTTTCTTGAAAAATTCTTTTAATCGATCATGACTCATTTCAATTTTAAAAGTTATGCATGTTGACACAAAACAACCCATTTGGGTTTGTTTTGTCACCCCTAGATCATCCCATTTCACCTTTTGATTAATTCATACACTTCATTAACCAGATTAATTTATTTTTTTTCCATGTTTGCTCTTAACTTGATTATATCATGTAAAAGAAACATGAGTTTTAATAATTTAAAAAAATATTTAGATTTTAGAGTGTTATTTAAAACCGTTTATATTTAAAATTTGATATTTTAATTTTTCTTCTTTATATTCATTTTCTCAATGGAACTTTTTTTTGAAACGCAAATTTCTTTGTTGTTTATTGGCAATTTCTCAAGGATATTTTTTTTTTCAATTAAGCTTTTGACTAACATTTTTTTTCATCTTTATTTATTATTTATAATAACTAAGGTGCTGTTTGTTTTTCAGAGGTAAAATATTTGCAGTGCAGACCACATCTGCAGACATATGTAGAATAAGAGGTGGACAAAACCTCTTCAATTTGCAAGAAAAAGACTTTTTTTAACGTCTGCAAATCAATTTCTATAAAAGAAAACTAATAAGAATTCATCAATTCAATTTCTAAAAACTAACAAGTATTCAGCAAATCAATTTCAACAAATAATAATAATAATTCGTACAGGGTGACCGTCATTAGCATAGGGCTGCCGCCAGAGGTAGAGGAGAGGGTAGAGGCGCGATAGGGAGGTCGGCGGTGGCGTGGGATGGTTGGCGTTATATAGGGTTGCCCGCAAAGGCAGGGGAGGGGACGAAGGTACGGTAGTGGCGTGGGGTGCCTATGTTAGTTTAGGGCGACCGATGGAGGATGGGGCGCTGGAGGTGTGAGGGTGGAGAGAGAAGAGGGTGGAGGGGTTGATAGGTGTTTTATAAAAGTGGTTAATAAAAAAGGTTTGATGAAAAATGATATGATGTGAGATGGAAAGAGGTTAGAAGATCTTATAAGCTTATGGTCCAAATCTGTAACAGGAAGAGGGCGCGCAGATTGACCTGTACGGTCTGCACGGTGCAAACAAAAGAAGTCAAGAAAACTTTTTCTAAAAGAACAAACACCCCCTAACTCTCACTTCTACATTCTCCAATCTTTTCAGTCTCTCTAATATGAAGCTAAAGGGTTATTGAATTTAAATACTCTTAACTTTCACTTGCTGGTCGGAAACACTTCCAACTAACAAAATGTTTATTATCACTCCCAACTTTCACCTTATTTTTTTCTTACACTCCCGAGCCATTTCAAAAAATGCCACATCATAAAAAAAATTTTACATTAGCTTGGGTGCGCAAGAAGAAAATTAATAAGGTGAATGTAATATACGAAAATTTGAAATAATAAAATATTAAAAGTCGAACAGTTATGTCGATCATTAAAAGAGCTAATATCTCGTAGGACCAATTTAACGTTAATGACCGAAACATGTTAGATATGAATATTATTTTAATAAGTATAGGGGTGCTTTTAATATTTTATTTAGAAAAAGGTTAGATTTGAAAATAAGTGAATTAATTGGAATAAAAGTTTAGGGACCAATCTTGCCAAGTCATAAAACTTAATTTGATATATGCTACACTTACGTCTCCTTCTCCGGCGGAAACGGAGCTTCTCTTCCATGTGAGTTTAATCCAATTTCAAACGAATAAACCGAAATTTGGGCTTATACGATTCGTTTAAATACATGATCTGTTCATAAAATCCAAAATCATTGAATTTTCACATCTGCATATCGTTTCGGTTCCAACTTGCACGGCGCGCCTACAATAACTGCTACCGCTGCTGCACCACCGTCGGTATACCGGCTCAGAATTTGCTATCTGGCTCTTTTGAAGCTCCATCTAGGTTTCATACACTTTGCGGGCGACGTTGACTTTATTTTTGCTTTCACTTTTGGTTGAGGTGGTTGAGGTACGGTTTCTGTTTTTGTTTCCTCTTAGTATTAATTATATTTCGTTACTTCAGAGTACGGATTCTGTTTTTGTTTACTCATAGTATTAATTCTAATCCGTTACTTTGTAGTGCGGACTTTCGGTATTTTATATTTTAGTATCACCAAGTTGTCTCTATTGATACGACCCATTTGGTCTTTGAACATTTTATACGTCGTCAACTTTTTATTTAGTTTTGTTCAACTATTTGTTTTGGTTACTAGTTTTGATTAGAAAGAATTGTAGCATGCAATAGATTTATAAACTCGTACTCATTATTACATGTTCCTATGGATAATAATATGAATTTCTGTTAATATGTTATATGCTAGGCAGTTATATTGCCTTTCAGGTTTAGTACTCTGTTACCCGAGCACAACATTTTTCGTGACAATGTGTTTTAAAAGTTCACAGCGTCTCTAACTAGTACTTTGTTAGTACTTCGGCCGTTTAGAGGCGTATGGATCGATGCTAATTCAGTTATATGTTACACGTTATATGTCAAACGTTATATGTTACAAGTTATATGTTATATGTTTTAGCTCTGGGTACTTCTTTAATTACGCGATTTATTTTTGTAACGTCAACTGTCGTGTAAGTCAGCCACCATTACATGTTTAGTAATATGTTTAGTATCGGTTTTTGGTCATATGTTCTAAAAGTATCATATTTCAGTATCATATTTATTTTCGTTACGATAGATTTTGGTTATTATTTTGCTTCCGTTCATTCATGTTATCGTCATTACTATTGTTCTTTCCGTTACTGGGCAATTTTTGGCTCAGCCGGTTTTTCTTGTTTGTGTTTGTCTTATTTGTTGACAGATAATTCGGGAAATCAGTGATGAGAGTAAAATGAAGCTCAAGAATAAGGATTTTTATTTATTTTCGTATTTAATAAATTGGACTTAGGAATTTCTTTCATTTTGGTTTTAACTCGTTGGTTGCACTTGGATTATTTTTATTCCATTTAAATAGATTGTGTTTGGTTTATGATATCTATAATAGTGACACGTCAGCGTATTCCGGGTTGAGGTGTTACAGTGAAAGTTGGGAGTTGTGGTAAACATTTGTTAGTTGAGAGTATTTCCGGTCAACGAATGAAAGTTGGGACTATTTAAATACAATAACCCAAAGCTAAATATATAAATCCCCGAACAAAGGTAATAGTACCAAAATGAATATATATATATATATATATGGGATGATTTTGCGAGAAGTGATATTATAGCGAGAAGTAAATCTCAACCATTGATTACACAAATCAGTGGTTTACGTTACACTACGGCAAATTAGTAAATATCAAGAATTTGTTACCATATATTAATTGTTTACAAGGGCAAAAAAGTCATTAGTGTGTAGCTAACAAAAAGAAACGGAAATTAAACATTTAATGTGTTTTATTTTTTTCAGATACATAATATAAAATTTTTACTTTTAGATACAACTTGTTTTTAATAAATTTTATAATAAAATGATGAAAACATAATACTTAACAAAGTTTTTTATTTGGATATTTACAACGGAATTTAATCTTTTTTTCATTTCACGCTTTCGCTGTTTATTTGGATGTTACACAGGAATTTAAAATAAAGACAATATAATAATTAAAGCTGTTTATTTGGATATTAAAAATGTACATACATGCATACCTACGTTCGCACGTACATACCTACATACATCGATACATGCGTGATGCGTACTAAATAACCCAGGTACATACCGGGACACAGATGTACTTACACATAATCATACCTATATAAAACCCTATATATATGAAACTTTACAACAACACACATGCATCCCTCCTAACTACAGACGTACATACCTAAACACTTACGTACATACATATATACTATCACATAAACGTACACCTAAATACGTACGTAAATACATACCCATGTACGAATATACGTCGTTGTCTAGATACAAACAGTTAAACGATACGTACCTACACTACATTAGTTATGAGTATTTGGGTACACAACATTTGAAACTGTGCCGACACTACACTATGTTAGTTATGACTACACAACATTTGAAAAGTGTGCCTACACTACATTACATTAATTTTGCCTACACTAAATTAGATATGTCTACACTACATTAATTATAACTACACAACGTTTTAAAGTGTGCTTACACCTCATTACGTATCCATATTCGCATTACATAGATAAGCTTACACTACATTAGTTGATTAAAATCAAAGGTGAAAAAATCACATTTGAAATCAAATAATAATAATAATAATAATAATAATAATAATAATAATAATAATAATAATAAGCTATGTGTTAGAATAAAATGATCTTAGATCAAATAGATTATAATGGGTCAAATTTTAGATGAAATAATAATAATAATAATTTGTAACTTACCATTTGCTAGTAATTTATCATTAATTATTAAACCATTAATGAGCAAGAGTTACAAAATAAAGCACTTTGTATTTCACTAATATACCTTTGTATATAAATAATCAGAAAATAAAAAAGAAATATGTGATTGGTTAGAATCTCTTCTCGCACTTCTCGCAATAGGAAACACTTCTGAAATGAACATAATCCTATATATATAAAGAGAGGATTAGGTTCATTTCAGAAGTGATTCTTATAGCGAGAAGTGCAAGAAGTGATCTCAGCCATTAGATTATAAATCAATGGTTGAAACATTATTGCATTTATTGTAATTAATAAAATTTGAAAGACATTAAAATAAGTATGAAAATGTTAGTTTAGGTAGAATAAAATAATTAATTATTTAATTTATCTCATTTATTCCTAAATAAAAGCTCAAAGCATAAATATCCAAAAATTATTATTTGTAAGTTACAATTTATTTATTTCATTATATGTTAGTGTAAGATCTAATTTTGTTCTTTTTTCACCAATAAACAACTTTTAATTTATAAGATTTAAGCAAAATAGTATCTTTATCATTGATTACTCTTTTGAAAAAAAAATAATAAATTGAATATTTGTAAGACGGAAAAAAATGTGTACGAAAAAATTGAAAATGTGTAGGAAAAAAAAGATGTGTATAAGAAAATTAAAGATGTGTAGGAAAAATTTGAAGTTGTGTAGGAAGAAATTAAATATGCGTAGGAAAAAATTGAAGATGTGTAGGACGAAAAAAAAGTGTACGACGAATGTGGATGTGTAGGAAAAAAATATGTTGTGTATGAGAAAATTAAATATGTTTAGGAAAAAAATTAAGATGTGTATGAGAAAATTAATGTTGTGTAGGAAGAAATTGAATATGCGTAGTAAACAATTAAAGTTAATGTAGTTGTGTAGGAAAAAAATGTTGTGTTTGAGAAAATAAAATGTGTGTAGGAAAAAAATTAAGATGTGTAGGAAGAAATTGGATATGCGTAGGAAACAATTGAAGATGTGTAAGACGAAAAGCATAGGTACGAAGAAATTCAAAATGTATAGGAAAAAAAAATTAAAACATGTATAAAAAAATTAAAGATATGTATGAAAATTTTGAAGAGGTGTAAGAAAAAATTATAGTTATGTAAGGTGAACTCAAAAGATTGGGTAAAAAAGATAAATTTATTGTATTATAGATTATTGATTTTTTAAATCTTTTAATTATTGTGATTAGATTAATATAGTGGTTAGAAATATAACTCATGTGGTTTAATTATATATATTAATTAGAGAGATAATACATTTATATAACTTTAATACATTTTTCATATATTTTTAATGATGAAAGATTGAAAATTAGATGAGTCTCCCATATTGACTTCTCGCACTTCTCACTGTAACTTGACTTCACACAAGATCCATCCCCTATATATGTGTGTGGGGGGGGGGGGGGAGAGATTTCAAATGAGAATCACTTTGAGTTTTAAGAACTCAAAAGAACTTAATATAACAATTTTTTTTTTGAAATTTTTTTACACATGCGTAATATATGTAGGTTACATATACGTAAAATAATTACAGAATTTTTTACGCACCGAGTCGACTTTTTACACATATGTAACGGACGTAAAAGTTAGTGTAATCACTTACATCTTTATTCTCTCTCCTACTTTGACTTTTTAGTCAGGTTTAATCTCAACCACATAAAACAATTTAATTAAATGTGTGGCAAAGAATTGAGTTCTTAAGTTCTGAAAACTTAACATGGTTCTCAAAAGATCTCTCCCTATATATATATATATATATATACATATATATATATATTGGAGGGATAATTTGATAACCTTGTGAGTTTTAAGAACTTTAAGAACCTCACTCTTACCACATATTTTATTAAATATATTAAATTATATGGTTGAGATTAAATCTGATTAAAAATTTAAGTAGGAGAGAGAATAAATATGTACAGTGATTACACTAATTTAAACGTCCGTTACACTTATGTAAAAAGTCGATTCGGTGCATAAAAAATGTTGTCATTTTTCTACGTCCGTGTAACCTACGTATAATACATATATATAAAAAAATTCAAAAAAAAATATTACGTTAAGTTATTTCGAGTTCTTAAAGCCCTATATATATGTCACGAGAAGCAAGTTAATAGCTTTTTTCCACATTCCACGCACCAAAAGAAAAAAGGAAAAAATTATCTAATTTGTTGTTAAAATCGGTTTTGTGTCGAGCAACACAAAATCAAATGAAAATTAAAAGATTTCTGGCTTCCTTTTCCAAATATACCAGCGTCTAAGAATTCACATCCACCTCCATAAAATAATCTCAATCTCCTCTCTTCTTCTCTCCTCCATTACTTTCGATTATCTATCTTGTAAACAAAGCGTTCCATAAAATGCTTGAATGAATGAAATCTTGGCCATAAACTTTAGATTAACACCACCTTTTATTCTTATGAAACCAAGGATTGACCAACAAGTTAATTAGGTTTTGTTAACAGAAGGTTACCGGACATGTTCATGCCTTTCGAAAATGTTGCCCTTCGAAATCCAAGAGGAAATTATGAAAAGACTTCCTGTCAGATCATTGATTCAATTCCGGTTGGTCTCCAAAGCATGGAAGTCTCTTATTGATAGCTCTCATTTTATTGCTTGTTATAGCGGCCAGATGCAACATCTATGTGTAAGGTATTATGTGGGTTCGGTTGGGTTTCCGGAACATGTTTCAATTGCTGATGATGATAGCTTCCCCAAACATAGAGTTTTCCTGACGCTTCCCCTATTCGTTAACTTGTTTAAATTTTACAGAATAATCGGCAGCTCTCATGGCTTATTGTGTTTGTACGGTTATTTTCGTCGAGGCCATGATTTTTCCTTTCTTGGAAAGCACATGACCGTTCTTTGGAATATTTCAATTAGAAAAGCAGTTGTTGTTGTTGAGCCTGATGTTGGAGATGAGATATATACGACGGTTATAGGTTTTGGTGTTTGTCGTGAGACTATTGATCCTAAGATTGTCAAGATTAAACATATTTATCCGTGGAGCCATTTGGAAAGTGGAACTTGCATCCCTTGGCAAGTTGAGGTTTTTGCATTAAGCACAGGAGTTTGGAGAAGTCCATATAACAATCCCCCTCGTAAATCAATTGAATTTGTCGGTCTGCAGGTGGTTGTAGATGGGTCTCTTTATTGGCTTGCTACTGATGCAGTTAGATCTTATGGTGAATTTAGGTCTTATAATTTGATTATTTCTTTTGATATTACAAGTGAAAGATTTAGAGAAGTAAAACTCTCAAATAGTTTAGCACACCATTCTATTTGGAATTTGTCAGTTTCCAAGCTTAGAGAGTCTCTAGTTGTAACACCCCGTGACCGCAGCGGAAACGTAAACGGGATGCGACAGACACCTCTGATATCAACCACATTGTTTATAAAGAAAACTGAATGCATTAATATACTTCAAAATTTCATTATCTCATCTTTCATTACCGTCTAGGTGATACACACATCATACAATACGATTCATAATTCTATCTGTTATAATGTATCCTAACGTCCAGCACGCAAACCTTACACACATCAAGCACTTAGCACGTAATCAATCACTTTATCTTAGTTGTACCTGAAAAACATGTGAGAAAACGGGTCAACTACGAATAGTTGGTGAGTTTCACAATTTTAGTAAACCATGATAAATCCATATCATAATATAATATTATCCGGGGACACTGTTAACCCATAAATACATTTAATAACCTCTGGGGACACTGTTAACCCAGAACTTCCAATAACCTCTGGGGACACTGTTAACCTAGAACACTTCCACTAACCTCTGGGGGCACTGTTAACCCAGAAACTTCCAATAACCTCTGGGGACACTGTTAACCCAGAACACTGTTGCGGGACCTCACAATATTAACAACTCAAACAATTACCATTTTAATACATTACCGTACGATTCCCGTACAATAAACATTATATAAATACATTCATTTCCATGCGTTCAGCATGTACTTAATCATTTTGATAGAAACATGCTTTCCGCCCCGGGAAAATATTTAAAACATTTCAGTAAAAAGGGGCTCGTTAAACTCACCTTAGCACATGCAAGCAGGTAACAACAATCATTATCAATTAACACGTCCAATCTGTAATATGATCCCTACGATCGTTATTATACAATTATTGTTTATATAATCTTTAACCTTATCAATCGGTACATCTGGGGACACTGTTAACCCAGGACTGTACCTGTTCCGGGGGCAATGTTAACCCAGAAATACTTCTCCGGACTCAGATTGTGATGTCGTTTAGAGTTCCATGGTCACAATTTCTATTAGTCGTTTTCTCGTTTTGCGTGCCTAGCACGAATATCCGTTTTATGTTTCAAAAATGAGTTTGGTCACACACGACTCGAAAATAGTGGTTGTCTGATAATTTAATTTAAAATGTGAAATTATAGCTCGGTTTAGACGTCCCGATTGGCCGCGGGACCCGTTTCCGTCTTTGGCGTACCGGAAACTGTTAAATCGGTTAAAAATACCCAAATCATTCGACTTATTTTCGGATGATTCATTTTTACTTTTTTAACTCAATTATATGAAAATAGTCCATTTTTAAGGTTTTTATACACCAGTCAGCTCGCTTAAGCGAACTTCACCGGTTTACGCGTTTTAACTTTAAAAGTTTGATAATTAGCACGATTAATTATCCGTTTACTCTCGGATCTTGAAATTTTGCACAAATCACTTTTTAATAGTGGGGAATTTTATAAAAATATTTTCAGAATTAATTCTTATATTTAAAATTTATTTATCAATTTTTAAACACCATTTAAACACTAAATATGTCGTAAATACCAAACGACCTTAGAAAAATCCCAAATTTTTCCTGGATGTCCCCTGCCATCCACATAGTCCCCTGTAATTTTTCCAGAACCAAAATCTTCTTTTACATGCCCTTTTTCCAAAACCGAGCTAGAAATCCCTTGAACTCGTTTAACCAAAAAGCCTACTTAGACTTCTCCAACGGACCTAAAATTTTGTGTGTAACTTATACATGATATGAAAAGCTTATCTGAAATTTCTCATGATATTTAACTATTTTTCACCATTTTTGGCCAAAACCGAGCATTAAATTCACCAAATATTAATCCTTTATCCAAAAATTCACATAACTCATATTTTCATGTGTTTAACACCTCTGTAAAATTTCATGACCTAACTCTAAAGCATCAACAATCTGTCCAAATTTCCCATAACCGAACATAACCGAATATACCTTTCGTTTTCCGCCACTACAAGCTACAAACTCATCTTTCCGCCTTATCTACCACTAAATACAGAGCCTACAAACAACATACCACAATACCATGCAAGTTACACTCACGATCAAGCCATTTCTTTCATGGTTACGGTTATGATACTAAAACAAAGATTTAACCGTAAAAATTCGTTTTTGATTCGTTTAACTCCTTTCTTGGACCAAGATCCCTTGTATAACCAGTATACATCACTTGATCATGCAAGAATCGGTTTTCATCTTTGAAACCTCATTTTCTTGCAAACAAACTCAAGAAACGAAGATGAAAACGTATATAATTCGATCTTTACCTTGGTTTTTCTTGTTAAAAGTCTCGGTTTTTGATCAAGGAGTTGAGAGGATTTGATGAAGTTTGTGGATTGTTGATTGAAAAAAGAAAAAAAAGAAAGTAAAGGCCATAGAGGCCGATCGGTCTACATGTGGGGGTGGGGTGGGACCCACAAGTTTATTTTTGGCCACTCATTTGGATATCCGCAATCCGGATAATGTTTTGGATAAACTGGTTCAGTTCGTTTTTCGTTTAAATGTTTAAGTCGGCTTAAAACGAGGCTAAAACGGTCTTTTTCGTCTTACAAATGAAATTTATATTAAACCGATTTAAAAACTTAAACCATGACATTTATTAACTTAAAACGTCATATTATTAGTTATTACGCATCTTTTTCGGCTTGATCGATCGTCTCTTGCTCGGTTTGGTATTAAAGGTTTCGTTTAACGTACCGACGTACTATTAAATCGAAATCCTTTTTCTGTGCTTTAATCCACTTACCCCGAAGCTTTAATACTTCGTAACATCACTAAATATCATACATCTCGTCTATAATTGAACCCTCGATTCATTCGGGTTTCAATAACTATCGATCGTTTGATCGCATATTCAATACGGTGAATTATATATTCACATACAATCATACAATGAACCATGTATTCTCGTATAATTACCATGGTAACTCATGTACCCGACATTACATATGACGTAACTAACGTCTACCGGTTAGGGTATACCTGGTTTCGTCGGAATCGTTACATTCTCTCCCCGTTAAGAAATTTCGTCCTCGAAATTTTACACGCCCACAATCTCCCTTCGAGAGAAAGGTGGGGGGTTTTTCCTTCAGAATTCACCCTCGCGTTACCAAGTATAATCTGGTCCTCGCTGTGAATTTCCACTTAATCTTAATTAATAACGCTTGGTATGTCCAAACTGTTTAGTTTTCCCGTCTACTATCTTTACGGAATTAATTATGATATCAAGCATGTCCTCTATGAGTACCTCTATTACTAGTACTCTCGTTGCCTCATCGCTTAGGCACTTTTCAATCCGTATACATGGCAAAATATCATGTATAGTACTTAGCCCCTGGAGTACTTTAATTGATAGACTAAATGACCAACCATGGAGATAGTTCTCATGGGGTCCAATATATTAAGAAGCTATTTTCGGTTTGGCCAAACCTCATACCACCTCTCTCTAAGGTGATGCCTTAAAATGCCTTATCACCTCTATTTAGTGACAATGGTTTCCTTTGAACGTTGACATAAATCCTTTGCCAATCCTCGCGCTACTTTCGACTTCTCTTAAACATTATAAACCCGATTGGTTGTTTCTCGGATCAATTCAAATCTTATGGCTCGATCGACGCTCATTTTCAATTTAACTAATTGGTGATAACTACTTCACCCATAGAAAGCTTCAAGCTCTCGATGCTTCCTTCCCCTCCTTCCAATAATGAAAGTAGGATGACTATTTCGATCTGAGATCATTGAAAATGGTACTCCACGACGAGTTACCATTTCAACATCATGAATTTGGGCGAGAATTCATTGTGGCAATCGTCATAGATTGGGATGAAATGCGAGGACTGGTTAATCGATCCGCGATTACCTAATTTACCTCATGCCTTTGATATATCATGGGAATTTGCGTCCCGAAATCCATTGTAATTTATTCCCACTATCATTGGCGAATTTTTCTGTCGTTGTGGCGTTCCATAGGGTTTTCGGTGTGCAGCCTTATCTCTTGCATAACTCAGTATTCACCAACACACGTGACCATATCTTTCTCCAAACTCCACCATTAATAAAAATCCTTTCAGATACCCGTATCATCAATAGTCAAATCCGATCCCGGGTGTATGGATTATTTCGATCTATGCGCTTCGTCAATGATTAATTCACGAAGGTCATGGAGAGTCGGGATCCAAACCCAATTTTTGAAGTAGAGAATTTCGTCCACGCGTTGTTCGAAATTCTTCTCATTGCCATAAAGTTCCTCCTTTTCCAATTGTCCCTCTTTCAACGCCTCACGTTGAGCGACTCGACTCAGATCCAAAAAGTTCGACTGGACTATCATCCCCAACGCCCTCATTCACAATGGCTTAACCCGATCTTTCCTACTCAAGGCCTCGGTTACGACGCTAGCCTTGCCTGGTGGTAACGGATGTCACAGTCATAATTGTTTAACAACTCAACCCATCTTCGTTGCCTCATATTTAGTTCTTTCTGATCGAATATGTGATGCAAACTTTTATGATCGGTGAAGATGGTGCACTTCGTATCGTAGAGACAATGTCTCCACATTTTAAGTGCATAGATAACCCCTTCCAGTTCTAAGTCGTGAGTAGTGTAATTTTACTCGTGTACTTTTAACTGTCGGGAAGCATAGACTATAACCTTAATATACTGCGTCAACACGCATTCTAACCCTTTACGCGATGCGTCACAATACGCGGAAAAACCATCGTCTCCATCGGGGAGACTTAAAATCGGCGCTTGGCACAATTTTAATGGTTTCTATCTTATTTGAATCTTTGTGAAATCCTTGTTGCTTTACAACATGACCAAGGGATTATGCATTCTTTATTCAAAATCACATTTTGAAAACTTCGCGTACAACTCCCCTTGCTTTAACACTTCCACAATTTTCCTTAACCGTCGATCGTGCTCTTTTTTACGTTGCGAATATATTAAAATATCATCAATGAATGTTATGACAAAATTGTCAAAATAAAGTTACAGACTCGGTTCATGAGTTCCATGAATGCTGCCGGCGCATTTGTTAGCCCGAAAGGCATAACTAAGAATTCATAATGGCCGTAGCGAGTCCGAAACACTGTTGTTGCAACGTCTTCCTCTTGGATCTCTCATTTGGTGATAACTATATCTAAGATCAATTTTTCTAAAAAAATAAATCGTCCCTTGCAGTTGGTTAAACAGATCATTCACTTCGAAGAAGTGAGCACCTACTCTTGATCGTCACTTTATTCAATTCTCCCTAATCAACACATATCCTAACACTTCCGTCCTTCATTTCCCAATTAAAACTGGTGCACCCCATGGTGACTAACTAGGTCGTATAAAACCTTATCCAACAATTCTTGTAACTGATTGGATAATTCTTGCATCTCGGACGGTGCAAGTCGGCAGGATGCTTTAGCAACAGGGCCAGCTTGAGACATTAAATCGATTCTGAATTCGACCTGTCGGGCTGGCGGTAATCCAGGGAGTTCTTCTGGGAAAACTTGTGGAAATTTGCGCACCACCGGGATATCTTCTATATGTTTACTTTTAAATACTTAGGCAATCACGTTTGTTAAATACACCACGTCTTCTTGTCGTAAATATTATAACATCTCAAGATGAGATTTGAGTGGCAACATAATACCGTACACTTTTCTCTGTATTTAATCGCTTCATCGTCCGAAAGAGAGCTTCTAATCATCTTCTTTTCATATTTGATTTCTGCTTCATGTTGAGTTAGCCAATCCATGCTAACTATTACGTCAAAACTTCTTTGCTTTACTGGTCGTAGGTCAATAAGGAAAGGTTAATCGTTCATAATAATAGGACAATTCCGTACAATTTAGTTAACCATTAGGGATTTACCGTTAGCGATCCTACAGTATAGGGTTCTATAGTTTCACTAATCGGTATCTTTCCAAAGGGTAGGAGGTTAGCAGGAACTAACTTCTATCGACGACCGTAAAAGTATCACTGAAGCCTATTGATTTAAAACTACAACGTACTTAATACTACTTTTGGATCATGACGTGCTTTATTTGAATTACTCACAAAAGCACGGCTCCTTGCTTGATCAGAGGTTGATGCTTGTCATGAGGTTCGTCTTCCAATGACACCTTGGTTCAACTTTGGGCAATTTCTCTTGAAACGTTCTGTACTGCCACATTCATAGCAAGTACAACTGTTTGGCATAATTTGGTTTCTTTGAATGGATTGTTATTGAAGTTGTTGGTTTCGAAGTGGTTGTACACGAATGGGTTGGGGTTGTCGGTTCACATGGCTTCACTTGGTTCTACAATTAGGGCGTTACGTCCATCTTTACCACACATGTGGCCTACTAACACTCAACATTCTTCTTCCTACTTATTCAAAGTCTATATTGCACCATACCTTTATCACTTCTCTTCTTTAACACTCGACGTCTCACCCAACGTCCTTCCAGTCCGCTTCCCATAGAGTCAAATTCATCATGCTGGCTTGTGACACCACCCTTCCAAGGGTCGTATATTTACAGGATTGACTATACTCCTTATCGCTGGAGTTAGTCCCCAATATAGCGCTCACTTCGCTTAGTTTCGGGAGTAATTAACCATGTTACCAGACACGACAATTCCTTCAAACAATTAGCGTGTTCTAAGTGATCAGCACACAACATTTCTATCTTCCATAGCTCAGTTCCCAATCTCTGAACTTAATTACTCGATTAAAAGTGCCCTAGCACAAGAATTTCAAATTCTGACCATATCATCCGAGTAAAAATTTTCTAACTATAATTTTGTACCATCGTGTTCCATCACGATACAACATAATCTACCAACATATCTGTAGCATATTTCACTACACAATGTTCTAGGCCCTTACCACAGTCCTTGACCATTTCGATCTTTTCTATCCACTCGCTAATCTATTCCTCCCTTTACCATCAGTAAACCATTAATAATTTCCTTAACACAACCAACAAACATATCCTTCATACCGGATCTAATTCATTACGACTACTATTCATGTTTAGTTTATAACTAATACTTGTAATCATAATTGTATTCGGTGGGACATTACCTCTCTTAGTAATACCACTAAGAATTTAAATATTCATATTCATGCGATTTCTCGATCTATAATTCCGCGATCACATTTGCATCAATACTAGCAATGATCTGTGATACGACATTCGGTATCATCATCTGCTATCTATGAGCATTCAACTGAATCATATCAATCTCCATCATTGGAGTTACTCTTTTTATGTCATTTTGCCGTATTCATCCCGTACGCAGTAATCAACACTAATCTCACCGTATATCTCGTTACCAGCTCAATCATAACAGCAGGTACACATACACACCAAATATTATCACACATATTACACATACCAGCATTTAGTATATATGTCCCACAAATATAATAACACTTGGACTTAACCTGACGTCGGTTAACGTTTAAATATGTTTCATAACCCTTGTCACCAACCGACATATAGATCTTTCTCCACAAAGATCAACGTTTAATATACTTGATTTCAATATCCTTCTGCATGTCAGCATAACCGATACATGCTCACCGTGAGCACCAAACGATTACATACCACGGAGTTATAATATCCGTGTTTATTCGTATATCCGGCATACACAGTATGCCACCTACGAACGAACAACCAACTATGCTATAATGATTCCAACACTTCTTTGTGTATAGGTAATCATTCTATTCGAGCATGCATGGTGTAAACATCTAACGGATGTAAGGATAACATAGGGAGTTGCAAGGTTCAAGGTAATTGCGCAACATGGGTTGCCTTCAAATATTATTAATTACTACTATGGGAAACTCTATCACTTGCTCAGTCAATGTCCTCAGGCGTTCTAGGTTCGTTGAAATCGGTAATTCTCGATCTGGAGGTGGTATGACTCAAATGTTTGAGAGTGAGAAATACATATATATATTTCTATATATTATTTTTATCTGCTGATTTATTATCAAATTTATTATTATTATTATTTTATTTATTTATTTACCTTAATGGAATAAGAATGGGTTCAGGTACGGATCCGTCCGTACGTGAGGGTCGACGGTTCGGGTGAACATCTGGGGTTATTAGGATATACGGTACCGGTGTTGGTAGGGTAAGGGATTCATCAATTTTGGTTGGGAGTGACGGTTACTAGATATTCCTGGTTAATGTCAAACGGGAGATCTAACTTGGTACTATCATAACTATGGCCTGATAAGTCAGACTTATCATCAACCAATGCTCTAGAAATTTCGGCATCCTCGGTACTTTTTATTATTTCCTTCCCCGGTTCCTTATCCGGGTCCCATTTCTCAATACATGTACCCACAAGATATGTACATATATATATATACACATTAGCACGTATAAATAATACTATATACTTTACACATATGTTGCCATTTTTACCTATTAATGTACCCCGTGACTTCCCCTGAATTCCCTCGTGCGGACAAGTCTGTTATTATGTTCCGGACCATAATAACTCACTTGTCCATCCAAGTTCATCCAGACCTCGTCACTATAAATTATTAGTTGATATTCAGATCCTATAATACTTGAGCTACTGGTTATATTTTAGGTATCTTTTAAAGACATCCTAATTCTATTATAACCAATGGCCCTGATACCAAGTTCTGTAACACCCCGTGACCGCAGCGGAAACGTAAACGGGATGCGACAGACACCTCTGATATCAACCACATTGTTTATAAAGAAAACTGAATGCATTAATATACTTCAAAATTTCATTATCTCATCTTTCATTACCGTCTAGGTGATACACACATCATACAATACGATTCATAATTCTATCTGTTATAATGTATCCTAACGTCCAGCACGCAAACCTTACACACATCAAGCACTTAGCACGTAATCAATCACTTTATCTTAGTTGTACCTGAAAAACATGTGAGAAAACGGGTCAACTACGAATAGTTGGTTAGTTTCACAATTTTAGTAAACCATGATAAATCCATATCATAATATAATATTATCCGGGGACACTGTTAACCCATAAATACATTTAATAACCTCTGGGGACACTGTTAACCCAGAACTTCCAATAACCTCTGGGGACATTGTTAACCCAGAACACTTCCACTAACCTCTGGGGGCACTGTTAACCCAGAAACTTCCAATAACCTCTGGGGACACTGTTAACCCAGAACACTGTTGCGGAACCTCACAATATTAACAACTCAAACAATTACCATTTTAATACATTACCGTACGATTCCCGTACAATAAACATTATATAAATACATTCATTTCCATGCGTTCAGCATGTACTTAATCATTTTGATAGAAACATGCTTTCCGCCCAGGAAAAATATTTAAAACATTTCAGTAAAAAGGGGCTCGTGAAACTCACCTTAGCACATGCAAGCAGGTAACAACAATCATTATCAATTAACACGTCCAATCTGTAATATGATCCCTACGATCGTTATTATACAATTATTGTTTATATAATCTTTAACCTTATCAATCGGTACATCTGGGGACACTGTTAACCCAGGACTGTACCTGTTCCGGGGGCAATGTTAACCCAGAAATACTTCTCTGGACTCAGATTGTGATGTCGTTTAGAGTTCCATGGTCACAATTTCTATTAGTCGTTTTCTCGTTTTGCGTGCCTAGCACGAATATCCGTTTTATGTTTCAAAAATGAGTTTGGTCACACACGACTCGAAAATAGTGGTTGTCTGATAATTTAATTTAAAATGTGAAATTATAGCTCGGTTTAGACGTCCCGATTGGCCGCGGGACCCGTTTCCGTCTTTGGCGTACCGGAAACTGTTAAATCGGTTAAAAATACCCAAATCATTCGACTTATTTTCGGATGATTCATTTTTACTTTTTTAACTCAATTATATGAAAATAGTCCATTTTTAAGGTTTTTATACACCAGTCAGCTCGCTTAAGCGAACTTCACCGGTTTACGCGTTTTAACTTTAAAAGTTTGATAATTAGCACGATTAATTATCCGTTTACTCTCGGATCTTGAAATTTTGCACAAATCACTTTTTAATAGTGGGGAATTTTATAAAAATATTTTCAGAATTAATTCTTATATTTAAAATTTATTTATCAATTTTTAAACACCATTTAAACACTAAATATGTCGTAAATACCAAACGACCTTAGAAAAATCCCAAATTTTTCCTGGATGTCCCCTGCCATCCACATAGTCCCCTGTAATTTTTCCAGAACCAAAATCTTCTTTTACATGCCCTTTTTCCAAAACCGAGCTAGAAATCCCTTGAACTCGTTTAACCAAAAAGCCTACTTAGACTTCTCCAACGGACCTAAAATTTTGTGTGTAACTTATACATGATATGAAAAGCTTATCTGAAATTTTCCAGAATTTTTCATGATATTTAACTATTTTTCACCATTTTTGGCCAAAACCGAGCATTAAATTCACCAAATATTCATCCTTTATCCAAAAATTACCAAAAATTCACAGAACTCATATTTTCATGTGTTTAACACCTCTGTAAAATTTCATGACCTAACTCTAAAGCATCAACAATCTGTCCAAATTTCCCATAACCGAACATAACCGAATATACCTTTCGTTTTCCGCCACTACAAGCTACAAACTCATCTTTCCGCCTTATCTACCACTAAATACAGAGCCTACAAACAACATACCACAATACCAAGCTAGTTACACTCACGATCAAGCCATTTCTTTCATGGTTACGGTTATGATACTAAAACAAAGATTTAACCGTAAAAATTCGTTTTTGATTCGTTTAACTCCTTTCTTGGACCAAGATCCCTTGTATAACCCGTATACATCACTTGATCATGCAAGAATCGGTTTTCATCTTTGAAACCTCATTTTCTTGCAAACAAACTCAAGAAACGAAGATGGAACGTATATAATTCGATCTTTACCTTGGTTTTTCTTGTTAAAAGTCTCGGTTTTTGATCAAGGAGTTGAGAGGATTTGATGAAGTTTGTGGATTGTTAATTGAAAAAAGAAAAAAAAGAAAGTAAAGGCCATAGAGGCCGATCGGTCTACATGTGGGGGTGGGGTGGGACCCACAAGTTTATTTTTGGCCACTCATTTGGATATCCGCAATCCGGATAATGTTTTGGATAAACTGGTTCAGTTCGTTTTTTGTTTAAATGTTTAAGTCGGCTTAAAACGAGGCTAAAACGGTCTTTTTCGTCTTAAAAATGAAATTTATATTAAACCGATTTAAAAACTTAAACCATGACATTTATTAACTTAAAACGTCATATTATTAGTTATTACGCATCTTTTTCGGCTTGATCGATCGTCTCTTGCTCGGTTTGGTATTAAAGGTTTCGTTTAACGTACCGACGTACTATTAAATCGAAATCCTTTTTCTGTGCTTTAATCCACTTACCCCGAAGCTTTAATACTTCCTAACATCACTAAATATCATATATCTCGTCTATAATTGAACCCTCGATTCATTCGGGTTTCAATAACTATCGATCGTTTGATCGCATATTCAATACGGTGAATTATATATTCACATACAATCAATACAATGAACCATGTATTCTCGTATAATTACCATGGTAACTCATGTACCCGACATTACATATGACGTAACTAACGTCTACCGGTTAGGGTATACCTGGTTTCGTCGGAATCGTTACACTAGTTGTGCTTGAATGTGATGTAGAGGCCAATAATCCAGTTTTCAGTGTTTGGATGATGGAGGATGGTGCTCCAAATTCCTTTATAAAGTTATTCACTTTGAATGTTAACGTACCATACGCAAAAGTAGAGGGTTTAAGAGGACAGGTGAACCTATAATTGAAATTGTAGATGATTATCGTCGTAGACAACTTGTTGTTTATGAGCCCTGCTCGAAACGCGTTGATGATCTAGGGTTTGATGTAATTAAGTTTCCATTCTCTGTGTACCCCTATATGGAAACACTACTGCTGCTTGATCAGCCAGATTTGATTATTTATAACGAAGGTAAACGATGTATTTTACAACATAGTGAACGTAAGGGTTTCGAAGAATACAAGCAATAGTTTGGAAATACTTCACGTACGCTATTTATGCAATGCAAGATGATCTTCAAATTTAAAGATGATGATAACTTGCATTACTTCATGTTTGGTATGCCCTTCGATCATGAATCACCCATGGAATTTCAATTATTCTAGGTTTTATATAAATATAAATTTAACCATAGGTCTTTTGCTTATTACTAGAATGTCTGTTACTTCTTCAATAGTTATGGTAACAGTAATTAGTTAGAGTATCCGGGAGATTTTTGTATTTCTTTCTTTTAAGTCTTGATATCCGCAAATCGTAAAATTTTATTTTTATTTTTTTGTTAAATTAGATAAAAAGCTTAAGCTCAATTGTACATCTAGATTTAATATAAATATCTAAAACTAGTGTATTAACCAATTCTACATTTGATTACTGCTCAATTAATGCACCTAAAAATCAATGGAGATTGGAATATTGGATCTATATAGGGCCTTAATACTGGTTGTATGCTAAGACGGCATTGATTGTAAATACAATGGGGTTTAGGGAAGTCAACAGTATATACTTGGGTGGCAGTTGATTAACACTGGCAAAATGGACCATCGGGTTGGGCGGGGGTAATGGATCAGGAAGGGCTCAGGTCAGGAGTTATTTTGGTTCAGGTCAAGACACGTTGGTTTAAAAAAATGGTTGAACTAATAATCCAACGTGTCTGTCAATGTTTTAGAGCAGCATATATAGTCATTCCCACACACCAGGGTTCCATCATAAATTTAATGATCAACAAATTACAGTAAACTAATTATCATTCATATACTCGTTAGCATAGACAAGATGCACCAATTTGAACGCTTCTAAAATAATCACATCTGTATAAACTTTGAAGATTAGAACACAGAGAGATCAGCACAATTTGGCACATTAAAAAATGACCAACAGCACATAAACAACCCTGATTTTCAATTAGCAAATCTGGCTTATTATTATCAACTCTTTGACTTTAGTTGACTTTTATATTAATTCAACACAGTAGCTGTACAGCTGCAGCCCTGATCATTCCTACCTAGTCATGTCTTGCCATATAGTTTAACCCACTATATTCAGCCAGCAACTGATCAGAAACATTATATTTTGTTATTCTTGTTGGCAGATACAGCCAGTTCAGCAATTATCACAGCATTGGTTTCTAAAAGTTGCTTGTTTTTTGTGCAAGTAACCTGCAAACTACTTCTCTTACAGTATTTTCAAAACACAGATCAGACTTAGAAATACTATTTGGTTAATAATTTGCCAAATAATTTGTTGCTTGTTTGTTGTGCACTCATGAGTTCTAAGGTTTGTAAATTGCCACACAAATTGTTGTAGTACAACGAAGACTGAATAGAATATTGGGTTTGGTACGTGTTGTGGGGGTCTCATCTGAATTCATTAAGTTCAAGAGTTATTCACTTAGGCCCTGTTCTTGAGTTTTTTTAAAAGAGAGAAAGGAAAGGAAAACTAAGGATAGTTAAAAAATGGGTGTTCTTGAGTTTTTTTAGGATGGAAAGGAAAGGAGTAGGAGGAGTTAGGAGGGATTAAATTGATGTTTTTTCCCAATAACTTATCCTCTCACAAATGGGCGGATAACTAAGGATAAAAAACCAAATTACAATATTACCAGCTAATCTTTTCATCTTCTTCATTACTTCAACCCATTTTCTGCTTCTTTCTCTAACGCCTTTGATTCTATCAAAATCGCTGCCTTCAAAATCGCTGCTATCAAAATCAAAGGCTCCAGGTTTGTATTCATCTTATTCTTCATTATTGCTAGATTTCTATCGTAAACAAAGAATTTCATATGTTTGACCCTTTGCAACATTCGGACTTTTGATATTTAATAAGTGAACTGCATCAGAGGTTGTAAATATATATCTCCTTTGACTTTCTATGATCCTTTAGTTGAATAGCATCATTAGGTTATTTTTATATGTTATAAAGATAAACCAAATAGAGGTGTGTGTACAGCGAAACATGTGATTGCATCTCAAATAGTCTTTGACTTTTCAACACATTATCACAAATAAACCAAACAAAGATACATGCCATCATTTTGTATGTGATGGGTTAATCTTGTTACAAGTATTATAAGTAGTTAATAATGGTTTTTTTATGTACTTGTATTATAATGGTTTACATAGAAATATGCTATACCGAGACAGGTTTTGATCTTGTTTTTATAATGGACGATAACCTATTTCTTGCGGTGAGACAACACCATTTAGCTGTCGTTCATTTGGTTTGTCTAGTGGTAGCTCTTATAGCACATCGTACACATCGCAGTGGAAATCGTGTTAGGGGAGAAGAGATGTTACATCGACGACGAGTACGTGAAGAGATGTTGCATGAACTTGCAACAGGTGGAAAATGCCGACAAATAATTCGTATGAGTGAGAATGCATTTATGATATTATGTCAAAAGTTAGAAAGTGATGGTGGTCTTCGATCAACTCAACGTATGACTATTGAAGAACAAGTTGCAAGATTTTTGCATATAATTGGAAATGATTTTAGAAATCGTTTCGTCTCTTGGTTTTATTATCGATCTGGGTCAGCAACAAGCGTGCATTTTCATAGAGTATTAAATGCAATTATATCATTAGAAGACCAGTATCTTATTCAACCTATCGGTGATACTGTGCAAAAACAAATTTAAGACAAAAAAAGATTTTATCCATTTTTTAAGGATTGTATAGGAGCAATTGATGGAACACATATTCGTGTGAAAGTGCCTAGTAAAGATGCTTCGAGATATCGAGGTCGGAAAGGATATCCAACTATCACTGTATTAGCTGCTTGCACATTCGATTTGAAGTTCACATATGTTTTAAGTGGCTGGGAAGGCACAGCGTCTGATTCAAGAGTCTTAAAAGATGCACTTACTAGGGAAGATAAATTAAATACTCCAGATGGTAAATTTTATTTAGTGGATGGCGGTCTACCACTCAAAAGTACACTCATAGCACCTTATAGAGGTGTTAGGTATCATTTGAAGGAATACTCAAAACGTGCACCTCAGAATCCAAGAGAATTGTTTAACCTTCGACATGCATCACTAAGAAACTCTATTGAAAGGGCGTTTGGCATTTTAAAGAGAAGATTTCCAATAATTAGAAGTACAACCGAGCCGTTCTACTCATGTGAAACACAATCACAAATATTTTTGGCTTGTTGCATTCTTCACAATTATCTACTTGAAGTTGATCGTGATCGAGAACTTGAAGATGAAGTTGCACAAGAGGTGTTAAATGCCACACAAGATGTAGAGGATCATGCTCCAAACGCCATGGATGATAGAGGGGAACAAATAAGAGAGTCTATAGCAAATGAAATGTGGAGTCAATATTTGTCGCATCCAAACAATGAAATTAACATGTCTAATTAATTATAAGCTATTTTGGAGTTTTTGGAACTTGAAATTTGTTAATCATAGATATTGTTGGGCCTTTGAAAACTCACTGTTATTCAGTTTCTTTATGAAAATGTTAGTGATAATTCAGTTTCTTTATGAGATTTTTATATTTGGCTATTATTAGTATGGAACAAAATTGTTGCAGGGATTACACTAATGACAGAAATGGTAATGGGTATTATTAGCATATGGATTTGCTAGTTGTATACTTTAGCATATATTTGTTTCTTATAATGAGTGTTTATGTTAGACATTTTACTAATAATACATATTTGTGAATAAAACTCTCATATGTTTATGCAGAAATTAGCCATGAGCAAAAAAGATGGAACGTCCACAAGATTTCATTGGACCACTCCAATGGACACCGCATTTTTGCAGGCAATGATTACGGAGAAAGACAACGGTAATAGAATTGATGGCACGTTTACTCCTCAAGCTTACACCAACATGGTGGAGGAACTAAGCAAAGCTTTTGGAATGGACCTCACAAAAGACCATCTAAAGAATAGACTAAAAACACTCAAAGATCATTTTTCTAAGTTCTATGATGTTCTTAAAGGGAATTCAATGAGCAATTTTTCATGGGATCCGAGCACCAAATTACTTGGTGCAGAGGAAGAAGTCTGGGAAAAATTGATCAAGGTAGACCTTGCATATAGTTGGACATTAATTTTTTTTAATTATCCTTTATCTGTAATTTTATGATTTTGTAAACAGGAGAGTCCCGGAGCTGCAAAATGGAGGGATAAACCAATTCTTCATTACCACTAGATGCTAGAGTTGTTTGCCAAAGATAGAGCTACAGGTGCTAGAGCAGAAACTGCAAAAGAGATAAACAAGAGACTGAAAGAAAATGATCATACACCGGAAACAATTGATGAGATTGATCAAATGGTGGAAACCAACGATATTACCTTGGAGAATATCACTAGTGCAGACGATATTCATGTTGTATCAGAGACACCTGATTCGCAAGCCAAGTATCCAAGTTTTTTGAAGAGTAAGAAAAGAAAGCTTGAGAAGGATGATGAATTTACAACAACACTTATGAGTTCAATTATGTTGCTAATGCTATTGGTAAAAGCACAAAGGTATTCAATCAAATTTTAATATTACTTTTTTTTCTAAAATTTATATATTTATCTTCACATGATTTCGTTGCCTAATACATGTTGTTTGTTACTATTTTAGGATTTATGCAAGTTTGTTACTATTTTAGGATTTATGCAAGGTAATGGAAGGTTCTCGTGCACGTGTTTACTCAGAGGAGGAAATCTACAAAGAGTTGGAGATTATGGGCATAGTGTCAGAGGAGAAAATCTTCGATGCGTATCTTTTTTTGGTTGAGCGCCCGGAAAAAGCACAGGCTCTTTTTGGTGTGTTTACTCAGAGGAGGAAATCTACAAAGAGTTGGAGATTATGGGCATAGTGTCAGAGGAGGAAATCTTCGATGCGTATCTTTTTTTGGTTGAGCGCCCGGAAAAAGCACAGGCTCTTTTTTGTTGTCCTCTTAACAAGCGGATGAATATGTTACGTAAAATGATGGGAGCATGAGAATGAGATTTGAAACTTGTTTTGAAACTTTTGATTAAACATGTTTTTTTTTTGGAAACCGAATTGAACTTTTTTGGAACGTTGCATTTCTTGTTAAAACTAGTTGGTTATTTTTTGGAGACGTTATTGCTTATTAAAAGTGTGTGTTGTTTTTTTTTTAATCCATTATGGATGAGGCGTAAAATTGTAAAAGTGTTATTTTCCTTTTCTTTCCATCCAACTTAAGAACATAGTTATCCTTTCCTTTCCTCTAATTTCCTTCCAACTCAAGAACACACCTAATTAAAAAAAATTCATTCCCTTCCCTTTCTTATCCTTCCATCTCCTTTCCTTTTCTTTCCTTGGTTAAAAAACTCAAGAACAAGGCGTTAATGAAATTCTAATGTTGCCTTACTCCACAACGTGTTAATTCAAATCGTAAGATATTAACACTTATGTACTAAACAAACTCAATATATGATCAGAATATTTTGAACTGTTGTGACTAATTTTTTATTATTTTTTTTCGTGGGGGATTGTTGGAATAAAAAGAAATTAAAAGGCATATTTAATATTATTAAATATAGAAACAGGATCAAATACATTTTATTCTTAACATGAAAACAGTGAGAACCAATTTATTGTTATTATTAGGTTTATTTTTATAAGTGTTTGCTGTTATTTTTTGTTCTATTTGCTAATTTTCGATTATGAGACGTTATAGCATTTGCTTATTATATTTTGTTGTTATTATTAGATTTTTTCTTTTGCTGATATTAGTATTTGCTGTTATTGTTTTCTTTTTTATTTTGATTCTTTTGTTGTAATTTTTAGGTTTTTTTCTTTGTTATTATAAATAATTGTTTATGTAGATTGGTATTTTAGTTGGTATTGTTTATTACGTTCTCATTTTTTTATAAATTGGTATTATTTCCTACATTCTCATGTTAAGACTAAAATGCAGATGAGCCTTTATAAAGTTAATATATCTAACTAGTTTGAAAACCATCATATATGTTTTCCACGGTTATTAAAAAGAAAACATTTATCTTTTTCTTTTTATTATTAACCCTAATTAGATTGGCAATCACCATTAACATTCTGATCATACATTTATTTAATTTTCATCATTGATTTCTTCTTAAGTACACAAGAATACTTCAATTCATTTCTGTGCTAACCTTGGAGAGCCATTGGCAACATCTATTTGTACCCAGGTAGTGCTCAAATCGCTTTTAAGGCTGTGTGATTACACAGGACACAGATTCAGTTTTATTATTGCTTTCGTTTATTCAATTGTTTGGCAGATTCCTCCAACATGTAAAACTTTTGTATCCCACATGGAAACAATATTCTTGCATGATCAGCCAAACGTTATAGTTTAATATGATTCGGGTTTGTAATTTACATCACTTCGTATTAGATATTCTCTTTGATCACAGCATTGCAAATTAGAGTCTTCAATTGGTTTCCGTAGAGGTACGGTCAAACTTATATTCTCTGTTAATCCATGTATTAGTTTTCAAATTCAAAACAGGTCAATTATTTTGTGGTCGAAAAGGACTAACCTTAATCTTTGATGGGTATTTCATTTTTCTTCTTAGAAATGACTAGCTGAATCCTAGATTGTGGGGGGTTTGTTTTTACTTTGGGAAAGTTTTGATCTTTTGTGTGGAGATCTATAATTGAAGAAACACTAACCGGACCCCGGGCAGATTACTGGTAACCTGGGGGTTGGATAGCTGTTTCCCACGAGGGGTTAGACCCTTGGAAGATGGTTCTTCTGATAACCTGCAAAACAGACACCGTGAGCTCGTCACTGAGAAGGGGGGGGTTCCTCCTTGTGACCACCCTCCGGCGTGAGAATCAGACTAGATTGCTCTTTAAATATAAAAGTATATTAAGAGATTGCTAGAGCAGATATCAGGTATAATATGATGATAATGTAGTAAGATATGTTATTGGATAATACCAGATAAGATAAGATGGTCATACCATTTGGGGTATTTATAGCCGAAGGTAGGTTTCCAAGGAGGTATGGCCGGCTGCAACAGTGTTCCTGTTCATCAACAGTAGCCTACGCACGTGCCCTGCTGGTAGTTGGTGGGCAGGCAGTGGCTGATAGTGACCAGGCCTGCTGCACACTATTCCCTTTCTACCAACTGCCGGCTACGCACGTGGTATGACAGTAGTTGGTGAGTATGCAGCGGCTAATAGTGATACAGTACAGGAGCATGCTGCTCGCCATACTGTATCAGTGAGCTGTCGTATCTCTGATCAGATCTTTCGCCCATACCTCGTCAGGTACAGTAAAAGATCCTTCAGTATACGGACTGGCTTGGCGGGAGTATTCCCCCTCCCGCCTCTGTGCGGGATCGCTCCCGGCTTGGCTCATTCCTTCAGGTGACACTGAAGGATCGAGAGCTAAGTGCCTTGTGCGTGTAGCCATGCTGCGCGGGTGGCCTTCCCTAATGGCTTGTATCCGAGGCTGCGGGAACAGGCGGAGTCCTTCACCATTGGGAGGCATTTCCTGCGGGACCAGCTTGCGTACTGCGCGTAAGGACGTCACGTCTCTGAGCATGGTTGGTCCTGCGGATCCAGTTGGTTTCTGCGCAGACATTCCTCTTCAAGGTGAGTCTTGCGGGTCCAACTGGGCTCTGCTGGGACCTACCTCTTCAAGTCCCCCCAGTCCAATGTTCTTCTCATGCGTGTTTAATAAAGTGAGGTGAACTTTTGGACTTAAGCAAAGGGTTTTGAAAAGGGTTTTGTAAGGTTTTCCATGGGGATTCTTTCCGCGGAAGTCCTTGTCACTTGCAGAAATGCCCGAGTTTCCTGTTTGATCTTTGGGTATGATGCGGGTAGGTCTGTAACCTTCTCGCAAGTCAGGAGCATTGAGTTCCAGTTGTATGGATTTTCCATGAGGTTTTGGTAGGTTTGAACATAGTGATCAATTATGTTAAGACCACCAATTCCGTCCTGGAGCTCCAAACAACGTAGTTCTCGACGTTCCTGCTATGCGGGGATGTTATTTCCGTTTCCGCAAGCATTGCCCAGAAGACCCCTCTTGGTTCCAATTCCCAGCGGAGCGCTAGGTATGTGAAGGGTTTTGCCTTAACACTGTACCTGCGCTCGTCTTACGGTTACTTTACTTCCAAGGTATTCCTGGCGTCAATTCCCTGCGGGTGCTAGGTATGTGAAGGGTTTCGCCTTAACACTGTACCCGCATCCGTCTTACGGTTACTTGTTTGCCAAGGCTCTTGGCTTCAATTCCCTGCGGGTGCTAGATATGTGAAGGGTTTCGCCTTAACACTGTACCCGCATCCGTCTTACGGTTACTTGTTCGCCAAGATTTTCTTGGCTTCAATTCCCTGCGGGTGCTAGGTATGTGAAGGGTTTCGCCTTAACACTGTACCCGCGTCCGTCTTACGGTTACTTTTTTGCCAAGGTTTTCTTGGCTTCAATTCCCTGCGGGTGCTAGGTATGTGAAGGGTTTTGCCTTTACACTGTACCCGCACCCGGCTTATGGTTACTTGTTTGCCAAGGTAAGGGGTATTTTCCCGCTTTTTAATATTTTCGAATTTTGAATTTTGAAATTCGAAGAGTTGGTGAAAAGATAAGAACAGTCCAAACCTCTGAAACGTCGTGCGACAGTTTCTTCTGACTGTGTCAGGACGTGCAGGAAGTTATGGTGACGTGACAGAACATGGTCATTCCAGTCGCTTTTTCAGGCGCGTGGGCGTGATTTTTCGGGCGCGTGGCCGCGAAATTACTGGCACACGTCCTTTCAACAGCTGTTGCCAGCCTGCTTTTTGCCACGTGTCATAGTTTCATTGCACCTTTGATTTCTCTCTCCTCCGCATTAAATTCACCGCATTAATTGCGATTACTATATAAAGGGGAAGAGGGTTATTTGCAATTCACACTTTCACCTTTCTTCTTCTTCTTCTTAGTGATTTCCGGCAAATACTCCCCTTTTTCAGGCAAGCATTTTCCCGAAATCACTTCTCTTTCTGCAAAAATGTCTTCTCATGATGCCGACGATCAGAAGACTGCTGGCGAGTGCCAGTGTTCTCTTCCTTTCGATCTGTACCAGTATATCGTCAGGAAGTTCATGCTCGAGTCTCTCGAGCCTGAGTTTCCTGAACCCCACCATACTGTGTACGATGCCCCTAGTGGCAAGATCGGGGTTTATGCTGCATTCTTTGTCTACGGGAACCTTAGGTTCCCGTTGACAAAGTTTGTGTACCGTGTCCTTGAGAGGCACGGCGTTCATTTGACCGAGCTGCACCCCATGGCGATCGCCAAGATTCGTCATTTTGAGTGGGTGTGCCGGATTCTGGGCATCGAGCCCCATGTGGACCGCCTGATGACCTTCTACACTTGGAGGTGCATCCAGGGGTGGTACAGTCTTACAACCCGGATTAAGGGTTTAAAGATTTGTACCACCGAGCGGAGTCTTCGCTCGTGGAGAAGAGAGTTCTTCTTCATATCCGCTCGCGCCATCCCCATTGCCATGAAGTTCAAGAACGGCCAGGCACTTCAGAGCCTTCACGCCCCCAACTACGAGGAGGCGGAATGGTTCTCGAAGATATCCCGGGTCCAATCCCCGGTTTTCCGTTTTCCGGAGTCAGCGATGGTAATGCTGGGGATGAGCCGAGTGTGGAAGGCGGCGAATGCGCAGAAGGTTCCGATCGTCCTTGAATATGGTTCGAACTCTGTCCCTTATGGTATGTCTTGTTTCTTTTTGTTGATTTTGACTTTTTTCTAACTTTCCTGTTTATTTCAGAGGGGAACGACCTACAGTCGCTCCTGAATCCGCGGGAGGAAGATGGTCCCGCACGGATGGGTACTCGTGCTCTGGACGAGAACGAGTTGCCCATCCTAGAGCAAACTGCGAGTCGGTTCGTGGAGGTTTACCCGCCGGGCCAAGAGATCCTGAGCCACCGACGGCCTGGTAAGCCTATCTTCTACCCTGAACCCCTCAATGCTGTGCCTGCTGCTGGAGTTCTTGACATTTCTTCTTCTGAGGAATCCGCAGAAGGTCCTCCGTTGGTGCGGAAGAAAAAGGCTGCCGCCGGGAAGGGCAAGGAGAAGGTGTCCACTGCCGGCCCGGTAGTCCTATCTGACTCCGAGTCAGATAGTGAAGAGGTGGCGGGGAGACCCGGTGGTGAGGAGACCACTGCTCCGGGGGCTACAGTGTTACCTCCGGGGAGGCCGCGACAACGACGGTTACCGGTATCAAGAGGCCAGCTCCATCGGGTTCTCCCCCGCTCGTCCGTACGTTCAGGCTCAAGAAAACCCGTAAGTACAATTATAATTGTCTATAAATTTACTGCTTCAAATAGATTTCTAACACTCTTTGTGCAGGCGTGGATGTTGACGCATTCCAGGGTGAAGCTGGAGCGAGTATTCCCCCGCCAATGACGGTAGGCTCGGTCAGCCTTCCCGAGGCGTCGACCCAGGCGTCTGCGCCTGCTTCCGCTGGTTCCAGCCTTCCTGAGGCTGTTCCAGCTGAGAAGACGTCACCGCCGGCCGTGAGTGCAATTTTTACAGCATCCTTCACGGAGCCGGCGGTTACTGCTGCTGCTGATGATGAGTCGGCGCCAACAACGGCAACCACGGCGGCTGCCACCATGCCTGCGCCACCGGCACCGACGGCCGGACCATCAGGTACGCGCAGGACTTCCCGCCGATCTATGCCACCTTCCCGTCTGCCTGACCTGTTGGATGGATTTCCTTTAGGTTCAGGTGATGGGTTTGGCGGCTATCGGCCTGTTATTGACCCTACAGGTACGTAGGGTTCTTTTTCCCTTGTATATTTTTTATCATCTTTTCCTAACTGCCTTTGTTTCTTTTGCAGTGTCAGATTCCAATGAAGTGTATGTTCCACGATGGAACATCCGCCGAGGAACAACCCTTCGCACCCCTGGGGAGTGCGTGGACTGGGCTCGCCACGCTGCTCCTCATGGTGCGTTGGGGGAAGCCATGGCTAGCTACCAGGAGGGTAGGCTAACCAATGAGCTTCGGGTTCTCCAGGCCCGGATGCAGCCCCGCGTCGAGCTGCTTTGTCGTGAAAACGACAAGTTAAAAGCAGCTCATGCCAAGCAAATATCTGAAACGCGGGCTCTGCGGGAGGAGAACCAACTGTTGGCCGCGGCTGCTGCCAACAAAGAGAAGGCCTTCAAGGCCCTCGAGGTTGAAGTTCAGGCGCGACTCGAGGCCCGCTCTAAGGCTGCCCAAGCTGTTAATGAACAGCTTCGGCTAGCTAAGGAGACTGCGCGAAACGCAACCGAGAGGGCTGCCAAGGCTGAAGCTGTTGCTGAGCCTCTTCGCGAAGAGAATGAGCAGCTTAAATGCAAATTAAAGGCTCTTCAGCATGCTCATGACGCCTTGGCAATGGAAGATGCCAAGAAGCTGCAGGAGATTCTTGACCAGAGGGGGGTGCTTGACCAAACCGAGCGGAAGCTTAAGGGCGTCGAAGAGGCTGCCACAAAGGAAGTATTACTTGCCAATCTGAACCAAAGCGAAGCCGAACGCGCCCGTGACGAAGTGCAAGCTACCCTCCAATGGCTACTTCGAGAAGCGTTGCCTCAGGTACTTTTAACTGTCTTCACGCTTTCTTTGTAAAATAAAGTTCACTTATATTTTCTTTGTAGGTTGTGCGTCGGGTCTTTTCAGAGACCTCTTACGACGATGCAATGAGCGCAGCCCTCAACGCTTCTCATGAGGATGGGGAGAAGACTGGCTTCCTGCTTGGTCTAGGGTTTGCTGAGAGAGGCTTTCCGCCCTCCAACTTCCCTTTATTCAATGTTAATACTGAAGCTGCTTATGACCAAGCAGTGAACCAGTACGCCGCCTTCCCGCATCCAGTGGTGGAGAAGGTGAGTGAAGTAGCTGCTGCTGATGATGGGTTAGCTGTCCTCAAAGCGTTCCTCGAACCACCCCGTTCTGACGGAGCGGGTCCAAGTGGAAGCGGCCCTGAAGCTTGATCTTGAAGATCCCTTCCCACTGCTTAGACTTGTATAGTTTTATTCTTTTTAGGCGGGTAGTTACCCAGCCATTCTTGTAATAGATTGTGAAATATTAATCTTTTTGCGTATAAGATTGTTATTTCCTTGGGTTCCTTGCTTTATAAACTTATGACTTGCATACTTAGTTTAAATTAGCAATTTTCCAAGTGTTTAGAATAAGAACCTTTGAACGTGGTTGATGATGGGTTAAAGTTTCGCCTCCTCCTTCGTGATTGTGCGGGTAAAACCGTCACTTGCACTTGGTAGGATGGCTAAACTTTAACCTCTATCTGACCTGCGTGTAGGTTTTCCTTTTCGAAATTTCTAAGGCATTAAGTTAAACCTTTGAACGTGGTTGATAATGGACTAAAGTTTTCGCTTCCTCTTTCGTGATTGTGCGGGTGTAACCGTCACTTGCACTTAGTAGGATGGCTTTAACTTTAGACCTATATCTGACCTGCGTGTAGGTTTTCCTCACCTTTTGAGGATAAGTTAACCTTTGAACGTGGTTGATAATAGGTAAGTTTTGCTTCCTCTTTCGTGATTGTGCGGGTAGGACCGTCACTTGCACTTAGGATGGCAAAACTTTACCCTTATCTGACCTGCGTGTAGGTTTTCCTCACCCTTTGAGGATAATTGAACCTTTGAACGTGGTTGATAATAGGTGTGAAGTTTTGCTTCCTCTTTCGTGATTGTGCGGGTAGGACCGTCACTTGCACTTAGGATGGCAAAACTTTACCCTTATCTGACCTGCGTGTAGGTTTTCCTCACCTTTTGAGGATAAGTTAACCTTTGAACGTGGTTGATAATAGGTAAGTTTTGCTTCCTCTTTCGTGATTGTGCGGGTAGGACCGTCACTTGCACTTAGGATGGCAAAACTTTACCCTTATCTGACCTGCGTGTAGGTTTTCCTCATCCTTTTTAGAATTTTTGTTTTGAACCGTTCGACGCGCAATTGTCAATAGGTTAGTGCAGTTTCCTTTAATGATTCGTGCGGATAAACCGGCACTTTCATTTAATGGGATAATCGAACTTCCCTTCAACTGACATGCGTGAAGGTTTGCAACGTTATTGGGTTCGTGCGGGTAGGACCGCCTTCCCACGCAACGACTTCACGTAATGTGAATGCCGTCACCAGTGTTGCATAGTTTAACCGTTCGACGCGCGGTTGTTGATAGGTTTTCATTCAGTTTCCTTTAATGATTCATGCGGATAAACCGGCACTTTCATTTTTAGGGTGCTGAACTTTTTCCCCTTCAACTGACCTGCGTGAAGGTTTGTCACGTTGCTGGGTTCGTGCGGGTAGGACCGCCTTCCCATGCAATGACTTCACGTTATTATGCGGTGAAAACCGACATATTAGTTCAGAAAAGTACAAATGTAAAATCATCAGCTTCGATGTTCTTAAAGAGAATCATTTCCATTAGAAGTGGCTCTTTGGCCTTTTCTTTACAGATTGGAATTGATTTACATGCACACTGTGTAAATGAGCTCCCTTCCATGTTGTTGGGATGGGAGTGCCATCGAGCCGATACGCACCTGGTTCGGGATCTCGTTCTTTACGCAGCATGTAGTCTCGATTTTGAAGCTGGAATTGATTCGTGTTTTCCCCAGCTGGGGTTCTATACGCACTCGCCTGCTCAGCCTTTATTACGCCACGAGGTGCGCGAGCGTCCCATCTCTGACAAATGCTTCGACCATGTCTTTTACATCTATGCATTCTTCAGTGTTGTGGCCCTTTGTCTTGTGAAAGTCACAGTATTTGCTTCGATCAGCATCGTGACGATGTCGAATTATTGGAGGCTTTGGCCATGGGAGCTCTTCAGTGGCGAATATCTCAGTGACGCTTTTGGTGAGTGGCGTCCATCTGGAGTTCCGGTGCGACTGTACATTATCCCTTCCGCCCAACCGATGTTGTAAGCCGGATGAGGTGTCAAAGTTTACCCTTGACTGCCAAATGCCTAGCTTTCGTTTTTTATTTAGTCGGGCGGTGAGGACGTTGTCTTCTCTCGTCCTCTGGGTGTAGAGGTTTGTGCTCTGTGGGAGATCTCTACCCAGTTGCTTCTCCGTTTCCGCATAGCGCTTTGCTGCTGTCATGATGCCATCCCATGTGGATGGCATTCCATCTTTACCCGTTAGGGTGCGGATGAGCTCTGGGTCATGCGCGCCCTGGATAAAGGCAGCGCAAACAAGATCTTCGCTGATATTGCCCAAACTTAGCTTCTTTGAGTTGAAGCGAGTGATGAAGTTTGGCAGAGATTCATCTTCCTCTCGTATACATTTGAGGATTGTTCATTGCTCCTCGGTATATTTCCGTTGCTGGCTGAAGTGTTGGCTAAACTTCTGTTCGAAGTCTGCCCAGTCGTAGATGTGGTTGACCGGTAGACGATCAAACCAAGCTCTAGCAGCCCCCACAAGTGTCATTTGGAACATGTAGCACCACGTGGGTTCCGTCCAATTGCTAACGGTTGCCCCCGCTATGAACCTGTTCAAATGATCGTCTGGGTCAGATATACCGTCATATGTGCCTATGTTGGGCATTTGTTTGGCACTCCTTGGGGCGATTGCTTCAGCAATGTCCCTTGCAAATTTGGACGTTCCTGCATTTGCAACGTTTGGTCTGAACGTTTTGGAGAAGTCTCGTGGACTTCCACCTGTGCTTTTTGGTTTGTAGGCTTGTCCAAAATGCCTTTTCGGTTGGGGTTCCATTTCCTTACGCTTCCCTTTTGCCCTATGGCGAGGGTTCACGTCGGAGTCGGATTCCCCCGAGTCATCCTCCCAGTATTCGAATTCGTCGGCCTGTTGCACGGAACGCAAGCGTTCGTCCAACTCAGCCTGGAATTCCTTTTGTCGTGCCTCCGCCCATGCCTTAACTTCATCGAGAGTCTGGCGGGGGAGTCTTCGTTTCTCAAACTGGGTATCGGTGGATCCCAGTAGGCGGTCATTTACTGCACTTGCCCCTGCTTTAGTAAGTGGGGTAGTGTTCGTAAAATTTACTTCACTTGCTCCGGCTTCGGTAGCCGGAGTAGTGTTTGTAAAAACTGTGTTGCCAGTATTCCCCCCAGTAGCTGGGGTTGTGGTTACCGGAATTTCTCTAACCATCTTTGTAAAAGTTTGAAAAAACTGGAGAAAATTGTTCTAGCTTTATGCACGGATGGCGCCAATGAAGAAACACTAACCGGACCCCGGGCAGATTACTGGTAACCTGGGGGTTGGATAGCTGTTTCCCACGAGGGGTTAGACCCTTGGAAGATGGTTCTTCTGATAACCTGCAAAACAGACACCGTGAGCTCGTCACTGAGAAGGGGGGGGGTTCCTCCTTGTGACCACCCTCCGGCGTGAGAATCAGACTAGATTGCTCTTTAAATATAAAAGTATATTAAGAGATTGCTAGAGCAGATATCAGGTATAATATGATGATAATGTAGTAAGATATGTTATTGGATAATACCAGATAAGATAAGATGGTCATACCATTTGGGGTATTTATAGCCGAAGGTAGGTTTCCAAGGAGGTATGGCCGGCTGCAACAGTGTTCCTGTTCATCAACAGTAGCCTACGCACGTGCCCTGCTGGTAGTTGGTGGGCAGGCAGTGGCTGATAGTGACCAGGCCTGCTGCACACTATTCCCTTTCTACCAACTGCCGGCTACGCACGTGGTATGACAGTAGTTGGTGAGTATGCAGCGGCTAATAGTGATACAGTACAGGAGCATGCTGCTCGCCATACTGTATCAGTGAGCTGTCGTATCTCTGATCAGATCTTTCGCCCATACCTCGTCAGGTACAGTAAAAGATCCTTCAGTATACGGACTGGCTTGGCGGGAGTATTCCCCCTCCCGCCTCTGTGCGGGATCGCTCCCGGCTTGGCTCATTCCTTCAGGTGACACTGAAGGATCGAGAGCTAAGTGCCTTGTGCGTGTAGCCATGCTGCGCGGGTGGCCTTCCCTAATGGCTTGTATCCGAGGCTGCGGGAACAGGCGGAGTCCTTCACCATTGGGAGGCATTTCCTGCGGGACCAGCTTGCGTACTGCGCGTAAGGACGTCACGTCTCTGAGCATGGTTGGTCCTGCGGATCCAGTTGGTTTCTGCGCAGACATTCCTCTTCAAGGTGAGTCTTGCGGGTCCAACTGGGCTCTGCTGGGACCTACCTCTTCAATAATACAGTGTTCTCTGGTTGATAAATTCTCAAAAAGTGATTTTATTGTTTCAACATCAATTCTCTATGCACTTTGAAATGATAGTTTGCATGTTGGTGATATGATTTGAGTGTTGGTAGTGTTATTGGTGATGCTGGCTTGTATAAGATTGAAGATGATAATTTCAGTGTTGTTACAGTTTCAAAAATTTATGTTATGTATTTTGGCTGCTGCTGCTAGTAGTTCAACTGATATGGATTTTTATGTTTGAAATTTTAGCTAAATTTGATTTTGGTTATTAACTATCTTTTAAACGAACCGCATTGAAAACCGACATACTAACTGAAATAAGTGAAACAATTTCGGTTATGGATTTTGCAAAAAACAAAACATTTTATAGAATTATGTAATTATTTTAAATAATATGAACAAAGCAATTGTGCTATTGCGCATAACCGGTTGAACAGTGATGTAAGTCATTTTTAAGTTGACTAAGCAGTTGTGCACACTGACACAGGGACAAACAAAGTGACACATGGAAATAAGATGCAGATTGTAGTTGCCAGCAAGGTAACACCGAGCCGATGTCCAAAAACTGGCTGATACTAATGATGACAAATCACATAACAAAAGCAATATATCAACTCACTCCCCTGTCCGAAGTGCATCCTTAAATATTCATCATCTTTCGTTAACCTTAGAAAACCATACCATAATCAAATCAAAATGTCAGATAACATACCTTTCGAAATGCAAGTTGAAATCCTCAAAAAGCTTCCTGTCAAACAGTTGATTAGTTTCGGTCAGTCTCTAAAACATGGAAGAATCTTATCGATAGCTCTCATTTTGTTGCTCTCTATAGCAAGCAGCACACACAGATGCAACATCTACTTGTAAGCTTTGTAGATCCATATGATTTTAAGCATAAATTTGTTTCAATTGTTGATGATGATACTTTCCCGAAAAATAATTTTTTTACGACCGCTCCCTTGCTCGCTAACATGCTTATGCTTTGTGGTATAATCGGCTGCTCTCACGGCTTGTTTTGTTTATTTGGTGTTTACCCAAGGGGCCGTGGTGGTCCCTACTCTAAAACAAATATGGTTGTTCTTAGGAATCTTTCAATTAAAAAAGCGGTTGCCGCAGTTGTGCCTAATGTAGCATATGAAAATTTTGAAACTAAACTAGGTTTTGGTGTTTGTCGTGAGACTAATGACCCTAAGATTGTCAAGATCACACATATTATGAGGTGCAACGATTTAGATAGTATAACTCACATCCCTTATCAAGTTGAGGTTTTCACATTAAGCACGGGAGTTTGGAGAAGTTCACATAGCAATCTCCCTCGCAAGTCGATTCAATTTGGCTATTGTAAGATAGTTTTAGATGGAATACTTTATTGGCTTCCTATTGATAGGATTACCATGGATGGTGGATTTAGGTCTTGTAATTTGATTATTTCTTTTGACTTGACAAGTGAAGAATTTAGAGAAATAAAGCTCTCTGATAGTTTAACCCACGAGTCTCATTATAATTTGTCCATGTTTAAATTAAGGGAATCTCTTGTTGTGATTGAAGGCATAGAGGCTAATATTCCAATTTATCGTGTATGGAAGATGGAGGATGATATTTCAAAATCACTTACAGAGCTATTCATTATTAATGTTAATGTTAATGTTAACATACGAGATCAATTCGAAGTACGTGGAATCCGAATAAGTGGTGAACCTATAATTGAAATTTGGGAAGATAGTATAGGGATTTACAAACTTCTTGTTTATGAGCCTTCCTCAAAGCATATAGATAATCTTGGGATTGATGGAGTAGAGAGTTCATTTTCCGTGTTTCCCTACACGGAATCACTACTTTTGCTTGATCAGCCCAATCTCTCCCTTTACAACGAAAGGGAGACAGTCAAATTTCTAGACGATTTGGTTTCATATAACCCTTAGATCGATCGCCAGATGTTTCAGGAACCTGAGCCTCTGTGCACCTCTCCTTCCTGTGCCTTTTGAGAATTTTGTCAACTTCAGTTTGACAGGTTAAGGTAACGAAACTGATTTCTATGTGTATATAATGCTCTGGTGCGTAACCATTAAGAAAAATAAGTAATAGCTTTTGACAGGAAGCAAGAACCTTAAGAAATAAAATTGTCTTAAAAAATCAAAAGTATTGTTTAGATTTATAAAGTTAAGAACAAGCTGGTTGATAGATTTTAATGGTAAAAAGGTTTTAGATAAAGTCGTAGATTTGTTACGAATACTCCATTATCTCCTAACAAAATAATAATAATATTGTTTTAAAACAAACAATTTAAAAAATGAAAAAGGTGTAGTGGCGCCGCTTGTCTTCTGTTTTGTTGTAATCTAAACATTGAAATTTTGTATTTATAAATTATAAATTTCAGACTGCATCACCGCAAAAAAATTAAAAAAAATAAAAATCTCTTTTGTGTCATATATAGCCTTCTCTTTTTTGCAGATTATAAAAAGTTCTCTTAATTCTACAAGATTTTTTATAGATATAATCATGAATTTTGTAGATAATAACCTACTTGATTTAACGACTTTGTATGTTGAGCATGTTCCAAACAAAAGGATAATAATATATATATGAGTGTTGATACTTAAAAAAAGAGTCAAAAACATTTGAGGATTAAGATTTTTCAAACAAAAGGATAATATGAGTTTTGATTCTCAAGAGTCAAAACATTCTGAGGCAATGTTGATTCGAGGCAATGTTGTTGAGACCCGAACCGGTCCGACCGGGATTCGGTCCACCGAACCGTCTGGTTCTATATATTCTCTCGGCTACAAGAGAACCGGCTGGTCCGAACCGGTTTGACAGGTCAAACCGGAAACCGGACCGGTTGAACCGGTTTTCAATGAAAAAAATATTGTTTTTTATTTTTTGAGAAATCATATTTCCAGCCAAACCTCGTCTTTTTTTTACCAAAGTTGTTCGGCCAGTCCAACCGATTGAACCTATGAACCGGTTGGCTGTCCGGTTCAGTGTCCGGTCTGGTTATGAAAACATTGATTTGAGGATTAAGATTTATAAGTCTTTCACTTTAAAGATACGATTATATACTTCATAAGATTTTTAAAGAACATTTTGATTTAATTAATATGAAGTCCGATAAAGAGAGATATCAATTATATATAATTCACAAGATTTTTAAAGAACATTTTGATCTAATATGAAGTCTGACGAAGAGATATCAGTCTTAAGACTATACGGAGTGGGTACCGATTTGCAGTCCAACCGGCACATGTGGCCAGCGGTGCCAGTGGCAAACACCACCCGTCCCTCGTTGGTGCCTTCCAGCGGAGACGCCTTTGGCTCACAATAATACAAACGAAAGAAAAATTTTCAACAGACATACTAGATCATGGAGATGACATGTGAAAAAGTGAAAAAAGAAATATACTAGATCATGGTGATGACATGTGAAAAGTGAAGACAAAAGAAATGACATGAAGTTTATCTAAAAGAAAGGCTTATAAAAGGAGAAAGGAGGTGGAAGAGAGTGTATGGTCTTCAGTGTGTTTTTAGTAGCTGTTTTCAATTTCATGTACTAAAAATAAAATGTATTTTCGTATCTTTTGTTTAAAATTCCCTTTGCATATTAATGTACTCGGTTCATCCTAGATACTTGAATAACTCTGTTAGTGTTAAATAAACTGGAGTATAAGTTAGATTCAAGAGATTAAGGTTATTGTCATAATGTTTGAATCTGTTGGTTTAATCTAAATAATATTTTTTTGTTATTGTCATATTGTTTGAATCTCTTGGTTTAATCTAATTAATACTTTTTGTTACCAAGGGCTTCTAGTCCAATGGTATCTTGGTGGTGAGATAAGACTTAGTGACCATAAGGTTCTGGGTTTGAATCTTACAAGAGGTGGTTTTTCTCAAAATATTGAGTTTCCTCCTGAATTGGTGGCTTGGTGGTGGATATGATCGCGTGGTACCACTGGTGGCACGATGATACTTCAGTGGTTCGTGAGTGATCCAAATTAGTCGTTCAAAAAAAACTGAAAGTGATTACGTTACTTTTTTTGAATTGTAAAAACCCATTTTTTCTTTTTTTGAATTTTAAAAACCCATTTTTTAAAAAATTAAATTGACTGATCTTTGAGTTAAAGGATTGCTATGCAAGACCCAGGTTAACTAAGTAACTTCATGGCTTCAGACGTGAGGAAATTAAAAATGTCAAAAGCAAAAGGAATAAATATATAGTAGTATATACTATTTGTAAGTGCTTTATTATAAATAAGGTTATTCAAATATAAAATATCATATGAATCTTAAAGGAAAAGTTCATAATGCAAATGGAGACAAAAATAATAAGTGCCAGAAGGATTTGTGGCCACATAAAAAATTTCTAAAAGATTTTAAAAAATAATAAAAAAAATCATAATACAAAATATAAATAAAAACAAAAAAAATTTAAAAACACCAAAATGTTTCCCCTGTCATGCCCTTTAAAAAAAACGCTGAAAAAACATAATGCCAAAAATGAACAAACAATAGAATGATAAATAAAAAAGACACAATATGTCGCAAAATATAACACAATCCCGAAAAAAATGTAATACAATTTTGAGTAATATAACACAATATTAAGAAAAAAAGATACAGTGTTAACCGAAAAAAGACACAATTAATGACGAAAATAAATACACGATTACAAATAAAAAGACAATGATCTTTTTTCATCAAAATTATGTCTTTTTCAAGTTTATTATTATTATTATTATTATTATTTTGTGAATGAAGAAGGCGGTGGAAACATTTTTGTGATTTCATATTTTTTGTTTTTTTATTAAATTTTGAGTTATGATTTTTTTTAATTAATTTTTCATTATTTGTTTTGAGTGGTTTTTTTATGACCAAAAACCCTTCTCATTTTTTTCCCCATTTATAAAATAACCTTGCAGATGAATCTAATTCTTCAAATGCTACTAAGTGATGAGAGAAACTACTATTTAAGATTTGAGGTGTCTAGGTAAATATTTCTTTTTTTAGAACGGTGACTTTCTTTTTATGTTTAAGTCACTGCACTCTCCGGATTTTAGATCCCTGTTGTTCCAATTTGGCAAGACTATTTTATCTTAACCAGGCTCACGTTGTCTTCAGAGTTTGGTTTGAGCGTTCCCCCGAGAAATCATGCCGCCAACTTCCATTCTGCCATTTGACGGTTGTTGTACCGCCACAAGATTAGAAATATCTAAAGTAACACAAAGTATGACGAAAACCCAAGTGGGCTTGAGATTCGACTGACAACCTGTAACACCCCGGCTTAAGCGGAAACGCCCGAGTGTGACGTACAGATTGCTCAAACACACGTGGCACTATTAAGTGACCATAATAACATTAATTCATTTAATAAGCCAAGTAACACAAGTTCGAAAGTAACAATACAAGTTCAAACCAAAACATAACCATAACAATAGTTCTTTTATTGAGATACCCTAAGTAATCTAAGTGTTTTCAATACTTCAACCTCTAATCACGGTACCTGTAACATATGTATAAAATATGGTCAGCTATAAATATAGCTGGTGAGTTTCCACAGTTTAAATACGTACATAAAAACCATACAATTCATAGACATGTGGTAAACGAGCAAGTAAGTCCTTTCCAGTTGGTACAACCAACGTACTTGGATAATCGTGCAAGTAAGGTCCTTTCCAATTGGTAACAACCAACGTACTTGGATAATGAGGCCATTTTCCACTCGATGTGCAAAGGGGGGCGTATGATCATACTTAATGAGCCTTCTCAATCGTGCAAGTAATATTCGTGCAAGTAATACAAGTAACACACAAGTCCATATACGAATTATAGTTTTGTAATAGAAGAAATAATACTTGAATCTTTGTAAGGATACATATGCTACCCCAAAACATTAAAACGGGGTTGTGAAAAACTCACATTATGAATAAGGTAATAAAAGAAGCTTGAAAGCGTTGAATAATGCAAGCAACCAAACGCGTCACGAAAGCCGAAATGTGTGATCTAAAATAAGTAAGGACAAGACTTAATCGATAATCATACGGGGTGTTTTTATTGTATAACTTGTAATGAAAACTCTATATTATTTTCTATTCTTTGATTATAATATTATTATTTATGTTTTAATGGAAATCGATTATTAATATGATTTAAATATTTTAACGGCGAGAAAACGAAGTTTATATGTTTAAAAAGCTTGAACTATTGATTATAAGTTATAGTTACAATTATTGCGTTGGCAAAACAATTTTTAGGAATTTAAAGTTTACTTTACGTTTATTAAACGATTTTTAACAACGACTTACGAAAACGAGGAACTTGATTTTTAGATGTAAAATGGCGAGATATATTTTATAGTTAATTTACATAATTTTTATTTAATTCAAAAAGGTTCTTATAAATTTTATTTTGATTTTTAATTGATTAAAAAGGATAAATTAGTTATTATAATAAACTGAAAAATTTAAATAAAAAAAAAGTGATTGACCCGGGTTTCGAACCCGGGTCTTGGCTGTGAATGCCAAGTGTTTTAACCAAGTGTTCTGGGAAAGTCATCCATTATGATATGGTTTTCAGTTATATTTACATACTAATTAGTTTAATTAATAATAATAATATATAACAGTTTATAAAAAGAAAGGGTGCATGACCCGGGTTCTGTCTTGTGTTAACCAAGTGACTAACCAGTTGGGCTGTATATCAAATTCATTTTATACTTGAAAAAAATTAGATATATATAATAATAAGAATTCATCTTCTTCATCTTCAAAAACATAAACCCTAATTTATCAATTGGGGTTTCTGTTCCATGTTCGTTATAATTAACTTGGGGTTTCTGTTTATTGGTTCATCGACATTATAATACACATAACAATTACCTTAATATGTTTTGTTTTGGCCGAAACCCGGTTGCCGGAAAATAAAATAAAGAAGCTCCCAATTACAGAAAATCCGTGTATTAGAGGGGAATTAAGAGGAGTGAACGAGTTGTTTAGGAGCTTAGGCATCTATTTATACTGGGCAGAGGAGCGTATACGCGTTTATGTAATTAATTTGATTATCCGGAAATTCCGGCGAGTATCACGGGTTATTCGCGGTGTTAATACGCAATTAATTAGTTTGTTAGGATGTTATATTGACGATTATCGAGTTTTATATAAGTTATTCGGTTACAAAATGTGTTTTAAGGGGGTGGCGGCCACCTCCGGCACCGGATTCCGGTGGCCGGAGGCCCGCCGGAAAAGCGTGGACGGGGGAAGGGGTGGGGGGCTGGGTAAGGTTAATTAATATATTTATTATATTTTAAAATTCATATTTACACTTTAAGCCCCTCAAATTTCATAATCTTTTAAGTTGAAAATTATTAATTAAATTTTCATTTCTAACCTTGGACTTTTATAAATGAATTATATAATTTTTGGTTTTGGATAATTTATGCATTTAACCCTTACGGCTCGATTACTTTAAGGTTTGGAAATTTATAAACATTTGAATAACAACGAACATTGAACGACAAATACCGGGAACATTTTTATCAATAATAATTGATACATCGAAATGACCCAACGGGTCGAGTTTACAAATACAAATCCGAATCAAAAATTGACGAATGTCACACAACCTCACAGTTGGTATTATGAGCGGTTAGTATTATGAAATATTGTTCAATAATTAATAATAACTATATATGTGTGTGTGCGCGCGCACAACCACAAAATACCAATGAATTAATTAAATGTGTGGCTACGATTGGTTCTTAAGAACATTATTAAGAACTTTATATTTATATATATACATATAGAGAGAGATGTTTTAAAAACCAATTGAGTTTTAAGAAGTTTAAGAATTGATTGTAGTCACGCATTTAATTAATTCATTTGTATTTTGTGATTGTGATTAAATCAAAATTTAATATTTAGAGATGAAAGAGAAAAAATAGTATTATATAGAGAAAGAATATAAAGGTAAAAATATTCAAAAGAAAAGACAAAAAACTTGACATCATATTATTTTTCTGTTATCAATTTTTCAATTCTATTTTCTAATTAGTTTGAATAGATTTTTAAATAATAAAAATAAACTGTTTATAAAAAAGACATTACAACGTATATTTAAATCTCCTAAACAAAATTATATAAGATTTTGTGTACATATATTTTTCTTAGACAAATCAAACTTGACATTCGTTTTTAGTTATACAAGTTATAATAATAATCTCTAACAAAAAATAGCAAATTTTAAAAATTTAAATGAATCAAAATGTAAAATATTATATTAAGTGAATGTCAAATTTAATATAAATTTATTTTTTAAATAAAAATACCTAAAACTATTACTAAAAAATAAATAAATAAAAAATAAAAACACTCTCTATAACTCTTACAACAACGATTCTCTTTCTTTTAGCTGATCCTTTCAAATTAACACATTATTCGCTAACTCTTCTCTTTCTTTTTAAAAACCGTTTTGGATTATTTCGGATAATCTTTTTTTTCTTTTTTTACACTCTACACGCATGTAAGAACTTACCTGCACAAACACATAATTTACTCAAATTACATGATTTATATAAATTATATGTATTACACAAATTACAAAAACTACATAAATTACGAAAATTGTCCCAATTACACAAATTATCCAAATTACTACACAATACACAAATTACTCAAATTACATTAGTTAACCCGACCATAAAATACACAAAATTATATAAATTGTCAATTACATATAATAGAAAAGGTACATAAATACACATATTACATGAAATACACAAATTACACAATACAAAATATACATATTACATAAAATACGCAAATTACAACTTTTTTTTAAACGAACCATCCTAATAAATATAAGTTGATGTTTTGTTTCCAAAAAAACCATTAAACTTGTTATGCAATCACTAATTTCAAATTTTGTACGCACATATGTTTTATTCTAGTTTTGTGTTGTTAGATATTCAATTTTAAATAATTAACCATCTACTATTCGACTTGACTAAAACCAAAGAAATTGAATATATATGGTGTACACTTTAATAATAATTTTAAAGCGTTTATAAAAAAGACTTTTTGTTTGAAATTTTAATCAACAAATTAAGATAATTTAATATGTTTACACATAATTAGGCCATCAGAAATAATAGAAAATAATATCTGTGTAAGGCCCCGGTCCCGGGAGCCATATAATCGTACGGGTTGGATTTACTCATTCACATAATTCGAAAATCAGAGTTAATTAAAACAAATCGCGGAATATAAAGTCATACATTCAACCATTCATCAAATACTCGTTTAAAACAACCTAACACAAGTCTTTAACATTTAATATAAATAACACATGAATCTTCTTCTTGACGATGTCAGTCTTCATCTTACTGTCACGTGTCTCCATCAAGCAACCTGCCTCTATCTATACACCTGCTTGCATACTAAAAGTCAGCTACGCTAAGTGAGTTCTGATTAATCAATTAGCATACATTACATTCACTTACTTTTTAATACGCGTCCGGAGATACGTATTAAATACTTACATGTTCGTCTATCATTCATACATACATACATACATACGTTCATACATTCTTTCATAATTAATGTTGTCTTACTTATGCTTACATTACTTTCGTATTACCTCTACGTTTTAAAGAGCATTTTGCCCTACATACCTCTGATATTATAAGGGTCCGGCACCCTACATATCTCGGATATTATAAGGGTTCGGTGCCCTCCATACGTCGGATATTATGTATGTTGTAAATTTTTTATTGACATTTAATGCAAACATATAATAGGGGTTTGTTTTTTAACCGTACCCGAATCAGAAACCCGAATCAAAGCGACCCGAGACCCAAGTAACCCAATCCGAATTCACCCGAACCGATTAAACTCATAACCCGAACCCGAGATAAAATATTCGGGTCGGCATTTGAGTTGAAATACCCAAATTTGGGTTGACCCGAATAACCCGAAGTATAATACATCGATGCATGTATCCCTAATTTTATATGGTAGTTTAACGGTGAAGTAACACAGTGACCTTATGTATTATTGTTTGGTTGTTCTCAAGACTCCAATTAATATTGGATCTATCACATCCCAATGTATTAATAACCATAAAGCTTGTTGAGAATGTATCTTCAATTCAAAAACCTAAATAGTATAGTATTTAAACCAATATTTGTTGAGCATGTTTCTTCAATCTACGCAAGTATTAATCCACATGCTACGACGCTCCTTCATCCCGTCTAATGCATTCTTGTATGATAAATTTCATGTTTTGCTAAATAATATTTGCTATTGTTGAATATGGCTTTAATATGGTTTTATAACGGCTCGGAATACGGTTTTTTAATTTATGATATTGTTAAAGGTGGAATTTTTTTTAATTGGTTAAACCCAACCCGAATTTACCCGACCCGTATAACCCGAAACCCGAACAAACCGAACGTATTTGGGTCGGTTCTTAGGTCAATTTGTTTTGAGCTCAAACCCGAACAACCCGACCCAAACAACCCGAAACCCAAATAAATAACCCGAAGAACACCCCTAATATATAAGATGGTTTTTTGTATTATTCATCATAATGTAACTACTTGTAGATGGAATTTTTTTTAATTGGTTAAACCCGAAACCCAACCCGAATTTACCCGACCCGTATAACCCGAAACCCGAACAAACCGAACTTATTTGGGTCGGTTCTTGGGTCAATTTGTTTTGAGCTCAAACCCGAACAACCCGACCCAAACAACCCGAAACCCGAATAAATAACTCGAAGAACACCCGTAATATATAAGATGGTTTTTTGTATTATTCATCACAATGTAACTACTTGTAGATGGATATTGATATATTGAGTTGATAGAAATTGGTTTTGGATAGAAAAAAATTTAACGTATGAATAAATTGTATTTATGCGGAAAAAATTTTACTTGTTTGAAATATGTAGAGATTTAATTGAGATTCTTCATTTAATATATAAAATAAATTCTCGAATCATATTATTATTAGATAATTCTCAAAATAGCTTTTTTATTAGAGAGAGATTTATTTTACGTCCTCAAAATCATAAAATTCCAATTATATCCCTACGTTAACAAGTCGTCCACAATGAATTTGACCTTCCAATCAAAGAATGCCAGCTAAAACTAAAAAAGTTTTCCCTATATGTTTTACTTGTCCTCATGTGACTCACTGGCATACTCTTCTATTTCCCATGCTCTGTGGCCCTATACAAAAAGCTAAACCACCCATCTTTTTTTTTTTATTTGGGAAAAAACCCATTATTTTCTCAAATATCATCCTTGACTATCCCTCCATGGCAAAATATGACAGAAAAAGTAATAACACAATGGGAACATCAAAAAGAATAATCCGTCACTGCAATAATTTCCGATATAGATATCATAATTAGAACAAAACCTTGGTTAGGATTTCTGTAAATCGGAGCAATTTCAAAACGTACAAAACCATATGTGATAAAACTATCCTCATGAACAAATTCACAATGAGAATAACATATAGACATAATTCACAGCTTCATAAACAAACAACAAATATGGACCGAGCCGTTGTTCTCCTTGGTCCTTGTCCCCAAGTTGTGTCTAAACTCAAAAATAGCCGATACAAAAAATATATATATACATATACAACATAGGGGGATACTTTGAGAACCTTATTGAGTTTTAAAAACTTAAGAAATTTATTCATAAAAATTTCATTCTTGGCCACACATTTAATTAAATAGATTAGATAATTTTGTTGAGATTAAATATGATTAAAAAATCAAAATAGGAGAGAGAATAAAGATGTAAATGATTACATTAATTTTTACGTTCGTTACACATATATAAATCGACTCGCTACGTAAAAAATCTGTAATTTTTTTACGTGTATGTAGCCAACATACATTAAGCATGTGTAAAAAAAATTGTTACATTAAATTCTTCTGAATTCTTAAAACTCAAAGTGGTTCTCATTTGAAATCTCGCCTATACAACATACAACATAGTGTTAGCAAAAGAATAAGTTGTCCCACAACCTAACCTTATCTTTTAGTTCGTCAAAAACACACATTACATCTTCCACACGTTATTTTATACATTTTATCAAAAAAAAAAAATCCTTAAACTCTATTCATCTCAAAAGAAGACAGGACATAGCCATTTTGATTCGCCTGTAAATGAACCGAACGTTTGATGAACTATCGTAAATCATTCGGCGGGAAGTTCGTTTATGTTCGTTTATTTAATAAACGAACGAACATGAACAAAAAAGTTGTGTTCGTTTAATTAAACGAACGAACATGAACACATGTTTTCGTTCGTTCATTTATATTCATGAACGCTCGTTTATGTCTGTTTATTTATGCTCATTTATGTATTAATATTAATAGAAAATAATTAAATATTATCTGAATAAATCATCTGCTTAAAGGTTCATATTTGTTAATTTGTGTTCATTTAAGTTCGTTTATATTTTATGTTTATTTACGTTTGTTCATACATGTTCGTTTATCTTTATTCAGTTATGTTAGTTTAGATTTTAAACAAATGAACACAAATGTCCATTTTTAAATAAACGAACATGAACATAAATATTTGTTCGATTAAGTGTCCGTGTTCTTTTAAAGCTAAATGAATGAACACGAACATGCCCTTGTTCGTGTTCATTCGATTCGTTTACAGGCTTTCATTATTCACATTGATGAATACATCAGTCTCAATCTCTAGGCTTTGCCAATTTTATTTGTGTTCGTATGTATTCGTGAACCGTTCGTGAACACATTAATTTCCTTAATGAACGAACACGAACATAAAATCTCGTTCGGTAAGTGTTCGTGAACACATTATTTACTTAACGAATGAACATGAACAAGGTCTTGTTCGTGTTCGTTCGGTTCGTTTACAGCCCTATTCTATTTGGTACAAACATATTATACAAACTACAGTTTTCAAAAAACAAATTTTAGAGAGTTCTTGCTTAATTTCTAAAGTGGATCTGAAGTACAAATTTGAAACAAATAGACATTTAACCCAAATTAATTTCAAACATGTCATCGTCTCGCTTACAATTCTCAGATGTAAAGCAAATAAAAAACAAATAATATACCACATAAAAATATTAAATCTTCCATGGATCAATATCGAAACATATAAATAGAAGAAAAAAAGAAATTAATAAAATAATATTATCATAATAAAAATGTCAGATCTGAACAGTCTCCCAAAGACCAAAGTTTCTTTCTATGATCGACAGCTCTGATTTCGTTGCTCATAATAACAGCCACCACAAATGGTACCATGACAAAATATGATACATGTTTCCATTGCTATAAAAGATGATGATACTTTCTCCCACCACAATGTTACCAGACTATTGCACTTTTAGTCTAGTAAACTTTTTGTTGAGAGAAAGTACCATCGTCATACGAAACTCAATCATACATCATCGTAGCCGTCCAAATGAGCAACTAAATCAGATCTACCGACCAAAGAAGGCCTTTGGGTGATTTCCAAAGGAGGTTGTTTGCCGTTTTAATGTTCTGATGATGGATGGTGGAGGATAGGATATTTATATTATCATTTCCAGGGTTATATTAACGGCTGATGTATATCTAGATCTAGTGTAAACCCGGTTGAGTAAAACGGTCGTTTTAGTGCAACAATGTCTTGTTTTTTGTTTTGCACCAAAGGAATCCAAAGAAAAATGATACATGTTTGGATAACATTTGTTCTTGAGTAAAGTGTTAAAATCGTCTTTGAGGTTTACTCAAATATGCGATTTTCGTTCAAATAGTTTGTTTTTCGCAACTAGACCATTGAGGTTTCCCATTTATTTCCGTTATCGTCCAGATCACTAACTTTGTTAGTTTTTCAGTGTTAAGTCAAGGACATTTTAGTCTTTTTAACATATTAGTTTATTTTAGTATTTAAAAAAACTAATATACAAATTCTAACAAATTAAGTTAAATTATTATTAATAATTTATAACACTATAATAATTAAACCCACCATCATCAATTTACAAATTACAACCCACCCTCCACCATCATCAGTTCCTCCCTCATCCCCATGACTGGATACCACACAACCAGCGCCACCACCATAACACAACTTGTACGCCAGAAAACCCCTTTCATCCTCCACATCGCCGCCGTTGGTCCGGCCGACACACCACCAACACTGCTCGTCCTACACTTGAACAATCGTCGTCGCTCACACGGACGCCTTTGTCTGATGGTCGTCGGGAAAGGGTTTGTACCTCAATCACTGCTACAGACCACCGTCCGCCGCCGTTTGATGCCTCGATTCCGATCTCGTTTACAGATCTCCGATTATCTAAGGTGGGTATTAGGAAATTTAGGGCTTACAAAACAGATCGTACGGCGATAGGAACAATGAATCGAGTTTTGCCGATGAATAAATTGAAGTCGGTGGTGGGTACGACGAATTTAGGGCTAGCGAAAAGATTGGTGGTGCGTTGAAATTGAAGTTGAGATGCTAAAGTCGGTTGTTGAGTGCATTGAAAACTAACAGAGTTAGTGATTTAGACGACATTGGCACAAAATGAGAAACCTCAATGGCCTTGTTGCAAAAAACAAACTATTTGGACGAAAATCATATATTTGAGTAAACCTCAAGGACGATTTTAGCACTTTACTCTTTATTCTTTTTTAGAGTTAAAAGTGTCATTTTAGTATACGTGGTTTGTCAAATTACGTAACTTTAAAACTGTTTTTGAATTTATTGCGTATGGCTACCTCCCTTTTCTAAAATTTGCAATTTTGGTACTTTTTTCAAACAGCATCTATTTTGTCCGTTAAGTTAGGGGCAAATTAGTAATTTTGATTATTTAATTTATTTTCTTTTTTGAGCTAAGTGTTATTTTCATTCCTATGGTTTGTTTAATTACGCAACTGTGGTACTTTTTTGAATTTATTGTAACTGGATACTTTGATTAGTTTTGGATAGATAGGCTAACCAATAGAGACATTACATTGTTTCTTCAAACCCTAACCATTGTTCATCTTCAAGTACATTGAATTACGATATGGTGTTTTTGCCATTATGATTCGTCAACCGTCGTTCATCTACATGTTCAATTGTTGTTATACTAAGAGGTGCGAAGATGTGTGATTGTTATTTGACTTGATCCTTCGATGTGTTAAATAGCTATTGTTATCATACCCGAACTTTTAGAAAAAAAAAATCAGTGTACATAAAGAAAATGCAAGAAAAATAGCTAACATAAACTTGGATCTTAAGCTACTAAAAGTAAATTGGCAATAAAAAACCAAAGGCTAAAAAATATGTTATACATTTTATGGTTGTTTTTCATTTTCTATATTGTATTTTAATTACCTTTTAATTGTAATATGTAATGTCTATTTTGGTTTGTCTATCTATTAAAAACTAATCAAAGTATTCAGTTGCAATAAATTCAAAAAAAGATACTAAAGTTGCATAATTAAAAAAACAACAGGTATGAAAATGACAGTTAGCACAAAAGAGAAAATAAATAAAATAATCGAAATTACTAAGTTTTCCCTGACTTAACGGACAAAGTAGACGGGGTTTGAAAAACTACTAAAATTGCAAGTTTTAGAAAAGTAAGGTAGCTATTTGCAATAAATTCAAAAAAGAATACTTAAATTGCGTAATTTGACAAACCACGGGTATTAAAATGACACTTAACTCTTCTTTTTATTTTAATATTTTCTCATGTGGGTAACTATACCCACTTTATGATAATTTATAACTTTTTAATATAAAGAGCATTTACTACAATTACTGAAATTTTGAATATCCAAACTTTAGATATCCGAAGTTTCGGATATGGATTCGGATAGTGAAATTCACTATTCGAAACTCCGAATATCCGACTTTCAGCACCCTAGCTCACAATTACCCTATAACTTTTTTTAAAATTAAACAATTAAATGTAATTAAAATTAAAATTTCACTAAATTTAAAAATATTCCATAACTAAATGTCAGAAAAATAAAATACAACAATTCAAACAAAAAAATTAAAATACGAAAGTTTAAACTAAAAGATGAAGGTTTAAGTGAATAAAAATGGTGGGAAAGTTTAGTAAAAAAAAGCTAGTGAAAGGTTGTTGGTATTTATGTGTGATTTAATTAATAATTTATTTTATTCTTTAAGAATCAATTTTATGTAGCAAACTTTTGCAGTGGAATCAACTCGTGAAGTCATTCACCTTACGCACATGGGGTGACAACGGTGTTACCATGTGTATTCCCCCATTATCAAAATTATTAAGGTTAATATTATAGACGGAGTATCACCAACAGAAACTCTTCTGTACCAATGGATTTTTGACGAATTGGCCATTAATTAACGATACTAGCTTATTTGTTTGGTAGTGAATATTTATGAAAATGATTTGTCATTGTGTTTCAAAATGATGAACTTAGGTTTTGAATGTCCATTTTCTATTCATATCCATATAATTACATTAAATAATACTATATTTTTTCTTATTTTAAATTAAATAGTATTCTTTATTATTATTATTATTATTATTATTATTATTTTAACAGCGTTTGGAACCACTTTCAATGACGGAGTGAGCTTTCCTAAGATGGGATGTTAATTGTTCATACTGATTTTAACGCTCTAGAACTTAATATTCTTTTATACATTTCATTATATTTTATCTCTCATTCACTCAGAATCATTTTCAAAATATATTAAAAAATTAAAACTAGTGAACAATGTATTCCCAAATCTATAGATAAACCTTAACATTCACTTTTTTTCACTCACAACCACTTTCAATAATATAAAAATCCACTCAAATTATTTTTTCATGGAATGATTGTGAATGATCACTATTTTTGTTTATAGGAAGAGTATGTTTTACCAAAACCAGATAGCTTTTAAACGGGTTATAACATCTCATTAAATTAAAAATTAATCTTACCAATTATTTGATATGAAAATCCTATAAAATAGGAATATACTAAAATTTAATATCCAATTTAAAAAGAAAATGATATTATTTATAATTAATAAACAATTTTATAGTAAAAAACATAAGCGGGTCATGGGTCACCAAACCCAGATAGCTCTTAAACGAGTTATAACAACTCATTATATTAAAAAATAATCTAATCAAATATTTGATATGAAAATCCTATAAAATAGAGATATACTAAAAATTAATATCCTATTTTATTTTTAAAAAAATATATTATTTATAATTAAGAAACAATTTTATAATAAAGAAAATAAACAGGTAATGGTATCACCAAACCCAAATAGCTTTTAAACCGGATTATAACATATCATTTATTTGTGAAACCATTTAATCATTAAACCTCAAGTATATTAATTATTAATTTTCTTACAATAAATAAAATTAAAATCTAAATGTACATATGTAAATATTAAAAACGAATAATTTAAACCAACTCTCGTAATATGGGGGATAAAATCTAGTTACATTATAAACCATTATGAAGGGTTAGGTTAAAATAAAAAGTATAGTTTTTGTAGGAAGGATAAGAAGTAATCTTATCCATTGATTTTGAGTACGGAGGGTTGAGAATAGTTTAGGAGGAAATCAAGTGTGAACATAAGAAGAACGGCATAAAAGGAATAACACATTTTTTGACTTTCTCTCTCCAAATGCAAGGCACATGCCAAATTCCCCCACAATTTTAAAACGTTCATAACTTTTTTTACAACGTTTTATTGAAAAACAAATTCACCATAATAACGAGTGTCTTTTTATCTTTTATATTAGTACCATATTGTAATATAAAATTTTTTTAAAAAATAGTGGGTTTTTTTACAAATTGTGTTATACAATAGTATTTTTCATTATGTTTTTTACATTGTGTCATACAATTGTGTTTTTTTTTCTCATAGTGTTTTTTTTATTGTGTTTTTTACATTGTGTTTTCCATTTTGTTTTTTCGGACTTTTCCGGCGAGGTGGTGGTGGTGGGTGACGGTTGTGGTGGCGGTGGGCGGTGGAGTGGTGGTGGTTGTAGGAGATGAGTGAAGATGTAATTGGGTTTTTGAAATTAATATAAGTGGGTTTTGAGATTAAAGTAAATGAGTTTTGATATTAAAGTGTTAGACTAAAATACCCTCATTCATAGCTTTTTTATGAAAATCAAACTTTTTATTTGAACTTAACCCCCATTATGAATACACACAAAATAAAAAGAGCGGCTAAATATTCACTTTTTTATTGAAGTATCATACATAATCGAGGTGCACCACTTTGGGCAATACAAAAACATAAATCTACTGTACTATTAAAAAAATACGTTTTTCTATAAATAACATATATTCTCATAATTTATTACTAATAAAATAATTTAAAATTAAATTAAAATTACATTCAACTTCTAACATTTCTCCTTAATATAATAAATCAAAATTGAATTAAAATAATCAACCTTATCGATTCGATCGGTTCCGCATATACTTCACACAAATTTGTTTATATCTTATTATTTGTGTTATTAAACTGTTTTTATTAGTTGTAATATTTTTTATCCCGACAAATTTATGTAAAATAATCCGTTAAATTGGTAATTATAATATAAATTCATAAGATATGTTATTAAAATATTATTAAATTAATTCTTTTTGTTGTATTTTTTAACCACCGTGTATTACACGGGTTCTAACATACTTCATATTAAAAACCCAAAATTAAATGGGACCCAAATTAAATTGTTCAACAAAACCTTTAATTAACGGTTAGAGAAAGCCGTATGAGTCCATAAATAATAACGTACACAGATACCGGAATCCAAAACAAGTATCCAACAATAATAATTAACTAATGAGTAGCCTAATTATCTGTCCATTACCTGTTGACAATGGAACAATATTTTGGAATTTTTTTCTTTGTTTTCTTATCAAGCAATTCAACATAATTGACCATTAGGATGGCCGGCTCATATTTGTATCCTCTTGTTAAATAACCTTAATTAAAAAAGAAATCATTGTTGGCATACGTATGTACGTGTGATTGTCTCCATATATATGTCTGTCGTGTGTATGCTAAGTAAACAGGGAAGTTCTTATTAAAAGAGAGAAAGGAGATGAGTTTCGTTGGCATGGAGGATCCAAAGAAACTGGAAGAAGGGTCCCATCATGAAAAACCCGAAGCTACAGCGACGGAGCTAAGCGCAGACGAGAACAAAACGACAACAAATGACAACGGTGATGAAAACCCGATTTTGTTGAAGAAAACAAGCAAGAGGGTTGCCACTTTGGATGCGTTTCGAGGCTTAACCATCGTAGTAAGTTCTATGAGTAACTACTAGAAAACTATGCGTTTATGACCCAAAAAAAGGTCGCAAATTTATTGACTAGTTTGCAAAATAGTCACAAATTTGAGGCCGTTAAAATTCGGCCTAAAAAATGTGAAAGAATATGAAAAAGTAAAGTAAATTGCGAATAATATAAAGAAGTAAACAAAAAACATTTTATTTCTATTCTTTCAGCTCATGATATTAGTCGATGACGCTGGAAGTGTATACGAGCGAATAGATCATTCGCCATGGAACGGGTGTACCTTAGCTGATTTCGTGATGCCATTCTTTCTCTTCATCGTTGGTGTCGCTATTGCACTAGCTCTCAAGGTAAAGCTATTTACACACTTGTCATCATGTTACTTTTTAACTGATTTGTGTCCTATACAGAGAGTTCCAAATATGAAGTACGCGGTGAGAAAGATTATCATAAGAACATTAAAGATGTTGTTTTGGGGAATTCTATTGCAAGGTAGTCTTGATTCGAAAGGGTGTTTTGGTCATTTTGCGTGCAATATATTAATGTGATGAAACAAAATTGAATATTTCTGTAGGAGGGTACTCTCATGCACCTGATGATTTGGATTATGGAGTGGACATGAAGAAAATTAGATGGTGTGGCATCCTTCAGGTACTCTTAATCTCTTCAATAGAAACCCTGATGCGATCCATAATTCTTGAATATGTGTGATTAATCGAGGTTACTCTTCATATATTAATTACACAAAAAACATGAGAAACGGATACTAGATAACACTTTGGGTCACTTGGCATCAGTACATGCTCATGACTGATAGACTAAGGATAATATCGTCTTTTTCGCAGAGAATCGCATTAGTGTACATGATTGTAGCTCTAATAGAAACTTTCACAACAAAGCTTAGACCAACAGCCATAGAGCCAGGTCATTTCTCCATTTTCTCAGCTTATAGATGGCAATGGTAAATCTTAACATATTGTACATCACTACATTTCATCAAATATAATTTTTTCTATATGGTATTTTAATCATTAATTTCATTTGTATCATGGGTTCGAAGCTAGGCTTGGGGGGTTCATCGCGTTTCTTATTTACATGATCACAACCTTCACTCTGTATGTTCCCAATTGGAGTTTTACAATACACCATGAACATAAGTCCGAAACTTTCACGGTAAGATTGAAGTAAATATATGATTTATAAGTTTTTATTTAAGAGCTAAATCTTGAGTTTGTTCTTAAGGTTGAGTGTGGTATGAGAGGGCATCTTGGTCCTGCTTGTAATGCGGTTGGCTATGTTGATAGACAAGTTTGGGGTATCAATCATCTTTACACACAACCTGTATGGATTCGATTAAAGGTTCGTTTTCTTCATATATTAATTAAAACAAACACGTACACTTGTGGACATTTATGAAGTTTACCGGGTTCAAATGAAATGATAGGCTTGCACTCTTAGTTCTCCAGAAGCTGGTCCTCTTCGTCCAGACGCCCCTAGTTGGTGCCGAGCTCCATTCGAACCCGAAGGCTTATTAAGGTACACATAAAAGGATGCAAACTAGCTAAATGTTTTTTTTAAGAATTACGATTGTGAAAAAAAAAATATAAGCAAGATTCTTTTTTTACAGTTCAATCTCAGCAATTCTATCCGGTGTGATTGGCATTCACTATGGACATGTCTTGATCCACTTCAAGGGACATGCAGAGAGACTGAAGCAATGGGTCTCAATGGGGTTTGGATTGTTGATCATCGCAATTCTTCTACATTTTACTGATGGTATATTTTCAATATTTAGAACTTTAATTATTTGATCTGTTTTTAAATTCTAAGCATTTTCTGTATGTTTAATTATGTAGCAATTCCTATAAACAAGCAACTCTATAGTATCAGCTATGTTTGTTTCACAGCCGGAGCTGCCGGAATAGTATTCTCAGCTTTTTACATCCTGGTAAAGATAACTTCCCATTGTTACTCTCATATCAGATTGATGAAAAAAAGAAGAATAAAAACTCTGATTTGTGAGTTTCTTTAATGATAAATTACACAGATTGATGTTTGGGGAAAACGGGCTCCGTTTTTGCTCTTTGAATGGATTGGAATGAACGCTATGTTGGTTTTTGTACTGGGGGCACAAGGCATCTTGGCAGGGTTCGTAAACGGATGGTACTACGAGAATGCCGATAATAATCTGGTAACATAATTATCCTACAACAAAAACAAAGTTTTAGTTAGCTAATATTAACCTTTCTAGCTCATTTTATGACATATATACTATTGCTATTTAGGTAAACTGGATTCAAGATCATGTTTTCATCGACGTATGGAATTCTGAACGAGTTGGGTCGCTTTTATACGTGATATTTGCTGAGATTACGTTCTGGGGAGTGCTTTCAGGCATATTGCACAAACTTGGTATATATTGGAAGCTTTAAAACCATGTTGTACTTTATATAAAGGGGTATTGAAAAATATGTGCTTGTAAAAATTTGCAAATTGATGTAGTGCATTTAGGATAATTTCGTTTTCTACTTCTCTTCCATACCATATCTTAATCCAAAAATTTGGACCGGTGTTGGTGATATTTAACGGCGAAGGGAGTTTTGCAAATGACATTCACTGACCCGTGAATGGGATTTACGGAACTTGGCCACGTTGGACACTTCCATGAATGGATTTAAGGAACACCCAGAAACCAAAAAAAGTTCTAAATTGTCAAAAATTCTCCATTAAAGAAAAAAAAAATCCATCAAAAGTAAATGACTTAACCAATTTATCCAAGAAAGACATAATTTACCTTCGCCCCCCTCCCCTAAAAAGTGTCAACGTCACATATTAGTCCTTCAAACGTTCTAGTTATAACCTTGAAACATTCAAAATATACCCGATTAGACTTTGTTGCCCAGAATAAACGAATCCCAACAATTAGTTACGAATTTGAAGAAACATATTATTATGTACAAGAATGTTATTGATGATAATCCGTTGTTTATTCATGATGTTGATCGGCCCTTTTATACCCATCGAAACATGTGTTGGTAGGGTTGCATCAATTCAAACATATGCATATGATCGAAATATCAAACTTGGTAGCAATCAAGTTTTACTTATTACAAATTGGACCCTATAATTGCATAATCATTTTATTGCATATAAAGTGTAGGTTTCTGATATTTACCCTACGAATCTACGATCCTTTAGACGTTATATTCAATGAATGGGATTATCTTCACATTTATCAAAATCGCTCCTTTGTCGTAGATCTTGAACTCCGTGCATTTATTCTAAACAATTAGTAGGCTTGGTCCAAGCCTTTACAAACATTATTACCTTTTCTGTCTTCACGAGAGTAGAAAGCATAGCAATAATAAATTCCTCGTTCCAGCTCGTGGACGTAGATCAGATTAGACCGCAACACGTAAATCTTGTATCTCATGCTCGTTTATATTCTACATTTTGATTGTGTGTGTTTGCTTAAACCGAGATCCTAACATAGTAACATATAGCATTACGCCATCACCTTCTTTGTTTTATAGAAAACTAGTATTTATGTTGGTAAAACTCGGGTGTTGGTAAAACCCAAGCATTGGGGTCTCTGCTTTGAGGCGGTAAGTCGACACGAATTTGGTTAGTTTTGGTTATGTGCGTTATGACATTAGAACTAAACGAAAACAATTTAAAAACTAAGGTGGACCAATGGGATGCCGTCGGTCACTAAAGCTCGAGCTTTGGTAAAACCCGAGTGTTGTCGATCTCGGGTGATGAGTCTACACAAATTCGGCCAGTCTCCGTCACGTTCTTTACGATACTGGAACTAAAAAAACAAAAATAAAATTGGTATCCTGTCAATTTTCGTTACTGTGCCGATGCTAAAACAAAATGCGGTGATTGCACGCAAAGTCGGTCGGTTTCACTTAACAACACAACTATCCAGTTCACGTTAAAGTTAATGTTGAAAGACAAACCATTATATCATAAACAAAAACGTAAATAACACAATTAAAAAAATAATAGAATGACTTGCTATAGGTAGGATTTGAACTTGGGTTGCAAACTAACACAAAGAGTTTCATTTACCAACACAACCACCCAACCAACACCATCACATGTGCTATCTTTCAAAACCATTAATACATATACAAAAACAAAATAAGCTTACTTTTGTGGCACCAAAGTTCTCTTGTAATTATATATATAATTTTGATCTTACGTCATCATGACGTAGGTTGTCGCGGTCTACTAAAAAACAATTAATTAAAGACTTAAATACCTATAACTAGTACGGGTAAGTAAGGTCGTCTCCACAGGGACTCAAAGAAAGTGCTAATTTTAATATGACTAAATTAATTAGTTAACTACGGCGGACAGACGATGTCAAGCGGTTTTTAGAAAAGATTTAATTAAAACTTAATTATTACTTAAAAACTTTGCAAACAATATTAATGAAAACATTCATTCTAGGTTCGGTTAATGTGATATTCAACTTAATCCCAGATTCCCTTGATTACGCAGTAATTACTAAACCTAATAGTTTGATTGTGATGTCAAACGATACCCTAACCGAATTGATGACACAATTGAACTTGGTTTACCTAATTACCAACTTATGTTTGTTAAAACCAATGAAGGAACAATATTTGATGATAATTAATCAATGACACAAGAGCTCAAACCCTAAATGTTGATGAACACAACCAAACAAATAATGCATCAATTAATAATCCCAAACACAAGTTGTTTAAATAATCAATCAATAATTAAGCAAGACCAAAGCAATAACTCAATCAAGCTCATAAACCTTAAGTATTAGAATCTGGTCAGAAGTTAAAATATACAAAAACCTAGCCTAGAATGAACAAAGAACTTAGCCAAGCATCGACATATCGATTATATCACTTATCTTAATGAACATGCAAACCCGAGATGAACCGGAAGCCTTGGAATAATGGAAGATCGTCCTAAGCAGCCTCTTTTGCCTCTGGAAGTCGTTAATAGCCGAATGGGGAGGTTAAGGGGTTTAAATAGGGAGAACCTAAATTTTTGGCCGACTTAAGCATCTTCGCGTATTGCGAAGAACTCCCAGCATGCTTCTCCGCGTATCGCGAAGGACAAAATAGTCGCGGCTGACATCCTGCAACTTCGCGTATCGCGAAGTTGCCCTTCTTTGCATCTTCGCGTATCACGAAGATGTAAAACTTCATATTTTTCATTTTTCTTTTCTTGAATGCCTCGTGATGCGTGCACGTCAAATCTTTCACTTCTCGATCTTCATTCCAAGCCCGTAAATATCCTCGTTAAGCTCCATAGCTTCCAATATCCTGAAAACACGTAAATAATGCTTGAAGTACCAATGTTCATTCGATTATTTACCTAGATATAACTAATTAATATATAATAATAACTAACTTTTACCCAACCATCACATCCCCACACTTAACCTTTTTCGTCCCGAAAAAGATTTTGCAATGGAATCAGAATTAGAGATCATTTTCAAAATACTTCATAGATTATCTTAATTAAACACCAAGAACACAAAAAAACACGATTGCGACCTACGCCTTAATACTTACCGGGAAAAATAAGGTGCGACAGTTTTAATAGTTCATATGATTAAAATGGAATCCACACCTCAAAGCCCTGAAGCCGCCTTACCATGCGACAGTTTTAATACGGTCCTACTTTGAAAGCACCTTTTGTGATCATGTTTATTGACCTATGAATTGGCAGATAAACTGCGGGTTTGCTCTTTTTAAGCCTTTTTTTAGTATGAATAAATCCACTTAGGATTTACGCATACCAGATGATAAACCGCATACCGACCCATGGTCTCCGTTCCCCTGGGCATCCCATCAAATGTCCCAACCAAACCGCCCATAACAAAATAATAATAATAATAATAATAATATAAGTACAACCCATAAGATAATGAAAACATAATAAAATAAAACCCAAAATATTGATCGGGATAGCTGTTTCCATCAACTCCTACTCCTCTTCTGAATCCTCCTAGCCATTATCATCACCATCTCCACCAGCTCATGATCCTTCAGTACCTGATCCTCCAGTACCTGCATAACAAAAATCACTTGACCCAAATTGTCCATAACTGCCATATCCAGATCCTCCAACACAGCTCCATACTCCACCTGGTCATTATCATAACCATCTCCACCGGCTCATGATCCTCCAGTACCTGATCCTCCAGTACCTGCATAATAAAAATCACTCGACCCATACTGTCCATAACTGCAATACCCAGATCCTCCAACACCAGCTCCATACCCACCAAATCCACCATATCCTCCTCCATACACATGTCCAGCATCAAACCCAGAACCTCCCATGTCAAAGCCACCAGTAGTAGGCGGCGGCGGCTGCAAAGTACCTGGCAGTGGAATATGCCAGTGATCAAACATGGTTTTGAAATAACCCCGCGACTCATCCCTGTACTCTCTGAACTTGTGACATCTGCCCTGATCCGACCCGACCCAGGTACCCGTTTCTCTGACCCGATCTCTTTCTTTTATTATTTAATATTTATACTTATATTTTACTTTTAATAATAATAATATACTTTTCCCTCCCGCCTCTTTCTCTCTCTTTCTTTCCGCCGTTCCGTCCCTCTCCTCTCTTTCCGCCTTCTTTTCCCTCTTGTCGCCGTCCCGCCCTTAAGCCTTGAACCCTTTCCTTAACTCTTTGCTTGTCCTTTGGTTCTTCCCGCCTAAGGATGTCTGCAGCTCCACGCGCCAGACTCCTTACATGGAAGCCTGCGTGAAGACATCTTGTTCCTGCGATGCGTGAAGAGAACTCTTCTCGCAGCGCGCTAAGAATGCATGTTCTTCCCGCAATGCGCTAAGAATGTATGTTCTTCCCGCGATGCGCTTAGAATTCTAGTTCTTCACGCAGCACGCTAAGGATTTGTGATTCTTCCCGCAGTGCGCTAAGGATTGTTGTGCCAGCCTTCGCGCTCGCGCACTCAGCCTTCCCGCGCTTAACCCTTGTATCTTCTGTTTATTCTAGCCGTTTGCTTTTGTCATGTCTTTTCTTCTGAGCTGTTGACCTAACCTATCTAATGTCTGAATAGTTACTTTCGGCGCAGCATGCGTACCAACCCCATTGGTTGGTAGAAAAAGTGACTGACATTATCTTTTGAGATCTGCTTTTTCATGCTTTATCCAGTACCTTTATCTGATCCGCCCATGCCTTTTTCTGAATCCTGTCAGCCTTTTTCTCTTTTTCCTTGCTGCCATATCTTTTGATATCTTTTGCTTTTGGAATCTTTTGCTTTTTGAGATCTTTTCCCCTTTTCTAGGGATTGTGTTCCCTAGGGTTTGCCTATAAATAATAGTAGTATTTTCTTAACACTTCACACACTACACTTATTATCTCTTCCTCCCTTTTTGCTCTCTGCCGTTGTCCTCCTGCCGCCCCCCTCTCTGCCTCCGTCTTCCTCCTTGTTCTTCCTGCTTTTCCGGTAATATATATTATATATAATAGTTTACTTATTAATTATGCTAACTTATAATCAAGACTTAAAACCAATCGTTAAAACAATAATCTTGTTTATAGGTTAACTTGTGCTTGTTTAAAGTTGGTTCTTGCTTTATCTTACACCGCATCGTTTATCAAGTGAGTTATCTCGTATCTAATCCCTTTTTATTTTAAATGCTTTGGGATGTTCATGTGTTCATACAAAACTTGAGTCTTAAACTGTTTATGAACTTTAGTCGCGCAGTATCCCATGTGTTGATGACGTTTACTTGGCTGTTTATTTGTATGTGTGTATCATTAACCGCTTTGTTCGGCCTATTCCGAAGTTTTCATGGTACCATTAGATGAACACGGGAGACCTATCGTTTACGGTTTTCTTTGTTTACACTTGCACAGATGTTTTCTCGTTTTTGTGCTCAATTGGGAGCACGGATTGAACTATGAACTATGAGCTATGATCTATCTAGGCTTGATCACAATCTGATTGCACCCTTGTTAAACACCAGACATACACGTGTTGCGCGCAGATTTATGGCTATCTATGTATTGTATTAAACTTGATTTCTCACCAACACGCAAGTGTTTGACGTTTATTTTAACACATGTTCAGGTTTGCAGTAGCTGTTTTGGAGCTTGTGGACACGTAGGACGTTTTTACTTTTGGACCTAGAATTAAAATGTATCAAGACAAGTTAATGTTGTTTGAATGTTATAATTTATAATATATTGATTTATGTTTGATTTATGTTCTTTATTTTCCCCGCTGCGCGTGCGCGATAAAATGTGTATTAATAAATATTGACACCAATAGTGTCGCGAGTAATGAAGCAATATGTGGCGCCCCGATGTATAATCCGCCTTTGGTCGGGGTGTTACAGATTGGTATCAGAGCTCGTTGACTTTAGGATAGGTGGTTAGACGTAACGGCCTAGAATACCTAAGAGTCCCTTCTCGCGCATGAGAGAAATCTCATGTTTGCACGCTTATTGTTAATTACTCGTTATTTATGAATATGCTCGCACTTGCGCAGTATATGATTTTATGTTTTATTTCGCGATATTTCGATTTTTGCTGAATTTCGATTTTTATTGATTTTTCTTGCCTATTCGTTTGTTGGGATTTGAAGATCCGAAAAGTCATGGTGATACATGAATAGTTGATTTTCAATTTCCATTTACGATTATGTTCTGAGGTTGGAGACTTGAAAAGTCATGGTGATACATGAATTGTCAACCTCCAATACTCATTTTCTTGTATGTTTTATATTGAGGATTGAAAAGTCATGGTGATACATGAATCGTCAATCTCCAATACTCGTTTGCTCGTATATTTTAAATTGGGAATTCGGAAAGTCATGGTGATACATGAATTGTCGATTCTTGATTCGAATTTGTTACCTTTATTAAGTCTGCATTTATGATCATTTATTTTACTTTAACTGTTGACTGTAACTGACTCCGTGAAACCAAGCTTTATAAGATTAAAACTTTGCGCTAAAACCAAGATATTAACTAAAATTAAAATTTTTATAGAATGCCTCCGCTATCTCGCCGATTTCAGAGAAGAGAAGCCTCGCGCATGCGTAGACAGCAACGTTCCCAGGAAATGGCCGCCGCGATAGCCCAAGCCTTGAGCCAAAACAACACCTCGAGTTATAACATTAAGTCCTTTAACGCGGGTAACCCTCCAAAGTTCACAGGTCTTGAAGGAGCCACCGTGATGCTCCAGTGGCTTGAGAAAATAGAAAACACTTTCCTTCACACCCAATGCCCCTCAGACAGACGAACCCTATATGCTTCCAGTGTCCTGGAATCCAGAGCGCTTACGTGGTGGAATGGAGTAGCTCATGCGCGTGGCGCAGAAGCTGCTTCCAGCATGCTCTGGGAGGAATTTAAGGAAATTCTTACGCGAGAATTCTGCCCTCCCAACGAAGTTAAGCGCCTGGAGGAGGAATTTTGGAATCTTAAGCAATACAGCGGTGAAGCGCGCGAGTACGCGACACGCTTCCACGAGCTAAGCTTGCTGGTCCCTCACCTTGTTACCCCTTCCCGCCGAGCCATAGAGAAATTCCTTGGGGGTCTTCCCATGGAAATTCAAGATTCTGTATGGGCCAGAAACCCAGTAACCCTCTCTGACGCCATCGAGTTGGCCGCTGTGCTCAGCGACAACCATGTCAGAGCAGGAACCCTGTTCCTGCGGGGAACAGAAAAGACCAAACCCACCAAGATTGTCCCTGAACCAACAGAAACCAAACCAGAACCCTCAAACCGTAACAACCTCAAGCGCAGGCGCAAAGCCTATGCGCTTACCAACCCGCCCATTACCCAACAACCCATTTATCAACCTCCAGTTTACACGCCTAACCCACTGTCAGCCTACCCAACTCCCCCTGTAGTTCACAACTATGCCCTAACCAATCCAGCACTCCCTGCCCCACCAACTAAGAAACCTTACACAGGAAACCAACCCCTTTGCCCAACCTGTAGACTTCACCACCCAACTCAGACCCCGTGTCGACAATGTAACCGATGTGGCCGCATTGGTCACTCAACCGAATACTGTAGAGTCCCTCCCGCCAACCCAATTGCGCCAACACCACCAGTCTACCCGCAGAACCCACAATCAATCTACCAAAACCCACGACCCAGGTCGTGCTATAACTGCGGTGATCCCAGTCATTTCCGGAACGCGTGCCCGAGACTACAAGTGCAAATCACACAAGCGAATCCGGTGAACCAGATTTCAAACCAAGTGACGCGTGGACGAGCTTTTAACATAACCGCGCACCAAGCGCAAGCGAATAATGACGTAGTTAATGGTACATTTTTGCTTAACGGATTTTATGCTTCTATACTTTTTGATACTGGCGCCGATCGAAGTTTTATTTCTCGCGCCTTCGAACAGAAGCTTGCGCGACCGCGCGATGACTTAAAAGAAGATTTTTCAGTTGAATTGGCTAATGGCGAAACTGTTTTAATTAACTCTGTGATTAAAGATTGCACGCTTAACCTTAACGAAAACGATTTTCTGATTGACCTCATCCCCATGCCTCTTGGAAGCTTTGATGTTATCATTGGTATGGACTGGCTCTCGCATAATCGCGCCGAAGTTATTTGCGCCAAGAAGTTGATTCGCATACCTCGAGAAAATGGTGATCTTCACATCTACGGCGAAAAACCCTCCAGTGGTCTTAAACTTATGTCTTGCGCCGAAGCCCAAAGACTCATGCGGAAGAAGTGTATTGCATTCTTAGCCCATGTGGTTAAACCTGCTGAAGAGAAGAAGCTTCGCGATATCCCTGTTGTGCGTGATTTCCCTGAAGTTTTTCCTGATGATCTTCCTGGTATCCCTCCCGCTCGTGAAGTCGAGTTCCGTATTGATCTTGTCCCTGGTGCTTCCCCCGTAGCTAAATCTCCTTACCGTCTTGCGCCCGCTGAGATGCAAGAATTGGCAAGCCAACTTCAAGAGTTGACAGCTAAAGGATTCATTCGCCCTAGCTCTTCGCCCTGGGGTGCTCCGGTGTTGTTCGTTAAAAAGAAAGATGGATCGTTCCGCATGTGTATTGATTACCGCGAGTTGAACAAACTCACCATTAAAAACCGGTATCCCTTACCACGTATTGACGACCTCTTTGATCAACTCCAAGGTGCCTCTTGTTTCTCGAAGATTGATCTCCGCTCTGGCTATCACCAGTTGCGCATCCGCGATGAAGATATTCCGAAGACTGCTTTTCGAACTCGTTATGGCCATTTTGAATTCTTGGTCATGTCCTTCGGTTTAACCAACGCACCCGCCGTTTTCATGGATCTAATGAATCGGGTGTGTAGGCCTTTCTTGGATAAATTCGTGATCGTGTTTATCGATGATGTTCTGGTGTATTCTAAGACCAAGGCCGAGCATGAGCAACATCTCCGATTGGTATTGCAAAAGCTCCGAACCGAGCAGCTCTATGCTAAGCTTTCCAAGTGTGAATTCTGGTCTGATGAAGTACAGTTTCTTGGTCATGTTGTTAACAAGATGGGTATTCATGTCGACCCATCCAAGATTGAAGCAATCAAGAACTGGATTACGCCATCCTCTCCTTCTGAGATCCGTTCCTTTCTGGGCTTAGCTGGTTACTACCGGCGATTCATTTCGAACTTCTCGAAGATCGCTTTGCCTTTAACAGCTCTAACGCACAAAGGTAAACCGTATATTTGGGGCTCGAAGCAAGAAGAAGCCTTTCTAACGCTCAAGCGTTTGTTGTGTGAAGCTCCTGTTCTTGCGCTACCTGAGGGTAATGATGATTTTGTCGTGTATTGCGATGCATCCAACCAAGGTCTCGGTTGTGTTCTTATGCAACGAGGCAAGGTTATCGCTTACGCATCAAGGCAACTCAAGGTTCATGAAAAGAATTATACAACTCACGACCTCGAACTAGGCGCAGTTGTTTTTGCCTTGAAGATCTGGAGACACTACCTTTATGGTACTAAGTGTATCCTTTACACCGACCATAAAAGCCTTCAGCATATCTTTGATCAGAAGGAACTTAACATGAGACAACGCCGATGGAACGAACTCATCAGCGATTACGATTGTGAGATCCGGTATCATCCTGGTAAGGCTAATGTGGTAGCCGATGCGCTCAGCCGAAAACCCTGCCAGCTTAACTGTATCTTGCCGCGCACCCAGCTTCACTTCGCGCTGATTCAAAGCAACCTTGAATCGCGTATTCGTGACGCGCAGCGCGCATCCATCAGTAATGGTAACCTTCGCGCCGAGTTAGCGTGTGGCGCGGAAGCACTCTTTGTCCCTAATCTGAGTGGAATTCTCTGCTATCTTAATCGCATCTGGATTCCCTTTGATGAGAATCTTCGCGCTGATATCCTGAGTGAAGCGCACAAATCTCGGTATTCTATTCATCCTGGCGCTGATAAAATGTACAAGGATTTGCGCATTACTTATTGGTGGCCCGGTATGAAGAAGGATATTGCTGTGTTCGTAGCTAGATGCCTGACTTGTTCTAAAGTAAAAGCTGAACACCAACGCCCATCTGGTTTGCTCGAACAACCAGAAATTCCTACGTGGAAATGGGAATGTGTAGCGATGGACTTTATTACCAAGTTACCTTTGACAGCAAGCAAACATGATAGCATTTGGGTAATAGTGGATCGATTGACTAAGTCTGCTCACTTCCTGCCCATTCGTGAAAACTACCGTGTTGAGCAACTCGCGCAGCTTTATGTCAAGGAAATTGTCTGCCGCCATGGTACTCCTTTGAGCATCATATCCGATCGCGATGGCCGTTTTATATCTCGCTTTTGGGAATCTCTCCAATCTGCGCTAGGAACTCGCTTGGACATGAGTACGGCATATCATCCTCAGACTGACGGACAGTCTGAGCGAACTATTCAAACTCTTGAGGATATGCTCCGATCTTGTGTTCTTGATTTTGGAGGTAATTGGGATTCGCACCTGCCTTTGATCGAGTTCTCTTATAATAACAGCTATCATTCCAGTATCGGTATGGCCCCATTTGAAGCACTTTACGGTCGTAAGTGCCGCTCCCCGATCTGTTGGAGCGAAGTGGGTGAAGCTCAAATCACAGGACCCGAACTTGTTCAAGAGACAACCGATAAAATCGCCAAGATCCGTGATCATCTGCTGACTGCCAGAAGCCGACAGAAGAGTTACGCAGATCGCAGGCGAAAGCCTCTCGAATTTCAAGTTGGTGATCTTGTTCTCCTCAAAGTGTCGCCTTGGAAAGGTGTTGTCCGCTTTGGGAAGAAATGTAAGCTTGCTCCTCGATATGTTGGACCATTTAAGATTCTCGCGCGTGTGGGAAAAGTTGCCTACAGACTTGACCTGCCGCCCGCGCTCAGTAATGTGCATCCAACGTTCCATGTATCCAATCTCAAGAAGTGTTTAGCTGACGAGAACCTTCACATTCCACTTGATGAAGTTCAAGTTGATGAAACTATGCATTTCGTTGAGAAGCCTGTTGAGATTATGGATCGCGAGGTTAAGCAAACCAAGCGCAGTCGTATCCCTATCGTGAAAGTTCGCTGGGAGTCCAAGCGCGGAGCCGAGTTTACATGGGAAAGGGAAGATCAAATGAAGATCAAGTACCCGCACCTGTTCTCTGCGCAACCTACTTCGAGATAAATTTCGGGACGAAATTTCTTAAAGTAGGGGAGACTGTGACATCTGCCCTGATCCGACCCGACCCAGGTACCCGTTTCTCTGACCCGATCTCTTTCTTTTATTATTTAATATTTATACTTATATTTTACTTTTAATAATAATAATATACTTTTCCCTCCCGCCTCTTTCTCTCTCTTTCTTTCCGCCGTTCCGTCCCTCTCCTCTCTTTCCGCCTTCTTTTCCCTCTTGTCGCCGTCCCGCCCTTAAGCCTTGAACCCTTTCCTTAACTCTTTGCTTGTCCTTTGGTTCTTCCCGCCTAAGGATGTCTGCAGCTCCACGCGCCAGACTCCTTACATGGAAGCCTGCGTGAAGACATCTTGTTCCTGCGATGCGTGAAGAGAACTCTTCTCGCAGCGCGCTAAGAATGCATGTTCTTCCCGCAATGCGCTAAGAATGTATGTTCTTCCCGCGATGCGCTTAGAATTCTAGTTCTTCACGCAGCACGCTAAGGATTTGTGATTCTTCCCGCAGTGCGCTAAGGATTGTTGTGCCAGCCTTCGCGCTCGCGCACTCAGCCTTCCCGCGCTTAACCCTTGTATCTTCTGTTTATTCTAGCCGTTTGCTTTTGTCATGTCTTTTCTTCTGAGCTGTTGACCTAACCTATCTAATGTCTGAATAGTTACTTTCGGCGCAGCATGCGTACCAACCCCATTGGTTGGTAGAAAAAGTGACTGACATTATCTTTTGAGATCTGCTTTTTCATGCTTTATCCAGTACCTTTATCTGATCCGCCCATGCCTTTTTCTGAATCATGTCAGCCTTTTTCTCTTTTTCCTTGCTGCCATATCTTTTGATATCTTTTGCTTTTGGAATCTTTTGCTTTTTGAGATCTTTTCCCCTTTTCTAGGGATTGTGTTCCCTAGGGTTTGCCTATAAATAATAGTAGTATTTTCTTAACACTTCACACACTACACTTATTATCTCTTCCTCCCTTTTTGCTCTCTGCCGTTGTCCTCCTGCCGCCCCCCTCTCTGCCTCCGTCTTCCTCCTTGTTCTTCCTGCTTTTCCGGTAATATATATTATATATAATAGTTTACTTATTAATTATGCTAACTTATAATCAAGACTTAAAACCAATCGTTAAAACAATAATCTTGTTTATAGGTTAACTTGTGCTTGTTTAAAGTTGGTTCTTGCTTTATCTTACACCGCATCGTTTATCAAGTGAGTTATCTCGTATCTAATCCCTTTTTATTTTAAATGCTTTGGGATGTTCATGTGTTCATACAAAACTTGAGTCTTAAACTGTTTATGAACTTTAGTCGCGCAGTATCCCATGTGTTGAGGACGTTTACTTGGCTGTTTATTTGTATGTGTGTATCATTAACCGCTTTGTTCGGCCTATTCCGAAGTTTTCATGGTACCATTAGATGAACACGGGAGACCTATCGTTTACGGTTTTCTTTGTTTACACTTGCACAGATGTTTTCTCGTTTTTGTGCTCAATTGGGAGCACGGATTGAACTATGAACTATGAGCTATGATCTATCTAGGCTTGATCACAATCTGATTGCACCCTTGTTAAACACCAGACATACACGTGTTGCGCGCAGATTTATGGCTATCTATGTATTGTATTAAACTTGATTTCTCACCAACACGCAAGTGTTTGACGTTTATTTTAACACATGTTCAGGTTTGCAGTAGCTGTTTTGGAGCTTGTGGACACGTAGGACGTTTTTACTTTTGGACCTAGAATTAAAATGTATCAAGACAAGTTAATGTTGTTTGAATGTTATAATTTATAATATATTGATTTATGTTTGATTTATGTTCTTTATTTTCCCCGCTGCGCGTGCGCGATAAAATGTGTATTAATAAATATTGACACCAATAGTGTCGCGAGTAATGAAGCAATATGTGGCGCCCCGATGTATAATCCGCCTTTGGTCGGGGTGTTACAGAACTCGTCCCGATACCCATGCAAATCCTCCCGCATCTGTAACTGCTGCTGAAACATATAATCCAATGTCATGGGCTCGGGGTGCTGCTCCTGTGGCTGCCTTCTCTATCGTGGTCGGGCGGGTGGCCTCTCTACACGCTGGCCCCGCGAACTACCCTCTGCTCTCAACTCCGCCATCTGCGGCGGATCACCATAAGTCATAACGCCCGCTTTTCGGGCATCGTCAAGTGTCACAACCTCAGTATCCGGTCCCTCCGTAAAATACTCGTCTGGATAACGTCCAAATACACCCAAAGACTACCGCAATCCTCGTAATCATGGGCCCTAATGCCAACTGAGTCGTGGCCGCACTCGCTCTCCGACCACCCCGATTAAATGAACTTAACAATAATGTAGCCAGATTCACATTCATACCTCCAATCATAGACATCAAATACATCAGATCAGGATTATTACATTTATCTTTCCCCGAATGTCGTCCCGTGAACGTAGAAGCAACCACCCTGTGTAAATATTGGTGCAGTGGGTCCCGAATCTGTGAAGAAACAACACTACTCGAATGAGCACCATCACCAATCGTACTCCAAAACGTAGCCAAATCATTCGTCGAAATCCAATGAGGCTGAGAAGCAGTTGACCCCGTGGTAAACCCCCTAATACTTTCCTGAAACTCGGGAGCCTCAACCTCATGCGGCGCATACAAACCCGCAATTACCGCAAACCTGGGCACCGTAAACTGAAACAATTCTCTTCCCAACGAAAAACTAACCGCGTATGGCTCGTCAAAGTCTTTCGGATTGTACCTGAAAGTAGAGTAAAATTCGTAAACCAACTCCTCGTACTGCTTCTCCCCAAAGCTCAAAATATCTCTCCAACGTCCCGGTAACAACCTATTAAGTCTCGGAGCTTGACCAATAGTTTCCAACACCTCCCAATCAAACGCCCGGTGTTGGAATATCTCCAAATCACGAATCTGTCTAAACAACTCATACTCGGGAGTACCGGGGAGAAATAATAGAATGATGTGGTCCTCATCTTCTCCCCCAGTAATATCCTCGACCGCGGCCCCAAAAACCTCGATCTCGGGAACAGCGTATCTGATCGGTGCACGCGTATACTGCTGAGATGTATTGTCAAACACCTGCTGCTGTTTCGACCGTTTCCTCGACATCTGTAATTAAATGTATCAAGTAAGTCCATGTTAATGTCACAACGGGCGACAACCGTATAGCATTTCGGTCGCGGTTGCCCCCAAGATAATTTTTTTTTTAGCAAAACAAATAGAGACTCAAACCAAATTCCTCAAAATTGCATGTGCACAACGTGACATAATCATACCTGACAAGATAACCAACAAACCGACAAATACTTGTCACTTTCAAAAACTTTTTTATACTCTCACTTTGTCGGAAAAATTCTCATTATTCAAAAACACACAACATCATCGATATTTTAGCAAAATATCGTCCCCAACTCACAAACTTTTGATAAACTTTTTCAAACCTCGACCCGAAAAGTCGCCGGTAAATTATTCCGGTGACCCAAAACTCTTTCGGAAACACTATCATTCATTAACATAGTCACATAATTCCCAAAATCTGGCCAAAACCTCATACAATCCGGTAAACCCAACCCGCAAAATCGACATCGACTACCCATAAACTTTAACAAAAACCCGCGAATCCCGACTACAAACACGCCCAATACATGCATTCATCAAACCCCCAACACCCCAAACAATCTGAGATTTACCATTCAAACTAAAACAACCAATTGCAAACAAAATCAAAGTACCTTTCAATCGGGTTTGACAAATATGATGAATTTAAACAATGAAAGTGACAGTAACGACGGTGGCGGCCGGTGACGGTGGTGACACGGGTGGTGGTGGTCGGAATTATGACTTGTGGATGGGGTTGAAGATGAAAAGGATAGGGTGAAAGTGATGGGAAATCTGGATTTTATAAAAAATTTTCGTCAGATCCGAGCATCTTCGCGTATCGCGAAGATGCAAGTTTGACCGTTGACTATTGACCATTGACTTTGACTGGTGTTTTGACTTTTTGGCATCTTCACGATATGCGAAGATGCAAAGCATAGCATCTTCGCGATACTCGAAGTTGCACTTTCCAGAAACCAATTTTTTTATTATTTCAGCTTGAAAAATGAATCTCTTGTGTGTTATTTGAGCTGATTTACTCTGCCACCCGCTTCGGTCGCCACATACCAATCACGTACGTACCTGGGGCTCCCTCTAGTGACGTACGTGCTCGCTTCCCCACACTCGATCCTTGCTCTACACTGCACGATTTGAGGAAAACTATTAGCTAACTAGACTCAATATACAAAAATAAAACTTACAAATGCTGGGTTGCCTCCCGGTAAGCGCTGAATGAGTGTCTACAGCTCGACATTCCTTGGTTCTTTAATCAACCGAGTATGTCGGCTCGTCTGCCGAAAAGCAAACTTCCGACTCGTGTATCTCTTTGTTTAAATCTGCATCCTCCAACTAAGGCTTCAATCAATGACCATTCACTACTTGCCTCAGATGATCATCAAAATCTTCAATCTCAACCTCTCCAAACTTTCCAACTCTCTTGACTTGATAGGGTCCCATCCACTTGCTTTTCAATTTGCCCGGGAAAAGCTTCAATCTCGAGTTATACAACCACACTCGTTGCCCTTCCTCAAACGTCCTGCTTCTAAGCTTAGCATCGTGAACCCTCTTCATCTTGTCTTTATATGCGGATGCACACTCATAAGCTTCATCTCTCAACTCTTCCAACTCGCATATATTCAATTTTCTTTGTTTACCTACACACTCATAGGCTAGGATAACATTCTTAACCGCCCATAGCGCACGATGAGCTAGCTCAACAGGTAAATGACAACCCTTCCCATAAACCAACTGATATGGAGTGGTTCCAATAGGTGTTTTATAAGCGGTCCGGTAATCCTATAAAGCATAATTTAGTTTATTTGACCAATCCTTTCGATCGGGCCAAACCATCTTTCGTAAAATCTCTTTGATTTGCCTATTAGAAGCCTCCACTTGCCCGCTCGTTTGAGGGTGATATGGAGTGGCAATGCGGTGGTTTACGCCATACCGTTTAAGTAATTTGCCAAAATTAAAGTTTTTGAAATGTGAACCCCCATCGCTAATGATAACGTGGGGGACACCAAAACGTGAAAAAATGTTAGACCGGACAAACTTACAACCAACGGTATGGTCATTCGTCTTGGTGGCGATTGCTTCTACCTATTTAGACACATAATTGACCGCCACCAAGATATATAGGTTACCAAATGAATTAGGAAACGGGCCCATGAAATCAATCCCCCAAACATCAAAGATGTCGACAACGAGGATTGGTTGCATGGGCATCGTCCCTCTTTGAAATACCCCCCATCTGTTGGCATCTAACACAATTTTTCACGAAAGCTGCTGCATCCTTAAATATAGTAGGCCAATATAATCCGCATGCAAGCACTCGATGCCCCGTCTTCTGGCCGCTGAAATGGCGTCCACAAGGTGAAGAATGGGCATGATACAAAACACTCCGCATCTCCTCCTCCGGTATGCACCGCCTCATTGATCCGCTCCAACTTTGAACAAATCCGGATCTTCCCATGCATAGTGCTTTGCCTGCGAGAGAAAATGTTGCTTCTTCTTCTTCGGCCAAAACTCCGGAATTGTATCTGCAGCAAGAAAATTAATAATGTCAGCATACCATGGCAACGTTGAAACAGAAAACAAATGTTCATCCGGGAAAGACTCATTGATAGCCCTCTCGTCTTTCTCCTCTTCTTCTTGTCCCACAAGTCTCGACAAATGATCCGCTACCACATTTTCGCTTCCTTTCTTGTCGCGAATCTCCACATCAAACTCTTGGAGCAAGAAAATCCACCTGATCAAGCGCGGCTTCGCGTCTTTCTTCTCCATCAAATATTTGACTGCGCTGTGATCTGAAAAAACAATTACCTTGCTCCCCCAAATGTAAGATCGAAACTTATCAAGTGCATATACTACCGCGAGCAACTCCTTTTCCGTAGTGGTGTAATTAATTTGAGCATCGGAAAGGGTTTTGCTTGCGTAGTATATGGCAACAGGCTTCTTATCCACCCGTTGACCCAACACGTCCCCGACCGCATAGTCACTTGCGTCACACATGATTTCAAATGGAAGTGACCAATCATGTGACAACAAGACCGTGGCTTCAACCAATTTGTTTTTAAGTACATTAAATGCATTAAGACACTCCTCGTTAAAAACAAATGGCACATTTTTTAATAACAAATTACACAACGGTTTAGAAATGATACTAAAATTCTCAATAAACCGTCGGTAAAAACAACGCTTGAAGTACCAATGTTCATTCGATTATTTACCTAAATATAACTAATTAATATATAATAATAACTAACTTTTACCCAACCATCACATCACCAAAAGTCACATAATGATATGCATCAAATAAACGTCGTCGTTTTCATACATCACCAAAATACTGTGGTGTCGTCATCACCATTTTATATCCAAAACAAATATATCTAAACTAGCTAGAATTACATGCATTTTAATTTATGAAACCTCTTTTATTCTCATCATATAGCATAATAATCTTATTACACCCCGGTTATTCTATATTTTATCTTGAGAAAAATTGAAAATACATAGAACAATCACTCGAGAGACTAAAGCTTCAAGGGCACTTTCTTTTGCCTCCATGGGTTCTCAAGTTGTAGTAACAAGGGCAAACCTTTTGGTTACCTGAAGTCCCAGGTGGCACGCAATTACAACGGGCACAGCATGTCCCGCATGCCCTGTGGCACAAATTTGGCCTGGATGACAACCTACATCTTCCCTTACATGCTGACCCGCAATCTGAATACAAAGTTAAAAAAGAAAGTGGTTTAGTATACATATATTAAACTATATATAATTTAGATAAAATGGCAAAAGACGTCCTTTACGTTTGACCCGATTTTCCTTAGACATCCTTTAATGAAAGAAATGGCAAAAGGCATATATCATGTTTCAAATTCCTTTCACGTTACATCCTTTGGTAATAACCCCCAGTTAATTGTTTTTGTTAAATCTGGTCATGTGCCTTGCACATGAGGGTAGTGTGGTCATTTTACCCCTTTAAAGACTATTTATGTAATTAGACTAAAGAGTTGGCCTTTTAAAACACACACTCTCTCTCTCGCTCCTAACTTGCTTTCAACCTGAAATCCCCAATCAAACCCTAAGACACAAATCCAAATTCCTCCACCGCCTAAAACGAGCATAGTGGTGGCCGTCGTGGGTTGGTGGTCAGAGATAAATAGTTGTTATTGGTAAAACATATCTGAAATAGTCGTTTATGGTAAAACAGATCTGACACTCAACCAGCTGAAGCAATACGACGGCACTGATTCCTCCAAACCCATATATGTTGTCGTCAAGGGCCGCATCTTCGATGTCACCACCGGCAGATCCTTCTACGGTCCAGGCGACTCCTACGCCATCTTCTCCGGCAAAGACGCCAGCAGAGCCCTAGGCAAGATGAGCAAGGACGAAGAGGATGTTATTGGATTGCTCGATGGACTCACGGAGAAGGAGATCGGTGTTCTCGATGACTAGGAGAAGAAGTTCGAAGCTAAGTATCTAGTTGTTGGATCGGTTGCTGCTTCTGGTTAATTAATCAGGTTTATTATTATTATTATTATTATTATTATTATTATTATTATTATTATTATTATGTGGTTGTTATTGTTATTAATAATCGATTGTATGAATCGAAAGGTTAATTGTTTGGAAGTTGTGTGTTTGATTTGGGGACTAGTTGGGTCTTTAATTGTAATAGAATTAGGGGGAATTTGGATTTGTGTCTTACACTGCATTCTCGGGTTTAAAATACAAGGAAAAGAAATGATAAAATTGGATAGGGGAAGAAAGAAAAAGAAATTATATACTTAAAAGACATTCTCGAGTTAAAATAAAATAAAATAAAAGAAAGTGTTACATTCTTGAGTTAGATATTAAGGAAAAGAAAGAGAAAATAATTATAACTTTACAATTATGTTCTCATTCTTGAGTTTGATAGGAAGGAAAAGATATGGGAAATTAGTAATATTATGCATGGTTATAAAGTTTCCTTCCCAATTAGGCCATATTTGGCTTGAAAGTTTTGAAGGAAGAAACCGCTAACTTTTCTTTCCATTCTCTTTCTTTTCTTTTAAAAAAATAACTCAAGAATGAAAAATAAAAAATTTTCTTATCTTTTTTTTTTCAATCCCTTAAATAAAAAACTCAAGAATGCAGTGTTAGGGTTTGATTGGGATTTGCAAGTTGAAAGCAAGGTAGGAGAGAGAGAGAGAGAAAGAGAGAGAGAGAGAGAGTGTTTTTTAAAAGGCCAACTCTTTAGTCTAATTACATAAATAGTCCTTAAAGGGGTAAAATGACCACACTGCCCTCATGTGCAAGGCACATGACCAGATTTAACAAAAAAAATTAACTGGGTTAGTGCTAAAGGACGTAACGTGAAAGGAATTTGAACATGATATACGCCTTTTGCTATTTTTTTCATTAAAGGACGTTTAATGAAAATCGGGCCAAACGTAAAGGACGTCTTTTGCCATTTTGTCTAATTTATCATCTCAAGTGTAGATTCTAGATTTTTAATAAAAGAATATGCGCCCCTTACTGATTTTAGAGGCAGTGACACTCTTCCCATCAAGTTCATTCACCTGTGACATGGAACAAAAGAAAATTTACTACAATAGGTAATTAGACTAAACTTTTTACAAAAATAAGCAAACAAATTAAGATAACTTATGCTCCAAAGGGGCCTATTAGTATATAGGTTACAAATGTGCCTAATCGTATTTCAAGGCTATATGGGTCATGTGCTTAGGCTCCAAAATACCTAAGTATCAACATATATGTTACAAAATACCTAAGTGTACGATTTAATTATTATACTTAAGAACCGATTAAGAAACCAATAAGAAGCTTGGAATATGTACCGTTGCACGAGCTTGAACAAGAAGTAGCATAGAGAGAAGAACAAGAACAGCAAAAGGCTTGGAGATGGCCATGGCTTACAAAGCCAGTACACTTCTTTGTTTTGTGTTTATTTTGGTGTCTACAACTGGGACAAGCTAGCTTCTTATTTATAGACAAACCTATCTTCTTAATTAATATTTTTTAAAAAAAGAAAGACATTGCGTGTCCCTTAGAGAATGTCCAATAGGACACCCAAAAAACGTGACTTTCCCAATTGCCCGTCTCATGTACATAAAATTAACCAACTAGTAAACAACCTCAAACACACTCTCCTCCTTCCCACCCTATTTCCTCGATCCCTACACTTACAAGTCACAAATATACCCATCACACTCTATTTCCTTAAAAACACCCATAAATTCTCTTCTTAACTGCTCTAGATTAAAATGCTTGGTCACATATTATTAACCTTTACTCTTGTGGCAGATTCAGAAATTTTTTTCTATAGGTTCGGGATTTTTCGGTGTTTGATTTTTTTACAGCGCCAAAGTTTTCGGGCCGGATGGGTCGGGTTGGTCATTCGGCCAAATAACTAAAACGCAATATCATTACCATAACAAAAGTACATCGTCACCATTAAAATAAAAGACAAAGTCATATTAAATAAAAGGAAAATTGGAAATAAATAATCCCACCTTTTGTGTATTGGCCGATAATAATCCCACCTTTAAAAATCACTAGCAACGGTCCCACCTTTTAACTATTTTTGTCTCACTGGTCCTCCGTTAAAAAAATATTTAACGTCGTTATGTTTTTTCCCTAGTTTCAAACCGATGTTTTAGGGCTTTTGATCGGAAGAAGGATACGCGTTGACCGATGTAAAACTTATCTCGAAATGGTGATCCAAACGACGAAACAATGTTTCAATTCGGGTGCTTGAAATTCCAATTAACAAAAATTAAGCCATTTGAATCACCGTTTCGAGATAAGTTTTACATCAGTCGACTCATATCGTTCTTCCGATCAAAAGCCCTAAAACATCGGTTTGAAATTAAGGAAAAAAACATAACGACATTAAGTATTTTTTAACGGAGGACCAGTGAGACAAAATAGTTAAAAGGTGGGACCGTTGCTAATGATTTTTAAAGGTGAGATTATTATCGGCCAATACACAAAAGGTGAGATTATTTATTTCCAATTTTCCTAAATAAAAAAGTTTACATATTATAATTGTTTCCTACGCGTTTTCATGTATTGAAAACAAATCATAACATCTTCGATTGCGACTATCAGAAAGAACTCATTTTCAATATAGTAAATGCAAGCATCATTCATATAACTGCTACCCATACAAGTAGTTCGAATATTTTTTTAAAATGATAATAGAGGAAATCCAAAGGAGTACATTCTTATGGGTAAAAAATAGGGGCGACGAGAGGAACTTGATTGGTCGGGTTTGTGTGATTTTAGATTTTTAAAAAATTTGAAGTTTGGTATTGTATATTTCTCCGTTTCAAGCTTCTTGTTAGGTATTGGAGTTTTTTTAATAATATTTTAGGCTTTAAAATAAATATGGATGAATGATGATGACCATTAAACAAAATAGTTGTCTAGATATATTTTAGCCTTTAAACAAAATACGGTTCTACATATATTATTATAATAAAAACAATAGTTGTTTGGACATATATTTATGAATGTAGATTAATTGACAAAACACATCACACCATCTATTTTTTCATGGGTGCTCTAAAATTATATGGCATTTGCTCTAAATATCACAAAAACGACAAAGTAGCTGAAGAAAATGACATCGTTGTTTCTCTGTAAAATTCAAGTTTTTGTTTTTTCACCGGCGATTGGTGAGATGTTTGCGGAGATTTCATGACACTGGGTTCACTCGCTGAAATAAAATGAGTTCGCTTGTTAAATCGTACCTGTAAGTTATATATAAAACCGAAAATGAACCGGATTCGGCCGAACCTGATGACTTGTATGTGGCTCTGCCACTGCTTAACTCCATGTTACACAATATAAAGAAATTTCATTGTACCATCCTCACATATAGGAATTAGTGCATGCTTACAAGCAGGGCCGTATTTGAGAACACGAAAGACCTCGAGGATTTTATGTGAGCAAAAAAATGGGTTACTAAATATAAAACTTGTTTTTAGAGAGAAAACAAAAGATGACATCTAATGAGTCTATTTGGGCTAAAATACAAACTCGTTTTATTCTTTAAAACATTCGAAACTAAATAGAATTTTATTTTACAATTTTTTGTTAGGTTTATATTTCGTCTTGGCTTTTATTTAAAAAAAACTACATATAAAATGTAAAAGAATCTTATTTTAAAAAAAACTACATATAAAATGTAAAAGAATCTTAATATGAAAAATAAATTAACATGAATACCACAAACTAATTTGAAAAAAAAGGAAATTTTGGTACAAAGAAACCACAAACTAGTAAGAAAAAGAAAATTTTGGTACAAAGAAAAAAGAGAGGCGTTCTTCACAGGTTTGGAACCTGGGTTCAACTCCTTGCAAGCAAGTGTGCTAACCTATTGAGCCACATGCCAATTTTTTTCTAATTTGGGTTTGTTTATTAACTCATAAATTAATATACCTAACTTTATTTTTTTTCATTTTGGGCCCCGAAACATTTGGCCTTTGTGCGGTGGCACAACCCGCATATGCTACGGATCAGGCCTGCCGACATGCTAAAACAAAGAGATGCCAATCTTGGGTAGGTAGCTTGCTCCAATGCCACCAAGCCCAAATCGTCATCTGAAAGGATCTACACTTTTATCTGATACACATACTAATAAAAGTCATCGTTACCAAATGAATGTTAACTTTACTACTTTAAAATAAAAGGGGTTTTGACTTTAAAATATGGTTGCATCACTAACACATACTTGAAGAAACACTAACCGGACCCCGGGCAGATTACTGGTAACCTGGGGGTTAGATAGATGTTTCCCACGAGGGGTTAGACCCTTGGAAGATGGTTCTTCTGATAACTTGCAAAACAGACACCGTGAGCTCGTCACTGAGAAGGGGGGGGGGGGGGGGGGTTCCTCCTTGTGACCACCCTCCGGCGTGAGAATCAGACTAGATTGCTCTTTAAATATAAAAGTATATTAAGAGATTGCTAGAGCAGATATCAGGTATAATATGATGATAATGTAGTAAGATATGATAAGATGAGATGGTCATACCATTTGTGGTATTTATAGCCGAAGGTAGGTTTCCAAAGAGGTATGGCCGGCTGCAACAGTGTTCCTGTTCCACCAACAGTAGCCTACGCACGTGCCCTGCTGGTAGTTGGTGGGTAGGTAGCGGCTGATAGCGACCAGGCCTGTTGTATACTATTCCTGTTCCACCAACTGACGGCTACGCACGTGGTATGGCAGTAGTTGGTGAGTAGGCAGCGGCTAATAGTGACATACAGTGCAGGAGCATGCTGCTCGCCATACTGTTGTCAATAAGCTGTCGTATCTTTAGTCAGATCTTTTTCCCATACCTCGTCAGGTACAGTACAGAAGATCTTCCTGTATCGTACGGACTGGCTTATTTGGGCGGGAGTATTCCCCCTCCCGCCCTTGTGCGGGATAGTTCCCGGCTTCGCTCATTCCTTCAGGTGACACTGAGTGATTGAGAGCTAAGTGCCTTGTGCGTGTAGCCCTGCTGCGCGGGTGGCCTTCCCTGATGGCTTGTATCCGAGGCTGCGGGGACAGGCGGAGTCCACCATCGGGAGGCATTTCCTGCGGGACCAGCTTGCGTACTGCGCGTAAGGACGTCACGTCTCTGAGCATGGTTGGTCCTGCGGATCCAGTTGGTTTCTGCGCAGACGTCCCTCTTCAAGGTGAGTCTTGCGGGTCCAACTAGGCTCTGCTGGGACCTACCTCTTCAAGTCCCCCCAGTCCAATGTTCTTCTCATGAGTGTTTAATAAAGTGAGGTGAACTTTTGGACTTTAAGCAGAGGGTTTTGAAAAGGGTTTTTTAAGGTTTTCCATGGGGATTCTTCCCGCGGAAGTCCTTGTCACTTGCAGAAATTCCCGAGTTTCCTGCTTGGTCTTTGGGTATGATGCGGGTAGGCTGTAACCTCCTCGCAAGTCAGGAGCGTTGAGTCCCACTTGTGTGGATTCTCCGTGAGGTTTTGGTAGTTTTGAACATAGTGATCAATTATGTTAAAACCACCAATTCCATCCTGGAGCTTCAAACAACGTAGTTCTCAACGTTCCCGCTATGCGGGGATGTTATTTCCGTTTACGCAAGCATTGCCCAGAAGATCCTTCTTGGTTTCAATTCCCAGCGGAGTGCTAGGTATGTGAAGGGTTTTGCCTTAACACTGTACCTGCGCTCGTCTTACGGTTACTTTACTTCTAAGGTATTCCTGGCGTCAATTCCCTGCGGGTGCTAGGTATGTGAAGGGTTTTGCCTTTACACTGTACCCGCACCCGTCTTATAGTTACTTGGCTGCCGAGGTACTTGGCTTCAATTCCCTGCGGGTGCTAGGTATGTGAAGGGTTTTGCCTTAACACTGTACCCGCATCCGTCTTACGGTTACTTGTTCGCCAAGGTTTTCTTGGCTTCAATTCCCTGCGGGTGCTAGGTATGTGAAGGGTTTTGCCTTAACACTGTACCCGCATCCGTCTTACGGTTACTTTTCGCCAAGGTTTTCTTGGCTTCAATTCCCTGCGGGTGCTAGGTATGTGAAGGGTTTTGCCTTTACACTGTACCCGCACCCGTCTTATAGTTACTTGGTTGCCGAGGTACTTGGCTTCAATTCCCTGCGGGTGCTAGGTATGTGAAGGGTTTTGCCTTAACATTGTACCCGCATCCGTCTTACGGTTACTTGTTCGCCAAGGTAAGGGGGTATTTTCCCGCTTACTTTTTAATATTTTTTAATTTTGAATTTTGAAATTCGAAAGGTTGGTGGAAAGATAGGAACAGTCCAAACCTCTGAAACGTCGTGCGACAGTTTCTTCTGACTGTGTCAGGACGTGCAGGAAGTTATGGTGACGTGACATTATATGGTCATTCCAGACGCTTTTTCAAGCGCGTGGGCGCGATTTTTCGGGCGCGTGGTCGCGAAATTACTGGCACACGTCCTGTCAACAGCTGTTGCCAACCTGCTTTTTGCCACGTGTCATAGTTTCATTGCACCTTCGATTTCTCTCTCCTCCGCATTAAATTCACCGCATTAATTGCGATTAGTATATAAAGGGGGAGAGGCCTCTTTGTAATCCACACTTTCACCTTTCTTCTTCTTCTTAGTGATTTCCGGCAAATACTCCCCTTTTCAGGCAAGCATTTTCCCGAAATCACTTTCTTCTTTCTGCAAAATGTCTTCTCATGATGCTGAAGCTGTAGCCGACGATAGGAGTACTGCTGGCGAGTGCCAGTGTGCTCTACCTGTCGATCAGTACCAGTACATCGTCAGGAAGTTCATGCTTGAGTCTCTTGAGCCTGAGTTTCCTGAATCCCACCAGACTGTGTACGATGCCCCCAGTGGCAAGATCGGGGTATATGCTGCATTCTTTGTCTATGGGAACCTTAGGTTTCCTTTGACAAAGTTTGTGTACCGTGTCCTGGAGAGGCACGGTGTGCACCTGACCGAGGTGCATCCGATGGCGATTGCCAAGGTCCGGCACTTCGAGTGGGTGTGCCGGATTCTGGGTATTGAGCCCTATGTGGACCGCCTGATGACCTTCTATACTTGGAGGTGCGTCCAGGGGTGGTACACCCTGACAACCCGTATTAAGGGTTTGAAGATCTGCGTGACCGAGCGCAGTCTCCGATCGTGGAAGCGGGAGTTCTTCTACATCTCTGCCCGCGCCATCCCCATTGCCATGAAGTTTAAGAAGGGTCAAGCGCTTCCGAGCCTTCACGCTTCCAGCTACCAGGAGGCGGAATGGTTCGCGAAGATATCCCGGGTCCAATCTCCGGTTTACCGGTTTGCGGAGTCCGGGATGGTGCTGCTGGGGATGAGCCGGGTATGGAAGGAGGCGTCTCGGTTTCCCATCCTTCTCGAATATGGTTTGAACTCTATTCCTTATGGTATGTCTTGTCTTTCTTGCTGATATTAGTTTGTCTTCTAACTGTTTCTTTTCTTTCAGAGGGGAATGATTTGGAGTCGCTCCTGTTCCCGCGGGAAGCTGACGGTCCCGTGCGGGTGGGCACTCGTGCTCTGGATGACAATGAGTTGCCCATCCTGGAGCAAACGGCGGATCGGTTTGTGGAGGTCTATCCGCCGGGCCAAGAGATCCTGAGCCACCGGCGGCCAGGTAAGGCGATATTCTATCCTCAACCCCTCAATGCTGTACCCGCTGCTGGATTTCCTTACATCATGTCTTCTTCTGAGGAATCCGCAGATGGTCCTCCCCTTGTGCGGAAGAAGAAGGCTGCCGGAGGGAAAGGAAAGGAGAAGGTGGCCTCCACGGCTGATTCGGTGCTTCTATCTGACACCGAGTCAGATAGTGAAGAGGTGGCGGGGAACCCCGGTGGTGAGAAGACCACTGCTCCGGAGGCTACGACTGTTACCTCCGGAGAACCAATGACGACGACGGTGACCGGCGTCAAGAGACCGGCCCCATCGGGCTTGTCCCCGCCCCTCCGTACGTTCAGGCTCAAGAAAACCCGTAAGTACAAACATTCTTTTTGTAGATTTATCATACTTCATAAATTTATTAACACTTATCTTCTTGTGCAGGCGTGGATGTTGACGCATTCCAGGGTGAAGTACCGAGTAGTACCTCTCCGCCGATGACGGTAGGCTTGGTCAGCCTACCTGAGGCGTCGACCCAGGCGCCTGCGCCTGGTCCCGCTGGTTCAGTTGCTCACTCTGAGCCGACTGTTCCAGCCGAGTTTACGCCATCGCCGGCCGTGAGTGCGATTTTTACGGCGTCCTTCACCGAGCCGGCGGTTACGATTGCTGCAGATTCTGCGGCAGCGACTGCGGCGGCTGCCACCATGCCCCCGCCACCGGCACCGATGGCCGGCCCATCAGGTACGCATGGGAGTACTCGCCAGTCTTTGCCACCTTCCCATCTGCCTGACCTTTTGGATGGGTTTCCTTTGGGTTCAGGTGATGGGTTCGGCGGTTATCGGCCTGTTATAGACCCTACATGTGCGTAGGGTTCCTTTGGCCCTTTTTCACTTAATTTTTTTTTATCTTTCCTAACTGCTTTTTTGTTTTTTGCAGTGTCGGATTCCAATGAAGTGTATGTTCCGCGATGGAACATACGCCGAGGAACAACCCTTCGTACCCCTGTGGAGTGCGTGGACTGGGCTCGCCACGCTGCTCCTCATGGTGCGTTGGGGGAAGCCATGGCTAGCTACCAGGAGGGTAGGCTAACCAATGAGCTTCGGGTTCTCCAGGCCCGGATGCAGCCGCGCGTCGAGCTGCTTTGTCGTGAAAACGATAAGTTGAAAGCAGCTCGCGCCAAGGACGTATCTCAGGCGCGTGCTCTTCGGGAGGAGAACCAACGATTGACCGCAGCTGCTGCGGAGAAGGAGAAGGCCTTCAAGGCCCTCGAGGTTGAAGTTCAAGCGCGACTCGAGGCCCGCTCCAAGGCTGCCCAAGCTGTTAACGAACAGCTTCGGCTGGCTAAGGAGACTGCGAGGAACGCGACTGAGAGGGCTACCAAGGCTGAAGCCGTTGCTGAGCCTTTACGCATGGAGAACGAGGAGCTCAAGGCCCAATTAGAGGCTCTCCAACGTGCTCATGATGCCTTGGCCATGGAAGATGCCAAGAAGCTCCAAGAGATCCTGGACCAGAGGGGCGTGCTTGACCACACAGAGCGGAAGCTTAAGGGCGTTGAAGAGGCTGCTGCAAAGGAAGTGCAACTTGCCAACCTCAATAAAAGCGAAGCCGAACGCGCCTGCACCCAAGCCCTGGTTGCCAAGGAATGGCTTCTTCGAGAAGCGTTGCCTCAGGTATTTTAGCTTTACGTCTTCACGCTTTCCTTTGTACATAGAAAAGGTGTTTTGACACTTGTATTTTCTTTGTAGGTTGTGCATCGGGTCTTCTCAGAGACATCCTACGACGATGCTATGAGCGCAGCCCTCAACGCTTCTCACGAGGATGGGGAACGGGCTGGCTTCCTGCTTGGTCTAGGGTTCGTTGAGAAAGGCTTCCCGCCTTCCAACTTCCCTTTGTACAATGTTGACACTGAAGCCATATATGACCAAGCAGTAAATCAATATGCTGCCTTCCCGCATCCAGTGGTGGAGAAGGTTAACCAAGTAGCTGCTGCTGATGATGGGTTAGCCGTCCTTAAAGTCTTCCTCGAACCGCCCCGTTCTTCCGATGGAGCGGGTCCAAGTGGAGGCGGCCCTGAGGCTTGATCCCGAAGATCCCTTCCCATTGCTAGGATAGTCTTGTACGGATGTATTTATTTTCTTTTCGTAGGCGGGTAGTTACCCGGCCATTCTTGTAATAATTCATTTGTGAAATATTAATCTTTTTGCGTATAAGATTGTTATTTCCTTCTTTGGGTTCCTTGCTTTATAAACTTATGACTTGCATATTTAGTTTAAATTAGCAATTTTCCAAGTGTTTAGAATAAGTGGTTGATAATAGGTGTGAAGTTTTGCTTCCTCTTTCGTGATTGTGCGGGTAGAACCGTCACTTGCACTTAGTAGGATGGCAAAACTTTACCCTTATCTGACCTGCGTGTAGGTTTTCCTCATCTTTTGAGGATAAGTTAACCTTTGAACGTGGTTGATAATAGGTGTGAAGTTTTGCTTCCTCTTTCGTGATTGTGCGGGTAGAACCGTCACTTGCACTTAGTAGGATGGCAAAACTTTACCCTTATCTGACCTGCGTGTAGGTTTTCCTCATCCTTTGAGGATAAGTTAACCTTTGAACGTGGTTGATAATAGGTGTGAAGTTTTGCTTCCCCTTTCGTGATTGTGCGGGTAGAACCGTCACTTGCACTTAGTAGGATGGCAAAACTTTACCCTTTATCTGACCTGCGTGTAGGTTTTCCTCATCCTTTGAGGATAAGTTAACCTTTGAACGTGGTTGATAATAGGTGTGAAGTTTTGCTTCCTCTTTCGTGATTGTGCGGGTAGAACCGTCACTTGCACTTAGTAGGATGGCAAAACTTTACCCTTATCTGACCTGCGTGTAGGTTTTCCTCATCCTTTGAGGATAAGTTAACCTTTGAACGTGGTTGATAATAGGTGTGAAGTTTTGCTTCCCCTTTCGTGATTGTGCGGGTAGAACCGTCACTTGCACTTAGTAGGATGGCAAAACTTTACCCTTATCTGACCTGCGTGAAGGTTTGCCACGTTATTGGGTTCGTGCGGGTAGGACCGCCTTCCCACGCAATGACTTCACGTAATTATGCGGTGAAAACCGGCATATTAGTGTTCAGAAAAGTATAAATGTAAAATCATCAGCTTCGATGTTCTTAAAGAGAATCATTTCCATTAGAAGTGGCTCTTGGCCTTTTCTTTACAAATTGGAATTGATTTACATGCAAACTGTGTAAATGAGCTCCCTTCCATGTTGTTGGGATGGGAGTGCCATCGAGCCGATACGCACCTGGTTCGGGATCTCGTTCTTTACGCAGCATGTAGTCTCGATATTGAAGCCGGAATTTTGATTCGTGTTTTCCCCAGCTGGGGTTCTATACGCACCCGCCTGCTCAGCCTTTATTGCGCCACGAGGTGCGCGAGCGTCCCATCTCTGACAAATGCTTCGACCATGTCTTTTACGTCTGTGCATTCTTCAGTGTTGTGGCCTTTTGTCTTGTGAAAGTCACAGTATTTGCTCCGATCAGCATCGTGACGATGTCGGATTATTGGAGGCTTTGGCCACGGGAGCTCTTCAGTGGCGAATATCTCAGTGACGCTTTTGCTGAGTGGCGTCCATCTGGATTTCCGGTGCGGCTGTGCATTATCCCTTCCGCCCAATCGATGTTGCAAGCCGGATGAGGTGTCAAAGTTTACCCTTGACTGCCAAATGCCTTGCTTCCGCTTTTTATTTAGTCGGGCGGTGAGGACGTTGTCTTCTCTCGTCTTCTGAGTGTAGAGGTTTGTGCTCTGTGGGAGATCTCTACCCAGTTGCTTCTCCGTTTCCGCATAGCGTTTTGCTGCTGTCATGATGGCATCCCATGTGGATGGCATGCCATCTTTACCCGTTAGGGTGCGGATGAGCTCTGGGTCGTGCGCGCCCTGGATGAAGGCAGCGCGAACAAGATCTTCGCTGATATTGCCCAAACTTAGCTTCTTTGAGTTGAAGCGAGTGATGAAGTTTGGCAGAGATTCATCTTCTTCTCGTATGCATTTGAGGATTGTCCATTGCTCCTCGGTATACTTCCGTTGCTGGCTGAAGTGTTGGCTAAACTTCTGCTGGAAGTCTGCCCAGTCGTAGATGTGGTTGACCGGTAGACGATCAAACCAAGCTCTAGCAGCCCCAACAAGCGTCATTTGGAACATGTAGCACCAGGTGGGTTCCGTCCAATTGCTGACGGTTGCCCCCGCTATGAACCTGTTCAAATGATCGTCTGGATCAGATATACCGTCATATGTGCCTATGTTAGGCATTTGTTTGGCACTCTTTGGGGCGATTGCTTCCGCAATGTCCCTTGCAAACTTGGACGTTCCTGCATTTGCAATGTTTGGTCTGAACGTTTTGGAGAAGTCTCGTGGACTTCCACATGTGCTTTTTGGTTTGAAGGCTTGTCCAAAATGCCTTTTCGGTTGGGATTCCATTTCCTTACGCTTCCCTTTTGCCCTATGGCGAGGGTTCGCGTCGGAGTCGGATTCCTCCGAGTCATCCAAGTAATCTTCGAATTCGTCAGCCTGTTGGACGGAACGCAAGCGTTCGTCCAACTCAGCCTGGAATTCCTTTTGTCGTGCCTCCGCCCATGCCTTGACTTCATCGAGAGTTTGGCGGGGGAGTCTTCGTTTCTCAACCTGGGTATCAGTGGATCCCAGTAGGCGATCATTTACTGCACTTGCCCCAGCCTGAGTAACTGGGGTAGTGTTCGTAAAATTTACTTCACTTGCCCCGGCTTGGGTAACCGGGGTAGTGTTTGTAAAAACTGTGTTACCGGCGTTCATCCCAGTAGCTGGGGTTGTGGTTACCGGAATTTCTCTAACCATCTTTGTAGAAGTTTGAAAAAACTGGAGAAAAATAAAGTTCTAGCTTTATGCACGGATGGCGCCAATGAAGAAACACTAACCGGACCCCGGGCAGATTACTGGTAACCTGGGGGTTAGATAGATGTTTCCCACGAGGGGTTAGACCCTTGGAAGATGGTTCTTCTGATAACCTGCAAAACAGACACCGTGAGCTCGTCACTGAGAAGGGGGGGGTTCCTCCTTGTGACCACCCTCCGGCGTGAGAATCAGACTAGATTGCTCTTTAAATATAAAAGTATATTAAGAGATTGCTAGAGCAGATATCAGGTATAATATGATGATAATGTAGTAAGATATGATAAGATGAGATGGTCATACCATTTGTGGTATTTATAGCCGAAGGTAGGTTTCCAAAGAGGTATGGCCGGCTGCAACAGTGTTCCTGTTCCACCAACAGTAGCCTACGCACGTGCCCTGCTGGTAGTTGGTGGGTAGGTAGCGGCTGATAGCGACCAGGCCTGTTGTATACTATTCCTGTTCCACCAACTGACGGCTACGCACGTGGTATGGCAGTAGTTGGTGAGTAGGCAGCGGCTAATAGTGATATACAGTGCAGGAGCATGCTGCTCGCCATACTGTTGTCAATAAGCTGTCGTATCTTTAGTCAGATCTTTTTCCCATACCTCGTCAGGTACAGTACAGAAGATCTTCCTGTATCGTACGGACTGGCTTATTTGGGCGGAGTATTCCCCCTCCCGCCCTTGTGCGGGATAGTTCCCGGCTTCGCTCATTCCTTCAGGTGACACTGAGTGATTGAGAGCTAAGTGCCTTGTGCGTGTAGCCCTGCTGCGCGGGTGGCCTTCCCTGATGGCTTGTATCCGAGGCTGCGGGGACAGGCGGAGTCCTTCACCATCGGGAGGCATTTCCTGCGGGACCAGCTTGCGTACTGCGCGTAAGGACGTCACGTCTCTGAGCATGGTTGGTCCTGCGGATCCAGTTGGTTTCTGCGCAGACGTCCCTCTTCAAGGTGAGTCTTGCGGGTCCAACTAGGCTCTGCTGGGACCTACCTCTTCAATACTTTAGCAAAACTTTAAGTGGACATAATACTACATACTATAGATTATAGCATTATAATTGTCACTATACACATAAATCAAACTATATCTTGTACGAGTTTGAAACTATAACACTATAAGGATTGACCATCATTATTCCAACCATAACAACGGTTTGTACAACCATGGCATGCCGAAAAGACATTGCCGGTTTCCCTCCCTATAAGTCTATGACCACAACACACTGAACTATTCCCGTCGGAAGCTATATAACAACCCCAATGACAATTGGAGACTCATCGCACAAGTTGCAACAAGCTTGACATTGTACCACCTTTATCATTTGTTTCTCTATCACGCGTGATGTCAAGTATGCATACCGTCCCAAAATATGTAAAAGAGGGGATCTATAACTTATGATAGTATGGCTAAGGTATACTACACTATCACTGCACTACACAACTAAACTGAATAGAGTTCACATGTGAAACTATCAGTTTCATCTATATGTAAAATACCCTTACGAGCTCTATACTCATGCCAATATAGGTCGTCCCCCCCCCCTTGTTTTTTTGCGCAATGGTGTAAACTTACCTGTTTTCGCCCGAAATTTTTTATACGTAGTGTAAATTTACCCGTTTCCGACTTAAAATTTGAGCCTGACCCCCCTCCCCCTGCGTTTATGATTTCTTCAATACATTTTGAGTATCCCCCCCCCCCCCACGACAAACTCGTTCAAGCTTCGCCAATGATTCTCTTTCCCACGTACGATACTCTCTAATACTAAAGTATCTGCTTAATGAAATTGCTAGCTTAAAAAAGTATATCCGCGCACCTTAAAGTATTCACATGGTTAAAGTATTGGCCTTAGCAGGGCGAGTACTCATGCTCTGCGAGAACTTAACTGTGTGATTATACTTTATAATATGCGAGAACTATATATCACTATGCGATTAGTTTATACTATGTGAGAACTATCACAATGTGATTACTATCTCGTGAATGCAAAGTACTCTATCATTGCAATCTTGAGTTTTTTATTTAAGTGTTTGGAAAAGAAAAAGAAAATTTTTCTTTTTTCATTATTGAGTTTTTTTTAAAGAACAAAAAAAGAGAATAGAAAGAAAAGTTAGGGTTTTTTTCCTATAAAACTTTGCAGACAAATATGGCATGATTGTAAAAGAAAAGTTTATAACCATACACAATATTACTAATTTACCCTATCTTTTGTTTCCTATCTAACTCAAGAATAAGGACATAATTGTAAAGTTATAATTTTTTTCCTATATTTTCCTTTCTATCTAACTCAATAATGTAAATAACACTTTCTTTTCTTTTCTTTTATTTTAACTCGAAAATGTCTTTTAAGTATATAATTTCTTTTTTTTTTCTTCTCCTATCCAATCTTCTCATTTCTTTTCCTTGTATTTTAGCCCGAGAATGCAGTGTATGAAAACGTTTAAACATCAAAACTCTGTTATTAAATTAAAACAATCATATTATGTGTCAAATTTCAAATGTTACTTTCTTATATATTTGCAATTCTAAATTAGGAAAATATCAAATGCATTTATTTTAGGTTGTTGCGCTGGTTGTTAACCAAGAAAAGTCAGTTAACTATCACTTGTTTAAACACAAAAATAGAAATCTCTCTCAAAAACTTGTTTAATAAGTTGCCATAAATATATACATAAACAACTGGATTGATGTTATCCACATATTCTTTTCCAAGTATTGAAAACTTCTTGTATTTTTGAGAATATCTAATGTAATAGTAACTGATTTTTAAAAATTTTTACAATTAAATCACTCATGCATATTTTTCTCTAATCGAGTCACTAAACCTTCATATCAAGTCTCAATGATTCTTTTTTTACATCAAGAAAGAAATTGAGGATAAGATGTGGGGTCGGAATTTGCAATATATGTAGTTAAATTAAAAAAAATTTAAAAATTTAAAAACACATTAATTATATTAAAATTTAAAAAATAAAAAATAAAATTCACGTCATCACTCAACGTCAACGTCAACTTCAAAAAAAAGATAAAAAGATTTCCTATGTGAAACAAACAAGAAAGAGGCTAAAAAAACATGTTAAAACTTTTAATTTAATAAAATAATTGTAACACTTTTTAAAGTTGAGTGACCTAATTAGAACACTTTTGAAAGTTGGTTACTATTATATTAAGTTGCCTATTTTAAAATGAGTTATAGTTTTAGCATAGCCGTGCACCAACTTTTATTGAATTATAATTTATTTATAGTAATAACTAGTATTTTGCCCGACGCGTAGCGCCAGGGCAAGTCAATAAAACACAGGCGGCGGTCAAACCCAAGCGTCGAGGCGGTAAGTTTACGCGAATTTGGTCAGTTTTGGTTACGTGCGTTATGGTATCGAAACTAAAACAAAAAATATATATAATAATTGAGGTGGACCAGGGGGTTGCATTGGTCGGTTAAACTCAGGCTTTGGTAAAACCTGAGTGTTGTCGATCACGGGCGTTCAGGTGGTGTGTCAACGCAAATTCGGTCGGTCTTCATCACGTTTGTCACAGTACCGAAACTAAAACAAAAACAAATTTGGCACTCGGTCGGCGTTCGCTGCGTCATACAGTACCGGAACTAAAACAAAATACAGTGAGTCTACACAAATTCAGTGAGCTTCCATCAAGTTCGTTATAGTACTGAAACTAAAAAAATAAAATTGACATTTGATCGATTTACGTTATATTCGTTATTGTAAAATAACTAAACAAAAAAAAAATACCCGGCAACCACTAAGGTGGCCTCCAAACAACCAATAGATGTCGTTGTGGCACAAAAGTGGTCCTTTATACTATATAATAATAATAATAATAATAATAATACATCATCTGTATTTGCTATTGCAGTTCCTAATCTTTCATTTTCATTGTATTTCACACACAATCTTATGAAGTATCATATGACACATAATTCCCGGTAGCTCTTCTATCTCTATAGATCTATATCTATAGTTACAATAAAAAAATTTTATTTTTTTTTCTTCATTTTCAATTAAATAATATTTTGTATATATTTATGATTACCTTTTCTCTCCCGTTCACTCATAACCACTTTTAAAAAATATTAATAAAAAATTATAAATGGTAAATAGTGTTTTTTCAAATTTACTAATTAATAGTAATTTTTCCTCTCTCTACCACTCACAACTACTTTATAAAATATAAAGAACACACTCACGTATTTACAGAGGAGTTGTTGTGAATGCTCTAACCCTATGTTTGTTATATAAGTTTGCGGTTGTAGACTAGTGAGATGTCGAGAAATCACAGCCTTTGTGTATAACCGTGCCATTGTTCCTTTAGCATAAATGCAAGTGCCTAGATTGTGAAATTTCCTAATTTTTCATCTTTGTGATTACCATTTACCTATGTAGCAAGTTCTTCTTCTCTAAAAAAACATTGTTTTGTTCTTCTTCTTCATCATCATTTGAATAACTTGACTTTGACAATTGAAAATCAGTTATTATATTCTTATTGTTAATTATCAATTCATTCTGTTTCTATCAATCTTATTTTTATTACAAATTAAATTAGTTTTTAGTATCTTATAATGATTAACCAACAGTTACTTCTGATTTATCTACGGATTTTTTAGAGACACCGGGGGATTTTGCTATCCTTTATACGGGGCCTTATAGCCCGTATAGCTCACGTATAGCCTTATACGGAGCGTAGGGAGGGGGGGGGGGGGTTGACCCTTTATCTATCACGTTCCATCTGTTGCTCTCTCTCAGCAATCATTTCTTGGTCATAATCGATATGACCTAGTCATTAACTACTCAGTTAGTACTTAGTAGATACATGTCAGTGTTAAGCTCCTACTTATGATCTTTTGCGCTAGTAGCTTTTTGCTTTGGCATTGGTATCAGATTACATCGGGATTCCTTAGTATGCTATTACGTGGAAGTCAATACAACTTTCGTTGGTAACAGTCATACCCATTTTTTTAATAATAAACATGTGAAACGATGCAACATACTTGGGAACAAAAACAAATTTTATCAAATAAATTATCAAAAAAGTTTCCTCATATAAACTTTTGAAATTTTCACAAAAATGAAAATATTTAACTGATTTTATTATTTGTTTTATTTTGCAACCAATTATGTTTAAACTGCTGGCGAGTTCATCAATATTATCCGGTTGGTTATTGTTTGATGAAATGTTTGACAACTTGCGACTTCTATCTACTACTGCATTAAGAAGTGCACAAAAACATGTTTTGCACTAGAATCGGGTAAAAATCCGACCTACAACTAGTTGGAATTCAACCCAGCTGGTTAGGATATTATTGGAGAGACCTCTTTGAAGCTGGGTTGTGTTAAACTGAGTTGAAAACCGGCACTTTCCGTTTGAAGCAACTTCTTTTTTACCCGTTGTCCCCCATTTGTGAGTAAAAGGTAATGGATGTGTTGTTTTAATCAAAACACTTGGAAATGATTTCTAATATCTGAAAACTTATAAGTGTTCAATAATCTCTCATAATCACACTCAAATGGCATCTGGTCTGTCACAATATTCCATTGGATTTTGATCTCCGTCAAGCAGCATAATGGTGGTAGAGATCCCACCTACAACTAGGAACCTAAATATATGGGAAAATTATTTGAATTGTTGAGCGGTCTAAATAAAACTCGATGCAAGAAATCTGGTGACTTCTTAAGTTAAATTGAAATTTTGAAAAACAATAATAACAAGTAAACACCAAAGGACAACACCAAACAACGACGACGAGTAAGTACCAAACAACGACGACGAGTAAGTACCAAACAACGACAACACGCCTATTAATTAAAAACAAAAGAAAAATTATTATTGCCTTTATGATATTTAAGATTTTACATTGTTTACGCTTACTTTAAGTTTTAGATTAAAATTTATTTATAAAATCTATATTTAATTGTTTTATATAATATGTAATGTCTCTCTTGGTTTACCTATGTATCCAAAACTAATCAAAGTATCCAGGTGCAATAAATTCAAAAAAGATGTACTAAAGTTACGTAATTGAACAAATCACATGTATAAAAATGACACTTAACTCAAAAGAGAAAATAAATAAAATAAACGAAAATACCAATGTAACCCTGACTTAACAGACAAAATGGACGGGGTTATAAAAAAAAATGCTAAAATGACAAGTTTTAGAAAAGTGAGCAAGCCATTTGTATTAAATTCAAAAACAATACTAAATTACGTAATTAGACAAACCACATGTACCAAAATGACACTTAACTTTATATTTTAATATTAAAAATTCTTTCACAAAAAAATAGTTATTAAACTCAAATCAATTTTCAAACTGGTTTCAACTTGAAATGGCTTCAACACTCCTGAATCAACCAAGGGTTGGGTTTCCTCTCCTAAAGCGGGGTTGAACCCTGACACGGTTTCAACAAAAACCGATTTCAATTTGCTTTGACCCAAGTCAACCCGGTTTATAACCTGACCCACTTCACCAGAAAAAAACAGTTTTGGACCCGACCCAACACGCCAGTTCGTAAATCATTTCGAAATCTCGTTCCCTAAAACCGGTTTTGGACTCAAGGATTTAGAAAAGCATGCCAAAAAATAGTTTTTTATTTGTCCCGCTTTGGTTCAAACCCGGGCCCAATCTATTTGATAGGTTCGAACAATTTTCTTCCCAAACCAGCTTATAACCCGAAACCGATATTTACAAACCGATTTTGTTTTGTTTGCCAACCCAGTTCAGTCTATAAACCAACCGGTTTAGTACAAAACCGATTTTGTAAACCTCTAATTGCACTTGGTGACAAATATTATGCTGGCTTTTGATAATTTGTAACACTAATTGCATTGGGTCTTGGCAATACTCCAGTAGTCCAGTGGCCCAGCCCCTAACATGATTTAGTGGCAACTCATATTTAACTTCAAACATGTTTTCAAACCCATTAAGTTCCGGCCCATCAATCACTTTCAGATTTATCCATTTAAATTTCAGCCCATCATTTAATGGATTCCTTTGTGATTTAATAACAAAATCACTTACCGACTTTGAGGTCTTCTAAATTAATTCTCTCACCCAAGTTCCACCCAATATACGAATTATTAAGAAACACTATTAGGGTAATTAATATTATGATAAACTTGATTAAATTTCTTTAATAAAGGTTCGTGTCATCCATCCATGGCTTGCGCCAACCGAGTCCGCCATGCATACTGTGCAAGCCCTGAGATGTTCGCATCAAGTAACGTGCACCTTAGTTGACGTGTGCGCAACACATGAACCCGTGCCACCCATGTATTGGACCATGCGCACGAGGTAAAAATACAAAGACTAGTTAATCCATTTCTCCCTAAATTTCTCACCTTTGGTTGTATCAATCATACCTCTTCTAGCGTCGATATAGATTCATCTTAGCTACGCACGCTTTGGGCATGGTTTGGATCATGATGATGCTCTCACTAAGTAGAGCACAAACCCGGAAATAATTATTTATATGACTTGTATATAAATATAATTATTAATATCCAAAAATAATGAAAACTCATTTTCAATATATGATATGGAGTTAAAAGGAATATTAATAGTTTATGTATGACATTGAATTAAAAATTAAAAAATAAGCATATGTTTCAACAAAAGTTTATGTTGTGTGACATATAAGTTTTAACCCTCCACCGTAACCAAGATTTTTCATAAGAGACTGTTCACTGATTAAATAGAGTATATATATATATCCAAGCCGTAATTGCCACAATTAAATTGTCATACAACTTTTATTTCATAAAATGATACTAGTACACCACGATTATTCTTTATTAAACCTTATTAAAAATATGCATAGGAACAAGGAACGATCACTCGCTAGACAAGAGTCCATGAAACAAATAAACAATACATATGTAGCATTATAACAAAGGATTCACATCAAACATGCACAAGGTCCTCGACTAGATAAAGTTTTAAGGGCACTTTCTCTTGCCTCCATGGGTAGTCATGTTGTAGTAACATGGGCAAACCTCTTGGTTACCCGAAGTTCCCGGAGGCACACAACTGCAATGGGCACAACAAGTCCCACATGCCCTGTGGCACAAGTTCGGCCTCGAAGATAACTTACACCTTGTCTTACATGCTGACCCACAATCTGAATACAAGATTTTAAATAACTTACAAACATATTTCACGATAGATATTTTATCATCTCAAATTAGTTTTTAATTAATAATAAGATGTATCACTTACTGATTTTAGAATCAGCAACACTCTTCCCATCAAGTTCATTCACCTGTGACAAAAAGAAAATCAAAGTATAAGAACGTACTATAAGCGGAATTAGAAGGTAGTGATACTAAACGTCATTGTTTTCTTGTAGTTTCCCACCTGAATTTGTTATTATACAAAGAAACTAGTGGAAAGGGTTGGAATCTATACCATTTCATGTGCTTGAACAAGAAGCAATATAGAGAGAAGAACAAAAACAACAAAATGCTTGGAGATGGCCATGGGTTACAAAGCTGTAGACTTCTTTGCTTTGTGTTATTTTGGGGTTTATGGTTGGAGACTAGCAACCTATTTATAGGCAAAGAATAATGCCCATTCAATAATTAAAATATTCTATATTTTCAACTAAATAACTTTTTCTTTTTACCATTATTATTTAAAAGACTATCTCCCTTCCAACGCTTGGTCACACATACATATACTTTTCTCCTTGTCACCAAAGAACCACACTTTGGTTCATATCAACTATCAAGCGAGGACTTTAATTGGTACTATTGTATCAGTTTATTATATTTCTCATGTATAGAAAGTATCAAAGATTATTATTGGGTTTTAAATGTTAAAAATTTGAACACATTAAAAGGTATTAAACAAGCCATTTAAATTAAACATTTTGGTTAGGTTAGAAGCCATATATCATGAGTTCACTTGCTTTTATGTTGGAATCTATTTTATTTTAGGTATAAGAGAACACTTTATGGTTGTCAACATTTGAGTATATGACAAGTTGACAAATGTTAAGGTTATTCCTTCGCTTTTTGTTGTGGTTTATTATTGACTAACTAAACTAGAAGAATTATTATATAATACAAACAAGAAGCTTGGTGCCGCAAAGTCCCGATGGGTAACTTTGCGGCATCATATTGGTTCTTTTTAGTTTGTTTTAGTTTCGATCTGAAACAAGCGTAACGAAAACCGTCCGAAATTTTGTTTTGTTTTGTTTTGTTTTAGTTCCGATACCATAATGAACATAATAGAAACGACCGAATACGAGTAGACTCAACGCGTTTTGTTTAGTTCTAATATCCTAACAAACATAATGAAAATCGACAGAATGCGTATTTGTTTGTTTTTTAGTTCCGGTACCATCATGAATGCGGCATAAACCAACCGAATTTCCATAGACTTATTGCCTCAATGCCCGGGATCATCAATGATTGATTTTTACCAACACTCGAGTTTTACCGGCTGACGTCACCCCATTGGTCCACCTCAAATTTTATTAGTATTTTATTTCGGTTTTAGTTTTGGTACAATAACACATGTAACCAAAACCAACTGAATTCGCGTCGAATTACCGCCTCAACACTTGTACCGACAACACTTGAGTGTTACTATTGCCCTGGCGCAGCGCGCTGGGCAAAACTCTAGTTATTGTATAAATCCGTATATATTAGCGTTAATGTCAAACTAGTATTTAACATAGATATGAAATACTAGAAAATCATACATCTTTCGTAATTTTCACGCGCCCGGCTAAGATTTATTCTACCTTTTTTTTCGTCCCTCTCTTCCAACTCATCATCAATGTAACAAATATACATATCATTATCAAGTGCATTATATATATATATATATACACACACACAATCGGCTTGCTCTCATCCGCAAATTATTTGTTTCCCAATTAAGTATTGCAAAAATGATGGGACAATGTTATGCATTGATTTCAAGCAATTGTGTTTACTTTTACGATGATAAACTTTACGTATATACATGAACTAAGTTATACTGAACTGTAGTTGATTTCAAGTATAAATAATAGAGTAATAGACCGCTTGCTTTTATTAGTTTAATCAAACTTATAATAAAGTGGGTATTTGTCAGTTATGAATATGAAAGGTAAACTTTAATCTTAATGGTATATAATACAAGTTGATTTAAGATAGATCAGCGTAAAAGATTGTGGGAAGGGGGAAGAAACGGTGGAGCACTTGTTTGTCTCGTGTGGGGTTTCCGAAGACGTTTGGCAAGTCATATCTTCATAGTGCAGGCTATTGTCGATTTACGAGTTTAGTGTACGAGATATCTTAGAATTATATAAGTATTCAGAATAAACGAACAAGAAGGGGAAGATATGCCACGCGGTTTGTTTAGTAACGATATTGAGTATATGGAAGGCTTGGAACGAGCTTATTTTGAACAAGAGGCCGATTCAATTGACCAATGTAGTGTGGGACATAAAGGTGGTTGGATTTTTGTGGATAAAAAGCCAAAAAAAAGAAGTTTATAATGTGTGTGTGGAAGCTTGGAAGCTGGATGTGTTTGTCAGGTATCTAGGCGTCGTTGTAATAGCCAGAAGGGTACAGCAACACGAAAAAGGTACAAAGTCCCTACAACATTCGTTCCATATTCTACGCCATAAAATTTATTAATAACTTCATTTACCTTTTTCATTTTCCACAATTTTTTGATTTTCGTTCAAACTTTATACATATAGATTTCATATAATGTAACACAAACAGTAACCTTGAGTCTTAAGCGTTGGAATCTAATTTCGATGCCAGAAGTTGATTATAGTTAATTATATCAGTCTCCAAAGAGCGCAGTGTGATGGTAAGGTGTCTCCCCTCTATCTTAAAAGTTGCTAGTTTAAACCCTGCAAAAAGCAGTGCAGCATATGTGGTTTATAAGAATATGTAGGAGCTGGTTAATTTTCCATTAAAAAAAACTTAACTATATAAGGTTTTATGCACTAGAGGAAGGTTTTCCTAATGACAAAGTGTGTGTATATATACACACTCACCTATACTAAACTAGTATTTTTTATTATTATTATCAATACAGCTTTAACCAAGCAAGTGGTTTTTGTCGGATGGCTAATGCGGGGATGGTTAAGGTGTGGAGAGTGAGTCTGGGTTCGAATTCGGCAACGCCAATTTTCTCTTTTTTATTTTAGGTATTTCTACAACTTTGGTTATTTGGTAATTCGGATCTCTAAGTTTAATAGTTTAGTTAAATCTCTCATAAAGTTTAATAATTAACTTTGATTAACTTTAAATATTCTCAAGTAGATTCATGATAATTAGTTTTCATAAGAATAATAATGATTTTTTTTTAATAAAATGGGCATTTCAAGATTAATACTTTATTCATGTTTCAACATAAATTTTAGTCCCGTAGTTTTTGTTTAAACATCGTTAGCAAACAGTCGCCACACGAGAGCTAAAGTAGCTCGCTCATAACTAAACTGTAAGTGATAGATAAATAAGAATTAAATAGGGGGTTACAAAAGTCTGATATATACATTTGAGATAATGAAGTTATTTATCTTTATATTGATAAAAAACAATGAAAAAATTATTATATATTATGAATTATTAATGTAAGTCTTTTTTACTGACAAACACACACTCTATAAAATTTAGAGAGTATCGATCACATGTACACAATAGATAATGAAGGATTTTAAGTTGCAACTATTTGGTTGAGAGAGCACCATATTACTACCAGTCTACCATCATGTCCTCTTGGAACAATAAATGTAGTATTCTTTGAATGAAATTTTAAGACATCATCACGAGTCAGTTTTAGATTTTTCTTCAATTTTAATAATCTTCTTTACTTTCCTTTTATAGTCTAAAACTAGTAAATTATTCATCAATATAATTTATGTGCCTAATTGTGGTTTTAATTTTTAAAAGTATTAATCAATTTGTAATTTTAAAAATTTGGTACATCCGTCAATTTAAGAAAATCCATACAAAAGGCAACTCTAGTAAAGATTTCAACATTCTGTTCTATATCTTGTGTTTATCCGGCATCCTTTCGCTCCATGTAGGCAATTCCTTTGGGCTTTGACCTTTAGGGATATCATATGAGAGATTGTGATTACTTTTTTAAACTGTATAAAACTTATTTAATATGAGTTTCGTCATTTAAAGTTACAATCCTCTATAAATACTCCTACTTACGTGCATACAAGTACAAACGTATACAAATACAACACGCCAGTGCATGCATATCCTACCATACATTCATTCCTTCATACGCAGTTCGTATGCACAACTCTAAATAGCATCTATTATTTAGCTCGCACTTCGATATGTACAATTATAAACTGACACAATATTGTCATACACTCATACATATATGCCATTCTACGTTTCTACCCGGCCATTTTGCAGCCAACAATGGTTCAGTTCCCTTCAACCATAACCCTGCATCACAACTAAAATCTACATATAAACAATTTTTATTTTTAAAAGGCATTTAGTTAAAACAATCCTAGTCAACTTTTAAAAAGCCAATCACAAACAAGACACTTGTAAATCTCCAATATCTCTGACCTGCCTCAGGTACTGTAGATAGTGATAGATTTGGCTACGCTTGCATCATATTCATTTTGTCTTGTGCTTTCCAAACCTCCACATTTCTAGATGGTTCAATTATTTTGGTTTTATTCATTTAAAGAGAGAAAATTTGTATATATTTTCTTTTATTTATTCAATTTAGGTTATTGGATTTAAATAACTTTAACTTTTAACTTTTTGTTGTTAGTTGGAAACAGTCCCATCTAATGAAATGTTTGCCACCACTCACTCTGTGTATATTTTCTTTATTTATTTCATTTAGGATACTTGGAGCAGTTTCAAAACTATTAAAAAAATATATATATATATTTTATTTTTTTTTTGCATGTGTGTTTGATTGTGTGCGTTATCATGAAATTTACCTAGCTTCAACAAAATAAAAATTAATCTAAATCTTACCTAGCATGTGGTAGATCCATAATAACAAAAAGGTTGTTTGATTGTCATGGTTTGATGTTTATTACATAGTGTAGTCTTACTAGTTTGATGTCAGACTAGTTAAAAATGGTATGGCATTCTATAAAACTCTCAAATTTATGTGGTGTGTGTCTATATATATATAGGGATGGGTTAAAATAAAAAAAGATAGTTTTCTAAAAAGAGTAAAAATAGATCATAGCCATTGGATCATGTTAATCAATAGTTGAGATTTAAATTTACCAAAAACCGACATAGTTTCTTATAATTACTCTTTCACTTTTATAACCGACATAGTTTTCTAGAATTATTCTTTCACCTTAGGTTATAATGCCACATTTCAAAAATCTATTGGTTCTTACTATTTTTAGGAAACTCCTTATTCTTATTTGAACCATTTTCTATATATATATATATATATATATATATATATATATAGGAGATGGATCAAGTACAAATAAAAAAATTGTACTAAACGTACGAATCAAAGAATTGAACGGTGGCAATTTTGTAATTAAAAGAATCTTTCGTCCTTCATTACCACATCTATTCTGCAATTTCTTTACAGGTCAACCCTCCTTCTCTAATTGCTCATGCCTTCATCGTATCATCCACCCACAACTCGTTATTTGATGAAATCGATTGAGTTATATGATTCAATTAAAATAGAATTCGATCTTCAAAAAACAGAGCATGACTTTTTTTTTCAAGGGTTTAGGTGAAATAAACCAAATTAATCAATTGAAATAGCATATGAAGAATTGAGTGAACAGGAATTAGGAGTGTGTGAAATCAGTTGAACAAGATTTGTACAAACTCAAATCAATTAGAATTAAGAATTAATTGATTTTGATGGTTGAAGAGACGATACGTAAATACTTCGTTATGTAATTTCAATTAGAGTAATTTTCAGTTTCAGGTAGAGTAATTTTATTACAAGTAGAGTATTTTTAAATTTCACTTAGAATAATTTTTAATTTCAAGCAGTGTAATTTTATATTACAAGTAGAGTAATTTTCTATTTCAAATAATTTAGTTTTCAATTTTAAGCAGTGTAATTTTCAATTTAAGGTAGTGTTATTTTCAATTTTAAGTAGAGTAATTTGTATTACAAGTAGAGTAATAAACTTATATAAGTAGAGTAATTAATGTAACCATACATTCAGATTCTATTTTGTTTAATAGAAACAATTCCTACCATTGTTGCTATTCTTGAATCTGTATAACTTTAGATTTGTTTATCTCGATTTACAAATAAGATAGCCTTCACTTCAATTTAATAATGATGTCATCAGCAATATCAATCAACTTTTTGTAGTTACTGGGTAATATTTGACCCATCATGATTTTGAAGCAGGCTATATAAGGAAGAAGAAGTAGATACAATAATTACTCTACTAACAAAATAATTACTCTAGTTGAAATAAGTAGTGTAATTTAATTGCACTACATAGTTTACAAATAGAGTAATAAAACTACGTGTTTTATTGAGTTATTGTGTAATTACACTACAAACATGATTTTCACTTATTTACAAAAATGTCACCGCCTCCATTTTGTTTTAGTTCGCACGTTTAAATTTTAATTTGTATGATAACATTCCCATATATATATATGTATATATATATATATATATAATTTGTGTTGTGCGTGAACTTATATATCTAAATTAAAAAAAAAATTCTAGATTTGTAAGGTTAATAAAATATAAATTTTGAAATAAATAAATATAAAGTTGAATTTTGATTTTGTCATTTCATTTGATGTGTGCTAAAACGCGAATAAGTGGTAAGCAAGAACGCACAGTTAAACAAAGGATTTTTTTAATTGAAAGCTTCAATAGTCGAAAGCTTCTATCGAGTTATTCGATAAAGAAAAGTATTCAAAAAGCTAACAAAAACCCAAAAACCATAGATCCCGACATATAAATTAGGATTTTAATTTAAATAGAAAACAATCAGATAAAATACGAAATTAAAACAAATAGTTTATAATCAGATGCGGAAAATCTTCATTCATTTTAGACTTTCCTGCCAACTTCTACACACTTGAATGTACTGTAAGGCCACACTGGATAAACTCTTAGTCCCACCCTAACGATGCGCATGAGTCTAGCATGGGGAGCTCTTAGATGCTCCTACATCATGATTGGGTTCACATGTTCAACTAATAACCTGCTAGATTCAAATAAATTGGTTTAAGTAAGCATAAATGTTCAAATGAACCAAATTAATATGCATCCGGTTGAATTTCGGACGAATGGTCCAATCACCTCTAATACATTGATATGAGAATTGACGTAACTGCTCGTTCATTTAGGGGATGTTTAGCATTCTTGTGTTAGCATTAAGATGTCTAGCCGACTAAGAGTTGGCTTTTAATTAGTGAACCAAATGCTAGATATCTAATAGAATCATTAAGAGCCTACCAAATAGTATCAAATTTTTAAACATTGTGAAAAGACTAGGAAAATTTAGATGTGTATTTTAAGAAAGATACCCTTCAACCAAATAGTGACACTTTACGAAATGATATTATGCACACAAGAACAAATATCTATTGTCAAATCAAAGCTTTTAATATTTCAATACGGGAAAATTCCCATAATTGCCATGTTAAAAAATGGTTTTCCAAATGTTAAAAAATGGTTTTCCAAGTTTGTCCATCTTTTACAAAGAATTCTCAAAATGTCCATTAAAAAAAGACGGGATGACTTTTTAATAATCTAAGACGACTAGTTCGTAGAGACAATGAAAAACGAACATGTGTTCATAAAGCTGACGCAGCGACTGGTTCGTGAAGACAATCTAAGCGCCAACAAAGCAGTCAGCCCGACGACTGCATTCATGTCTATGTCGGGCCGACTAGATCGTGAACATACTGACTAGAACACAACTGACTAGATCACGTGTCGGGCGGACTAGTAATTTTTGTTGGACGACTAGATCATATCAAATGAAGATTTTGAAAAGGCGTTATCAGAAATTAGGGACGACTAGATCGTGAACATGCCGACTAGATCATGATACAAAAAATCCGGGACGACAAGATCATGATACAAAAAAACCGGGACAACTAGATTATCATTTTAAAAGTCATTGTAAAATGGTTTGTAAATGGTTTTAGTCGCGGGTGTATAGTAAAAAAATCATTTTAAAAATTGAAAAGATACTAACACTTATACTATAAATAGGAAAGAATCGGGATAGATAATATGAACCACCAAAATATACCCAAAACCAATATCCTTGCAAAATATCTTCCAGAATCTAGACGTGGTTCTGTTCTTTTCGAAAAAGAAGAGACAGAGGTCATTGAATGAGTTAGAATCTGAATTTGAAAATGAGGCAAAATGACAAGGAAGGGGGTACAATCACTTGTAAGAAATGTGGGAATACGGGACACAATTTTGCAATATGCAAGAGTCAAGGTTAACCAATGCAACCAGAAACACAATCATCAACACAAGGTGCACCAATGGCAAGTCAAGATGTGTGATTGAAGACAATGTTTGTTTAAGTCTTTGTTTGTTGAATGTGAGAGTGTAGACAATGTTTGTTTAAGTGTTTGTTTGTTAAATGTTTTATTATGCTGGAGACAATAGTTTGTCTCCAAATCCTTTAGGTTTAACTATGTTTGTTTATGTTTGTTCAAGACAATGTTTGACTACTTCTGTTTATGTCAAGACTTTTTATGTTTGTGTCAAAATGCTACATAACTTGTTATGCATATCAAATCATTCTTGAATACATGATAAGATGGAAGGACATAGTTCCTAAGGTCAAACCTTAAACAAGACATTACAAATAGCAAACACATCCATTACAATCTTATTTCCAATGAAAATCATCATTTGACCATTCTAAGTCAGAGGAGTGCTCGCTAAGATACGAATCATGGTACCAGTCTAGGTGGTCTAATTCAGGAGAATCATAATCCCAAGCCCTTTTCAACACCTCAGGGTCGTAATCTTTGCATGGATCACCGTACAATTCTTCTGGATCCTGGTTTCAGACTTTCTTATGTATCTTCCACAATTACTTGAGATTCTTCAACTATTTCTTTTGTTACTTCCAAGTCATCTTTTTCTTCCTCATTAGCGTCAGTGTGCTTACAAGATGGCTATCAAAATGACAACATAATATGAATAGTTGGCTCAACATTTTGCATAAACAACTTAAATATTAAATTAAAACCATAGTCTTAACAATAGGATCTTACAACAAACATAATGCGAACAACACTGCATAAACAAAGTTTGCAAACACTATTGCTTAGAACTTCAATACATAAACAACAAACAACAACCAACAAACTGCTAAATATAGTTTCCATTCAGTGGCTTCATTTGCTTTTTTTCGCACAAATTCTTCGTGCTTCTTGATTGTCCTAGTCAAAGCAAGAATTACCTTTTCACATCTTAGGCAATTCAAGATATCAGCCCATCTAATCCAACCACAACTCCCCTTTTGCATCCAAATATGGAGAATCAAGAACAGAATCAACTTCCTAGCATACTAACCAAAGTGGTCAAATTAACCTAATCGAAGAAACATAATCAAACTTAATTGCAACACTTACACAACACAAGAATCGGCAACCCGGGTTAGCTTCGGTCTTGAAAAATCGATAGCATGTAGCAACACCACATGAGCATATGACATCTGACGGATCAACACATCATACTTGGAGTACGATTTCGATGAAGAAGAAGACGACTGAGACATCGCCGGTGTGATGATCGTAGAAGATGGCGACGACATAACAGATTGAAGACAGGGAAATGATTGAGGTTTTTGGTTAAAAAGAATAAAATCCGTCGAGCAGAGGCAAGATAGGAATACCACACTTCGGTTAACGCCATTACTTGACGGTGAACCAAAAGTGAAATAAAATGGCACCACGGGATTGCAACCTACGTTTGGGGATTCACCGCGGAACCATATTTGCAATTAACTCTTTTATTTTACAAAACTACCGTCATTTGTTTTGCACATACCAGATTTAACAAATAAAAATTAGCTGGGTTGATATCAAAGGACATAACGTGATAGGTTTTTAAAACACAAAGTATGATTTCTAGCATTTAGTTAATTAAATGACAAACATTGAAAAAACATGCAAAATAAATAACTAATTTTGTTATTCTGTTTTATTTGAAGTTTCATTAGTTATGCTTTTTTGCCAGTTGTTCAAACCAACATGTTCGACCCAAAACTCATGTCGACCCAAACCAAAAAACTCTTTTTCGAATCAACATGTTTTGACCCAAACCCGTTATGATGTGTAATCCGAACTCTCCTTGTTTGCCTGGCCTATTATTAAGTATGAAAAGTAGATGTGTTAAAATAAACAAGGAAAAGATCAGCCAAATATTATACTTTCAAAACTAAAGTAACACACGAGAAATTTGTACACGGCTGTAAAGGTAAAACTCGTCTGAAGACACATAAAATATATTTATAAAAGCGACTACTTTCATGATTTACTCAACCAACGAACCAACAAATCATGACGAAGATAAAGATTTTGGCACAGAAATAACTCCCAAAACTCCATAAATAAAAAGAAAACTTTACATAAACTTAACAGATTAATAATCTTTGCAGGACAAGAAACGCCCCATCCCATGCTAACCTACATGCAAAAGCTAAAAATGAAGAAAAACATAAAACAAGAAGAACATGCTGCTCACTACCTCTTCTACCAAGGGGAGTCATAAATCCCATTATCTTCCAACTCACACCACACCAGACGGAAGGTGTAAAACAAGCTGGCCACCTATAACACTGCAATCACGAGGAATAGAATCATAATCCATAATATTATTGTCAAAAAATATAAAAAGTGAAAACAGAAATGAAAAGGAACCTTTGAACATAGTAATAGCAGAAGTCTGCAAGTATGAATGTTTGGACGATTTCAGAAAGGAGGACGATTGGAGGTCATAATCCGTAACCTAAAGCAGTCAACAAACCGCCCCTCGTATCCAACACCTATGAACATGTCAAATGAATTTAATCTGGTAAATTTACAGAAATACATATCATGTCAATTAAAAACTGAAATCTTGAGTTCACACATACCTGGAGAATCCAATGGGCACAACTTAAAAACCTCGCAATCCCTAAGGCAAAAACATAGTGCGCTGTGAACGGTTCAACAATCTAAACAAAAGAAACACAAAGTCAGTATAAGAAACTGCAAACCTCCAACATATCAGAAGTTCAGAACTGCATTAATGAAAACTGAAAATAAACGAACCTTAGTATTTTGCATAACACGAAGCTGTGGCAGCACTGAAACAGCTTCCATATAAACACAAAAAGCCCATAGAACCCTGTTTATAATATGATGATGTGTAGTGGGATGAACCACTAGAGACAATAAAGCACAAGGAATTACCTACATTGTACATCCACATCATCAATTTTAGTGTTCGCGATGTAGTAAGATTAGATGCTAATACAATGATTCAACAACTTACCACATAATGTATATGAACGTTGTCTTTTTCACGCATATAGCTGGATTTTAGGTTAAACCGCATCATATAGATGACCCAGATTGTAGTGGCTAGTGTAGCTAAATCAAGTAATGTGTGTACATCATATTCCATTACAAAACTGCAGTAGAGTCTCGAGCCCAAGAATATAGCCGTGAGTTCTTGGGATTTCAATGAGAGACCTGAGGTAAAACATGATTAATAACACTGCCGACACCAAATGTTATTTAACAACCAGTTACTTGATAAAGTAATCATATACATGTCATATAAACACGTAAAAAAAAAGCTTTATGTACAACCAGAAGCTGCATCTCTCTTGTCTCTGTAACATATCAGTATTTTTATAAAGTAAACCACTCATAATATCTTCATCACTTTGGTTGTTTTTACAAATCCACCTCCTACATACCCTAACCTCACGTTTCAGGCGTGCCTTTTTAAACCAAGATCAGTAATATCATGGATGTAAAAATCGCCCCTAGGCGCCGGTTAATCGCTATTTGGTCAAAATCGATCAAATTTTTTTTTTATTACTAACTTTTTTATAAGAATATTTATTTTATTAAAATAAAGGATCTAATTACAATAGAGAGGCAGGTAAGCGGACAACCCCCTTTTGAATAGCAAAACCAATCCTACTGAAAACAAAGTTATCGTTTTTCAGCGTCATTGAGTTACTGTGCACGACCCGCCGAAATCTTTTCAGAATTGAAAATTTTATATACAAAATTCAGTATATATGTGTATATTTGAAAAGTTACATATAAACTCCAAAATCCGATTTCCAAATCAAAAACTTACAACAAACCATACAAATAAACATCATAGGTAATAATATAATTAGCTAAATTCCATATAATTCTGTTTGAAATAGTACTAGTTAAATAAAAAATTAAAACCCCTAAACCTATAAAATAACTTCAAAATTCTTACTGAACCCAAAATTAAGAGAGAATGTATGATTATATATACCGGCGCATGTTTTCTCGGTGGCGAGTTTGTAAATAAGAACAATGATTCCGATAGCGTGGACAGCCTCAGCGGCAATGAAGAGGTTATCGTGATCGTAAACGATCGTACGGATGCAGAAGAGGGCGGCGATGGCGATAAGGAAGGCCAAGAGGACCTTGATCTTTGGTGGCTGCCTCCGTACCCATGTCCTCACCACCTGGATCGGCTTCTTCGGACTCCCCTTCATCTCTCTCAAAGAAACAGGGTTTTTCTGCTTTGGTAGCGTTTCTGTTTGTCTATATAATTACCTGAATTAATTAATAATAAATTTGGTAATAAATATTGTTTTGAGATAAAATGGGCCACCGACTAACGAGATACACTTCCCAATCGATCTGTAAAAAACCCTCACCTAAGGACAACGTTCATGAACACTCGTCCGAGGGTACGACAGTGTGGTGAGATAAAATCCGTCTAGTTCAAGGATCCAACTACGAAAAGTCACCTAATCGTCTGGTCTCCCATCATCACCCTTGTGCCTTTAAAACTAAATATTGTTGACAGGAATTGAACCTAGGTCACATGAAACACCAAGTCTCTTTCTTACCAGTCCACCACTAGCTCATTGGCATTGTTTGAGATTAATACGAACCACTCAAACGCCCATGTTGATAAATGCAACGAGAAACTATTTTTATATAAATTGGATTTTAATAAAATAATTTTAATTTTTAAAAATTCTTGCATCAGTACCACCTTTTGTCCTATTTTTTCCCGTTGGATCCCTTTAAAAAAACTTTAATGAAGTTAAGTTTTTTTATGAATTTCAAACTGACTTTTAGCGTTTTGGATATGAAGAAAAATATTAGTCGATTGGCAAAAAACTTAGCCCCAAACGGTGCTCTAAACGATGTAACAGTGTTTTAATTCGGGTGTTTAAACTTTCAGTTAACAAAAATCAAGTTGTTAAAAATACCGTTTAGGGCTAAGTTTTATATCAATCGACTCGTATTTTTTTTTATTAAAAACACTAAAATATCTATCCAATGGAAAAAAATATGACGAAAGATGAGACTTGGTGGAAATAAAATTTTGAGATAAATTAGAATCATCTGAACATAAAGAATATGAGATTATTAAAATTCTATTTCTTAATAAAAATATTTATTTTATTATACATACCAAAAATTAAAAAAAACGGTATATACATTAATTAAACGAACATAAATATTTTGTTCGTATTCGTTCGTTTATTAAATAAACGAACATAAACGAACTTTCCGCCGAACGGTTCACGAATGTTCACCGAACGTTTGGTTCGTTTACAGGCCTAGTTTCAACTTTCTACAATCATTTAGAGCATTACCAATAGACGATTCTTGGAGTGTTTTTAAAGAGAGAGAATGTGATGTGGATAAGAGAGGGTATGATGGGAAGGAAAGAATGTGTGGTGAGATTCTTGATGAAGAATATACTAAGACCAAATCATAATGCCCTTACCCCTAGATATTTTAAGCCATGCGACACCCGGCCAGCATTTCAACATTTTACAAAAAATAGGTTTAATCATAACTCTGTAGTAATCATTACTCAATCATTTTCTTCTTTTTTGATTTTTTTTAATTAAAACTAAACAAATAAAAATAGATTAATAGGGTTAGGTTAAAATAAAAACCCACTTGAGTTATGAAAACTCTATAAACTCATTATCAACCACATGTTTTTAATTAAAGATTAAATCTTGTGGTTCACAATTAAAGTTAATAAAAAATGTTAACATAAATATAACTTTTTCTCTCTCCTAAAAACATATAAAAAAAATTAGTAAACAAATGTTAAAAAATAGCAAAACAATTTTTTTTAATGTTTCGATTTTTTGTATTAAATGTTACAACATATATTACATGTAACAAACAAGGGAAAAAAACGATGTTACATAGGGTTTTCGCGGGTTTTCACAACTTAAGTGGGTTTTCATTCTATACTTTGCCTAAATTAATATTCCATTCAATAAATAAATAAACAGATAAAAACACATAGATTATAAATTTAAAAATACATAAATACTTGAAAGAACTCTTTATTCAATAAACAAAATACATAAAATATTCCCAATTCCATCGGCGTTGACTTTTGTTATGGCTTCATACGTGCCGTTATTGCGAGCGTTAATTTGTCTCATCATATTTTGCCATTTCGAGCATACTTAGTCCTCTATACGATCGCCTGATCTTCCATCTGAAACAAAATAGTTACAAACTCGTGGCCAAAAAACCGACGTTTGTTGTTCCACGGGGTCCAAGTCTTCGGCGTTTGACTTTCGTTATGACTTCATGCGCGCCGTTATCGCAAGCGTTAATTTGTCTCATCATATTTTGCCATTTCGAGCACACCTGGTCTGTACGATCGCTTGATCCTTCATCTGAAACAAAATAGTTACAAACTCGTTGCCAAAAAACCGACGTTCGTTGTTCCACGGGGTCCAAGTCTTCGGCGTTTGACTATCGTTATGACTTCATACGTGCCGTTATTGCGAGCGTTAATTTGTGTCATCATATTTTGCCATTTCGACCACACTTGGTCCGTACGATCGCTTGATCCTCCCTCTAAAACAAAATAGTTACAAACTCGTGGCTAAAATCCCGAAGTTCGTTGTTCCACGCGGTCCAAGTCTTCGAAAGCATAGACCCAAGCCTTTGCTAATGCTACTACCTCTTCTTCATGGGTCCATGTTCGTAACCCTACCCTAATTATCGGTTGAGAATTTGGTTGCTCCATATAAAGTGATGGGTCTTTGTTGGGTTAATTGAAAAAAAACAAGTAAACAAAATGCTAACATGTAAAATTAGATATAATATTAAAAAAACAAGCAAACAAAATGCTAACATATATTTGATTATATGCTTGATGCTAACACGTCGTTGACCATGTGTTTGGAGGCCTGACTCATCTTTGACCATGCGTTAAGAAATCTAGCACGTCTTTAACGACGTGTTAGAATACGTCGTTAAAGACGTGCTAGATTTCTTGATGCATGGTTAAAGATAAGTTAGAAGAGAACATTTTTGGAATTATTAAGTTTGTGAGACAAAATTTGAATCTCTTTTTAAAATAGGGCCATTTTGGGAATTTTCCCTTTTCTTTAGTCTCAACAATCAATTTTTGGTTGTTGTCAGTCTTAATTGATGAATTGGCAGCTGATGTTATCATCTTTTAACGTATTTGTTCACATAGGTCCATGACCAACAAAATCCCCGCGTTCTTGCTTGCAGGTCGTCGGAAAAACGTTTTTGGCCAGAAAATTCCTCACTTAATAGAGTCCCAAGGGCAGTCTCTTTGAAAAGGGGTTGTATTAGTTTTTATTATTTGTTCTAAGGAAAGGAGTATTTTTTTTTTCGGATTACTCAACGTTTTTGTCCCAAAGATCTTTGTCACATTCGATTAGACATTTAGTGTCACACCCCGACCAAAAGCGGCGGAACATGCCGGGGTGCGACGTGATTGTTTCAATGCACACGACACTATTAAAGTGTCAATATTTAAACAACAAATTCATTTCATTTAACATAAAACACCACACAACTTGTTAATACAAATACAACAAAATACAAGAAAAATAAATAGTTCATTTTACTAATAATCCTAACGGTCCAAAATGAAAATAACGTCTTCAATCTCCAATCAACCAATAATCAAACCTTTAACGTTGCATAAAATATATTTTGTCAACACGAATGTTGGTGAGCAATTCCATGATTTTTGTATATATATAATATGAGGCAAAATCCACAACTCGTATGCGAAACCGTAAATAATAACAACAATTGCGGTATATAAATCATAAATAAATGAGGCTCCTTTCTATTAGGTAAAAATACCAAATTACAAGGAGATGCATATGGTCATACTTATTGAGGATGAGGATGAGGCCAACCAACAAAAGCAATAAACATTTAACAATTAGTCATATGAGGCATATAACACATAATCGAGCAATTATTCTAAGTAACACATAAACTAGAGTTGCGGTTTGAGGATTCGAGTCTTAAACCATTTTTGTTTAAGTAAGTATGCAAGCTACCCCCAAAGTATAAAAGCAAAAACGGGGATGAAATTACTCACTTGGAAAATAGTGATGTCGATGAAGAAAACTTAGAGTAATAATAATAATCTTCAAGAAAGCGAGCCGACGGTTTAACGTGCGTGTCCTAGATTAAAAGATCTTGAGTTAATATCGAGTCTTGAAGATGGAATATAAATGACATAAAAGTGCATAAAGACAAGGCTTGGGTTTTTGGGAGTTTAAGTTATATTTTACAAAATGCGGTTAAATAAATTAAGTATAACATAAAATGGGTTTCACATGAAACCGGGTCTTTGATGTTTAGTTTTACTCAACCTTTGTTAAGTTTTACATAGGGGAGTTGGTTTAGTGCTAGTGTATACGATCCCGCTAATGCAAGCATCAAGATCCGACTTTTAAGATTTGTTCGGTTTAGTCGGTTCGGGACTTAATAAAGTAGCAAATCCACATCCAACTTACCAAACATTTTAAATATATGAATAACTTCAATAAAATCAGTAGCTTAAACAAGTTTGAGGATTTTTATCAATTAAAGTCCCAAACTCGGATTTAAGCGAGTGTAAGTCGGCCCGATCTCAGTATAAAACCAAGTTTGGTTCCGACACATCATAAACTTAGAAATATAAATAATATAAAGTGCAACATAAGTTAAAAAGGTTTGGAAAGATTTTTGGTGGTTTGAACGGTGACTAGCTCGGTAAGACGAGTAGTTCGACTTTTACTCGGTTTTTACCCGAAACTTGGTTTAAGCCAAGATTTGTTCTAACACTTCCAAAATCTTAAGTAACATGAGTAATATAAAATAAATCATAACTAGAAAGATAAGTTGAACTTTTGGTGGTTTGAACATTAACTAGCTTGTTAAAACAAGTGTTCGGTTTTACTCGGTTTTTACCCGAAAGTTGGGTTCAAGACAAGGTTTGTTCTAAACTTCCATATCAACCATATAATGACTAAAATATGAAGAAAAATTCAGGTCTAAAGTGTTTGATGCAATATGGTTGTTTAAAAGTTAATTAAAGTGCTTAAACGAGTGTTCGGTTTTGGTTCGGTCCTTGACTCGGTATGAGACTGAGGATGGTTACCACATACCCAAAACCATAGAACTAAAATAATGTAAAATTTCCAGATCTAAACTCAAACAAGAATTTTAAGCGAGTAAACTTCCCGAAAACGACCCAAACGGGCCTAAAATGCATAAATATGTGTTTGACGGTCCAAAAACCTTAAACAAAGATGAAAATAGTTTTCTTAACATAAGTTAACTTATGACAACTGAAAATATCATAAGCATATACTCGAGAAGGTTTGAAATGCAAGATTCGGTTCCGTTGACTTTCAAAGTCAAACTTAAGCAAAACTAGCTAGAACAACTTGCAAGTTCAAACAATTTGGGAGAGAAGAGTGAAAATGTGCAGGGAAAAATGGCTGAGATGGGTGGGTATTTATGGGAAAAGATTAGGGTTTGAAGGATTGGGTAACAGCTTTATCCAATGGGTAACCGGTACACTTTGATTCTTTATTTTAAAAATGAGTTTTGATTTAAATAAATTATGACCAGGGATAAAAACAAGTTTGGAGAGTTCTAGAATAATTATGGGTTGAGTATTGGTTGGTTTGGATGGTTAAAACACGAGTTCGGGCCTTAAACGAGCTTAAACGAGACGAAAACGTTAAAAAAACTGATTTTTGTTGCTGAAACAGCTGGGGCTGCTGCTGCGCAGCAGGTTAGACCAGCCCTACGCGTCACGTTAGGTGCGGTTTCTCGGCCAAACTTTGCTTTTTTGGCAATTTTAGTCTTTGTAGTTCGTTTTTGGTCGTTTTAAGCACAAAATAAGCGTTTTAAACACCGTTAAAGACTCTAGAATGAAACGAAAAGTATGAAACATGATTATAACATAAAATTCATTGTTTTATTAATATCCAATGATCCGAAATCCAAAACGGGTCGGGTTTACAATACAAAAACGAATACAAATGCGGGCAAAAAATGACGAATGTCACATTTAGGAACCTTATTCTAGTTAAAGACCTAATTATTGAGGTCGTCGAAACCGTAGAGCCATCGTCGGAATCGGTTGGTAGTGCTCAAGTGGTGCTGGTTTGGTTGGTGGTGAATCTGTTGGTGATGGTGGCGGTGTTCAGGTTGAGTTTTTTGGGAAAAAAATGTGACTTTTCCAGCCAAAAGGGTTTTCCAGTAACGTGCAAATAACGGCGTTGGGATTATGTTAGTCGTGGACCGTTAGAAACAAATACGTTAAAAGATGGGACCGTCAGCAGCCAATTCGTTAGTTGGGACTGTCAACGACCAAAAGATGAAAGTTGGGATTAATAAAACCAATAAACCTTTTTTTTAACCGCAAATTTCTTTAATCTTTGTCGTTTGTGTAACTTGAACTCAACATCTCATCCCTCTCAAACTTAGATGTTTAAAGGCTTTGCCTTTATCATTGGACCACCACTCTATTTGTCTTGGTTTAATTTGCTCAAAGTTCTCAAGAGTAGAATTTAGTTTTGGAAAATAATAACATGGTTATAGATAATTGTTATTCACATTGTATAATGATTGCTAATTGCTATCAAGTATAAAGAGTGGTAATGGGCAGTTATTAGATGAATAATTGGATGTGAAATTTTGAAACATTCGGGATGATGGTACGAGAGGATATATGGTTAGCTACAAAAAGAATTTACGGGTTTCAGATGTGAAAGATTATAGATGATATCTATCCAGTTACACGAAATTGATCTTAGACTTGTATATTTGTATTTAAACTAAATACATTAAAATACCATACAATCTTTTGGGCATTTTGCTTCTTGCTTGAGGTCCCTTTTAATTTTTATAAAACTTGGCCTTTCAAAAAAAAAAAAAAAACACCATACAATCTTCAAAATATTATGAATAGTATTTTTAAAGCTGTTAGAAACCTTAAATTATTATAAATATAAAATGGTTGTGTGTTGGTTGACTATTATATATTACAATTAGATGAGTTTAGGAGGTGGTTTCAGGTAATAGAATCCTAATATTTAATTTTTAACCATACTAGATTATAAACGAGTTGCTATATATATATAGGGTAAGGATCCTAAAAAACCTTTTTGAAAAAATATTAAAAAAATTATAAAACAAACAAAACCGAAAATTTTAAAAAAGTAAAAAAACCAAAATTCTTATATTTCATTCCGGTTTCATTAAAAAAAAACAACCGAAATTTTTTTTTCTTTTTAATTCGTATTATACCTATACACATATGTATACTTTCATTTAATCTCTAGTTACGTAATATACACATATGTATATTATCATTTACCTTAAATTATACATATATGTATAATAAAAATTACCGATTTTTTTTTCTTTTTAATTCGTATTATATCTATACACATATGTATACTTTCATTTAATCTCTAGTTATGTAATGTACACATATGTACATTATCATTTACCTTAAATTATACATATGTGTATAGGAAAAAAAACATGTGTGTACATATATGTACATATTATACATATATGTATATGTATAATTTAGCTAAACCGAGAATTTTTTTTTTTAGAAATCGGAATGATAAATAAGAACTTTGGTTTTTTTACTTTTTTTTATTTTTGTGTTTTTTTTTGTTTTATGATTTTTTTTTTATTTTTGTGTTTTTTTTTGTGGTCCAAAATGGTTCTCAAAGTTCTCAATTCCCAAAAAGTTCTCACATGATCCTGATCCTATATATATATATATATATGGTTCCGCACACGTACAGAACTAAGTATGGAAGAATTATGCAATCGAGTATGTGACTATAGCCATCAATACTTATCTCTTACATAAAATCCTGGGCGATCAATACTTATCTCTTACATGAAATCCTGGGCGATCGCCATATCTAAAGAAAATATTTGGGCAAAATAGTTTTGAAGAAACTTCAACAAATTTTATCCTTTTTAACAACTTTCTTAATCAAATTTGATTTAAACCCCCTTAGCGTTGCGAATGATCTCCCCTCCAACACTGTCGTCAGTCATGCACAGGTTTGACAGGTCAGCATTGACGGTGGTCTTTTGAGAACATGTATTTGCAATCTAAATAATACTTAAAAATATACTCAACTACAAAATTCTTTATGTGATTTATTACAATTTTGTAATATTGTCATTCATAAAGTGCATATTAGTATAACTTGAGTTTCAAAATAAATATATTTAGGATTTCTGTAGAATATAAAAAAATGATTTATTGTTAACAATGAGTATTAACTTCCAGAAATTCAGGACGACTTTTGCAAATCCAAATAAAATACAAGACTTTTTTGTAATTTGTTAGGGACTAAATAAAGTTGTGATTGTTGACATTTTTAACATTGTGAGATTTTAACGAACACTAGCAACCGGATAAGTTAGAAATGGTGACCGACACGTGAATTGTTTCGGAAGATCCGACGAAAGTTTTTGGAGAAAACTATAGTCACTTTGTCTCTTTCTAGGATGATATTTTGGGTATCCGATTCGGGATTTTCCAGATTCTTTATGTTTATAAAAGAAAGGAAAGATGTGTTTAAAAAATGTTGATTTCATCAAGTTGGTGAATATCTCTATTTAATAGCTCGTAATATAGATAAAGTGGGATTTTTTTAAATAGCCAACCAAACTTTATTATATAAACAAACTATCGTTACAAGAAAGATGCTAATAACAATACAACTATCTAATATTACTAGCAAGCTAAGCAGTTGATATCACCGATATATCAGTTATCGGTCCCGTGGCGATATATAAGTCAGAATATCGGTACGATAATATCAACGATATTGACCGATACTGGACTAATATTTGACCGATATATCACCGATATTCCTGATATCAGTGTTTTAAGTCTTAATTATCAACTTTTAGTGTTCAACGTTATTGTTTTAAGTCTTAATCAATTCTTATTTGCTTTAATTGTTAGTGTTTTGCAATTTGCAAAATGTTAATTTGTTAATGGTAGAAGACTATACTGAATTATTAGTGTTAAATTGCTATATATATGAATTTTACATGATATTAAAATTACCGATATCTTACCAATATCTCAATACGATAACCGATATCCCAGATATCAGTCCTTGACCGATATCCGATATTTTTTCCGCATTAACTGCTTAGCTAGCAAGTATGCCTAGTACAATTGGCATACACCACCCAGCCACCCAATTATAACACAAAATTAAAACCCACCATTTCTCTCATGTTAGACCCGCGTTCTTCCTCCGGTTTTTTTACCCACAAGAAGCCAAGCGCCTTGATCTCCCCAACCACATTACATAGATTAGCCATTTTTCTTCAAATACTAATGCAATCCGTGTATGCCAAGGACACCAAAGCGTGGTTAAACACGCCGCATTAAAAGCCTTGGCTTTCTGTTTTGGTAGGTGAGTGAACCGATGAAGCTCCAACAGATCTTTAACCGAAAAAGCAAAAATAGGGGGAACTTTACACCATGAGGCGATCACGCTCCAAACTATTTGAGCAAATTGGCATGATATCAGCAAGTGTTCAGCCGACTCCACCTTTTCTTCACAAATCGGGCACATCGCCGACGTCACCATGATACCTCTCTTAACCAACTCAAACATAATCAGAATGTGTTCCATTTCCACCAACCAAGCATGAATGACTACTTTTTTTGTAACCCAATTTCCATTACATAGTTTCCCCCAATTACTCTTGATCAGCGAGCCCGGTTTTCAAGCTTCTCATCGAAAACCCATTTCCATCATCAAAGTCCCACACCACCCTATCCATTCCTTCTTCTAAAACTATCTGTTGACACATCAACAAAAGACTCCAGAGTTCACCGACCCCTTCCAGCTCATAAGGTTGTTGACACCATCCCCACCTACCACACACTTCACCCTCAAACATCAATAACCTATCACATACTAAGCAAACTTTCCTAGTTTCTAGTGCAAACAACAACGAAAACTTCTCGTAGAAAGGTGTGTTCCCTCTCCAACAATCAAACCGAAAAAGGATGTTCCCCACATCTTTTACTTCCTTCCTAATCAACTTTGTCAAAACAAAACCAAGTACAAAGAGCTCCCTATTAATATTAATAATTTGTTTCCAGGGACCCGGAATGGACACTTTAACTGGGATAAACGAACAAAACTTCTCCAAATGATGAATCGCCCACACAAATTTCCTCCAAAATTCGTCCTTCTCATTTTTAAACCTCCACCACCACTTCGCAAGCAAGGCAATGTTAGTTTCTTTTAGTGACCCGAGCCCAAGACCCCCTTTGCATACCGGAGCTACCACTCACTTCCAATCCATCTAATTAGTTTTGATTCCTCCTCCGTGCCTCCCCAAAAGAACACTCTTCAAATTCTTTCAAGTTTTTCAATAACTCCATACGGGACTTTATGCAAGGAAAAATAATATGTCGGTAATGGGTTTAGAACAGACCTTAAAATCGTCACTCTACCTCCAATTGATAACTTTTTAACTTTCCATAACGATAACCATTTTCTAAATAATTCCACAACCGAATCCCATGAATCAATCAAGTTCATATTACCTCTCACTTGTAATCTGAAATACTTGAACGGTAGTGGACCTATTCGGCATTTCACCAACCTCGCCATCTCCACTCGCTCCAGTTCCTCTACCCGAATCCCATAGATCCAACACTTTGAAAGATTGATTCTCAGCCCTGACACCAAGTAAAAGCATCGTAGAATACACCTTAGATTCACCACGTTCTCCTTTTCCCACTGACCAATGAACACGACATCACCCACATAAAGAAAGTGGGACACCATTGACCCTTCAACATTTTCTTTAAAAAACCAGACCAACAGTGTTGGGAAGCATTATTAAGAGTTTGGTTTGGATCAAATAAAAATTAATTTAACGTGCTAAACGTGTGAATCAAATATTGTAATTACACTACATACAAAACACTGCATACAAAAGGACTATTTTACATAATTACACTACTTGTATATATAATTACACTATTTGATCTGCATGTTTAGTATAGTTTTTTAGTTTGTAACTTTCCCCTTAAGAGTTAAATGGTATGATTTTTGTTTTACAGACAAATCATCATGTTTATAAAAGTATGTCATCGATGATAAAACTTTGCATTTCATCTTTGTCTAAAATTATTAATGTTCGAAGTTCGAACCATTACGTGCTTATATTTATAATTTCTAACTAGATTATTGACCCGTGTATGACACGGGCGGAAATATAGAAATCGTCGAGTACACAAATGTCATTTAAACCGACAAGATGTTTTTGAATACGTTTTTGAGATGACAACATGATTTATAATTGCAATTCATATTTATACGGAAAGAAAGTATTGATAAACTTACAAAAAATGAAGTTACATAGTAGAATGCAGGGGTGAGCAAAAAACCCAATTAACCGAATCGAAACCAAATTAACCGAAAAACGAACAGAAGCATTAACCGACGGCTTTTTTTTTGAAAACCGAATTTTCAGTTACAACAAAAACTTTTTGTTGTTTATATACAACATATATATTATAATGGAGCTCTAGAACAAGGAGGGCGTTGCAAGTATGATGAATCCAACCTGAAGATCTTACAAGCCTATGCATAGTAACTTGAGAAAAGATGATAAATAAAAAGGTTCCAGACTCACATGTAGAGAATGCAAGAAATAATTATCATATAGTACCAATAATTATTATATAGTACCAACTTTTAGTAATAACAAATTTTTAAAATTAATACATCTACTAAAAATAGCCTTAAGCAGTTAGCGAAACATATAGCATCATCACATGTATGATGCATGTGTAATCAACAACCAACATCAGCAAATTGTTAGTAAAAAATGCATACACGCACACACATTCATACATTCAGAAAGTATCATGTCAATCTCTACCTTTGCATAACAGATGTTAGTTATTGCCTCAACATTTAGGTTTTGGAGCTCCTCAAGTGAATTAATGTCCAAATCAGCAATATCATCACCCCGACAATACAGATACAATATTATATAACTATATATAACAAATACTCCCGTGATGAAAATGCGCATTTATGAAAGAAAGCGAGCACATTCAATCTTGAAACCATAACATTCCAATTCCTGTCGCTTTTCTTTTTCTTTTACAAAAATCTTAACTCATGAATCGACTATGTCTCATCATCTTCCACAAAAACTTCATACTAATGTTTTTTTATCAGTAAAAATATCCTCTGAACCAGCAGGAGAGTTCTTCAGCTTTGCAACAAGGCTCACATGTTTGCCAGCTTAGCTTCCAAAACCCCTTCATGTCTCTTTGCAGCATCGAGTCTTTCTCTCAACTCACTTTCCAACTTATCTCTTTCAGAGAGTCACCAACCAAAGAAGCTTCTCGTTGGTATCTTGCATTGAGCTCTTTCTGCAACTGTTCTACAATCAAACCATCTTCTTGTTTGCATAAGTTTGACTTGCAGGCTTATTTTGCAACCTTCAGCTCAACGTTGAGTTTGCAATATAAACAATAAAAACTGAAAGAATAATAAAAAAGGTGAAAAGGGTTTTAACTATACTTGCTTTAGAAGCTTAGAGTTTAGAAATGTATCATCACTACTGTTATTCAGTTGTCCTTTTTTCCTCCTGTCTTATCACCAAAGAGATCAAGGTCATCATCGTCCTCGTCAGTAGTAGCTTCCTAAGATATTCATTCATTAGAATTATGTAAGTTGAGAGATACCAAAAAGACCCTTTGCAATAGAACCTGAATTACAATGAGAAACATGAATAGCAACATCCATACACACCTTCACGACTTTCTTAATGGGAACAGCTTCTGTTTATGAGGTTTAGGCAGAAATTCCAACTCCAGTGGCTTAACAAGGAAAGCTAAATTGATAAGCAATAGAAAAGAATAGTGACAACTATTTTGGATTCTAACAAAGATGCAATGAGATCACTGTGAAATGATAACATTTTCTGTTTCATCTAAGATAATAAAGGTGTCTCATCTAATGCCCTCAATAGAAGGATCCAAATGAACTGCCTATGCTTCAGTTTATGCAACACCATAAAGTATCACACAATTACAATAGAATATTTAATGATATAATACAAGATTATTGTTCGTCTGTATCATTTATCTTCTCAAATATTCACGTGACATTTTAACTAACTATTTCCAATGCATACATGAATTAAAAGGAGCCCGCTTATAATCTTAAAAATATCACATGTCTCTAATAACTTTTCAGCCCATAAATTATAAGCCAATATAGTTTCTAGATTTTTAAAAAAATTTTCAACTGTGATTGATAATGCTTACCTACACCAAGATCAAACCTGAAGTCTCTTGGTAGGCCGCAAGTAATCGAATATTAGAAAATTCAGATAATTATATTGATAAAATCCTATTTAATCATGTTTAGTTAACTAAAAAGCATTTTAATTGAAGACTATATCAAAATAGCACACATCAGGAAGTTTATGACAAACATATATAATTACACTATTTGATCCGCATGTTTAGTATAGTTTTTTAGTTTGTAACTTTCCCCTTAAGATTAAATGGTATGATTTTTGTTTTACAGACAAATCATCATGTTCATAAAAGTATGTCATCAGTGATAAAACTTTGCATTTCATCTTTGTCTAAAATTATTAATGTTCGAAGTTCGAACCATTACTTGCTTATTCTATAATTTCTATTTGCACTAAAACAGGTTAGGGTGGTGGGAGTGGGAAACGCGACGAGATTGAGAAGGCGATGCGGCTCTCTTTCCCGATAAGGAGTAGGCACGAGGAACACAAGCCGATCAAACTGCTGGTTTGCAAGAGAGAGCACGAGGGAAGTGAAGGGGATGGGTGGAGCGGCTTGGTGGTCAAATAATTATTGGTACTTATTACTATTATAATTATTATTTTGTACGTTCGTGTTCTTCTATGTGAGAGAATCACAACGCATCAAACTGTGTCCAAATGGAGTAAAGGTTAATGCGATATTAATGCTCTAAGTTGTGTGTTTGAGACTTTAAAACTATGGTAATGGGTTTGCCCCATATAAGTGGAATGATAAAATTGCAAGTAGTTTATGTTAGGAAAACAATGGTTTAAACTCTAATCAACCTTAATGTTTTGAAAATGACTTAATTAAGATAGTATGACATAAAATAGTTCTAGTTCATCATTGATAACTAACTATATGTCACACACATGTCCATTAACACTTGATTGATCATTATTAGTCGCAATTAAACAACATTAAATCAAGACGATACACTCAAGATCAAGATTATCAAGTTCATGTCTACTAAGGATTAAACCAATATTTCTGCACCAACATGAAGATGAAGAAATCACAAGACTAAACCATTGAAGACAAATTAAAAACTTAGTTATATATTTAAACACAATTGTTTAAATATGTAAAATATTTGAATTCAAATATTGAAAAGATTTACTTCACTCTTGGTAAGTCTTCCATCTCCTTCATGCATTGGATAACCAAATCTACCAAAGGGGTAAGCCAAACTCAAATTTGGAATGGGTTGAAGTTTATAAAGTATGTTTAACCAAATTGGTGAAATAATTAGGTTGTGTCGTATGAAGAAGTGAAAAGTGATTGGGACATGTTCTCTGATGTGTTGGTCAACATTAGAAGCCAAAATACCAAGACAATGACCACACACAATGTTCATATTGGTAAAACCAATGTAAAGTGGACTGGGCATAGGGATGGCAATGGGTTGGGTTTGTCGGGTTTAGCCATTCCCAAACCCATACCCGCTTATGAAAGCTTGTCCCAAACCCATAGGGTTTTAATCGGGTAATTACCCGTCGGGTTTCGGGTTTTCAATCAGGTTTTATCAAAATACCTATTGCGTATACCCAGCCCAAAACCCGTCAGGTTTCCATCGAATCTTGACAAAATATAACTAATCTATTACAAATAATGATTACCATAAAATAAAATGTCTCAAATAATTGCTATAACAAGTTTCAACAAATAATATATTTAAAGTATACCATATATAAATATAAAAAAAGTACATCGGGTATATAATCGGGTAAATGAGTTAATGTTATCGGGTAATCGGGTATATTACAAATCCCAAAACCACGAAAAATTTCAAAACTAATCCCAAACCCGTCCCAAAACCCTAATGGGTCGGGCATTACCTGTCCCATTTATGTCGGGTTTCGGGTTTTCCCATCGGGTTCGGGTTTCATTGCCATCCCTAACTGGGCATCCAGGGTCACCTAAAGCGACCGTCGGGTCATCAGTCCCTTAGTCTTGTCTCTCACATACTTGGCTATAAATGGAAGATTTATTCAAACTAAGTCTTCACCCTTTACAACAATTACACACACACTTCAAGGTTAATCTTTTCCATTATTCAAGTCTATCAAGGTTTAATTATTTAGAGAGAAGATTAAAAGTGTAGATCAAAAAATAAGAGCTTTTCTAAGATATTATCCAACCATCTTACCTGCAACTTGATGGGTCAACACTAGAGGTTGTTCTAGTGTTTTGACAAGTGGAGAATCATCATTAGCTGGTGATTTAAGAGAGGAACACACTATCTTAATATAGTGTTATTTTGTATTAGATTAGGAACTTTATCTTGATATACATTTAATTAGTTATTAAGTGAAGACTCACTATCTTGACATGTAGGGCCGGCTCTGAGAATTCACATGCCCCGGCCGAGCCAAAAAAATATGCACCTTAAACCTTAACGTCCTAAGTAATGTAAACACATTTGTTGTACGCCGATTAAAGTTATAGCGATAAACATAACAATTAGCAAAATCATGGTATTAGAATAAGTTTATGACATACTGAATAGGCTAATAGCTAATGGATTTGTGAAGCTCTCATAACATTTTGGATAACAAACTGGTTAATCAATTCTTCACAGTTTATGTTCTCTAACGTTCAGTTCTCGATAGCTATCATCGCCATTGTTGGGGCATTGTGGATCGTAAACAAGATTTCAATAACTATAATTTTGAAAAACCCATTTATGCAGATACTACTGTGACTGCTGGTGTTCGAATTCGACTTTGTTGTTATCTCGCCTATACGTTTCTTTTATTTATTTATTTAACTTACATTGATTAATTAAAAGTACTTGGCTTTTTCAATTTTGAGTGGGCCTATAAGTGTTTGGGTAATTTAAAAAAATTCAGTCTAAAAGGTGTTTAAGTGTTATAAAAATAGTGGGATTATAAACATTTGGGTATTTTACATATATAACATCGGGAAGTTTTTAAAAGATTGTGCCCCCGAAAAAAACGTGCCCCTGCCGGTCACCCGCTTGGCACACCCCAAGAGCCGGCCTGTTGACATGGTGAGATTAGAAGAAATTGTTAAGCTAAGTATTTTGTGTGCTTGGTGAATGAGGTGATCACTTCTTTGAAGAATAAGACTTTTGTATTAGTGATCCCTACCATTTTAGAGAGACGACTGGTCACGAAAACTCTCGATCGAGGATTGGGGAGAGGACATAGAGCGAATTAGTTAACATTCACTTGAACCTCTATAAATTCGATTGTGCCATCTTTAACCTTAACTCTTTACTCATTTGCGTATATTATTATAAGTTGTAAAAAGAGTTTAACAAAGTCATTAGCTCCTTGAAATTGGATTTAAAGACAAGAAAAACTATTCACCCCGTCTAGTTTTCTACAATTTGTAAGTGGGAGAGCTCACAAAAATATATTCTTATATGATATGACACATTCAATGGTTGTTGTAATGTTTTGATTGCTCACTTTGCATTTCACATCATTGAGAGCCGCTTTAGTATTTTCATGTCTTGGCTCGTAGGTGCCTGTGACCTTTGACTTAGACCCTTTGACTTAGGCCCTTTTGGATAATCAATATTTCATACCTCATTATATATGAGTACTCATTACAAGTCAGGTTCTCGGGTTTCCACACAAGGGTTGAGATCCTATGTGGTCAAAATATCTTGTTGCAATTATCGTTAATAGGGATCCGATCTAAAATTCACCCAGAAGTTTGACATAAAATATCATATACTTAAATACAATTGCAATATGTGCATATTCTAATAACTTTTTAAATATGTTTTATTATAACTCTAAAACTATGTAATATATTAATATATTCGGTTTCAATAAGGATAAATGGGTATCATAATGATTTTATGTGACCATTGGCTATCATCTAATACTACGCATCTCAAACCTACAAGATTTTGTTTATTATATGTCATATGTATTATGTGTTCATCCTCTTAATATTTGTTATAAATGTTTAGAATACTGGCATCAAGAAGTGCATAAAGTGGTGTTATCCTCATGTGATGAGAGTTTATTTAAAAATAAGATTAGTGAGCGTGCTAGTTAGTTGTTCTAAGAGCATGTTTGGGATTGAGTTTGAAAAATGTTTATTGGCTTATTAGTATTTTTAAAAAGCTAAAAAATTAAAATGTATTTGGCAATTACAAAAAACTTTCTTATTTTAGATTTTTCAAAATGTTGAAAAGCATTTTTCCAAAAGCCTCAAATCCTGACTTTTCAAAATGGTTTTTTGAAAAAGCCAATAAGCTAATAAGCATTTTTCAAACTCAATCCCAAACATGTCCTAAATATAAATAAATAAAACCTAGCTTTTGGTGTGTTTTCACCAAGTTTTAACAAATTGTTTCTGTATTTACTACTTTTGTATGTTATTAATTAATAATATATAACTAAAACGACACTTTAATATATATTAGTCAAAAATATCATTCCCAATAGTTGGTAACGTTTTATCAAATAGATGTCAATATGACATGGACTCCGATGAATTGTAAAACTAGCAAAGATGATGTAGTATATTCTTTTAAAAAAATAGTCGGTTATTTTATAGAACAAATTTGTAATTATTCATGCACAGGAAAAAATGCGCAATTAACCATTTAACTTATCTTGCATGTTGTCTTTAATAATAACTTATTTTGCTTAAGGGATATACAATTATTGCATTTAAAATTCTATATGATTTGACATGATAATAAATTTGTAGGTATGTTTTCTTCACGTGTAGTTCTTTTCTTAAACTATTTATTTTTAAGCTTTCTCTAAGTTTTAATTTGAGATATCAGTCCAAAAAATATATAATTAAATAACATGTTTTTCATGAGTATATAAGAGGCGTTTGTTTTATTGACCATCTTTTTTTTAATAATTGTTGGTGCTTTAGAATGTGTCAAAAGTAGTAGTTGCCATGTATGGAAAACTCCATACTAGGCGCCGAGTACTCGCCGAGTAATCGCTACAAGGTATGATGACGAGACGACTTTTTTTTTAACTCCGCCTAATTACTCGGAATCGATCAAAAGTGGTCAACCTTCGTCACAATTGGATCTAGTCGGGTAACTCGAGCCAACTATTTACTTTAAAAAGTTAAACATAATTCATATTTCTATAATTTTAAAGAATGACTACCAGTCTTTTAGTTAATTATCTTCAAATTTTAGATACTTTAGTATTTAAAGATGTACGTATCCTTTTTATTTATATTGATATTCACAAATTTTGTTATAAATATTAGTAGACTTTTGATACTTGACATATATATAAGTTTTCAAAAATTAGGTTCATTATAATTTACCACGTCCGAGTACTCTCTGCCTAGACCGAGTACTCGCAGTTTCCCAGTTGACCATCCTGGGAGCGCCTAGCAACTTTTGTAACCATGGTACTAGTTAGGGCTGGCATATCGTGTATACCCCGTACACAATAAGACACGAACACGATAAGACACGAACATGAAATGGGTATACCTGTACACGACACGAAAACTTTTCGTGTACCTGTATCCTAAACACGAACACGAACCTGTTAATACCTGTAATACACGATAAGAGATGTTTAGTAACACAAATTTGACAACCTGTTTAGGAAAATAAAAGTCATCAAAAGTTCATAAAAATTTTAAAATAAAACATAAATCCATGATCCTTAACAATTTTAAGACAAAAAACCATAGAAGCAAACAATAACAAGCAAACAAAAGTCGTTGAAAGTTCATAAAAGTCTTAAAATAAAGCATCTGAATTCTAATCAAACAACATCAAGTTCCAAACTTCCAAGCTCCAATTGGTCTTTCTTCTCAAATCTTCAATTCCAAGCAAGCAAACAATCAAACCTACACACAAAATAAGTATAGTCAATTAGTCATATTAATCATATGGACAATTGGGCATATTCATATAGTTTTATCAAGCAACATTACTAAGTAGAAGGGAGCACCGGCGGGTGGCGACGGCTCTGACAACGGAAAGGAGAAACTGAGAAAGTCCGGTGAGGAAGTGGTGGAAGAGGAATCACCGGAGAAGGGTAGTGGGCGAAGAGAGGTTTAGCCGGAGAAGTGGTGGCGGCGATGGAGAAGTGAGTTAGGGTTTGGAAACGTGAAAGTGGAAACGGGAGTTAGGGTTTGGGGATAAATGGATAATAATAGTTTATAATTATAATATTATATATATATATATATATATATATATATATATATATATATATATATATATATATTTAATTTTAAAAATCTAACCAGGTACTTACAGGTAAACAGGTATTTTACCTGTTTAGACACGAAAATTAACAGATAAATTCGTGTCTACCTGTTTAATACACGAAACCTGTTAAAGCCTTACCGTTACCTGTTAAAATCGTATAGGTACGTGTCGTGTACTCGTGTATAAATTGCCAGCCCTAGTACTAGTTGCTAATCATGTAAATTTGAAAACTTGATCTATTTCTTTTAACATATGTAGTAAATCAACTTGTGGGTGAACTCTTACCAAGGATTGTTTTAAAACATTATTTTTAGTTACTATCAAGAGGTATCATAAAATATGGAAGGCATAAATTGGTATCCATGTAAATTATTTTACTATACATTAATTGGATAAATTATAATAGTAGATGTTGAATATTAATTATAAAATATTTATATAGAATAATATAATTTCTTTTTTTTTAAACGGCCACGTATTCACTAAAAATCTACTATTAAATCCATATAATATCTTATTGTGGGACTCGAACCCGCATCATTTTGATAGAGAGAAGCATATAACGCTAGTAAGCCACGTGGCCATCGCCATGATTATTGAATACCTGATCATTTTATAGGAGTGCTACCATGAGAGGAAACATTTGTAGTAATTTACGAATGGTGCAAGAAAAAGTTCTTCTGAATTAAGTTAAAGAAAAAACAATTTTTGCTTTTTAATTTTTAGCAACTAAACGAACTTTCAAAAACTCAAACAATCAATACAATAGTTTATTTTTCTCAGCCAGAAGTTGAAAGCAGCAAACCTAACTGAACTTATCCCACTAAATCGTTACACTAAGTTGCTAATAACCTCCAAAGGGATATATACTTCTCCTTTAGGAATAAATAATTATGTGAGATGGTTAAACCGAGATCTTTCAAATGTAAAGTTGCTTCTTGATCTTGCCTGAGCCTCCGGTGCATCAGCTCATTTTTCTTCACTCCTTGGTTACTAATAGTATTCTTTCCACATGCCTTGCTTGCAACTTTTTATAATTGTAATTGCCTAACAGGCATGCAAGCAAATAGAAAAACATGAACATGATATGTCCGTGTTTGTTAATTTAGCTTTAGTCGAATAAATGATCGAACATGGTTTCCTATTCGAGCTAGTTTGTTAAGAAAATCATAGTGATCGTGTTCATCTACGTTTGTACTTAAAATGTGAAATGAACAATTCAAAAAGAGAAACAAACCCAAATTCATTTAAATGAATATAGAACAATGATGAATAATTTAGGGCGTTAATCGTGTCGGGTTGGCGAGTTAAAAAATGCAACTCGAACCTGACCCATATTATTATTCGTATCAAAGATTCGAACCCTAACCTGCACACACACATAAATTCGAGTTGACCAGAGCACGGCCCTTTTAACCCATATATAAAAAGGAATTGGAAGAGTTTTTTTAAAAATAAAAGGAATATAATTTAGTGTCTGTAAAGCAAATGAATAATATGAATTAAAAAAAATAAATAAATATTTTAAAAATTGATTAGAAATTTCAAGTGTTATTCAGAAAATGAAAAACGGTAAAAACAAAAGTATACTATACTTCTTTTAAATCCTTAAATAGGTTAACGGGTCCACTCTAACCTAAGCTGTTTTTAAACGGTTCAACTCGAATCCAATCCTTTTTTAAGCAGGCTGTGTTAGTCGACTAAAAACATGCTATTTTTTATGTCATATTTGGTCATGCTTCGAGTCATTTCAACAATTGTCACTCTTAGTGAATATAAATAAAGGAAAACAAGGATGCGTAAATGAATTAGTTTTTTTAATACTAGAGGATGTCGGCTTGAAATTGGAAGGGGACATGTAGGGGTGCAAATAAGTCGAGCCGAGCCCGAGCTCAACTAGTCTTGAGCTTGGCTTGTTTACTATTTATTAATTAATTTTTTATATTTATAATTATTTATATATATATATATTCAATTATAATTTTATGTATAAAAGAATATATATTATTTAGTTATTTTAGTTATTTTTCCATAACATTATATATATATATATAAATAAATTAATATTATTAAATATATATTAAAAAATTATATAAATGGCAGGCTCGTTTAGGCTTACGAGTTGGCTCGATCTAGATAAGTGAAGCTTGGGCTCGGACTCGTTTATTAAACGAGCTTACTTTTAGGCTCGAGCTTGGGCTCGGGCTTGATAAAGCTCGGCTCGATCAAGCTTTTTCACGAGCCGATCTCAAGTAACTCAGCTCGTTTGCACCCCTAGGGACGTCACTCTTGAATCAACAAATTATGGGCTACTAAATTAACCAATCAACTTTTTTCTGTTAATAATAAAAAATTTTGAACGATTATTTAAGAAAACATAAGGGTGGATAAATGAACATAGGCCGACATGAATGAGCACTTACGTTCAGTAAATGATATTTATGAATGCAAATAAACGAACGACATATGTGTTCATGTTTGTTCATTTAATTAAAAATGAACGTAACTTTTTGTTTATGTTCGTTCATTTAAGTAAATGAGCAAAAGAAGTTTGTGTTGGGAAAAACGACAACCTAGCCACGAACAGTAAACAAAAACTGCGGAATTAATCTTCATTTGGCTAAACTTTTCCCGACCCGAATGAACCAATGAGGATGCAAACAAATAAGGTAATATAAAAGTAACAAGGGACACAAAAATTTTAGCGTGGAAAACCTCTCAAGGAGAGAGTAAAAACCACGGGACTACTAGAGCCGCTTCAAATCCACTATCACCAATAATGAGCAATACAAAGTCTTCTCTGGGTAAAACTAGAGGCATACACAAATCATCATATACTTGGCACAAACTAACATCAAGTATATGGAACCAAATACAAAAGAGTAAATGAGTAAAAGGTACCACCAACAATAAAATAAATCGATATCTGAAACATCTCCTGTCTTCGTCAAAACACCAAAGGAATAAAGCACTAATTTTTCTTCCCTTCGTAATATGCCTTGCTAACAGAAGAGGAATAAAACTCATCTTTCTTTATTTCGTAGAGGTGTAACGGCAGAACATGTGCACCAAAAAAAACTCTTTAAATCCTTTTTATATCTTGTTGAGGAGGTCACGAAGCCCACCTAAAGACTTGGAGCTTACGCTGGCCCATAAACACAAAAAATTGATTTTTGTCTTGGTTCATAACTCCAATCGGAGGAAGTAACAAAAAAAATATTTTATTCCTTTATTTTTCTTTTCCTTTCTTATTATTAGACCATAATAATAATAACAATAGAACCCATGAAAGATTAATTTGTTAGGCTTTCCTATGGACAAAAAATACCCTAACGGTTTGTTCATGATCTGTTTATCAAAAAAACAAACATAAACAGATTTTTTGTAGAACTAAATGTTCAGATTATTATCATTATCTTTTTTTTAACTGTAATTTTATATATAAAACAAGAAGACCGACTAAAAAAAGTCTAGCTGGAAACGAGAAATACAATTAAATGATTATGAACTGTAATATTCAACGAGCTGTATCCAATGTCACTGAAATGAGTTAAATCAAAGTTCGTTTGATCAGTGATTCTCAGCTTCCCTAGTTTTATTCCACAGTCACCTCCCCATCTCTATATATAAAGGATATATAAAGGTAAAGCGGGCCGAAGCTATATCTAGTGGGCTTAGCTATTAATTAAGTCTAACTATGGCCCAATCCTATAATAGAATAATGTAAAAAGAGAACACACAAACTAAATGGACCGCTTAAATTGAAATATAGCCCTGTAAAAGGCCATTTTTACTAGTGGTTGAAATTATAGGACATAGGAATCACTTAAAATGAAAACAAATCAAACCAAGAGCATTCAGGTTGCAACATAAGCGGTGACTCGAGATGTTTCGGTTTTTATATAATTATAACGGTTCGATTTCAGTTATAAATAGTTTGGTTAATTTGGATATTAGGGAAGTGGTTCGTTGATCATGCTAATCTGTGGCGGAGCCACATATATCTCCTCGGTTTCGGCCAAACCCGTTCAATTTTCGATTTTATATGTAACCTGTAGGTGCAATTTAACGAGCAAACTCATTCTTTTTTGACGAGTGAACCCAGTATCATTTGAAAAAAAAAATTCAAACCCATTAGTTATGAAAAAATTGACTTAAAATTTTTTTTACAATGAATATTTTGTTAATAAAATATAAAAAGTTTTTAAGAAAACCATAAAAATTAGTTACAAACATTATAAGGAAGCCAATAATAACTCATGTATAATATATAAATTAAAAAAAATTTAAAGTAAAATAGCCAAAAACAATGACAATCAGTTTCTTTTCTATCGACCAGACTATCGCCTCCTTCTTCGCCAGTTTGGGCCCGAAAACAACGACGATATACTTTTGTTATGATAGTGATAATGTATTTTATTTATTTGGTAAAATGATCTACCTTACTCATTCGAGTCCGAAAACTTTGAGGCAGGAAAAAAACCGAGGACTGAAAAATCCCGAACTCATAGAAAAAAATTCCTAGCTTCGACACTGATGTTAATTATCGTTTAGACGTAGCCTCTAGTTATAGGTGGGTTCAAATTTCAATTAACAAATCTAAGTATTAGCTTAGGTTAAATAATTTCTTAGCTAGCTTTTTAATTTTCACTTTTGAAAAATTTAATTTATAAAACCACCTTTTAGCACTTCACTTATATATTAAAATAGAAACAACAAGCATCATCAAACAAAGCATTTTGAAAAATCACCAAAATTCACCTACATGGTCCAAGCAAAACTTTCAAACCAAACCTATAAAACTTATGAATGATACTTAACCAAAACCAGCACCAAACCAACAATCAACGCCACCTTCCATGGAGAACATCCATCTTGCTTTCCCGACTCAACCGGCACACCCGCTGCTTGGACCGCATTAGACAACCGGTTCTTCATCGTAAGATAAGTTACCCCTAATAAAACAAGCGGCAACAAGTACAAGAGAAACTTGAGATTCTCACTTTCATCATGCGCCTTGGACTCGGACTGACTAGACATGTACATCAAGAACATGACTAGACCCGAAAAGGCTAGCAACTGCGTGGGTGGTGCGGATGCCGAACCGAGGGTCTGGTCAACCCAGCTTTGATCTGACCTACCTTCTCTTATAAACCAACCCATCTTAATTCTTAAGCTCTATATGTGTGTGTTTTATTGTAATTTGTGTGTTTGGTTTGGGCAGTGTGTGGATATATATCTTATCATGAGGTTTCGGATTGTAGTGAGAACCGACTCTTTTGTATGGTTTAATTATTTATTTCATAAGTTTGTGATTGGGTAGGAGTAAAGAAGACAGGTTTTTTACACTGACGTCGGTTAATACCGGTGACTGGTCAAATTAGCATGGTACGCATAAGAACAAGAAGCACAATCGAAATAACCGAACCGGAATACGAAAGGTAATTGAACCGCATAATCGATTACCTAATCCAATAAAAATCGACGGTTTGGTTGACATTTTCTTAAAAACTAGTTTTTCGGCTTGGATTCAATTTTGCTATATCATAAAACTGAAAGCCCGATTTTAAATCATCCATAGAAATTAATAAAATGGTATCTACAAAAGTTTTATCAGAAATTTGTAATAATTAATTATTTGTTGAAAAAAAGTTTAGGACAAAATGTGTAAATTTTAGATGCAAATTCGTTATTTTTAGTCATTTTTTTTTCAATAAAAAAATTTCATATCCAAATGATTAAGTGAAGTGTGTTGAACTGATTGTAAAAGCTGAAAACCAAAAAAAGAAACGAAGCTGAATAGTTTATAAAGATCCAAAAATTGAATTTTTTTGGTTAGGTTTGATCCAAAAACCAATCCAATTCGACCATACACATCCCAATAGGAATCTAAGATCATGTCATATAGATGAACGGGTAAGCAACTCTTGTTTTCACGGGGTTGATACAGGAATAAACCATTTAAGCTGTAAAACTGTATTATGTAGAAATATTTTAGGAGAAAAAAATGCCATTTGATTTCTGTTAAATAAATTTAAATTAAAGGAATTATTTTTATATAACCTATAATATATAGTGATTTGAACCTTTTGTGTCGTCGCGTTTTGTAAAATTAATTTGTTTACAACAAAATATTATTAAAACTCAACTTTTGATAGAGATTAGGGGTGACTAATATATCCGATAAGATAAAGGAATGAAAATTGAGATTGTTTGGACAAGTGAAAAGAAAACAGGCGACACGGAGAAAACAGTTATATAAAGAGGAGGAGGGGTAGAGGCAGACTCAAATTGATCTGGGCTGAGAGATTAGACATGATTTGATAAACATGGTTGATGATATGACTTATTAAAGTGTAAGATTAAAATTAAGGACTTTTAAGAGAAAAATATAGTTTTAGTTAGAAATATGTCTTATGGTAACAACTTCACTGTATTCTTTACTTATTATTATTATTATTATTATTATTATTATTATTATTATTGTTATTATATTCAAATTCTTTTGTTCGTACTTAATAACACACTATTCTAATATTTCATTTTAAACTTTATTTGTTTTACTTTCATGTTTTTGTTTTGTTTTTCTTTTCTCGGAGCGGAGATCTCGTTGAAAGCAGCCCTTCTATTTTAAGGGATTGAGGCAAAGTTTGCCTACATCCCATTCTAGCTTTGACTATTTATGAAATTTACTAGATATTGTTGATGTTAATGTATGTTATTCGGGGTACATGAGCTCATGCACGTCTTCACCTAAAAGAACTCAAATTCTGGTCATTTCAAACTCTAATTAACTAATCTAAACCTCCTTTTCAACCAATGAGTACTTCTACAAAGCCTTGGTAACTTCAGTAACTCAACTTGTGTCCATTTGCTGAATAAACTCTAGTTTAAGCTTGAGCTCGTTTAAACTTAATTTTATTTGAGATTTTAGTAAACCTTAACTCGAATAAATCATGAGCGATTTAGTCAATTTTACTATAGGTAAATCACAAAGAAAAAGAAAGAAAGAAATTAAACTTACTTATATATGAACTATTTCTAGCTAAACCTAAAAGGCTAAAACCTGGCCGAAACCGTTTAACACCAAATTAAAATACATATTCATGTGTCAGCTCAGTCTTAACCAAAACCAAATTGAATATTTGGTTCCAAAATTTTGATTTTGATTTAAAACTTAGTTCACACAAATAATGATTATTTAAGTTTGTCCTCAATTCAATACAATTACAATTTTAATATAATCTTATCTAGCCTAACTAATCCTCTAAACTAATAATAATTCGGTTTGGTAAATTGAAACCGAAAACCAAATGGAACTCTGTTTTCAGTTCTACTTTGAACTATTTGAATTTAGCTCCTATTAGAGTTGGTAGAGGTCTCGTAATTCTTGAACACCCAAATAATTGACACACTAGGGTATGCGATAAATACATAATAAAGCAGATGATATAAATATAAAAAAAAAAAAAAAAAAAAAAGAACCAAGGTGATGACAAGATTCCCCAACGACGAAGAAAAACACTCGGTGGCATGTTGCCAAATGAAAATGGTCCATTGAACAAGGAATATACGGTCAATCCTTTGCATGGATAACACGTGTCGAAAACCCAATTGCCACCTTTCCATGATTCCATCTACAATTTCTTTTAACATATATCAATTTTGATTAATGATGGATATCTCCATTTCATCATCAGAAAAAAATACTCAACTGATGAGAAAACTCCATGAATCGAACTTGAGTCCTCTTTTTTCTTTTTTAATCTCAAATGGGACCCCCAAAACCTTCCATTTATTAATTACACCTCTTTGATGTCTCACCCTAACTATTTATCTTACTAGCCACACTTAAAACTGTTTAAACGAAACATTTTATATATCAGCATAACCGTTTGTTAGAAGACCCTGACCTTTTCTCTTATCTAAAACAAAAATATTAGAGGTACGGATCTCAAAAAATGTTTTGGATCTATTGCACTATAATATTGGTTCAGTGGTATTCGATACATAAAACAAAGAAGGTTGAGAAGTAGACCAGCCTAGCTGTCCCTAAGTCCCTCGAAGATCCGCCTGTGCCTAGTAATATGGAGTATACTTTTTTTAAATGAGATGGTATGTTTAAATCCTTTGAAGTACAAGGTTAAAAAGGATTTTAAAAGTAAAAAAAATTGATGTTCAAATAAATAAATAAAAAAAACTTCGTTGGAAATACGCAGATCATATGCTATAAAGGAAACTAAAAGAAAATTAATTTTGTTAGAAGTACCAGAACTGATAAAACTTCTCCTTGTGGTAGATGGAGTTCACTGCATGAAGTTTGTCGCAGAAATTGTGAAAATTATGAAAATAGAGAAAAATGTGGTGGATTTTGTTAACTCGTAGCTTTGCTTATGTTTCGACTTGAACTCGGTATATTAGTAAGCGGGTTCAACAGTCATTAAGCAGGTCATTCTTGTTAATTAGTCGTTCAGCTGTATTAAGCGGGCTCAACAGCCACTAAACGGGTTATTCTTCAGAAAAGGACACTTGCGTCGGGTGGTTATTTCAAAGCAGCAGTAGCATTCCGGTACCACGCAAGTGCCGCTAGACGTGCACAAAAAAACCGGTTCCGGAACCTAACCGGTGGAACCGAACCGGAACCGGTTCCAGTTCCAACCCGGTTGGAACAATACCCGGTTTGGGTATTTTTGTACCCGAAAATCGGGACCGGTTCTACTATATATATTTCAGTACCGGTTCCAACCCGGTTATTATTTGGAACCGGTTCGGGTCGTACCCGGAAAAACCGGTTCCGACGGGTTTTTTTTCAAGGGTCAAACAAAAAGTCAAACTAGCCGTTGGAACCGGTTCCAACGGTAATATAGCCGTTGGAACCGGTTTTTTAGACACCAAATAGCCGTTGGAACCGGTTCCAACGGTAATATAGCCGTTGGAACCGGTTTTTGAGGCAATATATCCGTTGGAACCGGTTCCAACGGTAATATAGCCGTTGGAACCGGTTTTTGGGCCAAACCTATATATAACTTGTTTCCATTACTTGTTTCACCATTACTTGTAATTATTTGTTTTGGTAAAATTATTTGTAACTTGTTCGACTAATTATTTGTTTTGGTAAAATTATTTGTTTCGACGAAGAAGAATTGTACTATATGTTTTATTATAATTTGTTCGATTAATTTTTGTTACTTTTTTAATAACGACGAACATTTTATTTATTTAAAAACTAACTATTACAAACATTATTAACACATAAACGATACTAAACATAACAACTAAAACATAAAAAACAAAGTCCGTCGTTTTAATCCGGGAATACTTATTTTTGGGTTGTAGAGCCGGACGACTCTCCCACTTCCTTTTTTTTATCTTCCAATCTTTTTTTCTCTCGACAATACTTATTCGTATGTTTTCGTAATGTCGAGTTGGACCCTGCTTTAAGAAACTTCGAGCAATATTTGCAACGTGCCAACTCATGTGAGTCGGTCATGAGACACAAATCGTAATGGACCCAAACATCGGGGCATCTTGTTGTTTCGATCACCATAACAACGTCATCATTGGATGCCATTTGTGGTCGGTTTAAGGTTAATTTTGGTTTGTAGTGTGTTTTATGGTTTTGGAATTGGAGTGTGTTTGATAGTTTTGAAACTTGCTATTATTAGTAAGAAAATACCCTATTTATAGTTAAAAAACCGGTTCCAACGGTCAAAAACGGCTATATAGCCGTTGGAACCGGTTCCTAACGGCTCTAATTTTTAAATTTCAAAAAAAACCGGTGGAACCGGTTTTTACGTAAAAACCGGTTCCGGTTCATACCCTACCGGTTCTTAAAAGTTCGCATATCTGGGCACCGGTTCGGGTCGGGAACCGAACCGGTTCCTGACTGGAACCGGTGTCATTCTCTACCCGGGTTGAAAAAAACCGGTTCCGAACCGGTTCGGGTTTTCAAGGTGTACCCGATTTGTGCAGCTCTAAGTGCCGCTACCCCATAAGAGCCTTGGTATATCAAAACCATTATATTTCTGTATTAACTCATGAAGTTAGAAACCTTTTCAACCAAAGTAAGATCAAACTCAAAACAAACAACATATTAATCCCAAGCATTATAACAAAATCATCACCAAATTATGAATCAAACCACAACTGAAATTGAAACCAAGCAAAAAGTACGTTGTAATACATGGAAAACCGAGCATCACCAAGCATCATACACAATGAAATCGAATGTCACCCAAAACAACGTACAATCAAACAAGCAAACAAAACAAACCGCATATATATATTACTCCTCGTACTGCCCCTCTTCAACCTCTTCTTCCTCGTACTCCTGATCATCATCCACCGTTGCATCCTGATATTGTTGATACTCCGCCACCAAATCATTCATATTACTCTCCGCCTCAGTAAACTCCATCTCATCCATCCCCTCACCAGTATACCAATGCAAAAACGCCTTTCTCCTAAACATAGCAGTAAACTGTTCGCTCACTCGCCTAAACATTTCTTGAATCGAAGTCGAGTTCCCAATAAATGTGGAAGCCATTTTAAGCCCGGTTGGTGGGATGTCACAAACGCTTGATTTAACATTGTTTGGTATCCACTCGACAAAGTAAGACGAGTTCTTGTTTTGAACATTCATCATTTGTTCATCAACTTCTTTGGTGCTCATTTTGCCTCGGAACATGGCTGAGGCAGTTAGGTATCGGCCGTGGCGTGGGTCTGCAGCACACATCATGTTCTTGGCCTCCCACATTTGCTGAGTCAGCTCTGGCACGCTAAGAGAGATGTATTGTTGGGACCCGCGAGAAGTGAGGGGGGCAAAACCGACCATGAAGAAGTGGAGACGAGGGAATGGGATTAGGTTGACTGCAAGCTTTCGGAGATCAGAGTTCAGCTGTCCCGGGAATCTTAAGCAGCATGTTACACCACTCATGGTTGCAGAGATCAAGTGGTTCAGGTCACCAACTGCAAAAAGACAACGATAAATTTTTCCATATTGATCATAATATTATTCGATGTGGCTAAACGGATTAAAACAAGTTCGGGTCAAAACATATAATCCTTTTTGCACGACAACACGAGTTAAACAAAATGGGTCATATTGAGTTGACTCACAAACATTTTCTATTATAAATAAAATGAGTACAAAAACAATATGATTACAATAAAATTCTTAATTACTCGACTAGTCGGTCCGTTAGTTCAAAAGTTGCAAAACGTGCCAAATAGACAAGTCGTCAAAATGGGTTTGGACTTGTACAAATCCACAGGTTGAATCGACTCGAAAACGTTATTTAGTAAAAAATGAAAAATGTGTTACAAAAACGATATCACTATGATAACAATCTAAATGTTTCAAAATTAAAACAATTTAAAGTTTCAATTTAGTTTGTCTGAATAATTTCAAATAATCATAACCAACATCGACCTGTTCTTAATATAATCTGAGGTTTAACTAAAGAAAAGGATACTTACAACTTGGAGTGGTGAGCTTTAGGGTCTTGAAACAGATATCATAAAGCGCCTCGTTGTCAAGCACCATACACTCATCAGCATTTTCAACCAACTGGTGGATCGAGAGTGTGGCATTATAAGGCTCAACCACAGTGTCTGACACCTTTGGTGAAGGGAAAACCGAAAATGTAAGCATCATTCGGTCCGGGTATTCCTCTCTTATCTTTGATATCAACAGTGTTCCCATTCCAGATCCTGTACCTCCCCCAAGCGAGTGGCAAACCTGAAAACCTGCCACCAAAAAACCGAATCAAATCAAATTGAATAAAAAACTGATATCTTGTATTGTACACATACCAAACCTATGAACATTGAATCAAATATGAAAAATCCTAACGAATAGAGCACTAAGCAGCATAGATGTGTATCATTCCAATCATATTCTAGGTAATTAGACCTAAAAATCAGAAGTCGGCCAAAGGCGGTCCAAATCGATCAGATTTCGGTAAACAAAAACTGTGAAACTAGAGTCAAAATCTGTCGAAAATGGTCAGAGCTTGGTCAAAATATTTGAAGTATATAAACTACTATAGTCACTAATCCAATCCGATTAATACGTTTGAAAAATTATACAAATTTTTAGAAAAACTTTGTACATAACCGCATTCGATTTCAAGTAATCAGACCTAAAAATCCGAAGTCGGTCAAAGGCAGATCAAATTACAGTCAAAACTGGTCCAAATATGTGAAATCGGTCAAACAGCACCGAAAGAAATACGATCCGAATTCAAATATAATCAAAACAATAGACAAAACTCATAATTCAAATGTTAATCACTAGATCACAGATAAAAGCAAGACATAAAGATACCTTGCAAGAGATCACAATTCTCAGCCTCCTTCCTGACAACATCGAGGACGGAATCAATCAACTCGGCGCCTTCCGTATAATGGCCCTTGGCCCAGTTATTCCCGGCCCCGGACTGCCCGAAGACGAAGTTATCGGGCCTGAAGATCTGGCCGTAGGGGCCGGATCTGATGCTGTCCATGGTGCCAGGCTCGAGATCCATGAGGATGGAACGCGGGACGTAGCGGCCGCCGGAAGCCTCGTTGTAGTAGACGTTGATGCGTTCCAGTTGGAGATCGGAGCCTCCGGTGTAGCGGCCGGCGGAGTCGATGCCGTGCTCGTTGCAGATCACTTCCCAGAACTTGGACCCGATTTGGTTGCCGCATTGCCCGCCTTGGATGTGTAGGATTTCTCTCATCTTTTCCTTTCCTTTGGTGGGTTGATGAGAGGGTTTGGGTGGGTGAGTGAATGAATATGAATAATAATAATAATATTATTATTAATATAGAGTGTTGTATGTAGTGTGTTCTACGATAGACGGATGAAGGTTATTTGAATGTGGAGAGGCTGACATGACAGTCTGACACAGATGCCAAACCCATACTAATTATTTTCTTTTTTCTTTTTCAGAAAAAAACAAAATAAATTATGTGTTCTTCCTGTGTTAAAGAATAATATTTATGGCAGAACGTCAAAGCTAAACTTTAAAGTATATGTGGGTTTGGTTAAGATTATATAGTTTGAAAAGTGCGGTAGTCTAAACACAAGAAAATCGATGTTTTAAAAAAAGAATAAATTATGCAAAGACATGAAAGAGCATTTGGTCCAATGATATCGTGACGTGTTATAAGGTGCTTGCTTTTTTTAAGGTTGAAGGTTCGAGTCCCACGAAGGACGATGTATTATTGTTATGAGTAGATTAGATTGTTAAAAAAATTGTTAGGAGCCTATGTATAGTTATAGAAGTGTTGAGGAAGAGTACATGGTTCATTTTGAAGTTTGAAGTTTAAGCGGTTTTGTTGACTCGTAATATTACTTGATAAGTGAATAGACTAGTGGTTCGTATTCAATTATGATGTAATTATGTATATGAGTCAAGTCACTTGTTATCTATTTGAAATCAACTCGCTAAAAGCTTTAAACGAGATAAGCTTAAGTAAACTCAAGCCAAGTTCATTCAACATTAAGCTTTACGTGTTGAGTTTGACTAGCCCCGATAGTTTATTTGAGCTTGACTGGGTTCGCGTGTCTTGATAGCCAACACGTGCTTATACCTTTTGCGTTTGATACTTTTGGTTTCTTTGTATCTGAGGTCATTGAGCTACTGTGCTTAAGCTATACATATAGAGCTTGAAACAAGCCATCTCAAGTTCTCCTAAATCAAGCGAGTTAGACCGAGCTTGAGCTCAGCTTGGCTTGTTTAAATGTGGTTTGGGAAAATCGGTCGGTTCAGATCTCAGCTAAAGGTCATGTTTAGTAACCTCAAAAAGTATGTCATAAGTTTGCCTTCTTATCTACGTCATTTGTGAAGATCATAAAGTCTATTTAATCCCATACGTAAACCCAAGAATGATTTGTCTCTATTAAAAAGTTGTACCTAATACAATAAATCTTCTCTTTTGGTTTTGTGAAGTGTTTTGACTCATGTTCATGTAACATTCAAGCAACAGCCCCACCTGCAACCTTTTTTTAGCAAGTTTTTTAATATCATGACCTTCTCCGATTTGACCTATATCAATCCACCAAATTAGAGTGCGGAAATAGTTATTGTCATAAGTCATAAGTTACAAAAGTGTAGCCTATGACTTATTTCGCTCACAACATTCAATTTTGCCAAACATCTTATGACTTTTTAGAAAAATTATAAGTCATAAGGAGGGTAAAATAAGCAATCCCAAACACCCCCTTACAGAAAGTGATTGAAGCTTAGTAAATGCTAGACTAATCCTGGTGTCGTGTTGGTAATAGAGAGATCTATATTGGATTACGCGTGTGACTTGATGTCGGTATTTTATTTATGTTTTATATAGTATAATACTTAAGTGACATCAATTATTATATATAATAATTTGGAACTTTGGTGACGCTAGTCTTCATAGAGTCACTTTGCGGCACCTTGTTGGTGGTATTTGTTTTTTTTTCTGTTTTTTTTTTTTTGTTTTAGTTCCAAGTGTGTAACATACGTAACAAAAATCGATCAAAAACCAATTTTGTTTATGTTTTGTTTTGGTTATGGTATCATAACAAACATAATGAAAACCGACCAGATTAGCGAAAACTCACCGCGTTTTGTTTTAGTTCAAGTACCATAGCGAACATAACGAAAACCAACCAAATGCTACTTTCTTTTATTTCCAGTACCGTAACGAACGTGACGGAAACCGATTGATTTCGAGCAGACTGACCTCTTCAACGCTCGGGATCGATAACGGTTGAGTTTTTACCAACGATCGAGTTTTGCCGACCGACTCCACCCCATGATCCACCTCAAGATTTTATTCCTTTTGTTTTAGTTCCAGTACAATAACGCACCTAATCGAAGCCGACCGAATTCTTGTCGACTTACCATCTCAACGCTTGAGACTGACAACGCTTGGTTTTACCACTGTCCGAATTTTATCGATTTGCCCCGGCGCAGCGCGCCGGGTAAAAATACTAGTTTCCTAACAATTTGGAAGAGTGCCATCGAAAAAGAAATCATGAACCGTAGACTAATAGATGTAAACTTTAATGAGAGAGGAATATAGGTGGTGTAAATGTGCCGAGCCGAGCTTGGCACGTTTCAACTTATTAGAGCTCAAGCCCAGCTTGTGAGTCATATTTACAAGCCCGGGATTAGCTCGTTTATTATTTATAAATTCGTTTAATGCATATTTGATTGATATTATATATTTGAGAAAATCTTAACGTGCCTAAGCTTGTTCTGAGCCCGGCTGTGTATCATGAAATTAATACATAGTAAAATAGTTAAAAAATAAAAACACACAAGACTCGTTAAAGTTCAACGAGCCTAAATGAACTTCTCATACAAGGCTCTGTTATTAAAATATTATTAAAAGTAAAAAAGATGTAGGGTAATTTGTTTGCTAGCATGCACTAATTTAGGCTTTTCATCAATTTGATCTTGAATAGTTCGCAAACGGCTCTGTTCATTTGCAAGTGAATCACAAATTAATTCAGTTACGAAGGTGAACTGTTTATGGTCCATTGAAGCAAAACGGGTCAACGCATCAACGTCGGCTTTCAATTTTATATACAAGATTATCTTTTATTTAAAGCTCAGGCTAAGACTCTTTTAACTTTTAAGTTTTTTATCAGATTTCGAATAGTTCACGAGCGGCTCAGTTGTTAAGCGTGGACCAACGAAACCTGAAGGAAAAAAGAGCGACCCAGTATCCAGATTCCAACAAAATTAGACATTTGCAATGCAAATACAAATTGCTTGCGGTCAAAGTCCAACTCTTATAACAAAGCAAAGCAAAGCAAAGCGACCACCGCAAACAACTTCCAGCCATCACAATCTCCGGTAATGATTTATTTTAATTTCATATGAGAATTGTCATCTGAATCATTTAAAACAGTATAATCGATCAATAACTAATACATGTATATCATATTGATAGATGGTGGGTGAATCGTTCTCCGTTTCAAGAGAATTGAAACGCTCTGCCTCTGCTAGGGCTGCAGCTAAGGTATATACTTTTCATTTCCTATAGATATTTGCAATTAGGTTTCTAAATTTGCAATTAGCAGTAATAAAATGTGATGTAAGATCATATGATGCTTCGTCTACTTGAAGGATGTTGTGTTTGCATTGTGATGCAAGAATGGCCGTCTCCAGAGTTTTAATACCCCGGCCGAGCTGAAATAAAAATGCCCTAACGACTAACGAAATGTATAAGCTAATTTTTTTAAATAACATTAACGTTTTAACAATAAAAATAGCAAAAATATAGTAATATACAACAATAGCTAACCGATGATTTGTGAAACTCTCATAGCATTCTTGACAACAATTTGTTTGATCATCTATTTGCAGTTTATATTATCTAAATATCCAATCGTTCGATCACAGTTGAACTCCAGCCCTTAACTCGGATCAGACTTGACCGATCCCTCCGTACCGATCACCGTGTTGATCAATGTCTTGACTCTTGAGTCTTAGGTCTCCTCCTTATCGATCACCACTTTGACCAATAAACACCAAGAGCTTAACCGCTCTGATACGTGAATTGGCAATTGATTAATTGAACACGAATTAAATGCAGAGTATATATGACATAACTCACCAATTTTATTAATCAAGAAAATAACTTAAAACTTGATCAATTCTCCCATTAACCCTAACATGAATTTTTTGGGGTTATATAGAGACAAACACAAACTCCTATTTATGTATTAAATAAAATTCCATCTATATCTAATAAATAAAATAGATGATTATCTCTAATTGCAATAATTAATTAATGAGATCGGTCCATTAGCTTGAACCGGCCCCACCTTTCCGACCCATAACCCGGGTTCGGGATGTAACTCCAACAGAAAACACATATTTGACCTGAACCTGTTTATGTTATTGTACTAAGTTACTAACATGGGTCAACTCTTGAAATTTGTAGGCACCTCAACTAAGTACGTTTCTTAGTAGAGCCGGTAGTGCTGGTCTTGAAGTCTTAGACATCCTTGCAAGCAGCATGACAAATCTTTTCGTTCCTAACAATAATGCATTTGTAACTGATTCGACATTAAGGACAAAAGTATCTTTTTTGGCATTTGAGGTGGCTAATACGATCGTTAAGGGGTCCAATTTGATGCAATCCCTTTCGGACGAAAACATCCAAATTCTTAAAAATGAGATTTTGTATTCAGATGGGGTGCAGCTTTTGGTTTCTACGGATATCAATGAGCTGTTAAGCATTGCAGCTGCTGACAAGAGGTAATATTATTATTGCAGAGCAATGGCTGTCATTAGATGGATTAAATGGGTACGTTTATAAAGTTTAGCTGAAAAGGGAACGGTCCAACAGGTCAAGTGGGTTAAACTTGTCTATGACTTAAGTGTTTACACCCTTTCAACTCGCTCTACTAAAAAAACTGGGTCATATAATATTATTAATTTTTAGTCTTGTTTAGGAGGTGTTTGGCTGTGTGGTTTGAAAGTGATTATTGTTACTTGATTACTTGAAATCTTGAATACTCAGAATCAAGTGAGCCAGGCAATTGCTTAAAGCTGGTGGTGGACAAGTAGTTTTACTTTTAACTTGATAGTCTATTATCTTACAGTTAATTTGATTACTATAGGGCTGTAAACCAGTTGCACCGAACCAGGTTCGGCTCCAGCCTGAAGTGTTTTTAAAAAACTTTTTAATTTGATTTGTAAATACTGATATATAAAAGAAAAAAATAGTATTATATGTTATTATTATTATTATTATATTTAAATGAGCCAGCCAACAAGCCAGTTATCGAGTGAGCCACGAGCTAGGCCGAGCCAACCCTAGCGCGGGCTCGGCTACATACGAGCTTTTTATCCGAGATTTATCAAGTGAGCCTTGAGCTTTCTGAATAGCCCTAGATTACTACTCACCTCAATATTTGCTTATGAATGCAAAAAAAAAAGGAAAAAAAGAAAAAAAAGAAAAGGTTTTGGCGGGTCAAGTGGTCAACCGCATCCTACCTATTTTGACCTATTAAGTAACATGCTTGGCCCACCCATAGCGCCATCTGTACCTGCTATTTGGGATGAAATTTTTATGTCATCGGCTACTGTTTAAAGCAGTATTATGCTCATCACACAATACATAATATGTTGTCCTTAGAGAGGAACTTGAAATCTTCTCTAGAGAAGTGGTGAGATTTGGAAATATGAGCGCTGATCCTCAATGGCGTAATATGGATCGCATCTTTGTAAGGTACAGCTGAAGACTGAATTTCATGATAGTTGATCTCTTTTATTTTTTATGAAAATAAAAATGTTTTGAAATGTTGCTCTAAATTAACCAGTCTGCATGTGGACACTGGAACAAACAAACAGCTAAGAGAAGAGGTTGAAATGGTAATGCAAGAACTCTCCAATTTGGCTCAGCTTACTGCAGTAAGTCCCTTCTGGCCGTTTATTCCATAAATACAGAGGTGGCAGTGGGATAATTAACTAGCCAGATCAGGTGCTACTCAGAATGTCTCAGATCGAATCGAGCCGAGCTTAAATGAGCTCAAGCTTGAGCCTAAAAATAAGCTTGTTTAATAAACGAGCCCAAGCACCGACTTCACTTATCGAGCTTGAGGTCACTCACAAGCTTAAAGGAGTCTATTATTTATTATTATTTATTGAATTTTAATAAATATATGTAATATATATAATATAGGATCAGGATCATGTGAAAACTTTTTGGAAATTGAGAACCATGAGAACCATTTTGGACCACCAAAAACCCAAAAATAAAAACAAATCATAAAACAAAAATAAAAAAAGTAAAAAAACCAAAATTCTTATTTATCATCCCGGTTTCATAAAAAAAATCTCGGTTTAGCTAAATTATACATATATGTATAATATGTACATATATGTGCACACATGTTTTTTTTATACAAATATGTATAATTTAAAGGTAAATGATAATGTACATATGTGCACATTGTTAGAACAGGATATAATTTGAAATATGTAACATATTGATTTGTAAATTCCATGTTAATTACTTGTATTTATTTTGCTTGATCTTGGCCTATTGTTATGCCTTGATCTTAGCCTTTTCTCTAGTATATGTAACCACACTTTGTGAATAAAATATTTAAGTTGGTTTGATAAACTTATTATACATTACGTAACTAGAGATTAAATGAAATTATATACATGTGTATAGTTATAATACGAATTAATTTTTTTATGAAACCGGAATGAAATATAAGAATTTTGTTTTTTTTTTACTTTTTTAAAATTTTCGTTTTTTTTTGTTTTATAATTTCTTAAATATTTTTTGGAGGTCCAAAATGGTTCTCAAAGTTCTCAATTTGCAAAGGGTTTTCTTAGGATCCTTACCCATATAATATATATATATATATATATATATATAGTATTGTTATATATAAAGTTATTAAAAGATATCTAACTATTATGTTATATATAAAAGTTAGAATTGAAGTATATAAAAAATAATTAAAATATATATGCATTAGTTAATAAATGATAAATGAGCCAAACCCGGGCTTGGCTAAGCCCAATTACACCTCTAGTTGGCATTATCAACGTGTTTAAACTCATACCGGCCATAAAGACAAAACATAATAAAAAAAAAAAAAAGCTTTAAGACAACATGTGAAATGGTTGATTGTCGCTTGAAGTATATTTTTATTGCATAAAAAGTTCTAAATCAATATATTCAAAAAAAAAAAAAGAAAAAAAAAAAGATAACTATTGAAACAGCATGATCTTATAATTATATCTGACACACTGGTTTTTAAAAGTAATTTTCTCTGGCACAAATTGAACAGTCCATTTTCTCATGTCTGCTTTCAACCACTCGTTGGCTAGACATTTTCTCGACAATGCTAAACAATTTCCCTTGCAGGAGTTATACCATGAGTATCATGCTTGGGATAGACTGGAAAAAGTTTATCGGCATAAGCTTGAAGAAGCTGTATCTTTGCGTCTTCCTAGAAAAGGTATAACCAACAACGCGTATTTGATGTAGTATGTTGGATTTGGCTCAAATATAAATGAAATTAACGTGCTAATTGTGAGAATCAAGTAGAGTAATTATATATACAAATAGAGTAATTATGCAATTACATCATAGAGTAATTACATAATTACTCTATGATCTAATTACATAATTACTCTACTTGTATATATAATTACTCTACTTGATTCTCACCATTAGCACGTTAATTTCATTTGTACGTTACCTTTCCCATAGTATGTTATTAGACAGAATACGAATATACTCGGAATATGGATATGACTAGACTCGGTATATGAATAGACTATAGGGTTTCATGATTATGGTATCTATATATATCCTAGTAAATCTCATATTCACATATATACAAACGTTTATAATTACAAAGTTTATCTTATGTATTGGTATATACCCTAAGGTGTGGGATCAAGAGTGAACTAGAGAACTAATAAAGAAATATTTTAACTTTAAAAAAAAATATTTTATATATATATTTTTTCTTTTAGCTTTCTTATATGTAATATGTTGTTATTCTTCACTATAAAAAAAATAAAAATAAAACAAAAAAATAAAAAAATAAAAAAAATTATAAAAAATGTTGATGTAGTGCACCTATGCGATAATGTGTATTGCAGATATGCAATTGTGTTGTATTGCATATAATACAACACTATTAAACATATTTGATACACACGATTGCATATATGCAAATACAACACTATTTCACATATGGAATACACACTATTGCATATATGCGATACAACACTCTTACAAATAGGCACTACATCGACTTTTTTATTATTATTATTTTTATTTTTGCATATAATACAACACTATTGCACCTATGCAATAAAAAAATAAAAATTGATGTATTTATGTGCACTACATCCAGTTTTTTTTTTAATTTTTATTTTTTTTCTGGGGAAGAATAACATATATAAAAAGGATGAAAGAAAAAAGTTTTGAAAATATTTAATATCTACCTATACTAATAAAAGAAAATAATGAGGATGATGTGGCAGTCTCATATTCCTCCTTGGCTAATTTTTCCCGCTCAAATTCTTAATATCTTTTTATAGACATTCTAGAAACTTTCCATATAAATAAAGATTATACATTCTAAAATTGGACAAATCCTAATAAAACAAATAATGTTTATGGTAATTTACATGAGAAAATATAAAAATAAAAATGGAATTGAAATATTTAACAAATCTCACTTTTAATTTATAATATATATTATAATGTCATGCATAATAATATAAAAAGAATGTACCAATAATAATAATAATAATAATAATAATAATAATATGATTTCTTAGATTATGTGTTTATTTAAAAATTAAATTACTCCTTAATATCTTAACTTTTCTAAGTATCTATATTTTGTAGCATAACAACAAAAAATATGTATACATATATATTTTCTAATTTTAAAAACATTTTCATATGTAAAAATCGGATTTAAATCACAAAAGAAAAAAAATGAATTTAATGGATTTATAACATTAATAGCTAATAAACCCAATATTTATTTAATATAACAAAATCAGAATTATTTTTACATACTCTTCTTTAATCCGCCTTAAATATATAAATATACAAATTTAATTGAGAATATTAATATTGCAATTGATCAATGTCTTCCGGATTATGTCAAGTGTATCACACCTTCATTATTGTATTTTTTTTCCTATTCAAGTGTCTTCTTTTGATTTATTATATGCAATCTAACATTCCAACGAAAATCAATGTTTCAATGCACTCATAATTAGCTTCTTTTGTTTTCAAACTTTTACAAACTTGTAAAACTTTAACGCCATAGTGGCATTGGCCGCGGGTGAGCTTTTTTATTTGTAATGTTTTTACTAAATTGATAAAAAAAAAATAATAAATGGTCATATGTTTTAATTATGTCTCATGGTTTGCAATAATGAGTAAAAACGAGAAGGCGTTGAGCGTGACAATTGGTGTACTGCCACTGATGAGATTGAAGTGTAATTATTTACAAATTTGAAACATATAAACTTGCCACATCTTGTAAGTCAACTTCATGCATTCATATATTGCTTTAATATTGAACTTTATATTTGTGTTACTTACATCTTATTTTATTAACAACACATTACAAAAATAATGTATGCTTAACAATAAGCCCAATGCCAGAGAAAATGCATTGTGTGGTTAGGATATACAGAAAATCTTAACGGAAGGTTTACTTTTGAGAGACTAACTGCATATACAGAAAATCTACTTTACTTTCATGCTTATGACAATTTCCTTCAAGAAGTTGTCGAGTAATCCTTTTTACTTTTATCAAATTTGTAAATTCTAAACTTCTTAGTACTTGTAGTATATATATTCGAATATATTTGTAACACATTTTACATAATTATGATATTATGTTTAGCATTTAGTTTTTTTATTTCAAATAATTCATTGTATTAATTTGCACATTGACAAATCCCGTGTAATTTACGGGTTCTAAAGCTAGTATATATATATATATATATATATATATATATATTTCTTTATTAGTTCTCTAGTTCTCTCTCTAATATGGAAAAGGAGTTCTCTTTGATCCTATCCCTATACCCCAAATAGGCAAATATATTGGACAATGATTGTAGATAACAATTGGAAATATTTTGATTCCTCTATTCTATTTTAAATTAATCAAACTTTAATTAGGTGTTGTGTTCCATCATATATATAGTATCATGGTTGTTTTCAATTGTTTTCTTATGCAATTACGCATACATGTTAGGATATAGGGTTTTCTCTTTTAACTTCTCATTTTGTAACCAAGGAGTTTGGCTGTTTGATAAATGATTTTTTGTTCGTTTTTAGGAGAGAGTTTAATGATTTTACAAAGTGAGTTGAAGCATCAAAGGACTCTTGTGAGAAACTTGAAAAAGAAGTCCCTTTGGTCTAGAAGTTTGGAGGAGGTACGGAATTGTAAATTATTTATGTTATGTTGCAAATTTTACCCATTATTAATAATTAACGAGTCTGGAGCAACCTCTCTATCCCTTGTTATTAGGTAAGGTTTGCCCCATTACATCCTTGTAACAGTTATAAAATTATACCATTTATCCAACCCCTATTTTCACCAATCATATTTTCATTCATATTGTTAATCCTCAAGTGAAAATTTTAGTCAATGACTCAATATTTATAACAATGGTTGAATATGTAATACAAATTTTAAAGGTGTTACGCATAATGCGTTATGGATATTTTTGTTTAGTATAATATATGTCTATGCACTAATGTTGTAACTTTCTCTTTGTGCATTTTTATGTAGTAGGTTGTGGAGAAACTTGTTGATGTTGTCACTTTCATCCATCAAGCAATTGCAGAGGCTTTTGGGGAGAATGGTATTTGACTGTTCGTAACTTACTTGAAAAATGTGTTACATACTTCATTTCTAGACGGGGATGCCAATGGGTAGGGTCTATGATAAGAACCGAAACTAAGAACTTGATTACTGAAATTGAAATGGATAGTGACCCGATTCGAGATGGGTGATCTCCAGATTACAAGGTTAACAAACCCTAATTTTGATAATTAAAACATCCATCAAACTCAACAAAAGCAGAAACCCTAATATTAATATGAATAGTTAACACAAACTGAAAACTACTCCCGCTTATTTTGTAACATTGGTTTAGGCGGGAACAGGTACACATCAATACTTCCGGCCCGGTAAAACGACTTGTCCTCAAGTCGAAACAAGGGGGATGGTTCACCAATGGATCATAAGGCTAACACTTGGCATTTTTCAATGGTCGGTGACCCCAAAAGATAAGTAATTCCAAGAGCGGTGGATTTGCTTCTGAAAACCAGCTTGAGCTTTGAAACATGTAAGACCGCATATTGTTTTTAGCATGAAAGACCGAGTCAACACAAGAATCGGGTGGGAGTTCCCGCTGCCCATAAGGTCATACGAAATGACGAGAGTGTCCTATTAAATCCCTCAACCCACGTATGATTTCCCTGCAAACCCAGCTGCACCTTATGGTGCCTCCATTACCTATTTGCATCCAGAATGGGTTCGCCAACCAGGTAGTCAACTTCAATTCATGAAGCTTCATTGGGGTGCACCCGATTATGTCTCCATTTCCGTCTTTGCATCGGTGCTTCGGTTCGTATTCTTCTCCGCACTGGATGCATTCACCAAGTAGGTCTTGGGCTTGTTTCTCCGTATCTGAAAGAAGGGAATTATTATGCCAAGCAACAAGCCATTCGATTGGAGCTTGATGGACGATTTCCTTGTGTTTCAAAGCCTCAAATAACCCTACCAAATCAGCTTCCAATGCGTCCTGAAGTGCAGTCACTGCACTTCTGTGAAACCTCAGATCTGTTTCGTATTCTAGATCTGTTTCGAATTCTGGAGCACCTCTTGTTGTCAACTGCTTCCGTTTAGCTTTACCCCCGGTAGATTTTTGAGCAGTTTGTATGGTACGGGTCATACTCCTAGGAATGCTAGGATACAAGTTCCCAACCAGTTGAGAGCACCAAACCTTTTGAATATGAGATTCTGGATAGGCCGTAGGCGCCAAGTCTACAACATCTAAAACACGATTTGATCCATCGTCAGCATCACTAGAACTGTTTCTGGCAGGTTTGTCCTTATGCTCCTTCTCACCCATCCAAGCCTCCTTGATGTCTGCAACATCACCCTTTAATTGCGCCACTATGGACTCAGAGTCTGGATGAGATTGCGGCTAACTGGGCAGCAATTTGATCTGGATTTAGTCTTCCTTCAGGTTGGCTTCGAGTTTGTGATGCCATCATTCCCGATTTTGAACTTGTGAAAATTGACCAGACTTGACAACATTGGATTTCAGAAAGTGATCGGTACTGGGTAAAGATGTAATTTTGATTGAACTGGATGATTCTCTATTTCCTGGCAATGGAACCAAATAATAAGAACCGAAACTAAGAACACGGGATGAAGGAGCGTTGTAGCCTGTGGATTAATACTTGTGTAGATTGAAGAAACATGCTAAATAAATATTGTTTAAATACTATACTATTTAAGTTTTTGAATTGAAGATACATTCTCAGTATACTTTATGGTCATTAATACATTGGGATGTGATAGATCCAATATTAATTGGAGTCTTGAGAACAACCGAACAAGAATACATAAGGTCATTGTGATATTTCACCGCTAAACTACCCTATAAAATTAGGGATACATGCATCGATGTTTTATATTCGGGTCAACCCGAATCTGGGTATTTCAACCCAAATACCGACCAGAATATTTTATCTTGGGTTCGGGTTAGGAGTTTAATCGGTTCGGGTGAATTCGGGTTGGGTTATTTGGGTCTCGGGTTGCTACGGTTCGGGTTTGTTATTCGGGTACGGTTAAAAAACACACCCCTAGATCAAACTCAACAAAAGCAGAAACCCTAATATTAATATGAACAGTTAACACAAACTGAAAACTGCTCCCGCTTATTTTGTAACATTGGTTTAGGCGGGAACAGGTACGCATCAGTCTATAGGCTAAATACAAATAAATCCTAGAAATATATGCTACACTAGATTTTATCCCCCGTATTACGGGGTTTGTTTTACATTATTCGTTTTTAATATTTATATATGTATATTTGGATTTTAATTTTATTTATTGTAAAAAAGTTAATAATTAATATAGTTGAGGTTTGATTATAAAATGGTTTCACAAGTAAATGATATGTTATAATCCGGTTTAAAAGATATCTGGGTTTGATGATACCCATTACCCGTTTATTTTCTTTATTATAAAATTGTTTCTTAATTATAAATAATATTAAAAAAAAAAATGAAATAGGATATTAATTTTTAGTATATTCCTATTTTATAGGATTTTCATATCAAATATTTAATGAGATTATTTTTTAATATAATGAGATGTTATAACCCGTTTAAGAGCTATCTGGGTTTGGTGAGACATTTACCCGTGAATTCGGGTCAAATGCGTGAGAAGCCTTCATTTACAAATAAAGTAATCTGATAGCTTGAGAGAATGGTTGTTTTACATTTTTCGTTTTTTAATATTTATTTTTTGGATTTTAATTTTCTTTATTGTAAGAAAGTTAATAATATACTTAGGTTTGATGATGAAAGGGTTTTATAAATAAATGATATGTTATAACCCGTTTAAAAGCAATCTGGATTTGGTGACCCATGACCCGCTTATGTTTTTTACTATAAAATTTTTTATTAATTATAAATAATATCTTTTTCTTTTTAATTGGATATTAAATTTTAGTATCTTCCTTTTTGTAGGATTTTCATATCAAATAATTGGTAAGATTAATTTTTAATTTAACGAGATGTTATAACCCGTTTAAAACTATCTGGTTTTGGTAAGACCCATACCCATGAATTTGGGTTAAATCAATCAGTGGCCTCCATTTAAAAATCAAGAAATCTGGTGGCTTCCATAAAAGAGGGGAGCGACCACATCGCGACACATAGGATTTTTGGGTTTTCGTTTATATATATTATAGATTCTTACATGAAAGTAACCCTAGAGAAACCTATCTTGGGCATGTGGGCTAAATATAAATAAACTCTAAAAATAAAACTATATTCATTCCTAATGCTTGTTACTCTTTTTTTCTTTTTTAAATATCATGAATTTTTAAAGGATTTCTTATGTTCGCGCATGCTTTCATTTTTCAATTTTCAGCTGCAATCTCAACAAAGAATGACTCGGAGACTAACAACAAAACTGACAGATTAGGTGACGTTGGTCTTGCTTTACACTATGCCAACTTAATAACTCAGATGGACAACATTGTAAGCTAATATCGGTCATGTGTAACTTTTTTTGCATAGTTTAATAGGGCTTGATATGCTTTTGTAGGCATCTCACCCCATGTCCTTACATCCTAATATGAGGGACACATTATACAATGGTTTACCCGTCAGTGTCAAGGCCCGTTTGCGTTCTCACATACAATCTCTTGATTCTAAAGAAATGGTAAGTAGTCTCCAGTATAATATCTATTTTAGGTGGCAATTTTGACCTATTTACTTATTTTTGTTGATTCATATGGTGGTTTGTTTTAGATGACAATGCCTGAAATTAAGGCGGAAATGGATAAGACTCTTTGCTGGCTCGTTCCTGTAGCTACGCATACCACAAAGTATTTTTTCTTATTGTCGTGTTTTACACCAATATTACAATAAATTTATTCATGTTTACTAAACAATAACACATTACACTTGTTATTTTCTTGGGTCCGCAGAGCACACCATAGCTTTGGGTGGTTTGGTGAGTGGGCAAACACCGGGTAAGCGATCCATTCTTACTTTAGCTCGTTTTGAGCTCTAATTCTTAAGCTCAGAGCTGGCTCGGCTCGCTTATTATTATTTACTAAATTGTTAAGTAGTTTGTATACGTCTGTATTTAATTTTATTTATATATATAGCTATAGTATTTGTTATAACATAATATAAATTATTTACTTATTTTATCATAAATTTATATATAATAATTAATACTATGCAAGCACATATCTAATATTTGAAAAAAAATATATTTAACAAAAAGGCCTGTTTACTCTCGCTACTTGAGCTCAATAAGTGAAGGCTCTTGCTCGGGTGCGGGATCTTTTAAAAAACGAGCTTATTTTTAGTCTCGAGCGCGGGCTCAAGCTTCTTTTAGCAAGCTGATCTCGATCAACTCACACCTCTAATCAAAACTAACAGATTGTGATCTGCAGATATATTTATATTTTGTCATTGTTTATAGTGAAACTGCCAAACCTTTTGAGAATTCTAAAACATTGTGATTTAGATTTTTCTACCAAAATGGATCATGTTAACGCACACTAGTCTGATTTAAACAGATTCGAGCTTGGGAAGAAGACAGCAGGGAGTAACAACGTAATCCGCCTGCAGACATTAGATCATGCAGATAAACACAAAATGGATCAATACATACTCAATTTAGTCATATTGCTTCATCGTCTAATTGGCCTTGTTAAATATGAAGACAATATATACAGCCCCACTCAGTCTCATACTTCAAAGGGGTTGACCTCACCCGAACGATCAACTTCAACGGGCCGTGGCTTCAAGGGAAGAAATTCTTGGAACCACGAGTTATAGGCTTTTTTTTTTTTTTAAGTTTTCTTTTATGATGTATTTCTTCAGGAAAGTTAAATGCATACGTGTATATATATAAATCTTTTATATTATAGGAATGGGATGACATTAGTTAAGGCAACCTGGTTGTGTTACGCGTAGGGTTGTTTAATGGATTAGTTTTCTAGTTATTCGTATCGGGTTGGTTTTCTGGTTCTTTGTATCGGGGTTGGTTTTGTTTGACATCTGAAGCTGAATTCGAATTCAAATCAATTGGAATTTAAAAAGGTTCAAAAGGTTTTGAATTGGAAAGCTTGAATATGGGTTGCCTAAAAATATTGAAAAGGGGGGGGGGGGGGGTGATAGGCGCCGGACCAGTGTGAAACAGGTAGAAAATGGATAGATCTAATGCTTGTTTGTGATACAAAAATCACCAAACAAAAGAACAAAGGGCAACGACACCCAAATGTAGATACAGACGCACCACTACGGTTAGATAGTCGGGTCTAAGATCACCACCCAACGCACCACGATCGAGCTAGCATAGATGAATCAGTTTAACTTATTCCAAAGAGATAAATCAACACAAAACTTTTCAACATCATAAACTCTTGTTTCATTTTATTATGCTTTTAAAGCAAAAGAATTACAGACTAGAGTTTTATGGAAATAACTAACCCGCTACACCCATGATCTCTAAAATGGGTAAACTAGACGTAATTAATTAAAGACACAAAAAACATGTGAATATAATCCACTAAAATAAACATGAAAATAAAATAAAAATAAAACACGAAAAAAAAAAAAAAAACTAGAACATAAAGGATCGGATCTCCATAGGGGGTTCCAATAAACCCTGTTACTCAATGTAAATCTGCCATTGGGTCCATATGTTTATCTAAACATGTCTACCCAAAAAAAACCTTATTTAATTAAACATGTCAACCAAACACGACATGTTTTTAAACGAGTTATATATTCAACAAAAAATCTGTTTTTTCTTTTGTATGTGTGTGTGTCCGGATAGTATTGGAAATTTGCCGTTTGGCACCCTCCCATGAGTTTTTTTATGAGAGTCTTGAGTTCAAGTCTTGTCTTGTTTTGGACCATTTTGTTCCGAATTAAGTTAGATGATACGTTCTAAAAAAAGAAGGTAAAAAGAGAAAATAAAAAAATCTATTACCATTGCAAACAACTCGCAGTCATCTCGATCTCCGGTACTTATTGTCTTTTTCCACTACCTGCCCTTTTCTCTTACCTGATTCGGTAGATGTTTTATGTTAATTATGTAAGTGGACTCTTATATCATATGGTTCTGAATACTATTCATCGTATGTGTTTTCTGATCTGAGATATAATGTGATCTTAAGCATTTAATAAATAAATTTATAACGAAATAATCAAGCACTTATTATTTACTAATTTCATTAAATATTAAATAATAGTATGACTATTATCTCATTATTCTCATTACATAAGATTAAAACATAAATATGATCCTATTATTTAAGGTTTTGATGAGGTATATTAAACAATCCCTTTTTGTTATAATACCAAGAAGTTTTAGTAGCGATTCCTTATGTTTGACCAGATAAGAAAATGAAGTGAAACTGTGTTTGCTAATTGCAATCTGTCCTCTTTCCCTTGCCTTTCTTCTTGTATTATTAGATGTCGAAATTTCTACTCATTTGCTTACCAACGACTCGATTTTTGTTATGTTTGGCGTACAAATTAATTAGGTGAAATTAACAACATTTGCTAAAATAGACAAGTTAAATTTAGATTATTATTATTATTATTATTATTATTATTATTATTATTATTATTAATGTACTATATGGTTCAACTCTTGAATTGTGATAGGCACCTCATGTAAGCACATTTCTTGGAAAATCTGGCAGTGTTGGTCTTGAAATCCTAGACACTCTTGGAAGCGACCTGAAACCCTCCATTTGTAATAGAAGTGTTAAGGTATATTTTGTTGGAAAAAACGACACCTAGCCACGAACGGTAAACAAAAATTGCGGAATTAACTTCGTTTAGCTAAACTTTTTCCCGACCCGAATGAACCAATGAGGATGCAAACAAATAGGGTAATATGAAAGGAAAAGTGACACAAAAATTTTAGCGTGGAAAACCTCTCAAGGCGAGAGTAAAAAACCACGAGACTACTAGAGCCGCTTCAAATCCACTATCACCAATAATAGCAATACAAAGTCTTCTCTAGGTAAAACTAGAGGCATACACAAATCATCATATACTTGGAACAATAATTACTTCAAGTATATGGAATCAAATACAAAAGAGTAAACGAGTAAGAGGAATCACCAACGAGAGAATGAATCGATCTATGGCACGTCTCCTATCTCTTCAAAACACCAAAACCTTTGTAGCAGTATTACTTCTCTTCGTCACAATGTTGAATCCGATGAAGAGGAAAAATAATAAAGGTTAAAAGTGGCTTTTGTGTTGTTGTCGGCTGTTAAGGTTAACAACTGTAACCCAAAGAACAATATATTCCTTTGCATCTCATCCAAGAATTGAAGCCCAAGCGCGGGCCCAATAAAATCTCACACAAAACACTTCATACGTATGAAGTGAAAAACATATATAATAATTGTTTTTTTTCTTTCTTTATTACTAAAAAAACAATAATAGTAATAAACCCATGTAGAAAATATTTGTTGGGTTTCTCATGGGCAAAAATACCACAACAAATCTCCCCCTTTTTGTCTATGAGAAAGAACTCACCACCCCGGCGTGCAAGCAACATATTTTCAGCTTCTACCTTGCCAAAGCTTTGGTCAACATATAGGAACAATTATCATCGGTGTGAACTTTATCAAGTTCAAATAACTTGTCTTCAATACCATTTCTAATCCAATGATACCTCACATCAATATGTTTTGTTCTTCTATGATACATAGAATTCTTAGCAAGGTGAATAGCACTTTGATTATCACAAAGAACCACGTAGCGCTGTTGCATAAGGCCAAGCTCTTGCATAAATCTTTTCAACCACAATAATTCTTTGCATGCTTTTGTTGCTGCCATATACTCTGCCTTGGTAGTAGACAAAGCAACACACTTTTGAAGTCTTGACTGCCATGACACGGCTCCCCGAGCAAATAACATCAAATATCCAGAAGTGGATTTCATGTTGTCCATATTTCCTGCCATATCAGAATCCGTATAACCAACAAGCATCGGCTCCCCATTTCCAAATGTTATACCCAATTTGGAAGTACCCCGTAGATATCTAAGGATCCACTTAACTACTTCCCAATGCTTCTTACCCGGATTTGACAAGAACCGACTAACAACACCTACTGCATGGGCAATATCAAGCCGTGTACATACCATTGCATACATCAAGCTTCAAACCGCTGATGCATATGGAACACCATTCATCTCTTCAATCTCTTTATTATAACTAGGGCAATCTTTTTCAGATAACTTAAAATTGGGGGAGTAAAAGGTGTACTAACCACATTAACTTTAGACATCGTGAATCTGCTAAGCACCTTTTCAATGTATTGCTCTTGTGACATGTGTAACTTCTTTGAAGCTCTATCTCTAGCAATCCGAATGCCAAGAATATTCTTAGCTGGCCCCAAGTCTTTCAAAGAAAATGACTTGCTTAACTCTTTCTTCAGCTAAACAATTCTTTCTACATTCTTGCCAACAATCAACATATCATCAACATAAAGCAATAAAATGATGAAATCATCATCACCAAACCTCTTGAAGAAAACACGGTGATCAGATGCTGTCTTTCGGTAGCCTTGTTTCCCCATAACTGACTCAAATTTCTTGTACCACTGTCTAGGCGCTTGCTTCAACCCATAAAGACTTTTCTGAAGTTTACAAACATAATCTTCTTTACCCTTAACCTGAAAACCTTCAGGTTGCTCCATATAGATTTTTTATCCAAGTCACCGTGAAGGAATGCAGTCTTGACATCCATTTGCTCAACCTCAAGATCAAGACTAGCAGCTAAACCAAGAATCACTCTAATGGAACTCATCTTCACAACTGGAGAAAAAATCTCATCAAACTCAATACCTTTTTTTTTACTGAACCCTTTGACCACCAATCTTGCCTTGTACCTTAGCCTCGAGGTATGCTCTTCAGTCTTCAACTTGTAGACCCACTTGTTCTTCAAAGCTCTTTTGCCCTTAGGCAACTTCACCAACTCAAAGGTATTGTTCTCATACAAGGAATCCATCTCATCTTGCATGGCTTCAACCCACTCTCTTTTATGCTTATCTTCCATGGCCTCTTTGTAATACTTGGGCTCTCCCCCATCAGTGAGTAAGACGTACTCACCGGTAGAATAACGAGTAGAAAGTTGACGGTCTCTAGAAGACCGCCTGAGTGGGACAAATGCAGGCATATCTATTGGTAATTCAGGATGAATATCCTCATCCAAATCTTCCTGCTCTTGATTATCAACATTATCGGTACCATGTTGTTCGTCATTGTGAATACCATCTTCGTGATGTGGCTCAGATTGCTGAGTAGGAATAGGATCTAAATCAATGAGATCATCAGTGTACTGAGGAACTACCTGTGTCTTCTCAATATCTTTCAAACTCTCATCTTCCACAAACACAACATCACGACTTCTTACAAGCTTCTTTGAAACCGGATCATATAGCCTAAATCCAAACTCATCTTGCCCATAACCAAGGAATATACACTGTCTGGACTTAACATCTAGCTTTGATCTTTCATCTTTGGGAATATGCACAAATGCTTTGCATCCAAAGACCCTCAAATGACAATATGAAACATCTTTGCCACTCCAACCCTGTCTGGAACATCATTATGCAAAGGAATACAAGGAGTAAGATTAATAACATGTACCGCCGTTTTTAAATCTTCTCCCCAAAACGAATTAGGCAACCCTGCATGTGAGAGCAAACACTTAAACCTTTCAACCAACGTTCTGTTCATCCGTTCTGCTAAACCATTCAACTGTGGTGTCTTTGGAGGTGGCCTTTGATGTCAAATACCCTTCTCTCTATAATAAGCATTGAAAGGACCAATATATTCACCTCCATTGTCTGTTCGAACACACTTGAGCTTCTTCCCAGTTTGTCTTTCAACTAAGGCATGAAACTGCTTAAACACATCAAACACTTGATCTTTAGACTTCAATGTATAAACCCATACCTTCCTCGAATGATCATCAATAAATGTGATAAAATATAAGCAGCCCCCAAGTGTTCTAGTCTTCATAGGACCACATACATCTGAATGCACCAAGTCGAGTATACTTTCTTTTCTATGAGGCGGATGACTATGAAAAGAAACTCTGTTTTGATTACCAATCATACAATGAGAACACTTCTTCAAATGAACATCTTTCACACCGGACAAGGCATCTTTCTTCAATAAAATAGACATTCCTTTTTCACTCATATGAGCAAGTCTCTTATGCTACATATCAGTTACATCAGAACTCGTCAACGAATGAACCGAGTCCCTAGAAATCTTTGGATGTGCCATGTATAACTTTGAAGTTCTTTCACCTCTTGCCACGATCAACGAACCACGAGTGAGTTTCCAAATTCCACCAAAAAAGTACTGTGGAAACCATCATCATCTAATGTGCCTGCGGAGATCAAATTAAGTCTAATATCCGGGACATGTTTTACATTGTGTAAAACCAACTCCATCCCGGTATCAAACTTCAAACAAACATCCCCAACACCAACGATCTTTGATAGCCCATTATTACCCATCTTGACATTCCCAAAATCACCAAGAGTATAAGACGAATAAAATTCCCTTTGTGATGTCACATGACAAGTAGCACCACTATCAACAACCCAACTCGAATCATCACGTGCAATGTTCACCCTATCATAATCACAACAAACATGAAATTCTTTGGTGGCAGTATTAGTTTCAGAAGCACCTTTATCACTGTCGTCTTTCTTGTGATTGTTCTTTTTATTGTTGTAATTAGCCTTGTTCTCCTTTTTCAATTGTCTGCAGAATTTTATTGTGTGCCCTTTTCTACCACAATGATAACACTCAAATTCTTCAAACTTCCCTTTGGACTTACTACGGTGCTTTGCTCTATTACTCGGACCTCTACTATGGCTTCTCTCCCTACTTTCGGTAACCAAGGCATCTAAATGTGAAGAGGAACCTTGTGACTTTCTTCTCAACTCTTCATTTATAATATTACCTTCAGCCAATTCCAAAGTAATAATATCGTTTGCTGCGGAGTTGGACAACGATGTCCTAAAAGTCTCCCAAGAATCCGGTAACGTACCAAGAAGCCATAAACCTTGTATCTCGTTTTCAAACTTAATACCCATACTTGCAAGCTAATTAATAACACCCTGAAAAGCATTCAAATGATCAGTAACAGGCGTAGCATCACGGTATTTCAAATTTATCAACTGTTTAATCAAGAACAGCTTATTGTTCCCGGTCTTCCGAGCATACAACTCTTCAAGCTTGGTCCAAAGAGTACGAGCATGAATCTCCCCACTAATATGGTTCAAAACATTATCATCAACCCACTGCCGAATACACCCGCAAACCTTCCTATGCAAAATATTCCATTCTTCAACAGTTTTATCTTCAGGTTTATCAGTAGTGAACACAGGCAAATAATAATCCTTCACATAAAGAAGGTCTTCCATCTTGCCTTTCCAAACATGATAATTTGCACCATTCAAATTCACCATCCTACTTGTATTAGCTTCCATCGTTCAAACAAGTCTTAACCCAAGAACAAGAGCTGAAGCTCTGATACCACTCTGTTGGGAAAAACGACACCTAGCCACGAACGGTAAACAAAAATTGCGGAATTAACTTCGTTTGGCTAAACTTTTTCCCGACCCGAATGAACCAATGAGGATGCAAACAAATAGGGTAATATGAAAGTAAAAGTGACACAAAAATTTTAGCGTGGAAAACCTCTCAAAGCGAGAGTAAAAAACCACGAGACTACTAGAGCCGCTTCAAATCCACTATCACCAATAATAGCAATACAAAGTCTTCTCTAGGTAAAACTAGAGGCATACACAAATCATCATATACTTGGCACAAACTAACATCAAGTATATGGAACCAAATACAAAAGAGTAAACGAGTAAGAGGAATCACCAACGAAAGAATGAATCGATCTCTGGCACGTCTCCTATCTCTTCAAAACATCAAAACCTTTGTAGCAGTATTACTTCTCTTCGTCACAATGTTGAATCCGATGAAGAGGAAAAATAATAAAGGTTAAAAGTGGCTTTTGTGTTGTTGTCGGCTGTTAAGGTTAACAACTGTAACCCAAAGAACAATATATATTATTCCTTTGCTTCTCATCCAAGAATTGAAGCCCAAGCGTGGGCCCAATAAAATTTCACACAAAACACTTCATACGTATGAAGTGAAAAACATATATAATAATTGTTTTTTTTTCTTTCTTTATTACTAAAAAAACAAAAATAGTAATAAACCCATGTAGAAAAATATTTGTTGGGTTTCTCATGAGCAAAAATACCCCAACATATTTTTTATTTTCTTACCTCTCTAATGTTGTACAAGAAAACAGAGGTTTTTAAATTTGCAAGAAAATTGGTTTTTATTGGTCCCAACTTTTTCATTTTTGCCGGTGATGGTCCCAACTTTCATTTTGGCTGGCAATGGTCCCAATTTTAACATTCGTTTCTTCCACCAGTTCGCGACTGACGGAGCACTAACTCCGTTATGTTTTTGGTTTATACTTAATATAACCTCAAACTTTAGGGTCTAAACTTAAATTATAAATTTGAAATATATTAAATTAATAGAAAATAACCCAACCCCCACCGTAGCCCGTATTCCCGGCGAGGCGCCGCCGGCAACGGCGTGAGGCTCCGACCATCGAAAAACACCCCCATTTCAGCCGTTCTTGACCCGTTAATTTAGAATAACGTAGTTAGACGGCAATAAACAACAATAGTTAACATTCTAATTATATTTTAACGCCTTAACCGTCGAACTAATTCCCGTAACCTTCACCGGAAAATCGACCATAAGCAATTAAAACTGATTAATGAATTTCATCGCAATTACTAGTATAAATAGGACCCGCACACCAAGCTAAACTTGCTCATCCTCTCAAATCTCACTGATATATCCTCTTTAACCCCGTAATCCTTCCTCCAAGCTCGGAGCTTCGGCCAACTTCGTTCACCCTTTTCCCGGCATCATTCGAGGTAATTAAAACATGGTTTTGAATAATTTTAATCCGCTAATCAAAAACCCTAACTTAATTTTAACAAACATGGATTGGATTAATCAATTGGATTTCTAGGGTTTGCAGAATTATGGATGAACCTGTATTATTATATACAATAATCCACGGTGGCTGCCACGTAAGATGTTTTTGACAACTCAGATTGACACGTAAGCAAAAACATAACGGAGTTAGTGCTCCGTTAGTCGCGGACTGATGGAAAAAATGAATATTAAAGTTGGGACCGTTGCCAGCCAAAATGAAAGTTGGGACCAGTGCAGGCAAAAATGAAAAAGTTGGGACCAATAAAAACCAAATTTCCAAATTTGCAGCATAAATGATCATAGTTCAGATAATTTTCACTAACAATGATTTGCCATCAGTCTGATGTTATATCACGCTTAGACTTATGAATGTAGAACTTGCCTTAGTAACTTCAAATTTTCTGAAACTCAACTTTGGCCATGAGAGTATGTTGTTTTCTAATTGTGTGTGATTTCTATATTAAGTTTGCCTTTCAAAAAGAAAAAAAAAATTATTATAGTAATGGTGTATGAGTAATTTATTCTTACTATTTGTTTTACAATTAGTGTGTTTACCTTGGGGGCAAATATTCTTTTCTAACATAAGAACCCAGCAATCAATTATGTTCAGAAGTAAACTCTAGTTATTGTTGTAATAGAAACTAGAAAGTATAAACTGTTCTACAAAGTCAAACTCATAACCTAATAACTGATTTTAAATCGACACTTAAGTTAATATTATTAGAGATGACAATCAACTCATTTTGTTTTTTGTTATCAATGAGTCAGCATTACAAGTTAAATGGGTCAAACAAAACTTAGATCGCTATGTTGCTCTGGCATGTGACCACTCTTGAATGTCAATAGGCACCTCACGCAAGAACATTTTTTAGCAAAGCCGGTCTTGGAGTCCTAGACACTCTTGGATCTTGGTTGTCTAATTCGGCTTCAACGAATAATGAAGTATCTGTTTTGGCATTTGAAGTGGCTAATACTATTGTTAAGGGGTCCGATTTGATGCAATCACTTCGGATGAGAACATCCAAATTCTAAAAGATGAGATTTTGCTTTCAAAAGGGGTTCAACTTTTGGTTTCCACAGATATTAACGAGCTATTAAGAATTGCAGCGGCTGACAAGAGGTAATCATCGGCTGTCTTCTGTGGGTGATTTTAAACTCATTTGTGTAAAAAAGATCAATTTGGGTTGTGTTTTGTCGCATATGGGTTCGGTGGGTAAGTTTAAAAGGCTTATATGGGCTGGAGCAAATTTTTCAGCCTAATCTTGAGAAAGTTGAATCTTCGCATCTTCCTCGAAAAGGTTAACAATATTTGTTGGATGGTATACATAGTTATATTTTCAAAGTTAAGCCCTGCAAAATAGGCGGGTTGGGTTGTGGGTCATAGTGGTTCGGGTCAGAAATTTCACCGAGGTTTCTAAATGTTTATCTCACTACCAAAAAACTGGACCTTTTCCGACAAAAAAATTCATAGGTAAATTGTCGGAAACGGTGATTAGCGAGGAAATACCGATGAAAGGCGTTTTTCGGAAAAACCTCCAAGGAAAAACTTTTCCGAGTAATTTCCCACAAATCTTCTCACAATATATCGACAATTGTGGTTTGTCGCTACCTTTGCGACAAACTACCGAGGACCAGATTCATAAATTATTCCAACCATTTAGCAAGAAACTAGACACAAAACATAATTTTATTAATCATAAAATTAAGTCATAATAACAATTAATTTTATTTTATTTCCGACGATCTTACGACAAATCATATTAATTAAATATAAGACAATTTTAAATGTACAGACCAACTTCCGACAAAAAAATTATTTTATTATTTTTTTTGTTTGATTTTTACAGATGCATTTCCGACAAAATTTAATTTTTAATTTATTATATTTTCTTCTGACAAAAAAAAACTAAATTATTTCTTCAAAAAATCTAATAGAAAAGACTAAAATTCTAGAAAAACAAAAACACAATTTAAATTAAGTGATTCTATTACAATGACCAAACAAAATACAATACCATTTGTTTTAACGGGTCAAAATACCAAACAAAATAACATAAGTTCAACATGTAAAAATACCAAACAGTCAACAAACTACTTATTGGCAAGTTTTTTCATAATTTCTTCAACCTGTTTTTGCAGCTTCTCGCGCTCGGCCCGCTCTTTTTCGCGCTCAGCCCGCTCTTTTTCACATTCAGCCCGCTCTTTGTCCAAGTCTCTTTCCATTTGTCTTTGTAGCCTCTCACGTTCGGCCCGTTCTATTTCTGCTTCTCTTGCCATTTCTGCCAAGCGGATTTCCATGTTTTGTCGAGCCTCCGTTTCTTGTTCTAACTTGGCTTGAACATCTTTAACCTATAAATTGTTAAAACATACATAATTAATACATATAATACATATTAGTTACAAACTGTAATGCTAATCAGAATGCTAACTAGTACAGAGAGCAATTACTAATAAATGGAATACACAATAATATATCTATGTATTTGGTATTGTGGTAAAAAAGCAAATGGCAGTGATGGCCTAATTTAAACAACAAATTACCATGGTGCCCTTAGTCCATTTTATACAGCAGATCTATGGTGCCCCCAATTTACACTATAATTTACCAAAAATGCATTACCTAATGCTAGAAAACAAGTGCCAAATGACTAAAATAGGCGGCAAGGGTTTTGTGAAGTGAATTGAAGGCTCCAGGGTTTTAATTTTTGGAGAGACTTAGCGCCAAGGGTTTCAATTTTGGGGGGAACTTAGCGCCAACTGGGTTTTGTGTTGGGAAATATCCAGAGTTTTGGGGTTTTCAACAATTAGCTTTATATATATTATTAAGGATAATACAACAAACAAAGTTGTGGTTCAAGTGGTAAGTTTTGTCTGAGTTGTAATACTAGACGGTGGTTCGAAACCCACGTCCTCGCACCATTTTTCTAGAAAACCAGTCTTATCGCTATTTTATCGGAAATCTTCATGTTTTCCGATACTTTCCGACAAAAAGAAATAAAAATATATATTATCAATTATAAAATAAAAGGAGTAATGTCTTGGGGTGCAAACGAGATTAGCTCATTTAACTTACACAGAGCTCGAGCTTGGCTCGATTCAAGCTATATTTTCAAAGCTCGAACTCGGCTCGTGAGTAGATTTTCAAGCTTGGCTCGTTTACTATTTAGCAATTATTTTTATATAATTATTTTTACAATTTTTTTGTCTATTATAATTTTATGTATAAAATAATACATATTATTTAGTTATTCTTATTTATTTTTGTCATAAATTTATATATATATATATATATATATATTAATAATTATTAAATATATATTTTAAAAAATTATATAATTGACAAGCTAGTTTAGGCTCGCGAGCCGGCTTGAGCTCAGTAAGTGAAGCTTGGGCTCAGGCTCGTTTATTAAGCGACCTTACTTTTAGGCTTAAGCTCGGCTCGATTGAGCTTTTTAACGAGTCGATCTCGAATAGTTCGGCTCGTTTGCACCCCTATTATTGTTCATATTTGACGGAAATCCAACAAAAATATAGAAAAAATAAATAAATTTAGCAAATAAGCAATAGAATTATATGAAATACACGAAAAAAATATATGCAACAGGCACACTTATACGCGTGCATATGTTAACGCACACACGTATTCATATGTATATATACTTATACAAATACATGCTCTATGGCTAAACGCTATGGAGTGACGTCAGGGCACCGCCACCATTCATGTGAGAGGTGTCTGCCACGTCAACCCCCCCCCCCCCTTTTCTACTAGCACACACACCGAGACATATGCATAGTTTCTTATGTACACATACACTACAAACAAATATGCATACAGATACTAGCACACACACATGTACATATACAGATGCTAACACACACGGATACACACATAGACACTCCTTCACGTACACATACACACATAAACACTCCTACACATACATACACAAACACATATGCACGAACGCATATGAATATGCATACACTAATGCATACTTATAGCATACACTCATCATGCATATACCTATACTCATACACATACGTACAATAACACACGCATTAACACAAACAACACACATGATACATGCCATACACACATACACTACTAACGTCTATGCATACACACACTCATACACATACAATCACTCATATGGACATACACACTCCTACACGTACGTACACTAACACATATTCACACATGAACGCATATTCATGTACATATATGTATATGCATTATGTAAATAAAAATATAATTCGTAATTATTAAATTTTTATTTTTTAATACTGTGTTCATAAAAATAATTTCTTTTATTACTAAAGTATTTAATTATTAATGTTACTATAAATTGTAAATTATGTTTTAAAAATTTGTATCAAATATTATTACTTATAATTAATATGTTTAATATACTAAAATATTAAAGTATTGTTACTAGTAAAATAATAATTTTTTTTTAAATAATCGTTAGATTCGTTGAAAGTTAATAAAATAACTCAAATAAATTGTTTTAACATTTGTCGGAAAATTGTCAGAAACTTATATATTTCTGGCCATGTTCCGACAAAGGTTAAAAAAATATTAAATTTTTAGTTATTTTGTTGATAGATTAGATTTATAAATGATCATAATATATAAAAATAATAGTATTTATAAACTTTGTCGGAAAATTGTCGGAAGTCTTTTAATGCTTTCGACAAGTTTTCGACAAAACTTAAAAAATATTATTATTTTTCTTATGTAACTTATTAGATTTAACCTATTAATAAATAAATGGCAAATTTGTCGGTAAAATGTCGGAATCATTTGAATACTACCGACAAAATTACGAGAAAAATTAATTTGTAGGTACTTTGTCGGATGATTGTCGGAAAAATCAGTGTTTACTTTTCTACTTTTTGTTAGAAAATTTCCGCTAATAAGTGAGAAATTGTGTTTGTCGGTATTTTGTTAGAAAAAAATTGTAGGAAACTTTCCCCTTTTATAGTAGTGTCTATACATGCATGTTTGGATGTATTTTTCTCTCGTTAACTTCTCATTTTGTAACTAGGCGCGTTTGGCCGGTTGTTTTTAACATTTTATTCTTTTACAGGAGAGAGTTTAATGATATTACAAAGTGAGCTAAAGCGTCAAACGAAACTCGTGAAGAACTTGAAGAAGAAATCTCTTTGGTCCAAAAGTTTGGAGGAAGTATGAACTTGATATTAGATGTGGCAATTTCCGTCAATTACTTGTAGATGTGTCATGCATGAAATAGTTTACATATGCTATCATTTAATATAATTCATGTCTAAGCATTAATGTTGTGGCTTTTTCTTTATGCATTTTCCGTGGTAGGTTGTGGAGAAGCTCGTAGATGTTGTCACTTTCATCCACCAAACAATTGTGGAGGCTTTTGGGGAGAATGGTATTTGAATATTTGCAACTTATGATAATTTCAAAGTTCTAACAACTTTAAGATACTATTATTTATATACCTTAAGAATATATGGATATAAGATTGGTTTCGGGTAATTAGACTGGTACATGCATTGTTTCATTTCAGACGCAATCTCACCAAATGCTGACATTGAGACTAACAACATAATCGAAGGATTATGTGCAGCTGCTCGTTCTTTGCACTATGCCAACTTAATAACTCAGATTGATAGTATTGTAACCTAATCTCAGTCTCGTGTAACTTTTTTTTTTTTTTTGCATAGTTATTATAGTTTGATAAATATACAGGGCTCAAGATCTCTTTGCAGGCATCATCGCGTCCTATGTCCATGCATCCAAATACGAGGGACACGCTATACAACAGTTTACCAGCCAGTGTCAAGGCATGCTTACGTTCTCGCTTACAAGCTCTTGCTTCTGAAGAGATGGTAAGTAGTCTCCGGTATTATCTCTCATTTAGGTGGCACTTTTGATCTGCTTTCATATTACTTGTCAGTTTACGTATTCATCTCTAATGGTTTAATTTAAATATAAAAGTTAGATTTGAAGGTAACGGGACAAATAGGTTGAAAGTTTCCGAAATTTTATTTTAATAGATGAAACATTCTAAATCATACTATTTGAAACCTGCCTGCTTTATATTATCTCTTGCACCGTTGTTGAGTGTGAGATTTATAGTTTTTACTTTTTAGTATACTTATGGATGCATAATTTTTTTTAGATGGCAATGCCTGAAATTAAGGCGGAAATGGACAAGACTCTTCACTGGCTTGTTCCTGTAGCTATTAATACGACGAAGTATGGACTAACACATTGGTCATTATTTTCTTGTGTCGGCAAAGCACATCTAAGTTTTGGGTGGATCGGTGAGTGGGCAAATATCAGGTAAGCAAGCATTCCTTATTACTTTGCCATTGTTAAATTAGTATATAAGACTGTTAACGCTCGCTGGTATGATTCAAACAGATTCGAGTTTGGGAAGAAGACAGAAGGGAGTAACAACATAAAATGACTGCAGACATTATATCACGCAGATAAACATAAAACGGATCAGTACATGATACTTGATTTAGTCATCTTGCTTCACTGTCTAATGACCCTAGCGAATAGTCAACTTTCGGATGGCCGACTTCAACGGGTCAAAACCTCACTACTAGAGGAAAAAAATCTTTTGGAGGAAGTGAGTGACTGCCAAGAGTTAGCAAATCTCCAAGAATTTGTGATGTTGGATGTGTAAGATGGCCTAGGTACAACTTTTTGAGGTGGTGATACAACCAGTTAAAAAGCCATTTTTAGTGCAATTTCTTTTATGATGTGTTTCTTATGAACAAATATATATGTGCATATAAATCCGTTATATGTAGGAATGGGGATGATATTAATTAAGGTAACCTGGTCGTATCAAACGTTGGGGATGATATGATACGGGAACGCCTTCCCGGATTTAAAAAATGCATACTATAATTCCCCATGTATATAAGCTTTTAGTTAGAATTTAAGACACACAAATTATGTTTAATTTCTTTAAATAAAATTCATTTATGTGTTATAGACGTGTTTGATGATGACGACCACGCTTACTTGATCGATTTTGTTGCAAATTTGTCAAATCAATTGATTACAATGTTTGTTATCATGTAAAGTGGTGTTGATAGAGATTAAGAGTTTTGCACCATCTAACGTAACTTACAATACATGTCAAACATTCCAGGATTTCAAAATCAACAAATCCGTGTTAACACCAAGTAGGGTAATTGTGCATATGAGACACTCCTAAGATCAACATTCATATCATCAAGACTGCGCATATGACCATCCTCGAGAACTCACATCCATCTCAACACCGGCACACCGCACGAACAAAAAATATTGTTAGTAAGATAATTGTTTCATCGTACAACTGCTACATCATAATATATACAAGTTATTGTAGAATCTTAGTTTTGTGGTGAACATTGAGTGATAGTTTAGTGATATTTTAGAGTTTTGCATGCCCCCCTCTCGAGACCGGGGGGGGGGGGGGGGGGGGGCATGTCAAGAGGGCTTTGTTGCCCCCTTGAATCCTCATTGCTTAGGGGCTAAGGCTTTGCCCCTAATTAACATAATAAAACTCAAATAAGTGTGCACGTCACACCTCTTTACTTGTTTGCTGAATATTATGATTCATACTAGTCAAACAAATTAATTCATTTACACTAAAATATCTAACACCATGTTCAGCATGTTACCCTATTGTTATCTATATGTTAGAACCGAAGTTCTCCTTTTTTAAATTTTTTATCAACTTGCTTATATCAAATTCAAGATGGTCCAAGTATGAATGTGATAATTCTTAAATCAGCTTCATGTCATTTTATAGCATCTGGTGTTTCCGTCCTTGTGGGACTCAGATTATATACAACCTTGTAGTTGTTTTCTTTTGTTGCGTCACTGATATAAACATTTGAGAAGGATTCGCCAATTCCAAATTAGTTGGCAAATAATGTGGCAGGGGCGGTTGATGGTGCCACTTGTGACTTGACATATTAATTTTTTTTTCTCCCCTCATATTTTGTAATCAATCATTCAAGATTTCAAGTAGTGGTTGTGTAAACTTTTGTCAAATGCAAAGCAAACAGACAAGACAAAAAAGTAGGATTGCTTTGATATAAGTCAAAAAGTAATTATGGCTGTTGCTTGTGTATTCATAAGGCTGTGTGTGATAACTGATACCAGCCAGAGTTAGTTAGCGTGTTACGTCGATGCCACTTTAACAAATGCACAACAAGACCACGAGTAGTGGCTTGTTGTTGCCTCCAAGCGAGCTAAACACTGCCCCTTCTCTCGTTTTCACCTTCGTTTTGGCCGTGCTCGTCTGCAGACAACGGTTGTGGGGGAAGGCTTGACCAATCAATTTTTTTATTTTTAATTTATATATTTAATTATATTAAAAAAATAAAAAACTAATAATTTTGTACTTAATGGAAGAAGGTTCTAAGGCATTTTACTACTACCTTATTTTTTGCAAAACTAGTAGTCATTGTTGATTGAGACGTCAGTCAGTCTGTCAAAAAAAACCCTTGTGTGCTTAGTTATCATTATGCATGGTTTAACTAGCCATCCGTTAATTTACCGTTGTGAGTTAACTAGATTTATATATATTTTAAAATAATAAGAAAAAAAAAAGAGAGAGAGATTAGTTGTTGGCAGGGGTGGACTCCACCTTATTGGGTTAGTGTTGTTATTACGATAGCGGCAAAAAAGGCGGAAGAGCATGGCGATGAACGGTGCTGTGGTTTGACAGGGCGAGGTGGCCAATGGCGCCTCTCCACTCTTCACAATGACCAGCCTAACAAAGAATGTATATATTAGGGTGGATGGTCATAAAAATTCGCTATCAATTTCTTCAGATGAATTGGTATATTGCCATATCATATTAGTGAATAATAAAAAAAAAACCCAATGTTTTCATAACCGGATTAGACAGCAAACCGGACAGACAACCAGTTCACCGGTTCGATCAGTCGGACCAGCCGAACAACTTTCAGCCACTGCTGTAGCTTCTTGTCAGCAAAGTTGGTGCCGTTATCGCTCACCAGATTCTGTGGAAGTCCAAAACGACAGATAATAAATTCCCAAATAAATTTTTTAATATGTTTTGCGGTTGTTTGGGCTAAAGGTTTTGCTTCTATCCACTTGGTGAAATAATCGATGGCTACCACTAGGAACTGAACATTTCCTGCTGCTGTGGGAAATGGGCATGTCACATCGATGGCCCACTTCTGAAATGGCCACGAAGAAGTGACTGGAACAAGTTCGTTCTTCGGGCGATGCGTGTTGGGTGCGTAAAGCTGGCAAGACCTGCATTTTCTAGTGTATGCCAGTGCATCCATATGCATCCCCGGCCAAAAGTATCCCGCATTGTTCAGCTTAGCCACAACAGCGCGGGGACCTGCGTGAACTCCACAGATGCCCTCGTGTACTTCCCTTAAGAGGTAGTCAGCATCTTGGTTGTCCACGCATCTTAAAAGTGGGCCAAGAAAGTTACGTCTGTAAAGGTTATCATTGATGAGTTGATAATTTAGTGCTTTACAGCGTAGTTTTCTTGCCTGTGTTTTTGATTCTGGTAGTATTCCTGCTGCAAGGTAATTTATTATTGGTGTCATCCACGTTTCTGTACCGGTTTGGATGACACAAATTTCCTTGTGCGGGACTGATGGTGCTTCGAGGAGTTCAATGCGGATGTCCTTTCCCAAGTGGGTGAAGGCCAGTGATGCAAGCTTGCTTAACGCATCCGCAGATTTGTTTTCGCTGCGCTTAACGTGTATGACTTTACAATCATTAAAATCACGCATAAGGGTTTTTGCCTGGGCGAGGTACAGAGCCATTATGTCGTTCACAGCCGTGTACGTCCCATTTATTTGGTTGGCCACCAGCATGGAATCCACGTGGGCTTCCAAGTTTTTCACTCCCATTTTACGCGCAATTCTCAATCCGGCCAAGAATGCTTCGTATTCGGCTTCGTTATTCGTACTTGGGAAATCCAACCGAATAGCGTAAGTATATTCTTGGCCCGCTGGGTTGGTTAATTTTAACCCTGCGCCTGAACCCTCGTTGTTGGCTGCTCCATCAGTATAGAGTCGCCAGATATCGTTGATGTCCTGTGCTGGGGAGGGTTGAGCCTCCTCCTGGCACTCTTTCTCCCGCGTAGCGGGGACTTCTGCAATAAAATCGGCCAGGACCTGGCCTTTTATGGCTGGTCTTGGCTTGTACTTAATTGCATATTCTCCCAATTCAATTGCCCATTTGGCTAGACGTCCCGATAATTCGGGTTTGCCTAGAACGTTTGAGAGTTTGAAGTTGGTGAGAATGGTGATTGGGTGGCCCTGGAAATATCGTCTTAACCTGCGTGAAGCGTGTATAAGTGCCAAGACTAATTTTTCGAGGGTAGAGTACCGGGTTTCTACGTCTGTTAGTACACGGCTAACATAATAGATTGGCATCTGGATGCCTTTTCGTTCTGTTAGTAGTACTGCCCCGGTTGCTCTATCTGTTGCGGAAAGGTATAGGATTAACTCCTCTCCCGCTTGTGGTGCTGTAAGTGTTGGGAGTTCGATCAGGCGTGACCGAATCTCCTGAAAAGCTGCTTCCGCTTCTGGTGTCCAGCGGAAGTGCGTTTTCTTCAAGCAGTTTCTTAATGTTGACACGAAAGGAAACGACTTATCTGCATGGTTTGCCAAAAAGCGATTAAGTGCGACTAGTCGTCCATTCAGTGTCTGAGCCTGTTTGATGGTGGTAGGTGATTCCATTTTAACAATGGCTTCGACCTTTTCAGGGTTCGCTCTGAAGCCATCTTTAGTAACAATGACTCCCAAGAACTTCCCTTCTTCCATCCCAAATGAACACTTGCTCGGGTTGAGCTTCATGTTTATCTTTCTGAGCGTGTTGAAGGTTTCTTCAATGTCTTTCAACATCGCTTCTGGCTCGGGGCTTTTGATGACCAAATCATCCATATAGACTTCTAAGTTTCTCCCGATTTGGGCATGAAACTCTTTGTCCATCAGGCGTTGGTACGTGGACCCTGCATTCTTAAGTCCGAAGGGCATCATTTTATAACAAAATGTACCATCGGGCGTCCGAAACGCGGTTTTGTCCTGGTCATCTACGGCCATGTGGATTTGATGGTACCCCTTATACGCATCCAAGAAGCATTTAAGGCGAAATGGTGCCAACGAATCCACCTTAAGATCAATTTCTGGTAACGGATAACAATCTTTGGGGCATGCTTTGTTCAAATCTTTGAAATCTATGCACATGCGCCATTGTTTGTCATTCTTCGGTACCATTACGGGATTTGCAACCCATGTTTGATATCTACTAACGCGTATGATGCCTGCGTCAAGGAGTTCCTTGACTTGGGTTCTACACGCGTTAGTTTGTTCAGGCCCCATTACTCTGCGCTTTTGTACGACTGGCGTAACAGCCTGATCGCACTTGAGCTTATGCTCCGCCTTACTTCGGGGTACACCAGTCATATCAGCTGGTGTCCACGCAAAGATGTCAGCGTTTTTCTGCAGTAAGCGTTTGAGTAAGGTGCGGGTGGGATCAACGATTGTTGGTCCAATGGTAACGGCCTGGTCGGGGTATTTGCCATTGAAGGCCCATTTTTCTGGTTCGGTGATGGTTGGTTTAGCCATCTTTGGTTTGGGTTTAGATGAGACAGATGCGATGCATACCTGGGGAATGCCAGTGATCATCGCCACACCCTCAGCTGTTGGCCATCCCATCATGCCGTGGACTGAAGATACCATGGCGTTGAATCTTGCCATCCCGTCTCTCCCGAAGAGGATGTCGTATGTGTGGTGTGGCTTCCTCATCACGACGAAGTCCACATCCTCTGTGCGGGAGTGTTTTCCATCTGTAAGAGTGACGGGGAAAGATAGGATACCCAGGGGGGTTTCTGTACTGCCGTCAAACCCTTCCATTGAAGCGTAGACCGTTTCCAGGCGTTCTTTGTCTTCATCATCCAGCTTGTCAAAGAACTGCCTGTACATCACTGTTGACGAAGCGCCGTTGTCAACAAGAGTGCGGGAAGTGATGTAATGCCCCAGCTGGCTTTTGATGACGATGGGGCCTTCTTTGCTGGGGCCTCCTGGCACTCGCGGGAAGCGCACCTCAGCTTCCTTCCATGCGCATGGTTCTGTCGCTCGTCTTTTTCTTCCTGCGACTTTGCCATGGACCATGTTGATGCTGATGTCGACGGGCTTTCGTCCGTTACCTCTGTACCGGTTGTCATTTCTTCCTCCCTTCCTGATTGATGCCACGAGATGTGCAAGTCTTCCATCCTTCACAAATGTCTCAACAATATCCTTCAGGGATGTGCACTCTTCAGTACCATGACCCTTTGTCCCGTGGAAATCACAGGATTTTCTTTGATCCGCATTAGGTTTCTGCCGGATCAATGGGGCTTTTGGCCATGGCAATTTTTCCGTGGCAAATATCTCCGTGACGCTCTTGGTGAGTGGCGTCCACCGGTGTTTTCGGTTTGAAGGGTGTGTGTTGTCCCTTCCGCCAACAAGAGGGCGAGAGCTGGATGAGGTGTCAAAGTTTACCCTTGACTGCCAAATACCTAGCCGCCTCTTTTTGTTCTGCCGGGCGATCCTAACGTTGTTCTCCCTTGTCCTCTGCGTGTAGAGGTGAGTACTCTGGGGAAGATCTCTTCCCAGCTGCTTCTCTGTCTCGGCAAAGCGCTTGGCTGCCGTCATGATGGCATCCCATGTGGATGGCATGCCGTCCTTACCCGTTAATGTGCGGATAAGCTCTGGGTACTCGGCGCCCTGGATGAAAGCGGCGCGAACGAGATCTTCACTTACGTTGCCCAGACTCAGTTTCTTGGAGTTGAAGCGGGTGATGAAGTCTAGTAAAGATTCATCCTCCTCTCTCACGCAGTTGAGGATCGTCCACTGCTCTTCAGTGTACTTCCTCTGTTGGCTAAAGTGCTGGCTGAACTTGTTCTGAAAGTCCGCCCAGTCATATATGTGGTGGATCGGTAAACGATCGAACCATGCCCTGGCCGCTCCGACCAGAGTCATCTGGAACATGTAGCACCACGTGGGTTCCGTCCAGTTGCTGACGGTAGCCCCCGCAATGAACCTGTTCAAATGGTCGTCTGGGTCGGATAGACCATCATAAGTGCCAATGTTGGACATCTGTTTGGCACTTCTCGGGGCGATTGCTTCCGCAATGTCCCTTGCGAATTTTGATTTTCCTGCATTTGTAGCAGTTGGTCTAAAGGTTTTGGAGAAGTCACGCGGGTTTCTCTCCGCGATTGGTTGAAAAGCTTCCCCAAAATTCCTTTTTGGTTGGACGTCTGTTTCCTTACGCTTCCCTTTCGCCTTATGGCGAGGGTTCGCGTCGGTATCGGACTCCAACTCGTCTGAGTACTCGCAGTCACTGCTCATATTGAGGTGTTGGCGAGTACTGTCGAATTCGTCAGCCTGTTGAGCTGAACGCAAGCGTTCATCCAATTCGGCTTGGAATTCTCTTTGCCGTGCTTCGGCCCACGCCTTCACTTGATCTAGTGTTTGGCGAGGGGCCCTTGTTCGTTTTTCCAACTGGGTGTCGGTGAACCCCAGTGGAATATTTACTGCACTTGCTCCGGCCTTTGTGGTCGGAGTAGTGTTCGTAAGGATTGTATAACCGCCGGTGTTCCCCCCAGTTGCTGGGGTTGTTACCGGGGTTTCTTGGTCGGTTACTGGCCTTTGGACCGGAGTAACGTTAACCATTTCTTCAGAAATTGTGAAAAAACTAAAATAGTTCTAGCTTTTATGCACGGATGGCGCCAATGAAGAAACACTAAGTGAACCCTGGACAGATTATAGATAATCTAGACAGATTATAGATAATCTGGGGGTTAAGTAATGTTTCCCACGAATGAGATCTAACTGAGAAGGCTGTTCTTCAGGAGACCTGCAAAACAAACACCGTAAGCTCGTCACTGAGAAGGGGGGGTTCCTCCTTGTGACCACCCTCCGGCGTGAGAATCAGACTAGGTTGTTCTGAATATAAGTGTATATTAAGAGATTGCTAGATAACTGGGTAGCAGATGATCTTACCATTCCAAGATGTTGGAGTATTTATAGCCGAAGGTAGGTTAGAAGGTATAGCCGGCTGAATAGTATTCCTATTCTACCAACAGTGGACTATGCACAGGCCATACTGGTTGGTGGATAGGTTACGGCCAACAGTAACTATGTCGGCTGCACTATTCCTCCAACTGTAGATTATGCACGTCCTACCTACTGTGGATTATACGCAGGCCATGCTGGTTGGTGAATAGGTTACGGCCCACAGTAACACTATTTCACCAACTGTAGGCTGCGCATGCCCTGCAGTAAGGGTTGGTGAGTAGGCAGCGGCTAATAGTAACAAACAGTACTAGAGGGTGCTCCTCCTCGTACTGTTGTCGGTGAGCTGTCACCCTGTGATTGGCTCATGGGCTGTTCTGGTCAGATTGTCTGTCCTATCCATACCTTGGTAGGTATAGTACAGATCTTTCAGAATCATACGGACTGGCTCATTTTGGCGGGATTGTTCCCGTCTTGCTCATTCCTTCATGTGACTACTGAAGTATCTATTGTCTTGTGCGTGTAGCCCTGCTGTCTGCGGGTAGCCTTCCCTGATGGCTTGTATCCGCAACTGCGGGAACAAGCGGGGTACTTCACCATTGGGAGGCTTTCCCTGCGTGTACAGCTTGCGTACTGCGCGTAAGGTTCTCTGAGCATGGTGGGTCCTGCGGAAGCAGATGGCCTTTGCGCAGACATCCCTGTTCAAGGTGAGTCTTGCGGGACCAACTGGGCTCTGCTGGGACCTACCTCTTCACAAGGTTAAAAGAATGTCAAAATAAAAAATATATATTTTTCCAATATCAAACCGGTTAAACCGGGCGGATTTTTCCGGTCAGACTGGTGAACCGGTTCGAACCGGGCGGTTCTTTTAAGGAATGGGTGAACTGTCTAAACCGGAACCGGACCGGTCAGGGGACTCCCGGTTTGACCAGTCAGACCGGCCAAATCGGTCCATCTCTAAACCATTGATAAAAAGGGTATGAATTCAAAAATATTTCAAGAAAAGATTGCAAAAATTGTAAACAGCATTCTCATCTCATATTCTCCAATTGTTAAGTGAATAAAGTAGCTTAAAATGTCTTAAAATATACCCTCACTCTAATACGGTATCAAGCGTATGCGGGTCACTTTTTGAGTGTCAAATACACTAGAAAATTGAATATATATGTGAGCTTGTTTGGTTACTATTTTTATGGCTTGAATGAGTTATAGGCCGCAATTAGATTAAACCGGTAAACGTTTGAACCCGTCGGGTTAAAACAAACGGAAACACTTTAGCTAAGCTGATTTAATGAAGCTGACCATTTTGCCTTGGTCCTTGTTCTGTTCTTGGACATTTGGCCCGTCTTGTTTTAACAAAATGATGTTTGAAAAGTAAATTACGTATGCGTTTAGTTCCAAGTTCCAACTGGTTTATTGGAAATAAAGAATTTAAGTAAAATATCATTATCGAAGTGATAATTAAATGCACACATGTTAATATTTTTAATATCTAAATTTGAACTCCATAAATTAAATTTAATTTTATAAGTTCTATTTAATATGAAAATATATATGATTCAGTTCTAGAAACCAAAAGTAATATATCTTTATCGACCCTCATGTTATATATCTCTTTGTCTAGTATTTAAAACGACAATTAAAGTGGGTAATGCGTATACACAAAGAAGACAAAGTCCATCACATTATTCTCAGAATTATTGATCCCATTGTTTCAAATAATTAAAAACAAAAAAAAAATGTTTGTATCTAGTGTATTTAGTGTCTATAATATATAAAGAAATGTCAAATACACGTAATAATGAAATATTTAGATCATTCCAGTTTTATGTAGTATTTTACTATTTGTTTAAATAAGATTAAATATAAGTATATTCTTATATTTCTTAAAAATTATATATATTTTTTCTCATGTATATATGAACATTAAATGATTTTATCTATTAATCATGAAAAAATAAAACTATAGTAGTTGGTCTTCTGGAGTTCTGGTCTAATGACATAAGGGTAATGGTTAAGGCTTGGAATCTTAAGGTCTTAAATTTGAAACATGATTCAAAGAAGGTTTCTCACAGTGTTAGGTTTCTTTTGTTGATGGTGTTCTTGAGTGACTCAGTGTTGTATGTCAAGATCAATATATATGATTGACATCCCGTCTTAGAAAGACTCATCCGTGTATTGAAAGTGGTTCCAGATGCTGTTTAAAAAAAAAATACCTTAGTTCCATTAATAGATAACAAACCTTAAAGCAAAACATTTTCAGCATTTAAAGATTTACATGTAAACGTCATGTGATGAAACGAGAGATTGCAGGATGCTGTTCACAGTGTTTTAGAAATTGAGCAGGAACAAGTCCAACCGATTAAATTGAGAATAGTCATGATTATCACGTAGATTGCTTGCTAACAGACCATAAATGAACCGGTCGATTTTGATATACCAAACAAAATTGATGAAAAGTGGAGCAATTATTATAATATTTTTAATTTTATTGATTGTATTAAATTAAATATGAATCACGAAGAATAAATACCAGTCACCACTAAATATGAGTATGTACTTATACACGAAACAATCTTTCATCTTTGAACCCTTTTTGGAATGGATAGAACAATCCAACAAAACATAAATGAAATTTTGTGTTTATTAAGACAATTAACTTATTCGTCGTTGATTATAGGCGAACATAATCGAACATCTAAACATTATACGAAAATGAAATATCGGTTATGTTAATACAAGACGAAGACATGATAGAAACATATATTGTATTAATTTTGGATACATAAACATGAAAGATATAGTAAATCTTATAAACATATATTCAAATCTGGTTAGTTTAATTCTCTTTCTACAACCATTAGTTTTGGTCTGGTGATAAAATATGTGACTTACAACCAAATGGTAATGAGTTAGAGCATTCTCAGCCTTTTTCTTATAATTATGTGAAGGGGGTTTGTAAATTATATGGTATGGTTATGAGTAGATGAGAGAGAAAATGTTATAAGGGAAAGTTAAATTTGATGATTCACTATTCATACCTTATAATTTTTTAATATTTTCTAAAAGTGGTTGTGAGTGAAGGAAAAAGAAAAGATAATGATAAAAATATAAAAGGTATTATTTAATTAAACAAGAGAGAGAAAAAACAGTGATTTTTAGTGTAATATCTATAACTAGTTTTACAGCCCGTGTGACACACGGGGATAATTCAAATTATAAAATTATAAGTAAAACAAATAATTACATAGCATACATGAAAAAAAATTATTACGTCTATGCTTGTATCTATACAATGTGTACACAAATTGATTTTATTTATATCACAAAATGATTTTTTTTAAATGAACTTAATAAAAAAAATGTTCGTGCAAAATCGTACCCGAGAATGCTTCTTTCTATTGAAAAATTCATTATCGGTGTCATATATTTATAATTGAAAGAATTTTGGTTATGAACCAATTTCGAAAATAAGACTTCTAATACGATAGTAGTTCTAACCACTCAACCTAAATATAAAAGAGGCGTTACCTTTATTGATATATTTATCAATTTACTACCCATCAAAGGAAAGTATGATATTAAATTGTAGCAATGGATGTTCTTCAAGAACTATGTTTTTCTGAGCTACACCATAAAAAAGACTTTGATAAGTTTCAGATGGCTTCTCGACTTTGTCATAATGACAACATAAAAAATAACATGTTAACCCATTCAATTTTGTGAATATTTTGTTTCATTTTAGCATAGTTTTGCATTATATGCTTCTCATACAACGTTCTAATCACCATTGAAGGAAAACTTAATGTTAACATAAATATTTCAAATTTGATAAAAGTTAGAAGTATTGATAGGCATGGGGGTGGCATGTCGAAAGTGTTCGCAATATTTTCTTAAATTTTAATAGTTGGGGGAAAAACAGTCAATTTGTCAAATCCCGAACCTTTTAATTTTTTCAAAAAATGCCCTTAAAAATAAACTTGAAACCCGAATCATGTTTAAAATTCTAACTTTCATACTTTTGACATTTAAGTCAACACTTTGAACCCATAACAAATTTGACGATAAATCTATTTTGCATTCTCAAACTTTTAAAAATACTCAAAATTTCCATTTTTGACCATTAACAAATTTTGATTTAATTGTGGTTAACTTGTACCAAACAATCTATTTACCAACTTTTGACCCATAAAATCAAATTTAACTTCCACAAAAAACCCGAATCAATTTTCATTTGAGAAACATGATTTGTTGTTGATTTTTGGAATTCACTAAGTATTTTGAAATATATAGTAAAATAATATGTTAATATTTATATTTATAAATATATATATATATATATATATATATAGATATTATATAAATATAGTATAAAAGAAAAGTGAATAATTATTGATTTATCTACCTATTCTAATAAAAGAAAATAATTGTGCCGCATATCATCACCATGCTTCATCAAACAATTTTTTTCCCACCAAAACTCATTTACTTTTATATCTTATAGATATTTAATTATAATTAATATATATTTTCTATATATAAGTTAATCATAATAGGTTATTAGGTTATATCTAGATAAATCTTATATTTAAGTTCAAATTTCAGTTATAGAAGTCAACCTAAGTTTTTATATCATCTCCAAATTTAAGTCATTTTTATTTTATATAAAATCAAATTTATTTAATTGATATAATTTGTTTTAATAAACAAAAAGTTTAGTTTGTTAATAACATACAATAATCATATTACAATAGTAAAAAAATGAAAATATTATATTAAACAATATTTGATTTAAATAGTTTCATTTTGGGTTCTCATAGTGTTCCTTGGAATTTAACAATATTTATTTGATTTTATTTTCATTGCTTGGATTTTGAATATGTTTTGACAAGTTTGCTTATTATTTGATTCATATGATTATTAGGGGTTTTTTATATATCATTGAATTGATTCATACTTAATTCTCATCTTGAATGTGTTTTTATCTTAATTGAATGGTTTTATTGTCGTTTTTATATTGTGAAGTTGGGTTATGTTTCATTCTTAATGAACAAAATAAGCTAAGCTACATTTTTAACTAAAAGGAAACAAATCGAAAATAATCCAATATATGTATTTAAGTGTACAAGTATTTTAATGTTTTCTATGAAAAAAAAAATCTTACTTTCTTATAGGTTGTGATCCTATTTAGCACATTATTTACGAATATTATGGTATTTTTAAAATTTATTTGGTAGGTTCCATTAATTTTGATTTCAATGACATAGTTGGTATTTAGTTTTAAAATTTTAGTAATAAAATTAAGAAATACACATGTAATATATATATTTTTTCACATACATTATGTACTTATTGATTAACTTTATTTGTAGTTTTATTATTTGGATCATTCTGTGTCACACACGGGGTCTAAAACTAGTTACATATATTAGGATATATTAGTTTTGGAGTGAAAAAAATTGTGAGAGTTAACCAAAACATGACAAGTGTCCACATTTATTTTACTTTATTAGAATAGGTAGATATATATAAACAAAAACCCAAAAATCCTATGTGTCGTGATGTGGTCGCTCCCCCTTTTTTATGGAAGCCACTAGATTTCTTGATTTTTAAATGGAGACCTCTCATTGATTTAACCCAAGATCATGGGTATTGGTCTTACCAAAACTAGATAGCTCTTAAACGGGCTATAACATCTCATTAAATTAAAAATTAAACTTACCAATTATTTGATATGAAAATCCTACAAAATAGGAATATACTAAAATTTAATATCCAACTTAAAAAGAAAAAGATATAATTTATAATTAATAAACAATTTTATAGTAAAAAACATAAGTGGATCATGGGTCACCAAATCCAGATAGCTTTTAAACGGGTCATAACATATCATTTATTTATGAAACTCTTTCATCATCAAACCCTAAGTATATTATTAACTTTCTTACAATAAAGAAAATTAAAATCCAAAAAATAAATATTAAAAAAAATGTAAAACAATAATTCTCTTAAGTCATCAGATTGCTTTATTTGTAAATGAAGGTTTCTCACGCATTTGACTCGAATTCACGGGTAAAGGTCTCACCAAACCCAGATAGCTTTTAAACGGGTTATAACATCTCATTATATTAAAAATTAATCTCATAAAATATTTGATATGAAAATCCTATAAAATAGGGATATACTAAAAATTAATATCCTATTTTATTTTAAAAAAAGATATTATTTATAATTAAGAAACAATTTTATAATAAAGAGAATAAACGGGTAATTGGTATCACCAAACCCAGATAGCTTTTAAACCGGATTATAACATATCATTTATTTGTGAAACCATTTTATTATCAAAAATCAAGTATATTAATAATTAACTTACTTACAATAAATAAAATTAAAATCCATATTATACATATATAAATATTAAAAACGAATAATATAAAACAACACTCGTAATACGGAGAGTAAAATCTAGTTATGATATATATGGATATAAGGTAAAGAATGAGCTGAGAATGCTCTTACAGTACCTCCCCTAAGATATGAAGTAAAATAGTTGGAAATACATTTTAGCTATTAAAAAAAAGTTTAATTCTCTTTTGATATAGTTTTCTTAAAAATTTTTGGACGTAGAGTTTGTCACACAAATTAGGAAAAAACGATAGGGCGTCATAATGTCATCAAAGATACATTTATGAAACTATTTTAATTTATTACTTATAAAAATATAACAGAATAAGAAAACGGCTACTTTCCGGTCTCCAAAAAAAATCTTCATCACATTCCCGTACGCCGCCTCTAACAACCTCTATATATACCCTCCGACCACCTTCCCATTAACAAAATCTCCATTCTCACAAAAAATGTCTAAATTACTGCTATCAAGTTTCCTCCTAACACTAGCAATCTCACAATCCTTCTTACAAGGTACCAACAATTTCATTCATTCATCTATTTCACTTTTATTTCTTAACATAATTATAGCATTTAGATATTTGATTAATTTCAGGCGTAACTTCATCTGCCACATTTACATTCATAAACAAATGTGACCAAACCATCTGGCCCGGCATATTATCCAACGCCGGAATTGCACCTCTTCAACAGACAGGTTATTATTATTATTATTATTATTTTATTTTTTTTATTAATCATCAATTAAATATATATTCTTTTACATCAGACAAGCAGTTACGTTTTTAAATTGCAAAATCAAATCTTTTATAAATAATGTTATTTATTTATAAATAATCTTTTATTGTAATCGTTTGATTGTTTTTTTTATTATTAATTCAAAAAATTTCTTCATCCTAAAAAAATAATTTTATTTGATATCAGAGTTTTAACATAACAGGTTTTGTTTTATTAAAAGGCGAATCAAAAGTAATCGACGCGCCGGCATCTTGGGGCGGCCGGTTATGGGGCCGAACACACTGTTCCGAGGACTCAGCCGGCAAATTCACCTGCGCCACCGGCGACTGCGGATCCGGCAAACTAGAATGCGCCGGCGCCGGCGCCACACCTCCGGCCACCTTAGCGGAGTTCACCCTCGACGGCGACGGCGGTATGGACTTCTTTGACGTGAGTTTGGTTGACGGGTACAACCTCCCGTTGCTGGTGGCTCCGACGGGTGGGACTGGCCGGAATTGTACGTACACGGGGTGTATGGTGGATTTGAACGGTGGGTGTCCGGCGGCGTTGAAGGTGGTGGGTAGTGAGGGTGAAGGGGTGGCGTGTAAGAGCGCGTGTGAGGCGTTTGGGAATGAGGAGTATTGTTGTAGCGGCGCGTATGGTACACCGGATACGTGTAAGCCGTCGTCGTACTCGCAGATGTTTAAGATTGCGTGCCCACGCGCGTATAGTTATGCGTATGATGATAAGTCTAGTACGTTTACGTGTGACGGTGCTGATTATGTGGTCACATTTTGTCCGCCGGCGAGTAATAGGTAAAAATAGAAGGGATATGTTATTCGTACGCACGTTGTTTATTCACACACCCTACATACTGTCGTATAGGGGCTATATGATTGTATGAAACCCCTGTTAAAGGGGTGTGTGAATAACCAATGCCAAATAAAATAACGTAAAATCCTATTGTCGGTGACATGTGAAAAGATTGTTGTTTTGTTAAACATTTTGATGTTAAACTTGTTGGATCAAGTGTCATTAGTTGAAATAAAAATGACATACATACCCTTGCTAGCTTGTGAACCGGTTGATAACAGTTGAAACCGGTTTGAGTTCACGTGTTGATCTGGTTGTAATTAATTAGAACGAAAATGACATTCGTACCCTTGCTTGTGAACCGGTTATGGTTATCCATCCGTTTGAGTTTATGTGTTAAACCAATTATAATGGTCTAGTGTTCATTAGTTCATTACAAGATCTCTTCGTTGCTGGTTACAACTTGGGGTACGACTCATGTTTTTATTAAAAAAAAAAAACTCTATACATAAAAACCCAACAAATTATGATGATTTGAGTTATCGGACCCTACACTTGGCTGTAGCTAGTTTGATTGATTGGTTTAAATTTCTTAGATTTCATTTACCATGGTAAAAAACGGTTCAAATTTGCAATTTTAGATAAACAAAACTTAATTATTCAATATTTGATTGTAAAATAACCAGTTGTTTTGGTTTTAATTTGATGATAAAAACTTTTATTAAAATATTAACTTTGCTATTATTATTATTATTGTTATTTTTTAGAATGATGTTATTCTCATTTTAATGAAGTGATAAGATGGTTAATGTATAGATTGTAAAGAATTTGATAAAATTTGTAATTTTAGATAAACAAAACTTAATTATTCAATATTTGATTATAAAATAACCAGTTGTTTTGGTTTTAATTTGACGACAAAAACTTTTATTAAAATATTAATTTTGCTATTATTATTATTGTTATTTTTTAGAATGATGTTGTTCTCATTTTAATGAATTAATAAGATGGTTAATGTATAGATCGTAAAGAAGTTGATACATATGTGGTACTTAACTTGTAGCTGGGTAAAAAGGGCCCTGCTATGAATACCCAAACACCCCCCAAATATGCTCCTATATAGGGCTATATGGAACATATTGGGTCCCCCAGTATAACCCGATATGCCCCTTAGACTAAACGCTATGGGGCGCGGAAGGGGGGAAAAGGGGCATGGTGGGCTTCAAACACCGCTGGAGCCTTATAGCAGATAGCTTTATAGCTTTATATTAAGAAGTGTTTTAGCATAAAGGGGGTGTCACTAGAATTTAAAAAAAAAAAAGAAAAAAACAGAAGGAAACTAGGAAAGTTAATAATTACACCATTACCAACATTAATCTCTTTCACCCTAAACAGTCACACTAGATATTTTGCAACAGTCATGATTACTCAAAGGGTAAACTCGTCATTTCATGTCTAGATATTTACACCGGTGACAGCTTATTTATTTTACCTTTTATCCAACGGTAACTTTCTTTTCTTTTCAAGCTGGCACGTTTATTAACTGATAAAAAAGAGTTAATTGCCCGTTTGCCCCCTGTGGTTTGTCAAACTAGCACGTTTGCCCCCAGTGGTTCCGAAATAGCACCATTGCCCCCTGAGGTTGTTTTTTTAGTACCCGGGTGCCCCCAAACATGAACGTCCGTTAGTTTTCACCGTTTGGTGTCAGAAAGTTTAGGGTATTTTCGTCTTTTCACCGTTTATTATTATTATTATTATTATTATTATTATCCCTGCAACACTCTCCAGTGAACCAAACCCTAATCCACATCCCAAATTGCAAAACCCAAATTTGAGTAATAAGAAGGTGAAAACTGGTAATGAGGATGTGAAAATGACGAGTGAGGTGAAGAGAGTGGCGGAGATAGTGTTGGTGTTGGCGACGCTTGGGAAGATGAGAGGCGGAAGGAAGCCGAGTGCGGTGGAGGTGGAGATGATGGCGGAGGCGAGGGAGAAGTTGGCGGAGGTGTGTAAGGAGTTTAAAACTAACCGAATCCCGCTCAGGCATTTTATCAAACACTTGGCGCGCAAGCTCAACGCACCCGCATTTCACATATAAACAAATCAAGCAATTCTGTAAATACAAATCACTCCCAATTCCAGTCTTTTTGAACAACCCATGAACCTGCATCCCTTCTTTAACCAACCCCAACCACGAACACGCCTTCAACACCAAGGAAACCGTAAACTTATCGACACAACAACGGTTTTCGAGCATCAAACCCAAAACAACCACAGCTTGTTTCGGGTCATTCCCATGTGAAAAGCTCTTGATTACTGCATTCCACACAAATGGGTCCTGTGTATATAGCTTTCTTGGAACGAAATGGGCGAAGAATACGTATCGGGCGAATTGGATTAACGGGTTGTGTGGAGAATTGGCGAAATTGAGGATCAATTTGGTGGTTAAAGAAGGGCTTTTGATGAAGCCAGTAGTGAGTAATCGAGTGTGGATTTGGTTGATATCGAATTGGGTTTTGCAATTTGGGATGTGGATTAGGGTTTGGTGAATTGAGTTCCATGGCTGGTGGTTTGAATTGATGATGCAGCAGGTTACCATTTGGGGGTTTGGTTCACTGGAGAGTGTTGCAGGGATAATAATAATAATAATAATAATAATAATAATAATAAACGGTGAAAAGACGAAAATACCCTAAACTTTCTGACACCAAACGGTGAAAACTAACGGACGTTCATGTTTGGGGGCACCCGGGTACTAAAAAAACAACCTCAGGGGGCAATGGTGCTATTTCGGAACCACTGGGGGCAAACGTGCTAGTTTGACAAACCACAGGGGGCAAACGGGCAATTAACTCGATAAAAAATGTATCTTTGTGCATGTGTACAGCAAGAAATCAACGGAAGGTCAACAAACTCCGACAACGGCAACACCGGAGTTTAACGACGGCATGGTGTTCGAAGGTGCAGATGCGATGGTAAACAGCGGAGCTCCTCCACGGTACACCTACATTCATGCGGCAGTCATGGCAGTTGTTATGTTAGCTGCGTTTTTATAATATTTGGGTTGTGACAGACGTTGTTTCGGGCTCCAATCGTCTTGAAAGGCATTGCTTCTGGATCCGGATATGATCCGAATAGCATATTATCATCTATGAAGAGATATTTTAGATTGTATTGTCGATTTGTACGGACAAGATTGGAATTTCGTGGTTGATATTTTTTTAGTGATATTTAAATTCTTTGTGGTGTACTTGATGCAACATGTAACATACTCTATTTAGTGGGAAGATATATATTTAATGCAAGATAAATTTATTTATTTGATGAGTTTTAATTTATTAAATATTGATTTGATTGCTATATTTCCAGATTAAATCATGTATTTTTTTTTGGGTTGTATCTTTTGGTCGATATTAAAGCATGCTGATGACCAGAGCAAGCATGAACTAAATATTATGTATGATCATCTAAAGTAAATTGTATGGTCTATACACTATTCAGTATTTCAAGGCGTGAAGTTTAGACAAATCTGAAATTTCTTAAGGCACATAATAATAGAGAAAAGGTCAACATGAATCAATGGTTTTTTTTTTATCGGTAACGGTGATTGAGAGCTCTATGCAATCACGAGATTAATTATGCAAGTGGTATCATTCAATGTTATCAGATTATCGAAAGCCCAAAGCATGATTGATAGTATTTCATGTCCGTAATTTTTCTTGGCACCTAGAGGAAAATGGTTTTAAATGTATCCAGTTTGTTGTTGATTCTTCTTGCCCTCTTTAAATTTCGTAACACACGTTTTTACTAATGCATTGTCTTAAAGATAGTAGATTAGTGGATTACTTAAGAATGAAAACTATGATACGCATTGTTTCCATCATATAGCTACACCTTAGTCTTTAACAGGCATCCTAAGTGGGAAATACAAGATTACAGCATACCGATATGCTATTTCTCATTAAAATCAAAACGATTACAATGAAGTGGCAGGCGATGGGTAACAAACTGCGCCGCAACCCCCTAGCAAACAGGCAAACAAGATTACAAGCGTTTTGCTTGACATGTTATGATGACCAAACATCCTAGCTCACGAATAATCCCACCTATGCCCCGCTCATGAAGCAGGGGCGCGTGCTCCATGGGTATGGTTCCTACGTAGCCAAGTCCCTTTCATCCTCAGCTCATCGTTACACATCTCCTTAATTAATAATTAGGTGAAATTAGGTGTGCCCTCACTTTGGTGGTTTAAAACAATGTTTTAAAACGAGACATTGTTATAAGAAAAGTTATCTTGCTTTCACTTCAAATAAATCAAGAAACTGTCATCATTTTTTGCAAATACATAAATAATGCAATTCCTCATACGTAATTCAGTTTAAATGTTGCTCAAATCACACACATTAGTCTACATCCCAAAATACAAATATATAATTATTAATTTTGTTTTGAAAATGAAAGGATTTAGAAAGGGTCATGCTAGGGACACTTAAACACCCCATAATATGCCTCATATAGGGCTATACGAGGCGTATTGGGTCCCTAAATATGACCCAATATGCCCCTTATTATGGAATGAATTATATATATATCGATATCTCCAATTTTCAGCCCTATCAATAAAATAATTTAATTTGTGCAATATTTTGTACAAAAAATGTGTCAATTTGGAGTAATCAATCTAAAATAGACATATTTTAAATTCATTCAAAATTTTATTTTTTGTTTCAAGTTTATGAAATCAGATAAACCATAAAGAATGATAAAAAAGTAAATAAAAGTAAATAAAATGAAACTAATGAACCTTCAAATTGGAGGGTATTTTAGCAAAAAGAGAAGCGTCCCTAGAATTCCCGTTTAGAAAATAAAAGCCTAAAGCCCTAATATCATATCACTTACCCTAAAAACGTTGTGTCATTTAGAGTTTAGCCTACTGGCTCTAAGAACGTTGTGATTAGGCTGCGTGATATGGTTGGGGGCTTCGAAGCCCCTCCATAGCGCCACGTCAGCGCCACGTGGGCACTGGGGGCACGAGCCCCAGTGCATAATGCCCCTCTATGGTGAGGGGGCTTCGAAGCACAACCTTTTCTCTGTTTTTTTTAAACAAAAAAACCAATACAATAATATATAATAAAAAAATAAAAAAATACGATAATACTAAAAATACAAAATAAATTAAATAAAAAAAAACATATAAAAAAGCTATTTTTAGTCGTCGTCGTCCTCGCCGTCATCTTGCTTTTTACTCCAAAGATGTTCAACCAAATCCGATCGAAGGCTGAAATTCGTTTCCCTTTTCGTGTTTTTAATAAATTAGCAAGTTTCTCATCTTCGTTTAGTGTATAGATCGGCTCTAGCTCATCGTTGTAGTCGCCTTGGCAAACTGCTCTACCCGAGTCCTCCAATATCATATTATGCAAGATAATGCAAGTGTACATTATGTTTCTTAACTTATCCATTTGTATAAAACGTGCCGGTTGTCTAATGATAGACCAACGTTTCTTTAATACACCGAATGCCCTTTCGATGTCTTTTCTTGCCGACTTGTGTTTTTTCTTGAAATGCAGAAGTTTTTCATCAGTCGGACACGTAAAACTAAGAACCAACGTGGCCCGCTCCGGATAAAATACCATCGACTAAATAATATCCGTATTCGTAGTTGATATCGTTCGTGGAAAATGAGATGTCGGGTGAGACTCCGTTTGTGAGGCGGTCAAAAATAGGGGACGCATTAATCACAGCTACATCATTGTTTGCATCGGGCGTCCCAATAAACGCATGCCATATCCAAAGATCAAATGATGCAGCCGCCTCAAGAATAACTGTTGGGCCATCATGATCACCCCGATGGTATTGACCTTGCCAAGTAACAGGACAGGCTTCTCATTCCCAATTCATGCAATCGAGGCTACCAAGCATCCCGGGAAAACCGTGTCTTTGATGATGCACCTCATATATTTTTTGTACGTCGCTGTGAGTCGGCTTCCTCAAATATGTTTTATGATATAGTTGTGGAATACCTAAATTTAACAAATTTTATGAAATTCATGCTTAAAATGTTACGGTTTTGAAAGAAATAATTAGAATATTAATACTCACATTCGCAGAATGTGTGAAGCGCTTCACGAGCCACTGTCTCCGAAATCTGTAAGTACTCTTCCATGGTGTTGCTCGCAGTCCCGTACGCTAGTTGACGAATTGCCGCCGTGTATTTTTGCATTGTTGAATATCCCGGTTTACCTCTCGCGTCCGCCCGTTGTTGGAAAAATGCATAAACGCTTTCTAAATCACCAACTATTTGTAAAAATAGTTGGCGACTCATTCGAAAACGGCGCCGAAATCGTTCCAAATCAAAAGTCGCGTCCGGCGAAAAATAATCTTTCATCAACCGGTCATGTGCACCTACGCAATCCCGTTGAAGACGAGGCCGTTTTTTTAGTGGTTGTGAGCTTTCGCAATGCTGGACTACGAGTCGGGCAGCCTCTAGAACGACACTAAATATCGTTTCATCCTCTGAATCCAAATTGGAAATATCGTCGATATCGAGCTGGAAGTCGGGTGTGAAAGATGAGTCGGAAGACATATTTTGGGAGAGTTTTATAAAGTTTAAATAGAAGAATGAGATGTTTGTAGAGATTAGGTGAATGGCATGTGTATATATATATATATATAGTATTTTATATTATTTAATCTTTTTTTAAACGGTCTAATTTATAGCCGTTGGTGTTGGGCCCCCCACCGCGCCATCGTCCCCTCCACCCTTCCCCCTTCGCGCCCCACCTCACCGCGCCCCTCTATGGTGTTTGAAGCCTACCGCGCCCTTTCCCCCCTTTCGCGCCCCCATAGGGTTTAGTCTTAGGTGAATTTAGGTGTAGGCAATTTAAAGTTTAGCTTACTAGCTTGTGGGTTTGGTGGTGCACTTGTGCTTTGTGTCTTGTCTACTCAAATCAGGTCTTCACCAAGTGGATTAATTTCACCATCAATCACTTCAGCCTTTATTGTTTATGATAATAATAATAATCCAAACATCACATGTTAAAATCTTTTGGTTCCCGGTCCGTTCTTCATATTCATCTTTATAATTATACTAAAAATACTATATTTTCTTTCTCATTTTTAATTAAATAATATATTTTTATACTTTTATCATTATTTTTTCTCTCTTCTTTACTCACAACCACTTTAAAAAACATTATAAAATTATAGAGGTGAACACTGTATTTCTCCAAATTTAACCATGAACAGCAATATTTTCTTTCTCTTCCTATCACAACCATTTTTAACTATTTATAAAATATGGAGAACTCCCTCATATAATTTGAAGAACCCACTGGGAATGCTCTTAGAGCATTCTCATTCAATTCTCCATCTCCATCTTTATAATTACACTAAAAACACTATCTTTTCTCTCTCATTTTCAATTAAATAATACTTTTTTATACTTTTATCATTACCTATTATCTCTCATTCACTCACAACCACTTTCAAAAACATTAAAAATGACAAAATGGCAAAATACGTCATTTACGTTTAACCTGATTTTCATTAGACGTCCTTTAATGAAAGAAATAGCAAAATGCATAATTCATGTTTCAAATTTGTTTCATGTTACGTCCTTTGTCACTAATCTAGTTAAATTTTTTTATTAAATCTGATCATGTGCCTTGCACACGAGGGTATTTTTGTACATTTATACATAATTTATATAATTAAAACTAACAAATAAAATACACAAAGTGACAAAACTCTCTCTCTCTCTCTCTCTCTACCCACCATCCCCACCCTCCATCTTCATTCTCTCCATCCACAACCACCACCATTATCACCAACCATCGTTTCCGACAATCGTGTATATACACACAACTCAAACCAATACATACACTACCCCTCTCTCTCTCTCTGACCCTAATTTGATTTGTAAACCCTAATTTTGTGCTAATTTAAGGGGATTTGAACCACCGACGCCGCCATCTCACCGGCAACTTAGACCAGATCGGTAAACTAAAAGATTTGGCCTAAGGGTTTCCAGCGAGAAGCTTGTTTGCCAACCGACAAGGGTATCTCCGACCGAATGGTTCCGACGACAAATTCTTTTATCCGGCATACTCCAAAAATTTGCAAGTCCCGATGGATTAATTTCCAGGTTCCGATGGATTAATTATCCACTGATTTCTGGGTCTTCGGTGGCAAAACTTATTTAACTATCGATACTCCAACCAATTTACAGGTCCTAGTGGATTCAATTTGAAGGTTCGTTTTCCAGATTTGCAGTTCACAATCAAAGATAAGAAAAATGCTCCCTAATCTTGGCTTTAGAAGAAAAAGATTTGCACAAAAAAATTAAGGGATCTTAGGGGTGTCAGCGGCGATGGTAGTGGCGACCGAAGGTGGTGGTGGCTGCCGCTCGTAGTGGCAACCGGTGGTCGTGGTGGTGGCACAACGACTACAACCGCTGTGGTAGTTGCAAAGTGTGAGAGAGAGGGAGAGAGAGAGAGAGAGAATATATGAGAGAGATATATAGGCTAAGTATAAAATGAAAACCCACTTGAGTTGTGAAAACTCTAGAAACCCATTCTCAACCACATGTTTTTAATTAATGTTTAAATCTTGTGGTCCACAATTAAAGTGAATAAAAAATGTAAATATAAATATAACTTTTTCTCTCTCCTGAATAAATATATAAAAATTAGTAAAAAAATGTTAAAAAATAACAAAACATTTTTTTTCGATGTTTCGATGTTTTGTATTAAATGTTACAACATATATTACATGTAACAAAAAAAAAAACAAAAAAAACCGATGTTACATAGGTTTTCGCGGGTTTTCACAACTCAAGTGGGTTTTCATTTTAACCACCCGAGAGAAATATATATATATATATGAAGAAACACTAATCGACCCCGGGCAGATTACGGATAATCTGGGGGTTAAATAGATGTTTCCCACGAGGGTTAGGTCCGGCAAAGATGGTTCTTCTGATGACCTGCAAAACAGATACCGTGAGCTCGTCACTGAGAAGGGGAGGGTACCTCCTTGTGACCACCATCCGGCGTGAGAATCAGACTAGATTGCTCTTGAATATAAGTGTATATTAAGAGATTGCTAGAGAAGATAAGATAATGAGATGACAAGATAATGTGATGATAAGATAATGTGTCCATACCATTCCAAGGTGTTGGAGTATTTATAGCCGAATGTAGGTTTCCAAGAAGGTACAGCCGGCTGAATAGTATTCCTGTTCTGCCAACTGTGGGCTACGCACATGCCATGCTGGTGGTTGGTGGGTAGGCAGCGGCTGATAGTGACCAGGCCGGCTGTGTACTATTCCTTTTCCACCAACTGCAGGCTAGTACGTGCTACGACAGGTTGGTGAGTAGGCAGCGGCTGATAGTGACATTAAGTAATAGAGCATGCTGCTCGTTGTACTGTTGTCAGTGAGCTGTCGCAGCTTTGGTCTGATCTTTTCTCCATACCTCGTCAGGTACAGTACAAAAGATCCTCCAGTAGCGTACGGACTGGCTCATTTGGGCGGGAGTTTACCCGGCTTTGTGCGGGAGTATTCCCGGCTTTGTGCGGGAGTATTCCCGGCTTGCTCACTCCTTCTTCAGGTGACATTACTGAATTATTTAAGAGTTAAGTGCCTTGTGCGTGTAGCTTTGCTGCGCGGGTAGCCTTCCCTGATGGCTAGTATCCGTTGCTGCGGGAACAGGCGGAGTACGTCGACCATTGGGAGGCTTTTCCTGCGGGAACAGCTTGCGTACTGCGCGTAAGGACGTCACGTCTCTGAGCATGGTGGATCCTGCGGATCCAGTTGGTTTCTGCGCAGACGTCTCTCTTCAAGGTGTCTTGCGAGTTTAGCCTTTGCGCAGACGTCCCTGTTGAAGGTGAGTCTTGCGGGTTCAACTGCGCAGACGTCCCTCTTTGAGGTGAGTCTTGCGGGTCCAACTGGGCTCTGCTGGGACCTACCTCTTCAAGTCCCCCCAGTCCAATGTTCTTCTCTTGAATTGTTAATAAGTGAGGTGAACTTTTGGACTTAAGCAAAGGGTTTTGAAAAGGGTTTAGTTTTAAGGTTTTCCATGGGGATTCTTCCCGCGGAAGTCCTAATGTCACGTGCAGAAATTCCCGACTTTTCTGCTTAATGTTTGGGTATGAGGCGGGTAGGTCTGTAACCTCCTCGCAAGTCAGGAGCGTTGAGTTCCACTTGTGTAGATTCTCCATGAGTTTTTGGTAGTTTTGAAGATAGTGATCAATTATGTTAAACAACCAATTCCATCTTGGAGCTTCAAACAAACTAGTTCTCGACGTTCCCGCTATGCGGGGATGTTATTCCCGTTTCCGCAAGCATGGCCCAGAAGATCCTTATTGGTTTCAATTCCCTGCGGAGTGCTAGGTATGTGAAGGGTTTCGCCTTGACACTGTACCCGCACTTGTCTTATAGTTACTTTACTTCCAAGGTATTCCTGGCTTCAATTCCCTGCGGGTGCTAAGTATGTGAAGGGTTTTGCCTTGACACTGTACCCGCACCCATCTTATAGTTACTTGGTTGCCGAGGTATTTTTGGCTTCAATTCCCTGCAGGTGCTAAGTATGTGAAGGGTTTTGCCTTAACACTGTACTCGCACCTGTCTTATAGTTACTTGGTTGCCGAGGTATTCTTGGCTTCAATTCCTTGCAGGTGCTAAGTATGTGAAGGGTTTTGCCTTAACACTGTACTCGCACCTGTCTTATAGTTACTTGGTTGCCAAGGTAAGGGGTATAGTCCCGCTTACTTTTGAATCTTTTTGAATCTTTTTGAAATTCGAAGAGTTGGTGAAAGGATAAGAACAGTCCAAACTGTTGAAACGTCGTCCGACGGTTTCTTCTGACAGTGTCAGGACGTGCAGGAAGTTATGGCGACGTGACAGTATATGGTCATTCCAGACGCTTTTTCAGGCGCGTGGGCGCGAGTTTTCGGGCGCATGGCCGCGAAGTTTACGGCACGCGTCCTGTCAACAGCTGTTGCCAGCTTGCATATTCCACGTGTCATAGTTTCATTGCACCTGTGCTTTCCTCTCTCTTCCGCATTAAATTCATCGCATTCATTGCGATGAGTATATAAAGGGAGGAGAGGTTGCATCTCAACTCACAGTTTCACCTCTCTTCTTCTTCTAAACGATTTCCTGCGAATACTCTAACTTTTCTGTCGAGCATTCTCCTGAAATCGTTCTTCTTTACATTCAAAACATGTCTTCCGTTCATGATCTTGAGGCTACCGCCGAGGAGTCTGACGTGTATGCCGAGAATCCGTCGTCTACTTCTGATAAGGACGATAAGAGTACTGCTGGTGAGTGCCAGTGTGCTCTTACCGTCGACCTGTACCAGTACATTGTTAGGAAGTTCATGCTCGAGCCTTTCAAGCCTGAGTTTCCTAAGCCTCATCAGACGGTGTACGATGCCCCCAAGGGCAAGATAGGGGTGTATGCCGCATTCTTCGTTTATGGGAATTTCAGGTAGCCTTCCCTGATGGCTAGTATCCGTTGCTGCGGGAACAGGCGGAGTACGTCGACCATTGGGAGACTTTTCCTGCGGGAACAGCTTGCGTACTGCGCGTAAGGACGTCACGTCTCTGAGCATGGTGGGTCCTGCGGATCCAGTTGGTTTCTGCGCAGACGTCTCTCTTCAAGGTGTCTTGCGAGTTTAGCCTTTGCGCAGACGTCCCTGTTGAAGGTGAGTCTTGCGGGTTCAACTGCGCAGACGTCCCTCTTTGAGGTGAGTCTTGCGGGTCTAACTGGGCTCTGCTGGGACCTACCTCTTCAATATATATATATATATAAATATTTATTAATTTTTATTTTCTTTAATATTTTGATCAAGGCCCAAACTTTAAGTAATCTACACAAATAGTCCTTTAAGGAGTAAAAAGACGAACTTACCTCGCGTGCGTTGCACATGACTATATTTAACAAAAAAATTTAACTGGGTTAGTGACAAAGGACGTAACGTGAAACAAATTTGAAACATGAATTATGTCTTTTGCTATTTCTTTCATTAAAGGACGTCTAATGAAAATCAGGTCAAACGTAAAGAACGTCTTTTGCATTTTGTCTTAAAAAATTATAGAGATGAACAGTGCGCTTCTCTAAATTTAATCATGAACACTAACATTTTATCTCTCCTCCTCTCACAACCATTTTTAACGATCTCTAAAAAATGAAGAACCCCCTCACATAATTTGAAGAATCCATTGGGAATGCTCTTATCTATGGTCTTTTACTCTTTTTAACAACAAACCACCTCAATACGGTTGAATTTTTCTGAGATAAATTGTCAACCGTTCATAGTAATTTGACGTTAAAATTCTGGCTAGCTTACACAAGAACACTATCATAGGGGAAACCAACCACTAAAGGAAAATCTCATTAAGTCAGATTTCAAACTTAAGACCTCAAAATCTCAAACTTTAACTATCATTCCTATACTATTGGGTCGTAAATACATGTTCCCATGGCACAGTTTTTTGACCTCTAAAAACCATGTCTATTCATCATATTACCATTTACAATTTTTTTTTGTTATTTTAGCATTTGTCAAGCATGTTCTCAACCAATTAACCAAGTACTGAATTTGTAACTTGAAAATTTGACAAAACGTGTTGGTTTGAGAAGTTGTAACTTTAAAATTCTGGGTAACTTTATTAGATTGATAGTTTTCATGTAGGGATGGTAATGGGTCGGGTTTGGTCAGAGTATTGGTATTCTCACACCCGTATCCTTTTATAAATTTCAAGTCTCATATCCGGTCTATTACCCGTCGGGTATCGGGTATACCCGCTAGTTTTTGTTAGGATTTTCAAGTATATTTTTTTTTACCATTTTAGTTATCATATATATTTTTATTTATATATGAACTATTATTACAAATTAAAAATCTCATACCCAGCCCGTACCCGCGAATCATTTTTAAAACTAATTCCATATCTGGCCCAATACCCATCGAGCTTCGAATATACCTGTCCCGGATGCTTCGGGTTTCAGTTATACCCATCAGGCTCGGTTTATTTTTTCATCCCTACTTTCATGTAGCAACACATAAAAGGAGAGTCCCCCTTAATTTGTAATAGTATTGATCAAGCACTTCTACATTATTTCCAACTGTGTAGAAATAGAGAGTTATCTCAAGTGATTAGGGAACTCGGTTTCATTAAAATTAATTAATTACTTGAACAAACTTTATTTGTAATACAAAAATATTTGTACATTAAATTGAAAAATATAATTAAGAACGTGTGCTTATAAAAATCTATTGCTAGATAAAAAGAAAATTCAATGAGTTCGTTTCCAGTTTTAGCCAACTCGACGGGTTCGCTACCCACTCCAGCAAGCTCCATAGTTTGAGGTTTAGTTTTTGAAATCACCTAAACGCGTTTAGTAGTTTTCCAAGCCATCTATTTTTCTAATACAACATATCAGTATCAATGCCTTATCAGTTATCAAATCATATCCAAGCCAATTGGCATTCTAAAAAGTAAAAACTAGTTTATTATGAAAACGTGTTACAACCAAATTTTCAAACCAAAGTTTTTATTTAAGCAAACCAGCTTATGATATATCAATGTCACATATATTACATTTATTACGAATTAAACAAAATTCCTGGTGTATGGCGATATATAAATCTAAAGAATGACTATTTTTCTTAACGACCATTTGAATTGTTGATGAGCCACTCGAACCCAATATCTCCACCTATTTAAATTGAAGTCTTTGAGTGTCTCGAATGAATGGATATAGAGTTAACAATCCATTAAACAAGGTTAATTGGTTAACCAGATAACCAAGAAACCAAATCTTATATTACCGTTTTTCTTCATGTAGGTTACCAATCAACGAAATGTCATAATCATGCATTAGCTTAACCAACAAAACCACATTTTGGTTTGGTTAACCAACCTTGGGCCACCTATATGTCCACTACCACCCGGTGGTTTGTTAATGGTAGGGTAAATAATGATTACTAAGAAAAATAATATTTTCAAAACCAAAAATAAATTATAAGAGAGATTTTTTTTAATGGCGATATCCATTAGATGTTTGTCAAGAAAATGTTTGAATCTGAATCTCTTTGAAAACTTTCAGGTGTCTTTATCACTAGACCGTATTGTGATGGTTTTAATTATCATATAAATGGTAATTACCATCACATATGGTAATTGATATTTGTGAAGTGTCCTTATATTGGTACACCATCCTTCTCTAGTTCTCTTAGACACCGTACGACTCATATCACCCTAAATGTGGTGCATTACCTCAATCATTGTGACATTCCTCTGTCACAATTACACAAGTCAAACCGTCACATAAAACGGATATTGTACACTGTAGTCCTTCTCACTTTTACAGTATATTCCTCATCAAATCTCTTAAAACATTTCAACATCTTTATCGAGACACATGTTATTAAATTTTATAAAAAAAAAGAACTATCTAATGTTAGATGTTGAGGCTTCTAATAAAATATTAACACGCTCCACCGAATAAATATAACATATGCCATTATATCCGTATCATCTGCCACATAGTTATTAACAAAAACAATTTTTTAGGTGTTTTTATTTATTTAGAATTTGATGATTTGAATGCAAAACACAGGACGCAACCTTGAGGTGTGGTAGTCACCCAAAGTTATAAATTGTACTTAATATTTGTATAAAAACAATTAAAAAAAACAAAAAATACATATTGTGTTGTTAAACAAAATTTAAATCAATTTATAATATTTAAAAAATATATAAATATTTTTTTTAAAAGTAAGAATACGGCCTTATTAGGTTATATAATCACTTGATCAACAGAGATGTTTGATAACCCTGACACGGTGTCAAAACTTTGACGCCGGATATATCGTAATAAATCAAAACTTCGAAACAGAAAAATGCGTGATGTCCTAGATGCCATCTTCTTTTCAACATTGTATTAAAGGCACTCCATAGGCCGGGCTCAGTATAGAGACATTCTAAATAGGGTTGTAAATGAAATGAACCAAACCAAACGAAGCCTTAGAGCATTGTCATCCAACCCCTCATTTTATGTGAGAGGTGTTTTTATAATTTAGAGAGTGATTTTGGGTGTTGTAAGTGAAGAATTTTTATATTTTAGAAAAAACAGTGATTTTTCTGTATATTTGAAAAATTACTGTTCACCTCCTATAATTTTTTAATATTTTTTGAAAGTGGTTGTGAGTGAGGGAAAGAGAAAAGTTAGTGAAAAAGGTATAAAAGAGTATTATTTAATTGAAATAGAGAAAAAAATATAGTAAGTTTTAATGTAATTTTTAGCTTAGGAATAAAGAGTAGGATGGAAATGCTCTTATACACGTTCCTCCAAGCTTTCTCTTCAAAAGATAAAAAAAAATTAATAAATAAATCTAGCTAAAGGAAGTATCTAAGAAAAAGTACAGCCCAAACTTTTAGAATTTCTGTATGTAATGGCAAACGATGATGATGATAATAGAAAGTTTTAAATGCGAAGTTTAAAGATATTAGTACAACTAAAAAAATATTGTAAAGCTATGAAGTATACTCTAAAGTTTGACATAAGTTATGTTAAGATGACATGACACTTTAAATGTGCATTAGACCACTCCCCACTAGTGTTAAGTTTGTTAAAAAGGCCCATAAATTATGCTTTCTATGGGTTCAAAGGAACAATATGTATCAATTATGTATTGATTTGTTATTAATTATGGATTAAACAATTTCCTTTGGGTGAGATGGAGTGAGAGAGAAAAATGAATGATGTTGTGCTTATATGGAGTTAAGAGGGTTAAAGTATACTCCATGACCTAAGAGAAAGGTTATTAAAGTCATGATTTCTGGCTTAAAACTTTTTCACTAATTTATCTATTTAAAATATAATTAAACTGAATTTGAGTAAAAATCTTCAAGATTTTCTCGCACAATGAGTCCATGGCATCTTCAACGTAATCAAGCTGGACTAGGATTGATAGTGGTGAAGAGTGGGAGCCCAATAGCATTCCGTCTCTTAGACAGGCCTAAAATGTTTGAACTCGCAATAAGAGCCCAAATCAAGCCCATTTGAGAGGATACCTCTAGGAAAAGAAACCCTTTTCAAACTCGAAACCGTTGTGGAACCGAACCTAGCCGTTTTTCGGGCGGCTTGTGCATTTTGGGTTGGACACCGGACTGATTAAGAACTGACTTACAACGTCAGAAACCCTTGCCCCTACAACCTACAGGCCCATTGGAGACCATTAGACAACGACTAACGACTATAAGTCCGTGTCTTTACCTTTTTTTTAACTAAAAAAAGATTTTACCCCTATTTGTTAGTATAAAGGTATTACCCCGACTAGTTTCTTGCTAGTCGTGTTTCTAATAATTTTTCATTTAAAAAAAAACTCAATTAACCTCGCACATTATCAAGTTAGCTTCTAAAGTACTTTCATTGATTATACAAACACTTAAATCACTTTGAGAAGTTAATGGTCACCCTTTCCATATTTCAGTAAGGGAGCCAGATATTGTGGTGATCTCTACCAAGTTATAGAGAATATTGTACACAATGACCTCTACGTTATAGGAAAAAAAAAAAAAGCTTACTAAAGAACATTTCTTAGTTGGATCCTAATGAGTGGACACAGGGTGGATTTGTTAATATCCACACAAACCGCTACACGCTATTTTTGTGTCCCGATATTTTTCTTACTTGCTAACTTAGACAGGTCGCTATGGGCATCCTTTGGAGCGCGGAGGGCGGTGCACACCTCGAGGAGCGTGGTGGGTGGGGGCGTTGAAGGGACAATGGGCGTCGTTCTCTCCATCTCTCTCTCATATATATATATATGTGTGTGTGTGTGTGTATGTGTATATTGGGGTACCCAAGAGGCTTTAAACCATAGCGGGACGCTATGGAGAAGGGCTACGAAGTCCTATTTTCTATCGGCGATAACGTGGCACTGTGGAGGGGGGTCATGACCCTATCATAAAGAATAGTCTTATAGGCCCTCATGCAGTCATGCATAATAAGCATTATGAAAAGTTAATGTTAATTTATTTATTCTTGAACTTTTAACGCATTTTATATTTATGTATTTTGCTTATGTACATTACAATGTTGGGAATACTCTGGACTTCATTGATATCATAGCTAGTCTTCTACTTGCTTCATAAAGATCCATAGCTTGCAGCCAAGTACGTCCCCATGCATACCTCCCAAATCCACGAATTACTTTATACGTGTTCCACTCATCTCATGATTCAAGACCACCACAAGACTCTATACATCATTCTGAATTGATTTAGGTTCTATACTTCGATGTAGAGACAAAAGAGAAAAGTGTTAAAAAGAAGGGGGCACGTACAACAATGTCTAAGGAGGCAAGGAGACACTCTCACGTCCAAGTTAGTATATGTTTATGAGGATGTGTCAGATTCCAAATAAGCTCTATGTGGCTTCACACACCGGTGGTTATAAAATTATCTATCATCAAGGTATTGAAACCTGTTGGTTTTAGGCGCTAAATGATCTCCATCCCCGTCCTCCACTAGAGCACGAATGGTAAGTTGTCAATTAGGGGGGGGGGGGGAGGGGGGGGGGGGGGCTCATCGATGTCCACTAGTCAAGAGGGTGATATGAATAATGCTATAATGTTAGTATTAGTTACGGTAACAAATCCTTTATATATGAGTGTTAAGTTGCATATATTTATTTGATGATCATATAAATGAATCAATGTTGTAAAACTCCCGACTAGGCGGCCAAGTACTTCCCGATTACTCCCCGCCTAGATCGAGTACTCCCCGCCTCGACCGAGTACTCCCTAGGTATTTTCTGAATAATCGGACTACTCCCGAGTACTCGCGACTCCCCAGTCGACCGCCTAACGACTTTTACAATCTTGAAATGAATGTTTTGTATTTCATCAAAATTGGAGATTTTCTATACAAAATTGATGTTTTGTATCATAAGATAGAATGCTTTACCCCCCCCCCCCCCCCCCCCCCCCGGGAGGGGGTTCTTTTGAATAAAGGTGTGGTTTCATATATCGTAGACTAAAACAAAAATATGAAATTTGCTGGGCCTTGAAATATTAGCAAAATATGAAGAATTGAATAAATAAACAATTTATGATAGAACCGATGAACCAAGAGTTAATTGAATTAATATGTGAGATTTTGATATTGAAAAAAGTAAAAAATAAAATAAAACTCGATCTAACCATTTAATTCGGTTTGCCAATTCAACTTGCCCAACAATAAGCGTCTAGTTTAAGAAAATTTAGCCGACTGGCAGGCCAATTAGACGATCTTATTCAGTTTTGAAAACAAATACGTGTAAAACATTATTGTTGGAAATATAAAAACATAATATAGGGGAAAGTTAACGTACAAATGAAATTAACGTGCTAATTGTGAGAATCAAGTAGAGTAATTATATATATAAGTAGATGAAGAAACACTAGGTGAACCCACGGGCAGACTATAGATAATCTGGGGGTTAAGTAATGTTTCCCACGAGAATGAGGTCCAGCAGAGAAGGTTGTTCTTCAGGGGACCTGCAAAACAGACACCGTAAGCTCGTCACTGAGAAGGGGGGGGGGGTTCCTCCTTGTGACCACCCTCCGGCGTGAGAATCAGACTAGATTGCTCTGAATATAAGTGTATATTAAGAGATTGCTAGATAAGATTGAGATATCAGATGATGTCCTTACCATTCCAAGGTGTTGGAGTATTTATAGCCGAAGGTAGGTTTCCAAGCAGGTACAGCCGGCTGAATAGTATTCCTGTTCTACCAACAGTGGACTACGCACAGGCCATGCTGGTTGGTGGATAGGTTACGGCCAACAGTAATAAGGTCGGCTGTATACTGTTCCTTTACTGCCGGCTACGCACTGTTCCACCAACTGTAGGCTGCGCACGTCCCATCGTAAGGGTTGGTGAGTAGGCAGCGGCTAATAGTGACAAACAGTACTAGAGGGTGCTCCTCCTCGTATTGTTGTCGGTGAGCTGTCACCCTGTGATTAGTTCATGGGCTGCTCTGGTCAAATTGTCTGTTCCGCCCATACCTTAGTAGGTATAGTACGAAAGACCTTCCAGAAGCATACGGACTGGCTCATTTAGGCGGGAGTATTCCCGCCTTGCTCATTCCTTCATGTGACTACTGAAGTAACGAATGCCTTGTGCGTGTAGCCTTGCTGTTAGTGAGGGTAGCCTTCCCTGATGGCTTGTATCCGCAGCTGCGGGAACAGGCGGAGTACTTCACCACTGGGAGGCTTTCCCTGCGGGTACAGCTGGCGTACTGCGCGTAAGGTTCTTTGAGCATGGTGGGTCCTGCTGGAGCAGTTGGTCATTGCGCAGACGTCCCTGTTCAAGGTGAGTCTTGCGGGTCCAACTGGGCTCTGCTGGGACCTACCTCTTCAAGTCCCCCCAGTCCAATGTTCTTCTCATGAATTATTAATAAGTGAGGTGAACTTTTGGACTTAGCAAGGGGTTTTGAAAAGGGTTTAGTTTTTCGGTTTTCCGTGGTGATTCATCCCGCGGTTTTCCTGATGTCACGCAGAAATTCCCGACTTTTCTGCTTGATCTTTGGGTGTGAAGCGGGTAAGTTTGTAACCTCCTCGCACGTCAGGAGCGTTGAGTCCCACTTGTGTGGATTCTCCATGGGGTCTTGGTAGTTTTCAACATAGTGATCAATTATGCTAAAACCACCAATTCCATCTTGGAGTTTCAAACAATATAGTTCTCGACGTTCCCGTCGTGCGGGGATGTTATTCCCTTTTCCGCAAGCATGGCCCAGAAGATCCTTCTTGGTTTGAATTCCCTGCAGAGTGCTGAGTACGTGAAGGGTTTTGCCTTGACACTGTACCCGCACTCGTCTTACGGTTACTTTACTTCCAAGGTATTCCTGGCGTCAATTCCCTGCGGGTGCTAAGTATGTGAAGGGTTTTGCCTTGACACTGTACCCGCATCCGTCTAACGGTTACTTGGTTGCCAAGTTATTCTTGGCTTCAATTCCCTGCGGGTGCTAGGTACGTGAAGGGTTTTGCCTTAACACTGTACCCGCATCCGTCTTACGGTTACTTGGTTGCCAAGGTAAGGGGTATTTTCCCGCTTACGTTTGAATCTTTTTGAATTTTGAATTTTGAAATTCGAAGAGTTGGTGAAAGGATAAGAACAGTCCAAACCTCTGAAACGTCGTGCGACGGTTTCTTCTGACTGTGTCAGGACGTGCAGGAAGTTATGGTGACGTGACAGTACATGGTCATTCCAGACGCTTTTTCAGGCGCGTGGGCGCGATTTTTCGGGCGCGTGGCCGCGAAATTAATGGTATGCGTCCTGTCAACAGCTGTTGCCAGCTTGCTTTTTGCCACGTGTCATAGTTTCATTGCACCTTCGTTTTCTCTCTCTTCCGCATTAATTTCATCGCATTAATTGCGATTAGTATATAAAGGGGGAGATGGTTCTTTGTAATCCACACTTTCACTCTTCTCTTCATCTTCTTTGCGATTTCCGGCGAATACTAACCTTTTCAGGCAAGCATTCTCCCGAAATCGTTTTCTTCTTCTTTTACTAGATGTCTCGTGATCTCGAATCTACGGCTGATGATAAGAGTACTGCTGGCGAGTGCCAGTGTGCTCTGCCTGGCGACCTGTATCGGTACGTCGTCAGGAAGTTCATGCTCGTGTCTCTCGAGCCTGAGTTTCCTGAACCCCAGCAGACGGTGTACGATGCCCCCAGAGGCAAGGTCGGGGTTTATGCTGCATTCTTTGTCTATGGGAATCTTAGGTTCCCATTGACAAAGTTTGTTTACCGTGTCCTTGAGAGGCACGGTGTTCATTTGACCGAGTTGCACCCCATGGCGATCGCTAAGATTCGCCACTTTGAGTGGGTGTGCCGGATACTGGGCATTGAGCCCTATGTTGACCGCCTGATGACCTTCTACACTTGGAGGTGCATCCAGGGGTGGTACACGTTGACAACCCGGATTAAGGGTTTAAAGATCTGCGCGACCGAGCGCAGTCTTCGCTCGTGGAAGCGGGAGTTCTTTTTCATATCCGCTCGCGCCATCCCCATTGCCATGAAATTCAAGAACGGGCAAGCACTTCCCAGCCTTCACGCCTCCAGCTACCAGGAGGCGGAATGGTTTGCGAAGATATCTCGGGTCCAATCTCCGGTTTACCGGTTTGCGGAGTCCGGGATGGTGATGCTGGGGATGAGCCGGGTGTGGAAGGAGGCTGATGCGCGCAAGATTCCGATCGTCCTCGAATACGGTTCGAACTCTGTTCCTTACGGTATGCCTTTTTTCCTTTTGTTGATTTTGAATTTCTTCTAACTTCTTTCCTGTTTATTTCAGAGGGGAACGACTTGCAGTCGCTCCTGAACCCGCGGGAGGCTGACGGTCCCGCACGGATGGGTACTCGCGCTCTAGATGAGAACGAGTTGCCCATCCTAGAACAAACGGCGGATCGGTTCGTGGAGGTCTATCCGCTAGGCCATGAGATCCTTAGCGCCCGTCGGCCAGGTAAGGCCCTATTCGACCCTCGACCCCTCAATGTTGAAACCTCTGCTGGAATTCCTCTAATCGTATGTTCTGATGAGGAATCCGCAGATGGTCCTCCGTTGGTGCGGAAGAAGAAGGCTGCCGGCGGGAAGGGGAAGGAGAAGGTGGCCTCCACAGCCGATCCAGCGCCTCGGTCTGACTCGGAGACCGAGAGCGAAGAGGTGGCGGGGAATCCCGGTGGTGACAAGATCACCATTCCGGAGGCTGTGACAACTGTCACCGAAGAGCCCAGGGTGACAACGGTGACCGGCGTGAAGAGGCCGGCTCCATCGGGTTCATCCCCGCCCGTCCGTACTTTCAGGCTCAAGAAAACCCGTAAGTACAAATTTCCTTTAGCTTTTATCTTCATAGCTTAATATCATTTAACACTTTTCTTTGTGCAGGCGTGGATGTTCTTATTTGCTCTTTCCAACTCACCATTACCTTGCGGGTGTGCCACTGAGGTAAAGGTGTGGGTGATTTGAAGTTCTTTCAGCCACTGTTGTAGCTTCTTGTCAGCAAAGTTGGTGCCGTTATCGCTCACCAAATTCTGTGGAAGTCCAAAACGACAAATAATGAATTCCCAAATAAATTTTTTGATATGTTTCGCGGTTGTTTGGGCTAAAGGTTTTGCTTCTATCCACTTGGTGAAGTAGTCGATGGCTACCACTAGGAACTGAACATTTCCTGCTGCTGTAGGAAATGGGCCTGTCACATCGATGGCCCACTTCTGAAATGGCCATGAAGAAGTGACTGGAACAAGTTCATTCTTCGGGCGGTGCGTGTTGGGTGCGTAAAGCTGGCAAGACCTGCATTTTCTGATGTATGCCAGTGCATCCGTATGCATCCCCGGCCAAAAGTATCCCGCGTTGTTTAGCTTAGCTACAACAGCGCGGGGACCTGCGTGTACTCCACAGATGCCTTCGTGTACTTCCCTTAGGAGGTAGTCAGCATCTTGGTTGTCCACGCATCTTAAGAGTGGGCCAAGAAAGTTACGTCTGTAAAGGATGTCATCGATCAGTTGATAATTCAGTGCTTTACAGCGTAGTTTTCTTGCCTGTGTTTTGGACTCCGGTAGTGTACCTGCCGCAAGGTATTTTATTATTGGTGTCATCCACGTTTCCGTGCCGGTTTGGATGACACAAATTTCCTTGTGCGGGACCGAAGGTGTCTCGAGGAGTTCAATGCGGATATCCTTTCCTAAGTGGGTGAAGGCTAATGATGCAAGCTTGCTTAACGCATCCGCAGATTTGTTTTCACTTCGCTTGACGTGTATGACTTTGCAGTCGCCAATGAAGAAACACTAGGTGAACCCACGGGCAGATTATAGATAATCTGGGGGTTAAGTAATGTTTCCCACGAGAATGAGGTCCAGCAGAGAAGGTTGTTCTTCAGGGGACCTGCAAAACAGACACCGTAAGCTCGTCACTGAGAAGGGGGGGGGGTTCCTCCTTGTGATCACCCTCCGGCGTGAGAATCAGACTAGATTGCTCTGAATATAAGTGTATATTAAGAGATTGCTAGATAAGATTGAGATATCAGATGATGTCCTTACCATTCCAAGGTGTTGGAGTATTTATAGCCGAAGGTAGGTTTCCAAGCAGGTACAGCCGGCTGAATAGTATTCCTGTTCTACCAACAGTGGACTACGCACAGGCCATGCTGGTTGGTGGATAGGTTACGGCCAACAGTAATAAGGTCGGCTGTATACTGTTCCTTTACTGCCGGCTACGCACTGTTCCACCAACTGTAGGCTGCGCACGTCCCATCGTAAGGGTTGGTGAGTAGGCAGCGGCTAATAGTGACAAACAGTACTAGAGGGTGCTCCTCCTCGTATTGTTGTCGGTGAGCTGTCACCCTGTGATTAGTTCATGGGCTGCTCTGGTCAAATTGTCTGTTCCGCCCATACCTTAGTAGGTATAGTACGAAAGACCTTCCAGAAGCATACGGACTGGCTCATTTAGGCGGGAGTATTCCCGCCTTGCTCATTCCTTCATGTGACTACTGAAGTAACGAATGCCTTGTGCGTGTAGCCTTGCTGTTAGTGCGGGTAGCCTTCCCTGATGGCTTGTATCCGCAGCTGCGGGAACAGGCGGGGTACTTCACCACTGGGAGGCTTTCCCTGCGGGTACAGCTGGCGTACTGCGCGTAAGGTTCTTTGAGCATGGTGGGTCCTGCTGGAGCAGTTGGTCATTGCGCAGACGTCCCTGTTCAAGGTGAGTCTTGCGGGTCCAACTGGGCTCTGCTGGGACCTACCTCTTCAGTAGAGTAATTATGTAATTAAATCATAGAATAATTACATAATTAGTCTATGATGTAATTACATAATTACTCTACTTATATATATAATACTCTACTTGATTATCACAATTAGAACGTTAATTTCATTTGTATTTGATCCAAACCCCCGAACATTATTATTAGTTTTAATATCTAACTTATTTTTATATATTACGCTTAAAAAAGAAATTATGAGCATAACTTAGCCAAGAAGATTATGAAGAAAAGTAAATTTATTTATTTATTCATGTTAAAATGAAAACGGCATGGATCTGAAATTCTTCATGCAACTTTCTGAAAGGCCAACTAAGTTATGCATATAAATCATATCTAATGTATCATTCGCTCTTAATTCGTAGAAAACAGAGGCCACTCGATTTATCTATTTTTAGGGAAAAAACACCAAATTCTAAGTACAGTATATGATTTTTTGGAGTCAGATATACAGTTAGCAAAATTATAGACTGCACAATTAAAAAGGCATTAGCTTTTATAAAAGAGAAATTTACAAAAGAGACATTTACGTATATCTCTTTTCTAACATTTCTTATTACATATTTCTCTAATCTAATCTAACTTATTTAATTTAACTATACTATTAAAACAACACAAGTTATTCACATAACATTTAACTAGACACTCCACATAGGATGTCATATGTCATGCCACTGTTTCCTATTATATTATGACCCATGACCCGTTTTCTTATTATAATCCATGACCTGTAAGGCTTTATAAAATTTTGAAAAATATATTATTGTGTGATACGATTTTTGAACCTAAGACCTCATGTTTCAAACCAAATGTGCTTATCAACTCCACTAAAATGGTAATTGTGTTTGATTTCTTGGCTTAGCATATATAACTGCGATTTCTCTTCAAGTATAAAACCCAAATTATATTTAATTGTTAACATTTTCATAATTCACAATATGATATTGTCTTCTCATACCTCTTTCACACAACCATTTAAAATTGTTCATCGTTTCTCTCTTTATTTTAAAATATAAGATATTTTTATTTATTTTCTTTTACAGCAAAACCTTAGTCTTTGTAAATTTAGTTTTTAAATCTATTACAAATATCATTTTTATACACACAATATTTAATATAGCAATATCGGTATGATTGTTTAATTTGAAATAAATCAAACATCAAGATTTGGTTTTCAACTTAAATTATAGTGCATAATATATTAAAAACTTAATAAAAAAAAAAAGTCATACATAAAAATTATTATATGAAACAATTGAATTTATGTATTACATATAATAATTTTTATTTTTATTCTATTTTTCACTCGTATGAAACACGGGCTCTAACCTAGTACTAAATATTTAATTACGTATTTCCCCTCCCTAACCCTCATATATAACGTATCTCCACGTTTTATTAAATTTAACCAACTAAGTGACCATTTTACCTTTAATGAACTAATTTATATATTTAACTTTCTTAATAGTAATAATTACATATACCGTCAAATTAAACCCAAACCAAGTAGGATTAAGACGAACATATCTATTAAATACAGTTAGACTCAATTTTTTTAATCGTTAACAAATATAAAAAAGATATTTCTTTACATAGTTTATAAGTTCAATATTTCTAATATGAGTGACATATCAACAAATTACCGGTTAGAGAGCCCGCAATTAATTGGATTTAGGATTGGAGGGAAATCAAAAATTTATTTTGTTGTAAAGTGGGGGGAAACTCAATTGTCACGGTTCTTATAAACTAACCGCTCTAAAAAATAATTCATAAATAGAAAATGTGTGTGTATATATATATATAACATTGAATTTGCCTACAATCTGATTTCATCTGGTTTCATGTCTGTAACTGAAGATGTGGTCTGAAGGTCTGCAATATGAAAATATAATACTATTTGTTTTATAAATTGGATATCGCCTGCATAAGCTGAAAATTAGTTACCTATCATACATATCACAGTAGATAAAATTTATTTAACGTCTGTAGACTGCTAAACTAATTGGTGGTGGTGTACGAACTGTGAAAGTGGGTGGTTCTGGTCGATTAGTGGCAGACAATTGTGGTAGGCAGTGAACGGTGGGTGGTGGTGGTAGACGGTGGTGATGGACGGTTGTGGTGGTGGTGTGTGGTGGACGGTGGTAGTGGCAGACGGTGGGTGGTGGTGGTGGACGGTGATGGTGGTGGCACACGATGGGTGGTGGTGGTGTTGGACATTGGGTGTTGATAAGATGTGAAGAAGTATAAAGAAGTGTGTAAAGTTGAACAATAGCTTATTTTTTAAGACTATAAAAACATTTTTCAGATCCCTTTCTTCTAAAAAAACAAACAGTCTTCAGAAGCTTATATCTGCGTGCGCACAGATGTAAGCCCCTTGCAGACCTTTTTAGCAAAAACAAACAGAACCTAAATGTTTTTATGTTAAAATACACTACATATGATGAAGTGCTTAGTTTATGTGAATTTATATGTTTATATTGCTATTATTTCATTAACCCCGCCCGTTTAAAATATCCGTATTAACCGGGCCATGTCCTTGTTGGAAGGTTTCAACAACTTTTCCAATGAATAATTATTTTGAGTTTAATGGATGTATATTACATTAGGGTACATAATGAGTCAAGCCGTTCATGAACTACTTGATCTCGGATTGATAAAAGGCTCGAAACGAGTAGAGGTTTGCCGTTTTGAGCTCAAGTCGAGTTGCTCATGAGCTACTTGAGCGTAGATTGTTAAATAAATCAAAAAAAGTCGAGCCTCTTGCGGGCTAGTTGAAATTGGATAGATAAAAAGCTTAAATTGATAAAAAAAAAGTTGGAAATGAGTCGAGCCGCTCGCGAGCAACTTGAGCTCGGATAGATGAAAAACTTGTCACACCCCGACTTAGGGCCTAGGTGTGACATCTATAGTTGGTACCTGTTTTGTAAATATATCAGAGTTGCGGGTTATTAGCGGAAGTCTTTGGTTATAATAAAATATTAATTTATTTTGAAAACTTCTCGCATAATAAATATCCAAGTATTTGATTTACAGGGGGCGGTTAACATGCACTAATACACTATCGTACATTACGTAAGCGAGTATCCTGAACGTACAATTATACGCGATTAAATTTTTAAATACAACTATATGCCACTATATGCCAGTTATCAGAAGAGTATTTCCGTCCAAAAGATTTTCCGTCCAACTATACTCCTCAAATATATTTTGCAATTCCCCCAAATCCCTGTTCTTCAAAATTCCTGTAATTAAACGTATTAGACAAATTTTTGGATTTTGACAGCACTACATTGTTTTTGTGTCTTCAAAGTTTTTAACCGTACGTTATAGGTAGACGTTTATGTTTAAAGGAACGTATTAGGAGATTTTTAGTTGCATAAGCCGATTTGATTTTGTCTGTTTTTAGACGAACATATTAGTTCAACTGAGATGATGTAAAAAGCAGTATTGTTGATTTTTTTTTTAAAATAGAACGTATTAGAAAAACGTTTTAGCAAAGCGTATTAGAAAAAAATCAAATTGGAGTTTTATAAGATTTTATTAAATATTTTTTTAAACAGAACATGTTCGCAGAAGGTATTAGCAAAGAGTGTTAGATGAACCCAAATTGGATTGGTGATTGTTTGTTTCAGACTTTTTTTTAACAGAATGTATTAGTAGAACGTATAAGCAAAACGTATTAGCTTATATAGTTGTTTTTGTTAGTTTGATGCTTATATAGTTGTTTCAGACTTTTTTTTTAACATAACGTATTAGAAGAACGTATTAGCAAAACGTATTAGCGTATATGGTTGTTTTTGTTAGTCATATTAATATACAGACCTATGTCAATTTAGCACTTTCAATACTTGACTAATTCGTTTAAATTGTAATACATTCTTCTAATACGTTCTTAATACACTATTTATACGTTTTTCTAATACGTTCTTAATGCATTCTTAACTAACTATTTCAATCATTATACGTTTTTCTAATGCGTTCAGTTAATACGTTCTGAATTCTTTACACACCTATTTAAAACTAATTCGTTCAATTCTAATACACACAGCTAATACGCTCTTCATACTATCGAACCAACAGATTAGCGATTACCAGATTTTTTCAGCTAATTATAGGAATGCATCGCGTTCGACAGAATGATAATCAAAATTGCCAAATCGCCAAAATTGTAATCTCAATTACTCAACAAAAACGGTTTATGGGTTTTGATATAAAACAGAGTATAATAAAAACCGTTTCTAAAATTAGTAGCGGGATTGAATTTTTAAACGATGTTAAATGAAAATTATATCCTTATGTTAAGTTACAATATCAGATTGTTAAAAGTTACGATCTACGTTCAGGATACTCACGTACCTAATGTACGATAAAGGATTATTGTATTGGATCCTTTATCTTGATTTACAACCTTGTTTAATCTTGATTATTTTATTTTAATGATTTTAAAAAAAAACCGAGTCATCTACATAAGTGAGCTTCTAACTTCATGAGTGACTCTTATTCCTTGTTATATGTTCTATACTTGCTTTCCTATAATGTGGGGGAAAAATACGTCAGCGATATGCTGGTGATTCGTTGACTCTAAAAATATTTAATAAATCTTTGACTGTCAAGATAGTTTTCTTGAACAATCTCAGCATAAACGTCTCTTATTTCTGGGAACTTGTGCCATTTGCCATATACACACAATTACGGTTCTTCGGGAACTGATGCCCATTGGAGAACTTTGGTTATGACTGTTTAGCCTGCAGCCACGTAGCCTTGATTGAAAGGCTAGACAGATATGTTTGGATCCAGGTACATGTGTACTCGGTCTAAGTTGCTTTTATTTTCTATCTTGTGACCTAGGGATCACGTAATCTCGTAAATTTAGAGATCACGTAATCTCAGATAAACATTTGACTGACTTGTTAAGATAAACAACCCATTTACCTTAATGACTGACTGTAAAAGGTTTAACATATTCACCTGTGATTGTCTTTTCTGAATGATGTGGTGATCTCGTTTGAAAACCTTTATGAATGATGATTGACCTATAAAATAGGTTTATAAATATTTGGATCGTCTCTTGATCCAGTTACAGACCTTTAGTTTGATTTTGATAGCTTTAAACCTTGACTGATCATTTGTTTGAATAAAATATTTAGGCCCGTAATCCTTTCATTTATTTACAAATCATGTGCTGAGTTTCTTCTTCATGAAGTAACATATATCATAAAGCCAACAATAAAGGTTTTCAATATGATATCATATTGGGACTGATTCCCAATATGGAGGGTCTTTCAATATGATATCAACTGATCTTAATGTTGGTGTGGAAATCCAACACAAGATGATACAAGAATAAGTATAAAAAACTCAAAATATTGCTTTAAAACACATGTTATGATTAACGTCAGCTGCTTAAGCATAATGTTTACAATACTCGTCTAATGTATCTATGATACTAGACGGCCAAAATCACACACGTCAACCACACCTAAACCCTATACAAGATATCTATAAATAGGGTAGCCAACATACCAGCCCAACAAAAGCCCAAAGCCCAACAATCAACAAAAACATGAAACCGGCTTACTACAAAACATGAAACCGGGATTAACTAAGTGCAAACCATCAAGTATAGACCCAACAATCTCCCCCTTGGTTTGTAGCTTAGTTGTCTAATCATACTCCATAATTTCAACATCAGCATCCTTTAGGTCGCCTGCCCAATAACCAGTTCTGATAATGGAAGCCACCATTCTTGTGTATTCTTTTGCAGCGGCCTCAAAGAGTGGATCAGCAATGATTTGAAATTTGCTGAGGGTCTTGATATCTTGTTCTCCAAGCTTGAGCAAATCCCTTGGATCGACAAATCTGTATTGCCCCTTACCTTTCTGCAACCGTATGATAACAGTAGCAGACATACTATCGAACGTCCAGAATCTCATGTTCTCCAAGGTTCCATTAGGTACAGGAATATGAGTAGCCTTCTTTGTTGCAGGCCACATCACGTTTATCATAGTTTTTCCCGTCTTGGGATCTTTTACACCTTTGGCCTTTTTCAAAAATGATTCGGCAGTGGTCATCTTCGGAAAGCCTCTATCCACTTGGCTTCTGAGAAAATTCCAGAAATTAGTTCCTCTCTTATCATTGGTTGGATTGTGGAATGATGCATTGATGAGGTCACTAAGATCCACTTTTGTCCAAGACCCAAAATCTTTCATCCGCTTGTAGTATTTGGTGTTCCCAGATCTTTGTTTAACCCACCACATGTTCTTTTCAGCATCAAATCCCCAAGACATAACTCCAGAACGATCACCATATTTATCTGAAAAATCCTTGTTAAAAGTAATAACAAATCTATTGGGATGATCGGAGGATTCAACATTCTGATTTGAGTTCTTCATAATCATAATCTTCTTTTGGAGTCGATCCGATCTCTCATTTGTCATTGGAGGTGCAGACATGTATTGCTTCAATGTCTCGGATTCATCTATGTTTTCAACAGAATGACCACCAGAAATGTCACCTTGATCTGTATTGGGAGTTGTTGAAGTGACATCAGCACCACTCTTGAAATCATCTCCAAATTTCTGAACAAGTTTTTGTTGAAGATCAAGATATATAGCAGTTAGTTCTCCCATACTAGACTCAAGCTCTTTAATCTTGGAACCTTTGTCTATTGGTTCAGCTTCCAATGCAATCCCTTTCCCTTATTCTTGAAAAATTGTTCCTGTATAGCAAGAATATAGGCAACCTTCTCGGAAACACTGGAGCTTGACTGACCCTGATTGGCGGGGTCGGATGATCCAGATGGAATATCAACATGTGGAATATCGGCCTCAAAATCAAACTCTTGAGTAATATCATCAAATGTTTGTTCCTGGGTCTGAAACTCAGCAGTTGATTGAGTGAAGTCATTGTGAATCTTAGGAACTGCTGACTCTTGTGGTTGTTGTTGGTGTTGCAGATTCATGAATCAGAACGCCTGATCTTGGATCTCTTTTCCTTCTTTTTCGTGGAACTAGATCAGCATCTGAATCTTCTGGCATATTTTCATCTTGGTTTTCAGCAACTGTCTGAGGAGGCTTCAAAGCAGTTGATTGAAGTAATTCTTTAAATTTCTCAAACTCTAGTAACTGTTCAGCAGACGAAGCAGTCTCCGTTATACGGTGTTCAGACTCTAATTGTTGTACGAGAGTCTCCTCATCTTCATCATCAGAAATAATTTCAAGAACGACAGTACGCCTCTGAACTGGTGCCACATGCTCTTCAGCAACCTGAGCTGTCATCGGGACATTCTCTGTTTCAGCAAAGTGGCCGAACTTAATTAGCCCATGAATGCCTTGATAGACGACCTTTGCTCATTTTCTTGATTGCTTCATCAACCCAAAGGTATTTGGTCCCAGTGACTTCATATCCAGTGTCTCAACAGATTTAACAAGATCAATGTAATGTGAATCAAAAATCATCTGTAGAAATCGAGGATACATAAGAAACATCTCTTTCTTCTTTCCCTTCAGATTGCTCACCATCTCATCAAAAACGAACTTGGAATAATTGTAATTCCAATCCATGATCAGAGCAACAATAGCTAACATCTGCGTGTGGGAGATCTCATCTGAACCTCCTTTTCGTCCCGACACACATGTAAAGAATGTGTGTATTAGAAATCTACAGTATGGGTGAAACAACTTCTTGACTGCAGGAGGATAGGATCCTTCGTAGCCCATTCTTGTAAGGACCTCAGAAATAACAGCAATTGAATACTCTGTTGGGTAATCAGGTTGATCTCCAAATAAGAGCACTTATCGTATAATAGCCTCTGTGATGACGACCGGCTGTTTCTGTACTTTGGAATCAATACACACAACTCCACCTGGTCCTCGCTGGTTGATTGATGCATTATTCCAAAAGTCCGTGATCATTCTCTTGCAAATGACAAGACTTTCTCGCAAGGCGTGGGAAATCCTGCAAGTATTGAGGCCAACGATCATGGACTTGAACTCCTTGTATGCTGGAGGGGGTTCAAACAAGTATCCAGCTATATTGTGAGTATCAACGAACTTTAAAGGAGCTTGATCAGCCATTTCTGCAACAAACGGGCTAAAATACCCAAGTAAAACGTGAGTAATCATCAGTGATAACCAAACAATAAGAGCTGCGAGAAAGACTTAAGACATGAACTGGATCAAAAAGATCCATATGCAATAGCTGAAAAACTGATGAGATGGTATTAATCAGTTTTGGCTTGTGAGATTTTCGATAATGCTTGCCCAGAGCACAGGCCACACAATTTTCAATGGTAACAAAATCTTTAACGGGTAATCCACGCACCAAATCATTTTTAGCAAGACGATTCAGATTTTTCATATTAGCATGACCTAGACGACGATGCCAAAGCATTGCATTATGTTCAGACACTTTGAGAACAAACAGGTTATTTCATCAGGAACATTTTTGTTCATGTCGATCACAAAAGCATTATCTTTTCTTTGTGATCGAACAAGAATCCAGTCTTCAGGTATAATGATACCTGGTTTCAAAATCAAACACTCCCTTTTTGTAAAATGAGTTGAAAACCCTTTATCACAGATTTGTGACACGCTCAACAAACTATGCTTCAGCTCTGGAACAAAATTAACATTCTCAAATTTCAGAACACCGTTACTTACAGTACCCTTCTGTGTGATCTTCCCTTTTTCTCCACCTGCAAAGGACACATACCCACCATTAAAAGTTTGAATGTCGTGTAGCTGGAAAATGTCTCTTGTCATGTGCCTGGAATAGCCACTATCAACATACCAAGGTCTGATGATATTCCTCCATAGCTGCTCCTGCACAAAGTGCGGGATTAATTAGATTTTGGCACCCAGTCCATAGTGACACTGGTTACTCCTGAGTTGTCTACCCTGGTTACGGGCTGCCATGACATATCTTCTCGATTATCTAAATAGAAGAAGAAACCTTCTTTACCGGAGACTTAGGCATCCATTTATATTTACCATTGAAAGATTTAATGTTGTTTGTACGAATGGATGGTTCAATCTCTGGTTTGCGTGTAGAGGGAACAAATGAATTTGTTCTCCCGACAGGAAGAGGCTTAGAAATAGAATTCGTTTTTGAACTAGAAACATAGTTTATATTCCTTTTACTAGACTTGTTAGGCTTGGTCTGATGAGGACTAAACCTACCAGTTTTGTTCCTGTTCCGATCACCGTCAGAAGGATTTGCCTTGTGATACCAAAAATTTCGTCGATAGGTATTACGAGGCATATTCCTCTGGTAAAATCCATAGTAAGGCACATATGGACGATGTGGACAGTTTCTAGCAATATGACCAGGAACTCCACAGTTAAAACAAGTTTGACGTTTTACATAAAAATCATTATGGTGAACCTTTTCTCTTGACCTATTGTGTGGGTCAGTACGTTTAGCTTGATATTTATCTTTTGACACATTGTTCGGTTCGACCCCCTTTAGTTCATTTGAGCATCCCTCTTTAATGAACTTGGGTGGTGAGCAGTTTTTAGTTAAACTTTTATTTTTAGTTTTCTTATCAAAACCCACATCATCAGATTTCACAGTTTTAACAGAATCAACCACACAATTGTCTTTGCCCTTAACACCAGAGCCCACACAAACCGACGACATAACAGAATTCAAAACAGGCAGTTTCAAAGAAACATTAGAGTTAATGTCTTTATTAAACGAAATACAAGAGTCATCATCCTCATCAATCCAATCCTCAACAACTACTTTCTCTGCACATGAAGTAAACACGTTAGAATCGTTCACTCCTGAAGTTGATACATCTGTATTCACAAGATCAGACTTGTCATTCTTATCTTGTTTACCGTACTTCATGCCCTGTACCTTTTCTTCTTATTCTTTGGTGACAGAAAGTTGAACATAGTTGTTATTGTAAGGTGGGGGTACCTGACTATAACCTATACCCCTACCTTCGTTTTCTTTCCACCATAGCTGATTATCAATCATTGAGCTAACTATTTTACTGGAACCCTCGAATTTTTTAAAATCAAGCTCAGCTCTTTCAAATTTAGAAGTTAAATTCAAAATTTCAATTTTAGAGGCTTCCAGTTTAGCGGTTAATTCAGCAATCTCCTGCTTGGCATCTAGATGGTGACAACACTTTATGCTGAATTCATATTTAAGCTTAGAAAAATCCTTTTGATTTGCTTCAATTTTATCAAAAAAGGCTTTTTCATTTTTCTTAAGTTTAAAGTTTTCAGATTTCACTCTCCATATCTCTAAGCAAGTTATCATTGTGGAGTTTGTATAAATTAATTTTATCAACACAATCTTGAGAGCATGGTTGAAAAATTACCTCAGATGAGCTGGAAGAAGTGAAGCCCATGAACGCAAATTGAAGTTCCCTGATCTGCTCCTCAGCAGCATGTTCTTCCTCAGCATTCTCAACGTGAGCATAATTGGCAGTCTGATTGCCAATGTTGAGAGCATCCATCTGATCATCCCAAGAAAATTGTTGAGCAACCAAACCTCTTTCACCATTTCCCGAGCTCCCCCCAACTTCTCCTCTAACATTTCCCACTGGAACCAGCGCCCTTTCGGTGTTTCCTTCCTTTGCTGGGTTGGTACATTCATGAGCAAAATGACCCGGCTTGTGACAGTTGTAGCATCTTAGAGTATCCTTGTTAAAACCCACCTTCTGGTTGTTTGGCATATTCCAATTGTTCCTCCCCGTTCTCTTAGTGAACTTCTTGGCCCGAAATACTGCCATGGCGATTTGCCAAGAGATATCCATTTCTTCAACATCATCTGGATGGATTTGATCAAGCTCAGCAGCAACTACCGGTTGAACCAAATCTCCAGCCAGGAATGCATCGTAGCAGTTCATGAATCCTGCCATTAAAGCTATGTTCTCTTGAGTTTCCTTTGGGATAGAGGGAATCTGACTGGAATTCTGATTGGGAGCAGCACCAGATGATTGAGGTTGACCACTTTGAGCAGGTTTAGTGAAGAAAACTGGAGCTGGTTGAGATGGGATGGAGGACGGTTGGCTCTGAGTGGACTTGAACATTTGGAAGTTTCCTTGAGGTGGAAGTTGCTGAGTGGCTTTAAACATAGACAAGCTGTCTTGTGAGATAAGGGCATTGTTGGAAGCGACGTTGTAACCAGCAGCACTGTAGGAGTTTGCATGGTTTATTGCACGTTGCTTGTCATCCATGTCACATGCCTTAATTGTGGCCATCATCTCAGAGATAGACATCCTGTTGAGATCTTTTGTCTTCTTGATAACCGCAACATTCATATCCCAGCTTTTGGGCAATGAGTTCACCAACTTGTTGTTTATCTCAGATGTTGCTAGATAGATGCTTGCGGATCTCATCTTAGTCACAAGAGCAATGAATCTTTGAAGTTGTGTTTCCAGCGATTCTCCCAACACATGATTGAACATATTGAATTTCTGTCGCAGCAAATCTTGGCGACTTCTCTTCATGTCTTCATTTCCTTCATACACTTCAATTAACGCCTCCCACAACTCCTTAGCAGATTGAAGTTCTCTAAAACTTAAAGCAATCTCAGGTGAGAGAGCCATAGTTAAGGTTGATAGGGCCTTTTCATCCTCTTCAACTTTAGCAAAATCATCATCATCATACATTGCAACAGGCTTCACAACAATTTCAGTTGAATTCTCACGTTGATACGTGATGATTTGAGGTCCCCTAACTATGCTTCTCCAGATCTTAGCATCTTTCATCTTAACATACTTCTCGAATCGAAATTTCCACTCACTGAATCCCTCATGTGACAGTAGACGAGGCACACGAGTGGTCGTCCCCATTATGGAATCTAGTTCTTGATGGAGTGAAGCATTTGATGACACATTACTGTTGGTTAACTGTTCCATTTTATAAAAAATTTATTAATCAGGTCCAACTAGGTTCTCGGTTCGGTTTCTGACCGAAAACAAGCTTCAACCGAATACTGCAAATGTTGACTGAAAAACTGCAAGATTTGACCGATAATCACCAAGAATACTATTTCTTGACCGAAGACACTGATGTTACGCCGAAAACCCTTGTTTAGAAGCCGAGAACTGCCAAAATCACCCGAGAACTGAATTATGGAATAAGATTAGCAACCAACTGAATTCCGTGAATTACGGGATTCAAATTTGTTTCCAGATTAGCCAAATCTCTATCCAAAATAATCTTTTCTTCTACGATTGGTAAAATCGCCGGAGAATCACCAAACACCACCAAACGAATAACTCTTGAATCCGTTGATATCACAATGATGAGCCTGAATAGGTCTAAGGCTCTGATACCAATTGTAAGTCCCGTGGAGGATCTTTCAATATGATATCAACTGATCTTAATGTTGGTGCGGAAATTCAACACAAGTTGATACAAGAATAAGTATAAAGAACTCAAAAGATTGCTTCAAAACACACGTTATGATTAACGTTGGGTGCTTAAGCACAATGTTTACAATACTCGTCTAATGTATCTATGATACTAGACGGCCAAAATCACACATGTCAACCACACCTAAACCCTATACATGATATCTATAAATAGGGTAGCCAACATACCAGCCCAACAAAAGCCCAAAGCCCACCGAGAACCATAAGGTTCTCGGCTTACATACAAAACATGAAACCGGGATTAACTAAGTGCAAACCATCAAGTATAGACCCAAAAGATTTTTAAATCCATTTTCAATATGTAACACCCTAGGAAAATATCACATCGGCCGTGGGCAGGAGAGATACTTGGTTCATAAGTAAATGTCTTGCCTCTTAAATCATCAACGTTTTTTGGGCTTAATGTTAGTGGACAATAGGAGAGCTCCACAGTTAAGTGTGGGCTCAGATGGAAGTAGTACTAGGATGGGTGAGCTCCTGGGAAGTCTCTACCGGGGCAACCAAAAACAAATTTGTGAGCTCTTCGTGGGCAAAACGAACAATATTGGTGGTGCAAGAGGATGGATGTTACATTACTATATGGTACAATCATATTCCAAGAAAGATCAACATTTGTGCTTGGAGGGTTTTACTGGATCGGCCTCCTACCCGTTCCAATGTTGTTGACAGAAATTATTATGTCCCTATAGTTCTTTGTTCGGTTTGCAATCTTTGGCACGAGTCGAGTAATCACATCTTTGGTGATTGACCTTCTAACCTTGGGATCTTGTGCAAATTGTTGCTTGGCTGGGAATTGTGTTGCCGGTGGATCAAGCTCTTTTTTTTATTATAACTAATTAGCTTGGTTTAGTTCACCCGGTGCCTTCTAAAATAGATTTAGCGTGATCAGTTATTTTTATCACTTGGTGGATTACTTGGAGGATGAGAAATGACATTGTCTTCCAACCAATAGGAATCAAGGAGGGACTTTATAACGGCATTGTTCAACTTATTTCTTTTTGGTATTATGGTCATTCTAGACTTCTAGTAAATGATGTGTTACTTGAACCGACTGGATGATGAATCCCCTAATGTACTTGTAACGGTCTTTCTGTTTGTGGCCCATCCAATTTCTTGCTAGTTGTGGTCTTTTGTTTTTCTCTCTTTGTTTATATTGATGCCGTCTTAAAAAAATTAATAATTATGAACATATGTTCATTGTTATTTTTATGTTTTCAACGCATTTCCAACTAAAACATATTATCTTTTTCCTTTTCCATGTGTATTTCTAACAAAAAAATATTACAAAAATTTACAAAAATATAAAAACAAAAAAAATCAAGATCTTTTATTTGCCAGAAATTGCATAAAAGATAGAAACATGCTATAAAAATTCAAACATGAATAAGACGCAGACAAGCTCGAGTCGATCTTAGGCTAAATTAAGTTTTCTTTAAATATATAACAATAATTAAAGTTGTATGTAAACTAATTAATAAATAATAATTGAGTCAAACCAAGATTTTTAAAAAGAGTAAATCTATACTATTGCTATTATTACTAATAATAAAAATAAATAACACAATTATTATATTAAAAACAAACATCAATAGGAATTGTGTTGGAATACCTCCTACGCATTTCCAATGAAATCTATTATTTATTTTTTTCTGTTTTCTTTGTTACGTATTTCTCATGAAAGGGTAAAATAAAAGTGTGCAACTTTTGCTGGAAATGTGTAGGAATGTTTGCTACGCATTTGTGACACAATTGCTTTTTGTCACTATCTTGTCACAATTCTGCTGCAAATTTAGTTTTCTTTTTTCGTAGGAATTTCGTTGGAAATGTGTTGGAAATAGGCATACGTAAGAAATGCATTGGAAAATTTAGTAAGAAACATTGTTTTTTTGTAGTGGTGTCACGGCGGAGACATAACAAAAATTTAAGTGAAAACGGTCAACCGTCATGCTGTAGCTGATCCATGTATGTAATAAAGATTGCGACACTTTCTTTTCTAAAACAAATTACAAAGTTGAAGTTATGTAAAAAAAAATATGATTAATGATCAATCTAATCTTATTAGTTATTATGGTCCATGACATTAAACAGGTGGGATATGAAATTAACAAAACACAACATCAACCTACCTCAAATCAATAAAATACATTTCTAACAATATGATTTTTCTACTGTTGTTCTGATGATTAGAAGGAAGACAGGCCGACGTTTTCTTTAGTGAATATGGAAATGATGGTTGGTTAGGGTATTGTAAATTGTAAAAGGGTAAAATGGTAATTGTATAATAGAAGGAGAAATATGTAATTAAAGGTTTAACATTAGGAAAATATGTAATAAAAAAAGTTAGAAAAGGGATATATGTAAAAATCACTTTATAAATAATTAAAATATTTAAAAAGCTGTTTCATTATGGTTAAGTTATGCTTTACTTTTTATATTTTGGTCATTGCTACTTTAATTTCAAAAGTTTATTTGTTTTTTCTGAAGAAATTAGCATTGCAGTAATTTGTCTTTGTTATTTTAGTCCAACTTTGTAACTCTTTTAACTTTTTTCCGCTGGCTTTTTGTTGAATGATAAAAATGCCCACGTATTAGAAAATAAAAGTTAAAACCATAGTCACAGAAATCGCTCAGTTACTCGCGAATTTTGTTTTGGTACATTTCGTACCGGATCGGAATTCGTTTTTGTTCCGATTGTGGGTTCAATTCGGGAACCAAGAGCAGCAGTCGCCGATCCAATTGAACCCTAAAATGTGTACTAGAATTGTTGGTACGTCGATTTAATTGAACCCTAATTCGCGAATTAGGAATCGATTGTACAACAATCCAATTCGATTGGGGTTTTTCCTAAAATCAGTAGTAAATTGGGTTCCAGCATGACCAAAACCCTAAAACGCTAGTGAAGCGCCGCTGCTTTTTTTCAGTTTTTTCTTCCATAAAACTTCATTTTTCACCCTCAAGTTTGTATTTTTATTAAATTTAACCCTATACTTTACTACTCAAATATATTTTACAATTTAATATAGCTATTTTATAAAATTGCATTTGAATATCTGTGTATATATGTATATATAATGTATATATGTATATATGTATATATAATAAATTGGAAATTATATTTTTAAATAAATAACTTTTATTTTTTAAAAGATATATAATTTATATATTAATTTTTCAATTCCCTCGAACCGGATTACTTGGCACACCGTACCGGTTCGTACCGAAATGAACCTACCCCTCCGTACCGAATTCGTCTAACCTAGCGAACCACGTACCCGAACCGCGTACCCGTACCAGAGAGTACCACGATTTATGTGACTATGGTTAAAACCAATCTTGCGCGTGGGACAAACGTGATTATTTGAAATTTTCTTGCTTTGAACAATATACTTACACGAGTTTCTTTGTTTTATTATTCAAAAATTTCTTGCTTTGAACAATATACCTATGCGAGTTACTTGGTTCTCTAGTGAGTTTCCCACACAATATGTAGTGACCTGGGTTCGAGCAGCAGTGATAGAAACTGTTTTTTAGGCAAATTTTTGAGGCTCAAATTGACGAACCCTCAAAAAAGGTAATGTTAACGCATAAATTGATTAAAATGGATTAACAAAGCCCTCAATTAAAAAGCACTTGACAATGCTCATTTATCTTATATTTATTTACCAGCTTTCATTAGATCATGTTTTGATCACAACATACAACCCGTTTTCAACTACAAATATTGGTTTTCAATTTCAACAAATTAGTTAGTAATTGCGAATCAGTTATAACTATTTGTTGCGGTTTTGTTTTTAGAAAATTTATAGTTATCTTTAAGAAATTATAGAAATAGTTTATTATTATTACTATTATAATTATTAATGTTTATAATACACTAGCCATAAAAAAATCAACCTAGACATCATATACTGATAGTAGTCGATTCGAGATGGCTAATCTCTCAAGTGATAGACCATTTGAGCGGGTTAGACTTCAAAGAAATAGAGAGAACAAGACATAATTTTACTTCAATATTCTTCTTAATATTATGCTTAAACTTGCAATGCCTTTTATAAGCTTACACTTGAAAATAATTGACCTAAATAAAAGGTAACATGACCATGAACTAGACCACTAAACGAAGATAACTTCCCACTAACCTAAACTAAACAAACAAGTAATGAAATTCATAGAAACTAATAAGTAATTAATAAGTTGCATGGTGAACATGGGTCTTACAGGTATCATATACCTTATGACCAAATACGGTTTTAGTCTCTATCGTTTCTCAACAAATTTGGTTTTATATTTTGTTTATATATAGGTTCTTTCCCCGTGATAAGTGAAATATCGTATACTAGCTGAATTTAAACACGACATGGAATTGAAAATGAATTCCGACATTCATAAAGTTTAAAATTTAAAACTCGACCTTCCTAAAAAAACTAAACAAACTATTTATTCTTCTTTTCCATCTTTTTGACATTTTTTAATTAACCTAAACTTGACCATGCTTTAATTTAATTTCCACGTCACCCATGTCGTAATTTGTGTGGTGCTTTATCTTTGCAGTACATGCAAGTTGTATATAAAAATCATCTTCTTTAATGTGACTTATCTAAATCTTTATTGTCGACTGTTTATGACATTGATCGTGTCTAGCGTAGGAATGAGCGTTTGTATCGGTACCGATCAGTACCAGTGTCATACTGGTGTCGAATTTGGTATCGATGTGGTACCGTCGGTGTCGAATCGATAACAAGTTTTTAGTTTTCGGTATCGGTATTTTCCGAATTTTTCACGAAATACCGATACCGAATAGATACCGGCACCATCCCGAGCTCATCCCTAGTCTAGCAAGTTGTTGTAAACCTTAAGTTAAACCGTCATGCCACTGTCATGTAGGCAGTGGAACTTTAACTAACATATCAATTTTAACAATGTGTTTTGGTTTAAAGCCTTGTTACAACGTTAAACCCCCACCGTTTTCTCCTTTGCTGTCACGTTAATATGTTGAAGCCCCTTCCTTTACCGCCTAGTCTTATCATCTGACGTGGTGTATGTGGCGTTAAGGCCGGGCCACATCAACTATTTCCGCCCCTTTGAAGCCATCAATAACCGGTCTCATAGTTTAATTAAATGATGGAATTTATAGAACAAGCTTGTCACAACGTCATTTTGATTGCGTACATTATCACAAACAAGATTGGCAACAAAGAACTTCAGCAACAAACTTACGGCTATTTTAATAATAAAACTATAAAAGTAACCGTATTTGCAGTGTTACAAGTATGTTTAAAAAGGTTAATTACACAGCCACCATTTAACCTTTTAGAGAACCACCCCAATTCCATGCTATGCTTCAGAACACACATATTTAGCCATTTTTTTTAAATGGAAGTGGAACAATCCCTAAAGGTTCTCACTTTTCTGTCAAAGGGGTGACAAGAAATCTTTTTTTTTCTTTCAAAATGAAAAGGAGAGATATTTAAAGAATAAAAAGATTATCCATAGACATTACTTACAACTTTACACGACACATAACATGTCATATGACAGTGGTGGCTGTCACCAAACCGTAGAGATATTGATTCTAACCCTAACCTTTTCATTACTGTCGGTAACCGAATTTATGTATACGCAATTGTACGTTTAAATGAACAAACATATATGAACACGTATCATAACATTCGATCACGTATGTTTAAATCCATTCATATATATATATATATATATAGGGTAAGGTTAAAATGAAAACCCATTTGAGTTGTGAAAATCCGCGAAAACCCTATGTAACATCGTTTTTTTTATTACATGTAATATATGTTGTAACATTTAATACAAAATATCGAAATATAAAAAATGTTTTGCTATTTTTTACTAATTTTTATATATGTTTTCAGGAGAAAGAAAAAGTTATATTTATATTTATATTTTTTATTCACTTTAATCATGAACAACAAGATTTAAACATTACTTAGTGTGGCATAATTGTAATTTCATAGAATATTAAGAACATTTGTTACATAGAGAAAAGGGTATATTTGTAACCTCTCTCATACCCTATTTAGTTAATTCTGAACATTGCTTCTTCACATCAATCCCCCTCTTATCAAACATTAAAGATTTAACCTAAAAACAATTGACCCAACCTTCATTCTCCCTTTCCAGAAAAAAGTAAATAGGTTTGATGTGATTTATTTTTCCCCATGGTGTGAACAAGTAAATAGGTAATTGCAAACAGTTTCTTGCTTTCATTGTTGTTATCCATCATTAATTCTAGATATTTTCAAATAGTGACAAATTAATTGTTTCGAAAAGAGGATTTTTCAATTTATTATTGTTTTTTATAATCTTATCCACAAATGTTCTTGCATATGACTTCCGAATGCAAATTTTAAGAATTTTTGTAGTGTGTTGTTTAAGTTTTATTGAGTTTTCATTATTTGAATTTGAAAAGGTACAGATTTGTTTGTTTTTATTCTTTTACGTTTTATGCGTTAGATTTCTATATAAACTCTCTCTAGATGTGTAACTCTTTTTTTCAATCAGCACTTAACAAATGATCCTAATTTTTTTACCTGAATTATTTCTTTCAAGTAATCTCTCCTCATGGATCATAGAACAATTTGTTATTGTTACTTGTAAATAATTAATTTACACATATATACAAAGTTTACATACATATAAATAATATAATTACACATATCTAGAACATTTACATTCACGTAAATTATACACACATAAACCATTTACATGCATGTAAGTAATGTAATTAGCTACAACACGACACTTAAAATATCTTTTTTTTTGAACGACCAACTAAGTAACGTCGAGTACTCCGTACGTGGCCCTCATTGGCTAAAGGTAGCCCGAGCCGGCCACGAGTCCGGACGGACGGAGCCCCTAGCGATCCACCTATTGAGGGATTCCCCGGATAAAACCCGACCCCCACGCCCGCCGAACGGCACGACAGCGAGAAACCGGTAAAACCGGGTGAGATCAGGATTAGAACCCTGGAAAGCCAGGGTCATCCCTCATATCATGAAATTTAGAATATTGATTAGAGTACGTAGAATATTAATCAATTTGAAATTTACACAGTTATATATACATATAAAATATTTAAAAGGAGGGGAGAAAAAAAAATAACTAATTGTAGAGAGAAACAATTTTTATATTACTATTATACCCTTATTTATTTATTATTTAATTTTTAATGTTAAAAAAATAAGTGGTTGGAATTAGTTCTTTATTTCTTAACAAAAATGGAGTTCTGTATTTAGACTAACCCTATATATTACGCATGTGTAAAAATAATTCAAAAAAAAAATTTGTTACATTGAGTTCTTTCGAATTCTTAAAACTCAAAGTGGTTCTCATATATATAGGGTAAGGATCCTAAGAGAACCATTGGCAAATTGAGAACTTTGAGAACCATTTTGGACCACTAAAAAAACCTCTAAAAAAATATTTAAAAAAATTATAAAACAAAAATTTTTAAAAAGTAAAAAAACCAAAATTCTTATATTTCATTCCGGTTTCATTAAAAAAAACGAATTTTTTTTTCTTTTTAATTCGTATTATACCTATACACATATGTATACTTTCATTTAATCTCTAGTTACGTAATATATACATATGTACATTATCATTACCTTAAATTATACATACATGTATAGGAAAAAACATGTGTGTACGTATTATATATATATGTATAATAAAAAAAAACAATTTTTTTCTTTTTAATTCGTATTATACCTATACACATATGTATACTTTCATTTAATCTCTAGTTACGTAATGTACACATATGTGCATTATCATTTACCTTAAATTATACATATGTGTATAGGAAAAAAACATGTGTGTACATATATGTACATATTATACATATATGTATAATTTAGCTAAACCGAGAATTTTTTCTTTTTATGTTTTTTTAAGAAACCGGGATGATAAATAAGAACTTTGATTTTTTAAGTTTTTTTATTTTTGTGTTCTTTTTTGTTTTATGATTTTTTTTATTTTTTGGTTTTTTTGTAGTAAAAAATGGTTCTCATAGTTCTCAATTCCCAAAAAGTTCTCACATGATCCTGATGTGTTATATATATATGTATATATATCTAGGGTTAGGTTAGAATAAAAACCCACTTGAGTTACGAAAACTTTTGAAACCCATTCTCAACCACATGTTTTTAATTAAAGATTAAATCTTGTGGTATACAATTAAAGTTAATAAAAAAATGTAAAAGTTAATTTACATTTTCTCTATCCTGAAAACATATATAAAAATTAGTAAAAAAATATAAAAAAATAACAAAACATTTTTTTTTATGTTTTCAATGTTTTGTATTAAATGTAACAACATATATTACATGTAGCAAAAAAAAAAAAACGATGTTACATAGGGTTTTTACGGGTTTTCACAACTCAAATGGGTTTTCATTCTATACTTTGCCTATATATATATATATATATATATATTTGCTTAAATACCCATTCACATTTATTTATACTAGTACTAATAATTTAATCAAATTAATTTACATATTTTAAGCGCCTTTAGAGCATTCACAATGTTTAATCCATATTTTAATCCTATAATTTAATTAAAATGAACATTTATCCGTAAAACTTGTTCACTTTTTAAAAATCATTCACATCCGATTCCTCATATATATTCATAATCAATTAAATACTACATCTTTCTATGCATAACCACAATAAAATATAGTGAGCACCCAAATATGGGGGTTTGTTATATATTCCCGTATAATTTGAGGTGTCAATGTGAAGTGAAAATGAACAAAATTGCATACTTTTTCATATAATTTGGGTCTGCAGAACGAGATGAGGTATATATTGTCACACCCCAACCGACGGCGGAATACGTCGAGGTGAGACGGTGATTGTTTATAGCACATGATACTACGTGTTACAATACAGAGATACAATGAATTGTTTTATAGTCATCTAGGTCCAATCATGCAATCCTATATCATGCATCAAGTAATCTTCAACAAACAAATTTCCAATACATGAAAAACATGCGAGAGTGTCAACTAAAAATAGTTGATGAGAACATAGGTTTTAATAAAATAAGTTTTAAGTTGAAAGCAATCCATATGTGTTAAGTTACTTTGTATACTTTGTGATTACAACCAAACCTCTGACACGTTTAGCGAGTCGTCTAATCCACGATTAGACTATTATGTTTAATGTTTAACGATCGTCGGATTCTGAACACACAAGCCTCTACCTAAGGCTTGCGTGGGCGGGTCGGGCCAATAGATCTATCATCATACTACCACGGGCTTTAACAAGTTAATGGTTGTACATGCGATTAAGTATACACTTGTAATAATCACACAATGACTATCATGAATAAAGCTTGAATCAAATAACATGTAAAACAAATTGATTATGCATGTTTCCACCCCGAAGTATAAAACGTTTAAAAGCATGTAAAATGGGCTATGAACTCACCTTCGTTGATGAATTGAGACTTGTAACGCTTTTTTTTTAGAGCCCTAATGATCAAGAAAGTTGTTAGAATATGACCCTATTTCGGTGGAATAGAATCTCCGACCTCAGGTTCCCAGGAAAAGGTAAGTGGGTCCATTCACGCCCGGACACGCCACTTGGTTTTTCCTTAGGCCGTAGCCTTGGTGACAGAACCCTTGGTTGAATATCTATAGACTTGGTGTTTGTTTGGAAGTACAATTGGATTTTAGGGTTTCAAGTGATACTTTATGGTTTAGGGTTTTAGATTATCTTTTCTAGAAAAGAATAGGTTGTTTACTGTTCAAGACACGAATTTTTAAAAATAGTAAACCTTTGAGTTAGATTACGAAAATTTTATATCTTGTAACCGTATGAGTTTTTTAACATGTATATTTTTTATAAGATTTAAGTGTTTATAAAAAAAATATAAAATTCATAGACTACCGAGGGGTCTGATTCTGAGTCAGTTTAGTAAAAAAATAACTAAAAATCGATACTTTAACAAATTGAGGAGATTCTAGTTGGATAATTTTTATAATTAGAAGGTCTACAATATATCCAAAAATTGGGTCATAATTCGTAAACATGAGTGAGTTATGACATTCGTTTTGAGGCTAAAGTTATTTGTTAGGATTTTCAGTAAGACCCTTTGTTAAAGAAAAATAATAAAAACGTTTTTAACGTTTATAAAATTTTACACCAAAAATTACAGAGATATTAGACACATAAAGAACCAATTTAGGCTTTTGAAATTCGTGATTTGGATATATTATGACCGAGATCTAAGCGTTGAAATAAAAGGTTTTTCTGCAGAATGAAAGAACAAAACATTATACGGAAATTAGAACTTACTAGGAAGGAAACGAGTTGTGAATCTTTGAGAGATGATGATCACGAATTTTCAACCTTGGGGCTTTGGAATATGCAGGTTTGGAATGAATTTTAGGGGTGCTAGAGAGTTCTATTTATAGGGGTGTTTAGAGAAGAGATTATGATGAATTAGAGATAGAATTTGACTAGGACTTGAATTCAAATTTGGATAAGGCTAATCTTGGAGATCAAGAATAGAATATTCTAGAAGGTTATTCTTAATTTGAATTTAAGGATATAAATAAAATTACTTTAGGATAAAATTGACAATGACAAATATTGAATCTAGGCATTCCTGGTTAAACGTGTCACGTTAACGATTAACCATGTATAACTAAATGTACATAGAAACATGTAATTGTGCATATGAAAATAATATTAATAACTAAAATTAAATAATATATGATTCCATAATAATATAGATGATGAACTAATACATAGACCTTATTAAATACGAGTATAAAAGACTAGTGATTTCATGCATGAAAATGCATAGGTGTTACATAAAATGCATAGGTGTTACATATATCCATTGTGAGTGCTTTTACTATAAGCCTGTTTCGAGAAATGTTACTTTATAATTTGTAGATTTAACTGGCCATTCTAGATTTTAAGTTGATATTCACTTTTACTTTTAAGAGAATATAGCACAAATGGTTCTTAATTGTGCTTTGACCACATTGCAACTTTAATCTTCAAATTTCAAAATTTTCAACTTAGTCCATTGTAAGAGTTTTGCACGTTTATTCCCCGCCCAATATGCGTTTTGATGAGATTAAAAGCAAAGATTGGATATGTACGTGAGTATATGAATTAGGTTCTTGTTCTTCATATGTCATATGTGGTTGCAGGGAATGTAATGTTTGACTTAATGACTTTGTACATTAGAATAATCTCAACTAAATGTTTATGCAGTGTGCATGACCTAATGCTGTGGCCCTTCTGATGGAGTTATCGTGTTAATATTATATTTTCGTGTATTGATATTGTAAGGTTATGATGTATATTTTGATCCCAAATGCACATTACATGAAAAATTTTGGTTATACTTATTACCCGACCTCGTAAATAATTACCGTACATTTGATGATATAAATTTCTAACATAAGTAAAAAACAGTATTTCTGTTACCGTCACTAAATCTGATCGACAACAATGATGATTAGTAGTTATGAATGGTGGTGTTTGGATACCGAATATAAGTTATCAGAAATAAAACTTGATATGCTTACATTATTAAATTTGATATGCTAGAATACTTTTCTTGGTAAGTGATTCTACATATTTAAAATTAAATTTAAATATAGAACATTTTGAAGGTAAACTAAAAGCAAAGTGTACAAGATACCGTTTTCTTTTTCTTCTTCTTTTAACAGCCAAGCGAACATAAATTCATTAAACTAGAAAATAGTACAAGATACCTACTCACATGCAAGGCAGTATAGTAAGTAAAGGTTATTTATTTACTTGGTTCGGGTGTGTTGTCACTCCACCTTTGCACGTCATATATACATTTTAGCAACAAACTGTCTTACTTTTGATGTGCCAAGTTCAACAAGGTCAACTACAACATCGAGATTTGTACTTTTTAACCCTTAGATAAATAAATAAATAAATATATCTCTTCTTTAAATGCAACATATAACTCAGGTTGCATAATTTAATCTGTCACTCTTATACTATCAATACGTAACAAATACCTACATATTTACAACAATCCACTCTTTATATTTTATTTCTATCTAACGTGGTCTTATTCAACTAGCAATTTTCTTCACTATATTCCCAAAGAAAGTGTTCTGTTCTGTTTTTTTTTAAATCTAATCTATGCTTGCTAATCGTAACTTTTTTTTTTGTTACCAAACGAAGTTATAGTGACACGGTACCAATAGATTAACTTAAAACACAATCAAACCTCACCAAACACTGTAAACTTCTATATTAGTTATGGCTAGTGACTAAAAGAAAATAGATTAAATGATCCTTTAAATTAGACGTGTGTCGGTATCGCGCAATTATCATGACAAACCAAATTCACTGCCGCAACTGCGACGGCAACCGCCCATTTAAAAGCAAAACCGAATCACATAAGGTAATTTTTTCTCTTAGAGCATTCTCATCTCTTCCCCTATCTTCAAATCTAAAATTACACCAAAAATCATTACCTTTTTTCTCTCCTATTCAATTAAATAATACTTTTTATACCATTATTATTACCTTTTTAATTTTATCTATTCACAACCGCTTTTAACAAATATTAAAAAAATTATAGAATAATAAACAGTAGTTTTTAAAATATAAAAAAAAGTCATTGTATTTTTTCTCTCACAAAAAATGAAAGATAGAATGTGAATACTATTATTGTTCTAAACTTTTTATATCAAATTGATAAGTGGTTTGAGCGATGAAGTGGATTACACGGCAGCATTGAGATATTGTGGACCACACAAGGTTATCAAACCCATGATGATTCAAGTAATAATCAGTATATCTTATCGAAACAACGTCCTTTATGTTTTATTGTTTTTTCAATAGACGTCCCTTAGCAAAAGAAATAATAGAAAACATACTTTATGTTTCGAATCCCTTTCAAGTTACGTCATTTAACACTAACGCAGTTAATTCCCATTAAATATAAAATAAAGATATTTCAAAATATATATATTTCTCTCATTCTCTCTCTCTCTCTCTCTCTTCTACAATTCATCACAACAACCCACCACCACCATAACATAGCAACCACCAAACTGTAACTACCACAACCATCACCGAACTACCGCCACCAACCCTAGGCCGCTGAACCCGCATGAAAAAACCGTTTCATGAACTCCATTGGTATCAATCGGACACCAATTCAAGATAGTAAAATAGATGTCTACTCAGCATCGCATTATGAACAAAAGCCCAATCGTATGGAACATTAATTTTGAAGCGAAATTGATGATAGTTTCTAGGGTTTTAATGAAAAAGATAAAGTTGTCGAGGCGGTCGAGTTAAGATAAGTTGATGGGTTGATCGATGAAATTAATCACCTGTTGCTATTGCTAGTACCACTGGTTTGGGACAGCGGTTTTGTCAACAAACCTTGGATTCCGATGGTGGGTGCAGCGGTGGTTAGGGACGGTCGTTGGCTCGCTTGTAACCAGGTGTTGCCGCCGGAAAAACCAAAAACCTTAGTTATTTGGGCTCCCTCTGTTCATGTCCCCAATATCCGCCATTGTTGTTGGATCTGTAATTGTCACCGGAGTTTTAAGGTCGCCGGAGTGGTGGTGTGGTGTAGAGAAAGTATTGAAAGTGTGATATAGTTGGAGGCGACAGGTGGTGGTTAGAGTTACAAATGGAGATGGAGGTGGGTGGATGCGGTGGTGGTTTTACATGCCTTGAGAGATAAGAAGAAAATTGCTTGTTGGTTGTTGGTGATGGTGGAAGAGAGAGAGAGAGAGAAAGAGAGAGAGAGAGAGAGAGTTATATATATATATGTATATGATTAGGTTCATTTCAGAAGTGATTCTTATAGCGAGAAGTGCAAGAAGTGATCTTAACCATTAGATTGTTAATCAATGGTTGAAACATTGTTGCATTTATTGTAATTAATAAAATTTGAAAGACATTAAAATAAATATGAAAATGTTAGTTTAGGTAGAATAAAATAATTAATTATTTAATTTATCTCATCTATCCCTAAATAAAAGCTCAAAGCATAAATATCCAAAAGTTATGATTTGTAAGTTACAATTTATTTATTTCATTATATGTTAGTGTGAGATCTAACTTTGTTTTTTTTTCACCAATAAACAACTTTTAATTTATAAGATTTAAGCAAATAGTATCTTCATCATTGATTACTCTTTTGAAAAAAATTAATAAATTGAATATTAGTAAGACGGAAAAAAATGTGTACAAAGAAATTGAAAATGTGTAGGAAAAAAATATAAGATGTGTATGAGAAAATTAAAGATGTGTAGGAAAAATTTGAAGATGTGTAGGAAGAAATTAAATATGCGTAGGAAAAAATTGAAGATGTCTAGGACAAAAAAAAAGTGTACGACGAATGTAGATGTGTAGGAAAAAAATATGTTGTGTATTAGAAAATTAAATATGTGTAGGAAAAAAATTAGGATGTGTATGAGAAAATTAATGTTGTGTAGGAAGAAATTGAATATGCGTAGGAAACAATTGAAGATAATGTAGTTGTGTAGGAAAAAAATATGTTGTGTATGAGACAATAAAATGTGTGTAGGAAAAAAATTAAGATGTGTATGAGAAAATTAATATTGTGTAGGAAGAAATTGAATATGCGTAGAAAACAATTGAAGATAATGTAGTTGTGTAGGAAAAAAATATGTTGTGTATGAGAAAATAAAATGTGTGTAGGAAAAAAATTAAGATGTGTATGACAAAATTAATGATGTGTAGGAAGAAATTGAATATGCGTAGGAAACAACTGAAGATGTGTAGGATGAAAAGCATAGGTACGAAAAAATTGGAAAATGTGTAGGAAAAAAAATTAAGACGTGTATGAAAAAATTAAAGATACGTATGAAAATTTTGAAGAGGTGTAGGAAAAAATTATAGTTGTGTAGGGTGAACTCAAGAGATAGGATAAAAAAAATAAATTTATTGTATTATAGATTTATTGATTTTTTAAATCTTTTAGTTATTGTTATTAGATTAATATATTAGTTAGAAATGTAACTCATGTGTTTTAATTATATATATTAATTAGAGAGAGAATACATTTATTTTACTTTAGTACCCTTTTTATATATTTTTACGAAAGATTGAAAATTAGATTAGTGGCAAAGATTGACTTTTCGCACTTCTCACTGTAACTTGACTTCTCGCAATATCCATCCCCTATATGTATATGTATATATATATATATAGTTTTAATTATTAAAATAATTGTAAAATTACAAAATACCATCATGTGCCTTGCACATGTTCAGATTTAACGAGAAAAATTAACTGGGTTAGTGTCAAAAGAAGTAACTTGAAAGGGATTTGAAATATGAAATATGTTTTCTGCCATTTCTTTTGATAAATGACGTCTATTGAAAAAACAAGTAAACATTAAGGACATATTTTGCTATTTTGTCTCCTAAAATAAATCACATCTCTTTTATTATTATTATTATTATTCAACAACTAACGTCTATTTATACTCATGTTGATCACTTAGACCATCTGTAGTCGTGGCCTCATTATGGCGTTTTGTGCTCAAACGTTGGGGGAACCCCCCCCCCCCCCAACAGGCGTTTTAGGTTAATTTTTTGGTTGAGGCGTTTCCTACATAACTTTGTGTTGGCACAATTTTTTTTGGATTTTGTGAGAGAGAGGTAAGAGGCGTTTTGAGAACATTTTTCCACTACACTCACTTTCTGCAGTATGCCAAAAAACTGACTGGCGTCACACGACGCAAAAAGCCAAAATGTGCCTAGTTTTGATGAGGCATGGTCTTATAACCAAACCTTGTAAAATTTAGATCTTCAATTTCTAGAATAAAGGAAAGGCATCTTAACATCACATGATTTTAATCCCTATGGCTATATCTCCATTATTTAATTAAGCCTCCACTGTTCAAACTTTATAATTAATGTTATACCCAGACATCACTGACATATATAAGAACCGTATAGGTGTGTACGACTTGTATAGATATCAGATGTTGTCTGGTGGCGCTGACTAATACCTATACGACTCATATCGTATAAGTGTATACTATAACATCTCGGATTTTTCGTATTCGTATTCGTACTTTTTTGCCCGATTAGGGAATGCAATTCGGATATTTCGTATCAATAAAATCATGCATTTATTAGTAATTAATTGTTTTCAATTTAGTTTATAATTTTATAACTTTCAATTATGCCAAATAGTTCTTAAAATCGCTTAAAATGGCTTAAAAATGCATTTCTGGAACTTCAGGGACTAAAACTGTCAAAATATCAAATTCTGGTAAAAGGAGTCCTTAGCGTCGCGCGAAGGAGCGCAACTTCAGCCAATTTTGTTTTCAATTCTCGTTTAATGCTAAATATTTCCCTAAACGACCCTAAATCACGATAATTAAGCTACAAGTTAATTAATCTGCTGTTGAGAAGTGTCTAGGTTCATTTCTTGTGATGTGATCGATATATTGGAGATCACAAGACCCAATTTCGTCATCAATATATTATTCGGTTACATAAACGAGTCGATTTCTTGTTCTACAAGTTGAACTACAGGTTATTTGAACAAACCACACCTCCAAACCCTAGAATATTACTGAAATATTACTCTTCCATCCGTCACTTTCATTAAACCGACGATTTCGTTTTTTGCTATATTACTCAAAGTAATAAGTATTTGTGTTTGACTTTGCTATATTTCCGACGTTTAACTTCTGTTTCCCATTGATTCAAGCATTTTCCGGGTAAGTTTTGTGCTGATAAGTTGTTTATTATTGCTAATTAGTCAATATCTTTCGATCAATTTCTGAGATTGAGAGGAATTGACGGGTCAATTTGACTCCGGTCAACAATTTTGACCAATCATTTTCTATCACTTCTGGTCGGAACCAACTTTCGGTCCAGGAGACTTTTATTTTTGCTTCAAGATTTTATGGCTACTAACCAAAACCTGACTTCCGACTAGCTGTTCAGATTCTGGTCAGTACCTGCTTGCTTAAACGTTAATTATCTCATAACCGGAGTTCTATACATCCGCTTGGATCGATTTTAGCGGCTATGTTCTCGGTTTTAATCATAGTTTATTATCTCTAAGTTTCAGGTCTGTTCGAATTTATCTTAGTCAACATATTAAAGGACGGTTCGTTCGTTTAATTGTGTTTCTATTCTTATTTCTCGCACACTCACCTAAGCAATAAGGTGATATATCATTCCCCTCTTATTTTACTAATTTTTACCAATTTTAGGGACATATGTGTATCTAATTCATATTTTTATATCATATATAAACACAAACTCGCAAACAAAAATATTGTGTGTATTTCAATTAAATGCTAATTGCTACTTGTTTAAGTGTTTATTTTATCGCATTCGGAGTGATCCATCATAATCACATTATAGTATGATCATACGTCGTCTTAATAGCTAAAGCCCGATTCGCATGGCGATGGTCAACCAACATCACATTTGTATGCTAGTCATCGTAGCCAATGCCCAATTCGCAAGGCAATGGTCAACTGACACAACTATTTGCTCATGGTTTGATTGATTTATACTTACAATATTTTGATTGTAAATTTATCATTTATCGTTTATTATTTATTACAAATATTATTGTTAGTGTCAAAACTGGTGATTATCTCACTAAACATGTGTTGCTGACAAATTCTATGTTTATTTTCTACGCGTATGCAGGTTATCAGTTGATTTGAAGCTAAGGTGAAGAACGCATAGAAAGACCTTAGAAAATAAAATAAAGATTATTTGCTCTATTTTCTTAGTTTTGGAATTATTAATTGTTTTGAATTATTATTGTCCTGTTTGGAAACTTGTGCACTTTATTTGAATTTTGAAATAAATAAATTAATTAGATATTATCATATTTTATATTGTATGATGGTACCTTGTGAGCTTTAACCAACGGTTCGCACCCCAGCATTTCCTCCTTAGGTTGGGGTGTGACATATAAGATTCATATAGTTGTCTTTACATTTAGTACATGTCTATATGACTCAATTTTTTTTAAATATTATTACCATTACGCCTCGTATAAACTTATATGATTCTTATAGGTATCTATACGAGTAGTATAGATCGATATAACTTAATTTTTGTTTGTTATTAAAATTTGTAACTTTTTATAGTTTGGCATGCGTCCATTCAATTAGTTTTTTATGGGTTTTTTTTATAGTTATTCAAATTTGTAGCATTTCATGGTTTAGTATAGGCATATACATGTATGTGTTTTCATAATTATATTATTACATGTACATAAAAAATGGTAAATGATGTGTTTGAAGTAGTTTAATATTTATTAATTAAATTAACTAAAAATAAACACTAAGTAATACTTTAGACTTTCTAAAACTCGACTAAACTACTGACCGGCAAGTGAACCGATCGACTCTAGTAAAGCTAAGTAAGTCCAGATATCGAACACACGAGACTCTTTAAATTGCGTATATTAGCTAATTAGACTCGACTACAAACACGACTTATTAATTTATATTTGTTTGGGGGGTTTTTATTTAAAGTACTAATTTAGTACTATAATTAAAAACTAATTAAGAAAACAAGTAATTTAAACGAAAGCAAAAGTTTGTTTATTAAAATAAGATGATGATAAGAAAACTATCTAGGCTAGAATCCCCTAAATTTCAGTTATGAATTAACCGGGAAAAATATTTAGTTATGGACTGGGATCGTAAAATAGACACTTAAAAGAAAATCCAAAACAGGACCCCTGACCCTTCTCAAGAGACATTTATGGATTTCTAACAAGTTTTAACGCACACCAGTATTAAAAATCAAGTTCCCTTACGGTCACCTAATTAATTATGATTTAGTTCCTTTATACGAAATCCTACCTTACTGCACGGAAATCAAAGGCAATTCAAAATATTTGATTGATTCAATAGACAATAATAAATAATCAACCATAGACGGACTCCTTACGAAGAACTAAATCTAGCAAGATTAAATAATAAAGATCTATCAATAACCTAGCACTTTACAGATTTTATGTTAGCAGCTAACTTAAGTTTATTTGAAAATATTATTCCTATAATCTTATCATGAAATCAATCATAAAATAATCAAGAACACAAAGTAATTGACCTAATAGCAACCTATCATATGACAAACAATAATCAAGGAAACTATGAAATAAAACTCATCAAACAATCCTAAGCATCCATATACATCAATTAAATATAAATAAATCTTTTACTAAACCATAAAAACCATAACAATAAATAATCCCAAGTCAAATCAAAATATCAAAGTAGTTTCATCATAAGCCTAAGTAGCTCATGCAATTTAGCCTAACATCTCAAATTTAAACAAAACAAGCAATGAAGAATTCATGGTGGTTAATAAACGAAAACGAAAGAAACAAAAGATAAAACCCGTGTTCTTCGTCTTCAACTAATACGCGCACCACCGGATGATTCTTCAACTCCAAAGATGCCAAAAGCTGATCTCGTAAGCCTCGGAACTCCCCAAAATCGGATGGCACTTCAGGATATCATTAAGGTTGAGTTTAAGGGGATTTATATAGGAAAATACATGTGCAAACCCTAAAAACGAGTTGGAAGATTCTGGAACATGGCCCATAGCGCCGCGTGGCGGGCTTGTCCTCCCTGGTCGCGCGACGCTCTGGATGAGAGGGGGGCCAAAACCAGCCCGGTTCGATTATGATCTGGTGTAAGGCCCCGTTACCGGTAGCCCTACTTTCATGTTGGATTTACTCATAAACGCAGTTCTAAATATCAGAGTTAATTTAAACATTCGCGGAATATAAAAGCTTTCATAAAACATTTCATAACAAAACACGTCTTGTCTTAAAACATCATTTTGTCTTTCAAAATAAACGAAACGTTAAACTTAAACGTCTTGAGTCTTCCGATGCCAGCCTCTTATTCAGTGCCACGTGTCTCCTCAAGCGAGCTGCCTCATCCCACTCACCTGCGTGCATACTAAAAGTCAGCTACGCTGAGTGAGTTCTAGTTAATCATACACTATACAATACACATAAGCTTATATTCTTTCATTCATACTTTCATACTTTCATACTTTCTTTTGTATTAACTTACTTTCATATCTTACGTTATAAAGAGCATTACGCCCTACATTCCTCGAGTATTATTAGGGCTCGGTACCCTCCTTCCTCGAGTATTATTAGGGCTCGGTACCCTCCTTCCTCGAGTATTATTAGGGCTCGGTACCCTCCTTCCTCGAGTATTATTAGGGCTCGGTACCCTCTTTCCTCGAGTATTATTAGGGCTCGGTACCCTCTTTCCTCGAATATTAGTAGGGTTCGGTTCCCTAGTTCTCGAATATTAGTAGGGTTCGATTCCCTCTTCGTTACCATACAACCATACATCATACCTCGAGTATTATTAGGGCTCGGTACCCTCTTTCCTCGAATATTAGTAGGGTTCGGTTCCCTAGTTCTCGAATATTAGTAGGGTTCGATTCCCTCTTCGTTACCATACAACCATACATCATACCTCGAGTATTATTAGGGCCCGGTACCCTCTTCGTAACCATACAACCATCCTTTCCTTCTTTTATTAACTTTATTACATTCATACACATAAGCATACATATCATACTTACCTTATACTTAGCGTTACAACCTGACAGTACGTGAAATATCCGAAGATCGTTCACGTACCGTCAAGCCATCATTCATACATATCACATCATTCACATAAGGCATACACTTATCTCTTAGGATAAGCGTATTAACAAACATATCGAGTATGCACACAGCCCCGAAAACATAACACATAATTGGGGCTAGAAACTCACCTGAATCCTGTTACGCTCTCCGTTAATAGTTATTCCCTTCTTGAGCTGTGCACGGCTAACTGTATAATATTCACACGTATCAATTAACTACTACTACTCATGTTGTATTTCTATCTTTATATGACCCACAACGAACGGGGGTCCGGGGGCAGCGCCCCTGGCAGCGGGGTCTAGGGGCGGTAGCCCCTAGCAGGGTCCAAGGGGCAGAGCCCCTGGCTGGGGTCGAGCTGCCAGGTCAGCTTGGAAAAATTTTATTTCCATTAACTGTCTTAACACATTTTTCATTAGGTTTCTAATTTATTTTCTAATCGAACTTGAATTTAGGCGAAGTTAAACCTTAGGCGAACTTAGCTTTAGGCGAAGTTAAACCTTAAGCGAACTTAGCTTTAGGCGAAGTTATCAGTTAGGCGAACTTGGCCGTAGGCGAAGTTATCAATTAGGCGAACTTGGCCGTAGGCGAAGTTACCAGTTAGGCGAACTTGGCCGTAGGCGAAGTTATGCTTTGAAGGCGAAGTTAAGCTTTGAAGGCGAAGTTATCAGTTTGCAGGCGAAGTTGCCCAGTTCGCAGGCGAAGTTGCCCAGTTCAGCTACGGGTTTGGTTTTTATCAAGCATTTTGGCGATTTTAATACCCTTGTTATAGTTCGACATCACCCACTACGTTCCCTAACCGTTTTCGGTTGTATATATATATCCCGTATATACTATAAAGCTTGGACCTTTAAGTAAAAACGTTCAATACTACGTAAACTTTAAAGGTCAAGAACATACCTTTAGCGCTCGTTCGATCTTGGTTAGCTTGTTTATGCACTCTAGATCTCGTGTAATAAGATCTAATACCAACTAACGTTTGCTCTCTCTCGGGTCTTGCTCGTTTATGGTGTGTGTGTGTGTGTGTTTGGAGTGTGTAGAGATTATGATAGAAATGAAATGAGGGTTTAGGGTTTTAGCTTGGTTTAGGGGATATTTATATCCCTTAAAGCCCATGGACCTAATACCCATTCTCATTTAACCCATCTCAATTAATCTAAGTCCATGATCCGTTCTTTACTCGATATTAATTAATTAATAACGCGAAATCACTAAACGTAACTTTCTTTATTCAACATTATAAATTTTAGGATATTACATCTGGTTCGGTTCGTTTCCTGATGGCCCGGTTCTCCGGTTCAGCTATTTTTTGCTCATTTTTCGTCCTCTTTTCACCACAATTAAAACCCTAAACCTAAAATATAAAAACATGTTAGTAGTATACAAATCTTGCAAGAAACCAAACAAAACTAATAAAATAATAAATAAAATGTGCACAGAATTAATGTATATTAAATGTTATATCAGTAAATAAATAGCTTACAACACCCATAAGATAAACAAAATAACCAAATAAGTAAATATAAATTTATAAAATCATACAACACAAAGTGGACATAAATTAAAATATACCTGGCCTTAACACTAGTCTTTATGATCACGGGGCACAAGAGTCGAAGGAACATCAAAACCATCACAACACGCCGACTCAGCACGCCACCTAAAAAAACCATCATGCTTGTTGTAACATCACCAAAAATTTGGTCCAATTTTGACAAAATAATAAAGATGAGGGATCAAAAATATTCATGGTATAAATAATGAGTAAAATAAGATAAAGAAATGGAAGTAACTTATGTTAAGGAAATAAAGTAAGGAGACTCCATCCCACATAGGAGGAAGAAAGAAAAAGAAAGCACTTTATAATGAGGAAACTTTCCATGATAATGTTCTTATGTGGCTACCCACTCTCCCTAGTCCTAGCAGAGGGTGCGAAGCACCCAACGCGCATGGGCATGGGCACGGGCTCGGGCAATGGTCGCAATGTGGCGCTTTGATGGCGCACTTTGCACTTCACATCGCTTGAGAGCCGCATTAGTATTTTTGGATGTTGGAACGAAATCAAGACATGGCGAGTTACCAAAGAGAAGGGATTAAAATGTACAGATTTGAAATTCTCCATCTTTGCGAGACGCGAAGAATTTGAGCATGGCATCTTCGCGCGACATGAAGTAGTAACATCACTGTTGAACGACACGAGGCGACACGTCACGGGACACGTGTCACCACGAGGTGACACGTGGCAGGCTGAGGTGACACGTGGCAAGCCTACTTGGCGACTCACCGAGCCTACTGTATCTTCGCGCGACGCGAAGTTGAACTTCGCGTGACTCGAAGATGTCACTTTTGCCTATAAATAGGTCGGCCATGGGGGATTTCTCATTCATCCTTCACACCTCAAATCACACACACAACCTCGATATACGTGTCACAACCCCAACATGTCGATATCCCGACGATTATGGCCTCGAAGTGCGTGCTAGAACTATACATAGTTGCTCTTTCGATTTTCCACCGTTAGGCAGGAGTACTGCCCGAGTGAAGCTTAGGCATTTCGTATAACAAGCTATACAAGGTAGAGGTTCAGTCCGCTTATTATATTATAAATAGCTTAGACCCTAGTCAGGAATATAGCACATACCTTGATCATATAATAAAGTGAGAAAATAGATTTTATAAGTCAAGATTATAGATAAAATATTATTTCTCTATAAAGATTATATTTCTTATGATAGAAGAAGCTTGAAATATACGTTTCTTTATGAAAAAGAAACGTAGTTTATAAATGATTAACAAAAGAGAAAGGACTAGAGGTCCTTATATTTTATAAAAGAAATAAATGTCAAGGTATAAAGGTTATGCAAACGGACTAAAGGTCTGAAGCTAGATCGTTGATCTAGTATTTATAAAAACGTTATTCTCGTACTATAGGTCCGAGGTAACAAGACAATACAAATCAGTGAGAAAAACCGAACAAGAAGCAAGGTGAATATGTCCAAATTTTATAAAACAAGTCTTTAAATGATTGCATGGGATTATATATCCCTAAAAATTTATAAACAAAAGTAATCGCTGGCCCTCAGGCTATTGTATACGTTTGTTTGGATCCTTACATATGTGGGTAGACGGTGGGCACACCGCACCACACTTGCTAATGCCTCCGCCACGTTGGGCCGGACCTAAGTAATGTCCGAGAGGGGATTATCTGGTGTATATTGGTAGTTGCTAAGTCCTCGATGCTGCGGTAGCGCTGAGTGGTTTCAAGTATAACTGGATGTTTATAATAGTAAATTTGACTTGGTTATTTCCTAAGCCACGATAGGCCGAGTCATAAGATACCCGAGGGGATAACTAAGTACTTAATGTTTTGTGTCAGCGTATTCACCAGCATGTAAATTATGGTTTTGTCATCCAAACGCTTTTATACCAACCAACGGGTGTTTAAATCCCGTCTTTTGAATATAATAATGTTTTAAACAAGTCTTCCGCGTTACAACCTTAAACTCTGATATATTTACAAAACATGTACCAACTTTGGGTCACACGCCTAGGCCCTAGTTTGTGGTGTGACACATGTCTCCATCCGGTCTAGACGATGTCTCACATGATGGAGCTTCTCATTGATGTTGACTCTCGCAGATCTGATAACATGTAGATGCTAATGTTGTTGCTAAGGTGGCTCGTGCAAATGATGTTGTTGCTGAGGAGTCTGCTAAATCACTCAAGGCTGCACAAAGAATCTTAAAGTTGCCTAGAAAATTAGCAATGACACCCATGGACCTAATTGTTTGATGACTCGGCCGATAAATTCTCATGACACTGATAACCAACAGTGAAGACATCTTAAACGCCACACGATGGGTAAGATGAAAGCCCTATCGACTTATATCTTCCTCCTGTAAGGGTAGTAAAACAATAAGCTAGACACCAAGCTAGTTGCAATGAACTGGTGTATGCTAACACTACATGAAAAACATGTCTCTCTATGGGCACAACTTCTTACTCATGTCACTGATGTATTGCAAAATACACATGATTTCCCTTGTATAGTTTATATAATATTTTATTAGTTTTCGCACGTTTTTGTTTAGAATTTGTATTATCACTAACATATTTGTGATGTGTAGGTCTCGAGACTAAAAAGAGGTTAAAAAGAGCAAAAAAAACGGAGCTTAACGAGTTAAAACCGAGAACCAGAACGAATCAGGATTGAACCAGACCAAACCAGCACGCGAACCGAGGAATATATGCAAGCCATGTCACGCGGCCTAGGTAGGGGACCTAGCCACGCTACGCGGAGCCCCTATTTCGGTGGTTGGTTTGTGTTTTTCTACACCGTCACATGCGAGCCGACCCTATTTTCTTTTCGCGCGACGCGGAGAGCCTTATTTTCCAGAAAGTTTCATCCGTTTAAAAGAGTTTTGAGTTAAAACACCTATATAAACATCATTAACCTTAACCCTAACATAAAATACGAACCAAAGCCTTTTTGGACGGAAATAGGAGTCAGTATTGGAATATTTTGAAGGCTTTGAAGGCTAGGAATCATACGGTGAAGTGCTTATCAATTGGGATCAAAGACTATAGGTTTTATCACCCTTTTTTTTCGTTTTCTACCTTTTAATTTGATGTTCACCATGAATTCCATCTTTTATGCGTTGTTTGATTTAATCATGATAGGCTAAACGTTAAAGACTGCCTAGGCTTATGATGAACTTGTGTTGACAATTGATTTTGGATTGGATTTTCCGTTTGTTGATTAAATAAGAGGTTTATTGTTATTCATTCGATGCATGTGTGTGCTTAGGATTGTTTGATGAGTTTTATTGTATCATAGAGTCTTTGGTGATTGTTTCATATAATAGGATTATGCTAGATCATCCACTGTGTGCTTTTGACTAGTTTATGGTTGATATGCATTAAAACCATAGGAAGAATAATAATTAATCAAGTAGACTTAAGCGTGCTGCTAATCTAAATAGTTGTAATGTGATAGATTATGTGAAAGATCTTGGTTGATTAATTGCTAGATTTAGTTCTTTGTAAGGAGTCCATCTAGGTTTGGTTTGTTTGCCTTGTCTATCTAGTTGAGTGAATTCTTTAAAACTACCTTGGATTTCCACGTTGAAAGGTAGGATTTTGTATAAAGGTACTTGTCATAAAATAAATTAGCGACCACAAACGAGTCTAATTAAACCCGTAATTTTAATAGGTGACTCCTTGAGAAGGGTCGAGGGTCTTGTTCGGTTTCCTATTAAGTGAATAATTTAATATCCCAGTTCCATAACACAACATTTTCCAACTATTTAATAATCGATACATTAGGGATTCTAGCCTAGGTGGTTATATGTCATTATCTGAATTAAATCCAAGTCCTAAGTCAAGTCGTGTCTATTTTTATTAATTAGTTTAATTTAGTTTTTTTGGTAACCCCCCCCCCCCTCAAAATAATATAAAAGAACTAGTCGTGTCAGTAAGTTGACTCTTATTAGCTAGTGCACGTAATTTAAAGAGTCTCGTGTGTTTAATATCTGGACTTATTTTGCAGTACTAAAGTCGACTTCACTTGCCGGCTAGTAGTTTTTAGTTAAGTCAAGAGTCTAGAATTATTACTTAATGTCTAGAATTAGCATACTTTTAGTTAATAATTTTGTAACTACTATTAGCACATCAGTCACATATTGAAATGATGGTCGTAACCACTTTGTGTATGCATTTGTGTTGAGGATCTCTAATAAGAAAAGTTCTGGCCTTATTACCGAAGCCCCCTCATCAGTATCCACTCAAAATATCACCAATGTAAGCTACTTACTCTACCATGCTGAAAAATTCAATCTCAATCTCCTTCTCCCTATATAAACTCGATAAAACGACCCACTTAAGTAGTGTTAGGGCATAGTCATGAGTAAATAACTAAAAGATACATGTATGTAAGCATTTTCATCCCATCCCCTATCTCCAAACCAAAAATTATACTAAAACTCACTTTATTTTCTCTCTCCATTTCAATTAAATAATACTTTTTATACCTTTTATCATTACCTTTTCTCCTTCCTTTACTCACAACCACTTTCAAAATATATTAAAAATTATAGGGGATGAACAGTAACTTTTCAAATATACAGAAAAATCACTACTTTTTCTAAAATATAAAAACTCTTCACTCACAACACCCTAACACCTTGAATCACTCTCTAAATTATAAAAACACCCCTCACATAGTATGAGGGGTTGGATGAGAATGCTCTAACACCTTAAATTTATAAGATGACCTTACAATTTATTTTAGACAAAATGGCAAAAGACGTCCTTTACGTTTGATCGTTTTTTCAGTAGACGTCCTTTAATGAAAGAAATAGCAAAAGGCATAATTCATGTCTCAAATTTGTTTCATGTTACGTCCTTTGTCACTAACCCAGTTAAATATTTCCGTTAAATTTGGTCATGTGCAAGGCACGTGAGGGTATTTTTGTACATTCATGCATTTTTTAATAACTAAAATAAAAGAATAAAAATATTTTAAAATAAAAATAAGTCCTCTCTCTTTCTTTCATCTCCTCTCTCTCTCACCTGCACCGCAGACCACACCACCACCGGACCACCGGAATCCAATCGCAATGAAACCACAACCGCAGAAAGAAAACCTTTCAAACCAAACCACAGCCTAAATACCTGTTGTGCTCCTCCTCATCATGCTTCATCTACAATTCAGCTTTCTAGCCTCGCGACATGATGCTAAATCCCCCACCCCTAAATCGATTCCCCTTCTGCAACAGGTGTGTCAGCGGTTGACGTCGGTCGTGTAACAGGCTACGGTGATCGAAGGAGGTAAAGGTATCATACTCCATTTCGTGTTATTTAAGGGATTTGCTATGTAAATCAGTTTATTAGTTCTTGATATATGGAATTAGGGCAATTTGTTATACCTGAATCGAACATTAATCAGACGGCGCCGATGTTTTGCCGGTAGTGGATCCGCTTGTCAAGGTTTGCGGTGGATTTTTTGACTTGCAACAGAGCGATGAGATGCCAGCGGTGTCTGTTGCCGGCCAATTCAGGGATATTGATTATTTCCTGGTGAGTATTTTTCGTTGATGAAACTTTAATTAAGCTTGTACAAACACCCGTAATCTGCTGAGATTTGAATGGATTGGACTTTTCAGATCTGAGATTATCCCTAATCGATTGGATTGGTCTTTAAACGGTGGTTTGCGGTGGTGTGATCTGAGATTATCCCTAATTGATGTGGTGGCTGACGGTGGTGGCGTTGGGAGTTGATCGGAGTGGTTGACAGTGGTGGAGTGAGCTAGAGAGTGGTGGTGAAGGGGGTGATTGAAGAAAGAAGATGATGAAGAGAAGAAAGAAGAAAGAAGATGATGAAGAGAGAAAGTATCTTTTTCTTTTTAAATTTTAATTATTAATTATTAAATAATTGTATAGAAGTACAAAAATACCCTCATGTGCCTTGCACATGATCATATTTAACGAGAAAAATTAACTGGGTTAGAGCCAAAGGACTTAACGTGAAAAGGATTTGATACATAAGTATGTTTTCTGCTATTTTTTTAGCTAAAGGACGTCTACTGAAAAAACGATCAAACTTAAATGACGTCTTTTGCCATTTTGTCTTTATTTTATAACGGAAATATGGGTCCCAAAAGTTTTCTTTTGATAATCCACGACCTATTACTTGTTGGTTTTATTAGCTAAACATGAACTAGCATTACACTTGCAATGTATATTTAAATTGAAAGACAACACTTGCCCAAAAAAACTTGTAAGACTTTGTTTAAACAGTTATGGAATTTAGGATGTGTGATGGTATCCAATTCCGAGTGTTTGATCTTCAACTTCCCAAATCTTGAATCCCGAGCTTCAACTAATGCAATACAACACAACGAATTAGTATTATCAACATATATTATCTACCTATTCTAATAAAGTAAAATAATTGTGAATACTCGTCATCTTTTGGTTAATTCTCACAATTGTTTCCCTCCAAAACCATATATGTAATAGATAAATAATTATTCACTTTTCTTTTATACTCTATTTATATTATATTTATATATTTTTATAAATATAAATATTAACATATTATTTTACTATATATTTTAAAATACTTGGTGAATTTCAAAAATCAACAACAAATCATGTTTCTCAAAGATTGAAAAGAATATAATTTCAAATGTTATCATTCACATATTGTAATATGTATATTGTAGAAGATTGCAAGGAAAAACAAAACTCAAATATGTTTTCATTTTCCAAAGTAATTTTTTAATCAATAAATTATAAATATATGCTTAAAAGGTGATCAATTTTTTTAAAATCAATCCATTAATCTATTATTATTATTATTATTATTATTGTAAATTTCCATATAAATTTATAAATTATAAATATATGTTTTAAATCTATCCATTTATTTTTTCGGTTAATTTAGTAAACTATATATATGTTAAAATGTAAGGATATTATATATGAATCACTTTCAGACATAACAAAGTTTATCATACTTAATTTCTTAGTTTTTTTATCAATGATTGTTTTGGGTTTTTTTGTGGAACTTAAATTTGAATTTATTGGTTAAAAGTAGGTAAATAGATTGTTTGATACATGTTAACTACATTTAGGTCAAAATTTGTTAAGAGTCAAAAATGGAAAATTTGAGTATTTTTAACAGTTTGAGAATGCAAATAGATTTATCGTCAAGTTTGTTATGGGTTCAAAGTGTTGACTTGAAAATGTCAAAAGGATGAAAAAACATGGGTTTCAAATTTATTTTTAAAGGCATTTTTTGAAATAATATAAAGGTTCGAGATTTGACAAATTGACTACTTTTCCCTCGAATATTAAAATTTAAGAAAAGATGACGAACACTTTCGACATGCCACCCCCGTGGCTATCAATGCTTCTAACTTTTATCAAATTTGAAATATTTATGTTAGCATTAACTTTTCCTTCAATGGTGATCAGAACATTATATGGAAAGAATGTCATACAAAACTATGCTCCATTGAAACAAAATATTCACAAAATTGAATGGGTTAACATGTTATTTTTTATGTCGTCATTATGACAAAGTCGAGAAGCCCTCTGAAACTTATCAAATTATTTTTCACTGTGAAGATCAGAAAAACATTGTTCTTGAAGAACATCCGTCGTTACAATTTAATGTTCTCATTTCCTTTGATGTGTGGTAAATTGATAAATATATCAGCAAAGGTAACGCTCCTTTTATATTTAGGCTGAGTGGTTAGAACTACTATCGTATGAGAAGTCTTATTTCCGAAATTGGTTCATAACCAAAATTCTTTCAATTATACATATATGGCACTGAGAATGAAATTTTCAATAGAAAGAAGCATTCTCGGGTATGTTTTTGCAAGGGCATTTTTTTATTACGTTTATTTAAAAAAATCGTTTTGTGATATATATAAAATCAATTTATGTACACATAATATAGATACAAGCATAGATGTAATACATTTTTCATTTATACTATGTAATTATTTGCTTTACTTGTAATTTTATAATTTGAATTATCCCGTGTGTGACACGGGCTCTAAAACTAGTTTATATATATATTAACAATTTTAGGAGGCTTTATGCATTATAGGTTGCAAACCTTACTTTATCATTTGTACACTACTATCTATTCTCTATTTTGTTTTTACATATATAAGCCCAACTAAAATTTAAAACAAAGAATTCAATTGGTGTGATGTAAAAGTTGTTGGGTGTGAAAACATAGGTCTCAAATTCAATTCTTAAATGGGTTGGATTTGGTATATTTTTAAATATAAATGTTCAAATAACTTTGTTTTTATACATTTATACACTTTCAAGTAAATTTAAACAAAGAACAATTTAAATGTTCAAATAACTTCGTGTTTACATATATACACTCGCAAGTAAATTTTTAAACAAATAATTTAACTGGTGTACATTGTGTAATTAATAGTTGTTTGGTGTGAAGCCATAGATCTCTTCAACACTTGAATTAGCTGGTTTCATGCTTTTATTATAATAAATACTAGGTTAGAGCTCGTATTTTACACGGGTAAAAAATATAATAAAAATAAAAAATTATTATATGTAATACGTAAATTCAATTGTTTTATATAATAATTTTTATTAAGTTTTTGATATAATATGCACTATATTTTAAGTTGAAAACCAAATCTTGATGTTTGATTTATTTCAAATAAAACATTCATACCGATATTATTATATTAAATATTGTGTGTATAAAAATGATATTTATAACAAAATGTTGTTACAGATTTAAAAACTAAATTTACAAAGACTAAGGTTTTGTCGTAAAAGAAAATAAATAAAAATGTATTATATTTTAAAATAAAGAAAGAAATGATGAACAAATTTAAATGGTTGTGTTAAAAAAGATATGAGAAGATAATGTTATATTGTGAATCATGAAAATGTTAACAATTAAATACAATTTTGATTTTATACTTGAAGAGAAATCACATTTATATACGTTAAGTTAAGAAATCAAACACAATTACCATTTTAGTGGAGTTGGTAAACATATTTGGTTTGAAACGTGAGGTCTTTGTTCAAAACCCGTATCACATAATAATATATTTTTCAAAATTTTATAAAGCCTTACGGGTTATGGGTTATAATAGGAAAACGGGTCATGGTTCATAATATAATAGGAAATAGTGACATGACATCTACTTGGCATATATGTGGAGTGCCTAGTTAAATGTCATGTGGACAACTTGTATTGCTTTAATAGTATAGTTAGATAAATGTTTAGATAATACTATTTAGTTTTAATCAAATTCACATTGTTGTGGTCCCTAAACTTAATCAATTTATATTTTTTTTATTAAAAAGACAAGCCGCTTCATACTTTATATATATGCAACCAACAAATAATTTCTCGCCAACATTTTATAAACAAAGTAAAACAAAAAACTTACACCCAACCCCACCACGTTGCGGCGGGTGAACCAACTAGTAATTACATATAAATAGGATATACTAAACCAGACGTGATATTACTCAAAATCTAAGTCCAACCTAGGCCCAACGTACATAGTCTCTGCCAGGTTCAAGTAGCCTACGCTAGGTTAACATAGGCCTTAACATTTGGGCGGTTAATCCCGAGCATTGTTGTTCGTTGCCCATACACTTAGGCTTAATCAAAAAGATGATTTTTATTCAAATGTTTGAATCAGAGTGATTATGTCAGTAATCTTAAATCCTATAATTTTCTATAATCAAAATGTAACATGCTCAACTAAACAAATTGTAACCCTAGCTACTTGTTCATGCTAAAGAAACAAGTGAATAAACCAGAGTACAAGATAAATATAAACATTAAAATAGTCATTTTGATCATTTGTTTTTTTTTTTTACAAAATGATCCATGAATTTTTATTTACTTAAATATCATTTTAACCTTTTTTTTTTTAAACAAAGGGCACCTAATGAAAATATGGCAGGCAATAAATTGTTTATTTTTATAATTATAATATAATTTACTTAAATTAATTATAAAAATAATTTTAAAAAACAATAAATATAACATTATTTATATTTACATTTCTCCACAAGAACATATTAACATTATTATTTTTATATTACAAATACATTTTCGCATAGCAGCTAGCTGATATATAATTTTAATTTTTCTGTTTATGTTCTTTAGATTTCATCTCTTTATGCGTTTAATATATAGGTTAAGATATTGTTTTAGAGCCGAAGTTTCTCTAAAAGTAGTCTCTCAATCTACCGGATAGATGTATAGTTTACCTCACATATCCTAATAACAACTTTGAACCTGAATAGAATATTTCACTAAGTATAATTGATTAATTAGGTTGAATCTACTAAGCTAAATGATCTAAAGTTTTGTGTCATATTAAGCACTGAAGCCTGCAACGCCAAATAACACATGTCACAACTTGATTAACCGGTAATTTTGAAAGGTTAAATAGTATTTTGTTAAGTATCTTGATTAATATAGGTACTTAGAAAATTTTCCATGTATATTAATAACATCCACCTTATAATTCCCGGTGACCATCTCTACACTTTTCCAGCTCGCCAATCTACATCTTTATATTCTCTCTTTCCCATAATAATAATAATAATAATAATAATAATAATAATAATAATAATAATAATAAAACTATATATACACAGTTGTATCCACATAGCATACACTCAAAACTTCAAAAGTAATACTTAACTGCACACCTAAGCATTGAACCACCCTATAAAACTTTGGTTTGTCAATCTCATAAGACCCCCCTTCTTCATCATCATCCCACATTTCTTTCTTTCTTTCAAATCCAACAAACAAACTCCCTTGTTAAAGCTTCAAGTTTTATGGGTGGTGAAGATCATACACATACAATCAAACTCCGCATTTCTTACGTACTAGCAATTGAATATAACTTGCTAACAATCGACGATTCTTACACCGAAAGAAACCTCCAATTTTAGAAGATCTAATTACAATTGTTTGTTCAGTTATTCCATTAATGGCGATACATTCGTTTGTGTCTTGTTTTTCCTTTGCAACCATGGTTTTCTTGATGACTTGCAACGGTAAGGTTTTTAATTAATTTAATGTGTCTCTTAAAGTTTTAAGGTATAATGTAATGATGATATACATTATATGAAGTTAAAAACTTGCATTCATGGGTTATGATTATTAGGGATGGATCAGTTGACGCTCAATACAAGTTCCATCACCTGATTCATTCACCATCAGATGGTTCTTAAAGGTGCAGTGGCATATATATACTTTCTAAAGTATAACTATTTAACATTGTTGAACCTTGATAACCGGTCTTGTTGAATACTTTCAAACTATCTTGTTATAATTCACACCGGCTGAATCAGACACCATTTTTATTTATTATGCTTCTTATTTTGTGAATATAATAAACCCGAACCAAAAATTAGTAATAGTTGCATATTTCGTTTTAGATTAAAATATATATTTTAATTTTCAATTCAGTTTTATTCATTTTAAAAACCGTTCCGACCAGTGAACCTGTAAGATCGCCGGATCAATAACTATGCTCATATATGAAAAGTAAAAACGTTTTGATAGTCGCCAAGACATTTCTAGTTATGATTATCACTTATCTTTGTGTAAAGTTATCATTAAAGTAACTAATATTTATGTTTTTCCTTTTTGATTTTGTAATTTCAGGAATATCAGGAATGACATTCACTTTCAAAAATAGATGTGACTACATGGTATGGCCAGGAATATTATCAAGTGCCGGCAGCACCCCACTCGATAGCAGCGGGTTTGAACTTAGCCCCGAAGAGTCACGCTCCTTCCAAGCCTCACCCGGTTGGTCAGGTCGATTTTGGGGTAGAACCGGCTGCACCTTCGATGCAAGTGGCCAAGGAAGTTGCACAACTGGAGATTGTGGTTCCAACCAAATGTCATGCAATGGGGCTGGTGCCACCCCACCCGCCACCCTAGCCGAGTTCACCATCGGGTCAGGATCAAACGTTCAAGATTTTTATGATGTGAGCCTTGTAGACGGGTACAATTTACCAATGGCGGTTGATGCTAGTGGTGGAACGGGTGTATGTGGTTCAACAGGGTGCGTGACTGATTTGAACCGAATGTGTCCTGCTGAGTTACGAGCGGGTGATGGTCAAGCTTGTAAAAGTGCATGCGAGGCTTTTGGGAACCCGGAATATTGTTGTAGCGGTTCGTTTGGATCGCCTGATACATGTCGCCCGTCAGTTTATTCTCAGATGTTTAAATTGGCCTGCCCGAGATCATATAGCTACGCGTATGATGATGCCACGAGTACGTTTACGTGTATGGTGGCGGATTATACTATCACATTTTGCCCTACATCAACAAGGTAACTTTTCTAGTGACAAATGTTACTCTACCCTAAATTATGCCATAATATACTCTAGTACTAAATAACTGGAGTAATTAGCGAACAAACATCACTAGGTCACTAAACTTTGTGATGCATTTCGTTGAAAGTAACTCCGTAGCAAATAACTTTTTGATAAAACAAAGAAAGCAGTCACAAATCAAGTGTTAGCAACTTAGCATAATTAGTATATTTATTTGTGTGTTTAACACGTTAAATATAAACATATAGATTTAAATCAGCTTTAGTGGCCAATTTGTGACAGGATTTTGTTCCCTATAACCCTTTTGTTATTTTCAGCCAAAAATCATCAACAGAGTCATCGGTAGCAACCTCAACCGGAACAACGACCAGTGGTCCGCCAGTGATTCCTAGAGCAACTGAACCCAAAGATGATTCGAACGGCTCATCGTCGTGGCTGCCAAGTTTTTCCATTGGAGGATCATCAAGACAAATTTCCAATAATGCCATCACATGGACACTAATTTCATTATTTGTTTTTCGCCTTTTCCATTTATGAAAATATATATATTTAAGCGAGACTGTAATTACATGAGAATTGCATAACCACGTTTAGATATACATTGATCAATTTGTAATTAAGTTTTTCTTTTTGTATGATTTATGAGTTTATATTGACTTATTAATAACTTCCAATCATTTTTTATTTAATTTTCCAACTTAGCACGTTAAATATAAGAATAATATTGATATAAAATCGTTACAACAGGTCATGTGATGATATAAGATAAGAATTTGTTTAATTTATGAATCTGAACTTTTAACATGATTAAATATACGGGGTGTATTCGATATAAATGGGTTCAAATCATGCACCTTGTAGTCTGCAGGTATATATGTGGTTTATAAGAGTATTTAGGAGTAGCATAATTTGCCGTTAAAGAAAATGTAAGTGAAACACAATTTTAGGAATCTTCTGATAAAGCAGTAGTTATTAAAACATGGGATTTGGTGCCCCTACCGTCGGACGCTCCGATCATACGTTGCATGTAGTTGTTTCGCAACAAGTTCAAAGCCGATGGTTCTCTTGACAGGTACAAGGCACGATTGGTTGTACATGGCAAGTCTCAAACTGTGGGTATAGATTGCATGGATACATTTAGTCCGGTTGTGAAACCCGCTACCATTCGAACTGTATTATCGTGGGTTTGTCAAAGGGTTGGCCAATACATCAATTAGATGTGAAAAATGCATTTCTACATGGAAATCTTCACGAAAATGTTTACATGCACCAACCGCCAGGGTTCGTTAATCGCACCTCACCTCATCATGTGTGCTGTTTACGAAAGTCTCTTTACGGGCTTAAACAAGCACCGCGAGCTTGGCACACTCGGTTCTATACGTTTATCACATCTCAGGGGTTCAAAAGTAGTGTATGCGATATTTCCTTGTTTATTTACTGACACGGGTCTGACATGGCTTACATGCTTTTATATGTTGATGATATTGTTCTTACGGCTTCATCTCAGGCTCTTCTTAATGACATCATCACTCGCCTTTCACGTGAATTTGCTATGACAGATTTGGGGACGCTTCATCATTTTTAGGCATCCATGTGACACGTGACTCGCGCGGTCTGTTTTTATCTCAATCGCAATACACTAAAGACATTTTACATCGAGCAAACATGTCGTCTTGTAAACCTTGCTCAACTCCCGTCGACACTTCTGCTAAATTAAGTGCCGATGACGGGCCTTTATTACCGGACGGGTCCTTGTACCGAAGTTTTGCGGGTGCACTACAGTATTTGACATTTACCCCGATCAGATATCTCATATGCGGTTCAACAAGTGTGCTTGTTTATGCATGCTCCTCGCGAACCTCATCTTGCATTCATGAAACGCATACTAAGATATCTACATGGAACCATTGATTACGGCATTCGGCTTACACCTTGCTCTCATCGCTCACTCACGGCTTACTCCGATGCCGATTGGGGGGGTTGTCCAGACACAAGGCGATCTACTTCTGGCTACTGCGTATATCTCGGTGACAACTTGATCTCTTGGTCTTCGAAAAGGCAACCTAACATCTCTCGATCCAGTGCCGAAGCAGAATATCGAGGGGTCGCTAATGCGGTCGCCGAGACCTCCTGGTTACGGAATTTATTATTGGAATTGCATGTACCGCTTACACTTGCCACCATTGTCTATTGTGACAATGTATCTGCTGTATACTTGTCCGAGAACCTGGTTCAACACCAACAAACCAAACACGTGGAAATCGATATCCACTTTGTACGGGAGAAGGTAAAGCTTGGTCATATTCGAGTATTACATGTACCATCAGCCTTTCAGTATGCCGACATCTTCACTAAAGGACTTTCACGCCAGCTCTTTCAGTCATTCCGATCCAGTTTGAGTGTCGGTCCTCACCACGTTCAAACTGCGGGGGCATATTAACATATTATGTATTATTACTATTATATTGTCCATAAATAGATCATAAATCACATCCGTGATTTATGTGAAGATTGTAATTAGGCTGATTGTGAGGCTAGTATCATGACCATGATATCAGTGATATTTACTATGCTAGTATCCCTATAAAAGCAATGGGATTGTAATTGTATTTTCATCAACAAAACGATATACCAATCTCTTTCAGTTATAAGCCAAGAATAAGTAAACACTTAGGGGGTGTTTGGTACAGAGAATAGAATTGTAGAGAAATGGAATAGAGAAATGGAATTGCAGAGAAAGGGAATTGGTCTGGAGAATGAGAATTGACTGTTCTGTTTGGTAGTACAGAGATTTCAGTAGAGAAATATAGCTGAGAATCATTTCTCTTGTTTGGTACATAGAAAATAAACAGAGAATTATATCAACTTTATCATTAGCACAAGTATTTTTTTCATAACAAATATTTATTAAAAAATAAAAAAACATATAAAAAGATGCATAAATTCCAACCAAAATATGCATTGATCAAACCAATTCACATACAAAACATAGTTTTTAAGCAAAAAACATCAACCATAGTTAAAACCAATTCACATACAAAACATACTTCAACCATACACAACATACTTCATAACAAATCTCTTTCCATCTCTTCACCGCCACATTGTCTAAGTAATCTTAAACAAAGACATAAAAGTTATAGTCTTACATATAAAGCCAATGTTTTTTAGAACACAAGTCAACTTAGAACAATGCCAAATGTAGTTATTGCAGGACGCAAACAAACCAACCATTAAGGCTATGGCAGATTTGTTCAGTATACGTCACTTTGCTATTATCAACTTTCTTTCCCCGGTGACACTGCAAAGAAAACATAACAAAAATGTCAATCGGATTGTGGTTCACGGCCGAACGTTTAATGTTTCTAAGAGCAACTAGAAGTAAAGATCTACGTGTTCATTCAGTAGGGATGACAATCTTCACAGGTTTACTTTTAACAATTTGGGTTGGATTGCAGTCTAGAAAACATGATGTTTTAAAACTTTTTATTAAAATAATAGTACGGTGCGATATGGCTAACCTGAAAAGCTCCGGGCACCCAAAAGCAACTTAGAGATGCATAGTTTCTCCATTCGAACCGACATCCGTAGGAGTTTCAGCGGAATTATTTTGAGTATTTTTTCCTTTGAAAAAGTTTAAGTTAATTCCATCATTATTTCTTTTTAAAGTTGGATCCAACCGTTCAAATATTCTAGCAACTCCAGCCATTCCTGCACTCATTTCTCTCTGAACTCCTTTGCTTAATTCTTTAACTGAACTGTTTTTAGCAAGTAATTTTGCTTTTAAACCCTGAGTGCCTTTTGAAATAGATTCCTTGTATCTGCAAGACGTGCCAAACCATCTCAGAATAACAGAATAAATCTTTATATACAACAAATTAAAATAAACACGGCGTCTACTAAAAGTTTCCAGTTAACCCTTTACCTATTGTTATTTATATTCCCATTTTTATTGTATATGTATTTATTTGATTACATATGAAAAAACACATTATATAAAAATATTGAATTTCACAAGATAATTTATATCTACACTCTTCTATTATGAAACAATTAAAAAAAGTTAAAACACTTTACATCTGTTTCTTTATTCAATTGCTGGCATAATATCGCTAGACATAAAAGTAATGGAGGTTTTCATTTCTAATAGCCTCAGGTTAATAAACTAGTTAACATATAAAGTGTTATTCTGTCTGCAGGAGAAAACAAAATCAATTGGCATTCCTGGCTGAAGCAGCAGAAAACTTAGATTTAACAGACTCTGAAAACGCATGCATATCAGCTGATATTGGTCTTCCTGGGCTACCATTTGGTGACTGGCTATCAATAACCCTGCAACATCATTCACAAAGGTTATAGTGGAGCCCAAAAACTCAATTCTATCTTTCAATAAAGTTGTCAGTTTGGTAATGACATAACATAATTCTATCTTTGAACGGTTGCAAATAACAGCATTTTCCATTATAATACTCAAATAACTCTATATGCAAGCTTTTAATTGCAAGTATCATAGAAAACATGATCAAATAATACTTAAAGAGCTTCGATTGCGAGATCAAAAGAACACAGGCATATCAATAATATTATTCTATTATAAACATCTTTAATAATTTCAATTTGCCTAATTAATATCCCATTTCTGCTTCATGTAATTAAAAAAACAATGAATTAATGATAATCACAGAAAGCCCTAAATTAGTATCCAATAATGAGCATAATCAGTAATAGCAGTCGATACATCAAACAATAACCACAAATTAAAGAGATCAGCCATCAAATTAGAAGAATATGAAAACAAAAACCTAATTCATAAGCTAATCAAACACACAATCATATGCTAGACGAAAGATAATAAATAGAAAGATGTTGAATTAGATCCCAAATAGTACCGGACCGACGATTAGGGTTTTGAACGAAGGACGCACGAGGGTTCAGAAATAGTACCGGACCGACGATCACGGGGCTTTACATCAGAAACCCTAACCAGGCCACCACACCACCGTCACCTAGTGTTCAGAAATTGAACCCGACAACAGTAGGCAGCTGGTGATAGAAGGAGGAAGCTGGTGATAGAAGTTGAACCATACCTTGTTTTGGGTTGCGGTGCTCTGAAGGAGGAAGCTGGTGATAGAAGTGAAAAGGAAGAGAATGGAAGTGAGAAATGAAACTCTAGAGAAATGATTTCTCCGCTTTTTTTAGAGAAAAGAAATCAGGGAAATGGAAATGGTTTATTTCCATTTCTCACCTCTTTCTTTCGTAAACAAACAAGAGAATTGTTTCCATTTCCATTTCTCACCCCCCAATTCTCTGTACCAAACACCCCCTTAATGGTTTTGAGTAATGTGGAATTTGCTTTTCAAATAGGATGAGAGACGAACACAAAACAACATTTGTAATGGAAGATGATTAACACATTAAAAGTATTGATTCTTTTTCTCTTCGGTCAATAAAAAATCATAATCGATATCATTGATTTCTTAGTGCAATAAAAAATCATAATCGATATCCTTGATTTCTTAGTGCTTATGTTCATTAAGATGGTCATATCAGTTTTTGAACTCATTAACAAAAAGAGCAAGGTCGATGCACAATCCGTCCTTGATAGATTGTACAACATCTAAAGTCTAAACAAATTTCGCATCCTCTTTTTCCTCTTTCTTGTTTAAGCAAGTCATTCCCCACAATAATTCTTGAGCCTATTGCAAATTAAGAACTCTAGAATATGAACATGCAATATCCTAAATAATCTTAAGCTCAAATGATCAAATTTAACATTAAGAGAGATCGTAAAGGTGCAAATTAAGAGGTGTTTGAAAGATATAATGTGCTATTCACATTCAATACTCATGTTTAGTTGAGAGAGGTGTTTGGAAGTTTCATTGTAATAATAACACTCAACATGATGTAAATTAAAGATGTTTAATCCCTATAAAGATTTGGAAAAAGATGAAATGGTGATCACTACCGTCATTTATTGAGATAATGTAATGGTTAACAGTGTCAGTGAGATGCTGAAAGGTTATCACCACCCTATTAGTGAGATGTTAGAAGAGTGAATGATTGTTAATTTTTTTATAGGAGTTAAAGAATAATAATGCAATAAATTTGATTGTTTATTGTTAATTAAGATGTTAAATGAGTGATCGATCACCACTTGATTCATGAGACCTAAACACTATCTTGCTTGGCCAGAAGTAAATAGTTAAGACGAACTCTTAATAGATGCCAATGAGTGGATGCAAGTAGAGTGAGTTAACACTTACTCAAGAAAAAAAACACTACTAATTTGTATGCCTCGTTTTGTTTAGTTTTGATTTTGAAGTTGCATAATCAATAATTTGTAGTTTAAACGAACTACCTTTAATATACCTTTGCCTTTCCTTCTAACTATAACTCTATAAGTGTCTAAATTTCCGTACAACTTTTCTGACTTGGATAATGTTGGCATCACATCATCACATATCATGTGATTGATATGTGATACATATGTGTTTTAAGGAATTTGAAAATGTTATACCTTACTTGATTGGCAATTTATGTGGGAAAAAAATAAAAACATAATTAGCATAAGGTTTAATTTGTATATAACTATTTTATGTATATTCGAACTTTCATATGTTGTTACATCTATGGTGGGTTGGATTTGTATTCATACTAGGAATACCGAAGGAAATTATATGAAGGACCCACCAAATATTATGTTGATCCGCTAACAATATTATGACGACCCTACTAGCCACTAAATTAGAAAACACAAAGTCTTTTATGTGGATGGTGGCCTTCTACCTCCAACTTCCTATACATGCATGTAACAGAAAAAAGTTGATAAAAAAAAAATAACATTAAAACTATTACATAAATTAAAAAATGTAAAAGGTTGTCGGCATCTATTATCTAAGTTCCTTTTGCTCTCTTTACATCACACATTATCCTTGAGTATATTTTAATTGCCTTTTAAGATTAGAGTAATTTCATTCGAATTCTATTTACGAGGTTAAATAAAAAAGCTACTAGACAAATCAATAACTAAGATGAGACGATTGAAGGAGTAGTTGCACATTTGATTAATACCGTTAGAAGATCCGTTGGAGTATTTTGAATAAAGTTGAATTGATCCTGCACGTGGGAGGAATGGTTCTCCAGTCTACCGATTCTTTAGCCTAGTCTTCATTTATTTTAGCTATTTTATTTTGTTTCGTTTTTATTCGTCATGTTGATTATTCCCTTTGGTGTATTTATAGCTTGTTGAATTCTTAATTGAGATAAGCTTTTCGTTACTGTGATATCCAACATAATAATTGGTATTAGAGCCAAATTTCCTTCAATCACTATCAAGAAACAATAGCGATGAGCACAGAGAAACTGAAAGTTCCTGTATTTGATGGCCACTACGTGCACTGGAGCGAGATGATGGAGAATTTGCTGCGTGCAAAACAGCTGTGGGGACTCATTGATCCGGGAATCATTGAGCCAGCTGTTGGAATCGCTCAGTCAGAGGCTCAGAGAAAGAGATTGGAAGATTTGAGGTCAAAAGATTTACAAGTAAGGCATTACTTGTACCAAGCTATCGACAGAGTTACGTTTGAACAGATCCTAGATAGAAGTTCTTCCAAGGCAATATGGGAATCGATGAAAAGAATATTTGCCAGAAATGCTCTTGTAAAGAAGTCCATGTTGCAGAAATTAAGAAGGGATTTCGAGATTCTAGAAATGAAGAATGGAGAGACAATACCGGAATATTTGGTAGGGTCTTGTTTGTTGCAAATCAGATGAGAAGCAATGGTGAATCCATGCCTGATGGGAAGATTGTGGAGAAGATTCTCAGGACTCTAACTGAGAAATACGTCTATGTGGTGGTGTCCATTGAAGAATCTAACGATATTGAAGAGATGACAGTCGATGAGCAACAAAGCTCTCTTTAACGGATGATACAATGCTTGGTTTGTAACTATCTTTCGCGTTTAGATCTATAGCGGGTGGTTAAACGAGCATGTTTTCGTTTAACTTGTTTGCTATCAAACTAAGACCATATTTCTAATATTTTAGCTTGTATAGATAGTATATCACTTATAAATGGCCCCCCAAGATATCTGGGTCATAACTCGACCCTTTCGGTTAATCGTTCGTTTGATACACAACAGGCGTTTATTTGCTTAATTGGTAAATACGTACTGAGGTGTACCTTGTTTTGGCTCAAATGTCACAGTAAAATGTTTAAAATATAATTTAATAAATAAAACAATCCCAACTCACCCCCACTGTCTTCCCCGTTTTTCCGGCAAACCTCCGGTGGCCGGAATCCGGCGCCGGAGGTAGCCGTACACCCCTAAACGCGTTTTCGAAACAAATTAAATTATATAAAAACAATCGGACGTCAATATTATACGATAAATAACAAGTCAATTATACCATAATCGTTAAATGAATCCCGTAATGAACGCCGGAAAATCCGGGTAAATCACATTAATGCATTGACGCTCATATGTTCCTATTATTTGTATAAATAGAACCCAAACCTTCGTCACAACTCGCTCACACTTCTCAACCCCCCTCTAATACACGGATTTGTCTGTAATTGGGAGATTTCTATACTTTATTTTCCGGTAACTGGGTTTCGACCAAAACAACATCATTTAAGGTAAATTTTATACACATTCTGTTAGTTTTGATCCAACAAACAAAACCCTAAAGTAATTTCAACAATCAATGAACAGAAACTGAGAATTGAATTTTTGGGGTTTATGTTCTTGAAATGGAGAAGATGAACCCACTGTTTTGTTTATAAATAATGATTTTCGTATGAAACTGATAATGTATGATAGCTTAACTGGTTAGTCTGTGTTGTTTGTAACCAAACCCGGGTCACGCGTCGTCTCATCATTTTTTTAACCTGTTTATATTATTATTATTATCAATTAAAACCATTAAAACCTGTTAATATATATATGTATTCAAAACTGTTTTCCAAACGAATATGAAGATTAGAGCAACTGGCTGCACAGTGACCTTATAACATCGAGACCCGGGTTCGAAACCCGGGTCAGACACCCACTTTTATATATTCTTTTTAATTCAGCTTATTAATGATTATTAAATCATTTTAATCATTTAAAAATCAAAATAAATTTATAAAAACCTTTTTAAATTAAATAAAAATTATGTAAATTAACTATAAAATATACCTCACCATTTCACACTTAAAAACCGAGTTTTTCGTTTTCGTAAACCGTAACTAAAAATCGTTTAATAAACGTAAGGTAAACTTTAAATTCCTAGAAATCGTTTAGTCAACGTAATAATTATAATTATAACTTATAACCAATAGTTCAAGCTTTTTGAACATATAAACTTCGTTTTCTCGCCGATTAAAATACTTAAATCATATTAATAACCAAATTTCCCTTAAAACTTAAATGTTAATATATAATTGAAGAATACAAAATAACATGAAATATTCAATAAAGGTTATCGATTGAGTCTTATTTTTATCTATTTTAGTTATTGATCACACGCTTCGGCTTTCGTGACGTGTTCGGTTGTTGCATTCTTCAACGTTTTCAAGCTTCTTTTATTACCTTATTCATAAGGTGAGTTTTTCACCACCCCTTTTTAATGTTTTAATGTTTTGGGGTAGCATATGTGTCCTTATAAAGATTCAAGTATTATTTCTTCTATTACAAAACTACAATTCGTATATGGACTTGTGTGTTACTTGTATTACTTGCACGAATATTACTTGCACGTTGGGAAGTCTCATTAAGTATAATCATACGCCCCCCTTTGCACTCCGGTCCATTTGTATCGAGTGGAAAAGGGCCTCATTATCCAAGTACGTTGGTTATTACCAATTTGAAAGGACCTTATTTGCGCGATTATCCAAGTACGTTGGTTGTACCAACTGGAAATGACTTACTTGCTCGTTTATCACATGTCTATGAATTGTATGGTTTTTGTGTACGTATTTAAACTGTGGAAACTCACCAGCTATATTTATAGCTGACCATATTTTATACATATGTTACAGGTACCGTGATTAGAGCTTGAAGTATTGAAGACACTTAGATTACTTAGGGTATTTCAATAAAAGAACTATTGTTATGGTTATGTTTTGGTCTGAACTTGTATTGTTACTTTCGAACTTGTGTTACTTGGATTATTAAATGAATTAATGTTATTATGGTCACTTAATAGTGCCACGTGTGTTTGAACAATCTGTACGTCACACTTGGGCGTTTCCGCTTAAGCCAGGGTGTTACAGATTGGTATAAGAGCCGTGGCTATAAGATAGGACATTAGACGTAGTGTTCTAGTTTAGCTATAGCTTAATTGTTTAAATTATTTATGTTGCATGATTAGGAAAATATGTGGGCCTTTATTTGATTGTTTGAATGCACTTACTATTATTGCTATATTGCTTAATTCGTTTACGCCTCATGTATACAAAGCACACACAAGTCCAAGGCTTATGCCTAAAAGCAAAAATTTTCAAAATTTTCAAATCAATTTCTATTATGGTGGTCCGATAATTCTCTGCATAAAGATGACTCGTCGTGACGGGTATGTACTAACTGGAAGGGGGACGTGCTTGTTTCCCGAACTCTTGACACCAAGGTTCATGAAACCTAAGGATAAGCAATGCGCATAAATCCCAATCAACTGCGGGACCTGGTTGCTTACTTGGAGAGTTCGGGAAGGGCATGAAACTTATTAGGCCAAAGCATACTACACCAAACGCCATACGATTCACTACTTTATGTTTTCAACCGTGATCTTGTCCTCTTTGTGATAACTATATGGTTGTAGTCCTTAAGATGTCACACAAGTCATGGTGGTTCATGCAACGTGTGACTCCGACCCCCTATGTTTTACAATGTGTTTTAACCGAAAGTCTGTCAAGTCGTGGTGATACACGAATAACCATCTTTTGGTTCGATTTATTTTTGAAATTTCGATGTTGTGTTGGAACACAAGAGTCCATGGTGGTTCATGAAAACTCTAAGTTCCTCACCACACTCATTAAATTGGTGGTTTTCATATTTTAACAAGCTTTACAAAAGATTTATTTTCTTTATGTATATCATGCACTGTTCCGAGTCTCACGATTTTCGTTACCCTTGTTCGCAGAATGGCTTCCCGCAACCTTAAGTGTCGATCATCTAGCAGCAAGATAACCTCCCGGATTACCAAGCACTTGACAGCGGTCCTCCTTAATATCATGACCCAGATGCACCAGAACATCATGGCTAACATTAACCTCCTCCTCCCCCACCTTCAGCTCCCGTTGTAACCTACAAGAACTTTACTGATGCCAAACCTACCAAGTTTAATGGAACTCAAGGTGCCACTGCCCTACTTCAGTGGTACGAAAAGATGGAAAGCGTGTTTTACCAAATTGAATGTCCTGATGATAAGCGAACCCGATTCGCTACAGGTATGTTCGAGGAAGGCGCACTTACATGGTGGGTCAAGGAAAAGTCGACCCGTGGTGTTGAAGCTGCCATGGCCTTGCCATGGAACGAATTGAAGGATCTTATGACCCAAGAGTTTTGTCCTCCAAACGAGCTCATGAGCTTGGGGGCTGAGTTTTGGAACCTCAAACAAGAGGGCGGTGAGCACTTGGCTTACACCACCCGTTTCAACGAGTTGAGCGTGCTAGTGCCGCATCTTGTTACCCCTACCTCGCGTGCCATCGAGAAATACATTAAGGGACTACCAAGACAAATCCAAGATAGTGTCTTTAGTAGTTCGCCTAAGGAACTTGGCGATGCGATTAAACTAGCCGCAACCCTAACCGACAACCATGTCAAAGCCGGGACTTTGACATTAAAATCATCCAAGAAACCGATCGAAAGACCCGCTGTTGAACCCAAACCCGAATCATCCAAACCCGCATACTCCTCCCACAACCGCAACAAGAAGCGCAAGAACTACGCGCTAATCCAACAACCCGCACCTTCAACCCAAGCCAACCCCGTACCACCTCTCAAGAAACCCTATGGCGGACCTCACCCGTTTTATAGCACCTGCCAACGTCACCATCCCGCCTATGCCTCTTGCCGACAATGCACCCGTTGCAACCGTTACGGGCATCTTAGCCCCACTTGTCGTGAAACTACCATAGCGGCTCCCCCGAGGGCTGCTCAACCAAATCCTCGACCCGTGCCATATGCCCAACCCGTTAACCAAATGCGGGCTTGCTATAATTGTGGTGAACTTGGCCACTTTCGTAGCGCGTGTCCACGACTCGCAAACGTGAACACACTCCGGCTGGCTCCTGCTCCACAATTCCAGCTCCAAGCTTACCAAGCCTACCAAGCGATTCAGCCACAAGTTCCTCAATTGATGGCTAATCAAGCTCCACCACTGCTAGCTATTCAAGCACCTACACCTCATGAGGCTCAAGCCGCTCAAGTCGCTCAAGCCGTTCAAGGTTCTCAAGATAACCATAGGCGTGCTTTCATGATGAATGCCCACCAAGCGCAACAAAATGGCGATGTGGTGAACGGTACGTTCCTTGTAGACGACCACTTTGCTACCATTTTATTTGATACCGGTGCCGATATGAGTTTTGTGTCTTTTGAATTTGAGTCCTTGCTTGTTAAGCCCCGATCTAAACTTAAGAGCTCATACACTGTTGAAGTAGCGAATGGTAAATCCGTGACGATCGACTCTGTTATTCGAAGTTGCAAGATGAATCTTAATGGCCACACGTTCTCAATTGACCTCATCCCGATGCAATTGGGAAGTTTCGACATCATAGTAGGCATGGATTGGTTGTCCTCTCACCGTGCCGAAATTGTTTGCTTCGAGAAGATAATTCGCATTCCGATTGCCGATGGTCAAACCCTTCGTGTTATTGGTGAAAAGCCTTCTCCTTCGAGTCTTAACCTCATAACTTGTTTTCAAGCCCAAACGTACTTACGCAAGAAGTATGTAGCATTTGTGGCTCACGTTGTTGAAAAGAAGGAGAAAAAGATTGAAGACATTCCGGTTGTTCGCGATTATCCCGAAGTGTTTCTCGATGACGTTTCTGGTCTTCCTCCCGTTCGAGAAGTCGAGTTCCGCATCGATCTTGTGCCTGGTGCAACTCCGATTGTGAAGGCTCCTTACCGTCTTGCACCCTCCGAGATGCAAGAATTGTCTACCCAACTCTAAGAACTTTCGGAAAAGGGGTTCATTCGCCCTAGTTCGTCTCCATGGGGCGCAACCATTTTGTTCGTCAAGAAGAAATATGGTTCCTTCCGTATGTGTATTGACTACCGCGGGCTCAACAAGCTTACGGTCAAGAATCGTTACCCCTTGCCTCGCATCGACGATCTCTTCGATCAACTACAAGGAGCTTCTTGCTTCTCCAAGATTGATCTTCGTTCGGGTTATCATCAACTACGCGTGTATGAAGATGATGTACCCAAGACCGCCTTTCGAACTCGATACGGACATTACGAGTTTAGGGTTATGCCTTTTGGGTTAACCAATGCACCCGCGGTATTCATGGACCTCATGAACCGCGTATGCAAGCCATACTTAGATAAATTCGTGATTGTCTTTATTGATGATATCCTCATATATTCTAAGTCCAAAACCGAGCATACAAAGCACCTTCATTCCATCCTTGATCTCTTGAGGAAGGAACAACTTTACGCAAAGTTCTCGAAGTGTGAATTCTGGTTTGAGCGAAATTCCGTTCTTGGGGCACATAGTAAACGAAAGGGGTATTCACGTTGACCCCGCCAAGGTCGAAGCCATCAAGAATTGGAAGACTCCAACCTCTCCTACCGAAGTTCGTTCGTTTCTTGGTCTCACGGGTTATTATCGTCGCTTCATCCTCTATTTTTCCAAGATCGCTTTGCCCCTAACCGCTTTGACTCACAAAGATAAGCCTTTCGTGTGGGGGCCAAAGCAAGATGAAGCATTCCAAACTCTCAAACGTATGCTTTGCAATGCGCCGATCCTTGCTCTCCCCGAGGGTAACGAGGACTTTGTTGTCTATTGCGATGCTTCTAATCAAGGCCTCGGTTGTGTCCTTATGCAACGAGGTAAAGTCATCGCCTATGCTTCACGGAAACTCAAAGTTCATGAAAAGAATTACGACGCATGATCTCGAGCTCGGTGCTGTGGTTTTTGCGTTAAAAATTTGGAGACATTACCTTTATGGCACAAAATGTGTGGTATTCACTGACCACAAGAGTCTTCAGCACATTTTTGACCAAAAGGATTTAAACATGCGGCAACGTTGATGGGCCGAATTACTTAGTGATTACGACTGCGAAATTCGCTACCACCCCGGTAAAGCGAATGTTGTAGCCGATGCCCTTAGCCGAAAAACTCATGTGAAATCTATCTTGCTTCATAGTGTGACCGTCCAAACCAATCTCCAACTCTGAATCTTTGAAGCTCAACATGTCTCGGTCACCGAGGGTAATATGCACGACGAAATGTCTTGTGGCGCTGAGCTTCAACTCGAAACTAAGCGCGATGGTTTGTTGTATTACCTTAATCGTTTGTGGGTTCCCAATCGTGACGACCTTCATACTTTCATCATGGACGAAGCTCATAAGTCGCGATATTCTATTAATTCCGGTGCAGATAAGATGTATTTCGACTTACGGTCCACATTTTGGTGGCCCGCTATGAAGAAAGACATTGCATTGTACGTCGCAAAGTGCCTTACTTGCGCTAAAGTTAAGGCCGAGCATCAGCGACCATCTGGTTTACTCGTGCAACCGCACATCCCGATTTGGAAATGGGAAGATGTGACCATGGATTTCGTGTTTAAACTTCCAACCACTCGAAACCGCCACGACGGAATTTGGGTTATTGTTGACCGTTTAACTAAGTCCGCGCACTTCATTCCGATCAATGAAAAATTCTCGGTTGATCATCTAGCTCAAATCTATGTTCAACGTATCGTGTGTCGTCATGGTGTACCCTTGTGTATTATTTCCGATCGTGATAGTCGTTTTACTTCTCATTTTTGGTCATCTCTGCAAACCGCGTTGGGAACTCGTTTGGACCTTAGCACCGCCTATCATCCTCAAACCGATGGGCAATCTGAGCGGACGATTCAAACGCTTGAGGATATGCTTAGGTCTTGTGTTTTGGATTTTGGTGGAAACTGGGATTCTCATCTTCATCTGATTGAGTTCTCCTACAATAACAGTTATCATACGAGCATCGGTATGGCTCCATTCGTAGCACTCTATGGTCGTAAGTGTCGTTCTCCGATTTGTTGGAACGAGATTGGTGAAACCCAAATCACCGGTCCCGAACTTGTCCAAGAGACCACTGATCGAATCGCACAAATTCGACAAAATCTCTTAGCCGCTCGTAGTCGCCAAAAGAGCTACGCGGATAATCGTCGACGACCTCTCGAGTTTAATGTTGGTGATCGTGTTCTTCTCAAGGTATCTCCTTGGAAGGGTGTTGTTCGTTTCAGTAAGAAAGGCAAACTATCTCCTCGATATGTTGGACTTTTCAAAATTCTTGATCGTGTTGGTAGCGTGGCCTATACTCTTGAACTTCTGCAAGAACTCGCGAATATTCATCCGACGTTCCATGTGTCGAACCTTAAGAAATGCTTAGCGAGGAAAATCTCCACATACCACTTGACGAAGTGCGCATCGATGAGTCTATGCACTTTGTTGAGAAACCGGTGGAAATCATGGACCGCATGGACAAAGAGACCAAACGTAGCCGTATACCTTTGGTAAAGGTTTGTTGGGAATCTAAACGAGGCGCTAAATTTACTTGGGAGCGGGAAGACCAAATGCGAACTAAGTATCCCCATTTGTTTGATACGGATTCTTTAACCTAATTTCGGGACGAAATTTTCAAAAGTAGGGAATGCTGTGACATTTGTCAAATTTCGATTCGTATTTGTATTTGTAAATCCGACCCGATGGGTCTTTTCGATGTATTATTGATTATTAATAAATTATTCCCGACATTTATGTTCAAACGGTCGTTCATTTATTACTCGAGGCTTATCGATAACCCGCTTAAAACACGTAAATAATCCAAAACCGAAAAGTATATAATTTAAATTATAAAGTTTAAGGTTAGAAATGAAAATTTAAATATTAATTTTCAACTTAAAAGATCATGAAACTTTAGGGTTTAAAGTGTAATGTCACACCCCGACTAGCACAATGCGGAAGCGTAAAACGGGAATGTAACAGACACCTCTGATATCAACACATTGTTTATAAAGAAACATTACAAACTAATTTACAATATATTACATTTCTTCGTTCTATCATTGTTTTACAGTCTAGGCGATACAAACAAAACTAGTTCGTTAACTAAACGTTCTTACTACTAACACCCTTACTTCTATTCACATAGCATCGACCACACACTTTAGGCAAGTAACAGATCACCAAATTACTCCGATTTAGGTATACCTGAAAAGCAGTTTAAAACGGGTCAACTACTAGAGTTGGTGAGTTTCACGAGTTTCAAGAAATCAGTAATGAGTATTCACAAGTCAACACTTGTAATCATGAAATAAGTACGTATGTATGTAAATGATGTATGTGATGTAATTATGCTAAGCTACAGTGAAGCCTGGACTGTTCGTGTTGCGTGCCTCCATTTCCCACGCTCAATCAACCACTGTGGCCCCTTTCCGCCACAACATGCCCCGGTAGCTATGTCTAACACTACATAGCTGGTTCGTAAAAATAATGGTCATGTGCAAACGGTTTTGGTGTCTCGGCAAACCGTGCCGGCTCCGTTTGGGTTTGTCAAACCAATAGTACTATTCACAAGCCACCGGCTCGAAGTTAATCACTGTGATCGTGGGGACTTTCGTGTGTTAGCACTTAGATAATTCACATCAGTACATGTTTCAGGTATGTATATAGATATAAGAAAACTTGCTTTTCACCCCAAAAGTTCGTAAAACAGTTTAAAAGTGGGGTCATGAAACTCACAGTTTAGTAGATAATCGGTACTGTATCAGCTCGTGGTTTGTTCGGTCTGCTATCAGTAGTTCCTATAATCAATATTATAATAATATTAATATTTTAATATTATTATAATCTCAATACTAAACTAAGCTGTATAACTAATCTGGGTGTAGCTGGAACGCCCAGAAAGTGGCTATAGGCTTAGGTTGTGATGTTGTTCAATGTCTAATACTTAAAACCGAACTTGGCTCAGACTCCCGTTTTCCCAGCTGGGCCAAGTTGCTCGATTACGCGTTCAGAAAACAGTTATGGGAAAATAAGCTTAGGTAAATGTACTAATTAATAAAATGATTAAGTTATAAAGAAGGATCACCTATTAGGGTCCCGGATTAGCCACGGGGCCCGTTTCCGTTTATTCAGTTTGATTTGAGAAGAAACGCGCACAATCCACCCGGATTGTCCAGGTTTCTCATAGAAAAGTTCATTTTTACTTAATTAGTCCAAAAATATGATTTTTAATCACTTTTGGTGTTTTGATATTCCCGCAGATTCACTAATCGCGAACTTGCCGGTTTTTATAAAAACTGAATTTGTTTAATATTTAGATTAGCATAATTAATTAACCGTTAATTATTAAATGATGAAAATTTAACCACTTATCAATTAAAATATTTAGATTTTTATAAAAATATTTCTGGAATTTATTTACTGATTTATTAATTTATAAAAGTTCATTTTATCAGCTATATTTCGTCTGAAAATCGTCCATTTACCTCAAACAATTTCCAAAAATTCACCAAAAATTCCTGAATGCTCAATTCATGTCCCAAATCAATCTGTATCAATTCCAGAATGTAAAAAGCTTGTGAGATATTCTTTTCGGCCCAAATTCGGCTGTAAAAATTCACACGAACGAAAATAAACAAAACACCTTTAAACTTCTCCAAATGATCCCAAAATTCATATGTGATCAAAAGACATCAAATCTGAGTTCCCAGAAAAATTTCATAATTTTTGAAGTATTTTAGCTATTTTTCCCAAATAAACATCCCAATTTGGTAATAAATTTGCCAAATATTCTCGGATGGTCGAAAAATTACCAAATTTGAACAGGGACTCATTTATATGGTCCCTGATGTCCCTGAAAAATTTCAAGTCCTAACAATATACACATCACAACCTTAACCTAAATAGCCCGTAAGCGAGTGTTTCGGTATTACCTTAGCGGGTTTGGCTCGTTTCCGACCTTTTAATCGAGTTTTCAGGTTCTTGTGCTTCTAAGAAAGCTAGGTAAAAGTCCTATATCACAAACCAAGTAATATTTCATCAACATAACAGCCCTTAAGTTAGGGTTTCGGCTAGTGTGCAAAAACGAACTTTTGAACCGTAAAAACGTCGTTTCAACCCTTTAATCCGTGTTTATGGCCAAAAAAACTATCAAAACAGGTTCCTTACCATGTGTATGATCAAAACATGTTTATGGACCATTTTTAGGATTTTTACACGGTTAGGAATGATTTTTAGTAACCAAGACATGTTTTTATGGTATTAAACAAGTTTAAACAAGTGTAAAAGTAGCTTATTTAAGTTGTTTACCTTAGGGTTTCTTGAGTTTTTGGCTAGAGAAGAAGTTTATGTCCAGAATTTTCAAGAAATAATGTTGGAAATATCTTGTATCTAGTTTAAATGTGAAAGAATAAAAGGGGGGGGGGGGGGCTGCTGCTGCGATCGGACCATCATGGGCCCACTTTGAACCCATTTTGGCCCAAGTTTCTGATTTCTCAAGCCCAAACACGAAAAGCCCGGTCCAAATTTAGTTTGGGTTCGGTTTTTGGCGCGAAAAACTTATCGGGGGCGACAAACAGCTTGAAAACAAGTGTTTTTCGGCTAGTTTTGTGTAAAATTATAAAAACATACTATACGTTTGTAAAAATCAAAAATATTTTCACGGATCGCTTAAAACATTTCAAATAAGTGTTTGGTAAGTCTTTTTCGGCTTAATGGATAATACAATGTTTGGTTTGTAACTATCTTTCGCGTTTAAATCTATAGCGGGTGGTTAAACGAGCATGTTTTCGTTTAACTTGTTTGCTATCACACTAAGACCATATTTCTAATATTTTAGCTTTTTTAGATAGTATATCACTTATAAATGGCCCCCCAAGATATCTGGGTCATAACCCGACCCTTTCGGTTAATCGTTCGTTTGATACACAACAGGCGTTTATTTGCTTAATTGGTAAATACGTACTGAGGTGTACCTTGTTTTGGCTCAAATGTCACAGTAAAATGTTTAAAATATAATATATAAAATAAAACAATCCTAACCCACTCCCACTGTCTTCCCAGTTTTTCCGGCAAACCTCCGGTGGCCGGAATCCGGCGCCGGAGGTAGCCGTACACCCCTAAACGCGTTTTCGAAACAAATTAAATTATATAAAAACAATCGGACGTCAATATTATACGATAAATAACAAGTCAATTATACCATAATCGTTAAATGAATCCCGTAATGAACGCCGGAAAATCCGGGTAAATCACATTAATGCATTGACGCTCATATGTTCCTATTATTTGTATAAATAGAACCCAAACCTTCGTCACAACTCGCTCACACTTCTCAACCCCCCTCTAATACACGGATTTGTCTGTAATTGGGAGATTTATATACTTTATTTTCCGGTAACTGGGTTTCGACCAAAACAACATCATTTAAGGTAAATTTTATACACATTCTGTTAGTTTTGATCCAACAAACAAAACCCTAAAGTAATTTCAACAATCAATGAACAGAAACTGAGAATTGAATTTTTGGGGTTTATGTTCTTGAAATGGAGAAGATGAACCCACTGTTTTGTTTATAAATAATGATTTTCGTATGAAACTGATAATGTATGATAGCTTAACTGGTTAGTCTGTGTTGTTTGTAACCAAACCCGGGTCACGCGTCGTCTCCTCATTTTTTTAACCTGTTTATATTATTATTATTATCAATTAAAACCATTAAAACCTGTTAATATATATATGTATTCAAAACTGTTTTCCAAACGAATATGAAGATTAGAGCAACTGGCTGCACAGTGACCTTATAACATTGAGACCCGGGTTCGAAACCCGGGTCAGACACCCACTTTTATATATTCTTTTTAATTCAGCTTATTAATGATTATTAAATCATTTTAATCATTTAAAAATCAAAATAAATTTATAAAAACCTTTTTAAATTAAATAAAAATTATGTAAATTAACTATAAAATATACCTCACCATTTCACACTTAAAAACCGAGTTTTTCGTTTTCGTAAACCGTAACTAAAAATCGTTTAATAAACGTAAGGTAAACTTTAAATTCCTAGAAATCGTTTAGTCAACGTAATAATTATAATTATAACTTATAACCAATAGTTCAAGCTTTTTGAACATATAAACTTCGTTTTCTCGCCGATTAAAATACTTAAATCATATTAATAACCAAATTTCCCTTAAAACTTAAATGTTAATATTATAATTGAAGAATACAAAATAACATGAAATATTCAATAAAGGTTATCGATTGAGTCTTATTTTTATCTATTTTAGTTATTGATCACACGCTTCGGCTTTCGTGACGTGTTCGGTTGTTGCATTCTTCAACGTTTTCAAGCTTCTTTTATTACCTTATTCATAAGGTGAGTTTTTCACCACCCCTTTTAATGTTTTAATGTTTTGGGGTAGCATATGTATCCTTATAAAGATTCAAGTATTATTTCTTCTATTACAAAACTACAATTCGTATATGGACTTGTGTGTTACTTGTATTACTTGCACGAATATTACTTACACGTTGGGAAGTCTCATTAAGTATGATCATACGCCCCCCTTTGCACTCCGGTCCATTTGTATCGAGTGGAAAAGGGCCTCATTATCCAAGTACGTTGGTTGTTAGCAATTTGAAAGGACCTTATTTGCGCGATTATCCAAGTACGTTGGTTGTACCAACTGGAAAGGACTTACTTGTTCGTTTATCACATGTCTATGAATTGTATGGTTTTTGTGTACGTATTTAAACTGTGAAAACTCACCAGCTATATTTATAGCTGACCATATTTTATACATATGTTACAGGTACCGTGATTAGAGCTTGAAGTATTGAAGACACTTAGATTACTTAGGGTATTTCAATAAAAGAACTATTGTTATGGTTATGTTTTGGTCTGAACTTGTATTGTTACTTTCGAACTTGTGTTACTTGGATTATTAAATGAATTAATGTTATTATGGTCACTTAATAGTGCCACGTGTGTTTGAGCAATCTGTGCGTCACACTCGGGCGTTTCCGCTTAAGCCGGGGTGTTACATTGTAGCCGGTTAATAAGAGAAAAATGACGAGCTGATGCAACCCATGTGAGGTCAGAAAAAATTGGGCGTTCGCGTGGTTTGGGTTTGTTTCTTTTCAAACAAACTATATTTTCTTAGTGGAACTATGTAAGGAAATAGTTTGCTCAGCTTCCATTTTATATTGGAAGACAGGTGAGAGAGTTGCGTTTGTAGATAGGGCTAGCAGAATGGGTAACGGGTCAAACTGCCTTTTTTGTGAGGCATATGGGCCTGGTTGACTGAACCACTTTTTTATAAGTCAAAAGTCCATTTTTTAATAAATGTTAATATAATAACAAAAGTAAAATGAATGCATTAAAGGTGCTCTTTAGGTGATGTTTGCTTCTGCTTTGACATAATTTTTTTTAACTAAAACACTTTACTTGTTGATCTACCAAACAAAATATATAACCCAAATGAACTTATTTTGGGTCTCTCTGCTCCTGTTATAGAAAGTATCTGAGATTTTATTTGTTATTCATCTCTTTATTTGAAATGCTACCGAATTTAACCAACAAAAGTTGGTTGTTGATGAAGTAGGTGCATGGGGTGAAATATATATGGGTCGCATTAAACCGACCAAACAGCCACATGCTACAGCAGCTGCTGCAGGAACTAAAATTTTCTTACCCCACTTACAAAAAAGATCATATCATCATTGAAATCATATTATTAATTAAAATTTGACAGATGAATATTGGGATAAAGTGGTGCGTTACAGCAAACCTTATTCAAAAGATCATATCAGTATTGAAATCATATTATTTTGCTAATCATATTTGACACACATTGTCGCAGGTATCTTACATTATTGAAGAATATAAATGTGGTCGTACCCCAAACCCCGATGTTCTTTGCAACACAAGAGTCAAATTCGGTGTGTAATATTGTTAATCATTAATTTGCTTCTCAATTATTGGCATTTATTTGAATTTTACTTTTTAGCTTTAGGTGCATTCATGGATGCCATAAGTAACATGGATTTTGAATATGTTGCTTCTAGACATTATGCAAAGGTTGTTCACACTGTTACAAACGAAAACAGCACGCTTTCGTTTTTGGAACTCTCAAAAGATATGGTAAGAACTTCAGAAGTTAAGATACACTTGTTATCCGTTTTACCCTTTATATAATAATATAATATTATTTTTAATTGTTTTTCAGGTGAAGGATTAGACCTACTTTCTTTCATATTTGTCACAAGCTCAGCTTAAAAGACCCCGCTTCCGCTTGGATGTATTCCGAAGGTACGTATGTTCTACAATAAATGCACAGACCTGTGAATATATATATATATATATATATATATTGGGTAAGGATCCTAAGAGAACCATTGGTAAATTGAGAACTTTGAGAACCATTTTGGACCACTAAAAAAACCCTTTAAAAAATATTAAAAAAATTATAAAACAAACAAAACCGAAAATTTTAAAAAGGTAAAAAGACCAAAATTTTTATATTTCATGCCGGTTTCAATAAAAAAAAAACCAAATTTTTTTTTCTTTTTAATTCGTATTATACACATATGTATACTTTTATTTAATCTCTAGTTACGTAATATACACATATGTACATTATCATTTACCTTAAATTATACATATGTGTATAGGAAAAAACATGTGTGTACATATTATACATACATGTATAATAAAAAAAACTTATTTTTTTTTCTTTTTAATTCGTATTATACCTATACACATATGTATACTTTCATTTAATCTCTAGTTATGTAATATACATATGTATATTATCATTTACCTTAAATTATACATATGTGTATAGAAAAAAACATGTGTGTACATATATGTACATATTATACATATATGTATATGTGTAATTTAGCTACCGGGAATTTTCTTTTTACGTCTTCATTTTTTTTAGAAACCGGGATGAAAAATAAGAACTTTGTTTTTTTATTATTTTTATTTTTGTGTTTTTTTTTGTTTTATGATTTTTTTTATTTTTGGGTTTTTTTGTGGTCCAAAATGGTTCTCATAGTTCTCAATTCTCAAAAAGTTCTCACATGATCCTGTACCTATATATATATATATTATCCTTAATATTATTCATCTTTTAATCAGAAGTTCGTAAGCTTGCTAGAAAGTTTGATTTGCCTAATCAAGATAGAAAGGATTCACAGGGAATATGCTTCCTTGGGAAGGTATTTCACAGGGAATATACATTCATGCTTGTTTGTTTGTTTAACTTTAACTGAACAAAAGATCGGACATAAACATTTAAACGAATGGATTCTTGTTTGTGTTCATTTGTTAATAGCGTAAATGAACAATTCATGAATGTAAACGAACACAGAGCGAATGAATGTACCTTAACATTGATGAACGAACATACATATGTTGGACATGAAAAGTTAATAAAACTAGACGAAACTGTACTTTGTCATATTTAATTTCTTAAAAATATAATATTTTGTAATGGGACTTTGAATTATAAATGAATATGTAAAAAATAAAGATGAATGAACAAATGTGAACAAACGTAAACAGACGTTCCTGAACATGAATGAACGAGACGTGTTTCTGTTCGTTCGTTTAACTAAATGAGCAACAAAAAGTTGTTTACGGTTGTTTGTTATTAAGTAAATAAACTTCCAGCCGAATGGTTCACTAAATTCGTTTACAGGCCTAATTTTAGACAAGTTTAGAGAATTTAATATACAAAAAGTTAGTTTAGTGACCTTTTCATGATAAATAAAAGAGTATATTAGGACCTAATATTATTGCTACCTTCATTTAAGTGTTTTTATTATGCAGATTAAATTTAGTGAATTTATGGCAAGACATATTGGAGAAAAAGAAGGTATAATATTGGAAGCTGAAACCAGGGATTTCTTAGGATCTCACAAAGGCTTTTGGTTTTACACAATTGGTCAACGTCAAGGTTTGAAACTTGCGGGCGGGCCATGGTAATATCTAACCTTTCACCAGTACACATACTTATTAGTTATTGTAGTTATAAATTTGTAGGCTTACAAATTTATTTTTATATTGATCTTGATTATTATAGTTAAGACTTTTAATTATTTATACATTTTTCAATTGGATTACAAACTCTTAACATGTTTTTGAAACAAATGTTTGATTAAAATACAAAATTTGATACCTTCATGAAGTACGGTCAAACAAAAATAATTAAATGCGTATATTGCTGCTTATCTCATTTTCTTCCGGTCTAATATTGTTTTATAAAATTTCAGTTTTGGCATCGTAAACTATATTACTATACCAAATACAAATTTTACTATGTCAAATGTCGGTAATAGAACGAGCCGCTACTAACCGAATCATAGCCGTGTCTCCGCCGCAACGCGCGGGCACTCTTACTAGTATGTATTAAAAAGCATATTAGTTTCTCCTCACAATTTGTTTAATTACTTGAAGGGGTATGCCGTTATATACCAGCAACAATATTTCTAATGCTGGAGAATAAGATGAAGACACGGTAGTATTTTTGGATTTGTTTTCCTGGATATCTTCCCGAATCACAAAATCGTTTTCATATTAAAATATTCACGTAATACAAAATCAATGATCGGATCAAGGCCGTCTCGTGGGTAAGCTAAATGAGGCAATGGCTTTAGGCCTCCATTTTTATTGGGCCTCCATCTTAAAATAGGATTTTAGGTGTTATGAGATTTTGAAAGTAAGTTCTTTTAGAATTAATAATTTATTGAAGGACCACAAACAAGAAGTAGTGGCGGATGCATTTAATATGTAGGGGTAGCATCCACTACCCCTCAATTTTTCGTCGGCAGTGTAATTTTTTTTTCCTTTTGGGTCGTTTTCGTATGTCAAAGCAATTTAAAAACAAATCTTTTTTTTTCTTTTGTATGATCTTAAATAAAACCCAATTTAACAGTTCAAATTAAATAAAACCCAAACAAATTTGTAGCTCAAAGCAAATAAAAACAAATCTTTTTTTTCTTTTGTATGAACGATAAACATTAAACAGAAATAGACTCTGGCATAAACAAGCTCAATAGAATATCATATTTTAAAAGTTCAAATTAAATAAAACCCAAACAAAGTTTATAGCCCAAAGTAAATAGAAATCGTTAATTTTTTTTCCTTTTGCTTGAATGAGAAACATCAAACATAAACAAACATAATCATCATTTTGAGGTTGAAAATTTTAAAACAGTTTTAGATATGCAAATTCAAGACTTGGAAATAGATTTAGTGAGGCCTTAACTAGTTTGTTATAAAAATATGTTTGGTTTAAATCTTGAGATTCGTTTTCCAAGATTGACACATCTAAGATAGTGACATTTTAAAAAATGTATCCGAATGATTTTAGTAATGAAAAAATATGGTGTATTTCGGGTGATCATATGACCTTTTATTACACTTTAAAGGAAGATGATACATTTTCAAATTTGGGTGAATGTGTGACCTTGCTCGTGTAATGATGGAAACCGGAAAGCATGTCACGTTTTCTTTTGTTTATCAAATATTGAAGCTAGCGTTGGTTTTACCAGTTGCAACCGCAACCGTTGAAATATGTTTTTCTAAAATGAAACTTATCAATATAGGTTTGCATAAGCGAATGGGTGATAAGTATTTGAACAATGTTTTAATTTAGGCAGCGAAAGAGAAACGTTCAATAAAGTAAAAGAACATGGTGTAATGACTCAATTTCAAGCTTTAAAAAACCGTATAGGAGAAATTTGCACCTCATATGTCATGCTCTATTTTTGTTTCGTTTACATTGTATGAAATACGGTAAAAAAAAAAAATTGAACGTTACCCCTAAGATTTATGTCTAGATCCGCCACTAGCAGGAAAGATTGCTTCATGTCCATTATCACTGCATATTATCCATATTCTATAATTCTTGTATACTTTCTAGCGCTATACGTATAAAAAATAATAAAAGAAAAATGCCTCAACATTTTAGTTAGTTTTAGGCCTCCGAGAACGTTGAGTCGGCCCTGGATCGGATAAAACAAATATTTCCTCAAAGAACAAGATTCTTTAGTGTAAAATTCAGATGATCGATCCAACAATTTAATAGTTGTGAATATTTAAAAAATATATAAATCTAGCTAAAGTATATTTTGAAGCACATGCAATGCACAAACCCGTATTATGCTGATGATAAAACACTTTACGGTTTACAGGTGACTCTCCACCACAATTATTCCCATGGAGAATCAAATCAGAGTCACTACCCTTCAAAAGAATGTATTATGATCATTGAATATTAAGCTTTCGGTGCCTATTCCTCAAATCAATCCGGAGATAGGAATTTTTATTCTCTCACTTTTCCTGTTAATATAATATATATTTGGAGTGCTGGCAATCGACTTGGATTGGAGTACTGTTTCTGCGGTTAAATTGACGAATATGAAAACAATTCGTTTATTTATTTATATTAATAGGCGTACACACTTAACACTATATATATTGTAAACTTAGCATGCCCTATGTAACCTTGTTTTCTAAACGGGGTTGGCAAATGAAACATGTTGTAAAATATAGATTATGATCATATTGTAACAAATTATATGTGGTTGCAAACAGGGTTGAAAGGTTTTTAACCGGTTGAGATGAAGTTGTAAACTAGTTAAAATGATAGTGAAAGCAATGTATTTCTCTAGACAATATAAGAATCATGTAACTTTCATATTGAAGTATTTCGATTGGTTACTCGACCTTTCAATTGGATGATTCAAAAATGAGACCACGTGTTTTGGTAAAGAGTCTAACCCATGTTTTACTAGTAATGTAAGCAACAATTCCTCATCATGATTTGTAGAAACAACATAAATTTTCATGATTTAGTGTGTCTATTTGGTGGATAAAACAATTGCATGAACCAATGAGTCGAAGTTGTCCCCATACGACCCCGTCAAGGAAGTTGCCGGTAGCCTGCAATGTCAACAAGCAATGCTCGTATAATCAAGTATTAGTTGCATCCTAGGTCGGATGATACAAAGAAAAAACTAGTTTCAAATCCTACATACGACATCGATCAATAAAGTAGTTTTGTCATGTCCAATATTTATCTTCTATAAACATTCGTGAATTTGGTTTGCAACATCTTGTATGTTTTTATCGATCTCGATGAAACGCAGCCAACATATTTGCAATTAATAATCTTAGTTCATTATTCCCATAACTCTAATTGATTAAAGATAGTTTAGAATAAATTAGTTATTCTTAGATTTAAACATGCTAATATTGAACACAATAATCATTAAAGTAAGTGACAACAACCTTATTTCAAATCAGATAAAGTGATAACATTTACGAAATTACTAAAGTTACATATCATATCTAGTCACTAGCAAAACGAAGCCAAATGGAAGTAGCCTGCTCCTCATGTTATTCTGAGATGGAGGTTTGCAAGTGATTGCACCTCCACTTAGTGTGAATATATATCCTGACCGTGATTGCTAATCACCATGTTCTATTTGGAAATTAGCATTAGTATAACCCTGTATGTTGGACTCCTCTTCTAAACCACCGATTTATATGTTAAGATCAATCAAAAGTTGTTGCAGTCGAATACAATGATCTAACTGCTAGCATAACTTATTTATTACCAAAGGTAAGAATATCATTGCTCCTAAAATGTATGGAAACTATGTTACAGCGTTTAAGTCGCAATAAAATTTTGATTGACTAACTAGAGACCATGCCTCATGAACATAAGATTTGGATACAGCATATGGAAGACCATTGTTGAATTGAATAAACAAAGACTATCAAACTAAAACAGTTGATTTGTTATCAAAGCTAGACAACACTAGAAAGGAACTAGAACAAAGTAATTGCACTATTAAAAATGGGAATACCTCCTAAAACTCAAAAAAAAATATCAAATTACCATAAGCTCAAGAAACATATAGTTAGTAAGTCTGGATCAGTTAAGCTTACGGATAATTTAAGTACTAACACATATGTAATGCAATCTTCTGTTTCTCAATCAATGCATGTTAGATTATTGAAAAATGTTTGGTTAAGCCAAAAAATGGTGGTTCTGAAACTCCTTGAAACATCGATATATAAACAAGACCAAACTTTTTTATGGCCGCCCCCTGTTTTGTGCAAGTAGAGTTTAAAAAGAAAAATATGTGCATAACAACCGAAAATGTTTTATCAGTTAACTTATTCATCAACAAGTTTGTATGTAAATTTACTACTATTATTACTTAAAAGTTGATTCTAAATTTGGTTGGGCTCATGGGCTAACCATGATGGGCCAAATACAGAAAAAACAAATAAATTCAAATGAATGGGTAGAATAATTAACTTAACGAACATAAAAGAACTGATGGGATCGAGTATCGGAAATGTTCTTATGTCCATTCATTTATTCGGTTAAATTAATCAAAAGTTGATATCAAGTGCTTGGGATTCTTATGGGTTAAAAATTGAAGCTTGGGGGTAGAGGTGTTAAAAAAGACCAGCTTAAAACCAGTTAACCGGAAACTGAACCGAACCGGTTCATTTTTCAAACCGGTTTCTACCAAACTAGTTCTCGAACCGAATTAAACCGTCGGTTCGTATATCGGTTTGGGTTCTTTTCCAATAAAACCGGTTTCAAACTGACCTGAATCGGTCAGGATCAGGTTGGGTAGTTCTATGATTAAACCGGTTTGAAATATAAAAAACCAAATCAGTTCGGTTTTATACCCCTCTACTTCGAAAGAGAGGGGGGGGGGGGGGGGGAGATTGTGTAGCTTGATTTCTAAATGGTTAAAATTAACTTTGTATTTGGTGTCTTTTTGGGCTGCTAGCTCCTTGCTAGTGTGTTCCTTTATTTGTATTTATCACTATTAATCTTTGCTGTTTGAAAACTAGTATACATATAGGCGAGATCATTTGACATAAAACATCTCATCTGAAAATAATGGTAACCAAAGTTAAAACTATCAAGCATTAATTTTATTTTACACAAAATCAAAAGAAAACCTTTGTAAATTGTAAAGTAACACCAAAACAAAAGTATCAAGTAAAACACACATCAAACCCTACCACCATCACCAGCCACTGATCTCTGCAACCTCCTTTCTTCATACACCGGATCATCAGTCGCCAACTCAAACCTACAAACCGGACACGTGTTCCTGGAGCTCAACCACGGCGTGATACAAACTCCATGATACAAATGTCCACAAGGCAACCTCTTCACAACCTTCTCTTCATCACTATTATTATAAACTCCATCATTACACACCACACATATATCCGTAACCGTTTCGTTCACCTCAACCGTTTGCAACGACTCGATAACCGCTTTCGACGCCGGCGGTGCTCCGGCGCCGACTCCGTCAGCTAGGCCTTGCAGTATGTCCACGTAATCGTCTGCGTTTACGGTGTAAGTTTCGTCGAATTCGAGGCGTTGTAGACCGAACGTGACGGATTGATCTTCGAGCTGTAGCAGTAGCTCCGCCCAGTCGAGGATCCGGTCACGGCGGCCGGTGGATATGCCGAGGCCGTGGAGGCGTTGACGGAGAACGTGACGCCGATCGCGATTTGGTTGACTGAGAGTCCGATCGTATTCGATTTCGTGATCGTGTTGGGGGAAACGGTTGTGGTGTTCCGGTGAAGAGATTGATCGGAGGAATTGGACGATTTGGTTGCTGAGAGGTGGGATGACGTCATCATTCATTGGAGAGGAACAGAGATGGAGTCGAGAGAGAAGATGCAACCGCTTTTGCCGTCGAGGAGATGACGTCAGGAAGAGGGAGTCTTTATGGTTCACTTATCCATTTGCATCTCTTTTTATTATTTTATTTATATCAAATGTTTGTTTAAAAATATTGTCTCCTCCTCATCGTGCAAAATAGAGATGAGCATTTTTAATACTAGACCGGTACAATATCAGTTTGGTATCGTTGGTACTGGATCTATACCAAGGTTTGAATTTTCGGTACCGGTTTGATACGGGTATTTTTTGAATTTTAAATGAAATACCGGTACCGAACCGAGTATTTCGGTACCAGTACCCTTACCAAATATTTTAAATTTTCGTGATCAGAACTTTCGGGATCAATACCGCTTAGTACAGGTACCATCCCGAGCTCATCCCAAGTGTAAAATCGATGGCACGAATGTGTTTGCTGATGAAAATCAAATTAATTCATCAAATTATATGCGAATTCCATTGATGTGTATTTCATAATGTTCGTGCATGTAGCTAGTAACATTGTTATTTATACATAACGTTTGCACACATTATCACATTTGAAGATGAAGTAAGGGATTTTTTTCATACCTCCAAAAAACTTCTAACTATATAAACTACTGATTTTCTAAAGGTTAGCCTACTAGGAGTGTATGTAAATGTAAGAAGATAAATAAACTAATGAAGAAGTGTCATCTCAACTTAAGAAGTTTATGACGATTTATGAAAATTTATTCTTTTGTATATAAAGATTAACTAGTTTTTTTACCCGTGCTTTGCCGCGGAGGCGTGTACTTGAGAGAAAACAGCCAGCGCTGGACCTCCTTGTGTTGAAAGGTTAAAGACGACGAAAAATAACTCAAGGATAAAGGCATCGAAAACTAATAATTCCTTAAAGCTGTAGACATTCACATATCAAATGACTTTTATATCATATTAAATATCTTGTGAAACTAAAGTTGTAATTTGAAGATGTGAAACAATTTAGCAAACATACGCAAAGTTCAAGATTATAATAAACACAATCTCAATGAAACTATCCATTAGAAAGTTAATATAAAAAAACTAATTTTGCTGCACTCAATAAAGCCGCCACGGCTCACCCGCCACCACCGGTTCCAAACTAGAAGCCAGAAACAATAGATGATCGTTGTCATAGGCTCAGATACATGATCATCATAGCCGTATTCAACCAAACCGACAAAGACCACAACTAATAATCGGCAACCATAACAGCCGTGTCAACACGAATCCAACGACACCAAGGGTTTGTAATCAAAACCCGACAACAGAAGATCGATTATCATCATCACATACATGATCATCATAGCCATAGTCAACCAAAACAACAAAAACATGGACTAACAATTGCTAGCCTGTGAACTATAGACCAAGGTTGTAAAAGTCGCTAGGCAGACCCTAGGCGGTCGACTGGGGAGTTGGGTGTACTCGGAGTACTCGGGGAGTACCCGGACATGGTAAATATAGAGAAAATTAATTTTTGGATATTATATATGTCAAATATCAATATTTTACTAATATTTATAAGAAAAATATGTAAATATCAATATAAATAGAAGAAATACACAATAAATTATTCTAAGAATTTCTATCCATTAATTTAAAAAAATGATGTTTGTTCTTTAATATTATAGAAATAAGAATTACACATTATTTTTTAAGTTAAAATCGGCTCAAGTCCACCGATTAAATGTGATTATGGCTATGGTTGACCATCTTTGATCGATTTTTAGTAATTAGGCGGAGTTAAAGAAACTCTCCTCGGCGACGTACCTTGTAGCGACTACTCGGAGTGTACTCAGCCTTGTAAACCTACTTTTACAACATTGCTATAGACCACAATAGGCAACCACAAACATCTACTGCCACCACGAATCCACCGCTACCAAGGGTTTCAAATCAGAACTCGACAATGATAGACGAAGGCTTCCCTACGGGTGCCAGGTGGCATCTTCATCCATCGCCGCCGATTAGAGTTTCGTAACAAAAACTGGCAACAATAGATTGTTGGTAATTTTAGTGTTATCAACATGATTAGTGATATTGGATTGACTTGTTTATTAGGTTGGTCTTGTTAGCTATTAGCCGAGTTAGGAGATGCAGGAATGCAGGCTCGGTTATCTCTAATAAGATATTCATGTATTGTTGATTTGAGTAATTATTATTATTGGGCCAGACCAGGTTTTATGTTAATTCTTGTAATAGGTTGTTGGGTTACATAGTTGGGCCAAGTATACATAATATTATTGTTGGGCCTTTTATGTTGAACTCATTAGAATATTAGAATTGATGTCATATTCTCGGCTTTGGCTGCTGGTCATATTATCTCAACTTTGTTATCTTATTTTGATTTTAAATTAGATATTACTTTGAGATAGTAACTGCTCACAACCGTTTGCGGGTTTTGTGGAGAGTAGTTTTCAGAAACCATTCATAATGAAAACAATACAAAAAGGAAGATAACCTAATTTTTTCACACACGGTACAAGAGATCTCTTGGAAACAAAATCTGATTCTTGAAAAATACTAAGTTTTATCCGTTCAAACATTTGATTGTATCGATCAAATAGTTTGTTCTGATAGTGTTTACACGACTCTTAGTATAATCCAAGTAATATTTCACATTTGATTCACTATTCAATTCAAGATTTACAACAAAGAACAAACTATTTCAATCATGGCTTCGGGTGAATCTGTTCGTGATATGTCAAGTAAGTTTGCAAAGTTAGAGAAATTTGAAGGACAAGATTTCAGACGTTTGAGGAAGAAGATGCACTTCCTGTTAACAACTTTGAAAGTTGTTTATGTTCTCTCTACACCGTTTCCGGAAGAAGTTGAAAACGAGACAGATGATCAAACAAGGAGAAGACTCAAATGGGAAAACGATGATTACATTTGTAGGGGTCACATACTCAACGGGATGTCGGATGCGCTCTTTGATGTTCACCAAAATGCCGAATCCGCAAAACAACTCTGGGATTCGGTTGAATCGAAATATATGGCGGAGGACACCTCAAGCAAGAAATTCCTGGTTAGTAATTTTAATAATTATAAAATGGTTGATTCCAGGTCCGTTATGGAGCAATACAATGAACTTTTACATATTTTGGGTCAATTCACACAACATGATTTAAAAATGGATGAATCAATTTTTGTTTCAAGCATAATTGATGAACTTCCACCTTTGTGGAAAGATTTTAAACATACATTGAAACATAAAAAGGAAGAAATGACATCGGTTCAATTTGGGAAGTGACATCCGAATTGAGGAAACTATTTGGGCTCAAGAAGTGGATAAAACCAAAGATAAACTACAAGCCTCATCCTCGGTTAATGTTGTTGAACATGATGGGAAAACTGAAAAGTTTAACAATTTTAAGAACAATAAACGAAAGTTTAATTATGATGACAAAAAGTTCAAAAAGAAGACAAATCAATCTTGTTGGAGATGTAGCAATGCGGGTCATTTCAAGAAGGATTGTCGTTTGAAACTTTCCGGTAACAACAAAGGTGCAGATGGAGCAGGTCCAAGTGGGTCCAAGGATCCACCGACACAAACGGGTATGTGTTCTCTTAATTATAACAAAGGTCCATATATGCATGTTTTTGGTGAGAATATTTAAATACATAGAATGTTTAATTGATAGAATTAAATGTTGTGAATATTCAGTGTCATACGACAAAATTGTTTTAATTCAAAATTGAATTAATGAAAGGTTCAATATGTTGGACTTCAATATTAAAGAAACCATCATTGGGTGGTTGTTTTCCAAACCATAGATCTTTAATGATGGCTGTGGCCCAAAGTTAAGTAAGACTATAGACTTTTGACACAAATGGTGTTCAACCAACGAACATGGAAATTAATTCGAAGTCTGATTCAAAGTTTGATTTTGATTATAATTTGAATATTTAGTCGGATTTTAATATTAATTCGGTTGTGAATTATGTTTACTATATTTATGTATCATTCTTTGTTCAGGATGATGAATTTGTGTGCGGATAGACTCGGGTGCTATTATACATGTGGTCAAGGATCAAAAGTGGTTCAAGAAATTCGAACTAATTGATGATGGATTGTGTGATTACCGAGCCTATCAAGGAAGTTGGGGAAATAGACTTGTATTATTAATACTATGTGTTGTATGTTCCGGGTATTCGGAAGAACATATTGTCTAGTATTATGTTAAACAATTATGGGAATAAGTAGGTCGTTGTGTCTGATAAGTTGATCTTATCTAGACTTGGAACCTTGTTGTATTTGAATATTTATCTAATGGTGTGTTTAAGTTAAATGTGTATTATGTTTTATTTGTTAATAAATATGCATGTTGTATCTTAATCATAGATCTAGTTTCTAATTCGTGGCATGCTGACCATGTTGATTATTTACTTATGAAAGAAGCTAAAAATAAGTTTCATACTTTTTTGATATGCTTTATAATAATGGCGTACTTGTAATTTAATTAAGTTCATATGAAAGATATATAAAATGGTAAAAGGGATTGTTACAATTTGTTAAATATCTTTCATTTTGTATTCATTTCAATGCTAATAATAATTGATGCATCTAGAGTTATTACTTTTATATGTTACAATCAACGGATATTTTTGTAGGAGTGGCATGCCATTATTGTTTTATATATTTATAATTAATAAGCATATTGGATAAGGAAACGAATGATCTGTTTGAATTAAAATAAATGGGGCCATTCATTATTTGTGAATTTTCACTAGAATAAATATTTAAATAGAATATTATGTTATTTTATACTAAGTGGTATATGTAAGTGATTGCACCGGGAGTCAAGAAAAATAATAAGCATACATATTATTATAGTCATGGTTTTAATTCATAAGGGATAATTTTGTTATGTTTTGGTATACAAATATCCTTTGGAATTAATAGGATACGCCTACTCAAGTTGATTGATCATGGTGAGGTAGTCATACAACCATTTGGAATTTTCAAATTTGCTGGGTATATGATTCATTTGTTTAAGAAACTGTAACTTAAGTTCTTAAATACTAAAGCAAACCATGGGTTATGGTTTGAAATGACACTAGTATTCTTTTGTTAGAAGGATACGTTGATGCAAGTTGTATAAATAAGTGGATTTGTATTCTCTCTTATGAGGAGGTTTTATTTCTTGGGTAATTAAGAAATGAATTTGCATCATTTGACAATGGAATGCGAGTTTCTAGCATTTGCAACAACTGATAAAAGTGGATGAATGGTTAAGAAACTGTTATTATGAAATTCTATTGTGGTCAAACCGATATCACCGAAAATCTATCAAGCGGGATAGTGTTGACTAAAAGTAATAGTCATATGTATAATGGAAAGTCTAGACGGTTTTATATTATACGTAGCATGATTTATGAGCTCATCATGCAAGATGTGATATCTGTTGAGTTTGTAATTTATGAGTATAATTTGGCTGATGATCTAACTAAAGAGTTAGGAAGAGATCTTGTGAATAAATCAGTCATAGGGATGGGTTTAAAGTCCACACTTTAATATCCTACGTTAAGATACCCAATTCCCATCTAATACAACGTTAGATGCAGAATTCAACGTGGAAAGCTTGTCATTGAGATATTGGAACATATCAAAATAATCATCCCAAGGTTTATGTTCAGACTGCAAGATAAAGGAGGTTGAAGTATAACTTCTTAATAGTTCTTTGAAAAATTGCATTTGCAGATGCGAGATTAAAAGAACTACCTATAAGAGTATGAAGTTTAGCCGCTTCAAGAAGCTTGGACTTGTCTTTGATATACTCTTTGAAGGATTGGACACAGGCTAGTAAAATATAGTGTCATGTAAGAACATATAGATTTTTGAACTTATGTGTATTTTACCTTCAAGTATTCAAATGAATAACAAAGGTTCAATCCATAGAGACACCCCGATATTCGAATATTTGGATCGTGTAATTTACTAAGATGAAAATTCAATCCATAGGACATTTTCATTTATGCATAAGTTTGTGTTTCTTTGAGAACTAAGTTAAGTTAATCATGGATATCACTAAAATGGGGCAGGAATGTTGGTAATTTTAGTGTTATCAACATGATTAGTGATATTGGATTGACTTGTTTATTAGGTTGGTCTTGTTAGCTATTAGCCGAGTTAGGAGATGCAGGAGTGCAGGCTCGGTTATCTCTAATAAGATATTCATGTATTGTCGGTTTGAGTAATTATTATTATTATTGGGCCAGACCAGGTTTTATGTTAATTCTTGTAATGGGTTGTTGGGTTACATAGTTGGGCCAAGTATACATAATATTATTGTTAGGCCTTATGTTGAACTCATTAGAATATTAGAATTGATGTCATATTCTCGGATTTGGCTGCTGGTCACATTATCTGAACTTTGTTATCTTATTTTGATGTTAAATTAGATATTACTTTGAGATAATAACTGCTCACAACCGTTTGCGGGTTTTGTGGAGAGTAGTTTTCAGAAACCGTTCATAATGAAAACAATACAAAAAGGAAGATAACCTAATTTTTCACACACGGTACAAGAGATCTCTTGGAAACAAAATCTGATTCTTGAAAAATACTAAGTTTTATCCGTTCAAACATTTGATTGTATCGATCAAATAGTTTGTTCTGATAGTGTTTACACGACTCTTAGTATAATCCAAGTAATATTTCATATTTTGATTCACTGTTCAATTCAAGATTTACAACATAGATGAGGCACATACCCCATCCACGGATAAATGACTAACAACAAACCGCCAAGAAAAGAACCGTAAGAGGCCACCAACACCACTGCCTAGGGTTTTGAAACAGAACCCGGCAACAGCGTTGGTCACCCACACAATCGCCCATCGGAACCCGATCGTAAGCACATCACATCAAGGTAGCATAATCAAACGACTACCAGCAACGGAACACCCCCGCTACCATAGGCGACCGGTGAAGAGACCTGTAGTCTACAACGGTGTCGTACCGGAGACGGCCGGGGCACCAAGGGTTCATAAAATGTATATATATAACTAGGTTAGGTACCCATGTATATTACGGGTTGAAAAAAATTAATTTTATAAGTCCATAAAATTCAAAATACCAATAGCAAAAATGGTTGATAATAGAAATTCATAAATAAATTAAATATAAACGTAAATACGTAATCTATGAATACAATACAAAATTTTTAATCTTAGGTTGATGGCCGTGTCTACATGACCTGGCTTGTGGTATCTAAGATTAGTAATTTTACATTGTCTCTACAATTCAATATTAAGGATGCTAGGCGAATATAAATTTTGATAATTTTGTTGTAATAATCAATCATTGATTTCATGAACGTCATCATTTATAGGAGCAAGTATGGCTCTTTCACTAAAGAATTCTTGAATTTTGATGTGTTGTAGAATGCACGGATACACACAGTCAATTAAACATGGATTAATATAATAGCAAAATACATACACAAATGTTTGATTCATAAGATAATAAGGTTAGTAACAAGTGCAAAACCAACGATATATGTATTTACCAAGTTGAACCTAAATACATCAAAAACTGGTAACAAAGACTTATAATTACAATGACATAAGGTTTATCTACAACACTGTTAACTACAACATACGTTGATTTACTTCTATATGCAATGACATGAATTATATCGAATTTTATAAATGAAACATACAATTCACAATTCCCTAAATGTCTCGTTATACAACATGTGTAGTTGTGTTGGTAACATTGCCATTAAGTTGAATGTAATTCTTAAACTTTAGCAAATCATCATGCTCACCAACATCTTATTTCCCTAAATACCACAATATAAAGGATAAAATTCGTATTAAGTCAATTATTTATATTACATCTTCACTCCCAAGAACCATTTCTAAGGAATATAGTTCATCTTTTTCTAAAGGTCATTATCTATTTAAGGATGCCGTGTGTTTAACAAAACTACACGTAGTTATCTCCTAAATAATCAGATAGTGTGCATCCATTCTGCTATAAAACCAAGTTTTTTACGCCATCTTAAGGGTTGTTTGGGATTCCTTATTTAACCTCCTTATGACTTATCCACTTACAAACTTTAACTTTCTCAAACATCTTATAACTTATAAGTTATAAGTTCTAAGTAATAAGGAGATAAAAATAAGCAATCAACACCCCCCTTAATTAAGAGCATGTTTGGGATTGAGTTTGAAATATGCTTATTGTTTTACTGGCTTTTTCAAAAAGCCATTTTAAAAATCAGGATTTGGGGCTTTTAAAAAATGTTTTTTAACCGTTTAAAAAGGCTTAAAATAAAAAAGATTTTGTGATTGCCAAACATTTTTTAACGTACTGGCTTTTTAAGAAATCCTAGCCAATAAGGTATTTAAACTCAATCCCAAACATGCTCTAACTTATCCAAAACAAACTAATAAACAAAGAACTACAGTAATGCGTATACAATCCGAGACTGGGCTTATAGTAAAAGTAATACAAATGGGATAACAAAAGATGTGTCAGTCATGGCGTTATTAAAGGATTGATAGGATACCATGATGTAAATCAAATAAATTATTTGTCATGTTAATATATTTTATTTTTAGGATACATAGAGTGCTTATATGTTAATCATTAAGAATGAATATGTAAAAGTAACCTTGTGTTACGAAAACAGAGATTATAAGATATAGAAAAATTGTAATTGTTATGGGGTTTGGTTTTTTAAATGGTTATAAACGATGAAGACGGCAAACCAATTCTCTAAAAAATAGTTGTTTAAAATTCAAAAAAATAATAATAATAAATGAGATACGTTTAAAAATGGTAATTAGTCAACTGCGTATTATGGTAATATATTAACTGCATATATTACGGAAAAGTTACACCATTTGACTATATTTTGTAATTGTTTCTTATATTTATGGTAATACTTTTGGTAAATATTAATTTTGTTAATTAAGAAATAATAGGCCTATTATAAAAGGCGGTAGGTTTAGGCGGGATTTTGAGAATGAGGAGGGTCTAAGTTGAGGACACGTGGCAAAAAAAACCTTTATTTATTAAATAGTATAGATAGAAGAAAGAGACTAAACGAAATAAATAAATAAATAAAAGAAATGTGATAGATTGGTTGAAGACCCTCTTTTTCTCTCTTTCTGTTCTCTTTCATCGGCTTCGTCAACCTACCGATTCTCCTTCAAAGTGTTGGAAGCAATGTAGACGAGCTACCAGAACCTATTGATCCCAATCCGACTTATACGCCCTGAACACCCTAAAATCCTAGCTAATCCTTTTGGTTGCATTTCTAGAACCTTTTGTCAACTTCTTAGAAATTGTTAAATGTTTTGACCAATAAGGTTATGTATTGCAGTTTAGCAAGCAAGGATTGGTTAAAGCGTTACATCACTACCACTTAGGTAGTGGGTGTCATAACCCAATCTACGACAGAATGTCGGGGTATAACTGATTGCACAATAACTCACAATACACTAACATTAATATAGTGACAATAACTAATTATTTAATTTTAAACAATCCAAGTACATCACATAATCTGAAACAAAACATTATCCAAAAGAAAACAAATTCAAATAAATGTTTGTTTTCTTGATAGCCTAAAGGTATCAAGGCTTATCTTCAACTATCCAATATGATAACCTGCAACATGTATGAAAATAATTTTATCAACACAAGGTTGGTGAGCAAAAACACAATTTAATAAATATAATAATGAAAACCAATTCTTGTGTAGAAACATAACCAACAATACAAATAATAATTCGTTCATCATGACACTAGGTCAAGCTACTAGGATTGCGTAAGATCTTACTAATGAGGATGAGAATGAGGATGAAGCCACCAACAATAAAGCATAAGCACCTTTCATATTAACAATTAATTGAGTAATACATGAAACTCATATATTAGAATTTTATTTGAGGATGTGAAATAATATCATTGAGATTTATATGATACATGTTGTCCCCAAAATAATAAAAACAAAAAAGGGATATGTATTACTCACCTTAAAAATTGGCAAGTGAAAGAAAATAAGAATATGAAAGAAACCGACTTAAGCAAGCTTAAAACAAAACCAAAACGAACCCAAATTAATAATAAAATCTAAATTTAAACTTAAAATTAAAGAAAACGAACTTTAAACGAGTGTTCGGTTCGTAGCCGGTCTGAATGTTGTTATGAGGTCAAATTCAGATCCAACATGTCCAAAACTTAATGATCAGCATAAATCATTGAAAAGTCAGAAGCTAATTCAGGTTAAATCTAAGGTTCTGTTTGTTTTTACTTAAAAGGTCTGCAAGAGGCTTACGTTTACAGACGCGTAGACACAAGCTTCTGAAGAGTGTTTGTTTTTTTAGAAGAAAAAGATCTTAAAAATGCTTTTATAGTCTTTAAAAATAAGCTATTGTTCAACTTCTTCACACTTCTTCACATTCCATCAACACCCAATGTCCAACACCACCACCACCCACCGTGCACCACCACCATCATCGTCCACCACCGCCACCACCCACCGTCTGCCACCACCACCACCACCACCACCATCACTGCCTATCACCACCACCAACCACCGTCGGCCACAACCACCGTCCACCACCACCACCCACTGTCACCGACCACCACCACCACCGTCCATCACCACCACCACCCACCGTCGACCACAACCATCATCCACTACCACCACCCACTGTTCACCACCACCGTCGTCCACCACCCACCACAATCGTCCATCACCACCACCTCCGTCCACCACCCACCACAACCGTCCTTCACCACCACCATCGTCCACCACCACCACCGTCCATCACCACCACCGACCCACCGTCGGCCACCACCACCCACCACAACCGTCCATCACCATCATCACCGTTCACCGTCTTCCACAAACGTCTACTACCAATCGTCCACCATCACCCACTTCCACAGTTCGTACACCACCACCAATTATTTTAGTAGTTTACAAATGTTAAATAAATTCTATCTATTGTGATATGTATGATAGACAACTAATTTTTAGCTTATGCAGACGATATCCAGTTTATAAAACAAACAATATTATATTTTCAGATTGCAGACCTTCAGACCACATCTTCAGTTGCAGACATCAATCAGATGAAATCAGATTGCAAACAGTTTTTGTCTTCAAAAACAAACAGCACCTTAGTGTAATTGAAAAGCCCCAAATTAGTTTCCCACATAAACCCTAGATTGATTTTAAAGAAATTGAACATGAAATCCCTCAATTATTTTGAAATTGATTGAGGGCTTTCTAGGGTTTATAACAAATCATAAAAACACAAAATTACCTGGAAATCTTTCTAGGGTTTATAACAAATCATAAAAACACAAACTTACCCGGAAATTAGAAGAACTTGATTAATTAAAAAGTAGACCCATTTGACTTTGAAAGTCAACCTTGAAAAATACTTGAAAAATAGCTTGAATTCGTGAGAGATGTCCTACCTCTCTTTATATAAGAATCGGATTCAATGTTGTGTTTATCACGAATTTAGAGATAACCTACCTTTAAACTTTTAACAAATGATAAGATAGCACCAATTAAAGATAAAACTTGATGGATTTCAGGATAAAGATGGTTAATTTGAGATAGGATTCATCTAGGAACATTCTAGTAACTTTGAATTTGAATTAAAACATGTTTAGGGTAGAGTTTAGATGATAAACGAGCTTAAACGAATCCAAACGAGCTAAACCAGCAAAGTTAAATGAGCTTATGCGCAGCTGCTGCAACAATGATTAATCAATACACGAACTAAATAAATACTTTTATTAATAAATCAAGACCCGAATTATAGTACGGGTCGGGTACAACAAAAACGAAAAAAAAAACAAATTTTACAGTGGGGTTTTAACTAACCCGCCCATCAACTAGAGTATTGTGGGCTAATAAGTTTTAACTAGCTATCTATAGATGGTGGAGGAGAGGAAATAAAGAGAAAAAAGTTTGATTGGTTATTAGTTTGATGTATTCACTTTTTTCATGTTTTAACATTCGTTAATATCCTTTCCATAGCGCTTGGCCCTTAATGCCACGGTAAGATGTAGCCGACGTTTAGGGCTGGTCACCTCTTCATAATGCCGGGCAAAAGTGTTCTACAAGCAGCCTAATAATTTAGAATAAATGGTGATTTAAAATTGTTAGAATCATTGGAATTGCGATAATGCCAGATCATGATTTTGAATTTGGACATACTCGTATAGTTAGTCCTGGAAAAAATGGTTAAAGCCTAAAGGGATCTGACAAAAAGCTATCATCTCGTATAGGCCACACAACTCGTATGGCTTCCACTCGTATATGAAAATTCAAATTGTCTCGTATAGCTCATACAACTCGTATAGGCCTCCGCTCGTATAGGCCTTCTCGTATTAACTGGTCAACGGAACTGACAAAAAGCTGACACCTATACGAATAGTACGAGCTATACGAGTCGTATATGTAGAGTAGGGTGTTCAAACAGCAAAATGGGTGTCGGTATAGAGAAAGCCTTTTATTTTCTCACATATAATCTTACAATAAAATTTGAGTTTGAATGGTATCGGTGCTGGACTAATAAAATCAGTATAGCATTCAATTTATATTTTTATGCGTTTTTAGTATCGGTGTTAAACATCACACGACACGAGCTGATGACAGCCATGCAGCACCTGTATGAAAGTAAGTACCATCCCGTTAAGGACATGTTTTCTTGTTCATATGTCAAGGGCTGGTAAGGTTTTGCACGTTGTATCGAATTAAACCACATGCTCCACCACTTGTGCAGGCCCCCCGTCAATTCCTTTGAGTTTCGGTCTTGCGACCGCACTCCCCAGGCGGAGTGTTTCACGCGTTAGTTGGGCCCCTGGTCCGCGTAGACCAAGGGCGAACACTCATCGTTTATGGCATGGACTACCAGGGTATCTAATCCTGTTCGCTCCCCATGGTCGGTAGGGACCCAGAGAGCTGCCTTCGCTTTTGATCAATCTAATCCAAAGATTTCAAACTTACACAAATGTTAGAATATTGATTTTTGGGATGTCCATAAAAAGTAGGTGGTTATACTCAAAACCTTTGATAAGCATAATGTTCCACAGCCTATTTCAAAAGATAGGTGGAGTTGTGGAATCAACTCAATCAATATGAATGATGGTTGTAAATTTTTTATGTTAGTATAGTATTTACACTTCAAAGAACGTTGGAATCTTACAATTATGGGACTCGTTGATCATTAATTGCTAATATTGACGATTTAATCAATGACATTTTTAACTTTCACTTTCAATGCTAAAAACAATCTGAATAATTTTAATAGATTAATTCTTAATAATTTCCACTCGATTTCTCTAGCATAAGCAAAATGTTGCAAAAAATCGAGTGGAAATCTAAAATGATTACGCAAGTGAAGTTGTTAGTGAAAACGTAAATAAAAGTTAAAAACTTTACCACTAGTTAAATTGTCAATATCAATATACCTTATTCCACAACACTAGTCAACTAATATCATATTATTAGTTAGCATGTAAAAGGCACAATTGTAACGCGAGAAACAAGCACCCATACTTTATACATGTCCAAAAAACTTTGGCAAACATGATTTGACTTTTCAAGATGCATTACAAAGTTTGCAACAATCAAGCTTTTAAGATTTTATTGACTTTATATTATATACTTATCCTCTACTTATTTCCACGAGCACTTGTAAGAAAGCGTAGCGATTTTAAACTCTTGTGCATCTAGAAAAGTCAGTTGTGAGGTTTGATATGTGTGTAAGAAAATGTATTAACAGTTTTATTGACTGTTATTAACTAACTAGTATACTATAATACTAATAATATAACTCTCTAATAAGCAATTCACAAGATCTCAAAATACATTGATGACTTTCAAATTCAACCTATGTTTTCCCCTCATTGTTAAAAGATTTTAATTCAACTCCCTTCACTTAACTATAACTAAAAAGGCCCAGTTGTGAGGTTTGATATGTGTGTAAACTGCTTTTAATTGCCTCAACTCTAGTTACAAAACAAAAATTCTGGATCATACCTTTAATAAAAAACCAAGCCCCAAACCAATACAAATGTTTGGTGCTTTTTACACCAAAAAAGATTACTTCATACACCAAACCATACAACTTTTACTGTTATACAGTGATCTTGTGCAGTATTGCTCTCTTTGGTGTAAATATCACCCTCATGGTATAGCATCTGGTTCAGAAACAAATAGACAACATGCTAGCATAATAATATAACATATCAACATCCATGTATGCACCAGACAGCCCATGAAGAAAAATACCACTTTTCTAAATTTCTTTGATATTTATGTTGAAGAAATTACAACTCTATGTAAACAAAGTTCTGAAAACAAATAAATCACTGTAACCTACCTCCTTTTCCCAATTAATCTTCATGAATAAGATCACACCTCCCCTCTCCACCATAACAGCAATAACCCGCTAAAGGCCGTTTATTCAAATCGTACTAGCATCCCTCCAACTGAAGTTAACAGCTAGCCTACTCTATTAACCTATGGCTATAAAAACTGATAAAAAGACAGAGGGAGCCAGATACCAACATGAATAAAAACAGACCTCTTATTGCCATGGTGGTTGTTGATGCTTATAGTTAATCGGAAACAAATCCCACCCGCTATCGGGTTGATCACGCTTCCCTCCAATAGTTGTACTCGAAGACGCTTGATCATGATTCAAAAACTGCCTCAACACCCCATTATGATTAACATTATTCCCCCTCGTACTCGAAGACGCTTGATCATGATTCAAAAACTGCCTCAACCCTCCGTTATGATTAATATTATTCCCCCTGTCGGTTACAAAACCCAAGTCCAAATCAAGAGCGTTGCGTGATGGGCCCGCACCATTCGAAGCAGACGGTGCACCCATGTTGAAGAAGAAAGGTTGAGTGTGTTGAGAAAACGCAGGTTGGATTGGTTGGATTGGCGGGATGATCGGGGCGCCTCTTGAATCCACCATGTATGGGATCGTTGCACCAGGCGGGGCGTACATAGGTCCCATTGTGAAACCATTGTGGGTGTAAGCGTAAGCTGGTACATTAGAGTAAGGGATTGAAGATCCGAGCCCTAGACCTAGACCCGATCCTGGTCTCCCCAGGTTGAAATCTACGGAAGGTTCTAGAAGCCTTCCGTTAGGCTGAACAGGGGGAATGTTATTATTGTTATTCTTGCAGTTTACCTCGACCTGGGTACCGAAAATGGAAATAACCGATTCATCTCGTGTGTTGTTGAATAACTTGCCGAGTAACGGGTTATTGGACAACGCATTATTTGGAACAGGTAAGTGGTCGTTTAAATTCAAATCGATGTTGCGGTAAGGCGGCTGCATTGACGAGGATACAGACGGGCTGTGGGGCCCATTTTGTTTCAGAGACGTAACTTGGGTTTCTCGTTTCCAGTCTAGTGTAATAATGCTAGCGTCACTGTCCCCAAGACTATTAAGATCCAGCTGTATTTTGTCCTCACTGGCTTCAGCTACATTCAGATCAAAGTCAAAGTGGGTCAAACGTTGGGTTGAGTTGCTGTGGCTTGACGAGGACGAAAACGTCTTTTCACCTTCAGGTATCCGTCTAAAAGCACTGGTGGTGGCTGAACCTTTCCAGCCAAGAGCACCTTCAAATTTCAAAGGAGCAACAGGTGGTCTGTTGGCGGCAGCAACAACTGAAACCGGGGTCAAAAGCGGGCCCACCCGACAATCAGTTTCAGTTTCTGTTTCTTCAAAAGCAACTTCTTCATTCAGATCAAATCCAGAAAAACCCTTTTCAGGATCTTGTGTTGAGTTATCAAGTGTTTCTGAATTGTTCATAGGCTCAGATTTAGGTTCGGGTTCAAGTACGGGTACGAGTGCGGGTGCAGATGAAACCTCATGACCTAAACCCGGACTCAATTGATGTTCTTTTTCACTTGTGGAAGTGCTGCAACTTTGTTCAGGAGAATCAACTTCTAGTTCCACTTCATTAGCAACTTGCCTAGCAAGCTCTAGTGGATCCACCATTCCATAATCCAGTTCCATGTCAGATGGTCTTTTGCTAATCAAATCCTCATTTTGACTTTTTGTTAATTGTTTAGATACGGGCGAAGGGCTTCCCGAATCACCGTCACTCTCGATTCCGGTATCTTTCTTTTCATCTTCATCACTTTCTGTATTCGATGACGACTTCGGGTTCTCAGAACGGTCATCACCGCTAGCAGAATCACCGTTTCCGCTAGTGGTGTTGGCATCCAGTGTGGTAGTCTGGAGCTTGGGATATTGAGACTCCCGACCGTTGGCCATATCCTCATCTTTGTTGGTCTTTTCTTCCATTGTTTCGGTCTTTGTAACCGACTCCAAACCGTGGTCAACATCTGTACTTGAAGTCAATATTGTTTCTTCCAGCTGGCTAGATAAAGTAGTCAAAGAGTCAACCTTCTGCTTCTCATTCGCATCTTCCATACTTTCTGACTCAGTTACTTCTGTTACAGATTCCTTAACCACTTCTGTCACTATCTCTTCTTTAACCATTTCTTGTTGAACAGCATGATGCTCCACGTTTTCTTCATTAACATTAACCAAATTGACATCGGTTGACTCTCCGTCAGTGTTCTGAATCGGGGCCCACTTATCACAAAGATATTTAGCTCTCTCACAAATCGTCAAACTACTATGACCAACAAGACCCTGCACGGTTAACCCAACTCCTGAACCCACAGAGAGATTGTGGTCCACTTGCAGCCTCTCAAGAGCCCGTAACAATGCAACAACCAACTCTTCTAGCAAACCGGTTCCAGTGTCGTCTATAAGGTTTTGAGAATCGTTGAGCCATTTTTTAATGAACAAAAGTCCGTCTAATTGGACAAAAAGATCAAGGCACTCTTTGTTCTCGGTGATTGCAATGGTGTTTGCGACCACAGACCATTGCCGGGCTGCTTCACTAACGTTTTTCACAATGTTTTCCTTCTGGTTTTGGATAACGGTGATGAGGTCATTAACTCTGGTTGGAATTGTGAGCCCGTCTTTTAACTCGGTTGAGGTAAAGAAGTCTTCGAGTGTCATGTTGATCCAACTAAAATGCTAGCATACTACTCATCATTGTAGTATCATAAATATAACCATCCAATGGATTGAATTCCCAAAGTGCCCTGTGAACGTAAAACAATAAACTCAATGTCAGCAATACGAATTCGCATATACATACACATATAATGTTAAGTCCTATCAGAAGGAGGCTAACATTTTACCAAATCAATTGGCTTACATGCGGAAAAGGAAAGATTTGCATACACAAAATTTTAAAAAATAGTTCAAGGGCTAATGATGTTCATTCTAAGAGAGATAAAGTGAACCTGATATGATCCATGTATAAATTCTTTAAAATATTTACAAGAATATTAATATTTATTACTTACCTAAGAAAGTCCTAGTTTCCCTCGTAACTTAAAAAAAAAAACAACACTGTCATACTTTTATCAAGTACAAAATTAGCCAACTATTATACATAAGTATATGTTTATCATGCCAATAACGATCCATTTACATATGAATGGGTCAATTCTTTGTTTCATCTCTAACAGGTCAACTGAATAAAAGTCAGAAGTACTAGCTAACATAAAACGGGGTAAAAGACGGAAAATTGTATTTTTAATGCATAGGTACTCCTAATTCACTTTACTCAATATGTTAGGTAAGTACTGAAATAATATAATTTTTGTAGTTGTCTTTTACACAATTTTTAAAGAGTAAATAAATATAAAATTGAACAAAACGTGTTTTGGGTATAACCAAACCCGACCAGTACCAAAAGTAACTGCTCTTGACCCGATCCAACATTCCAACCCACCCATTCTTGCCAAATCAGAAACTCATGGACAGTGTTAATGTCAAGGCATCTAAGGAAGTAATTGTCCTTACAATATTAATAATAATAAAATAAAAAATTTAAGCTTGTTACTTATGAGACCGTTCCAAAGGCATTTTCAAACTTCATGTTGTGGAGTAACACAATGATGCCCAAGATGCTTCTGGGACCCATGCATAGACGTGAATCATCAAAAAACCATGAGATCTTGTTGCTGCTTAACTTTACCTAAGTCAATATAACTGCTTTTATCTATATACAAAGTTAAGTATAGCTAGCCTTTTGTCAATATATTGCATAAGGTTGCAATTTCAGTCTGTTTACTTGTATAGGGGTTGATTTGTGTTATATTATATCTTTCACGGGTCTATAGGATTAACAAAGAAAACAAATCGAACAGGTTGAACTTCTAAAATGTTTTACCAAAAAGGTAACACCACATTATTTATTTACGAAAACTGGATTAAAAAGGTCTTTCGGTCAACTCAACCCAACTCAGCCAATGATCGAGTCTTGACCTGCATCTTAAAAAAGCTTCTACTTTTGGCCCATTACCCAACCTGCCCAACCCTACCTACCACAATGCAAAGAGAAAGCTTGTCAATATCTTAGAACTCAATAAATGAAACAATTCTCTTTTATTCCAGCTATACTTGGCACCATATCTTACAGAGATGTCTCAAAAAAATTATACAATACAGAGTTTTCAATACCCACTTCCAAACATTATTAATGTTCTAACCTCACTAACGATGTCAAACTGATCAACTTAACCCTTTACTTTCATATATATGAGTCCAACTAACAATGTCAGTTACCATATCCTACTACATGGTCTTTCACACGAGTATATACTAAATTCACATTACATGTGTCTAACATAATTTGTGAATTATGTAGATGAAAGAAATATCTTAAAACCACATTTAAAAGGTAATCTTCGTCCAGTTTTCAACTTTCTATGTTTAGCCAATCATCAGACAAATCTAGAAAGGAAAAAAAAAGGCGTCACGCAAAAATATAATAACAAGTTTCCACTTGTTAAAAAAGAAAATATATGTGTTCTTTTGAGGCATGCACATCATAGTTAATATCGCAATAGATTGTTAGGAACAAAGCGGCGCGCGGAAGCGAAACAGCACACACATGCACAACGATAAACACACATAAACGAAAATATAAACGACACAAGAATTTAACGTGGTTCGGTCCCCGCGAGGGGACCTACGTCCACGGGCTGCAACTAGGTTTTCTTATTAAGCTCAAGGCACACAAGATTACAATTACAACTAGGGTATTTATAGACTAAATCTAGGGTTCCTAACTTGTACTCCAAGTTAGGCCCAAACAAATAAGATGGGACCCATTAGGGCCGGCTAACCCTAATTAGGGCCGGCTGCCCTAATACCCTTTGTTCGAGTCTCCAACCCTAACAATCTCCCACTTGGAGGCTCGAGCAATCCTCAATCCACCATCCAAGCAAACCCTATACCTGTAACTCCAGTAATCTTAAAAACAGAAATCTTCCAAGCCTCCAGTTCCAAGAACAAGCTAAAACTTCACGGTCAGAGGTTCTCCAAGCCTCCAGCTCCCAAGAACAAGCTATGATTTCAAATAAAAGAAGTCCTCCAAGCCTCAGTTCCCATAAACAAGCTAAGACTTCAATCTAATCCTCCTAGTTGCAGCGGCCCGCTCCTCAATTACCTGAAGAGCCAGTTGAAGCTCCATTGAGCTCCAACCCAACAGTCATCAATGACCCAGCCATGGCAAAACCCGCCATTGACTCATCCTCAATCTCAACCGGCTCCCACTGATTCGAACTACCGGCTCCAGAGACTCCCAGAGAAAACACCACTCTCCAAAACCTGCACGTACCCAGGAGAGATTTTCCCATTCGGAATTCCGGTATTCAAAACCCAACGGTGTTTTGAACTGTACCTAGAACACGGTTAGTGCTCCCACTGTTCCAAAACCCCTGACCTAGTTTAAACCTCCGAATGCACTCAGCTACATCCCGGTGGCTCCAGGATTCACACTTGCAAAATGAATCCACTTAGCTCTACCCGATGCAGCGAGCCAAGACTTTAATACTCGGAAGTTGGTTCCCTTCTTCCAGCGATACATAAACTTGTACCTTCCCAAAGTCTTCAATAAGATTCACCAATACTTCACTACAGTGGGTAACATGAAATGAAGTATACCAGAATCTCGAACCCAAGAGTCTCACTGCCTTCACTGAGTCCCAATGCATCAACCCAGACACATTCTCAGAAGCAGAATTCATTATCTTTTGACATTGACTCTAAAGAATGTCACGAACCTCCATGCAGCTCCACGAAGTCAACTATGCCCAGCTCCCACTGTCCCTGTTATCCCAACCCATTACCAAAACCAACATTCCATGAGATTATCCCCGATCGTACTTTTCCCGGTAAACGTGTTCACCCAGCACAAGATCCCGGATCCCCTCAAATGTCGAACTGCTGATCACCACCGAACAAGAAATAATTTCATAGTTCCAGACCAGCTAACCGGCAAACGGTTATAACTAACAGCAGTAGAGCTTTACCGAAAGCAAAACGGTACCAAGGATTCCGCGATTGTACACCCGATCAGCTAATCCTAACCGAATAAACCTTTCAACCTGACTTCCCTTTTTTTTTCACTTATGTCGTCACCAGCACACCAGAATCAGAATACTTAAAACCCAAAGCATTCCAACCTGCTAGTTCCATTTTCACCTGTTTTATCCCACAGTACCACATCCAAGTTCCTTTGACAAAACCAACCAACCGAAATCCAAACCGGTCAAACCTTCGATCATACCCATCCCGTCTTCAGCTATAACAATAGCAATCAGGAAACAAATCGAAACAGTGAACACATCAATGGTACGAGCCAGAACTTGACGGATGTTCTCTACCGAACATTGTCAACTGACCGATTTGCTCCTACAATAAACTTCGCAGACAAATCTAAACCCAAATATTGATTTTCACGTAACTCGGTTCTCAAACAGTTGATAATAAACAGTCAACAGAAACTAACTAAATCTCTAACCTTTATTCGACGAATCCAAGAGTTTTATAACCAAACCCTAATCGGCGGCTTCAAAGAGATTAACCTGGTACTATAAACAAAACCATTTATACCCGCGATGTCATAACCCGAAACACCTGACCCGACCTTCACCTGCAAACCCGAGTGAGACCAGCAACTTCAAGAGATCCAAAACCGGAACTCTAATTGCAAATTCACTCCAAATCAGCCCCGAACAGCCCTGTTTTCTTTCCCTTTTTGCGCAACCTAGGGTTTCTCCTTTACGAATCGTTCTTCCGTGCAATACCGTGTGCAACAACGAGCCAAAGCTCTGATACCACTTGTTAGGAACAAAGCGGCGCGCGGAAGCGAAACAGCACACACATGCACAACGATAAACACACATAAACGAAAATATAAACGACACAAGAATTTAACGTGGTTCGGTCCCCGCGAGGGGACCTACGTCCACGGGCTGCAACTAGGTTTTCTTATTAAGCTCAAGGCACACAAGATTACAATTACAACTAGGGTATTTATAGACTAAATCTAGGGTTCCTAACTTGTACTCCAAGTTAGGCCCAAACAAATAAGATGGGACCCATTAGGGCCGGCTAACCCTAATTAGGGCCGGCTGCCCTAATACCCTTTGTTCGAGTCTCCAACCCTAACAAAAATGGCATATCAATACATAGTAATAATATATCTGATATATAAATAGGCCTCCCATTTGAAAGAAAATTGTCATAACGTGAAAAACATAATATATGTTAATAAAGGAAAACTAAATGCTAGATTATATACTCGAATATGTTATCAACAAAAAGCATAAACCTATAGCAATCAAAGTTAAGTTGTTTTGGTAGATGAAATGCTGGCAACGAAGCGCATACGCATTCGGCATTCCACAATTTACAAGTGAAGCCGAATCGAAAAAAGAATTGGAAACATGCAGCCTTAATAAATGATTTTTGAATAACTCACTTAGAAATCCTTTATGCAATTTAAAGTAATCAATATGCTTTTCTTTCCTTTTGACTCCGAACTATACTTTCTACATCCAAGTTCAGATTCTAGAGTAATCAAACTAGAGTATTCAGGTAAAGCAAATAAGCAATTACTTTTACACCAAATTCGAAACTTTTTGATCATGCAGACATATTCAAAAAATAAATAATTGTGCATGGCATAACTCCATGTAACATAGCTTAACAAAAACAAGGAGCTTAGAGACTTAAACTGTGATAGATGATGTAACAAAGTGCCATCAAATTAAACCACTTTACACAGTACACACTATAAATCCCCAAATATATACAGTTACTCATTTATCATGCCAATGATAAATCTAGCTAAAGTATCAAAAATCACAAATATCAATAGCAGCAACTACGAGCAGATAATTAAAACATGATTAATCCAGCTAAAATATCAAAAATCATTTCTAAATATCCATTCGAATTTCAACAAGCACATCATCTGTTGTTCAATTTATTGTCTTTTTGTGCGAGTATGTGCTAAAGAAACCCTATCACCACAACACAAGTACACAACAGTGCAAATAAATTTAGTTATCTAACTCCTTACAAGATTATAGATTTATACCAGACTTTATACTTGCTTCATGGCACATAAATCGTCACACGCAACATGGTACCATTTACATTTATTTATATTCGGCTTAAAACCAGGAGGTGGTACAAAGGTTGCCAAAAGCGAACCTTTCATTCACATTGTAATCAGGTCCATACAAACAAGAATAAGCATGTATCATGTTACTTTCAATAATAAAAAGAATAACATATAAAGCCATACAAGAGGACTTTAAATGTCAACCGACTGATCCATTTTTGCCAACTGTGGCTCTACAACCTATAAACTAAAAGTTTGCACCTTTTCATTTGCGGTTTCAAAACAGTTCCAAATTACGTAGAAAAACAACAAGACGTATATAAAAAATAAGAGCTGAATTCATGAAGCGAAATAAAACTTACCATATGAATCATGTTTGTTCTCTGTTGCTGAAGCTCAGATTGTAATTACAATTCCTGTAATTAAATCAAAGTAAGTAACGTATAATTTATTTAATATAAGAAACTTGACATACAAAGCCCTAAATATGTTAAACAGGTAAATCATGAAGTGGAATACGAAACCCTAAATAACAAATGCAATTGAAACAGCCGTGTGTAATTATCCTCAAAAATTAATTATGTCAGATTTCGTTCATGTTACATAATAATCAATCAAAGCACAAAACAGGTAGCAATATGCAAAATTTCAAGATAATAATAATAAAAAAAACAAAAAATTACTAATTCGGTACGGCAATTAAATTGCATCACTGAAGTTGAAAGGCGAACACACAGTGAAGCTTAAAATTGGTGGTTGCAGGGGTATAATCGGTGTTTTCTCTCTCTCTAGAAACAGTGAAAAGGTGTGTTGTTGTTGTTATTATTATTATTATTATTATTATACCTGGTAGCGTTTGTTTGTTGGTGATGCCGTCGTCTTTGTTTTCTTTTCTTTCCCGAACGAAGATCGATAGGTGGAAGGAAGCTTGCTTTCTGGGTTTGGGTTCTTCAAGGGCACCTGGTTTCTAATTATTATTTGATTATTAAAATAAAGTTAATTTAGTGTTTCGGTTGTATTTATATTGGCTTGACTCGGCTCGTAAATTATTTTGGTTCAAGGTTGATTCTGAGTTGAGCTCGATTAAGTTACCCGGATTTTAATGCGTCATTCTTACTCTTTCTCACTCTAGATTTTACGGTTTAAGTGTCTGACCAAATATTTGGTGCCTCGACTAATTTGTTAATATTAGCAATATGTATGTTATTAAAGAATCTACTTTCTTTTAATGGTATTGCAAAATGTTTTCTCGTTTGTAGTCGACTCGATTGCAAACCACCTAGCTTGCCCCTGTTTGTAAGCAAGTTGAGTTCAAGTTCGACTTGGTTCGGCTTATGAACAAACCTAAATACTCGAATCATTTTACATTTATAGATGCTCAATTAATTCATACTTAAGTCTATGAATATACTATTGAAGGTTTTGCCACAACAACAACAATCATACTTAGTAAAATCCCATTCATAACAAAGTTATTATTAGAGTCCGGGGAAGGCAGAATGTAGGCAAGCATCACCCATATCATAGGAATAGAAGGCTGCTTTCAAAGACGCCCTCACCTCCATACGTAGAAGGTATTATAGTTGTTAAATAAATTCAAAGAAAACAATAAAAAGTTCTTTTTTTTTTCTTTTTTAGTGTTTGTTACACATTTACACATGAATAGATGTTTTGTAAATCAGACTAGCCGCTCAACTGATTTGCTTGTTGAATCGACTAGACCAAGTTCAAAAGTCGGATGACATAATAACATGTTAATAAAAATGCTTGTCATAGTGAAAAAAGTATAGCGGTTGCAATTTCAATTTGTACCAAAGTTTAAGTTATTGAAACATGAGACATGCTACTCATATTTAATAAAATTTAAGGTTGATTCTAACTTTAAACAATCTCGTATCCCTTGTTGCTCAAGATAAAAAGTTCTATTCATTTAATTGTAAATTGAAGTGTCAAAATTTTCTTGAACCAGATTAAAACCATACAACTTGTAAAACCAAGATAGCTACTCCCAGAGTCTCAGTCACAAAAGCTAGTTCAACTTGCCCCATCAATCTACTGTTAACTTTAAACACTAAATCAAAAAACAAATTTGTTCATGCATAGACACTATGAACAATTCAACAAAAAGGAAGTATTGTCCATGACAAGCGACATGATCTTGTTTATAATAATCATAGCATTACAAAAGTTTTGTAATTTGTAAATTCGTCAAAAGTAAATATTTTCCATTGTAGGCTTAGTCAAATTATCATACAACTTTTGAGAATTTTTCTTCAGGTCGTACAACTTTTCTTTAAATGGTATTTATATTAATTATTTTTTATTAATATTAATTAAATGCACACATATACATAGATGTGTGTGTGTGTGATTAGAGATGGAGAAGAATAGTCCACTAATTTTGATATGGTCAATTATTTGAACCTTGAAAGAGAAATTGAAGACCAAAATATAGTCAACGAAAATAACTTGTGACGGGTGATAAAGAGGTTAAACAAGTGGGTGTCTTTTTAAATATACAACTCTCCTTTCGTTTTCTCTTAAATGGTTCTTTCTTTTTCTTTAGTTTTGCAATAGACTGCACGTGGTTTTCTCTTCTAAGAAACCAAAATAAAATAGGCCTATGATATGACCATCACGTGAGCATGACAACAACATAAAGAATATGCCAAACTTTGGGATGAATCTTTTTATAATTCTTTTTTTTATTCTAGAACCCATATATTGGAATGGATATTTAGATAAAGTTCATTTTTTATATATTTCATAGATTTGGAAGGTGTACCGATTGGACCGGAATTCGGGCCTGGTCCTGTTCAATTAGTTTGGCTCGTTTGCGAATGGGCCAACTGGTTTAGACTTTGAACTGGTAGGACGCTCACATCAAAGACCTGGTTTGGACAACAAGTCAATGGATTCAAACTAGGATCCTGTAGAGGGAGGGTAGCAAAGCTACCCACGGACCCCCTATCCGACCCGCGGATAGTCCAAGAACATCCGCCACCCGCGGATCCCTTATCTGACCCGCGAATCGTCAAAAGACATCCGTGCGAAGAACACGTGACCTGGCAAGGACATCCACAATCCAAAACACGCTTCACGGATCTACAACTATAACCTGCGGATTACCAACGAGCGTCCGCGGGAGGAACCCACAAGCAACACAAGGGATTCATCACACACATGATCCCCACGTGATATGGAAGAGCAGTTGCAACAAACTATTTTTAGAAGATTCCTCCAACACCCCTTGATAGCGACATCGACCAATGGAAAGAGGACACCTGGACACGTAATGGCCATCCCACGGCGTGCACAGGTAATGGCTACACCATAAACGGGTCCAGGCTGTCACATCCGATAAAGGCTCGACACGTGTCCATTCAGGTAGAGAGGGAATAACTCGATAGTGACAACTCCCCCAATCACCTTCCCTCCACCTTCGGCTATAAATACGAAAGATTATCTCTTCAAGGTATTCATTCACATTCTCAAGCCTTACGCAACATACTGGTACTCGTATTATTTCTGATCAGAATACAGTACAGATTCTCACGCCGGAGGGTGGTTACGGGAAGACCCCCCACTCCGTCCTTTACGTAACGAGACTCAACGGTGTTCTGTTTTGCAGACACTAGCTTGGATATGTTCTCATAGCGCTTCAGAATACTCACATATGGGAAAACATCTAATCGTACTATCCAGTCTAATCTAGTGTTTCTTTCAGATCCTCTTGCATGTTTTATATATGATTTATCAACTACTTTAAGAAGATGTTGATGAATATCTCATGATATTTGAAACTCCCCTATAAAAATATTAGTGTTTCATTTCTCTATATATGAATTTAATACACTTTCAAATTCTTCTAGGAAAATATTCGCACCATTCACATCATTACCACCAACGTTGTCTTTTACTCTCAAAAGGTTCTATTCTTTTGTCCATGTCCACTCCATCGTTATCCTAGGTGTGGAGGGCAGAGCAGTAGAAGCACATGATGCAAGAGATGTTTGTTTTGCTGAGTTACGTACCTAATTTGCGTATGGAGATATAGTGTTTGCCACATTGTCACCCTAAATCAAACAGCACAAGTCGGTGATATTTGGTGCTACACGAACACGACACGATAACTAATCATGTCATTTTTTCCAAACACGAACCTGTTTAGTAACATGTTAACTTGTTAAGATCTGTTAAGGGACATGTCTAAAGAGACAATGAATAATACATGTGTAATGAAACAAAAATTTTCAAAATGAGCATAAAAGTCTTAATTAATAGATAATCCATAACATATTGAAACAAAAAAAAACACAAATCTATAAAATACTTTATACAAAAAACTACTAATCCGTAACATACTTGAAACAAAAATCATAGAAGCAACTCATAGCATCTATTAATAATATAATATCGGGTTCTGATGGGTATGAGTGAAATGGCATATGTAAGTATGACTTTAGGGTTAGGAGTTAGGACTTTAGGAGTGCATATTTATTTATTTTTTTTAAATTAAAAATCTACACATGCTAACAGGTCTTCAATCTGTCAGGACACAATTTAAACATGTATTTAACAAGTCGACCTATTTAAAACACGAAACCTGTTAAGCTTAAACCAAACATGTTAAAACTCTTGTCATGTCATATTAAAAGGTTTGTGTCATAAATTGACAACCGTACCAAATGATGGTTGGTCAGCACTATTCCAGTATGGAAGTCTTTCCGTGGGAGAAATAGATGGATTTGAAGACTTGAGAAATCCATGCAACATTTAGTCAGTGAAGACGACATACAAAGGATAAGATAAAACTTCTTCACATTTGGCGACGACATAATGCATCCATGTTAGATATCATCACAAAGTACAACAAATAGTCTATGGATAGGTGTCGACATACGATGTATTCAACCGTCTCCATTAAAAAAGAGTATCGTGACAACAATTAACATGACCATGACAAGCTACGATAAGTCGATAAGTGGAGCAAATGACCAATGGATATCAAACTCATCATAGCACCTAAACTTAATTCTTTAAAAGGAGTACACACTGGGTAAAAGAAACCTTTTGTACTTCCTTTTATCTACTCTTAATATATGTGGATGTAGTACATTAGAGGTAGACCCGAGGGTTGGAGGCATGGACCATCGAAACGCAAGGAGTGTAAACACCTTTGTTGCATGGCTTTGAAACCAGTTTCAATCCAATCCAATCCGATCAGTCAATTTGACACAAGCTATCAAACACACAGGTTAGCACCGAACCAATCCCAGTTTTTTTCACTTATAAACCAATTTCTAAACCGGTCTGGTTTGGTGGTTAGCTTCGTTTGACTCAATCTGACTCGATCAGATTTAGCACAAAATCTGATTTTGTGCACCTCCAGTGTTTATATAATGATTAATTAAATCTTTAAAATCAGCAATGGTAAACATTATTTTTGGACTTTAAGCATGTTCATAATGAAAACCAAAGCAACTGTCTTAACCATAACAATACAACTACATAAGATGCCAGACGCCCAGCAAAACAACTACATAATGCTGCAAAAATGCAATGTCTGTCTCATTCCACAAGGTGGAAAACTCAGCTGTTTGGTACATTGGAGATTCACCCTTAAGTATTATCTGTGAAGTTGTATCCACAGTTTGGACAGTTGTAAAACATGGTCTGACCTTCATCAGCTGATCTGGTCTGTTCAAAGAAAAGTAAACACATATACATACTGTGTTAAAAGTTATGTTGTGATACCAACAAAATGCATTAATGAGCTTCTACTCTACAAGCGTGTGATGCATAAGAATGATGCAGTGAGAAGGTGCGAATCTTCGGCACAAATCTAACAACAAACTCACAGGTTTCGGTTTAGTCTAAACGAGTTTAGCACAGTTTCAGGTCGAACGCAAACATGTTTAGACAAACGGGTCAGGTTGGGTCAACCTGGTGGGTTCACAGGTTGACCGGTTTAACCTCTTTATTTTATTAATAAAAAATGTATATCATGTCATAATTAAATTGGTTAGGTACTTTATGCCAAAATATTAATGTTAAGAAGTGTTTTATAGTTTAAACATAACTTTTCATATACATTTTGTACAAAAAGCTCACGGCTCACTCAAAGCTCGCTCGAAATTGGCTCGTTTGTTGGGTCGAGCCGGTTTGGTATGTAAAAGCCAAAAGCCAAAAGCCAAATTATCTGTAATTTAAAGCTGTACGATACTTTCTAATAAAAAAAGTGAAATATTGAAAATTCTTGTTTGGCTCGTTTAAAGTAAAGCACAAATTTGAATATATATATATATACATAGATATAGATATAAACTATAACCCAAAATTATAAACAAACTTATATACAAATTATGGATTATGCAGTTTATAAACTCTACATTATGTATATGTTACATATATTACTTTCGTTTTATCACATATATCCATATGTGTAAAATAACACTTTAAAAGTAACGAAACAACTCGATGAGCCACAAGCCAGCTCGAGCTCAACATTTCAGCTCATTAAGATAAACGAAATGAACCTGTGGGGCTTGATATGTAAATGAGCCAACCTGAGCCCAGCCCTAATACATTTTTATTTTTAATTGTAAATTTGTAATTTTGGAGTACTAGTATGCAAATAAAACTTAGAAAAAATACAGGTTAAACAGGCTGTGTTGGTGTCAGCCTGCAAAACAAGTGGCACGCGAATACAAGACAGCGGAAAAAAGTGTTGGGAGTACCTGCTGTGTGTGGTAGTATACTCCCTTGTTTGAACATTTTGGGCATCTTACATTATAATCCTGTTAAGAAAAAGCAGACCACAAAACAACAGTTAAATCATAGTAGAATTCTTTTTATTTAAAATAGACTTACCATTGATCGTGTTCGTTCTCCAGAAACCTCGATTGACGACAACCCCAACTCTCTTCTAATTTGCTGCACAACACAAAGAGTAATATTAACAACCATAACATAACAATATTACCATGATATACCAAAAGTGTAAAGTACTAAAAATATCATCTTTTTATTTGTTACCTCTTCGCTGATGGTGTACTTGATCTCCATTCCAGCAACCTCTGAAAAAACTTATTCATGTTAGCCTTGATGTAATAAATTGATGATGCTGAAAAGAGAGAGAGAGAGAGAGAGAGACCTTTGGCGTTCTTTGTTTGTTGGCAAAGGGGGCATCGGACATAGTTTCTGGAATCGAAAGAAAGCATGGTTCCACAAGCGTCGCAGAACATGAAATCACTCTGCCTATTCTTCTTCTTCTTCTTGGTACTCTTCATACTGCTCATTCATATCATAGGTTTATTTGTTTGTGAAAACATATCATATAATTGAACAAACGAAACATAAATACACCTCAATTCCATTCATACCTAATCAGTCAGCAGAGAGAGGAGAGGCTTACAGAGGTTGCAGCGGCGGCGGAGCTCTGGCGGAAGAGATGAGGGCGAACACATACATATATACCTAATTTCATCTGGCATTTTGTTTTTTATTTACAAAAAAAAAGGTTAAATAATAATAATAATAATAATAATAATAAAAATAAGACAGAATTACAAATTTTGTCCTTTAAAATAAGACGAATTACGGTTCGTGTCTTTTTCTAAGTTTCCTTGCAGGCGGTGTACTTTAAACTTTTTTTTCCTACAAGTTTTGTCCTTTACGCTAACTGGGTTAGAAAAAGTCAGTTAAGTATGACATGTGCCAGACATGTGATGGGCATAATTGTAATTTTATCCTTTCTCTCTTCTTTCTCTCTAAGCCACCACCATCACCATAAACTCCGGCCACCATAAACTCCGGCCACCGCAAACGATCCCTATCACCCGAACCCGACCCATCCTTTTCCAAAACCCGTATCCCTATCACCCGAACCCGACCCATCCTTTTCCAAAACTCCGGCCACCATGAAGCCCAAACCCACAGCTACCACCACACACCAACCAAATTCCGGCCAGCCACCGTCACAAATTCCGGCCACCAGAAACAACCACACCACCATACCGCAACCACCACTACACAACAGCCAACACCTGCAACTGCCACCACGAAGCCCAAACTTTTTAAATCGACCACGAAACCCTAAAATATTAACCCGGATCTCAGATTTGTTACCGGGTTCCCTATCAGAACCCACAGCTACCGCCACACACCAACCAACAGAACCCACAGCTACCGGATCTCAGATTTGTTACCGGGATCTCAGATTTGTTACCGGGTTCCCTATCAGAACCCTAGGTGGCGGTTGTGGTGGTTGTCTGAGTCATTGGCGATGGTGTTCTCCGATGGGGCAAGTTCTGATGATCTTTTTTAAGGCATAGGAGGTGCTCCGGCGACCCTCGGTTTCCCAGTGACACCCCTTGCAGCAGCACTGGGTTTTTGAAACCACCACCGCCGCCGTACCACTCCTCACCGTCACCTCCCTCCTCCACCACCACAAACCCTCCACGTCATCCTTCCCAATAACCCACACCAAACCCTTAATCACCATCCGCCACCCAACCCCTAATTCATGAACGGCTCTGATTCAATACACGCACATCCACCAACGGCTCCATAGATTGATATATAAAAATTAGGTCTTGCAACTACAATGCAGATAATTGAGAATCAATAAGGGATTTGGGTTTGCAAACAGTGAAATGATTTAGGGTTTGGGTTTGGATCTTTAGTGGCCTCCCAAATCTCTATTCAATTTCAACCTTCTGCTGCCGGTGGAAATTAGTGGTCGCAACAGCAGGTGATGGGTGGTGATGGCGGTGGTGGCATGTGGTGGCTGGTTGGTGATGGTGGTAGTTCTGAATCTTATGAATGTTATAGAGAGAGAGAGTGAGTGAGTGAAGAAGATGAATGTTATAAGAGTGTGTTGAAGAAGTTGCAGGTACAGGTGAAAAGACAAAAATGCCCTCACATGCGTCTCACGTGAGGGCATTTAACTGAGTTTTTCTAACCCAGTTAGCGTAAAGGACATAACGTGTAGAAAAAAAAAGTTTAAAGTACACCGCCTACAAGGAAACTTAGAAAAGGACACGAACCGTAATTTGGCTTTTTTTAAAGGACAAAATTTGTAATTCTGTCTAAAAATAATAATAATAATTGTTATTATTATTATAATGGTGCCACTAATTATAACAAGATTAGTGTGGTAATCTTTTGATTATAAGGAATGATAAAAAAAAGAAGATAAAGAGAGTAGATAGCAAAGTTTTCTTTTTTACTTTGTTCATGCAAATTGTCTATTACATTGGTTAAAATTTATACTACCAAAACAACTATTTATGAGACAATTCTATATAATTGAAGTTGAAATTTGGTGCCATACACATGCATATGTTATCCCCACGTTTATAACAAATAATAATATTTGATATGACTAGATTAAATAAATTTTAAAAATTAACCATATGTTAAATAATATATACTTGATTGCAAAAGAAAATACTACCATGGGGACCATAACTGTGAAAAAACTACCATGAGGTTAAAAAATAACCAAAAGGTAAAAAAAAGTTAAATCCAATAAAATGTAAATTCAACTAAAATATACAAAAGTCGAGTCATGGTGTAAAAAAACGAACCAACAAGGTGATGGTTCTAAAAATTGACATTGACAAAGCCTTTGATTCGGTAAATTGGCGATTTTCTTGATTCTATGATTGCCCAAATGAGATTTCCATATAAATGATGTTTATGGGTTCGAGAGAGTCTTCTTTAGACCAGATATTTGGTTATGATAAATGGGTCATCACTAGATGAGTTCGACATTAACAAAGGTGTTCGTTAAGGAGATGCTCTCTCATCGTTCTTATATTTATTATAGCATTGGAAGCACTTAAAGTCGCAATGAAATATGCACGCTCAAAAGGATTATTCAAAGGTATTCAAACACCAAGAAATAGCCCACCTATATCACATTTGTGCTATGTGGATGATGCGGTTTCTATCGGTGAATGGTACTCGTTGAACTTACTGAATTTAAATCGTATTTTATGTAGTTTTTATGTATCTTACGACCTTAAAGTAAACTTGGAAAATAGCACTCTATTTGGAGTAAAGGTGCATGCTTCAATTGTAAAGAGGTGTGCATTGGCCATGAATTGTAAATTTGGTACCTTTTTTACATCTTGTTCTTCCGATTGGGGCTAACATGGGATAAGTCAGAATTGGCAACCCATTTTGGATAAGTATGACACTAAAGTATCAAATTGGAAAGCAAAATCACTATCTTTTGGGGATCGACTACCCCTTATTAAATCGGTGTTGGGTATCTTGGGTGTATACTATTTCTCGATCTTCAAAGCTCCGGTAAAAGTTTTAAAACTACTTGAAACGAAAAGGAGGATATTCCTATGGGGAGGTTCAGACGAAGAAAATTAGTTGGGTATAGTGGAGCAAAATTATTCTTGATAAGGAATGTGGTGGATTATGTAGTCGTAAGTAAGGCATTACGTGACATTCGTCATATTTGTATTTGTTTATCCAACTTGTATTTGTTATTCTGATATGCATTTATTAATGTGATGATGAATTTTATGAGTCAATTAATGTTATTTATGGTTTATTTATGTGCTGTGTTATCTTATGTCTCAACCTCAATGCCATGCCTCAATTTAATGTTATTCTATGCCTCAAATGTGTATATTGGAAGTTCAACGATAGAAAATGTCAAAATCTAAAGTTTCTGGAAATCTGGGCGCGTTACGACACACGAAGGGTATCCCTTCTAGACTTGGCGACATGCGATAATCCTAGGTTTCCAACTCAGATTCGTTTGGGTCATAACACACGAACCTATCTCCCTATCCTTCGTGTCACGTGAAGGCCATTATGAACAGTTTTGACCCAACTAGGTCGTGTATCGCAAAGCTTGTGCATGGTGGGTGTCGAATCCAACAAATAAAATAAACCTACTTAGACTTACTCTGAATAGCATGAATGGAAGTAAGGTTCGTGTCCTCAGGGATACAGATTAACTTTATTATACCAAAACGTCTTAAGTGCAAACACGATTGTTTTTAAAGAGGGGGTTTTTGATTTAAACTTACAACTAACGAAAGCAAATTTATTATAAAAATGTGAACTCAAATATTTAGAAACTAATTCCGACACTAAGGAAATTTCTTGATTTAATTCTAGCTTATGATCATTAACAATTATGGTGCAATGATTTTTACTTGAACGACTTGTATCAATACTAGACGTCACGCCGTTCGGACGTCCACTCTATCTAATGTCTAATCACACGCCGTTCGGTGATTAGAGCCAACCTGCTACTCCAAGTTCATGCCGTTCAGACCATAATGTGCGGGTTGCGTGATAGAAGTATCTGTCACACCCCAACCTAAGGCGGAAATGCCGGGGCGCGATCCAATTGCTCATAGCTCGAAGATACTATCATAATATAAATGTGACAATATCTATTTAATTATTTTATTTCAAATGTACACACAAAATTAAAATATAACAAAACAATTCCAATAAATATATATAACAAATTTAAATTCATGTTTTTCTTCATTAAAACCCTAAGGTCTTTTCTAAGTGTCCATACTTCAACTTCAAGCAACCTGCATATGCATAGAAAACAGAGTTTGTCAACAACACATGTTGAGTGAGTTAACCACCAGTTTTGCAATAAAATAATGTTAATATAATAAATAAGAGAAATAAGCAAAACGTAATAAATGCGGTAATGAAATCAAACCATAAGCAAATAAGTTGTCGATTAAACCAGCCAAGTGAATCGGGCGCCGGTAAATCAAACATGAGCAAATAATAATAAGACCGTTGCCAAGTGAATCAAGCAGTGGACAATGAGAACCCTCCACAAGGGGATATGTCAAATGAATGCACATAAACAAGTATATTTGATTAATCAAACACAATTACACGTATGTTATTTTATATATATATATATATATATATGTATAGTATGATATACGCATATGTCCCCAAAACGTTTTAGAAAACTGAGTAAAATAGGGGAACGATAAAACTCACCTTAGATTAAAGGCAAGTGACTAATAATTAAGATAAACGAATTAAAGATTAAGCGAGTCATCCGCTACGCGTCGAACGAGATTAATGATATGATATAATGCTAAATATATATAATTCCCTTATATATTTAATATAATATTTTATTAGTTTTCATTCGGTTTTTATTAGAATTTGTATATTACTAATTTATTTGAATAATATAGGTTTCGGGACTTGTTCATGGTTAAAAAGGGCAAAAAAAAGAGCTAAAACAAGCTAAACCGGTGAACCAGAGCATCATAATTGAACCGGACCGTATCAGAATTGAACCGGACCGCATCAGGAAACGAACTAGACCTGTCAGCCAACCCTAGCCTGCGGCGCCGCGCGACCGGGAAGCAAAACGCCGCCGCGCGGCGCTCTGGGCACTTAGATTCTCGAATTTTCTTTGTTTTTTGTCAATTTTAGGCCAAGGAAACCTATATAAATACCCCTAAACTTAATCCTGACCATACCCTGCGAACTAGAGCTGAATTTGGAGTTTCCTGGAGCTTAGAATTGCAATATTTGGCGGGTTTGAAGGCAAGGAATCAGCCGGTGAAGTGCCAATCGATCAAGAACGAAGACTACGGGTTTTATCACCTATTTTCTTCCGTTTACATTATTTTTCACCATGATTTCCTTTAAGTTTGTTTTGTTTGATTTTAAATGATAGGCTAAACATTATAGACTGCCTAGGCTTATGATGAACCTACTTTGACGTTGTGTTTTGATTTGGGTTTATTTATCGTTATGATTTTATGATTTAGTAAAAGGTTTAATCATATTAAATTGATGCATATGGATACTTAAGATTGTTTAATTGATTGTTATTATTCCATAGTTGCCTTGATTATTGTTTGTCATTATGATAGGTTGCTATTAGGTCATCTACTTTGTATTTTTGACTATTTTATGATTGATATGCATTAAGATCATAGGAATAATTATTAATTAATTAAACCTAAGTGTACTGCTAACCTAAATAGCTGTAAAGTGCTAGGTTATTGATAGATCTTTATTATTTGATCTTGCTAAATTTAGTTTTTCGTAAGGAGTTCGTCTAGGTTTGATTATTTAATTATTGTCTATTAAATCAATTAAATATATTAAACTGTCTTTGATTTCCACGCTGTAAGATAGGATTTCGTTTAAAGGAACTAAGTCATAAACAATTAGGTGGCCGTAAGGAAACTTGATTTTTAATACTGGTGTGTGTTGAAACTTATTAGAAACACATAGGTGTCTCTTGAGAATGGTCAGGGGTCCTGTTCGGGTTTTCTCTTAGGTATCTATTTTACAATCCCAGTCCATAACTAAATATTTTCCCGATTAATTAACAACTGAAATTTAGGGGATTCTAGCCTAGGTAGTTATCTCATCATCATCTGAATTAAGTTCAAGTTCGAATTTTAGTCGTTTTTAGTTTTCTTAATTAGTTTATTAGTAAAATCCCCTTACACAAATAATAAATAAATAGTCGTGTCTGTAGTTGAGTCTAATTTAGCTAGTATATGTAATTAAAAGAGTCTCGTGGGTTCGATATCCGGACTTAATTAGCTGTACTAGAGTTGATCGGTTCACTTGCCGGTTAGTAGTTTAGTTAAGTTTAAGAGTCTAGAATTTATTACTTAGTGTATAGATTAACGTAATTTTAGTTAATAATATTAAACTACTTTTAGCACATCAAGTTTTCGGCGTCGTTGTCGGGGGATTCTTGGCGATTGCGTTATTAACTTTGATTAGACTTACTTGCTACATACGTGCTACTTGTTTTGTTTTGTTTTGTCTTTGAGTCGTAGGAATTTAATTAATTTTAGTTAAATTTTAAGTCTTGTTTATTTTATTTATTCTTAGTTTTTATTTTCGTATTTACATAGAGTCTACTCAGTTGGTCTTGTGTGTTTTCAGGTTTATACCACATCTTCGTTCGCAAGGACCACCTCCGTTAAAATCTGAAGCCAGTTCATCATCACCGATCATCATAGATTCTCCACCAAAGTCATCACCACACAGGTCACTGACGTCGAGTCCCAGAACTAATCCCGACATTCAAATGGCCGACAACCGAACCGTGTACCAACAAGCCTTCGAGGGTTTCACCAGAGATCACTCGCCCATCATCACCCCCGTAATCAATAACCCTAATTCCTGGAAGATTTCATCTTATGTCATAACCAATCTCACCCATAGTAACCTATTCCATGGCCGTGACGATGAAGATGCACCAACGCACATCAACCGTCTCACCCGTGTGCTCAGAACGTTCAATTTACAAGGTGCTAATGAAGATGCCATTTTCCTCCATTTGTTCCCGTTTTCACTTACGGGTCGTGCCGCCACTTGGCTAGATTTACAACCTACTGGAGCATTCACTACTTGGGAGGCATTGTACCGCTTTCTTGAAGAAATAATTCCCGCCTGCCAAAGCATCTCGTGTCCGTGATTAGATTCATTCTTTCCATATGGAGCCGGACGAGCCATACTATCAAGCTTGGGAGCGTTTTCAGAGTTTACTAGCCCATTGTTCACAGCATGGTCTTACTCCATGGGCCCTTTTTGAGAAGTTTTACAATGGGCTAACATATGAGACTCAGGATCGTTTGACACTGCTGCTGGAGGTAACTTAATGGATAAGAAAAATGTAGTTGAGTGTAATGAATTATTTGAGAGTTTTGCCCAGTCCGAGTTTGCTAAAAAGCCACGTAACGGGAATTCAAATCCCGTCACTAGTACACCCTCATCCGTCCGAGGTGTGCACCAGGTTAATCTGGATACTAGTGTGGCGACTGCCTTAGAGAGTCTAGCCAGTGAGATTAAAAAACTTACGGCTAAGGTAGATAAGTATGAGTTGTGTAGAGGGGGACATGGGACTTTAGATTGTCCGTTGATGAGTCAGGAGTAGGTAGAGTTCATAGGAGGGCAGAATAGGGTTCCCAATGCCTTTAATGGAAATAATAATTCAAATTGGAACAATTATAAAAGCAATAATTATAACTCTAATTGGCGTTCTTCCGGTAAACCCCCTAGTTTCTAATCAAATTCAAATCTTAACCGAGGGCAGGATCAGTCGTTTAGTGGGGATCAAAGTAGTCAAGGTGGGAGTAATGGGCAGGACTTGAGTAGTGGTATTGGTAGGTTAGAGGAGATGATGAAGCAAATACTAGTTAGAGATCAGGAAACACAGAAAAAATTTGTTGATCATGATTTGCTTTTAAGGAATCATCAGTCCGCACTCTTAGATCTTCAGAGAACCGTAGGTGATATAGCCCGATGTTTAGATGAGAGACCCCCAGGACAGTTTTCGGGTTTCACTCAGCAAAATCCGGCAGCTCAGTTAAATGTCATTTCTACTCGTAGTGGTAGGGTTTTAGGTCCGGAGAGAGAGATTGAGGTAGAGGAGAGAGATGGAGACTCCTGGGAGGGTGCAACCTAGGCTAGACCCAGCACGTATCGCACCAACCAGTGACCCCATAGTTAGAGGAAGTGAGGAAAAGAAACCGAGAGATGTTAGGCTTTCACCGCTTATAGATCATGCTCGTGTCCCGTATCCAGCCCGTCTTAAGAATCAGAAATTTCATAGAGAATACGGGAACTTCTTGGATATGTTTAGGCAACTTAGGATTAATCTTCCGTTTATCGAGGCCTCCAGTATATGCCGAAATATGCCAAGTTTTTGAAAGATCTTCTTAAACGAAAGGAAAGTCTGGAGGAGCTTTCGACCGTTCCACTGAACGGAGAGTGTTCGGCAGTAGTTCTCAATAAGGTACCCGAAAAGTTACCCGATCCTGGTGTTTTTACTATTCCATGTTTGTTTGGTAGGATACCTCGTGCCAAGCGTTAGCAGACCTAGGAGCTAGCATAAACTTAATGCCATATTTGTTGTTTGAAAAGCTAGGCCTAGAAGCCACTCGTATGACCTTATCTTTAGCTGACCGTTTGGTGAAGTACCCTAGGGGGATCATAGAAAACTTGCTCGTGAAAGTCGATAATTTAGTTTTCCCCGTAGATTTTATGGTTTTAGATATGGAGGTCGATGAAAGAGTTCCTATTATTTTAGGTCGTCCATTCTTGCGTACTGCTAGAGCACTCATTGATGTTTTGGATGGTAAGATCACTCTTAGAGCCCGCGACGATAGTGTCACTTATGTTGCTAAATCCATGAGACACCCGAGTGGTCAAGACGGTTTTATTGATCCATGTCATCTCGTTTATGCGATTGAGTCTTTTATTCCGGGCATGAATCCACGTCTTGATCACCCTTGTTCCATCAGAGTTTGTTTGGAGGAGGAGAGAGAGGTCGCGAGTTCTCGAGAGTCGATGGAGTTTGATAGAGAGAGAGGTGGTGGTCTGCAAAATTTTGTGGAGTTTGGAAAGATTGAAGATGAATGGTCATATCGTGATGCAGTTTCTTGGAGGACCGTGGAGTTTGACCGTGGTGGAGGAATCTCCACTTGGACAGTTGAGTAGTTCACATAGGAGAGTGTCTTGAGTGAGAACTCAAATGTAGAGTTTGTATATTTGTCCTATCGTTATTTTTTAGTCTAGTCACTAACGTAGATTTTTGTAGTTTTTCTTTGTTTTTGTTTTTAACTTTTGCAGGTTTTGAGCTAGAAAAATGACCCTCATGAAGTATAATGCAAAATTCAAGTGTGGGGATGGAGCAGCCGAACTGTATACTTTTTATTATTTGTTGCTATTTATTCATGTTTTATATATATGGTGGGTTGGTTGGTCTGTTAAAATACTTAAGTGCTTAACATCTATCAAATTGATAAGATATTTTTAGATATTGTTTGTTGTTTTTGCCGCTTCCATTCGTGTGTGAGAGGAGGAGATACCGCATGATGCGTACGTTTGGAGTAGAGGGCAATTATGGAAGAAGACTATGGCATCAAATTTCACGCGCATATTACCAGCTAAGTCTTTTCCATTATCGATCTTGCTTGTTTATTTTTATTTTTGTTTATTTTTAGGTTTTTAGTTTTTGTATTCCGACTCTATTTTTAATTTTAGTCCTTATCCTTGCATTGAGGACAATGCTAATTTAAGTATGGAGATAAGACATTTGAGTCATAGTTAAATTTTAGTTTAATTATATTAAAAAAAATTGAAAAACAGTTTTGAAAAATGTCCTTTGATTTTGTTTCATTTTGCACTTAAATGGAAGATGAGGATATTTATCGGGAATCGGTTTTTCAAACTACTAATAATATGATATAATATAAAAAGAAAGCGTACTAAGCTTGGGATGTGTCGGTAGGATCAACTAGTCTTGAAAGGTTTTTCATTGCATATTCTTAATAAACCTAATTAATCTTAGATTTTATGGGTTCTCATCCTAAAGGGGGACAGTGAAGCTGAGATTCGATAAGGTATAGAGAGTATTACCATAAGCTGATTACCTAAGGTTGTGAGAACTGAGAATTGAATGCACTTTAAAATTAGCACGCCACTCCGTTTTATGAAAATAAATAAAGAGTGGTGGCGCCCCTCAAATGTCAAAATTTATACTAGCTTTAGTCTTTAGTTATATATTTTTAGGTAAAAGATGCCTAAGTGAACAATAAAAAAAAAGGAAAGAAAAGAAAAAGTGAGAAAAGATATGTAATGAAAAATGCCAAAGAAGCATTCTCAAAAATAGAAAAAGAGGCCAAAGTGCACATATTAGACGAGACTGAGAGTTTACGTGTTACCAAGGGGATGGTGACTCTGAAGATACACTATTGGGGCTCGAAAGTTTCTAGTCAATAAATATTTTCTTAGGGAATATATAGGACAAAGTCCAATAATATTTAGGGCATGCTCGTATGACCTCACTTGACCTACCATCCATTAATTCCATCTAAGTGCATTTTATTCTTACCGTCAAGGGGTTGTTATCTTACAGTGATATGTTGAACCAGTTTGCTTCAACTCGATTATTTTTAATTGTCTTTACTATGCTTGAGATGGGGTAGGTGGATCTTAACTTTAAAGGTGTGAGACCCATAGGTTTTTGATATCACATGAACTTAAATGCTTAATGTGTGTGGGGGCATGATAGGCTGATGGCTGGGTTTAAGTGGACAACAATATCGGCAATCGCGGTTTTTACGTTTATCTGAGCTTTAAGATAACCTTATATGTTTTTAAGACTGTATTTCTTCGATTCTGATCCCATTGCAATGAGACTTTCTCAGGGATGAAAAAGAGATAAGTGTGGGGATATTTGATATAATGCTAAATATATATAATTCCCTTGTATATTTAATATAATATTTTATTAGTTTTCGTTTGGTTTTTATTAGAATTTGTATATTACTAATTTATTTGAATAATGTAGGTTCCGGGACTTGTTCATGGTTAAAAAGGGTAAAAAAAGAGCTAAAACAAACCAAACCGGTGAACCGGAGAATCAGAATTGAACCGGACCGCATCAGAATTGAACCGGACCGTATCAGAATTGAACCGGACTGCATCAGGAAACGAACCGGACCGGTCAGCCAACCCTAGCCCGCGTCGCCGCGCGACTGGTAAGCCAACGTAAGATTCCGTTACGAGAATAAAAGTCTTCTGGACCGAATGTTGAATTCGACCAGAAGTATGAGAAAACGCAAAGTCAAAGTTATTGCCTATTTCGCCCTTAAACGGGTTTGACTCGAATTGACCCGTCAATACTCCTCAATCTCAGAAATTGATTGAGGTTTATCGACAAGTGAGTATAAATGAACGTTTGATATTAACAACTTACTCGGATGGTGTTTGTATTAGCGGGAAATCGAGGGCAAAGGCTTAACGAATTTCAAAGTCAACTGCAGCTAACTAATCTTCACTTTAAACGAGCAAGAAAACGTCGGTTGAGGGTAGGTGACGGATGGGAATGCTTAGTTGCAGTAAACTTTAGGGTTTGGAGTTATGATGTGTTTATATAGGGGTTTAATCAACTTGTTGGACAAGAAACGGGTCGATTTTGTTAACCGAATCACATAATTAAGAACGAAATCGGGTCTTTAAATCATCGATATATTAACCAAATTACTGAGTATGAACCTAGACATCATTACACACTAAATACAATAACTTGTGGCTCAAATTTCGTGATTTAGGGTTGATTTAGCATTAAACGAAGATCTTAAACGAATCTGGCTGATCTGGCTGCATCTTCGCGCCGCGCTAAGATGCAAGGCTTGCATCTTCGCCCTGCGTGAAGGTGCAACTTCACCAGACTTTCAACTTTTGACAGTTTTAGTCCATTTGTAGTTCCAAAAAGGCATTTTTAAGCGATTTAAGAGTTTTTAAGGGCTATTTGGCACTAATGAAAGTTAAGGAATTGTAAAATAAGATAAAAATAATTATTTCACTAATAAATACATAATTTTATTAATAAGAAATATCCGAATACTTTCCCGAATGGAGTTAAATGCAAACGAATACGGGTTTGAAAAATCCGAGATGTTACAATATCGATTACAATCAAACACACATGCAGTTCGGTATGTTTAATTATATTGTTTTAATTCTATAATAATTTTGGCTCATAGACAAACTCAAAATATTATTTGTTCCTTTTACCAAAACTTAAAAACTGATTAGGGTTTTAAATATTGATGAATTTTATTAGAAAAATTAATAAGATAATCAGGTTTATTAACAATCTAATATATACCGGAGTGAAACCAGGTTTAAGCACAAGAATCAAACAAAAAAACCATTCAAACAAGCGAATCACATATACGTTTCACATAAGTTTCAAATTAAATCAAACCCTAGTATCGAAATTATATTGGTTTAGCTAGACATGATGGCTAAATCAATCAAACCGAATACAAAAGAAACCATGAAAATAATAAAGCTTACGAAACTGAATATAGCCAAAGATTGCTCCTTGTTCTCCGCTCCCAATCGTCTTGCCGTCCACGATCTTATCCCCTTTTAAATCTTCTCTCACGATTCCTTTTCTTGTGGGCCCTTGCACTCAAATATAACATTGGGCCGGAACCCACATCCAATTAAATCACGTTTAGCCGAAATGTGAATTCAGGTTTATTACTTTTCCATTGATGCCCACATAAATATAATTTCTTTATTTTTGTTTAAAATCATCACTGAAGTATATTGATTGCAATAGTAGATCATCAGCTTTAATATCTTTCATTTAGCCCATTCTCCTGTGACCGATCGTCGATACAACTCCACTGTTTTAGCTCATGGCTTCTAACAAACGCTCCGCACCTACAAAAACAATAAAAACGATCCGAAGTAGACTCCGCTTCACAAAACAAATGTTTCACAAAATAACGGGACATAGGTATGATAAATGCATTATATATGGTGAAAATGAGTGTTTAAAGTGTTATAAAACATGCCAAAAAATGCAACTAACAGTGCATTACAGACTTCGTGATACATGACGCAGGTCGTTGTACCGCGGGATCAAGTTGATCTCATGGTTGGCTTCATGCTAGCTCGATTTCTCGTCTCTTGACCTTCTTGAATTGTTATTCTATGTACCTAGACCCTTTTCTACCTTGTTACACTTAATCCTTTCATCATTAGAGTCAAAGATTCATCAACTACATGATTTCTTGCTTAACCTTTTCCTTTTGACTAGCCCCGTGAAATTAATTCATTTCTCCTTGTTATTAATGAAATTGTGCCTATATAAACCATCATCTACTTCTGCTATTACTTTGTCGCACCTCAATTCACACTCAATTTCTCTCTAGCTATCAATTTGGCCCTCAAGATCAAGATTTGACTTTTAAAGTCAAACTGACCTTAAGTCTTTCACTCGTTAATTCAACCCTCGGGTAATTTAAGTTATTGTTTTCTATACATTATCATAATATGATCATAACCGTGCTGTCAAATTCAATTGACAAAAATGGTGATGTATCATTCTCATCTTTCGATTCGTTAATTTTTTTAAGTTCAACTTTGACTTTCATAATCCAACTAAGAATCTGACTTTTTCTTCATGGTTAATATAATTTAGCATTTCAAACTTGTTGAAGACAAAACTGACTCAACCCAGGGTTCGTGTCCAACAAAAATAAACCACTCACTTAAACTACTCTTTCTTCCTTTCAAAAATCAGTTTGTATTTCCAAAGCTAACCGAACACTTTAATTTTTTTCCCCCTATAACTTGTTATGGCCTAAGCCTTTGTTTAAAAGCCAAAACATAAAGACTTAGAACCAAAATGACTAGAAACTATGAATTTTAGTGTAATATATATTTTTCAAACAACATTAACTTTTATCACCATAATTCTTAACCTTGAACTGAATTCTCGATTTCTCTAGTCGTTTTTGTAGGGGTATGGTACTAAAACCCGGTTCTACGACCCTAAATCTATTATGTTTGGCCTATTTTATCGCATGGACTAATACAATGTTATTGGGCCGAGGGGGTTTTGTGGAGGTAACCCTAACTGGGCTAGGCCCATTAGGGTACCATGATGGTGGCCATGAGACTCTATATAAGGAGGTCTCCACCTCCTTATCATGGGTCATGCTCAATAAGAGCCACCACCACTTTTTGTGTCTGTGAACAAGAAATCCTCAGGATATCTTAGCAGTCACCTCCACACCCCCGAAACCATTGCAGGTCACGACATTGCAGGTCGCCGGCGCAGCCGCAGAAGAAGAAGAAGATCAAGACGTGGTTCGTTCATCTCGAAAATCCGTGGAAACATCGTCATGGATCAGGTAAGATTCATTTCGTGATTCGACATTTTGGCGCCATCCGTGGGACGGCAACGAACTGCCCTTCGATCTTCATCTCGGCTGTCAGATCTCTCCCAAGAAAAACGCAGATCTGGAAGTTTACAGAAAAAGGCTTCAAAGCTTGTTCTATTTAAAGCTCAAAAAGATCCATAGATCTAAAAAGAGGCTTCCAGATCTGGGCAAGAAGGAAAATCCGTGATTCGGATGATCAGATCTCCGAATCTGTGAATCTGTGATTCAGGATCTCCGAATCTGTGATGGTTTTAAATCTGCTCCGAATCTTCAGATCTGTCCAGATCTGATTTACAGATCTAGGTCTAGATTACAGACCTGGATTTTAGGTCTAAAGTTGCAGATCTGACTCTTAAACTGCAGATCCAGAAGTTACTAGACTTGCGCCGCCATGTACGCACGCCCGGGGGTTCTCACTCCGCAGCCGTGCATGTGCCGCCGCGGAAACCACCATCTGGGTTTTGCGCAAGAGACCTTCGCCATGCACACGCACTTGCGAGTCACCACTCTATCGCCGTGCATGCGCGCATCAGGCTACGCGCCAAAACTTCAAGGTTGGGAATCCTCCTAATATCCCATATGGCAACGCGCCAAGGTTGGGAATCCTCCTAATATCCCATATGGCTACGCGCCAAGGTAGGGAATCCTCCTAATATCCCATATGGCTACGCGCCAAACTTCAAGGTTGGGAATCCTCATAAATATCCCATATGGCTACGCGCCAAGGTTGGGAATCCTCCTAATATCCCATATGGCTACGCGCCAAACTTCAAGGTTGGGAATCCTCATAATATCCCATATGGCTACGCGCCAAGGTTGGGAATCCTCCTAATATCCCATATGGCTACGCGCCAAACTTCAAGGTTGGGAATCCTCCTAATATCCCATATGGCTACGCGCCAAACTTCAAGGTTGGGAATCCTCCTAATATCCCATATGGCTACGCGCCAAGGTTGGGAATCCTCCTAATATCCCATATGGCTACGCGCCAAGGTTGGGAATCCTCCTAATATCCCATATGGCTACGCGCCGAACTTCAAGGTTGGGAATCCCCATAATATCCCATATGGCTACGCGCCAAACTTAGGGGTTGGGAATCCTCATACCATATGTTCACGCATCACATATGCTCACGCATATTACACATGCCTACGTATCACATGCTTACGCATCACATGCTCGCACATGTCACAGTCTACACGCACGCGCACGCAACATCTGCGCGTGGCGCATAACACAAAACCAAAAGTCTACGCGCACGTGCATGCAACATCTGCACGTGGCGCGTGACATAAAGTAGCTCGTAAGCCGCCTCACGCGCAAGCTCCTCTATTATTACAGCTCATAAGACGCCTCGCGCGCAAGCTGTTATTATTCTTACAGCCCGTAAGTCGTCTCACGCGCAGGCTCTTTTATTATTCACACAGCTCATAAGACGCCTCGCGCGCAAGCTGTTATTACTCTTACGGCCCGTAAGTCGCCTCACGCGCAGGCCTTTATTATTCACACAGCTCATAAGACGCCTCGCGCGCAAGCTGTTATTATTCTTACAGCCCGTAAGTCGCCTCACGCGCAGGCCTTTATTATTCACACAGCTCATAAGACGCCTCGCGCGCAAGCTGTTATTATTCTTACAGCCCGTAAGTCGCCTCACGCGCTGGCTTTATTATTCACAGCTCATAAGACGCCTCGCGCGCAAGCTGTTATTATTCTTACAGCTCGTAAGCCGCCTCACGCGCCAGCTTCATTATTCTACAAGCTCGTAAGCCGCCTCACGCGCCAGCTTCATTATTCTACAAGCTCGTAAGTTGCCTTGCGCGCCAGCTTCATTATTCTACAAGCTCGTAAGTCGCCTCGCGCGCCAGCTTCTTTATTATTTTACAGCTCGTAAGTCGCCTTGCGCGCCAGCTTCATTATTCTACAAGCTCGTAAGTCGCCTCGCGCGCCAGCTTCTTTATTATTTTACAGCTCGTAAGTCGCCTTGCGCGCCAGCTTCATTATTCTACAAGCTCGTAAGTCTCCTCGCGCGCCAGCTTCTTTATTATTTTACAGCTCGTAAGCCGCCTCACGCGCCAGCTTCATTATTCTACAAGCTCGTAAGTCGCCTTGCGCGCCAGCTTCATTATTCTACAAGCTCGTAAGTCGCCTCGCGCGCCAGCTTCTTTATTATTTTACAGCTTGTAAGCCGCCTCACGCGCCAGCTTCATTATTCTACAAGCTTGTAAGTCGCCTCGCGCGCCAGCTTCTTTATTATTACAGCTCGTAAGACGCCTCGCGCGCCAGCTTCTTTATTATTACAGCTCGTAAGTCGCCTCACGCGCCAGCTCAATTATTATTCTTATAGCTCATAGGACGCCTCACGCGCGCAAGCTTTATTACTTTCACAGCTCGTAAGTCGCCTCACGCGCCAGCTCAATTATTATTCTCAAAGCTCATAAGACGCCTCTCGCGAGCAGGCTTTTATTATTCTTAGCTCGTAAGACGCCTCACGCGCAGGCTTTATTATGCTACAGCTCGTAACACGCCTCTCGCGCGCAGGCATTATTATTATTTTAGCTCGTAAGTCGCCTCACGCGCGAGCTTCATTATTATTATAGCTCGTAAGTCGCCTCGCGCGCAGGCTTTTATTACAACATGTCACCATCATGAAGAAAGCCTCTCAAAACTCAGACAATAAAGACAAGGCCAAAGAAAAGGGGAAAAAACCGCCTCACACCTTATAAAGTCCAGCGCTCCACCTAGACGCTTGCGCGCCCAGGAGCAACACTGGACTTGGAGGGGCTTGTAGGGGTATGGTACTAAAACCCGGTTCTACGACCCTAAATCTATTATGTTTGGCCTATTTTATCGCATGGACTAATACAATGTTATTGGGCCGAGGGGGTTTTGTGGAGGTAACCCTAAATGGGCTAGGCCCATTAGGGTACCATGATGGTGGCCATGAGACTCTATATAAGGAGGTCTCCACCTCCTTATCATGGGTCATGCTCAATAAGAGCCACCACCATTTTTTGTGTCTGTGACCAAGAAATCCTCAGGATATCTTAGCAGTCAACTCCACACCCCCGAAACCATTGCAGGTCACGACATTGCAGGTCGCCAGCGCAGCCGCAGAAGAAGAAGAAGATCAAGACGTGGTTCGTTCATCTCGAAAATCCGTGGAAACATCGTCATGATCAGATCTCCGAATCTGTGAATCTGTGATTCAGGATCTCCGAATCTGTGATGGTTTTAAATCTGCTCCGAATCTTCAGATCTGTCCAGATCTAATTTACAGATCTAGGTCTAGATTACAGACCTGGATTTTAGGTCTAAAGTTGCAGATCTGACTCTTAAACTGCAGATCCAGAAGTTACTAGACTTCCGCCGCCATGTACGCACGCCCGGGGGTTCTCACTCCACAGCCGTGCATGTGCCGCCGCGGAAACCACCATCTGGGTTTTGCGCAAGAGACCTTCGCCATGCACACGCACTTGCGAGTCACCACTCTATCGCCGTGCATGCGCGCATCAGGCTACGCGCCAAAACTTCAAGGTTGGGAATCCTCCTAATATCCCGTATGGCAACGCGCCAAGGTTGGGAATCCTCCTAATATCCCATATGGCTACGCGCCAAGGTTGGGAATCCTCCTAATATCCCATATGGCTACGCGCCAAACTTCAAGGTTGGGAATCCTCCTAATATCCCATTTGGCTACGCGCCAAGGTTGGGAATCCTCCTAATATCCCATATGGCTACGCGCCAAGGTTGGGAATCCTCCTAATATCCCATATGGCTACGCGCCGAACTTCAAGGTTGGGAATCCCCATAATATCCCATATGGCTACGCGCCAAACTTAGGGGTTGGGAATCCTCATACCATATGTTCACGCATCACATATGCTCACGCATATTACACATGCCTACGCATCACATGCTTACGCATCACATGCTCGCACATGTCACAGTCTACACGCACGCGCACGCAACATCTGTGCGTGGCGCATAACACAAAACCAAAAGTCTACGCGCACGTGCATGCAACATCTGCACGTGGCGCGTGACATAAAGTAGCTCGTAAGCCGCCTCACGCGCAAGCTCCTCTATTATTACAGCTCATAAGACGCCTCGCGCGCAAGCTGTTATTATTCTTACAGCCCGTAAGTCGTCTCACGCGCTGGCTCTTTTATTATTCACACAGCTCATAAGACGCCTCGCGCGCAAGCTGTTATTACTCTTACGGCCCGTAAGTCGCCTCACGCGCAGGCCTTTATTATTCACACAGCTCATAAGACGCCTCACGCGCAAGCTGTTATTATTCTTACAGCCCGTAAGTCGCCTCACGCGCAGGCCTTTATTATTCACACAGCTCATAAGACGCCTCGCGCGCAAGCTGTTATTATTCTTACAGCCCGTAAGTCGCCTCACGCGCTGGCTTTATTATTCACAGCTCATAAGACGCCTCGCGCGCAAGCTGTTATTATTCTTACAGCTCGTAAGCCGCCCGCGCTCACAGCTCCACTTCCTGGTGAAACTTTGACATTATACCTATCAGCAGGAGAGCGCGCCATCGGCGCAGTATTGTTGGTGGATCGCAAGGGAATCCAAACGCCAATATACTATGTGAGTCGGGTGCTGACAGATCCTGAGACGCGCTACTCCATCATGGAAAAGTTAGTTTTATCACTAACACATGCGTCGCGCAAGCTACATAGATATTTCAATGGTCATCCTATTGAAGTTCTAACTGGTTACAACATCCAGCAAGTCTTGCGGCGCCCCGCGCTCTCGGGAAGGCTAACAAAATGGGCGCTGGAATTAGGAGAGCACACGATCGCCTATAAGCCCCGTCCAGCAATAAAGGGACAAGTCTTGGCTGATTTTAATTGCAGAAATCCCCGAAGGAAAAATTGAAGAGGCTCAGCGCGAGGTAGACCCTCCGCGAGCCAATGATGAAGAAAATGTTTGGAGGTTATTCACTGACGGAGCTTCAAACAACGAAGGATCCGGCGCAGGCCTCAAGCTGGTGGATCCAGAGAATCAGGAATATACTTACGCCATCAGGTTGGACTTCAAGAGCACCAACAATGAAGCTGAGTATGAAGCCCTGCTGGCTGGCCTGCGCATCGCGCACAAATTCGGAGTTAAAAAGCTAGAGGCCCATGTTGATTCATACTTGGTAGCAGCACAGGTCAATGGCCTTTATGATGCCAAGGAGAACACCATGCCTCTGTATCTAGAGCAGGCGAAAAAGCTCATCGAGCAATTTGACTGCTTCAGAATCATTCATATTCCGCGCAGTGAAAACAAATCTGCCGACGCGCTGAGCAAGATGGCATCAACCAGCTTCGATCACTTTGGCAAAGATGTCAGGGTAGAAGTAATGAGCAACCCGTCGGTGGGAGCGAAGTCTGTCCTTGTAACTCATACAACCCCTTCATCATGGATAACTCCATTAATGGAATTCTTGAAGGAGGGAAAAGTACCGGACGATCGCGCACAGGCGAGGAAGATAAGACACAAGTCGCAGAACTATGAACTGCTTGATGGTACATTATATCGACGCTCTTATCTTGGACCGCTCATGAAATGCCTAGATGCTGAGGAAGCAAGCTATGTGATCAGAGAGATACACGAAGGAATCTGTGGAATACATGCTGGGCCGCGCATGGTGGTTGCCAAGGCAATGAGCGCAGGTTACTATTGGCCAGGCATGTACTTGGACGCTTTAAAAGATATCCAAAAATGCAAAGCATGTCAGAGCTATGCGCCAAACACCATGCGGCCAAAAACAACTTGATTCCGGTGACCTCCGCATGGCCTTTCCACAAATGGGCAATCGATATTGTGGGTCCCCTACCGCAAGCGCAAGGGCGAGTAAAATTTTTGGTAGTGGCGGTAGACTATTTTACAAAATGGGTTGAAGCCAAGCCACTAGCAAAAATCACAGCCGAAGCGATGAAGCAGTTTATCTGGAGCCACATCATATGCCGTTTTGGCTTGCCCATGGAAATTGTGAGCGATAATGGCAAACAATTCACTGACAGGAAGATATCCAACTGGCTCAAGGAATTGCGCATCAACCAAATCTTCACTTCGGTATACCACCCTCAGGGGAATGGCCAAGTGGAGCGCGCGAACCAAAGCTTGTTAAATGGGCTGAAGAAAAGGTTGGAGGGAGAATCCCATTCTTGGGTCGAAGAGCTACCTAATGTCCTGTGGGCACACAGGACATTAAGCAAAACCAGCAATGGCGAATCCCCGTTCAGCCTAACCTATGGAACGGAGGCTATGATTCCAGCAGAAATTGGATGCCCATCCCATAGAGTACTCATGATGAACAAGATTGGTAACGAGCGCGAAAGAAGGTTGGATCTCAACTTACTTGAAGGGCGCAGAGAGGCGGCTATCATCAGTGAAGCCAAATACAAGAAAAAACTGGAAAAATATTACAACCAGCGCGTGAAAGAATGCCACTTCAGGAAAAATGATTTTGTCCTTCGAAACAATGAAGCTAGCCGCGCGATACCCCCGGGAAAAATGTCCCCCAATTGGGAAGGACCTTATCAAGTCTCGGAAGAATTGGGAAAAGGCGCATATGCTTTAAAAGATTTGAATGGAAAGAAGATCCCGCGCGCATGGAACGCGGCACAGCTTCGAAAATGTTTCATGTAAAAATTGTCAAGTTTGTAAACAAGGCTTTTTAAGCCATTATGAATAATGATACGCGCTATCTTCTCTTAATGTGGATTCTATTACCTTTTGCATACATGTTTCACACTTCCCTTTATTAATTTTGAGCAATATGACAACATTGTATTGACATCAAAACGAAATAAAACGAAGTAAAACATACATGCGCGAGCTTCAAGCTCAAACGCGTTAACGAGTCTTAACTCTAAAACGTCAGGGCCTTAGCCCAATAATATGAGCCTTAGCTCAGGGCCTTAGCCCAATAATGTGAGCCTTAGCTCAAATCACTCACAACATCCATCCTACATGCTGCGCAGCCTGACCATAAAAATACCTAAGCACAACTAAGGCAAAGCAAATGCCAAAACATAGTTGTTAAGGTCTCAGGTCGAGGTCGCGCATGAAATTGTAATGGATATCTGAGTAACACATATTGACACGTAAAGGCTAAAAAACTCATAATTCCATATAATAAATGCGCGATAACGTCGCGCAAAAGAGGAATAATGAAAACGCCAAGGCACGTGTCAACATAATCAAGATATGGCAAAATCACTTACAATATGACAAGGATTAAGTATAATAATTTCCTTACAACCTTGTTCTTATTTCAACGTGCAAGCATATCTTATATTCAACAAGCAAATATGCAATATAAAGAGATGAATGGGGAATGCGCAAGATGCGAAGAAGGGAAAAACAAAATTTCATTCCAAAGCATTGAAATTTACAAGTTTACAAGATGATGAGATACAAACTACAAATAAAAATAAAAAACATGAAGGGCTTCTCAAGTCTCCACGTCGACGTCAGCCTCTTCATAGTCCTCATCACCGCCCTCAGCATCTGGCGCAGCCCGCTCCTCGTCATCTCCAAACTGACCATAGTCAAGTTGTTCGTCCTGAATGGAGTCTTCTATCACAACAGTGTCAGGAGCGGATCCTTTGGCCACGCCAGAGCCGCTAGCAGGGGCAGCATTCCCCGCGCCATCATCGCTGCCACCAGCCCCTTCGCACTCGTCAAGTAATTTCTTTAGCGCGCCGAGATCGGGCTGGTCAGCAAGCGCGGATATCTGCAAATCATAAGGAAAAATATGAGTACAAAAAGGCTTGGAAAATAAGTCAAGGTAATCTCATTAAGGTTAAAATACCTGCGCAAGGATGGGAATGGGAGTATTCAAATACTTCTCCCCCATCGCGGCCATGTCCGCGCAGGCAACGTCGCTCTGATAAGGGTAGTCGGATGGGTTCTTCTTCAACATGCCATATTCATAGCCATCCTTAAACCCTTCAGCTCGACCTACCAAGCGCGCGGCAGCGTTGCAATCCATCACAAGGGCCTGAAACTCGTCTGAGTATTTCATCGCGTAAGCGCAACGAGTCATACCCTGTGAGATTAGCCATTGGCGATCCTGCGCGAGGGAAGCAACAGACGTCTCAAGAGCAGGAATCTGAGAGTTTAACAACTCAACAGTTTCCTTAGTCTGTTTCAGCTCTTCTTTGTCGGACGCTGCTGCCGCCAAGGCTTCTTCCTTTTCCGCTCGCGCAAGCTCGAGTGCTTCCTGGCTAGACGCTGCCGTCGCCAAGGCTTCATCTTTCTCGGCCTGCGCGGACGCCAGCTCCTTCTTCAGGCGCGCAACCTCACTCTCCAGCGATGATTTGTCAGTTATAGACTGGACAAGAGCTTGGTCACGCGCCTCCACGTCCAGCTCCAAGTCGCGCACTCTACGCGCGTACTTGGCCGCGTCCGCCTCGGCCGCCTGTAGCTTCTCCTGCGCAGCCTGTAGCTCATGCCCGCGCTTCACGAAGGCGGTGTTGGCACTTGCTCTGTTCTCACTGAGCTCTGCTTGGAGCTTCTCAGCTCTCTCTCGAGCATCAGAAAGATGCCAAGCAGACACTTTAGCCTCTTGCTTGGCTTCCGCAAGAGCATCACGTACATTTATGTAATCATAGCGAAGCTCTTGGGAGGCAGCAAAGAAAGCCGACCCAGCAAACAGATGATCGTTGAGCAAGTCATCGCGAGCGCGGCCCTCCTGAAACCTCCTTTCAGCTGGAGGCACAGAATGAGCCCAGAAGTCCTCACACACACCCATGGACTGAAATGAGCTGTCCTCAGTAATGTTCCATCTCGGGCGGTAAATGTGATCGGCTTCCTGCAAACACAACGTAATGATCTAAGTCATCAAAACACTAATATGGAAGTCCGCGCAGCGGAGCAAAAACGAACCTATACCTGCGGGGATGAAGCAGAAAAGTCAGCGCCAGCCCCACGAGAAGGCTGCGCCGGAAAATCTCGTGGCGCTGCAGGGCTGGCGCGGCCGCCGTCGGAGTCCTCAACGTCAAACTCCTCATCCTCCTCTGAAACAGGCCTTTTCTCCTGCGACCTAGAACCAAAATCAGTCTCGCGAGGAGGGCTGTGCGCAGGAGGAGGTGAGGGAGGTCTCGACGCCGCCAGGTCGGCGCGTAAAACGGCCTCCTGCTCCTTAGTAATCCCGATGAGGGGAGATTCAATGCTTGCAGGAGCAGGAGCAGAACCAACGGCGCTGGCACCGGCGCCAGGAGTGCCGCCAGCAGCTTGTACACCAGCTATGACTCCTATGAAAAAATCAACAAAAAGATATGGTTCATGACTTGATCTAAAAGGAAAAAGTCAGAAAATAAAAGCGCAATACATACCTTGGTGCAACGCCGTTCGCGAGTCAAACATCGCCATGAAGTCCATTCTCCCCTTTTTTGAGGGTAAAACAGGGGACTTCGAAGCGACCTCCGGCGCAGCCTCGGCATCTTGTTGCGCTTGAGGTTGATCCACCAAGGTCGCCGGCTCTACAAACATTTGAGTGAGCAAAGATGCATTAGTAATTCGATCAGAATCGCGCTCATAGAACCATAAAAGATAACCAAAGGATAAGCAAAGTATACCTGTCGAAGGCGCAACGCCGCTTCCCTTTTCCAACGCGCGAAGGGAGGAGGTAGTGGCACCATACCTCGTGTGGACAGGAGGTCTGCCCACTTTTTGAGGCAGGGAAGACAAGGAAAACCCCTGGGTTTTCTCAAATCCCTTCGCCTGAGTAGGAGGATCCTGAACAACAGGGGCATCATCTTTCTTCTGTTTCTTACTGGCCCCTGCGCCAGTTTTCCCTTTAGCCTTACGCTTTAGTTGGGGCGCCTCCTCCTCCTCCTCCTCTTCCGCGAGCTCCAGCTCGTAGTTTTCAAGCGCATCTACAATACGTGCAATAGAAATGTTAGCCAAATTTGGTATTATAAAGGCGTAAGCATAAGTACAAAGGCTTACCAGGCTCATCGCTGTCAAAGAGAAATCCCAGATCAACAGGGATGAACATGTCATCGAAGCGATCGGGGAAGCCAACCTCCCCAGCGCCCAGCGCGACGGAGCCACCCTCCATATGCTCATCATAGGCGGCGTGGACATACTCCTTGCTGACTGCACAAAACAAGTCAAATGATCAGCAAAACGAATTATATTCGCGCAGAAGTAATGCAAGGAGATTAACTTACACAAGCGGTCAACTTGGATAACGGGCTCAGTCGCGCTGTCAGCCCACCTCCTGCTCATACCAACCCCCACCAGCGCCTCCTCACAAATGTTCTTGGCGGGGGATGGTTCGGCAGTCAACTTTTTTACCCAGACGCCAGTTGGGTTCTTGAAGACACCCACATCCGCAGGCGCAGAAGAGATCGCGCGCATGGTCATGCGGATGGGGATCACACCAGCCCTGATGTAGAAAAACCTCTCAGACCAGTCATGAAGGCTCTTGAATGAAACAGTGCAGCACTTGACCTTCTGACTGCGAGGAATAAATGAGAACCAAGAATCTTGGATCTTGGGCTTATAAAAAAACTGAAAGCGCCGAGGGGTGGGCTCCTCGGGCTGAGATTTGCACATGAACTCGAAATGAGTCATGCGCACGAGTCCAAACGGATGGACTTGGGATATATGAATCCCATAAAACTTAAGCAGCGCACCCACAAACCTTGTCATCGGGAGACGAAGGTTGCAGTGGGTGAAAAAATGGCAATACAGGGATATATAGCCGGTGGGCGGGTCCGCCGCCGTTTGCCCGGCCGCCGGCAGCATGCAGCCATACTCAGGGAGAAAACCCTGAGAGGCGATAAGGCTGTCAAAATCGGACTGCCTCAGCTTACAGGGGATCTCATCCCACTTCTTCACTGCCTTGGTTTTCCCCACGTCCTCCGATGAGGCCTCAGCAGCCCTCTTCCCCTTGCCGGTCTTCTTCAACGTAGACATTACTAATGATTTCACACGGCGATGGCTGGGGGAGGTTGTGTTGTCTGAGCTATCAGACATACAACTGTAAAATCGGACAAAGGATGCTTCTGAAGAACAGAGATCTGGAAGCAGAAAGGGAATCGGAATAGAATGAAAGAAAGAAAAGAGCTCTGAATAAACAAGAAGATGAAGGATAAAAAACTCAAAAGGGCTGGCTTTTATAGGCCCAGGAGAGAGAAAAATTGGTGCTGATCGGACTTCACGCGCCCCCACTCGCAGGTGTAAGCCAACGCGAGCGCGACACGTGTCCCTGACACTGTGTGAGGGGACACGAAAAGAAACGATACAGGTGTTGCCAGAGTTCACGCGCCACCACTCGCAGGTACGGACCAACGCGAGCGCGACACGTGTTACTGACACTATGTGAGGGGACATGAAGGGCAACTGTAGCACCTCGAGCACACGAAAGGTCTGACACGTCTCCATCACTGACGCATGTCAGCAACAACCAACCACGTACAGGGACGATTCGTTTGCAACAAAAAGGATAGAATTTCGCGCAACGATGAGTAATAAGAAGAAAAAGACAAACCCCTACTAAAAGAGCAAACTGTTAAGTCTAATATCTATCTTGCCTCGCTCGCGCGAGACAAGACACACATTAGACTGGGGGGGCTTGAAGAGGTATGTACCCGCCTCAACACCGAGCGAGGCGGGTCAACCCACAAGATATAGACAAGAGGCTTGAAATCAAGACATTATGAAGGCACAAAGCCAAAACCTATGCGCATGGCGCATATCACATATGCTCACGCATATCACATATGCTCATGCATCACATGCTCACGCATCACATGCTCAGGCATCACAGATGCTCAGGCATCACATATGCTCACGCATCACATATGCTCACGCATCACATATGCTCACGCATATCACATATGCGCGTGGCGCATCCGCGCGTGGCGCATATCACATGCTCGTGCATATCACATCTGCGCATGAAACATCTGCGCGTGAGAATAAAGAGAAGACCTCGCGCATCCTCAGGATTGGCGCATATCACACATGCACATAATCAACCTCGTCCTTATCCAAATCAGGATTAGGGCAACCTTGATTGTGCACGTCAGACAACCTTCCAGAAGGTATCTTTTTAAGGAATAAGGATATGCTGATGTTGACAGCTGCCAATAAAAGGTTGACAACTCAGCAAAACCCATGTGCTACCACGTGATTATAACCAATGAAAAAGCACCAGGTGTCTGAAGGACACGTGGCGCAAAGCAATTGGAGGAGGCCAAAAAGGCCCTAATTAGGTCTGAGCCCTATCATTGGAAACCCTAGCACTATAAATACCACATCAACTCCACAAGGAGAGACACCCACTTACAGAGTATTCAGCTATATTAAGCAATACACTTCATTTTCCTTACTCTCATATATTATTATCTTCTCCTACAAACTCTTATTCTCACACCGGAGGGTTACCCCAAAGAGGACCCCTCTGTCCCTTTCTGAGGGGTAAGTTTACGGTGCTGTTCATTTTGTAGGTGGAAGAACCCAGATCCCAGAGAACCATCGGTGAAATAGCATAATCACACCCGAGGAAAGTAGATCGTCTACCAGTGAGTCGATCCACGTTTCTTCAGTTTTTATGTTTCACTCAAACTCATATTAAACCTAGCTTATTAATAATCTAGGGTCACTTGTCGAACCAAACTTGTCATGTCGCTCGCTTAAGCCGCTTCACATCTCATATCTACGCGCTTACTTACATGCGAGTCAACCTTTTTCTCATTTTATTTTGGGGGTAGCATGTATACTCAGGGGCGGACCCACATAGTGTGGATCGGGGTCCCGGGACACCAATGTTTTTTAAAAATGTATTAGAAGCGGTATATTAAATTTTTTGAGGACCCCATAAGATTTAGCACTTGGAACCCATACTATTAATGTTGATGTGGTCTGGTGGAAAGTCCCTTGTTTTATCTTTGAAAGGTCATGGGTTCAAGTCTTACAAGGCTCAGTTTTTGGTTTTTTGTGTTAATTTTTAGTGTTAATCAATCATTTGATTGCTAATGTTGCAATGATAACTTTGGAAACATTCAAACACCTCTAAAATACATATCATTGTTTTCAACTTTATGCATGGTTTTCTTTAGAAACATTCAAACACTTTAAAATATCAGTTTTATTTTTCACTAGTTTAAGTTAATGGTTTTCAACACATGCTTATGAAAGGGTGGATCTAGGTTCTATCTCAAAAATGTTTAAGAAAGGGAAAACAAAGTGTTTATGTGTCAACCCGACCCATTTTGACCCGTTCAGGTAGTGATGATTGAAAAGAAAGTTTTATTATGATATTGTTTTTTATTATGTTCTTCGCCTCGACCCGACCTGAACAACGACCGACCCGAAAAATTTGAACACCGAAAATATGGGACCCCATTGGCAAAAAATCCTGAGTCCGCCACTGTGTATACTCTCTGTCAAAATTTATTCATGTTTTTGTCTCATTTCCTCAAACTACAATTCAACATCACACGTCACTACTAGAAAATGAGGCTAGTGTAATATTTTTTATGCAACCCTTTTTAATTGTGTTGCATTTGATTTAATACAACTCCATTTAACATAAAGGTTGCATTAGTGGATCAAATGCAATCTTTTCAATAAAAAGTTGTAAATATTATTGTAATTGCAACTTTTTCATTTTAAAGGTTGCGAATTTTACTATGACATAAAATATGAATACATGACTATTACAACCTACTTTCTATTTTAATTTATTAAAGTTAACAATAATTATTTTTTATTTCTTCTATTTAAAATCAGTAATTGCTATAAAAAACAAACTTATTTTATCTTAATTTTAAGATTATTTTTCATGATCCTATTTTTGTACGTAAACACTTAGGCTTTTATCATATGTTAATCTATCTATTCTAATAAAGTAAAATAAATGTGGACATTTGTCATATTTTGGTTAATTCTTACAATTTTTTCCTCCAAGACTAATTTACCCTAATATATGTAATAAATCAACAACTATTCACTTTCCTTTTACATTATATTTATATAATATCCATATATTTTTACAAATATAAATATTAACATATTATTTTACTACATATTTCAAAATACTTGGTGAATTTCAAAAATCAACAACAAATCATGTTTCTCAAATAAAAATTGGTTCGAGTGTTTTATGAAACTTAAATTTGATATTATGGGTCAAAAGTTGGTAAATAGATTATTTGGTATAAATGAACTACATTTAGGTCAAAATTTGTTACGGGTCAAAAATGAAAATTTTGAGTATTTTTAAAAGTTTGAAAATGCAAAATAGATTTATCGTCAAATTTGTTATGGGTTCAAAGTGTTAACTTTGAAATGTCAAAAGTATGAAAGTTGAATTTTAAACATGATTCGGGTTTAAAATTTATTTTTAAGGGCATTTTTAAAATAATCAAAAGGTTCGGGATTTGGCAAACTGACTATTTTTCTCTCAACTATTAAAATATAAGAAAAGACTGCGAACACTTTCGACATACCACCCCATGCCTATTAATGCTTCTAGCTTTTATCAATTTTGAAATATTTATGTTAACATTAATTTTTCCTTCAATGGTGATCAGAACGTTGTATGGGAAGCATGTCATGGAAAACTATGCTCAAATGAAACAAAATATTCACAAAATTGGATGGGTTAACATGTTATTTTTTATGTTGTCATTACAACAAAGTCGAGAAGCCATCTGAAACTTATGAAAATCTTTTTAATGATGTAGCTCAGAAAAACATAGCTCTTGAAGAACATCCATTGTTACAATTTAATGTTCTACTTTCCTTTAATTAGTGGTAAATTGATAAATATATCAATAAAGGTGACGTTTCTTTTGTATTTAGACTGAGTGGTTAGAAACTTAGAACTACTATCGTATGAGAAGCTTTATTTCTGAAATTGGTTCATAACCAAAAGTCTTTCAATTATACATATATGACACCGAGAGAAATATTCTCGGGTACGTTTTTGCATGAACATTTTTTTATTAAGTTCATTTAAAAAAATAATTTTGTGATATAAATAAAATCAATTTATGTACATATTGTATAGATACAAGCATAGATGTAATACATTTTTTTTTTCATATACGTTATGTAATTATTTGTTTTACTTATAATTTTATAATTTGAATTATCTCGTGTGTGACACGGGCTCTAAAACTAGTATATTAATAAATATAAAAGTAATTATTTTAATTTCTTAACCTAAAATACTAACTTTATCTGGATTTATAATTTCCCTATCAAACTATCAAGTATATCAATTTTCATAAACTCAAGACGGTTCCATCTCCTTCCCAAAATGTTCCCTCCAACAAAAGGTTTTTTTAATCATATGCCTCATTGTGTTTAATATAGCAATATGGTTCCTGAACCTGTATTTGCTTACGCTGCAGAAGTGCTTTTGTTGTTTTACATAGATTCATTGTACAAGAGACATCAATTGTGCCAATACACAGAGGTAGAATATCAAGTTTTAAATACACCATATGATTTTTTCTATCTTTTTGTGCTTGAGATAGTGAACAAAGACTGTTTACCAGAAAGGAAATCATCTAAGCACACCATTCAAATGTCTAGTTGGAGGTGATATATACAGAAGATCGGGGTAGAATTGAAAAGAAGTCAAGAAAAACGATTCAAAAGAAAAACTTCCTTTCACGTGATAGATCTCACATTGCTCTTTGGCCAATAGTTAGGGAGTGTACGAGTTAGCTTACTGAAAACAGGTTTGCTAAAATGTTTCTTTAGTATGTTGTTAGTTAAATCGCCCATGGTTGATATCTAGTTATAGTCCGTTCAAAAAGATATCTAGTTATAGTTACTCCCAAAAATATACAAGTTTATTATACTAACATCATATTTTATTATATGTGAATAGTCTGAAGGGTTGAATTAGTACTCACCATTATTTCTTAAATTACTTGAAATTTGTCTCTGGTTTAATTAATTTAGCTAAGCAAGTGCTGATTTGAGACGAATATTAAAGGTCACATGTTATAAGGTTCGGTTCTACGAGAGCAGGGCATATACCTAATAGCATATATGCTATCATGCTCTACAGGTTTGACCCTTTGATCATGCTATATAGGTTTGACCCTTTGAACCTCTTGAGATATATATTAATTTAATTATAGATGCAGTTGTGGATTACAGAAAAGACTCACAAGCAAGGGTTACATTACGCCTAACGGGAATTCAAAGCGAGCCTAAAGTCGAAGAAAACACACAACTGCTTGAATTGCGAAAATAAATTGAACGGGCCATAAAATGAAAATAGTTGAGCTGTTGAAAGATTTTGATAGCCAACAAGAAAATTTTGAAACGAGGATGCAAAATATCATGGAAAAGCTTCCTACTAAAATACTAAATTACTTCAAGGTCTTACAGATGAGCATAAGGAGGTTTTCATTACTTTGTATAATTTTGATTGACAACTTGTTTTTTAATTACGTTGCTAGTAGATTGGACATATGTTAATTTGCTAGTAGATTGGACATATGTTAATTTGCGACTACGTTTATCCATTATAATTATGTTATTACTTTGTTGGTGTGTTTTTGAGATACTATTTCTTATTAATAAAATTTATAGTACTTTAAACAATGAGCCATAGAGTTGCATTTGTGTATAATAATGGTTGTATTAGAGTGCAACAAAGGTTGCATTTTAGTCTAGCATAAGGTTGCATTTGAGGTGGAAGAGATTGCATTTGTGTATTGAAAAAGTTGCATTTAACAGTAAAAAAAAGTTGCATTAGCATGTAAAAATGTTGCATCATAAAAAAGTTGCATTAGAATATAAAATGCAATGCTTTAAGAAAATGTTGCATTATCTAACAAAAAGGTTACACTGGGTCTAATGCAACTTCACCTAATGCAGCCCTTGATAAAATGTTGCATTAGGCTTATTGCAACCTTTTTAAGGGCTAATACAACTTTTTACTAGGGTTGCATTAGCTTCATTTTCTTGTAGTGTGTATTTGTGTGATTACTTACATGTTTAATGTTTATGCCTCATTTATTTATGACTATTTGAATTTGCCCAGACATGAAAAAACAAAGATGGATCTAAAGAAAGATCACGAGACACTAGAGCTAGGAACTCAGTTTGTCGTAGACATGTCACATCTGATAAACATTGAACTTTTGTGATTTTTTTCTTATTCCATATGCATGCGATATAAATCAATATAAAGAGATGAGATCCACAATTAACTCCTAAGACTGTGGATCACCATCGATACAAAATCACAATTGATTTCTAGAAATACGCATCATCATAGCAACCAAATCACAAAGATAATGACTAAATTAATGGTAAAATAATATCAATACTAAAAAATGAGGCTAATGCAACTTTTTAGAGACAACCTTTTTCAGTCGTGTTGCATTCGACTCTAATGCAACTTTGTTTAACATAAAAGTTGCATTAGTATATCTAATGCAACCTTTTTAGTAAAAAGTTGCAAAATCTTATTAAAACAGCAACATTTTTAGCAAAAAGTTGTAAATTATATTAGAAATAGCAACTTTTGTTAAAAAGGTTACATTGTTAAAACTTATACGCAACTTTTATTTTAAAAGGTTGCATAATTCAATGAATATGACAAAAAATAATCAGAGCAAGTTTTTATTTGTAAATAGTAAAAAACTTCAATTATTAGTTCAGTGATAGTTGATATTTAATAATATTTTTTTAATAACATAAATGGTAGGATTAATGTATAAATAACTGAAACCGGAAAATAAAGGATGTGCTACTGATACTAAAAGAAATAGTACAAGGATTGACTATTGATATTTAAAGAAGTGATCGGTAGGGCTGAGCACGGTTCGGTTATTAGGCGAAACCCAAACCGAAACCTAAGTAAGCGGTTATTTGAATATGCAAACCGTTCGGTTTTCGGTTTTTCGGTTAATTTCGGTTTCGATTCGGTTATTTTCGGTTTTTTGTCAATTATGTGTTGACATTGCAAAAAAAGAAATTAAAAAATGAAAATGCATATTTTAAGCTTGTATAACAACGTGTTAGAGTACCACAGTCCACATATATATTGAATTCAAAACACAAAAATAGTCACGTGTTACGTGGAACTATACGAATACAAAGTTGCTAAATAGAGTTTAACAATTAAAAAATATTAAAAGTTTAGTCCCGATCTTCATTCATCATCTTATTTATTTATCTAAAAAAATTTATTCCATTCCTCATCATCTTGATAATCGTTATCATCATCAATCGGTTCGGTTTAGTTTTTTTCGGTTTTTCAAAAATAGATAACCGAATCGAAACCGAAATTTCGGTTTTTCCAAAAACCAAAAAATTAACCGTCGGTTAATGTTTCGGTTCGGTTTTTCGGTGCGGTTTTTTCGGTTAATTCGGTTTCGATTCGGTTAATTCGGTTTTCTGCTCACCCCTAGTGGTCGGTATGAATTTTGATCAGCAAGACTCGAACCCAAGTATTTTAGGAGAGATGTGTACCAACCAATTTTGCTACTGATTTACACTAATAGAAAATTAGACATTTCAACCATTCCAAGTTGATTGGAAATACATTTTGCCTTGATTTGCAGTAACAAAATTCTCTAGGTAATCCTATATATCATTTTGCAATTACATATTTGAATGTGAACGTAGCATTATTATCGATAATATTTGTGTTTGAAATATAAGTAGAAATCTAATTTGGCAGCTAAATGGCTCGTGTATAAGCATTTAAAAGGGGAATCATTGAGATGTTCTTACGGGTTCTTTGTTTATGGTAAAAAATGAAACTGGACATTCAACCTCCAAATTTACTAAAGTAAATACGGTGAAGACTAACATAAAAAAGTAACTAACTTTCAGATTTACCAAACTAAACATGATCATTGATGAGTGGAGCAGTGGTATTTCATCCTCGATTCGTACAGTAAAAAATTGTTCAGCAATAATTTGATAATCCAATTCCGCTGGTATTGAAGTACAAAAAATAAATAAATAAAATAAAATAAAAGGTTTCTTGTGACCTGTGTAGCAGCCCCAACATGGTATTTTGCCTTAGAAAAAATTAAGACTTGGCCTCACCCCTCTCAAAAGCATAGATCAATTAAGTTCAGCTTCATTATGGTTTGAGCTTTCGCCATATTAGAACTTAGCAAAGTGTTATGTAACATGGCATAATAATGTGGTCATTAAAGTATCAAACTAAAAAAATCTGCATATTTGCCACAATGAAGATTTAGACTGCAACCTCAGTAGTGAACATTAAAACTTAAGCATCTGTTTAGATGATGAATTGCTAATATGAATATAACATCACTAACATGTTCAATTATATAGGATATACAAGGTTGTAGAAAACAACGGTACCTGTTAAAGATTTTAAAAAATCTAAAACAATAAATATAAATTAAAGCAACTGTGATTAGATCATCCAAAAAGCAAAGTTATTAATGGCCTTGACTGAATTTGGAGTAGGCAAATTAAATCCACACAAAAGTCAATCACAAGAAATACATTCATAGAAATGTAACTATACTCAAACAATAATGCAAGTTTAAAACAAAGCATACAACAAGGATAATGATGGACTTAAACTTGAAGTCTTTAACATAAAAAAAGTCAAGATTAATATAAGTCATTTAAAACGCATGAGGTCAATATATACTAAAAATCAAACGGAGTGGATCTAAGTTCACCCTTATAAATAGACAATTGTAATTCATCTGTAGAATGATTCAATATATTAAGTGTGTGCTACTTGTTGGAAATTTGGGCCCTGTCCTACATTACTCTCTCTAAATTTTATACACAAATAGTGTTATTTTGTGGAGTGTTTGCTTATCAGATCCAACAAAAGACTGAAACAGCATTCAAAATTCAAAAACTAAATGCAGGCAAGATTTCATCATAGCTTCAAATTCCCCAATTAAAAACCTAATATCAAAGTCAAATTCCTCAATAAAATCTGAGAAATGCATGTAATTCTGGGTCGTAAAGTTGAGTCCTTATATAATCTTATTCTACGTCAAGATCAATTTCAAATAAATAGAATAAGAAATTAAAGTTTACCTCCAACTTAAGCGAATTTTTATTCCCTGCGGTTGCTCGATCTTATTCAAATGAATTATGATTTTATGCTTATATTTTAAAGTAGCTTATAGCTTATTTTCTATTATTTGATGAACTCTTTTTAAGTGTTTGGATTAGCTTATATTCTACAAGTTGATAATAAGTTGTTAAATCCATCATTCTTTAGTTTGTTATAGTAATAAGTTGCTTTAAAATTATTAATCCATCACCATTTGAGGGCAAATGAGTAAATTACACCCTTACACAAATAAGTTTCTTCAAATAAGCTTTTTCAAATTAGCTTATATAAGCTTATAAGCATAAGCTTAAAAAGCTAAACCAAACATCAGGTTAAGCTTATTTTGTAAAAAAAGCTAAAAAAGCTATAAGCTTTGTTAAAAAAAGCTAGGCCAAACAGGGTTGTATTTGCTAAAGCAATTGTATTTGCTCAAGCCTGGAAGTTGTCTAAGTAGAAGCTATATTTGTTGATTATCTACATATTAGGCAATTTAAGGGATTGCAGCAACGAACAATGAAGAATATGATTGGTGTTTTAGAGGGGATATTTGGAGGGAAATCCATTAAATTGGGAGGGAATTTTTATAAATTTAGGATAATAACTTATTTTAAATAGAGGAATTAATATAAAAACTGATTTTGTTTTAGTAATTAAAGTATGTATATATATAAAATTATAAAATGTAAACTAAAAAAAAAAATTAGAGCATTTACAATCGATCCACTATATTTTGTGAGTGAGGTTTTTATAATATCGGGAGTGGTTTATGGTGTCATGAGTGGAGTACAAAGAAAATGAATTGATTTTTTTGTATATCTGAAAAGTTTCTGTAGCACATTATAAGTTTTTTAATATATTTTGAAAGTTGTGAGTGAATGAGAGAGAAAATATAATGATAAAGGTGTAAAAAATATTATTTAATTGAAAATAAAAGAAAAAATGTAGTAAATTTTAATGTAAGTTTAGATTTGAAGATATGGAAAGGGTTTGAGAATGGTATTATAGCCATGGATCCCCATTCCTAGTGGTTGAGGTGAGTCGGTGTTCAACGAATCGAATTTCGAATATTCAATTTATTTTAATTGAATTATTATAGTTTTGAAATTTTGAGAATGGATTTGAATTCGAATATCAATTCAAGAAAGAATTTTGAATTCAAAGCAAATTCAAACAGATTCGATTCAAATTCAGTTAAAAAAAATCTATTTTATATCTAATTTCAAGATCACATCAAACTTGAGTTTTTTAACAACAAAAAATACAAGTCTATAAAACAAATAAATGATTCAAAGTTATAGCATCCTAAATATTCAAAGTGGAAACACCTGATTTTATGAATTAATAACCAAAGTTATGAACTTCCAAATTTTAGTCTTTATAACTTAAAAAGACTTCTCAACTTTATCTTTGTATAAATACGTACATTTATAATAAAATGTATAATTTGAATTAGAATTTTAAATCAAGTCGATAAAAATATAAATTCATATTCGATTTGAATTCCATTAATAAATCGAACTCAAATGATTGAAAATCAAATTCGAACCTTCAAATTCGAATGCCAGCCGAATCGAGTTTATGTTCCTCGAGTCTGATTCGAATACTAAACACCCCCAATGTGAGACACAAAGACTTCTACTTAAAAAAGGAGAGGTTTTGACGTTTTTGGTTAAAGGCTCCCATGTTACAAATATAAATATATATATATATGGGTGATCAGATGGATCAGTACTCAGTAGCCTGTTAGTGATCCAAATGACCGCTAAAAAATATAAGAAAAATAGTTGTATCAATATATAAATTAATAATGTGATATGTTTAACACACACACACATATATATATATATTGGGTTTCAAGATGGGTTAGAGGATTTTTCTCACCTATATATATACACTGTGTTTCCTCTTGAAAGTGGAATATGGGTGATTAGATGGATCAGTACTCAGTAGCCTGTTAGTGATCCAAATGACTGCTAAAAAATATAAGAAAAATAGTTGTATCAATATATAAATTAATAGTGCGATATGTTTAATAAACATATAAAAATTAATAAAGATGATATTTATTAATGTATTTTGGTTATACGCAAATATTTTTTGGATATACGTCATATTTATATATATATGGTAATGACTTATCTAAATCCATTATGATCAGACTATCCACGAGAGAAACGCCCACCACCATCTTCTTTATTGACTGAAAAAAGTGATGGCCCCACCTCACTACACCCTCAACATAAATCACTATGAATTACCACCATTCACAACCATTAACCATTATTTGATCTTATGTTTGACAAAATATGTTATATTATGCAATAATAAGTGTTACAATGGGCTGCTTAGAGTCAGAATGGGCCAACATGAGAGAGAACGAGTCATCTACACCTAGTTTTAATACGAGTCAATATATTTTACCATTATCACTATTATTTAACCTATATTAATTATGTTTAGCCATGAATGACCATCAATTTACTCACATCAGCTATAAGCTATCATAATCGACCACCATAATGCTAACCAACCAATATTGATCATAAATGAAAATCAATGACCTTAACTGACACAACTATATTTCTTTTAACATCAATGATCATGGTTCACATTTAATCCCCGATAACAATAACTCCCCTTGATTTTTACATCGCCTTTAATTGATCCTAATTAACAAATAATGACGCTAGTTGACCTACCCAACTGATATCATTTACCCTCATTGATGTATGACCGATATTTACATTAGAGACTATCATTAACCAATACTAACACTAATCTCGCTATCTAATCATTATTAATTAATATTGGCCATAATCGATACTCCTTGACCCTTGTCCATAATCATCATTGACCGATAATGACATTAGTTATGCATATACGATTAATCATCACTGTATAATATCTATTATAGTTACCCTTACACAAGTTGACCTTGATTGCCCATGGTTGCCCTTAAGGCTGTTCATGAGTTAAGCCAAGCCAATGCAAGCTCGGGATAAGCTTAAATATTAACCAAACTGGTTTGGCTAGGTTTGAATTTAATTAAGTCAGCTAAACTTAGCTCGGTTTTAAACTAAGCCCTTCGGACATCCCTGATTGCCCTTAATTAACCGTAATTAGTCATAATCAACAACTATTGACCCTAGTTAATCGACTTTTACTTGTTTCTTCCCTTTAATTATACTATATATTGAAACACAAACAATTGTTTGGTGTCATAAGAAATATTTAGAATTTGTTATTTAAAATTTTTAATGCTTCTTTCTTTTAGTTTTTTTTGGGGTTTTCCTTTTTGTTTTAGATTAAAGTATGTTTATTTTATAAATATGTTTTTTTTGTTTGTTGGTACCCCTAACAAACCTAAACGACAAATCGAATTCGTGTCAAAAAGCCGTCGCAATGTTCGAATTTTACCAATTTTTGTTGTAGTAATTGATTTTTAAACATTAAAGATATTATGTATATCCAAAAGATATTCAAATTTATATTTTATTCATTTATGTAATGCTCGAAAAAAGTTAAATAAAGATTAATGAATATTTTTAAAGATTAACTATAGTTAATAATTGAAATTTGAAATTTTGGATAAAAGAAAATTAATGATTAAAGTATATGATAACATAAAATTAAATAGAAGCCTAATAATTGTTTCAATCTCTAAAACGTGTGATCAGCGGTTCATTGAGAATCCAAATACAAATTATATCAACCGTCAATTGTTCGCGTTACCAAGTTATTTGGGGAGTGAGTCGATTCTAGCATTGGATCGGAGCAGCTGTGAGTCCACTTGTCCAGGAATCGAACATTCGAGAGTTTAGTGAATCGAATTATTGTTGTTCTGTTATATGATTTATCAGTTGTTGATTATTTCTTGTATCCATATTCATTTGTTTGTATTTATAGAATGTATTGCTTATTGTTGTTCTTTGGTTATACTTCATATATTGGCTGAATTAGTTCATATTTGTTTAGAACCAGCAATGATTATTATTCTTGGCAACCCTATGGCTGAGGTATGGATATAGTTTTTTTTATATGCTGGACAGATGAAGTTGCCAGTAACATCGAACAAATAAAGGGAAACTAAAATCATAAATGATAAAAGGTGCCAACAATTACGGTAACAAGTTGACTACCAACCATTATTATTCTTGGTTCCTACTGTATCAAAAGTTCAAAAGAGATTTTGCAATCTCTACCTGTAATTTTACTGATTAATTAAGTTGTTAGGAATATTATTTATGCAGTTTTTTAGGGCTGAGTGCAAGAAAGTAACCATGTAAGTTGATCAGCAGAAAATTTACTTCAAATATGTTTGACGTATAACTGGGGAGGTTAGACAACACTTCTGCATATTTTCAATATCAACTCTACTCGGTTTTATGCACTTCTGCATGTTTTAACAACACTCATAACTGTTTCTGCATGTTTTAATAACACTTATGACTGTTTTTAATAGCGTTTGTTTATAAATTCAAGTTGTGTCTGGATTCTGGAAATGAGAGTTTGTTTTTTATGTTACAATTTAAGTTACGTTTTTTTGTCTACCTATGTTAACATTAATCGTTCCAACATGATCCATTGCTGTACTTTATTATGTTTAGAACATGCATTAGTACCATCTATTGGCAGTTCGTTAGTAAAGTCTATTCCTATTCATCGCTATTTAGGTTAAACACTAACAATTTGTTCGACGACCAGACTCATGCAAGTCGCCACACATTGGATGTCTTTAACTATCATTTCATTTGCTTAAAGTAATTATATTGGCATCTACGTGCCGTTAAAAGTAGTTTTATGTCTTCAACCAAAAAAATAATAGAAACCAAATTGAGAAATCTATAAAATCTGTATATCTTAACTTAAGGGTTCCAATTTTTAAGGGTGTTTAATTCATTTGTTTTACAGCAACAAATATGATAGGCTTACTGTAGTTTTCCCGTTTCAGTCTAAACTTCGAGTGTATCATACTATAGTTATCAGGCTTCTTTCCGGTTTGTATTCTTTTAGTATTTATTTCTATTAGTAGAACTATTGCCATGAAAATAAGCATTGACTTGTTTTTTTATTTCATATTGATTGATTGCATGTTTGTTCATATTGATTGTGTAATCATACCTATAACATATAGTAACTTAACTTTGTGTTGGTCATTGCATATTGGCTGGTCTTTCACTGCTTTTTTTTTTATTTAGATGCCTCTTTAATTTATCTCACATATATAAAAGGTGAAGCCAGATTTTTCTATCTATGATTTAGTATTAAGCTTGAAGTTGTATACCATCTAGCTTTATTAGGAGTGCAAAGCTGAACTTTATGGAGTGCAGGTTCTTAATTACTCCCAACTTTTTTGCCAATATAGTGTGTGTAACTGTGTCTTTCATATTAAAGTTGGTATCTTGGTATACAAATTACAGAACCTCATGACTACTACCGAGTTTTGTTTGACCGAGAACTTGTTCTTGGCTTGAAAAAGTATGCAATCTTTTTTAACACTGAAATAAATCTACTTGGATTTGTTGATAAAAATAATTTTGAGTAATTAATAATCCAAGTTGCATTTTGAGTTGTTTAATTTCTTTTATTTGTTTATTATATCTTTTTAACTAAATTATAATATTTCTTACAGGAAAAAGACGTCGTTCCTGTTGTCAATAAAACTTGAGTTTTAAATAGTATTGAACGGTCGTTTAAGGTACGCAAATGTAGGTTTAAGGATACACACTTGTATCAACATAAGGATAACGAAACATGATGTAAGAACATACCTAAAATTATTCGTAAAGATGATGTTTCACAATGGTTAAGGTTATGAAATAAGAGAGATGTGACGATAATTTTCTAGACAAATTATTTATTACTAGTATTTGCTATTTAGAGTTTTCTTATATTAATCTGTATCCAAAAGCGTTTTTTGTGGGCCAAGGAAATACACGTCTCAAAAAAATATGCACACAGCCAGCCAAAAAGTTTTGCTAAAATACTTGTCGAGACGGTAATATGTCTTGATTTTGCTTGTGTTTTGTGTTATTTATTGTTCACGAAGCTGATATTTTTTCCATTGATCTATGTTATCATGAATATAGAGAAAAGAACCCAAAGCGAGTCTTGAAGTTGTAAAAACACAATTGGTTGAAATGTGAACATAAGTTGAAGAAGACCATCAAAGGAAAAAAAAAGTTGAGCTAGAATGAAAGTTTTTGACAGCCAACAAGGAAAAACTTTAAAGCTACGATGCGGAACATTATGGAAAAGCTACCTACTAGAGATTTTAGAGACGAGTAGGAGGTTTTGGTTACTTTTTATAATTGTATTTGACAACTTTACTTTTATTACATTGTTAGTTTGATATTGAAAATATGTTATATTGCGATATACGATTATCTATTATATTTATGTTATTATTACGCTGGTGTAATCGAGATACTATTGGATATTAATAGAAATTTAGTGCTTCAAGATTGAGCTATTGAGTTGCATTTGCTTGTAAAGAAAGGTTGCATTTGTTATAGCTAAAATATTAAAAATGTTGCATTTGATATAAAGAAAGGTTGCACTTGTCTACTAAAAGTATAAAAATGGTTGCATTAGAGTGTAGCAAAGATTGCATTTGTGAGTTGGAAAAGTTGCATTTAAATGTAAAAAAGTTGCATTAGCACGTCAAAAATATTGCATTCTAAAAAGGTTGCAATTGAATACAAATTGCAACTCTTTCAAAAAAGGTTGCATTAGGTCCGATGCAACTTCACCTATTGCAGCCCTTGATAAAAGATTACATAAGGCATAATGCAACTTTTTAAAGGCCTAATGCAACTTTTTAGCGGGGTTGCAATAGGTTCATTTTCTTGTATAGTTTCCTTCAATATTCCCCCTCAGCTTGAGCGTGGACATGTGGTAACGTTCAAGCTGGATCTGAATGTCTCGAATAAGTATCTCGGTAAGCCCTTGGTGAAAATGTCTGCGTATTGTTGTGGTGATGGAACATGGAGCACTCTAATGTGCCTTATTCGAACTTTTTTCACGAACAAAGTGGATGTCCATTTCGACGTGCTTGGTACGCTGGTGTTGCACGGAATTCCCGGTTAAGTAAACGGCAGAGATGTTGTAACAAAATACAATTGTGGCTTTGTTTGTTAGAAGTCTTTAGCTCAAGAAGAAGATTTCTAATCCATGTGGCTGCTGCACCAGCGTATGCTACCCCTCTATACTCGGATTCCGCACTTGATCTAGATATGGTCGGTTGACGTTTTGAGGACCAAGAGATCAGGTTCTCACCGAGAAAGATACATACCCAACGTGAAGCGTCGAGTGTCCGACACCCCCCCCCCCCCCCTCAATCTGCATCCTAGTAGGCAACTAACGAGTGACTTGGTGAAGCGGATAACCGTAGACCAGATCGATGGTGCCATGAATGTAAAGTAATACACATTTCATAAAATCGAAATGAATATCTCTCGGCGCATGCATGAATAGGCAGATTTGTTGCACCACATATGATAAATCGGGTCGGGTGATGGTGAGATATTGAAGTGCTCCGGCTAAGCTTTGGTATAATAAACCATCCGATAGTGGAGTCCCATCGGTGGCACTAATTTTAGAGTTAGTATCGACGAGAGTGTAACATGGTTTGCAAGCGGTCATGTTAGCCCTATGAAGGATGTCTTGAGCATACTGAGTTTGAGAAAGGAACAAAGATTGATGATCTTGGGTAACCGTGATGCTGAGGAAGTGATGAAGGGATCCCAAGTCAGACATGGAAAATACAATGGATAGTTGGGAGATGAATCTTTTGAGAAGGTTAGGCTGGTTAGTCGTGAGAACAATATCGTCCACATAAAGTAGAAGATAGGTTATGTGGTTACCATTGTGGTAAATAAATAGAGACGTGTCACACATGCTGTTGTGAAAGCCTAGGACGTGATGAAAGCTGAAAAACGAGTATACCATGCTCTCGGCACCTGTTTTAACCCGTATAGTGATTTCTTTAGCAAACATACGTGATTGGGGTGAGCAAGGTTAACAAAATCGGGCGGCTAGTACATGTAAACGATTTCCTGAGGATCGCCATTGAGGAAGGTGCTTTTGACGTCCAACTGATGTATCGACCATGATTGTGACACGGGTAATGATAGAACTGTATGAATGGTAGCCGGTTTGATAATCGGGCTAAATGTCTCAGCATTCAATGCCAATGAGATTTTCCATTACACACGAGGAGAGATTTGTACCGCTTCAATGTTCCATTAGCATTAAATTTGGGATGAAATAACCACATTGAGTTGATGACCGGGCTGTTTACGGGCCTCAGAACTAACTCCCATGTATTATTAGCCTGCAAGGCACTAAATTCATTGTTCATGGCACATAGCCAGTTCTGGTCCGATAATGCTTTGGTATGTGAATTAGGGATGGGTGAGATGTTTGTTGTGACCGAGAGATTGTATCGGGGGTTAGGTTTGGAGACACACCGACTTTAGAGCGGGTTTGCATGGGATGATCATTTGTTGGAGGTTGGGGTGGTGTCGGGTTTGATTCTGCATATTGGTTAGAGGGGTTTTGTATGGAGGATTGGGTTGTTGGTGGGTTTGCATGAGGTTGGGTAGTGGTGGGTTTTGCATGGTTTGCATGGGATGTTGGGGTGGTGGTCGGTCTTGCTCCACAGGTTGGTTTGAATTTGGAGTAGTTGAGTTTAGGGTAGGTTGATTGATAGTATTAGTATTGGTATTATTGGCGGGTGTGTGGTGGGGCAGTAGGTTAGGATAAGGGAAAGAAGTGACGGTTAATGGGGTGGGGTCATCAAGGAAGGTGTAAGTAGCGCGGGGGAGGTTAATTCAGCGAATGGAAAGTTGTTTTCGTCAAAGATCACATGGCGTGAGAGGTGTATGCGACCCGTGACCAGATCATAGCGTCTATATACGCGAAAGTCGGATGGATGCCAAGAAAACGCGAAAGTCGGATGGATGCCAAGAAAACACACCGCACAGACCGCGGTAAGAGTTTGCTTGGTTGAGTGGTGGACATGTCGGGGTATCACGCACAACCAAAAATACGAATGTGATCATATGTGGGTTGGCGGAAATATAAGGCATAGGCGAGTGATGGGTAAGATGCTGTGGAGGTACGCCGCTGTGTGGAGCGCCTCAACCCAAAATTGGGGTGGAAGGCGGGCGTGAACTAGAAGAGCCCGAATGACATCGTTTAAGCGACGAATCATCTCTTCCGATCGACCATTTTGTTGGGAGGTTTGGGGACAAGAAAAGCGAAAAAAGAGACCATTTTTGTCAGCGAACGTTTTGAAGTTATTATTATTGAATTCACCGCCGAGCGGGGGCGGATTTAGGGCTTAGTTAGGGTGGGCCGGCGCCCACCGTACGCCTGCAGGAGTGCCGTTTCTGCAGGTATGAGTTTTCATATGACGAGTCAACAATCAACCAATGCCCACCTTCGGTTACCGTTAGTTACGACATGAATGAATACTTAAAGTGCAGAGAGAACGAATTGAAGATCTGTTGGTTCATAGTTTTCTGGGCGCCGGTGATTGAGATCGGGTGCTGCGTGTAAAAAGGGCGTGGGGAAGATGATGGGTTCTAGTAAAACATATATTTTTTTGACTTATTTTATTCATATGTTGGTGAGACTATAATCTACAACCATTTGGTTGAAAGCAATGCATCTTTAACATTAGATGAAACTAGTGATTGTTTTATTTGATAGTTTTATTTGTAACTTATTATCTTTGATTTAGGGTTTAATTTTTAACAAAATACAACTTAATTATGTATATATTCCGCTCTAGACCTCCAAAATTTATAGCCATCCCTGTTCTGACCCATTTTTTATCCAATCCATTTTGTGCCCCCCCGTAGCAAAAATTTCTGGATTCGCCTCTGCCGCTGAGGTCACATTGAAACGTTTTAATAGGTAAGTGAGATTGAGTTTGGATGAGTTTGTGAAATTTGGTGAACGTGTTAAAGGTGTCAGATTTGAATTTGAGTGGGTAAACCCAAACATAATGAGTATAGCTGTAAATCAAAACCATATAATACTTATAACCTGAATTACTTAAAATAGGAGATGTCCACAAATAACAATGAACAATGTCAAAAGGCATAAAAATACAAGAAACCGAATACATAGAAGCTAAACGTTTAATGTTTGACAATCGACATGAATAACAAAAAGACGAGTTAACATTTTTATTGCATGAAATACTAAAAGTACGTTGAAGAATATGGCTTAGCACATTCGCTCCGGGATGTCAGAGATGATCAGGCCATGGTGGATGAGTGGTGAATGATAACAAAGTAAATTCCGGCTTGGTGAAAGGGTATATATCTCCACTGCTATTGTGACGGGAAAGGAGCCGTTCATCCTTGAGGTCCTTCAAAGAAAATCCAAGGGGGTCGAACTCAGCGGAAACCTGGTTATCAATAGTAAATTTGTGTACAGATAATAAACTTTTGATAACATAAGGTGAGTGTACGATGTCATTAAGTTTGTAGGTTTTGTTTGGGAGGGTGTATAAGCCATTGCGGGAACCAGTGATGGGCAGGCGTTGACCATTTCCAACAAATATAGGACTTAGAGGTAATAAAGATGGGGTTAGTATAGTATCTGGATCGGATGTGATGTGAGACGAGGCCCATGTGTCCATGTTCCAGTGAGGGTCTTGATAGTTTAGACTCATGTTTGAGAGTGCAACACCAATGCCACTTGGTCAAAGAGCATTCCCATGTTGTTGATCGAAACCAGGAGGGGAGGGGGGTTTGAAGTGGGTTGTTGGTATAAATGGGTTTGATGTGGTTGTTGAAAGTGAGCAACTGGTTGTTGAGGGTAATGGGTCAGGTGAGACGGGTATGGTGTGGGTTGTGGTGTCCAAGGTGGTTGGGTAAAAGGCAGTTGGGAAGGGATTGAGTTAAACCGATATATGGGAGCCATGTTGGTTTGGTGTTGCTGTTGGCCCAACAAGTTATGAAATTGTTCTCCCCAATAACTAGATCCACGACCACCAGTGGATGGAGGTGGTTGGCTATGGCCACGACCTCTAGCTGCCTTTGTCGGGTCATAGTTCTGCTCTGATAACTGTCGGGATAAGGAGTGTAACATCTCGGATTTTTCGTATTTGTATTCTTTTAAATTTAAATCGATTCGGGAACGTAATTTGGATCTTCCGAACTATTTAAAACTTGTATTTATTGGTATTTAACTTAGTTTCACTTATTTTATAATTTCATAACTTTCAATTGTGCCAAATAGCCCTTAGAAACCATTAAAATCGCTTATAACGGCTAAAAATCGCATTTTCAGGAACTACGGGGACTAGTTTTGCCAATTCTTTCCTATTTTCGATGAAATTAACGAAACTTAATCTCCAAGAAATGTTATAGCTGGTCCAATTTTGTTTTCTTGGTGTCCAAGCCAAATTTTGTTAGTTATTGTACTAGATTTTCTCATTAAATAGCTTATTTTGTTTTCTAATTTGTTTTTAGTATCCAAGTCGCTTATTTTTTGCATAAATCGAGTAAATTAAGGTCCAAGAAAAGGATTATAACTAAAATACAAGTCCATATTGTTAAATTACTGATAAATCACTAAATTTTTGATTTATTACATCGATATTCTCATTAAAATCGTATTTTGTTGTTTAAACGAGTAAATCTTCCAAATATAGTTCGTTTTTGCTATCCTTATATAAACAAGACTTATAATCTCTGCCATAAACTTCCCTAAACCCTAAATAAACCTTTTTTGCCGTCACCTATCATATACCCTTGGTTTCTCTTTGGTTTTTGCATTATTGTTGAAGATACATGCTTAATTGGTTGACTTTGCTTATGTACCGACCTTTGACTTTCATTTCTCATCGATCCTTTCACTTTCCGGTGGACGAATTGCTTATTCGTTAGCTCGCTTATTCATATTTATATTCGTTCGTCATTAATCTAAGGTTGCTTGTATTGAAGTTAAAGTATGGACATTTAGAAAAACCTTAGGTTTTAATGAAGACGAACATGGATTTAAACTTATCATATTTATTTACTTGAATAGTTTTGTTGTATTTGGATATTGTGTGTATATTTGAAATAAAATAATTAATTAGATATTATCACTTTTATATTATGATAGTATCTTCGAGCTGTGAACAATCGGATCACGCCCCGACAATTTCCGCCTTAGGTTGGGGTGTGACAAGGAGACTTGGTTGAATCGGTATGAGCAGGGGTATTAGAATGCAAGAGTACCGTGTCATGACTGTTGTTGGATCTAGCTGCAATTCAAGTTTGTTCGTCTTCAATCATGTTCCGAGCAACCTCCCATGTGGGTTTGTTTTGGTTTATGATTATAGCGATGGTGTCGTATTCAATGGGAAGTCTGCGAACCATTTGTATAACTAGGCGGCTTTCATTGACCGGTTGATCAACATCGCGTAATTGCTCAGCGATTTCCGTCAAGGTTTGGCAGTAGTTATCAAAGGAATAACATGAGTTGAGGGCGGTGTTGGTTAACTTGGTTTCAAGGGTGACGAGTCTAGCGCGTTTGTTGTTGACAAAGATATCTTGGATTTTTATCCATGCGGCTCTAGCCGTGATATCGGTGTCAAGAACACGGGCGAGTAGATCGTCGGATAATGCGCTATATATCCACCGGAGAATGAGGGCATCGAGTTCGAACCATGCGGAGAATTTTGGGTCAGATTCGTCAAGTGGTTCGGTGCCGTCCATGTGATGGAGAACTTTGTAGGCACGGACATGGAGTTTGAAGAGCTTAACCCAAGATGAATAGGTTACTTTCTTGCCGTCGAGAGTTCATATTTTATTGTTGATGTTGGTGACAGTGTAACCCGGATGTAGGGGCTGTTTTTCCGATGGAGTTCGGCTGTTTATGGCTGAGGAATCATTGGAGGAAGACATAGTTTGTGGAAGTAGAAAACTATAACGGAAAAGAGATGGAAAAAAATTAAGTTTTGTTTTTGATTTTGGCTCTGATTACCATGATAAATATTGAACTTTTGTGATTGTTTTTCTTATTTCATATCCACGTAATACAAATCAATATAAAGAGATGAGGTCCACAATTAACTCCTAAGATTGTGGATCACTATGGATACAAAATCACAATTGATTCCTAGAATTATGCATCATCATAACAACCAAATCACAAAGATAACTACTACATTAATGGTAAAATAATATGAAAACAATTTCCTTCAAGAACATCAAATTGGAGAACAAGTAATCTACCCTCGTCCCCTTCAATTAATATCGTAAATGTAATTGTAGATTTTGGTTGTGAACATAGCCTTGTGACACGTTAAGTGAACCACACTTAGTTTTTGTGCTCCTTATATAATAGCATCTTTAATCGAGCTGATATTATTCGTATGTGTTAGTTAGGTACAATTTCATAATATAATAAACTACTAACAATGTCACCAACCATGCCATATAAATCGAGATTCACACTGTTCACAAATTTAAGTGGTTCTACTCGGTTTTATACACTAACATACAAGGCATTACTATTTATAAGGTAAGGGGTCGCAAGCCAAGATAGTATTATGAGACATATAAAAAAGGTCCCAATTCCAGTAATAAGAGATGCATGAATTCGTTTGTTGGATTGACTCTGCATCTTCTTTGTAGACAACGCGTGCCCCGCATCTTACAGCTTTATGATAGCTTAATCCAACAGTCACGATAAGATTTCCTTCCATAATATTAGACCAGTCGTCATGTTGAAGATGATTGTCATCACGCATTTGCACAAAGCTACTGAATGGTATAAAGCCAATCCACAAATTCTCATTAACAGATGTAGATGTTGTGAGAGCGTTATTAGAATCAACTGGTGATTTAGGATCACATATTATTGCATCCTTTTCATATCTGAATTGGACACGATGGTAAGGATGTATCGTCGGCTGTTTAAACACACCACATATTGCAAACCCCATGACATGGGATTGCCATTTGGGATGCAACTTCAATGCTATTTCATTCCCGTGTTGTTCCTTGAACCAGCTTGGAATCTGGCTTCCAGGGATAGCAATAGATAAAGCATGATCTACATAGGCCCATCTCTGTATTCAAAACAAAACATAAAACATTAATGGTTAGTTCTACAAACTATTGTAAGAGGCCAGAGAAACAAATGCGGAGAATTTGGTAATATTTTAAGATTTGTGCATATGCATATGGTGTTTTCAGTCTCTAGATGCACATTATTGCATCTCTCCTTTTACTTTTCTTTTAAACTAAGTGAGATATAAATTAATTAGCTACCTTAATGAAAGTTTCGTTAGACATCATATCAAGGTATCTTTTATTCTCTTGATTAAATAGAAGTTTCTGGCAATCAAGGAGCCATATCATATACAAGCACTCATGCTCATTTGATAAATCATCTATCTTTTCTAGTGAGCTGCAACGACTTGCCTTCACTACTTGTACTCCTGATGGAAGTGCATGCAAAATTTGAAGTCGGGTACACTCATCCAGCTCTAGGTGTTTAAGAGCTGAAATGTGGGAAATGCTTGCAGGTAACTGAGTTAATTTTGAGTTGTGGCTTATAATTAATTCTTCCAGGGAGGATAATCCATGAAGATTTTCAGGGAAATCTTCTTCTCCTATTTGTCTCCAACCGAGATCCAGTTTTCTCAAGGAGCACAAATTTGTCAGCACGTGAAAATTAATGGTTTCTACCTGCCCTTCAAAGGGAGTAAAGTAGTCATTAGATCCTAGCTGAAGCTCTTGTAAATTTTCCATGCTTCCAAACTCCTCAGGTAATTTCTGCAAGCCACGACAATCATGAAGACAAAGCTTTCTGAGATGCTTTAACTCATATATCGAATTTGGAATTTCTGCAAGACCCGTACATGCTTCAAGATTTAAAAATCTTAGTTTTGATAGATGTCTACTCGATGAGGACAGTTCCTTAATCCCGTGACAACCATGAAGATTTATATGTGACAGTTTAGACATACTTGAAGAGAATTTTGGGAATCTTTCTAGACTATAGCAGTTGATGAGAATCAAAGTTTCTAATGATTCCATGTCCAGTTTGGATGGGATACGGCTAAGTTTTGAGCAATTAAGCATATCCAACCGAACAAGCCTCTTATGAGATCCAATAGACTCATGAACCTCCACCAAGTTTTGACAATTTGACAAAAGTAACCTCTCGATGTTAGGGGCGCCTGAGACGTCTGGAAACCTTTCCAAAGATGATAAATAGCAGAATCTGATATATTTTAAGTTCAGCATAACCTGGTTACAAAAACATAAATTAATAATTTACAATCCAGGTTATGTATATATAAAATGAACACAAATAAAAATCAATGCAAAATTTATCTAGGTAAATGTCTAAGCATGATAGATCATGATTCATGACATTCTATGTTTCTAACAAACTCCATGTATTTACAAATTTAATACCTTTTGATCATCCCATAAATGCTTTATTTTTCCATAGGACAATTCCAAACCCGCAAGCTTCTGCATGTTTTCTAGTGGCAGGGAAGGAAATGGGTATTGAACCCAACAAAGCCATCGCAACTCATCAGGAAGAAAGGTAGGTTCACAAGAAGTGAAATTATGGTAAACATCAAGTAAACGAAGATTCTTCATGGCTTTAAAAACATCAGCACTAAAATCCAGCTTCTCTTCTTGATGTGGTTCGATTATTGCTTCAATCCTCTTTAGTTCCTGGAACCAAAACAAAATTGTAGTAATTCTTGAAACCTTTTTTTATTTGTTTATTATTATTATTATTATTATTTTTTTGCTTCTAGATAGTAGTAGCTTTTATAAAGGAATAGCTTTAATACCTCCTCTTTCTTGATAACATCAGTAATTTCTTGATGTTTCCATAGCCTACTGTTCGAGTAATCCTTACAAGCTATTTTTTGACCCAATTCTTGAATGAGGTCATGCATATCTATCTTTCCATATGTAACAGTAATTAGAGATTTTTCGATAAGAACCTCGATCCCTATCACTGGGTGAAAACCAAAGCTATCAAGTTTTCTAGTCACGTCTTTTATATCTTTTCCCTTGAAGAAACATGCAATGTCTAGAAATATCTTTTGCTCGAGAACATGTAGATTATCAAAACTAAACTTCAGTGTGTTGGTAACCTCAGTATATTTTGTTTTGTCAAGTCTAGCTAAAGCACTTTCCCAGTCACTTATTTTATTTCTTCCTCGAAAGAAAGAGCCTAAAACTTTCAAAGCAAGGGGAAGACAACCAGTAAAAAATATTGCACGATTTGATAAGTCCTTAAACTCATGTGGAGGATTATTCTTTCGAAAAGCATGTCTACTAAAGAGTTCAATAGCTTGATCCGTAAGTAAAAGAGCAGGTTTGTATATGTCATCGGCATATGATAACAAATGCTCATCTCTAGTGGTTACAATGATTCTACTTCCTCGACCAAACCATTTGCGTGCCCCAACTAGGTATTCTAATTGAATGGAAGCATCTACATCATCAAGGACGAGAAGAACCCTTTTATTCTTTCATCTGAGTTGCATCATATTGGCTCCATGCTCGAGATCCTGAATCATCAACGCTTGCTGCAGTACTAGAATATCTTTAAGAATCTTTTCTTGTATCAAACATATATCTTTGGTAGTAGAACTATTTTCTCTAACATTTATAACGAAGCTACTGCCCTCAAACTTATATGCAATTCTTCTAAACAAAGTTTGTGCGATAGTAGTCTTTCCGATCCCCCCCATTCCGATTATCCCTATCATACGTGCCTCTTGTGTTGCTTCTATGCTCAATAATGAATTTAATGCTTCCACGTGAGACTCTATACCTACTAGAGCATTATCCCTGTGACTAGGTTGTATATTGAGTAAGATCTCATTAACAATCTTGTTGATAAATATAGATTCACCCCTGTGTATAAAGAGCATTGCAGAAAATGTGTAAATCAACGTAAAAGAAATTTGAGTAAGTATAGAATTAGGAAATTATTAATGCATACTATTCATTTATATATTTGTTTTCAAATATTGAGTATCGATATCTTCTATTTCTTAACCCAATTATAAATACAAAATGTATCGATATTCTATTTCTTAAATACAAAATATATTGTGATTTATTCATCATCAGTCTCCTATGACTCACTTGAATTGCATAACCTTTTCTTCTTGCTTGCACTTTCCTCTTCAACATCTTAAAAGAATACCAATTCCTTGTTCCTTAACACGCTATGACAATCCTCAATATCCAAATATTTTACTTAAAGCAACCTTAAACTTGTTGATTCCAATTTATGCAAAAAACTTCGATGTTTCATCTTGAGGATGTCAGAAGAGTTCTGTGCAATTAGATTTGAGCTAAGTAGATCAACTTGTTTTGATAGGATATACCAATAGCTACTGGACTAGTTCAGTTGATGAATAGAAGAGCGCGCACTTCGGCATGTATTTTTTTAATTGGAGCATGAGCCTAATTTTTGTCACCGAATCATGTTTTGGAGATAAAGGTGAAGGGGGTATGCCCCCTTAAAGGTTGAAAAAGTTTTTTAGTGTTATAAATGTTTGCCAGGCAAATGCCCTTTTAAAAAAAAAAGAAGAAGAAGCAACAGGTAGCGGTGTTGTCCACTACGAAGCCAAGCATATTGTAGCGGCATGTCAAGCACCATGGCTTCCAAAGTTACTGCATGAACTGTTTCAAGAGTAGCAAAGAGGTCCATGACAGTTTATTATGACAACATATTGATGGATTTGAATATGAGATAAGTGAAAATACGATAGATTGGTTCTAAGTATTTTATTGAATAACTTGAACTTGCATACAATCATAGAGATATTCAATCTCTTAAATTGATAAAATAATAAAACGGCTATAACCCTAAGAACCGGGCTTAGCTTAACAACCTTGACCAAACGTTTTATTCTTAAAAAATAAACAACTAAGGCAAATAATCAGGAGCACATAATCAGGAGTCATCACGTGCAGAAGAGTTTGAATCAGTTTTCATCACCCTCCCTTGATTCAAGCTCCATAACACCTAGCCAATGTCTAAAATAGACAAACTTCTCTCGAGTTAAAGCCTTAGTAAGTACATCAACTAATTGTTCATTAGTGTTGCAATATTCCAGCTTGACCTGCTCTTGGTTAACCATTTCCCTAACAAAATGATGCTTGAGCTGGATATGTTTTGATTTACTATGCATAACCGGATTTTTGCTCAGGTTGATCGTGGACTTATCAAGATAGTGGCTGCTTCTTGTTTAATACCAAGATCAGTCATGATCTTCCTTATCCACAAGGCTTGACAAGTGGCAGAAGTAGCAGCTATGTATTCTGCCTCAGTACTTGAGAGAGCAACAGTTGATTGCTTCTTCGAGCTCCATGTAACAGCACCACTTCCAAGATTAAACACACTTGCTGATATACTTTTTCTATCATCACCACAGCTTGCCCAATCACTATCAGTGAATCCGGTTAAACAAACTTCACTTCCATTAGCATACCACAGCCCAAAACTTGAAGTTCCTGCAACATACTTAAGGATTCGTCTAGCTGCTCCATAATGTAACTTAGATGGAGTCTGCATAAACCTTGAAATCATACTAACCGCATAAGCTAGATCAGGTCTTGTGTGAGTCAGGTAGATCAGACCACCAACCAGACTTCTATAGGTCACTTCATTGCATTTGTCAGCTTGATCTTCAATAAGAAGTTTTTCACTAGTATTCATTGGAGTGACCTCATAGGCACAATCTTTAAGACCAAACTTCAGCACTAAACCCTTAGCATACTTTTCTTGACTTAGGAATAACCCATTTCTGGTTTGCTTTACTTCCAATCCAAGGAAGTGTTTCAAAAGGCCCAAATCTGTCATTTCAAACACTTGCTTCATACCATTCTTGAACGATTCAATAAGATCAGGAGAGGAGCTGGTACATATTATGTCATCAACGTAGAGACACACATACATATCTCCCATTTCTTCATCATTTTTCACATATAACGTTGGTTCATTCACACTTCTTTGATATCCATTGCTGAGAAAATAGCTATCAATCTTTGCATACCAGGCTCTAGGAGCCTGTTTTAACCCATACAAAGCCTTTTTTAGCTTGTATACATGATCTTTCTTGCCTTTTACTTCAAACCCAAGAGGCTGCTCCACATATATTTCTTCATTCAAATCGCCATTAAGGAAGGCAGATTTGACATCCAACTGATGCACATTCCAACCTCTTTAAGCAGCAACACACAACACAATTCTTATTGTTTCAAACCGTGCTACAGGAGCAAACGTCTCTTGGTAATCAATATCATGTTGTTGAGTGTACCCCTTAGCTACAAGTCTCGCTTTATACCTCACCACTTTACCATCAGGCCCTACTTTAGTATTAAATAACCACTTTAACCCAACCACTTTCCTGTTACTAGGAAGTTTCACCAGCTCCCACGTCTTGTCTTTCTCTATTGACTGCATTTCTTCACTCATTGCCACTTGCCATTCTTTCATGAGAATGGCTTCTTGATAAGTAGAGGGGTCGGTGGCATTTAGTGCAAATTGACATGCATAGAAATCTTCATCAACATTAATCTCCTTAGCTTTATCATACACCTCACCGAGATCTTTCAGACTATGTTGTCTATGCAGTCTAGGAGAATGAATATATGGACTGGTAGGGTTGCTTGAATAAGGTGAATTGGTTGAAATGGATGGATCATTTGGTTGGGAGGAGACCTGAGATGAATCTGATTGAGTGTTTGTTTGTGATTGGGTAGGTGATTGAAGGTTAGGAGATTGAGTTGAGTTGGAGGAAATTGATTGAGTAGAGTTTTGTTCATGAGTTGGTTCATTTGAGGTAGGCTCATGTGAGGTAGGTTGTTCATAAGTAATTGGGAAAGGGTCGGTGTAGTAGGTTTGTGAAGTATTGTTTGATGAGCTGCACCAGACCCACTTTTCTTGTTCCATAAAAATAACATCTCTTCGAGTAACAAACTTCTTAGTATCAGGATTATACAACCTGTAGCCCTTACTTTGTGTTGAGTACCCAATAAATATGCACTTTTCAGATTTGGCATCCAACTTCTTTCTAAAATGAGAAGGAATAAGACCATATGCCACACACCCAAACACTTTTAGGTGATTGACAGTAGGCTTTCGGTTGCTCCAGGCTTCAAGAGGAGTCTTATTCCTTACAGCTTTAGTAGTGGCCAAGTTAATCAGATGAACAGCAGTGGCGACTGCCTCGGCCCAGAATTGATTTGGCAGCCCCATTTGTTTCATCATACTTCTGGTCATCCCCATAATCGTCCTGTTCTTTCGTTCAACCACACCATTGTGTTCTGGTGTGTGAGGAACAATTAGTTCCCTTTTAATCCCATGTGATTCACAAAAAACATTGAATTCATTAGAGGTGCATTCCCCACCCCTATCAGATCGTAGTACCTTAATAACATGTTCACTTTCTTTCTCAACCATTGATTTAAAGATTTTGAATTTTGAGAAAGCTTCTGATTTTTCAGTTATAAAGTATACCCAACACATTCTTGTGAAATCGTCAATAAATAACAGGTAATACTTACTTCCCCCCAAGCTAGTAGCTTGCATAGCTCCACAAATATCTTCTGTATGAACTAGTTCCAAGGGCTTGGTAGCTCGCCAAGACTTGAAGTGGAATGATTCTTTGGCCTGCTTTCCTACCACACAACCTTTACATCTATCTGCTTGTTTTATGCTAGGCAGCCCTATCACCATCCCTTTATAATGTAAAGGCTTTAAACTTTGAAAGTGGTAATGTCCATACCTTTGGTGCCAAAGAACAGATACTTCATCAAGGGGCTTCTGAGCGGGTTTAGTGATGGTAGCTGCTTCTTGTACTGATTCAGCAGCATTTAACGGGAACATATTGTTGTTTTGAATAGGCACTTGCATGAGTATTTGACCAGAAGTCTTTTTTATTGAACACTTGCCATCATCAAATAGAAGGGAGTATCCCTTCCTCATTAACTGACCAACACTTAGAAGGTTGTACCCCATTAGAGGGGCATAATACACATCATCTAGAAATCGTGTATTCCCACCAGGTGTGACTATCTTCACAGTTCCTTTTCCTTCAACTGACAAAATCTTTTTGTCTCCGAGCCTAACACTCAGTGTAAACCCTTCGTCTAGAGAGATGAAGCTATCTTTAGACCCTGTCATGTGATTAGAGGCACCCGAGTCAAGAAACCACAAATAGGATGTGTTGTTATTATCTTCATTGTCTGCCATGAGCAGCATCCCATCATCAACACAAGCCATGAATAGACATTGATCATCTTCTTGGTTATCTTCAGAATCGGCTGCAACATTGGCATTAGAAGGTTCTTTGAGGTACCAGCAATCCTTGACATAGTGACCTAGTTTGTTACAATTTGTGCATTGGGGTATCTTTCCCTTGTCTTGACTTCTACCCCTACCTCGACCTCTAAATGAGAGTCTCCCTCTTCCTCTAAAGGAAGAGTTGTTCTTGAAGGATCTTCCACCATCTTGCATTACCTGCAAAGCTTGTTCATCATTGGGGCTTTTTTTCTCTAGTGGAGATCGGTTGTTAATTCTCTCCTCTTGGGATTGAAGGCATCCCATTAGCTTGACTGGAGTGAGTTGAGATAAGTCCTGACCAACCTCTATGGAGGGTACAACATAATCGAACTTAGGAGTTAGGGTTTTGGATAATAGGGATCAAATCAGATTGGCTCTGATACCAATCTGATGGATTTGAATATGAGATAAGTGAAAATACGATAGATTGGTTCTAAGTATTTTATTGAATAACTTGAACTTGCATACAATCATAGAGATATTCAATCTCTTAAATAGATAAAATAATAAAACGGCTATAACCCTAAGAACCGGGCTTAGCTTAACAACCTTGACCAAACGTTCTATTCTTAAAAAATAAACAACTAAGGCAAATAATCAGGAGCACATAATCAGGAGTCATCACGTGCAGAAGAGTTTGAATCAGTTTTCATCACACATCAGCCATATTTTTAACCAAAGCATACCATGGGAGAAGCAAACACATTGATATCAAGTTTCACTACATCAAAAACTTGGTAGAAAGCAAGCAAATTGAATTATTAATGTCTTGCATGTTAAACACAAGAACAAATATATAGTAGATATTCTCACAAGCACGTTGGCTTGGAACAGTTGACTAATATTTGCACAAGAATGAGAGTTGCAACACTTTGAAATTACGAGGGAGTGTTGAGAAGTATTTCAAACTATAATTATTATTGAAATAGGAACTGCTTGAATTAGTGAGGTTGTTGAGTCATAGACTTGGTAGAATTATTCTTTAGGAATTGGTTCCTTGTTTGCATTTCATAATTTGCTATTTAAACAAAGTTAAACTCTTAAGTGTTTGCAATAAATGTGTAATTGTATTGTCAATTGTAATTAGGGTTTGTACAAGAGATGTGGTTATATACTTAACCCATATTTATATAATACTGCCTCTAACATTTGCCTAATTACAGTGTGTCTAGTATTCCCCTGCATGCTTAGTCCAAGGAATGACTTGTAGCTTAGAGCATAAACCGTAAATCTATGTGTTGAAAGAGTTTTTTTAAAGATGTTTGCAATTTAATCTTCCGTGGACATGAACTGTACATGTAGCTTTCCTCTTAAAACTTGTTCTCTAATTAAGTGATACAGTCAACTCCAATATTCTTTGTTCTTGCAAGAAATACTGATTGAATTTGCAACAAGGTAGGTTGTACCAAGATTATCACACCGAAGGGTTGGAAAATCTTATATGTAAGCCACGAGTTCTTTCAATAATGTTTATAAAAGGTTTATTCAACCACTGTTTCGGCGAGAACTTTGTATTTTGCTTCTATATATGACCGAGAAATTGTTTTATGTTTTCGTGCAATCCAGGAGACGAGGTTGGAACCCATATATATAGAAAATCCCCCCCGGTGGATTAACGATCATCAGGGCAATCAATCTAAGAAGGCACAAAGAGATGAAGTCCCTTACCATTGTGCATCAATAAAGGCTAGAAGATGGGAGCTAGAGTTTTAACGAAAGAGGAGATTGTGATATGGTACCTTTTAAGTATTGGAGCCTTGGAGGATGTGTTTTGAAGCTGCCTAGTGATTCTCGGATGCAGCATGCATGTGTTGGCATTTAGTTTACAACAAATATGATGTCTTGTATGGACAAATATGCATATTAATGTAAGGCTCCAAAAAGTTGTAGATATTTCGATGGTTCTGGTAGAAGAGAACTATCTCCAGTTGAAAAAGATTAAGGTGGTGTTTGTTTTCTGAAAAAAGCTTCGCGGAAGCTCTTTTGTCTACACTGTGCAGACCACTCGCAGACATGAGCTTCCGCAGAGTGTTTGTTTTTTCGCAAACGTTTCATAAAGAACATCTGCGCATGCCCTTCTTGGTGCAGATGTGGTTCAGCCTCTTTTTACCTCTTTTAACCTATTTCTAACTTTATAAACCATCGTTCTTCTTCACAAACTCTCAACCTAGCCTCCATCCCTCGCTCCTCTGCTGGCCGTCGCCCCTCCACCAGCGTCGCCCTTCCATATAATCCACTGATAGAAATCCAACACTCAAGGCATAAACCTATTGTACCCGGCTTCGCTGCCGCTCATCTTTGTTGCTCTCTGCCACCGCCGCTACTTATCTTCTCTTTCGAACTTTGACATTGACTGTGAGTGGAAATAACAGCCTTCGAATGTTTTATTTGCTAAAATTTTCTCGTGATGAGATTGAAATTAGTAATTAGGTTTTCATGCATGTATTTGAAAGATGAAATCAATGTATGTAGCATTTGATTATTCACATTGAAAAGACCTAGGTTCGGTTTTTGCTTGAGGAGATTGAATTATTAACCCTAAACTAGAGAAGTGTAAGCCAAAAGGGCATGCCATATGAGGTGTATAAGATGGAATTGCTGAGCAGTTAATGCAAAGTATGGAATGAATAATTTAAAAAAAACTCTTATTGTGGTTTAATAAATATTACTTCAGTGTTGTATAACTACTATTTAAAATTGCACATTGAAAAACTCTTTTAAGTTTAAAAAAATCGGTTTATTTATTATTTTACCAATTTGCAAAAGTTGAAAAACAAACAACCTTCTTATTACAGACTGTAGACCTTTGATCCACCTTTTCTTCTACAGAGGTCAGCATATATGGTTTGCAAACTGCAGACATTTTACTTCTTAAAAAACAAATTACGCATATACCACCTAAGATGTTCTCATGAGGATGAAACTTGTTTACATTAAGTACAGCCAGTTAAACGAGTTCTGGTTCAATCTTCATCATCATTGTACTCAGTAATCCCACCAATAGCAAAGCTATGGTAGGGTCTGAGGAGGGTAAGATGTAGACAGCCTACCTCTACCCCGTAGGAATAGAAAGGCTACTTCCAGGGAGACTCCTGGCTCGATAGTAGTTTTGCATCAAGCCATGGACATAAGACACATAACACTCAACCATCGGCACACCAGCCGATTGGTGCATGTACCCTTGTCTTTCGGCTGTCAACACCACCACATGATGCCTGATTAACCTTCCGCCACTTTTAACGTTATTTTCACAACATTAGTAAAATAACATCAAAATTAGTGCAATTTCACTTTTGTCCACCCGAGGGTTCACACATATATACATTATATGCACGCACCACAAGCAAGGTGTAAAATAACCAAGAAATAAACAAGAAACGAATGTAGTTGACTGCTACTAGTATGGAGATTAGGACCCACTATTAGGACAGCTCATCTTAATGATCAAAACACTTGACTATATCAAACAAACATAAACACCCTTGAAAATAAACTAACACACATTTATTAAGAAAACTCACTATACACTAATCGAAACTCAACCGTCTTATACTTTTTTAAACCATTTGTAGTTTGTATGGATGGGGCGGGCTGGCTGATTATTTTATGATTTATATGAATGCAAACTAACTCATGAATTCATCAACGAACTGGGATAGACACTAACCCGCTGTCTGCCGAGATATGCCAGCCAGATAAATTAGTAGTTGAAGTTAAAGCTTCTCTCCATTTGTTCACTTTATCCTTCATTCCTTTAAACTTCTCATCATGTTGCTCAAACGCCTTTGCATATTCTCTTTTTTGTCCTCGTACATCAGATGGATCTACATGGTAGAACACTGGTAGGATCGTCTGCCCCACCTTATCTTGGCATTCCATGATCTTAGCCAACTCATCTAAACACCATGAAGAGTTGGCATAGTTTTTTGAGAGAATAACGACCACAGTCTTGGAATCCTCTATGGCTTGCAGAAGTTCTGGAGATATCGGCTTCCCCAAAGGAAGCATCTTGTCATCTTTGAATACATGTATTCCTTTCTGAACAAGAGCATTATAAAGATGATCAACAAAATTGTGCCGAGTGTCTTCACCTCTGAAGCTTAAGAACACATCATGTCTCCATGATCGTGTAGGTACAGAGGAAGATGAAGATGGAGAAGACATTGATTTAGATGCCATTAAAGGTCTCAAGATAATTGCATAGACAAATCGCAAAAAGTCAACACCCAAATGGAAGTGATGGCTTTGCATCTCCAGCATGGGTACATTTTGTATTACTTGATGTGGTCCTCTGTTAATTATTTTATTATTGGTATTATTGGTGTAGTGTCAAATTGGATGATGAGTTTAATAGTACTAGGAAAGGTGTGTTTAGAATAGGTCAAATGCTAATATGTAAATGATATAGTTTTATTAACCCGAAACATCATATACATAATAAATTAATTAGTATAACTAGTGGGAGAGCCCGTGCTTTGCGACGGAGACACAATGGAAATTAGTATGAACGGTTGACATCCTGTCTCAGAAAGACTGACTTGGTATGTTCGTTAAAAAAAAATTAACATAGACTTTTCCTATTCTAAAACTCTTTATTTATTCATTTAAGATATATATATATATATATATTCCTAACAGCTCCTTAAACTTGGAATTATCATAAATCCATGATCGCAAAATCTACAAACTTTAACTATCACATCTGACATATTCAGCTTCATAAATACTAGTTGATCCCGGTAGAAAAAAATTCTACACCTATATGGTTGTAAAGTGTAGTATGTTGTCCACCTTTTATTAAATTAGTCATAAATAATAGTAATGATACTCTCGTTGTTCATGGAAAACCGATTAATACAATATCGTATAATAAACAAACAATGAATGAAATACCCATGAACTTGGGAAATACACTTTTGTATGAACGTGATGATAGAATTTCAAAATAAGTCTTCATCTTTGTTCTTTATTGCAAAATGAGTAGATCATCGTTGATGGTTGTGATTGTGGATTCGGTGTTCAACATGGTTCACTTAAAACAAATTTCAACTCTCCCCATTGAGAATTTGTGTCTCCTAGAGTACAACAGTCGAAACATAATGCACTGTTGTAGCTGGCTCATTCGTCCGAGGTATCAACGGGTAAATGTTGTTCTTCGTTATTAGGAAAGAAAGAAAAAGTAGAAGAGGGTGGTGGAACCATTTAGAGAATTCCCCGTGATTATATTAGGGAGTTTATTCATTTTAATCAAAACGATGTAGTTTTAACGGATTTCGTAACTAAATTAGATACATAACAACCTCCTATTCACTTTCCCCTTTCTATTAACATCGATCTTTTACTGACAGTTCATCTCAATGATCAAAACCAAACTTCAGTGTGTCGGATATCTCACTGTTTATTTTTTCTAGTCTAGCTAAAGCACTTTCCCACACACTTATTTTCTTTCTTCCATGAAAGAAAGAACCTAAAACTTTCAGGTCTAGAGGAACACCACCAGTCAAGCATATCGCACGATTTGAAAGGTCCTTGAACTCATCTGGAGGGCTATTCTTTCGAAAAGCATGCCTAGTGAAGAGCTCAACAGCTTCATCCATAAGTAAAACAAGAGGCTTGTATTTGTATTCAACATCTGATAGCAAGTGCTCATCTCTAGTGGTTATAATGATTCTACTTCCAGGACCAAACCACTTATGTTCTGCAGCTAAGTACTCTAACTGGCTGAAATCATCCACGTCATCTAGGACAAGAAGAACCCTTTTTTATTCCTGAATCTATGTTCTATCATCTCGGCTCCGTGATCAGGGCCCTGAATCATAAACCCTTGCTGAACTACTAGAATATCTTTAAGAATCTTTTCTTGTAACAGGCATATATCTTTGAAGGTAGAGCTATTTTCTCTAACATTGTTAATGAAGCTACTGCCTTCAAACTTATATGCTATTCTTCGAAACAAAGTTTGAGCAATAGTTGTCTTTCCTATTCCTCTCTTTCCATGTATCCCTATCATGCGTACCTCCTGCGTTGCTTCTATGCTCATTAAAGAATTTAATGCATCCACACGAGAATCTATACCAATTAGATTAGTATCCCAAGCATCAGGTTGTATGTTGTGCAGGATCTCATTAACAATCTTGTCGATATGAGCAGATTCACCACTATATATATATATATAAAAACCATTGTTAGCAAGTTAATTACAAAAGAGACTATAAATCTGCAAGAACCCACTAATGTAGCTAATTACCCACAAATGAGGATATTTATAATCCATTGTTTAGAATAAACTAAACTACTTGATGATTCAAACAAAGCATAAACGCCGTAGAAAATAAACGTACACACATTTATTTAGAATTTACTAAGTATACTCTTATGTCTTAACTATTAATCTCATATCTAACTTCTAAGACACTCCAACCTCTTATATATACACTTTGTAATAACTTTTTAGTGTCTGTTGGGGGGGTTTTGCTTATTATAAAATTTATACAAATGCAAATTTGATGGCTATCAGGAACACAAACACAATCACAAGAATAATGTATCGAATGTAAAAGAACAAAAGGGTGGGTTAACCGTGGTGTTGATTAATCTTGGTACCGTGCATTATCTTGTCATATTTACATAAATTATAGCAGGTAATTGCCTGATAAACTGTTGTGACGGTTTGCTACCAAATTACAACCGTTTGTAATGGTATTGCATAATGTTTATAATCATAAGTTGAGTTACAATAATAATATAATCAACCTAATAATGTTTATAAGTTCTAATAAAACTTACTCATGAATTCATCAACAAAAGTATATTTTAAATACTAACCCGCTTTCTGCGGAGATATGCCAGCCAGATAAATTAGCAGTTGTAGTTAAAGATTTCCTCCAGTTGTTCATTTTATCCTTCACTCCCTTGAGATTCTCTTCATGTTGCTCGAAGGCTGTTGCGAAGTCTCTTTTCTGTCTTCGTACATCAGATGGATCTACATGGTAGAACATTGGTAACACCTTCTGCCCCATCTGATCCTGGCACTCCATTATTTTGGTCAACTCTTCCAAACACCTAGAAGAGCTGGCATAGTTTTTTGAGAGTATAACTACTGCAAACCTCGATTCTTCAATGGCTCGCAGAAGCTCTGGAGAGATCGATTTCCCAGAAGGGAGCATATTGTTGTCTTTGAATGCATGTATTCCTTTCTGAACAAGAGCTGTGTAAAGATGATCAACAAAAGTGTGTCCCGTGTCTTCACCTCTAAAGCTTATGAACACTTCATACATCCATGATCGTGTTGGTGCGAGTGAAGATGTCGACGGAGAAGACATGGATTTGAAGGTCTCAAGATAATTGAACAGGTAAAACTCAAAAGGTCATAAGTACTCATAAGGAAGTGATGGCCTTGCATCTCCAACAAGGCTATATTTTTATATTACAAGTTGATGTTTTATTCTGTTAATTATGTTATTGGTGTACTGTTCAATTGAGTGATGAGTTTTTTAGCATAAAAAAATCAAAGTATAAAATGTAACTAGATACAATTAGTGTACGATTTGTGGGTTAACAGTTTGAGTTGATTATTGATGACCCCGAATGATGTACATCAACCCTAACATGATGTGCAAGTACCTAAACCGGTCAAACAAGTTAGCATGTCAAAATGGGTTGACAAGTTGAATTTAATAAACCACGTATATTTATTCATGTCAAAGACATTAATTTTAACCAAAAATACTTAAAACCATGTAACAAAAATGATTTATGTAATCCGGTTATCTAAATGGGCTAAGAGTATAGGTGGTAATATGAGTGGGTTGGGTTGGATTTGGGTGATGGGTCAGGATGGGTTTTTAAAAAAGAGGGTTAGGATGGGTATGGGTCAAGATGGATAAAGTTAATTCATCTTGACCCAAGTAAATGTTAAAATGTAAAGAGCTTCAAAAACCTCTCAAAAAAATATTCAAAAAATTTAATAAAAAATTAATAACTCAAAATATAAATAAAAAACGCAAAAACTAAAATAACTAAAATGTCTCCCCCGTTATCCTCGTTCATAAAAAAAATAAAAAATAAATAAGTAAAAAACTCGGTTTCGACTCAGTTCTGGGTCGGTTTTTCGGTTCATTTTTGCTTTTTTTTTCGTGTTCAATGTTTTTGGTTTTTGTTCGGTTTTGATTTCTCAGTTTTATTCAGTTTAGGATATGTATGGGTCAAGATGAATAAAGTTAACCCATCTTAAACTAAGTAAAGGTTAAAATACAAATGGTTTCAAACCCCTCAAAAAAATATTCAGAAAAATTAATAAAAAAATAATAACTCAAAATATAAATCGAAAACGCAAAAAGTAAAATAACTAAAGTGTTTCCTCCGTCATCCTCGTTCGTAAATAAATAAATAAATAACTCGGTTTTGTCTTGATTCAAGTTTGGTTTTTTCAGTTTTTTTTTCACTACGGTTTTGCTTTTTATGATTTTGGTCAGTTTCGGTATATGTTCGGTTTCGATGATTTCAGTTTCGATTTCTCGGTTTCTATTCGGTTCCGTGGATTTTGTTTGAAATAAAATTGGATAAAGCTTGTTTTTAGTCCATTCTAACCCCTAAACAAACCAATTCTAACCTATAATCAAAAGTCACTAGCATTTTCCTAATCCATCTTGACCTTCTTGCAAAATTCTTTTGATCCATCATGACCCATCTCAATTAAAAGTTATCCAAATTGACCCAAAACAACCCATTTGGGTTTGTTTTGCCACCCTTAGCTAAGAGCATTCTCAGCCCGTTTCCTAAAAATATGTGAGGATGATTTGTAAATTATATGTTATGGTTATGAGTGGTTGTGAGTAGAGGAGGGAGAAAATGTTATAAGAGAAAGTTAAATTTGAGGTTTCACTGTTTATATCGTATAATTTTTTAATATTTTCTAAAAGTGGTTGTGAGTGAAAGAAAGAGAAAAGATAATGATAAAGGTATACAAAATATTATTTAATTAAACAAGAGAGAAAAAAAACAGTAATTTTTAGTGTAATTATATGATATATATGGATATAGGATAGGGAATGGGCTGGGAATGCTCAAAAGGAGTTGGTAACTCAAAACAATTTGGTTGTCTTAGTTTATATTTAATCTAAACTTAATTATTCTTTGTATTTTCATAATTATTGTAGTGAGGATCAAATACAAAGTCATTTTCCTTTTGTCTAAATAGCCTAGAAAGGATTCTCATTTTATCGGTAATCGACTTAAAACAAACTCCAATTGAACTTATTTTAGGGATGCTGTAACCGACTTGGGCTCCTTAAAGGGGTGGAGATGTATGTCCAACGACGTCGGGCCGGTGTGCTAGCGAAGGTGTTGGCTCCCTAAGGGGGTGGATATGTAAGTCCTACATCGGTGACTAACATCGGTGTAGATGGAGAACGTAGTGTTAGAATATTCGGCCTAATTTGGAAGCGCTCTAATCATGGAGAAACAGCAGCAGTCAAAGCTTGACCACTATAATCTTGCCAATAGACAGGCTGCCATAATCTCCTCGTTATCAATCAGTTTAATATATTTCCTTGTATAGAGTCCTAGGTTCTCTATATATGGGTTGTTATTGTCTCCTTGTAAAAAGAAGAAAAAAAGAAACTCAATAAATAAAATCTCTGATTACCAGTTAACATGGTATCAAAGCGCGTTTGATCCTGGAAATTCCGATCCGTCTTCAACAAGATGACGGATGCTGATACCCAAAATAATCAAGTTCTCGATGAATTGACGATGAAAATTGCTGCACTTCTAAGGAACAGTCTCGGAACACAGCCAACAACAGCCAACTCCGAGAACCTTTCTTTAGGAACTAAACTGGGTGGAGATAACTATTCCATATGGGCAACACTGATGAAAAAAGCAATTGGAGGTAGGGGAGAAGTTCTCACATTACAGGGGATCCACCACATCCTTTAAAAACCGATACAGAGTATTCACATTGGGAACAAGATGACCAGTGTGTTTTCACCTGGATTATCCAAAATCTTGAATCCAACTTGGTGAATAACGCCTCACAATATCCTACTGCAAAAACCCTATGGGATAATTTAGCCACCACATACGGATCCGGAACCGATTCACTGCAGGTGTTCGACCTCTATAAACGGGCGAACTCCCTCAAACAAGGGTCCAATACTCTGGAAGATTTGTGGAGTAAACTACAAGGCATTTGGATGTCTATCGATAGAAGAGAACCGAATCCAATAAAGGACTCGGAAGACATTTAGATTTATAATAAGAAGACCCAAGAACAAAGACTTTACCAGTTACTCACGGCGGTCGATGGCAAAATGGAACCAATCAAAAGAGATATTCTAAAGAAAGAACCTCTCCCATCCGTTGAATCTGCATATGCCACCATCAGAAGAGAGGTTTCCAGAATGACCATCCTAAAATCCGGACCCTCCGATAACGATTCAACCGAAATTGGGTTGGGTTTGGCAGCCAAGGACTCACAACAAAGAACAAGGTTTCGACCTAAAGAAAAAGAAGATAAATCTAAACTGTTTTGCACTCATTGCCAGATGAAAAGACATACTAAGGAACAATGTTTCAGGCTAGTTGGGTATCCAGAATGGTGGGAAGGCGGTCAGAAGCTGAAGAACAGCCAACGCTCAAGTGCTGATGGAAAAGGTGCTTCGGTAACAGGGGGAGGAGAGTCCACCGGAAAAGAACCACAGGGAAGCGGCGGCGGTTTTGGAGGAATGGCTGCAACAGGTGATGATGGTCCAATAGGTACAGGGCTCTCTTCTAAAGTTCTTTTTGATCGGCCCATGTCCCATTCTAGAAAGCCAAATAACTGGATCTGGGACTGTGGGGCTACGGATACTATGTCATACGATTGCAAAGATTTTTGTAACTGGGTGCCACCGTCAAAATACCACATTGAAACCGCTAGTGGAGAAAAAATTCAAGTCAAAGGGGGAGGATCTATCACTTTCTCAGAGAAAATGAAAATTAATAATTGCTTATATATTCCTTCTCTTTCCTCAAAATTATTATCTATTAGCCAAGTCACAAAACAACTCAATTGTGTGGTACTTATGTATCCAACTTTCTGTGTTCTACAGGACATTCGTACGAAGGAGATCGTTGGGCGTGGTACTGAACGGGGAGGTCTCTACTACGTTGATGAGGTGGTTCACAAGGGACATGCCATGCTTGCTCACGGGACAACCGAAAGACAACTATGGTTATGGCATCGACGTCTGGGTCATCCCTTGTTTGGTTATCTTAAATTTTTGTTTCCTAGTCTTTTTCTAAATAACTCCGTTCAGGAGGTTTGTGAAACTTGCATTATGGCAAAAATTCATAGGGCCTCGTTCAAAAAAAATGATACTAGAGTTGATCCTGTTTTTTCATTAATTCATTCCGATGTCTGGGGTCCGATTCCAAATAGTACCAATAGTCGGATAAGATACTTTGTTATTTTTGTGGATGATTTTTCACGAATGAATTGGGTCTACTTCATGAAACATAAATCCGAAGTTTCTGAAATTTTTGTTAAGTTTTACAAAATGGTTCAAACTCAGTTTGGAAAAAAAATTCAGATCCTTCGCTCCGATAATGGAACAGAGTTTGTGAATAAAACAATGAAATTTTTCTTTCAAGAACATGGCCTTATCCATCAAACCACGTGTCCTAACACTCCTCAACAAAACGGAACGTCGGAATGAAAAAATCGGACACTTCTTGAAAAAACTCGTGCCATTATGATTGAGTCTCATGTTCCGTTGTCTTACTGGCCTGAGGCCCTGGTCACATCGGCTTACCTTGTTAACCGCCTCCCAACTCAAATCCTACGACATAAAACACCTCTAGATATTCTAGCTACCCAAGTTAAAGTCCCATCCATTATGACCTTACCTCCTAAGGTTTTTGGTTGTACCGTGTTCATTCACACACCTAAAATAGATCGAAATAAATTTAGTGTGTGTGCCAAAAAATGTGTCTTTATTGGGTACGGGGTCCATCAAAAGGGCTATCGTTGCTACAACCCTGTTACTCGTCGAGTTCATGTCACCATGGACCTTGACTTCGTGGAGTCGGCTTATTTTTTCAACAACCAATCCAGTACTCAAAGGGAGAAACCGGGTGAGTCACTTGATTGGTTCGATTGGCTGCTATATCATAGTTTGTCTACGGATGTCACAACAGAGCCGGTAGATGGCGCTGCCGAACCTGCTTCATCCAACATGGGAGAGGATGAACCAGATAACCCAACAGCCAATGAGTCTCCTGAAGACGATGTCCATCCGGTCGAAGTTACCGAAACCATACCAATTGATGAAGAGACAAACAATGAGGTAAATGATCTAGAACATCATGATAATTTACAAAATGATACTTCTGATCATAATAATCCAGAAAATCATCTTGAGGAGCAGCAAAGTGTTCTTCCCCTGAGAAGAAATAGGGGAATCCCTCCAAACCGGTATTCACCAGAACGAATCTCTCGCACCTCAAAATACCCGGTTGCAACTAACAGGGTGAACGTTGCCAATATAGCAAAAGCTTTTTCGGCCACGATACTTTCAGAAAAAATTCCTAACACGGGTCAAAAAGCCAAAGAGATAACCGAATGGAAAGAAGCAATGAACAAAGAAATGGAGGCTTTGAAAAAAAATGGCATGTGGGAAAAATGTCCTTTACCACAAGGGAAGAAACCGGTCGGATGCAAGTGGGTATTTAACATCAAGTATAATTCTGATGGCACCATAGAACGATACAAGGCAAGATTGGTTGCCAAAGGGTATACACAGACATACGGTACTGATTACTCTAAAACTTTTTCCCCAGTTGCTAAAATTGACACTATCAGAGTTCTTTTCTCTGTAGCAGCAAACAGAGACTGGCCACTTCATTAATTTGATGTAAAAAATGCTTTTCTGCATGGAGACTTAAAAGAAGAGGTGTATATGGAAGGCCCCCCAGGGTTCTCAGATGACTTTCAGGAAAACGAGGTGTGTAGACTAAAAAGGGCTTTGTATGGGCTCAAACAATCTCCGCGCGCATGGTTTGGGAAGTTTACTATGGCCATGAAAAAATATGGGTACAAACAAAGTAATGCCGACAACACCTTGTTTTACAAAAAAAGAGGAAAGTTGATTACATGTCTCATAATATATGTAGATGATATGATCATAACAGGGAGTGACCAAAAGGAAATCAACTCCCTTTAGAGAAATCTCTTCACCGAATTTGAAATGAAAGACCTTGGGGGATTAAAATATTTCCTAGGGATTGAAGTTCTTAGGTCAAAGGAAGGGATCTTTATCTCTCAAAGAAAATATATATTAGATTTGCTTGCCGAAGTGGGCATGGTTGACTGCAAGCCCAGTGATACTCCCATGATGGTAAACCATAAACTCAAAATAATAGAAGGAGGCAAACTAGCGAATAAAGAAAGATACCAAAGGCTAGTAAGGAAGCTGATTTACCTGGCTCACACTCGACCCGACATCGCGTATGCTGTGGGAGTTGTTAGTCAATTTATGCACAACCCTCAAGAAGATCACATGGAAGCGGTTATGAGGATCATTAGATACCTAAAGGGCACTTTTGGGAGAGGTATTGTGTTTAAGAGAAATAATCACCTTGACGCCGAAGTATTCACAGATGCTGATTGGGGAGGGAATCCTAATGATAACTTTACTCTCCTCGGAGGTAATTTGGTAACATGGAGGAGCAAGAAGCAGAAAGTTGTTTCCCTATCAAGTGCAGAATCAGAATTCAGGGGCATAGCTAAAGGGATTACTGAAATTCTTTGGTTGAGGAAAATAATGAAAGAAATCGGAGCCCCCTTCGAGCGTCCGGTTCAGTTAAATGTGATAATAAGGATGCTATCAAAATCTCAGAGAACCCAGTGGAACATGATAGAACCAAACACATTGAAATAGATCGTAACTTCATAAAGGAAAAGATTGAGGATGGTACCATTAAAATTCCATTTGTGAAGTTTGAAGATCAGCTTGCAGACATTCTCACAAAGGCAGTTGGAACAAAAGCATTTGAAACAATTTTATCCAAGTTGGGTATTGGAGATCCCACTACACAACTTGAAGGGGAGTGTTAAAATATTCGGCCTAATTTGGAAGCGCTCTAATCATGGAGAAACAGCAGCAGTCAAAGCTTGACCACTATAATCTTGGCAATAGACAAGCTGCCATAAACTCCTCGTTATCAATCAGTTTAATATATTTCCTTGTATAGAGTCCTAGGTTCTCTATATATGGGTTGTTATTGTCTCCTTGTAAAAAGAAGAAAAAAAGAAACTCAATAAATAAAATCTCTGATTACCAGTTAACACGTAGCCTTCATTATAAGGGGGTGGAAACATTCTCTACCAAGACGCATTTTGTCAGGACTAATAATTCATTGGATGAAAACAAAACCGTGAGTACTGGATGGGCCATCCATCATGGAAAAACGGTCAATACCTTGGCAACTGGGCATGGTTTACTTGGGTTGTTAAAACTTTTGTATACAAAAATTAATGCAACATTGATGGGAGAATTTGTCCATTTCAAAAGTGAAGGCTTACCATAAAGTGTGATTCAAAGCTGGCCGTTGGATAAGAATCCAAGATTGATTCTCAGCCCTTCGATAAGCCTATAGTGAAGTTTAAATCTGACCGTCTGATAAGAACCAACTTTTAATCTGAACCCTAAGATAAGAAACAGTTATGGCTTTTTTTTCTTCAATCGTCTGCTTCAATGAAATCGACAGTTCCAGAGCGGTTACATTCCGTTTCTCACGCTGCTTCTTCTTCCCTATAACTCCCTCCCACTCACAACATCTTAATTATTTATTTCTTTGATTAGAAGGTGTTGCCGATGGATCAGCTTAGCTGCATTTTTGAAAGGGCGAACCATGATTTTTCATGGGTATAGTATATTATTGTATATGTTTGATCATTGCTATGCAAATACGTATAGCTAATTGTGCCTTATTGTTTGATCATTGCTATGCAAATACGTATAGCTAGTGTGTCGGTTACACGTTAAGGAATGCTGCAATTTCTTCTATTTTGACGATAACTTTTCATGTTCGTTTGTTTAAAATCTAAACGAACAGTTCACAAACATGAACAAACATAAATTAACATAACCGAACCATGATAAACGAACATAAATGACCACATATGAACAAATGTAAATGACTAAATAGACGCACATAAATGAACACGAACGAACAAATATAAAACCATTAAGTATATGACTCATCCATATAGTATTTCATTATTATCTTTTACTATGTAAACGAAAATAAATAAACATAAACGAAATAAATACATAGACATAAACGAATATTTACGAACATAAACGAACGAATGAAACATGTGTTCATGTCCGTTCGTTTAATTAAACGAACACATTTTTTTCTTCATGTTCCTTCGTTTATTAAATAAATGAACTTTCGGTTTGTTTACAGGCCTATATATAACAATATTAACGTATGCAGTTTTCACTACTTTACATTGAACCATAACTCATTTTACATATAAGGGAATAATATATTTTTGTGTAGGATCCAAAATTGCTTAATATGCTATTTGCACAATGTTCTAAACTTATGCTTCAAGAGCTTTCCTTTATCTTTGATGGGTCTGCAAGAACAGCAGTTGAAGCACATGATGACTTAAAAGCTACTTTAGCTCCAGAGGTAAGTTTGGTTTTATGACAACATTTATATCTTAGTTCAATTATATAATTTTAAACTAGTCATTGCAACCAGCAATTTTTTTTTTGTTCGCTATTTCACAAATAAATTATTTATTAATTTCAACTAATATGTTTCAATTTTCATCACGTTTTTTAATAAATAAATATGTTTAGTAACAAATTAAGTTTCTTTCGTTTTCTGTTTCGATCACTAAAATCAAATTAGTATTGTTTGTTTATTTGGGGCCTGTACGAACACAAACATAAGTCTGGCAAAATGGGCGGGTCGGGTCGGGTCGGGTGACGCGTCAAAACAGGTTCATCTCATACTTGGTTTGGTCAAATGGGTTCGTGTGAAAATGAGTTCATGTTAAAACGGGCCACTTTTTAAAAAAATTAATTTAGTTCACGTCAATACGTTCCATTAAAAAAAATTAGGTTCAAGTTAAAGCAGGAAGGTTGGATTGGATGTCGGGCCAATACGAGTTCGAGTGAAATGAGTTCGTATGAAAACGGGCCACTTTAAAAAGATTAAATCGGTTCGGGTCAAGACGGGCCACCTAAATAAACCAACTTGGTTCGGGCCAAAATTGGCTACCTAAATAATCAATTTGGTTTGGGTCAAATTGAGCCGCTTAAAAAGTCATTTGGTTTGGATCAAAACGGGCCACTTAAAAAAACAATTTGGTTTGGATCAAAGCAAGCCGCTTTGATTTGAAATCGTTACAGGGATTTGAAAAAAAAAACAATAATGGTAACTTTGTAACATGATGATGAAGTACATAATTTGCAGAAATGACATAATTTGCAGGTTTATTGTGGCAAATAAATAATGGTAACTTTGTAGCACGATGATAAATATCATCAGATGGCTAAGCAGTGTGCACTTATCTATACTACTGTATATGAAGAATGCGTGTCTCCAATTTATCAATGCCATGCACAACTCTGGTCAACAATCTTTTTTGATCCACTAATTTAGACACCCAGTTTTCATGTTTTCTAAAGCAAGGTATTCATATATGGTTTTCCAACTTATTTGCTGATTATTGTGACTTGAAATCAGTTTTTAATGTTGCGATGAATATTTTTATAGGTAAATACTATAATGACTAATTAGTCTTCTTTCTGTCGCAGCTGCAAATGGAATACCTTCTATCCCGTTAATGCAAGTGAGGTATTGTGTGATAGATATTTGCATTAGTATTCTTTATTCTTATCAAAAATTTTATGCGATGGTTTTGTCATCTAGATAGCTTATTCTTATTTTATGCAATGGTTTTGTCATATGGATCGCTTCTTAATTTCTTCCTGAGGCACTCAAGTTGCAGCCTTTATATCGTATGTTTTTTTTATTTTCAATAAAGAGCTTTTGAATGCACAATTATGCTTTCACCTCGCAAGAAAAGACAACAGAAAGAGGGGTAATATGGTAATTTTAGAAGCTTTCATGCCATCACGTTACCATTTTTAGTTAACGGGTAAAGATGAGCTAACTTAATAAACGGGTCAAGCTCATCATTTGTAGTAAACGTGCCACACTCATCATTTTTAGTAAATGAGTCAAAAATATCATTTTCTGTAATTGGTTCAAAATTATAATGAGTAAATGGGCCAAAAAAATCATTAATTTTAACTATTTTTGTCAAAATTTGTTTTAGGAGATGGGTCGACTTTTTCTTTGAATTTTGACTTTTGGTTAGTCAGGTGGCTTAAATTACAATGGTTTTTAACTTGATCTTTTTGTAAAACGTATAACTATTTTGTTGTAACACATAAATATATAAACATGATATATGAAGTAATAACTTCTATTTAATTGCTATTCTTGTGAGCCCGTACCCCCCAGGGTTTAGGGTTTATATTGGACCATATATGTTATTAATTTAATGTAGTTGTCACATTCTTGTGTTGATATTCCCGTCCACCGTACAGGTAAACCACTAGTTATTTATAAGTAGTTAGTTAGCACACATTTCAAATTAAATTAAACTAGTATCTCGACCCCTCGCGTTGCGGGGGGTTGTGAAACCATAACCGAAGCTCAGATCTTGGTGAAACTGCGCAACCGCAGAGGTTGTTAAACGACAGCCGAAACTCGGATCTTGGTGAACCTGTGTTTTGCGCTTGGTTTGTGTCTATACAATTGAATATATTCTTTATGTAGTGCATTGCTCTTTATCAGATTCATTTTACATTCTTGTTGCCAACACGATTCTAAAACATTTGCAAGCACCCCAATCCTATCAAGGACTCCATATTAGAAATAACCATTGATGAAATGAGAGAACACAAAGTTGTTTAGCAATTGTAAGTTTTTGTGCAATACAATAGCAAAGTTGCTTGCTAAACTAATATTTACAATACACAAAATATTACTACATCCTAGTACTTGCTGTTGCATTGGGTAATATGTTAAAGCATGTTGCACGAAACCTCAAGTATTGCATTCATATCTTCTTCCTTAGCATTCATTAACATTTCTACAACCCAATTAAAAAGTAATCAAATTGCTACTAAATATTAAGATTGAAATCAAATATCAAAATTTGTCCCCGTTTCATTTGATTTCTTTTCTACTAAATTAAACAAAGTTTTCCTCGCGAATCTTGTCTACTACGGAATCGTTTCGGACCATTTGTCGGAATCTCTCAAATTAAAGAAGAGGGACAAAATAGGCTGCACATTGCTGGTCCGCCGCCGCCATAGCCACCAATAAATGGCCGCCGGCAACAGCAGGGCAACACCCTAGAAATCACAGGCTTACAACTCCCGGTCTCTCTTTCTGTGACCATGGCCGCTGCCATAGACAACTGCAAATGGCCGGTGGTGACTCTAATGGTCGCTGCCATTGAGAGAGAGAGAGAGAGAGAGAGAGAGAGAGAGAGAGATGAAGTTGGCTGTGGCAAGGAAAAGAAAGATTAAAAAAAAAGTATTAGCGTTGTATGTATGTATGTATGTATATGTGGGAATGGATGAATGTACCATGTAGCAGGTACCAAATCACGTAAAACCCAAATCTCTTATTACAATCATCTATGCACGATGTACTGATAGGTAAAGCCATTTTTAGAAGAAACAGTAATTATGAGTGTACAACAAAACTTGTAATTTAATATATATATAATAATAAGTTTTGCGTTGCATTGAATAGAATAAAAAAGGGTGGCGGAAGTGAAATAGAAATATGAGGCGGATTGAATGAGCATGTTGAGGTCCGGGCTTCACTCCTAGTTAACTTCCAACAATAACAATAACAATAACAAGCAGCCTAGCTAGAAGTAGAGGATAATACCAGCTTGTGTTGTTTGTTTATCGATTGAGCTTGAAACTAACATGGGAAGGTCCAGTTGCTTCAAAATCATTACTGCATGCGCCCGCAACACTCATACAGACGCTTCTTCTTCTTCTTCTTCTTCTCAGGTATTATTATTATTATTATTATAAAAATAAAAAAACAAAGGGTCGGATAACAGAGGATGGAGTTTCCGCAAGAAATCAGCAGGACAAAAAGTGCTAAGCAACACTGTTATAACTGAAATATCATCTCCTGTGCTTAAGAGTTCAGAACCTGTTATCAACAACTCTGAAGCACCTATCGCTTCTTCTGTTTCTGAGGCAAACGAATGCACAGAAGAATCGCCTCGAGTGTCCACTTCAACTACCAAGAGCAGTAATGAAGATGATGTTAAATTCGATTCCAGTTATGATGAATCATCTGTCGTTGTCATCCAGGCTGCTGTTAGGAGATTTTTGGTATGTATTTACTTGTAGATGTAGCAGTTTTGACTTGTTTACTTGAATGGGTCTATTTGGGTTGTGTTTTATTCCAACGGGTCAAATGGGTTGAACTGGTCAACGCGTCTATTTGAAATGCATACATCCCACTGAATTGTTATATTTGAATAGTTAGATTATTATTGTGATACTATTGTTTTTGTATTCAAGGCCAGCGCATAAACAACCTATGTAAGTATAAAACTGACCAAAAAATGACAATAAGCTCTAAATGATGGTTTTTGTTATCATGCTCTATTAATGTTTAGGCCCAAAGAGAACTAGTGAGGCATAAGAAAGTCGTGAAATTGCAAGCTGCTGTACGGGGGCATTTGGTTCGTTGTCGTGCAGCTGGAAGTTTGCGGTGCATTCAAGCCATTCTTAAGATGCAAGCTTGTGTTCGGGCGCGTCATGACAAATCTGTTGAAAAAACTTCAATCTCAAAAGAGGTAAATGTTTAAAGGTTAACCTTCAATTGCTTATCTAATTGTCAATAAAGATAGTTCCAATCTCTCTTAATGATCGGGTCAACCTTCCTTTATCTCTATATTTGTATTTTTCTTTGTATTGTTGGTCTTTGTTGGAATGTGCATTATTATTGTATGCCCTTTCTGTTATCTTCCAGGGAGTAACCAAGCCACGCCCGGCATATATCTCCATTGAAAAGCTACTCAGTAACCGATTTGCTAAGCAGGTATGGAGCTTTATATTTTCTGCTTTGTTTTCTGAAACTGTTTACCCTTTAATAGTACTAACAGTTTAACTTTTATTAAAGTTACTGGAATCTACACCACGGACCAAACAAATCAACATAAACTGTAATCCAACAAATGATGATACAACTTACAAATGGTTGGAAAGATGGACCTCCGTGTCATCTCCCCAAGTTATGGAGTCACATACATTAAAACCCCAACCGAAGAAACCCATTGATACCAAAAACCAGAGTGAAAACATGATTTCTGGACAAAAGCCTGCTTCTCTTTCTAATGAAAGTAACCATTCGAATACCGGACCTAAAGTGGGTCCCACTTCATCTCCCCGGAAGCACTCATTGGAGGATGATCAACCCAAACGCCCTGCAAAACGAGCTGCCACTGAACCAGCTGATTCTGAGGGGAGGAAGTCTGCATTTGGGTCAAGAAAGGTGAGTAATCCAGCGTTCATTGCGGCTCAGTCAAGATTCAAAGAATTGACTGTTAAGAACAAGTCATTGACTTCAGTCAGTTCTTCCAATCAGGAACACGTTGTGAAATCGCCGGGGGACTCGCTAGTCTATGAAAGTTTAAAAGTTGGTAAAAGTCAAACGGTTGACTCGGAATGTGGAACCGAACTTTCAGTCACATCTATGCTCGACTCACCAGACCTGTCAGAGGTTGGAAATGTTGAATCTGAAAAAGAAGCCAGAGTTTTGGATAAAGAACATGCACGTATGAACACCGAGTTGACTCAGTCCACTCTTGATCCATCAGAAAAACACGATTGCAACACTGATGTATCACAAGTGAAACAATCACCAGAGGAGGACACTGAGTTGACTCAATCCACTCAGATTCCACATCAGGTTGGCAAATCATCCCCAGAACCATCTCGCAGAAGTCATGTAACAGCACATGAAACGCCTTCTAGCGAGATGTCGAATAACAATAAGAACAAAACTGACAGAACAACATCCGGTCAAAAGTCAAAGTCATGGTCCAAGAGTACAAAGTCTCCTGTAAGTTCGGGTTTAAGAACCAGTTTGGATCGTTTACCTCGAGAGAGCAAACCAGGGAGGCGAAGGAATTCGTTTGGTTCACAAAGTTCTGATCAGGAACCGAGAGATAGCAGCAGTAACAATAATATACCGAGTTACATGCAAGTGACCGAGTCTGCAAGAGCAAAAGCTCTTGCAAATAACTCTCCAAGATCGAGTCCCGATGTGCAAGTTAAAGAAGGCTATATCAAAAAGAGACACTCGATGCCTGGTGCAGTTAATGGCAGGCATGATTCACCTCATGTCAAGCAAACCTCACCTCAGGCGCAACCAACCACCAAAGGAAATAATAATCCAGGTAATATCTTTTTAATTCTGCATTATTTTTAAAGGGCAAAATGCATTAAAGATTACCCTAGTAGTTTTGATTTTAGGTCATGTTTAACCTTATAAGCAGATAAGCTGTAATTAAGTGTCAGTTTCTAACACGGCGCCATAAATTGTCAACATGATCAAACCTATCACTACTTCATCTGCCATTGTCATCATTTTGGCATGTAAATTAAATAATTAATAATGTTTGATACTTTTTTATAGATTTATTTTCAAAGTTATTTGTGGTTTTTTTTGTAAAAAAGAATTAAAAGTGGGGCTGGATCCGGATATTTTTTAAGGAACCCTATAAATCATAGTTACTAATTTTGATTAGTAATATTCTGTCAAATTTTGAGCACCCGTATTAGTTTATTTGAAGTTATGAACGCAATTTATATGTTTATGTCAGTTAATCAAATAAAATTTGAACAATCATGCCATAATTTAGTGGAAATGCAGGCATGTGAATGCTAATGTTTTCATACTTACCTGTAAAATATGTGAAAGTGCAATGATGTTTATATTTCATTTTAGCTTGAAAACAAGAACTTGTAGTTGTACTATTATATGATGAAATTCTTGTTTGCCACATATCTTCTGCTGATTGTTTATGTGCTTGAAACAGAGAGGAAATGGCAGAACTAATTTAAAATGGCGCCGAGGTATCCGGGCATTTTTTTTGTCTCCTTAGTAGCATGACTGCTTTGTTTAGTTCTTTTTTTGATAGCCTGCTTTTGTATTTGTTTGATTTCTGGGTAACTAATCTTGATTAGAGTTTTTGAGTCTATCTTAATGAAGTATACATTCATTAGCATGTAATACGTTTTATTATTTTTGATATATTTTAGCTACAGAGGTGTTCGGATCATTTACATCATTTCTCTATATTTTTGAGTGTTTGGATCGTTTACGATAGTCATATAACTGGCATTTTACCAGGCAAGTTGAAGTATGAATTTTTACTCGTATCGTTTAACATAGGAAGCCAAAAGGACACTTTGTCGTTCGTTTTGTGTGAAGATGAAAAGTCATTGTATTTTGATGAGCCACCAGTAACTATTTCCCAAGGGAATGATTTTACGACGACACAAGCATCCATGTTTCAGTTGCATGATTTCATTATACAAAATATACAAATACATGTATATAGCCTTCATCTAACTCCATTATAATCTGTAGCAAATCGATGACCGCTACTGATCATACGATCAGGTGAACCCAACCAGCCAAAGCTGATAACCGTCATTCCCAAAATCCTTTATTCAAAACCCATATATACATTCATTTAAAACATAATTATCTTTCTTCACGCCGTACAGAATTTGGATTTGAAACCATATCCATCATCATCTTCTCGGGCGAGTCTTCCCAATTCGAGAATGTTTTCAAGTCAACCTACAAAAGAGTAGCAAGGTACCCAATAGTCAACAAAACTTGGTCGCTTCGGACCCACAAAACCGAAGCAATGGAAACAGTCCAGCTCTCTATGTTGTTGGTTCTAAAAACTGGTGCTCAGTTTGGTCTTGCCCGAAACTAGAACCAAACAGGACCTTACTAAAACGAATTTAATTTAAAGTTACCTTTCGCCTTTGTTCAGTAAAAAGTTGTTCTCTCTTGAGGAACAAATTTTGTGCTTCCTTTATCTTTTCCCCTCCTAATCCCCATACTTCCCACCTCCAAAATTTGAGCTTCAGTTGCCAAGTACCCCTACAAAAAACCGAACACACGAATTGTAAATTATAGCTAAGCTTCAGTGCATTTGAACGACAGTTCTCTCAACGGGTATCACTAATTTCCACCCATTTATTTGTGACTTGATCCATTCTGGGGCTTTTCAAAAAGCACGCAGCTCACTCAAAATAGGCTCGTTTATAAACGAGCCGAGCACGAGACAAGGTAAGTTGACTCGTTGGTCAGCTCATATAAATTATAGACTAGATTTTAAAATACAAATATTCTAATTCGCACGCACGCATAAAAAAATTAAAAATGCACGAGTTGGTTGAGGCTTTTGACGAGTGGAGGTCGAGCACAACAGTTCAACTCGTTAAGATAAACAAGTCGAGCCCACTCTAGGTCGGCTTCTCGACTTGTCTACATCGCTAGTTGATTTAGGTTATGTTTGACAGATAAAGCAAACAAATACTGAATACAAAAAAGGTCGAACGGGTTCATATCATCCATCTAAATGTAGGACCAACAAAAAACCGAATCAGAGTATAAAATTAGCAATAAACAACAATAAAGGTGTGCATGTCAAGAATGTACCTGATTTGGGAAAAGGGCACCGGGTTGGTAGGTTTTATCATACGCATGATGACGCACCGTAAGCTTGGAGAAGTCTTCATCCATGAAAACTCTCTCATTCCCAATGGACCCACCAAAAGCAATCCCCACAGGCTTTGGTTTTGGCTCATAACCAGGTGAATGCAAGTGACTGTATACAAAGTTCTTCTCTTTGCCTGCTCAAGAAGCATATCCACTCGGTTCTTCAAACGGGTTGCATTTAATTTAATAAAGGTCAAACAAGTTAGGTGAAACCGGTCAAAAGTCACCTAACGTGCATTTGAATGATTACAATGCCATAGACAATTTTATTAGCTTAAACCAGGGGCGTCGTTCAAACCGAGCCAAAACCCGAAAATTTGGGTTGTAGCTTTTTGAAAAGCGTTCGTTTCGGTTTTTACAATGGGTCCGGTTGGGCTTCGTTTTTTCAATTTTACCAATTCTGCTTGAAAACTTTGGGCCAAAAAAAGGTCCAAAATAATGAATTTGGTCGTAAAACCGAAACCAAACTGAAAAATCTGTTTCTTAAAAACATGTGACCAAATTATCGGTTTTTTATTGGGTTTGGTGCACACCCCTAGCTTAAACATATGGTTTTTGTAATGGCATATATCATCAGTTATATACAAAACATTGACAAAAACGGGTTGGTCGATTGGGCAAATGCGACCCATGACCCATCACACCCGCCCATTTTGGCGCAATGGCACCTCTAAATATTTATGTACCTGAAGATGTAAGATGATTAAAAACAGGACTTATAGCATATAGACTTCCAGATGTTCCATAAAAGGTCTCCTTGTTCTCAAACCCCTGGTTAGTAAGTGCACCAATTGACCAGCTATGATCTTCTAACATAGCCGAAATAAGCACAAGAATTGGACCATTATACCCTTCAACATTTGACCAAAATCTGCTTAAACCTTTGCCATGAAGAGAAGACCTGTAATACATCAGTTAGTTTGTTGTAATTATCTCTGCCACAGTTAGAAGACATGATTTGCATACGCTTCCTTTGTAATTATCCTTATAGAATATATAGTTAATAAATAATACACAATACCTACAGGGTTTTCATTATTCTATAGCTTGTAGTGATTACAAGAAAGTAAGAAACTAATGTTAATAAACTTGAACAAACCAATTTCATATATATATGATAATGGTTGTAATTTGACATAACACAGTCTAACTCAAAACAACAAAGCTTGCTCAAAATCAACTCATTTCTAAACGAGCCGAGCCTGAACCAAGGCAAGCTCGGCTAGTTGGCTCAGCTGTTAGGCTCGTTTAACTTAAAGCTAAAACTTTAATATCTTTATAAGTTATAACCCAAAAGTATAACTAAAATTTAAATATATAATAATCATAAATTTAGTAGCTTATTACTTATGCATAATGTGTATCTTAAAAAATAACCTTTTTATATATATCAAGAAGTGTAAAAATATAAAATCACCTTTTTTAAAAAAAAAAAAGAACACGAACTGGGCACGAGCTCAACATTTCAACTTGCTAAGAAACGAGCTGAGCTGGCTCATCTTGGTTGTAAACGAGACATGCCCGAGCCCAATTTAGCTCGGCTCGGCTTCTTTGCCGCCCTACTATAAAGAGATAGGCAAAAATAGGACACAAACCGATATAGAAGTTTTTCTTTAACTTCATCAACATCAGGAGCAAAACATGTTTTCAAAATTTCGTCACGCATTGTACTTCTGAGGGTTAGAGAAATCGACCATGCCCTGCTAGGTGTCAAAAGATAATTAGTCGATTGAGCTATTAAACGACTATCACCAACAGACGATGATGATGCTTCCAATACATCCTGCCATCAATAACAATCCGAATTAGGTCCAACTTATAATAAAAATACCAAATCCATTATATCATCATGTGACGTGACAGCACACCAGTACCTGCTGAGAAGCACAATTAGAAAGTCTTAAATGAACAAACTGCACCAAACATTCCGGAAGATTTGGCACGGTTTTCAACACCCAAACATGAAGCTTCCCTACAGGAACTTGTCTATCAGACCCCAAAACACCATCATCCCATACATTCAACTCAGCCCCATTTTCAACACACGAAGAAACGGCCGACAAAACTAAATTATTCACATCCGGAAGTCCAAACGCCACGTTCTCTTTAACCAACTGTTGGTTTTTTGAGCTCCAAGACATAGCCCAACACATCCAAAACAGCATTAGCAAGTCTGAAGGAAGCAGGTACCCGTTAATCTTATAATCTGCATCAGTAGACTCGATCTGTAACCCTGTTGTGACACCTGATTTTGAAACAGCTGATATTAAAATACTTTTAATAAGTTGTTTAATGAAGTTGATGTGGGCATCCGACCGCAACATTTGGTGTAACCGTTAAAGAATGATATCCAGGTTAGACCGTCTTTTTGCGATACGAAGAAGTGATCTAGTATCGAATGGCCAAGATTGTCGAGTAATGTAGGAAATGTTTCTGGTTTGAAGGGAGTTGATGGAGAGCTTAAAGCATTCCTGGAAACATAATAATAGCATTTCAATATAAAAATTGGTTTTTTAATAGATTAGTTGTTATTACTGGTATCATCATAAGTTAAGCTAGGTTAGGTTAGGTTTCCTAAGTAATTATAAAAAAAATAGCTTACCTTTACAGAGGTGATGGGAATGGTTTTAGTTTGAGGATCAGAGAGTTTTAAAAGGCTTTGTGGAGAAGAGTAAGAGCGGCCAGTGATTCAGCTTCACGTTGCTCCGGCGATGCTACTTGTTCCGAGGCACCCATTTCAGGGAAGGAAGATATATTAATAATAAAAGTTAGTTCCGGTAAGGGGCGGAGGGACAGGTGCCGTACTACAAAAGATACCCTATTGTTGATTGACCTGGAAGGAAGAAACACCCTTTGGTTTGGTTTGGTTTGGTTTGGTGGTGGTCGTAAGTAAGGCCGCTTTGAACGAAACAAAGAAAGTATTGTTTTTGTTTGTACGGTGGGATGGATGTGGGAAACTTGTTCCATGGCCGACGATAACCACAATTGTTTCCTCCACTTCTTCTCTGTTTTTGTTTTATATTTATACTAGCATAATAACCCGTGTTACACATAGATGAAAAACATATCAACAAACAATATAAAATATAAACTACGTGTTCAGTCAACACAAATATTTGGCATAAGTTTTTTACCCTCAGATGTTACAAAAGATGTTAAACTATGTCTATAACATAAAAAGAAAATACTTTATAAATAAACAATGCAATGAATAAGAAATAATATAACATAAATGAACCATTAGACCTAAAAAAAATAAAAAACACATATTAGTAAAAGATTTTATAATATTAATTGAAAACTAAATTTACAAATACATACCAGCTTTAAACTGTATCACATTAAGTTTCCAAAAATCTCTTTGTAAACAGCTTTATTTAATTTTTTTAAATGTTTCTAATTGTTCTAAAGAACGTTTTTTTTCTTTTTTCTTTTAGAGTGTTTTTTATAAATAATTTTCAGAGATATCTATATTTTTATAGCATTTTTCATGTCATTTCTTAATAAATAAAACTTAAAGAACATTCAGTTTGATCACCATTCACCGGCTCTTCTTCTTTCCTCAAGAGTAAATTAAATCATTGACAAGGTGGTTATTAATTGGAATAAATAGACTTAATCATGGAGTTAATTGCATTAATTTGAATAAATAGATTTAATTGTAGAATTAATTGAATTAAATTGGAATGCTAATTTTAATTTAGTGGATTAAAAATAATTGTAAATATGTCGAAATGTGATTACATGGAATCCTATGTAAATAGGCTAGAATAAGGACATATAGAGATAATCATCTTGCTTTAATATATTAGTAAGATATTTTTTTTCTTTTCAACGCCGTCAAAATCAAAATGATCCCATAAATTTTATAAAACTAGCGTTTTACCCGGCGCGTTGCGCCGAGCAGGTTGGCTAAACTCGAGCATCGGTAAAACCCAAGCATTGTAGGTCCTAGTTTGAGGCGGTAAGTCAACACGAATTCGGTCAATTTTGGATATGCATGTTATGGCATTGGAACTAAACCAAAAAATAAAGTAAAAACAATTAAAAAACTGAGGTGGACCAACAGGGTGACGTCGGTCCGTAAAGCTCGAGTTTAGTAACACCCGAGCATTGTCGATCTTGGTTGTCGAGGCAATGAGTTATATTTTAAACTTCAAAAATTGGTCGATCTTTGTCACGCTTGCTACGATACCAAAACTAAAAAAAGTTAAGTGAAACGGACAGGATTACAAAACTAACCGATCCACGCCAAAGTTAATGTTGTAAGACAAACCATTCTACCATACACAAACACATAATTAACACAATTAATAAAAATAAACCATCATTTGCAACCGGGTACCATGCGAATTTGGTCGGGTACCATCACATTCGTTACACTGCCAGAACTAAAACTTGCACCCGAACGGTTTTCGTTATGTTTGTTATGGTACCGAAACTACAACAAATGGCATCAAAACCCGAGCCTTATTGGTCCTGGACGTTGATGCGGTGAGTTTATGCGAATTTAGTCGGTTTCCATCACGTAAAAAAACAAATTTGGAGTTCGATAGATTTCCGTTACGTTCGTCACGCCTACCAATACTAAAACGAAAAAGTTCAAATTGATGCTGACCAGTTTGGTGCCGCCACTTGTCCCAATGAGTGTTTAGCGGCACCAAACTTCTCTTTTACTATATACTAGTGATTTACCCGCTTGTTGCGTGGTAAAATCGATCAGCAAAACCCGGGTGCTGCGGTGATGAATAAACGCGAATTCAGTCAATAGTAGCCACGTTCGTTGCAATATTGGAACTAAAACAAAAAAAATAAAGAATAAAAATTGAGGTAGGCCAATGGGGTTGCATCTGTTGGTCACGGACGACAGCAGCTAGTCAACACGAATTTAGTCAGTATTTGCTACGTTCGTTATGGTACCAGAATTAAAACAAAACGGAAAAAATATAAAAAATAAAAATTAAGGTGAGCAAATTAGGTGACGTCGCGGTCGGTCCGAGACGCTTAGCCAGCGACTCTAGGACACTGTCAACACTCATATAACATATTATAATTTTTTTGCTACCATACTCAAAACAATGTTTATTTGGTCGGTAAACCCGAGCGTTGATAAAACCTGATCATCGAAACATTGAGTCGAATTGTATTCGGGCGTTTGTGGTGGTGATTAGGTAAAACCAAGGTGCTGGTAAAAAACCGGGATTTTCAGCGATGGTCAACGCGAATTTCATAGATTTTGTTTACATTTGTTACGGTATCGGAACTAAAATAAAGTCTGGCAAAACCCGGCCGTTGGTAAAACCCGAGCGTTGTAGGTACTGGACGTTGCGCGATGAGTCGGAAAAATCCGAGCATTGTTAGCCCTGGACGTTGTGGCAGAAATCAACACAATTTCAATAAAACAAAAAACATAATGCTTGTTACGTATCTAGAAAAAAAAAGAAAAAAGTTTAACCAATAAAAAAATTAAAAACAAAATTTTGGACCATTGAGGTGATGCCACTTGGCCTAATTAGGGTCTTGCGGCACCAAATAAAACACAGATTCTTCAAATTAATATATTTTTTAAAAAATGTAGCTGCACTGATACAACTTATTGTATAAAAATTTAATTAATTTAAAACGACGTTTTTCAGTTGGTAAAACCTGAGCATTGCGATGGTGACTCAACTTATATTCTGCCGATATCGGTTACGTTTTATGGTACCATAACTAAAAACAAAAGATAAGTTCGTGAAATTGACAAATAAAATGACTATTAGCATATGCATATAAAAGAAATTACAATATATAAAGCGGCGTTTACTCGGATAGTAAAACCTGGACGTTGATAAAACCTGAGTGTTAATCAGGGTGTTGTCGATGAATCCCAGGCGTTAGTAAACCTTGAGCTTTGAAACATGGAACTTGGTAAAACCCGAGCTTTAGACGGCAAGCAGACGCAAATATGGTTAGTATTTGTTACGTTTGTTGAGTATAAGCATAACTTAAAAAACTAAAAAAAGAAACATATTTTGAAAAGCAAAAAAAAAAACACAATAAATAATCAAAGAAAGTCTTGTGGCACCGACAATTTCACATTTACTTCTATACTAGTAATTTGCGGCGCGAACCCGGAGGTTGCAGTGACGAGTTAATGAGAATTCGGTCGGTACTGACTACGTTCGTTACGTTATCAAAACTAAACCTAAAAAATATATTCGTCAAATTAGCATACTTAGAATAAAACCCAAAAAACCATAGCGGCACTCTTATAACGTATTATAAAAACAATTTAACACATTTAAAACAATGTTTATTCGGTCGGTTAAACCTGAGTTGCGGTGGTGCAACGACAAGTATTCGGTAGGTATCGACTATGTTCGTAGCGGTACTATACCTAAACCCAAAATATAAATTCGTCGAATTAGCATATAATAGCTAACGTATTAAAATAAAATATTTAAAGCGACGCTTATTTAGTCGGTAAAACTCTGGTGTTAGTAAAACCCAAGCGTTGCCGGTCCCAGGCGTTGAGGAAGTTAGTCAATGCGAATTCAATCAGTTTCGATTACGTTCGTTATGATACTGGAACTAAAAAAAATGAGGTGAACCAATAAGGTGGTGTCGATTCGTAAAACCTGGACATTGGTAAAACCCGAGTTTTGTCAGTGCCCGCATTGAGGCGGCGAGTCTATACAATATCGGTCAATTTCCGTTACGTTCATTACAATATCAAAACTAAAACCGAAGGAAAATTTTTAAAATACAAATAACATGGCCCGGTGACAGAGTGACAATGGCCCAATTAGATGCCTTACGGCGCCATCTTTGTATTTTACTCTATACTAGTTATTTATCCACGCCCTGCGCGGTTAATTAAGTCGGTAAAACTCGGACATTGCAGTGGTGAGTTATCGCAAATTCGGTCGGTATTCGCTATGTTCGTTACATCACCGACCATAAACCTGAAAATAAATATATTGAGAATAAAAAAATAGAAAACAAAGTATACGTCACGATGTTTATTCGGTCGGTAAAGCCCGGACATTGGCAAAACCCGAGCGTCGAAACTCAGGTGTTGGTAAAACCCTTGCATTGGTAGAGCCCGAACATTGAGGCAGTGACTCCACGCAAAATCGGTCGGTCTCCGATACATTTGATATGATACAATAACTAATTAAAATAGCATAAAATAACAAGAAAACATTAAAAAAAACCTAAAGTTAACAGCCCCCGGCGTTAGAGATACGTGAATTCGGTTAATTTTCATAATTGCTGAGCCCACCGAAGAAATGAACGTAACTTTAAAAACCAACATATATTTAAAAAAAAAAGAAAAAAGAAAAGCTGGTAGAATAAAAATGCAAGTAGCTAGAAGCCAATAAAAATCCAACGGCCATGGATTCGAACCTGCATCACGAAACTTGTAAACTTAAGTCAAATAAAACCAGCCAACTCACCACCAGGCACTCATGTGTATCTTTATCAAAAACAAATCCTAAATAGATATCCATCCGAAATCAAAAACCAACTTGTGGCACCAAACTTCACTTTTACTGTATATGCTGTATAGATAATAGATAATCGCCTTCACTCTTTTCATTAATATTTAAAAAATATTAAAGACTGCATTTTACGTTGTATTCAATATATTGTTGTTATCAAAGTAAGAGTGCGTTTTGACGGAGCCAGAAATTCTTTTCTGTGGGTTCGGTAATTTTTCAATGCTAGGTTTTTTTCCGACGTTTTTTTGGGCTCTAACAGGTCGGCCCCAAAGTCATATTAATAAAAAATATATTATATATTATAATTGTTTCTTATGCATATTCATACTTTGGAAATGATTCATAGCATCTTCAATCACAACTCAAAAAAAGAACTCATTTTCAATATAAGAAACGCGCACATCATATAAGTTGTCACCTATCTAATTACACAAAATCAAAGCAAGATTCGTCTTGAGGTATAGATTGATTGAAGGCTCATCAAAGAAAGAGTCAGTCGACCGATCGTTGTTGTCATCTGGTTGAAGTGCGGCAGGTAAACCGTTGATTGAAGCCTTGAGGCGAACTGACAAAGGCGACGAGGGGATGGTCGTTTGGTTGATAGAAACATAATTTATCGATCGCTGAGGCGATGGGTGTTTTTTTTGTTTTTCAATTTAATTTTTTCTTAGCTATTATGTTTAAGAATGCTAATTGAGTTGGGTTTACTAGACAATTCTATGAATAATTTGGACATTTTTTATAATCTGTATATAGGCTATTGTTGGCCCATTTATAATGTTTGTTAATAATTTTTAAAGTTTTTTATATTTTATAAAAAACTATTCATTACTAAAAAATTTTAACTAAAATTTTTCATAACTAAGGGTTCGAATAGTTTTTTTAGAATGACATTGGATTCGCTTACCGAAAAAAATAGGTTCGCTCAATGGCTTGATACTATAGGCTATATATAAAATTGTGGCTCCGCCACTGTTTACAATGCCGTACAATGTATTTACCAACATGACAATTTTAGTTGATTGTTATAAAATATGATCTCTGTATCCAAATTCGCTTTATTTTTAATACAAGAAGAAGAGCGAAATATTAAAAAGTATAGAAGAAGCAAACAATGTATTAGGATTAGGAATAAGACTTACAAAACAAGCGAGTCGGGTCATCTAATGGGTCAAGATGGCTAGTTTAGAAAATATACAAAATTAGTTTACGTCAAAACATATTTTGACGAAACTGGGTTCTGGTTGAAAAGGTTGTTTTGCAAAGAAAAAAAGTTTTAAAATGAGTTCACCCGGTATACTTGTTTTTATACCAGCTAGTGATAACAACGAGGTAGGTGCAGTGGTAGGTGATGAAGGTGGAATGGAGTTAGCGATGATAGTGGAGGTGACAGTGGTTGCAACAACGAACAATGACAGTGGTGACAATAAATGTTTTGGTTGCGAAGGTGGGGGTGGTGACTAATGACAGTGACAGCGGCTGCAATAAATATTGGAGATTAAGAAGGCGGTGGCATGTTAGGGTAGGCTTCAGCTTACCGAGATTTTTAATTTCTTGTTTTCCTATTCTAACTTAATTTACCGATCTTACTAACCACAACAAATCTATAGACAATATTATTTCGATGGTTAAACTTTTGTTCGATATTTCGCTTGGGCGAAGTGGCAGATCTAGAACAATATCTCTGGAGTAACGCTTAAATTTTTTTTTTATCGTGTTTCATACAATGTAAACGAAACAAAATTGAAACACGATAATAAATAAATTTAACACGTGGGTTGTAGATTTTTCCTCTTTGGTTTTTGAAGCTTGAAATCGAGCCATCACATAATTTTCTTTTACATTATCAAATGTTTCTCTTTCGACCGTGCAAATTAAAGCATTGTTCAAATGCTCACCGCCCATTTGATTGCACAAAATCGTCTTGATAAGATTCAATTTAGAAAAACATCTTTCAACGTTTGCGGTTGCAACTGGTAAAACTGACACTAGCTTCACTATTCGACAAACCAAAGGAAAATGGCGTGCTTTTCGGTTTACCGAACATTAAAGGTAGTGTCGGTTTTAGCGTTTGCAACTAAAACCGTATCAAGACGAATTTGCACAATCGAATGTGTTATTAGTATTTGAACAATGCTTTAATTTACACGATCAAAAAAGAAGCGTTTGATAAAGTAAAAAAAAGATGTTGTAATGACTCAATTTCAAGCTTTCAAAACTGAATGGGAGAAATCTGCACCCCATATGTTTAAAGTTATTTATTGTCGTGCTTTATTTTTGTTGTTTACATTGTATAAAACATGGTAAATAAATAATTTTTGAACTTTAAACTAAACAACGAACATAAAATAAATATGGTTAATGGGTCAATAGGTAATAATTGGTTTGGGGTTTAAACTTTGGTTGAGCTTTATAACTTTTAATTTTGTTGGACTTTAAACAAATAGGGATAGCATTATATTTTTTCAGAGGTAGCGAAATACAAAACCGACAAAATGAAAAAAATTGCACTATCGACGAAAAGTTAAGGGGTAGCGAAGGTTACCCATACTAAACCTATAGGTCCGCCACTGTTTGGGCACGCTATCCTCCATGCTCCTTGGTCATGACTTGTGGACATACAGAACTATTTTCAGTAACAACACAAGGAGAGGTTGTTGGGTGTTACAAGTTGGAGGATTTAAAGATAGGGTATGTACGGAATTTAAACCTAACAAAAAAGAATTAAAGTAGGCTAACGTGTCACGTTGACACGACTAACGTGACACGTTAGCCTACTTTAATTCTTTTTTGTTAGGTTTAAATTCCATACTTATTCAGATTAGTCCATTTCTTTTTTGTTAGGTTTAAACTCCGTACAAAGCTATGTTGAAAATCCTTCGATTTGTAACACCAAGCAAACTCTCGTCAAAATAGTTGCGTACGTCCACAATTATAAATTTAATTTAACAAAACAACTAACACCATAATATTTGAACAATAACGCAGATGTTTAATTTAATCCTATTTCACCCATTCCCTTAACAACCTAACCACACAACCAGGAACAACCGAACTAATTACACTCTCTCCTTCACATCCACACAATTCACATAACAAATATTTATTGTTTTTAAAGTACTAATTACCCATCCATCCAATCCAATCCAATCCAATCCAATCCAATCCAATCCAATCCAATTACCATCCGTACACTTATTCATTCCACCATGAGCCCTACCCCTAATTTCCATGCAAAGCAAGAACAATACGATCAACCACCACTAAACACGATCATCCACTCTCTACCACCCTCCCCCTCCACCGCATCATCCGACGGCCCGAAGGCCAAACCGCAAGACCCGCCGCCCCCTCGGCCCCTCATCATCTACACCCATTCGCCCAAAGTCATCCACACACAACCCGCGATTTCATGGCATTGGTTCAAAAACTCACCGGCTACACCCGCCCACCAACCGAGGACACGCAAGCAAATAATGTCGACGATAACGAGTCCACATCCGTCGTGACCGAGGAGCATGGAGGCAGTGTGAATGATATTTCCCCACCACCTTATCGGGCGGTGCCAGGGTTTGATCCTTATTTTAACCCTACTCCGGTTTTCCCAACAAACCGGAGTACGGATTTCTTGTGCACGCCTCCGTTTTATAATCCGGATTCGTTGTTTATGAATCGGAACTCGTTGTCTCCTGCCTCTTCTTCTACTTCGACGTTGCGGGCGCTTAAGGATTATCGAGATGTTTGATCTAGCTTGTGGAGGTTGATTCGATACTTTGGTTTTATTGAAGGCTTAACTAAATTAATAAGTTGGAGGTTGTTTGTTTGTTTGTTTATTCGTTTGTTACGGGAATAAAGAGATCAGTTTTGGTTTGGTTTGGTTTGGTTTGGTTTGGTTTCACATCATGTGTTTGTTCATTTGGTTATGGATTATATATTCTGAAATTCCCAATATAAGTTGGAGATCTATGATTTATAACTTTTTCTATATAGGCATGTTAAAAGAATGTGAATTTGAAAGTCCTTTTCCATTTTAATCAAAACTTTTGTACCTGTTGAAACCAAAAAGAAAAAAAAAACAAACATAGCAAGGTTGTTTGCTATATGATACAGTTGTAGAACCTATCATGGCTATGTGGAAACTTAGTTGCATGCATCAAATATCAATCAATATATGAGCGCTAATTTTGCTAAGATGTTAATCATTTTAATTATGTCTCAAAGGGGAGTGAAGTGTTAACCGTTGATGGTTCTATATGAATAATGCGGAGTAGATATATTGCCTTTCAGTCTATGTAGTCGATATCACCGATATACCATTGATATATCGGTTATCGGTCCCTTGGCGATATATAATTCAGAATATCGGTATCGATAATATTAACGATATTGACCGATATTTGATCGATATTGGACTAATATTTGACCAATATATCACCGATATTCCCGATATCAGTGTTTTAAGTATTAATTATCAACTTTTAGTTTTCAATGTTATTGTTTTAAGTTTTAATCAATTCTTACTTGCGACGATTGTTAGTGTTATTGCAATTTGCAAAAGGTTAATTTGTTAATGGTAGGAGATTATACTGAATTATTAGTGTTAAATTGCTATATATATGAATTTTACATGATATTAAAATTACTGATATCCCACCGATATTTCACTGCGATAACCGATATCTCAGATATCGGTCCTTGACCAATATCCGATATTTTTTCGCATTAACTGCTTAGCTTTCAGTCAGATGCTTCAACAAGAATCTAAACTGGTTTTACATGAATATGAATTTGATATGTGTTGACATTAATATACTGTTATTTCAATTCAATAGCAATTAGCAAATAAAATGAAAAAGTATTTGTTGGCATTCAAACGTTTAATAGTCAATAAACAATTAGTTGGATTAAAGTTGAGAACTTGAGAGGAGTCTTGCTAGAGTTGATGATAGGCTTGGAAGCTGGTGACGGTGTTGCGTTTGTGGGCTTGGACTAACTCATTGCGGGCCTAGCAATGTAAGCGTTTTGAGATCTATAGTATAAAACCAAAAGAGGCTAAGATCAAATTAAAATTGAACACAAAAAAGTTAGTCTCTTATAAAGATTGATTAACCAAAGTTTTAATCTTCATATGTTCTAGAGTTTTGATCATCACATTGTTGATTCTTGTGATTCTTTTTGTATTCATTTGTTTGTCATATTGTTGCATTAATGATCTTGATTCTTATTGTTGGTTTGATTCGCTTTGTATTTCTTCATTTATGCATGTATTATTCTTGGGTTTAAACAACTGGGAGTCTGGGATTGATAGGATGAGATTCAGTACTGTTCATGACAATGTGTGCATGAATATATAGATGTGTTCTCTTGAGTTTGTTTACGTTACATTTGGTCGGTTGTCTAACATCTGCACTATCATGCCCCAACATGGAGTAGACTAATGTTTCTCTATAACATACTAGATTTGAATCCGTGTACCACACGGGATGTTTTCGTAAGAATGATTAAAATCGACAAAATGTATAATTCTTATGTCTGTAATTATTTACATTTGTATATAATAATGAGAAAAATGGAAGTTTGCATTTATAACTTGTAAATCTCTAAATACCTATACCTCTTTGTATGTAACATCTAATTTTCTACTGGTAACTTTTTCCATCTTTGTCTAATATTAGTAGCTTTAGTTAGCTATACCTATACCTCTTTGTATGTAAATCTCTAAATACCTATACCTCTTTGTATGTAAATCTCTAGTACCTTTTACTCTACATAATGCAATATAGTTGAAAATGTGTAGAAACGGCATATCTCAAAAACAAACCAACTTAGCATAGTGAATGTCCTTGAATCGAATTTATTGTCACGGTAAGTATACAATAAGTAAAATTTGTCTTTGTTGAAATTTGAAAGTAAAATTTTGTTTAAAGGTGTAAAAGTAGAATAAAAGTGTGTTCTAATATTACTTCTAGATATATGATTGAATACCAAGTGAATTGACTTGCAATGGTTCCATTACATAAACTATTTTTATAATTAATAGTTCTTAGTAACGTCACTGGAACACCAACCTAGCTTTTGTAATAACTTATAGTTAGTAATAACTTATAGTTTAATAAACTTGGAAATTTTCATCCATTTAGGACATCAAACGAGTACAAGTTGTCATCAAAGTTTTCATGAACATAATTTAACTGACAAAGATTGTTTGAACTTGGGTGTTTCTTTTCATCATCCGAAAACATTGATACTAAATGATCATTAACTTCTTACACAACTTTATGTTTGGGTACAAGTATTGCTCTTTCTTAAAAAAATGTTGGATTAAAAAAACAATGAAGAATTGAAGGATATAAAACGTCAATTAAATCAAAAATAGGATCACATGAATCAGTAATGAGAAGATCAACATGTATGCTAGTTATTGTCTCACCATCATTCAAACAACCAACATTTCTTATAAATTCAAAAGCCATTTTGCAAGTATCTTTGTTTCTTACACACTGTGTTCTCAAGTGTCTTTTAAGTTCATAGTCAATACGTCTTTAAGTTCATCCTATATTTAGGAAATTGTAAAGTCCTTAAACCAACAAAAAAACATGATGTTTTTTTCTTTTCTTTCTTTCTTTTTTTTAGGGTAAAAACTTTACAATTTCTCCAAATATAGGATGAACCGATGTACTTACGCTGTGTTCCCAAGTTTAAATTAATGAGAGAAGAGAAAAGAATGGAAATTAAGATAGAAAAGAAAGGAAAGAAAAGAAAATGATATCCTGTTCTCGAGTTTAATGAAAAGAAGAGAAAAGGAAATAATATTAACCATTTTATGTGTTCCCGAGTAAAGAGGAATAGAAAAGAAAGTTACAGTTTTACCAATTTTATAGATTCATTTCTTATCTTCTCTCCATATCTTTCCAATTTGAAAAGAAATATAAATACACTAAAAACCTCTTCTCCTCATTTCATTTCTTTTCTTTTTATTAAAAAAACTCTGAAACACCAATTTTGTTTATTTCTCTCCAAATCATTTCTCTCCTCTCGTTAAATTAAACTCTGGAACACAGCGTTAAAGTCATATTGGCTATGTCACGCCTATTTCCATTGGGGATAACGGGTGGAATTTTTCTAAAATCTTGTCCAAAAATAATTACTTTCCCTCCAAATAGAAATTTTTGTGTTCCCGAGCTCACTTAACGAAGGAATGGAAAGGAAATGAAAACACAACCCTCCAAACATTTCCTTTCTTTTCATTTTCTTTTCATTTTCCTTTCCTTACCATCCATTCAATTCCTTTCAAAATGAAAGGAAAGAATTTACACTATAAAACCCTCCATTTTCTTTTCCTTTTCTTTGCTTTCTTTCCTTTAATGAAACTCGGGAACACACTTATTGTTCTTTCATTCCTTTAATGAAACTCAGAAACACAACATTTTCATTCCATCCCTTCATTTCCTTTCCTTTCCCTTGTTAAATGAAACTCGGAAACAGCTATCAAAAGTCAATATGTCTTTCAAAGTTCTCTATCCAAATTAAGATTCAAATCATTGGTGCCTCGTCACAATATATAAATGTTTTTTATTAAAGCTGCAATGTCGTTGGCTGGCTTCATATGACAAAAAGAATCCTTAATTAGTTTTGAAAGAAATAGAAATCTAAGAATGTGTTGTCCTCCCTCAAGCCATATCAAAGATTCAATGTCAACTAGAAATAATGTATTCCATATTTCCATATAAATGTTTTACCCGTTCCACCATAATCATAAACAAAAGAAAAAAATACGTCTTTATTTTTTTTTTGAACAGCTTTCATAATATCATGAAAACCACATCATTGTTCACATGTTAGTGAAATAAAAAGATTATCAAACACATTTGGTAGATTCTCTCTATCATAAGCAAACTCTTCAGTAATCAAATGATTGTTTGAAGAAGATATAGAATCATGATCAATGGAAGATATTGTTGGAAACTTTTGAAGGTTGAAACTGTTATAAAACTTTCAATTTCATATAAGGTCCAGTTTAACGCCCACGGCGTTAAAGTTGAGTTGGCAAGGGTAACAAGTGGCATACCACTCTCTTCATAGGTTAAGGGACGTTAAATGCAATGTAAGTTAAATGTTAACGGGTCTTAAAATCCTCTACACACACATAATGATTTAAGAATCAATTTTAGATTAAATAATAAGTAGCAAATGGAGGTTAATGTGAATGAAATGGGATAAAGTAGGTGATGTGTCTATATGACCCAAAGTCAAGTTCTTAATTTGCTCGTTAGTAACTACTATAATAAATAAATAGAAAAAAAATCTGAACAAAATTCTAAAAAGAGTAAATAAAAAATACAGCATTAATACTAGACGAGTAGTAAAAAATAACTTTCATTTAAAGTATAAAGTAGAAATAATATGCTATAATCATGTATCGTTCATGATAACGACTTGTTACAAGAAGTTGATTAAATATGTTCGCAGCACATTTGAGTTAAAACTACAGATCTTATTCATGTGGCTAGATGGGCGTCAACCGATAACATCAATTTTTTTATAGACTATATATATAACCGAAACAGAAACCCAAGATTTTTTTTTATACCAACACTCATGATTTTATTTTCTGACCAACTATACCCCAAATACAATTTAATTTCAGTTTTCCAAATTATTAAAATTAAAAATTATATAAACAAAATATTTGTCACATTTTACTCAACAAGTATAATTTATCAGTTAATAAACCCATTGGCGCAAATGCCTATACCGTCCCTGAGTTTGTGTTAAACTGGAACTGATTGGTTCCTAGGAAGGTTAGGTTTGTGGCGTGACGGGCGGTGCTCCCCAACTTCGTACATTTGTTGCGTTGGCGAAAAGGAATATATCCGTTGGTGAATTAGAGGAGCCAGTGGAACACATTTTTATTTCTTGTGATTTAGCTCAATTCATGTGGAGTGTGATCTCACAATGGTGTAAACTACCCGTTTTTTCCTACTTGGTTTTCGGGACTTTCTCCGGATTCACAAATACTCAATACTTTCTAGAGATAAAGCAAGTGTTCTTCAAGCGGTGTGTCTAGCTAGCTACGACATGGTGCTTGTGGAAGAAGAGGAATGCTCTTGTCCATATCTCGGGTTTGATTGAAGAAATAAAAGTTTTGGGCTTTCTTTGGGTTAAAAATAGAGGAAGGATAAGGAGTCTTGCTTGGGAGGATTCATGCCGTTTTAATGTGTAAATGTTGTTTTGGAGCGTTGTGTTTGTGGGTATCTTTTTCGTTTGACTTTTTTGATGGTTGTATTGTTTTCTAGCGTCTTGCTAATTTATATATATAATATATATTTGTTTATTGTTAAAAAAATAAATAAATAAATAACCCTATTGGTTCATTACCCAATAAACCCATTTTTAAGCCCACTACTTAACAAAAACCGAACACATTTTTTTAATGATCATTTTAGATCGCTAAAAGACCATTAACCCTCTTGAAGCATTAATTATTAAGTAGTACACTATAATTATTTAATTGTATTTTCGAATTTACAAAATCATACACTTAATTTAATAAAATAATTTCATTTAATTTAATTTTTATATAAAGCATATTTCAGATATGAAATAATTCAAATGTCATGTGTGTTTCATGAGCATGTATACAACTACAATGAACAAAACGTTACAAACTTACAACCTTCACCTCTTACGTCTTCTACCAACCATCCATTACTCAACGGCAAATTTCATTTGAACGAATCGTATATTATATATTGATTTAGTTTAGTTTTAGTTATAGTTTGGTTTAATTATAAAATTAAATAATAATTTTACCAAAGTGAGATTTCTTGATCTCAAATTGCTAGTCGTTGTATATTACACATAAGATACACTCGCCATAAGAAAGGGAGTAAACTCGAAAAGTATATTCTATATGTCAAAAACTGAAGGAAAAAAAAACTTTAATTGGTTCGTTAAATCTTTGAGTTACATAAAAAAAATTCAATATGGTTAAAATTAACAACTAATTAAAATTTTAAGAAAGAAAGAAAGAAAAAGATTAAAAAAAAAAGAAGTTTGATTTGGTCTTGCAGGGGGCATTTTAAATTATATGTATATTCAATCTGATATGGAGTTAGCAAATGAGAAAAACGGACGAAGACGTTAGAAGTCAGACCCGTGTTCCTCTGTTTATAAATACACACTATAAACATCAAATCATTTATGACGTATATTATGTAATCTTGGCAGAAAAAAGAAAGAAAGAAACCGCAATATTAGTATACAATATAATTAATAAAAGCCTAGGCGTTTCACGTGGTGTGCCTTGTTACGCTATGGTGTATCTAGAGAGCGTTAGAAATGAGATGATCTTCAACAAGAAGTCGACCCAATTGGCAAGTGTGGTGGGGGGCATAAAGTCCTTGGGTTTTTTGTTGGTAAAAAACCGATATAGGAAGTGAAATTTGTCATTGGAAGAACGGTCAAGATTTGTGATGTACTCCGTAATGTTTTATATTGTTTATTTGTTTAGGTGTTGTGTACTTGTGTTTATTGTTGGTTGGTGGTTGTAATATTTGCTGGGTTTCCAGCTCTGTTTAATTTTATTATACAAAATTTTCGGTTGGTTCGTTTTAAAAAGAAAAGGAAAAAAAAGTTATGGAATTTGAATATTAATTGCAAGACATAAAAAGCTTACACCAAATAACATAATTATTTAATGCTTTAAAGAATTTACAGGATAACCTCCTCCTCATTGGATTTATTATTACCACAGGAGGATGTTATTATTGTACCAAACATAACTTAAATGTCATCACTCATCAGTAGCAGTCAATGATCTTTAATATCAAAGCATAACTACAGTCAACCGTATTCCTTATTTTTTTTTCTTTTAATTAAGAGCATTCTCAGCCCGTTCTCTAAATTATTTGAGGAGAATTTGCAAATTATATGGTATGGTTATGAGTAATTGTGAGTAGAGTAGAGAGAAAATTTATATGAAAAAGTTAAATTTGAGGTTTTACTGTAGATACTGTATAATTTTTTAATAATTTTATAAAGTAGTTGTTAGTGAAAGAGAGAGAAAATATGATGATAAAGATATAAAAAATATTATTTAATTAAACAGGAGAGAGAAAATATAGTGTAATTATATGATATATATGAATATATGGTAGGGAACGAGCTGGGAATGCTCTAATGACTAAATGTTATGCTCTCCAAGGATTGAACCGTTAAACTACCATTCAAACACCCTAACCAACCTTACCACTTCACCAAAATAGAAATGACACACTGTATCTTATTCTAATAAGTAAAGAAGTCTTTAAATTTAAAAATAAATTAAAAACAAATGTATATTTTCTACTATTTAATTTAATATTATACCGGCTTTATTAGCTTATAACAACTCTGTAAAAAAAATGTAAAATAAGTTTTTCAAAACAGTATACCTTTCAGTCATAAAGATATTTATGTCATACAATTCACTTACCTGTCACAGCTAAAACAAACTTAAAAAAAACGCATACAAATTACCGTCTCTCACCTTCCTTCACTCATAAAACTCTTTATCAAGTGTTTTTATACAAGAACACCTACCATGCCCTCTCTATGATATTAGCAATAACGGTTAATAGTCTGGCAATAAGGATGGTATGGTTTGATCTTGAAGAGACGTCGAGACGGTCTAGAGAACACAAGTAAAAAATTAAAAATCAATAAGAAAATAATGGATTGGAAGCCTAGTCTGAAAATTTGTTTTTTTTTAGTGTTAATCAATTCACCATGGCACACTTTATTATTATTATTATTATTATTATTATTATATATAAACTTTTATAAAAGAGTTAAAGTGCATTAAAAAGATAAGTAAATTATGATAGAAAAATTAAATTGTACTAAAGCTGTAGAGAGGTACGAATATAAAGTTGATAGATACAATAATTATATTACAAAAATTAAATTGCTTGCGCGTCCGTTTTAATGCCATTAATTATATTGGCTATTTCTTGAAGAAATGTTATCATAACTACAACATAAATTCACAAACCGAAGAAATATGGTAAGAATTTGGATGCGATAAAGAAGTATCGTTAAAACAAGATGATTTAGGAACCTTTATTTGTCTAAAATTAACTTCAATATTTTTCAAACTATTATGCTCAATGATCAGCGTCTTAACTATTTTCTAGGTGAGTTAAACATAACTTACCGACCCAAACCCGAGCGTAAACATTTATTTGTCTAAAACTTCATCTTTTGTAAAACTGACTGACTAGAGTGGCCGGCCATGTGTTGGTTGCAGAGGAGCAAGTCGATGGAAGTTGTTCGACTAGTCGAGGCGCAGCCTACTAAGCTCAATGATCAGCGTGCAGCACGATTGTGCGGTCACATAGCTTGATCGTGTCGATGGTTGACCACCACTTTACAAATACACGCATGTGGCTTTAGTGCTACCAATGATGCTGTTGAACACAATGATCGACTTTTTTTATATAAACCAAATAATTATGCAATTTTAATGACATGCAATGTGATCTAATCCTTATTGCACTATGTCTATTGTCATAAATCATCAAAGACTATTATTGTCAACAGATCACGATGCATGTTGGTAATTTATATGGTCTTAGACTAAGATCATGCTAAAAAAACAACTATTTTCTTACACGTTCGAGTTTTGATCAAACTTGATTTATTATTTACTTAATGATTAATGATAAAAGCAAAACATGAAAGGGTGTATATAGACACCCTAGAAAGTAGAAACAAGATCAAATACTAAAAATAAAACAAATCTTCAAACTTGGCCTCCAAACCCATTATTTTCTTTTCAATTCTTTACTTGTGATCTCCAAAATCGTCCATTCGAGATCAAACTACACCACCCAAATTGCCCAACTATTAACCAACATTGCAAATTTCTCAAAAAAGGCATGGCAGCTTTTGCATAAAACGCTCGATAAGGTGCTTTGTGAGTAACGGATGGAGAGAGACAGTGCATCGTTTGCAACGGTTTTTACATCCATTTTAACTATAAGAGGTACAAAGCCCAGAAATTTGTTCACTTGAAGTCAATTTTAAAACCTCATAAAGTGTGGGCACCTTTATGTAATGCTAACAACTTGAAATTAAATAAAGTAAAAAAAAATGTGTATTATACGTAACAAATGTAAACCATGTACATATGTGTTTTTTTCTTCTTAAATTCTCTTAAAAATTGATTATATAACAAATTTCCATTTCTATGAAGAAGTGTTCCCAAAGTTATTTTAGGTTTAAGTGGGACGAAAGTTTGTTTGTGTACAAAAAAGTTAAAGAAGGAAATTGTATGTGTTATCAAAATAAAAGGGGGGTAAATGGAAAAGTTTTTTTTATAAAATCGAAAAGCAAAAAAGCCCCGAAAGTCGCAATCCCTGAAAAAGGCGTATCGACTTTTACATTTCCTCGTAGGCCACGTGCTAATTTGCGCCGTATGTTGCCATTTTCCTCTTCCCATGGGTCACACCACACCATCCTTCTAAATACATTAATAATAATAATAATGTTTTCTTAATTTTATGATAAATCAGCTTTTTAACCCTTTGATTGTCTTTTTTTAGAAGCTTACATTTTCTTTAAAACATACTTTATAAAATACCCGATATGTGCATATGAGATATGTTTTAAGAAAGTATAATATTTTTGTTGACCAACAAAAATGTTTATATTAAAACTCCACTAGCTAGCAAAACACCACAAAAAATAAAAAGGGGTTTTAACCAATCCACTCACTTTAAGTTTAACTTCCGGTTAATATCGATAATTTTTTTTAAATAAAACCATATTCAGTCTACTTCAATTCTAAAACAAGATCATTTCTAAGATGATACTGCCGATATCTCCTTATTAACCTTCTAATCTATTATCATGTTCAACTAGCTAATATAAGACTATGTTCTTTAAAAAAGAACATCCAAACATTTAAAAATAGCCTTCTACGATTCTACATATTGACAACAATAATACAATCACCAAGAACATGATCATTAGTTTCTAAATCTGCTTCACACAATAAACATAACATCAAATTCACATTCAAACCTCTCTTCACCGAAGACGGTAGCATAATAGCAATTAGCAAACAAGATGAGAAATTGGCAAGCAATTATTTAGATTGTTATTTTTGTTCCATGTTAAAATTTAAAATCATCTGTATGATATATATTTTAATGCAGTTATGAGAATGTAAGTACATACCAAACAAGTTTTATTCGATATAGTACAACTTACTGTCTATCTCGTTTAAGAATAGGGATGGTAGATGATACTAGTAATCCTAATTCTATATCCGATTGTAAAACAATATCTTATTGACGTTTGATACTTGTTGTCCGAGTATCAGGTATACTTGTTAGTTTATTAAAAAAATACCGGTTGAGATTTCTGAAAACTTTTCTTAATATTTTATTGTCATATAGTTTGATAAACGAGTATGAACGTACGTTCTAGGTAATTGAGCAACTATCACCTAATACCATACTTGTCCCATACCAGCAAAAAAGTTTTAACTTATCTCATACTCGGTCCCATGTACAAACACTCGTCCCATTAGCAGCCATAAATGTTTTGGGTTTGGGACTTTGGGTTCGCATGTTGTAAATTGGTCAGATGGTGGTGATGGAGACAGACGAGAGTTGTGAGAGCAATAGCAAACGATGTTCAAAACTAGACATGAGAGGGGGAAGAGGTTCAGTTACACGAATTAGAGTGGTGCCAAGTAGAGGCTCGTTGTCGGTTAAAGGGATGTTTCATTTTCGACTAAAGGGACGGGCGTGCTAAGTGTGGTAGACAATAAAGAAGAAATCAAAATAGAGGTTCAAATAAAGTTCCACATGAGATAGTAGACTGATCAACATTGTTGGATGATCAATCGCTTAAATCACATAGAAGTTTGTAATTCATAAACTATTATAGATACAAAGAACTCATTACATCAAACACGTGTATCTTAAAGAACACATTCTTATATTTATTTTAGATAAATCATAGCCGCTAGCATAGACTCACTTTAGTACTAAATGAAGTCTCCTCACATAGAGAGCGCCATATACTCAAATTACTGGTGGATATTTCTTCGTTTCACTCAAAATATCTCACTCATCACTTAGTGAAGGCATACAACGTTTGTGAAGATAACAAGCTTGTATGTACAACTCACGTATTTGAAAAACAACTCATTTGACTCCGAATCTCTAATATTTGGAAAAGAATCAGCTTGTGCAATATCTGCTTTGCGTAATGCTGTAGCATGAGTCTTTCAATTTCAAGTAAGGTTGCAACTTGCATCTTCAATATGTATTGTATGTCCAACTCTTTAAGGATTAATTAAAGACCAAGAGCTTAATTTTTGACTATGCACTATGTGAACTTTGTAAATGAGTTTTCAACTAATATATGTTGAAATTGAGACTTAAGTTATTTTGTCAATGTTGAATGTCAAGGATAGATATTACATTTAACACAATTTGCAAACAACCTACGCTCGGTGTTTTAATCCATGGCCGATAATCCTAGTTGGATAAGCACATCATCAACATTTGTACTGCGTCTTTAAGCTAGATCTAATACAAGGACTTTTTCCTTTTATATTTTAAGTATTCAATTTTAAATTACCATTACGTTTAACCTCATTAAAATTCAGACCTAGCATTTTTTTTTTATTTCGAGATATCTTTTGTTGGTTATCGGGTTCGATAGCAGTTTCATTGAAGATGGATTTAGGCTAGTTTAGTTTAGTATTGTTTTTAATAATAGTGTCGGTTGTTTTAATTACGTTTGTTTTTTGAGACGTGCGTGACTTGTCACATGCTTTTGAGATTGCTTCTAGGCTCACTTTGGTTCTTTGTTTTATTTTGAAATCTGAACAATGCCATGTCTACTAAATGTCGCCAAAACCTCCACCACTGTCGTCGTCATATCCACATGACAAAACAACTACTGGTCCCCTCCTTCGCAAGTAGTTGTATAAATAAAAGCAAATATAGCGGCATACATGTTTATTACTTTTTACTTAATACCTAAAACAATCAATTTCATGGTGAATTAATTTGGGTCAAAACCCGTTTTGATTCGAACTATATTGTTATATTTTCTAAACCTTAACACTGCATTCTCGGGTTTAAAATACAAGGAAAAGAATTGATAACATTGAATAGGGGAAAAAAGAAAAAGAAATTATATATTTAAAAGACATTCTCGAGCTAAAATAAAATAAAATAAAAGAAAGCGTTAATTACATTCTTGAGTTAGATATGAAGAAAAAGATAGGAAAAAAATTTGTAGCTTTACAATTATGTCCTCATTATTGAGTTAGATAGGAAGGAAAAGATAGGTAAATTAGTAATATTGTACATGACTATAAACTTTCATTCCAAATCAGACCATATTTGACTGGAAAGTTTTAGAAGAAAAAAACACTAACTTTTCTTTTCATTCTCTTTCTTTTTTTTAATGAAAAAACTCAAGAATGAAAAAAGAAAAATTTTTCTATATTTTCTTTTCCAAACTCTTAAATAAAAAACTCAAGAATGCAATGTAAAAATATACGTCTGTGACATGAAACCGAAACTACACGACCTAACTTCTTTTTATCAATCCTAGTTGTTTGGATTAGTAGCAACAGTAAGAGAAAAAAATATATTAAATGTCACATCCACAATCTGATTAGTCAAGTCGAGCACTACCAAAATAAAAGGTTAAAATCTGTGAGCTCATATGTTGAAGTTACCATCTATCAACATATACGTTACATATGTATTATATATATAGTCTGTTGATTTCATTTATATTCTAATTTTGATTCTGAAGTAATAAATTCTTTTTCTTTTTCATTTCTATTTTCCTTTCCTGCTATCATTTTATATGATTACATGGTATCAGAGCATAGATGTTAAGACCTGCTCTTCGTTTTAACCGGGATTTTTCAATATTTTCTCTGATTTTTCTCTCTTCATCAGCTGTTTTCTCTTGTTTCTTGATATTTTGATCATTATCTTCATATTGTTACTATGTTTTAACTGATTTTCATCTTGTTTCTTCCATTAATATCTTCTTTTTCATCTCTTTCTTATTTTTTTTGAGTTTTCACCATCAAAATGTCTCGGAATGTTCCTTTATTGTTTCTGAACCTTTCCTTAAAGTTTCAGATTTATTCTTATTCTTTTTCTCTCTTTTTCAGCCATTTTCTTACAATTACACGGCGCATAAGTATTTGACTTATACGGCACATAAGTCTTTAGGATAGAAAACTAAATTGTCAAATAACTAAAATAATTAACCCATTTTTCTCTTTTAATATCAAAGTAAAAGAATCGTAGACTTGATTCACTGTCATACATTCCCCTTAGATCTATTTTTAATTAATATAAAATCATGCATATATACATATAAAACAACCAAGCACCCGTAATGAGAAAATTCAGAAAATGATCATTTTAAAGAGAGAGGTTCCCATAATAGTCCTTGTAAATATAATATTTCAGAAATACTCTATCGAAATCAACTGGAGCCGATAGATTTGGAACAAATCCGATGGTTTTGGCCAGCCACTGAGAAACTGCCAAGTGTCCCACTACCCACCTACCCCGATGGTTTTTCAATGAAATCCGTCTAGACCGATAATTTTAGAATGAAAATCATATCCCATGAAGACCATCTCCAAAAATCATGAAAATTTGTGTTTTTTGAAATTCATCTAAGCTGATAAATTTCAAGTGAATTTCGTCTTCGAATGTAATTTTCATAAAAACATGCACCACCACCACCACCATCATGATCTCCACTTTCCGGCCACCACCCCACCCACAGCCGCCACCACCACCATTCTCACTTTTCCGGCAAACATCACCTCCATTACCCGCCCATCGTCATCACACCTTCCGCCCCCCACCACTATCACACCGGAAAGGTACTTGTTGGCTCTTTTGGGTGGTAACACTTCTCCATCCACTGGATAACACCGGCAAGGGTTTAACTTTTACATCAACCACATTTGTGAGCCATGGGATGCACCAGTGGGACGGCGGCGGCTGTTGTGGCGGTGGTGATCGGAGCACCGACGAGAAGAGGAGGAGGTTTAGCTGTAGTGGCGGCGACGGTGATTGATCCGGTGAAGAAATTAGAATTTTCTGATTATTATTATTATTATTATTATTATTATTATTATTATTATTATTTTCAAGATGATTTTTGGTGGTTTCTAACCCACCCATGCAAAACCCTAAATCCATAATCATTTGTGGGGTGGATTTGCTGTGATGATCAAAAAGAGCCAACAAATACCTTTCCGGTGTGATGGTGATGGTGGTGATGGGTGGGGTGGTGGTCGGAAAGGTGTGATGATGATGGGCGGGTAATGGAGGTGATGTTTGCCGGAAAAGTGGGAGTGGTGGCGGCGGCGGTGGTGGGTGGGGTGGTGGCCGGAAAGTGGAGATCATGATGGTGGTGGTGTCACACCCCGACTAGCACAATACGGAAGCATAAAACGGGAATGTAACAGACACCTCTGGTATCAACACATTGTTTATAAAGAAACATTACAAACTAATTTACATTATATTACATTTCTTCGTTCTATCATTGTTTTACATTCTATGTGGTACAAACAAAACTAGTTCGTTAACTAAACGTTCTTACTACTAACGTCTTTGCTTCTATTCACATAGCATCAACCACACACTTCAGGCAATTGACAGATCACCCAATCATTCCGATTTAGGTACACCTGAAAAGCAGTTTAAAACGGGTCAACTACTAGAGTTGGTGAGTTTCACGAGTTTCAAGAAAACAGTAATGAGTATTCACAATTCAGCACTTGTAATCATGAAATAAGTATGTATGTATGTAAATGATGTATGTGATGTAATTATGCTAAGCTACAGTGAAGCCTGGACTGTTCGTGCTGCGTGCCTCCATTTCCCACGCTCAATCAACCACTGGGCCCTTTTCCGCCCACAACATGCCCCGGTAGCTATGTCTAACACTACATAGCCTGTTTGTATAAATATGGTCATGTGCAAACGGCGCTATGTGACACGGCAACCAGGCCGATTCCGTTTGGGTTTGTCAAACCAATAGTACTATTCACAAGCCACCGGCTCGAAGTTAATCACTGTGATCGTGGGGACTTTCGTGTGTTAGCAATTAGATAATTCACACCAGTACATGTTTCAGGTATGTATATGTAATCAAACATGCTTTTTACCCCAAAAGTTCGTAAAACAGTTTAAAAGTTGGGTCATGAAACTCACTGTTTAGTAGATATTCAGTACTGTATCAGCTTGTGGTTTGTTCGGTCCGCTATCAGTGGTTCCTATAATCAATATTATAATAATATTAATATTTTAATATTATTATAATCTCAATACTAAGCTGGGCTGTATAACTAATCTGGGTGTAGCTGGAACGCCCAGAAAGTAGCAATACGCTTAGGTTGTGATGTTGTTCAATGTCTAATACTTAAAACTGAACTTGGCTCAGATTCCCGTTTTCCCAGCTGGGCCAAGTTGTTCGTTTACGCGTTCAGAAAACAGTTATGGGAAAATAAGCTTGGGTAAATGTATTGGTTAATAAAATGATTAAGTTATAAAGAAAGATCACATGCTGAGGTCCCGGATTAGCCGCGGGGCCCGTTTCCGTTTATACAGTTTGATTTGAGGAGAAACGCGCACGATCCACCCGGATTGTCCAGGTTTCTCATAGAAAAGTTCATTTTTACTTAATTAGTCCAAAAATATGATTTTTGATCACTCTTGGTGTTTCGATATTCCCGCAGATTCACTAGTCGCGAACTTGCCGGTTTTTATAAAAACTGAATTTGTTTAATATTCAGATTAGCATAATTAATTAACCGTTAATTATTAAATTATGAAAATTTAACCACTTGTCAATTAAAATATGTAGATTTTTATAAAAATATTTATGGAATTTATTTACTGATTTATTAATTTATAAAAATTCATTTTATCAGCCATATTTCGACTGAAAATCGTCCGTTTACCCCAAAAATTCACCAAAAATTCCTGAATACCCAAATCATGTCCCAAAACAACCTGTATCAATTCTGGAATATAAAAAGCTCGTGCGATATTCTTTTCGGCCCAAATTCGGCTGTAAAAATTCACACGAACGCAAATGAACAACACACCTTTAAACTTCTCCAAATAATCTCAAAATTCATATGTGATCAAAATACATTAAATCTGAGTTCCCAGAAAAATTTCATAATTTTTGAAGTATTTTAGCTATTTTTCCCAAATAAACGTCTCAATTAGGTAATAAATTCGCCAAATATTATCGGATGGTCGAAAAATTACCAAATTTGAACAGGGACTCATTGACATGGTCCTTGATGTCCCTGAAAAATTCCAATTCCTAACAATATGCACATCACAACCTTAACCTAAATAGCCCGTAAGCGAGTGTTTCGGCATTACCTTAGCGGGTTAGGCTCGTTTCCGACCTTTTAATCAAGTTTTCAGGTTCTTGTGCTTCTAAGAAAGCTAGGTACAAGTCCTATATCACAAACCAAACAATATTTCATCAACATAACAGCCCTTAAGTTAGGGTTTCGGCTAGTGCACAAAAACGAACTTTTGAACCGTAAAAACGTCGTTTCAACCCTTTAATCTGTGTTTATGGCAAAAATAACTATCAAAACAGGTTCCTTACTGTTTTTATGATCAAAACATGTTTACGGACCATTTTTAGGATTTTTACACGGTTAGGAATGATTTTTAGTAACCAAGACATGTTTTTATGGTATTAAACAAGTTTAAACAAGCATAAAAGTTACTTATTTAAGCTTCTTACCTTAGGGTTTGAAGGTTTTCTGGAATTCTAGGATGCCGCTGCTTGGACCTCAGATTTTATAAACCAAATTGGATAAACAAGCTTCCTAAACAAGTTTTATAAAAAGAATGGGGGGCGGGGGTGGGCTGCCGATCGGAAGTCTCTTTGGGCCCATGATGGGCTGTTTTGGCCCATTAACCTGGTTTCTCAAGCCCAAATACGAAAAGCCCGGTCCAAATTTAGTTCGGGTTCGGTTTTTGGCGCGAAAAACTTATCGGGTGCGTTAAACAGCGCGAAAACGAGTGTTTTTCGGCTAGTTTTGTGTAAAATTATAAAAACATACTATATGTTTGTAAAAATCAAAAATATTTTCACGGATCGCTTAAAACATTTCAAATAAGTGTTTGGTAAGTCTTTTTCGGCTTAACGGATGATACAATGCTTGGTTTGTAACTATCTTTCGCTTTTAAATCTATAGCGGGTAGTTAAACGAGCATATTTTCGTTTAACTTGTTTGCTATCAAACTAAGGCCATATTTCTAATGTTTTAGCTTGTATAGATCGTATATCACTTATAGATGGCCCCCCGATATATCTGGGTCATAACCCGACCCGTTCGGTTAATCGTTCGTTTGTTACGCAAAAGGCGTTTATTTGCTTAATCGGTAATTACGTACTGAGGTGTACCTTGTTTTGGTTCAAATGTCACATGGTGGTGCATGTTTTTGTGAAAATTATATTCGAAGACGAAATTCACTTGAATCTGATGAATTTCAAAAAACACGAATTTTCATGATTTTTAGAGATGATTTTCATTCCAAAATTATCGGTCCAGACGAATTTCATTGCAAAACCATCGGAGGTAGGTGGATTAGTGGGACACTTGGCAGTTTCTTAGTGTCTAGATTATTATATTTACAAGGACTATTATGAGAACCTCTCTCTTTAAAAGGATCATTTTCAGAATTTTACCATTATTTATATGGTTATGTTATTATAGTAGCTTTCCCCGTATTGCGGGGGTTGTTTTTACTTTATTTGTTTATAATATTTATATTTTTTTGGATTTTAATTTTATTTGTTGTATGAAGTTAATAATATACTTAGGGCTTGATAATGAAAGGTTTGAGATGCTATAAGCCGTTTAAAAGCTATATGGGTTTGGTGAGGCCATGGCCCGCTTATTTTTTTTACTATAAAATTGTTTCTTAATTATAAATAATATCATTTTTAAAAAAATTGGATTTATATTTTTAATATATTCTTAATTTATAGGATTTTCATATCAAATATTTGGTGAGATTAATTTCTAATATAGTGAGATGTTATAATCCGTTTAAGAGTTATCTGGGTTTAGTGAGACACATACCCGTGAATTCGAGTCAAATGCATGAGAAGACTTAATTTAAAAATAAAACAATCCGATGGTTTGAAAGAATGTGAAAAACAACAAGCGAACTTTTAAATGTTTCGTTTATATATATTTAAAAATAAAAAATATAAAAACAAACTCTCACATCATATGTTCTCGGATACACAACAATAGCCAAACAATCACCCATAATGGTTGGATGTGAAAGACATGAAATGTAGACAAATCACAAATATGTTTTTAGCAGGGCCGGTTTCGAGAAAGCAAAAAGACTTTTGGGCCGAAGGTGTAAATGTTTTTGGCCCTTAGTAAAAGAAGTATTTGGTTGGATTTAGACAGTCCAATTTTTATATGTGCTTACTTAGTTATAATTTGGGTTATGTAAAAAAACTTTTGTATAAGAAAAGGATTAAGCATGTCTCAAGTGAGGGTAGAACCCATAACCTCATGATTGAGAGTAATACCCATTTGCCATTAGACCAAACAAGTTGTTATGTAATTGTGTTTAAACATTTTTAATAAAAATACATATAATTTTTTTTCAAAAAAAAAAAAAATTTCGGGTCTAGCGGGGTGTCGAGCCTGTGGCCGTCGACCACCCAGCCACACCCATGGGCGGGCCCTGTTTTTGAGGATAGAGTAATTTTTTTCATAAAAACTCTAGGCTCAAAAAAACGATGGTTAAACCAACAAAGTATTAACAAAAAAAAAACAAAAAACAAAAAAACAAAAGAGGTAAGACAAACTTAAAATATAGGATTAACTAGTTATTCTATCCGGCGCGTTGCGTCGAGCAGTTGGCAAAACCTCAGTGTTAAAACATGGGCGTTGGTAAAACCCGAGTGTTACAACGATGAATTGATACGAATTTTATCAGTATCGGCTGCGCTAAAAATTAATTCGTCAAATTAACATATAAGAAAACAAAATATTTAATACGATGTTATTTGGTTGGCAAAGCCCGACGATGGTAAAACTCAAGCGTTGTGGCCCCAAGCATTGAGGCGGTAACTTGACACGAATTCGATAGGTATTGATTACGTACATTACGGTGCCGGAACTAAAAAACGAAAAATATAAAAATTGAGGTGGACCAACGACCAATTTTATTTATTTATTTTGAGGGGGGGGGGGGTCGGTTGATAAACTTAGGCTTTTGTAAACCCCTAGCGTTGTCGGTCATGGGCTTTAAATAAGGCCACGAGTCTACGTGAACTCGGTCGGTTTCTTTCAGGTTTTTTATGATACCAGAACTCAAACAAAAAAGAATTAACGTTTAATCGGTTCCCATTACATTTATTATGATAACTGAACTAAAAACACAAAATTTATCAAGCAATACGGTGCCGCCAAGGGGCCCAACAGGCCATTTGCGGCACCAAAGTTCTTGATTATATTATATAATATAATAACTAGTTTTTAGACTCCGCCGTGTTGCGACGGGGTTGTTAACCTTTGTAGATACGTTCATCAGTACGTCAACAGTTGGTCGGCTTTTAACCCTTTCTTTTTTGGTCTAAACCTTTTTACACTATATGTGATGATTACAAAGTCTGTAATTCATTGATGAACAAAAGACATAAAAACAACATTTACACAAACCAAATTGTTTTTCACTAAAGTTTGATTTGCGCCAACTTTTCTAGACCCTTGAAATCTGGGTATTTTCATTTCCCACAAATCTTCGTGCCTGATGCCACTTAGATCCTGTCACAACATAGTAATGGTATTACTAAGAAAAATGTTATCTTTACTGTTGTTAAAATGGAATTAGCTGAAGGTAAAACTGTAATTACTATTCTCCTAATCTAACCAAATATATATTAGAAATTGAAGGTAAAACTGAAAGTATAACTTTTATAATATATTACCCTAATCAAATATATATTAGGAACTGAATGTAAAACTAAATATGATAATTTCATCACCTCTTATATTAAAATTTTTGGTAAAATTTTTGGTTTTATCCCACAACTTTGTAAAAATTGCGAACTTTATTGGTTCAAGTAACGGATTGAAACGTCAATTGCAATAAGCTTAACAAAAACTTATTACCTGAGTATCTATAAACACACTGAAAGCACAAATCTCAGTGTCGGTTGCGGCATTCCGCATCTTCACTTGCAATCACTCCTTGTTTCATGTCCAAGATTATCATTTAAAGTATCTTCATTAGTCCAATCAGTGTGTTTCTGATGTCGTACAAACACTTAATCAGAATCTTACCATATAATTATCAAATAATTAATGAATCAATTTTTAATCCAACCATTATTAATGATTTAATGGAACCAATTTTATGTCAATAACCATTTTTAACCGAACCATTTAAAATAGTTTTTATGTAGCTTCTACATGAAAAAAGAACCGGCCATAGAAAAAAACTGACACTGGGACCCCCAAAAAAAAGTCTAGGTGTTTCAAAAAAATAAAACCTAAAACACGTTTCATGGGTTATTAATGAAGAAAGACAGGTATGACCTGCATACAATTTGGCCCATTTAAGCAAATGGGTCAGTTTTGGCTATGCATTGTTTTAACAGGCGAAACTGGTAAAAGTGATAATTTTGACTCATTAAAAAAAATAAATTAGCTACATGAATCAAATGACACTTACATAAAAAAGAGGATCAAGTCCTCAAAAGCATCATGCACGTGTAACAGTCCAGTTGCCATATCTCACACTGAGTAGGGGTTTCTGTACTTGTACAATTGCAATCGTATTTGGGATATTATCCTGCAACCTGTAAATTCAGTTATTCATAACCAAGACAAACCTGAAAAATCTGTCTTCTGCAACTTAACTTTTTAATAAGGAAACTTAGTCTTAAAGTGTGTAATTTGAGCAATTACCGAGCTAACTAAATAAATATCATGACACAAATAAGCATATTAAATTGTCAACCCGAGGCTCATGTCGGTATAACGGCTGCAACATACATTGCCAAGCCAAATTCCGGACATCATCATAGCCATAAATCGATATGAAGAGGCGGAATCACAAACATAAGTATCATAGTTCCAAAAGTCCAATCCGAGTCAACATTAATTCCTACTAATTATTCAAGAAACAACACTTGAATGATAATTGAATTTGTTATTATTATACTGTATATTTTAAATAACAACTTTCTTATGTGAGAAGGAATCACTATTCCTTTTCGTTGGTGCTTCACAACATAAGCATCATCATAACCATATACGAATATGATGATATAATTAAAAGGTACACCGGACATCATCATAGCCGTAAGCATCATCGTAAATTATAAACGAATATTAGATTGTCAACCCAAGGCTCAAGTCGGTACCATGGTTGCAGCATACATTGCTACACCAAAAACCGAAAATCATCATAGCCATAAAACGATTTGATGAGGCATAATCACAATAGGTTCAGCTCCGCACCATGGCAGCAGCATAAGTTGCCAGACATGTGTCTCCTTTTCACATGACCAAAGCATATCAATCTTCTCTCTCTTGTTTTATTTGATATAAGACATTGTTTTTTTTCCTAAAAAAACACCTCTAATATTTCCCCAAAAAACATTATTTTTTATTCCGTTTAACCTTGTGTGCACAAACATTCATCTTAGCATCCGTTCTACTTTTAGCTTGCGCCCAATAGTTTGATTTGTATGACATAGCCGGTGGATGCCAATATTTAGCATAACAAAAATAGACATTTTTTAACTGAATACAAGTGGATTGGCTTGTTCATTGACTCGCTTATTTGGGTCATTAAACATTTTATAGTCCACCTAAATAAAAAACATTTAATATTGTAAGCATGACTCTTCATCATTATTCATTGGAATATTGGTTTTAAATAATCCCAACTATGGCATATTGGTAAATATAAGTCCCAACTTTACACTTGTCTGCTGACCGTCCCAACTATTGATGTATTTGTTTTTAACGGGCCGCGACTAACGGATGTTAACTCTGTTAGTGATTTGCTGATGTGGACCTTCTTCTCCGGCCGCATCACACCGGAAACTTGCTAGAAACCTGCAACTCGCCTCCATTCTCCCTAATATCGTTACACCATCTCTCTCTATCTTTCCCTTCATTCGAAACCTAACCGACGTGCCGCCGTTGTTGTCTCCAGCGAAGTCCACCCTCGTCAATCGTGCACCATTCGAGGTAATTGACACATCATTCGACTCGTTTTTATCCTATAACAAAAGCCCTATGCTTATTTTGTAAATCGTGTAACATTGATTTCAAATTTTTGAAAATAAAATCGGGTTTGGTATATAGGGATTGGCCATGAAAAAAGATGAAATCTACTTCAGTTTCTAATTTCCGATGTCTTTTGAATAAGGAGAGAGACGTTGTGACAATATTATGGAGAATGGAGGCGAGTTGCAGGTTTCCGGCATGATGCGGCCGGAGAAGAAGGTCCACGTCAGCAAATCACTAACGGAGTTAACATCCGTTAGTCGCGGCCCGTTAAAAACAAATACATCAATAGTTGGGACGGTCAGCAGGCAAGTGTAAAGTTGGGACTGATATTTACCAATAAGCCATAGTTGAGATTATTTAAGACCAATATTCCTTATTCATTCAATTAACATCAAAAATTTTCTTTCTTCTAATTCTAACGAAGAGCCAAACTAGTCTTTTAAAACCAAGAAACCGAGCCGAACTCGAGTTAAAAATTTATGCTAGGTCAAAAATTCGAGCCACATGTGAGCTTCCGCTAGCGCAACTCACAAAGAACCTTATACTCATCACTGCTATTTCCTCTAGACAATGCATAATAATTAATAAACATTTATACATATATAAATAAACAATCAAGTGCTAGTAATTATTTGTTTGGCTACATTTCGTACATAAACATTAGATTTACAAATCTCAAAGACATAACCATGTATTAATATTAGGGTTGAGTTATTTTACAAAGGTCTAACAAAAATAAGAAGTGTGAGAAGTCACAGTTGATTGGCATGTGTCAAGTGGTGACCAACGGTAAAAGAGTATAAGAGTAATGGTACATATTTTCTCTCTCCACATACAAGTTACATGTCAATTCCTTCATCATTTTAAAACGTTCATAACTTTTTTATACAACATTATTTAAAAAAAAAATTCACCATAATAACAAGAGTTTTTTTTATCTTTAATATGAGTATCATATTGTTATATAAAACTTAAAAAAAAATTACGTCATTGTGTCTTTGCGTCTTTTCGTCATTGTGTCTTTCTGTTTGTCATTGTGTTTTTTTCGTCATTGTGTATTTCAAATCATCATTGTGTTTTTTTAAATGCTAATAATACAGTTGTGTAATAATAATACGTAAATAAAATGATAAAATAACAACAAACTATCAAATACATAGAGCACAATGATCAATACATATTACACAATTACATGAAATGCAAAACAAAATGATGAATACATATAAATAATGACCTGAAACGTAAAACACAATGGTGAATACATATAACACAATGACCTGAAACGTAAAACACAATGGTGAATACATATAACACAATGACCTGAAACGTAAAACACAATGGTGAATACATATAACACAATGACCTGAAACGTAAAACACAATGTAAACTACATATTACGCAATTACATGAACGTAATACACAACGACTAAAACACAATGATAAGTAGAAAAACAAATGATGAGCACAAAGACATAATGACAAACAAAAAGACACAATGACGTAATCTTTGTTTTAATTGTTAACTTTCATATGAGTATCAATTGATAACACAATGATCAAAATCTATAACACAATGCATAGAAAAACCCAATTAAAAATCATAATGAACAACCAATAACACAATATAAAAAACCCACTAATTTTTTTTATTTTTATATAATAATATGATACTCATCATATTAAATATAAAAAATGCATGTTATTATGGTGAATTTTTTTTTTAAAAAAATAATGTTGTATGAAAAAGTTATGGACGTTTTAAAATGATGGGGGAATTGGCGTGTGTCTTGCATGTGGAAGGAGAAAGTCAACAAAAGTGGATTATTACCTTTATGCCATTCTCATCAATTTATTTTCTTAAATTAATCTCCACCATTCAAATCTAAGATCAATGGACTAGATTCCTTCTCACTTTTTTCATTTTTGTTGTCATTTATATTTTAACTTTACCCGTAATATATTAATATCAATATTATAATGAGAAAATTCCCAAAATAACCCCTTTTAGAGAGAGAGTCCCCATTTTAGCCCATTTTTCCTCAAAAGCTTTTGAAATTTGGACTGGCCAGACGCTTTGGGAAAAGATAAAAATAATGAGGTAGCAGTCAAAATTATAAAGGAAAGTCAGGTAGGAGACGAGATTTATGGAAATAATGAAGGTAAAGTCCAGATTATTTTATAATCTTGGAGCAAAAGTCCAAATTTTCTCAAATCTTTTTTATTCATAAAACCGTCTTGAGAGACTGTTTTTTTATGTTTCCTACTTTTTCCGTTTATATTTTCAAATTCTTGGAAAAAGAGAATTTGAAATCTCGTCTTGAAAGACGCCTTTAGGATGAATTTGTTATCAACAGACGAGATTCTTTTTTCTTTCTTCCAACCTTCATGCTACACACACACTTACACATACATACATACATATACATACATATATATATATAAACACATATATATATGTATGTATATATAAATTCCGTATATATATACATGTGTGTGTAGGGTAAGGTTAAAATGTAAACCCATTTGAGTTGTAAAAACCCGTGAAAACCCTATGTAACATCGTTTTTTTTTGTTACACGTAATATATGTTGTAACATTTAATACAAAACATCGAAACATAAAAAAAAATGTTTTGCTATTTTTTAACATTTTTTTACTAATTTTTATATATGTTTTCAGGAGAGAGAAAAAGTTATATTTACATTTTTATTTCACTTTAATTGTGGACCACAAGATTTAAACATTAATTAAAAACATGTGGTTGAGAATGAGTTTATAGAGTTTTCACAACTCAAGTGGGCTTTCATTTTATACTTAGCCTGTGTGTTTATATATACATATATATATATATATATTATGTATGTATATACACACACACATATATATATACATACATGTGTGTGCATGTGTATATATATACACATATATATATGTATATACATATATATGTATATATACATGTGTGTATGTGTGTGTGTGTATATACATATATATATGCATATATATATATATGCATGTGTGTGTATATATACACGTATATAATATGTATGTATGTGTGTGTGTATATATACATACACATACATACATATATATACGTGTATATACATACATATATATATACATGTGTGTGTATATATACACGTATATATATGTATGTATGTATGTGTGTGTATGTATATATACACGTATATATATGTATGTGTGTGTATACACACACACATGTGTGTGTGTGTATACACACACATACATATATATACATACACACACATACATAAATATATATACGTGTATATATACACACACACATATATACACACATGAATATATATATACGGAATTTATATATACATATATATATGTATGTTTATATATATGTATGTATAAGTGTGTGTGTAGCATGAAGGTTGGAAGAAAGAAAAAAGAATCTCGTCTGTTAAGAATAAATTCATCCTAAATGCGTCTTTCAAGACGAGATTTCAAATTCTCTTTTTCCAAGAATTTGAAAATATGAACGGGAAAGGTTGAAAACATAAAAAAAACAGTCTCCCAAGACGGTTTTATGAATAAAAAAGATTTGAGAAAATTTGGACTTTTGCTCCAAGATTACAAAATAATTTGGACTTTACCTTCATTATTTCCATAAATCCCGTCTCCTACCTGACTTTCCTTCATAATTTGGGCTGCTACCTCATTATTTTTATCTTTTCCCAAAACGTCTGGCCAGTCCAAATTTCAAAAGCTTTTGAGGAAAAAAAGGCTAAAATAGGGACTCTCTTTGTAAAAGGACTATTTTGGGAATTTTTTTCTATATTATAATTTATAACAAAAATACTCAACCAAATACCAAATTGACACGCCAATGAATCCAAAGTACATATAAAAATTTGTCTTTTGTACAAAACCAATGTATAAAACCAAACCAATTGTTTACTATTCTCTCTCTCGTCTTGATCTTGAATGTGTGAGTTCGTTTTCGTGTATCCATACTCTTTTCTTTTTTTCTCTGACCATTTACAGAATTTAAAAATCTAGTAAAAGAATCTTGAAATTAAATTTCAAAGCTGCTGCAGCTGCTAATGTAATCAATCAATCAGCCAAAGTGTGTGACAGCAGGTTAAAATTTTAGCATGCACTCTTGTTTCTGCTTTCTAGGTCTTCTGCTTTTGTTTTTTTGTGGAGTGAAGATCAGTATTATGACTACTTTCACAGAAAAGGTGATTGCTTTTTGATGATAATAATATATAATAGTAAATAGTAATAATAGTCACTCATATATTCAGCACTCCTCATGCTTTGATAGGCGTGCTTTGATGCAAAAAAACACACCCTTTTTCATTCTTTCTTTTTCCTTTTGCTTGATTACAAGTTAGCCCCACTTTGATTTTGCTGGTTTATGTTTCTTGGTTGTGTGTTTTTGAGGCATCATCTTCTGTCTCTTTTTGGATTGTATTTTAGATTCTCCTTCCTCTGTCTTTGCCCCTTAAATCAGGGCTTTAGACTTCATTTCTTTGTTTTCTTTTGCCCAAATTTTGAGCTTTTTGAGATGAAAAATGTTGAATAAAGATTTCAAGGTTGGATCTTTATGATGTTTTATGAGATGGGGGTGTGAGGGTTTGATGTGATTTGATGGTTTTGATGATGTGGAGGACCTTAATTTGTTGTTGTTAAAGTTGTTGATGTAGAAAGTATGACCACCATTGAAGAGAAGTTGAATTCAACAGGTGTGAACAGTGGGGCACATAGTTTACTTGAGGAAATGAAATTGTTAAAGGAAATGCAGGACCATTCTGGTAAGTTTTTTCTTCACTTTCAACCAAAAATATGGTTTTTTTCATAAAAAAGTTTATTTTTTTCCTTGTATTTTGCAAGATTTTGAAACTACCTCAAACCCTTGAGAATTTGCACTAATTTTTCTAGTTTGTTAAATCTTTTTAGCTTGTTTGTTTGTGGACTTTTGGAATATTTGTGGATTAATGGGAATTCTTGTGCTTTTCGTTGAAAAAATGATTTGTTAATGTATTTTTAGCTTGTTTTTTGTGGATTAATTTGAAATCTTGTGTTTTTATGTTTTAAAAAAAAGAACTTTTTTAAATCTTTTTAGCTTTATGTGTATGGATTAATTTCAATGCTTGTTTTTTTTATGTTAAAATAATGAACTTTTTTAAATATTTTTGGCTTGTTTGTTTGTGGGATTTTGGATTACTTGTAGAATAATGTGAGTTCTTGTGCTATTTTTGTTAAAAATTGCAGTGATAAAGAAGCCAATAAATTCTGAGCTATGGCATGCATGTGCTGGGCCATTAGTAACCCTACCACAGGTGGGAAGCCTAGTTTATTACTTCCCACAAGGACATAGTGAACAGGTTTGTTTTAATTAACTTCTTGTTATTGTTAGTGTAACTTCTAAAATTCTTGATAAATTTTTTTTTATTAAAAAGCCTTCATTTTTACTATTTTCTTGAACTGAAATCTTGTTTTGTATGCAATGTTATCTTTTCTTTAATGTTTGCTAGAATTAAAATCTTGGATATAAAAATGCAAATGACATGTGAACCCATATTAGTTTCACATCATGTCTCACATCCCTTCTAAGTTAGGCTAGGGGTATTGGTATAGTGTATAACATGTGAAATGTCATATATACCCTAAGAACTCTTTGTAATATCATATGTAGTTACTTTCCAAAAAAGTATATCAAATAGTCCATTCAAAACTCATAAGGTTTCATACTAACCCATTTTACCCTTTTCATACACACTATCATAATCTATATCCTTACCTAAAAGAAAGGTATTTATGCCAAAAATAAGAAGATGGTATTTTGTGTCAAAAAAAAAAAAGAAAGAAAAATGATGGGTATATTTGATATTATGCCTTTTTTAGTATATATGAAACTATCTTTATAATTTGGGTAAAAAGGGTAGGAATGAAGTAAACATAAAACAACCACACTTGTTTTTTTCTCTTTCCACATATTCAAACTAATAATTGCATGGAAGGTGGGTCCTTAGAAGTTGAGTGTGATGGAATCAAAATTTTTGACTAGATTATGTTCCATCATAACATTTTTTTCTTCATTAACAAAGTTTTAGTTATTTATTTTGCTAACAAAATTGTTATTTGCCAGGTTGCTGTTTCGACAAACAGAACCGCGACATCACAAGTTCCTAATTATCCAAATCTTCCTTCTCAACTGTTGTGCCAAGTTTTAAATACTACATTGCATGTATGTCCCCTTAGTTTGTGTGTACATTATATAAAGTTGTTAGGTTTTTATTTATGATATTCTTAGAATCATTTTGTTTATCTGTGTTGTTTATACAGGCAGATAAAGATACGGATGAGATCTACGCTCAAATGAGCCTTCGACCCGTGAACTCGGTGAGTTATGTAAATACATTCACTCAAGAGAACTTTGACATTTGAGTGTCAACTTAACCTCAAAATTTCAAGAAGTTTTATATAACCTTAAAATAGAAATCGAAAACACTTTTCAAAAATGCGTGATTGTTAAGGCATCATCATACTTGCCACATTTTGCAAATGTTGTGTTTGTTTTACACTTTTACATTGTTGGTATGCTTTTTCAACAGAAAGTCAACTACTATTGATAGGAAGTCAAACTTTGACTTTTGAATGTCAAACTGACTTCAAATTTTGAAGAAGGTTTAAATTAGAAACTCAATGCACTATGCAAGAAACACGTGATTGTTGAACACCATCTTACTTGGCGCTTTTCTTGCATAATGTAGTGTTTGGTTTACAATGTTGGTTTATTTCTTCACAAAAAGTCAACTACAATTGATTATAAAGTCAATTACACATTCTTCCAAAGTTTAGTCGTTAATCTTGAAAGATGGACTAAATGCCGCTTGTTTTAACTTGGAAAAATTAGGAAAAGGATGTTCTTCCAATACCCGACTTTGGGATGAAACCGAGTAGACATCCAAATGAATTCTTCTGCAAGACTTTGACCCCAAGTGATACGAGCACACATGGTGGCTTTTCAGTCCCTCGTAGAGCCGCAGAAAAACTCTTTCCGCAATTGGTAATATTTCATTTCTTACATTTCCATTTTCTTAATAATAAAATAATTTAAATCCTAATTTCAGGTTATGCATTATATGATATTAATTATTGATTTCCTGGTTAATTTTCTTTTGTGTTTAGGATTTTTCAATGCAACCTCCGACTCAAGAGCTTATTGTTCGTGATTTACATGATAACACATGGACATTCCGTCATATATACCGCGGTGAGCATTTAAATCTTTCTCTTTTGGATATGCTTTAGTTGGAAAGGTTGGTTAAATTTACAACAAGGGTATTCGTATTTTGGTCAATTTGCAACAAGTGTTTAATGGTCATTTACAACAAGTAAGGATATTTTAGTCAATTTACGATAAACTAATAAAAAAAATCTAACAGAGTTGCTGTTAGGGACGAAATGGGCTGTAAAATTTAAGTCATGGACGCTAATACGACAAAAACTTGGACTTTGTATTGAACCAGTTAAATGGCTAAACAAGACACAAATTGAACTCAACTCTAATTTTTTTTTATAAAGACTTATACTTTATCACCAAGTCTTTCCACATTTAGAGGAAAGTTTTGAATGAAAAATCTTTACTCCGGATATTCTTAGTTTTAATTTAAGTTTTTTGTATTCTAATGCAGGGCAGCCAAAACGAAACCTACTTACCACTGGTTGGAGCATGTTTGTTGGTGCCAAAAGGCTTAAAGCTGGTGATGCTGTTCTATTTATCAGGTATAACTCTTGTAATTTAACTCACATTTTTTAAATAGTAATCACATGCCCAAAATAAACGAGTAATCTTAGATTTAAACAAAAGGGCTATATTGTAATTATCACTAAACATCCGTATATAGAATTAGATGAAGTTTTAGTTGGGATGGAGGGAATGTGTCACCATATTGACAACCATGTAGTTATGCAATGACTTCAAGCAAACAACAAAAAGCACATGGCCATTGCCATGTCCACATGATGATATAGAGGGGTATTTTTGTCTTTATATCCTTTTATTTTGCTGAACTTGTAGGGATGAGAAGTCGCAATTATTATTGGGAGTACGACGAGCAAACCGTCAAAATATGTCATTGCCATCATCGGTTTTATCTGCTGATAGCATGCACATAGGAGTCCTTGCTGCTGCAGCTCATGCTGCTGCTAACCAAACCCCCTTTACAATATTCTACAACCCAAGGTTTGTCTTATATAGAGTTGACAAAATCAGTTGGTCAAACGGGCTGCGTAACGAGTCAAAACGGATTGGTTTAATATGATTACTAAAACTAAATGAGTACAATATAATGTACTTTAAAAAAATAAATAAATAAAGTGTCTATTGACCTGTTTCATTCTAGCTATGTTATTATTAATCTGACTCATTTGAGATAAAACATAACCAATTTGACCCGTTTATATATAACGGGTCGAAAGCCCCTCTAGTATAAACATGTATACTTAAAAACTACTTTGTTCTTTAGCCATTTTTAATTTCAATCAGGGCATGTCCTTCGGAGTTCGTCATTCCATTATCGAGGTATCGAAAAGCAGTATACGGGACACAACTTTCGGTAGGCATGAGATTTGGAATGATGTTTGAAACTGAAGAATCAGGAAAACGCAGGTATGTCTATCCAAATTTTTATTTTTAAGAATTTGATACACTGAAATACAAGCTCGAGCTCGACTCGTGAATAGTTTTTTCAAGCTTGAGAACAGCTCATTTACGCTTATATGCATTTTTAATTATTTTATACATTTAACATTTTAGATATAACATAATATATATTATTTAGTTATTTTTGTTTATATTTTGTATATTATAATAATTATTATATAAATATATATTAAATATATCAAATAAAAAATACATAAAAATATGCTCGGTTAGGCTCTCGAGCCAACTTAAGGTTAAAAACTGAAGCGCAGGCTCATTTACTAAACAAACTTATTTTTTGGCTTGAGCTCGTTTAAGCTCTGCATGATTCGAGCATTTAGTGAGCCGATCTGTAGTAGCTTACGAGCGGCTTGCTTCATTTACACCCACAAGTGGTGCTAACCGATCATCTTGCTGTTAATGCAGATACATGGGCACAATAGTCGGCATAAGTGACGTGGACCCGCTAAGATGGCCAGGTTCTAAGTGGCATAACCTCCAAGTCGAGTGGGACGAGCCCGGTTGTGGTGATAAGCAAAGTCGAGTGAGCCCTTGGGACATCGAGGCCCCTGAAAGCCTCTTCATATTCCCTTCTATCACTTCAAGCCTTAAACGACCGTTCAATTCTGCTTTTCTTGGAGCACAACCCGAATGGGACAATATGGCAAACCGCTCATTCATGCGGGCCCCGGATACCATAACTGGAAACCCTTTAAACCCTTCAATGCCAAGCATATGGTCAGAACAACTAATCAAGATGTTAATGAAACCTCAAAATACTAGCAACATTTCAACACCTGTTACACCTATTCAAGAAACTTTTCCCACCAATAAAATTCCGTTATTACAAGCGGAAACCCGTCCCCATTATCAACTCAGTCAACCCAACACTGCCGCTGCCACCGCCACCACCATTAACACGAACCCGACACCACAACCCAATCCAAATCTTTCTGGAAGTCAATCACCACAACAGTCAGAAACGGTCAAACCTGACTCGAAACCAGTCAACTCCACTCAGAATCTTGTACACGAGCTTCCGTTTCTTAACCAGTTGTCTCCGTTTGATTCAACCATACTCCATGGTCAACAATTTGACTCGCCTCAGATTGACTCTTCAACTTTTAACGGGTTGTTCCCATTCCCGGATACGAACGTACTGAACCCGTATCCATCTCTCGGGCCTGAAACATGGGACCCACAAGTGAACAACACTAACTCCAAATGTGTGTTTCAATCAAACCAATACGGGTTCAAAGACTTATCCGATGGGACCAACAACAATCAAGAAAGCGGAAACGTATACAACTGTCTAAATTATGAAGGTAGTAACGGTGGCAGCACTGTGGTTGACCCTTCGGTCTCGAGTACGGTTTTGGACGAGTTCTACAATTTAAAAGACATAGAGTTTCAAAACCCGTCTAGTTATTTAGTTAATAATAATTTCAGCTCGAGTCAAGATGTTCAGTCACAGATAACTTCAGCTAGCCTTGTTGATTCTCAAGCTTATTCTATGCAAGAATTACCCGATAACTCAGGCGGGGCGGCGTCTTCTAGTAATGGTGAGTTTGAGGACAGTGGACTTTTGAATAACAACTCGTGGCAACAAGTTGCTCCTCCACCCCGCGCACGAACGTATACCAAGGTTAACGCTCAAACTTTCTTATGAATTTTGATTAAAGATTTGTTTTTGCGTTACGGGTTTGGGTTTAAAATGTGTTTCTTTGGTTAATTGTGTGTACGAACGTATGCCAAAGTTAAAGCTCAAAACTTTTTTTACCTATTTACCTTTTAAAAGTAATTTTGTTATATGGGTTTGGGTTTAAAACGTGTTTCTTTTGGTTACTTGCGTGTATGAACACATACCGAGTGAAGAGGTATGTACCCGCCTCAACACCAATCAAGGCGGGTCAACCCACAAGATAAAGACATTATGAAGGCACAAAGCCAAAATCTAGGCGCATGGCGCATACAAAACATGCTCAGGCATCATATGCTCGCGCATCACACATGCACGCGGCGCATATCACATACTCTTGCACATCACATATGCTCGCGCGTCGCATATGCGCGCGGCGCACCATCGCGCGGCGCTTTATCACACGCTCGTGCATATCACACCTGCGCATGAAATATCTGCGCGTGAGAATAAAAAGAAGACTTCGCGCATCCTCAGGATGGGCGCATATCACACGTGCACATAATCAACCTCGTCCTTATCCAAATCAGGGTTAGGGCAACCTTGATTGTGCACGTCAGACAATCTTCTAGAAGGCATCTTTTTAAGGAGTAAGAATATGCTGATGTTGACAGCTGCCAAATGAAAGGTCGACAACTCAGCATGACACGTGGGCTACCACATAATTACAACCAACGAGAAAGCGCCAGGTGTCCCAGAGGACACATGGCGCAGTGCGGTTGGAGGAGGCCAACGAGGCTGAGCCCAACCAGTGGAAACCCTAGCACTATAAATACAGCATCAACTCCACTTTGATGAGACATTCATTGACACTCAATCATTGACAGTTACAAGCAGTGATATCACATTCAATCATATTGAATTATATTCACTCACAGTCAGTTACAGAAAAACACACAGTCACACAAATCAAGAGTATTCAGCGATCAGCAATACTCTTGAGATTCACTTACATACAACATTATTATCTTCTCCAAAAGATACTGATTCTCACGCCGGAGGGTTACCCCAAAGAGGACCCCTCTGTCCCTTTCTGAGGGGTAAGTAACGGCGCTGTTCTTTTTGTAGGTGGAAGAACTCGGATCCAGAAGAACCATCGGTGAAATAGTTTAATCACACCCGAGGAAAGTAGATCTGCTACCAGTGAGTAGATCCACGTTTCTTCATTGGCGCCATCCACTGTTACAAACGGCAATCAGATCTCATCCAGATCTAAAAAATTCAATCACCATGGTTTCTGGAGTTCGTAACGTTGATCAAGCTCTGGAGGATATTGAACGTGAGGGTGTTAACGACGGACAGCAGGTTCTGAGGGTTCCGCGTGATTCTACGCGTACCACCAGCAACCGTCCCTTCGTCACAACCCCTCACGGCCAGACTGAAACTCCTCCAGACGATCGCACGTTACAAAATATGGCCGGCGCGAAGCTGAAGGGACCAATGGGTCCAGAAGATGAAGCAGACGATCCGAATGAATGGCTCATAAATGAGCAGCGGCGTCTGATGGAAAAGTACACTGAAATGATCAAACAGAAGAAGCTAGCCGACCAAACACAAAGGCAAGCGATGGAGAAGCAGCCCACAAAAAGGCCGCGCGCGCCGGAAGAAGGGCATTCTGTTCACACTGCACACACAGAGTTCAGTGATGAAGAGGTGCATAGCATGAGAAAGACAAGGGATACTCATGCAGGAGGCTCGCAGCTCCGCGCGCCTGTGAACATGGCGCCAGGAGCCAGAGCAGATCCGGATCTGCACATGCCATACAGCCCACCGGTCAGAGGGCAAGTGGACGTAACCACACCCTACAGACCAGCCATCCTGGTAAAACACTCAAAGTTTACTGCGCGCATCGCGCAGGCTCCCATCCAGCACAAGACCAAGATGCCAAGTGGTCTGGGGAAATATGATGGCACGACAGATCCAGATGACTTTTTGCAAGGTTTCTATAACACGGGAAACTTAGAGAGCTGGACGATGCCAACATGGTGTCATATGTTTGCCCGCTGCCTCACAGGCGCAGCGCGAGTATGGTTCGAGAGCTTGCCGACAGGGCAAATTGATGGCTTCGAGGAACTATTAGAAAAGTTCCAGGCCCACTTCGTACAGCAGCGCAGGCACACGCGCGATCCTGATGACATCATGCACTGCATCCGCAGGAATGATGAAACGATTGAAGATTACATCACTCGTTTCAATCAGGAGTCCCTGGCAATCGGGGGCATAACTGAGCAGCTACTGCGCGTGGCCTTTATACAAGGCGCGCGCAGTGATCAGTTACGACGAGCTCTCGTAAGCAAAGATGGTATGCCCACCACGTGGGCCAAGTTAATGGAGGCATCGCGAGTTTTCGCGAGAAATGAGAAACAGATTGCCCAAGATAGGGCAAGAGAAAGAGCGCATCAGGCTGAATCACCGCGCAGCAAAGAGAAGAGGGCCAAACAGAACTCTGTATGGTCCAGGTTGCAGCCAACAAGTTTTTCTTCCGCGGAAAAACAAGCGCAACCAAACTCACCCCAGCCCCAAAAGGATGCTCGTAAACACGGGGAGGGTGACAAGAGGGAGGGCGGCAGAGATCCTAGCAGACCTCTGCCAAGAATATGGACTCCCCTCACTAAAACACCTTCACAGGTGTTAAGTACTGAGAATGTCCAATTCAAGCCTCCCAAGCAACTACACTACAAGGGGCCGCAAAACAGTGGTAAATATTGTGAATTTCACAGGTCCCCGGGCCACAACACCGACGCATGCCATCATTTAAAGGATGCGATCGAGAAGGATGTAAAGTCTGGCAGGCTGGCTCACTTGGTAAAAAACCAAAGAATAGAAGATGAGCAACCGGAGGGAGCCTCTGCCAGCAAGAAGTACAAAAGAATCTGTGTGGCTGAGGGGGGACGACAAGGGCAGACGTCAAGAAAGAGAAGCGCGCAAATTCACGGAGATTGGCGCGAGCAGCAAGTCATCTTCCCAAGAATCAGGGGAGGCCCTTCAATAAGCAGTCCTCTCGTCATTACCACACACATTGCTCATTACGAAGTGTCAAAGGTCCTGGTGGACACTGGAAGCGAATCTGACATTATGTATGAGCAGTGTTTCAGAAAGTTAGACCCGGCAGACCAAGCTCGGCTCGAAATTGTGAACGCACCAATCTGTGGTGTCTCAAATGAAATCATACATCCCCTAGGCCAGATTCAGTTTGAACTAACTATGGGGGATGATGAGCACAAGCGAGCCGAAGTGGTCAACTTCTTGGTCTTGCCCACCACGTCATGCCACAATATGATCCTGGGTAGGGGAACAATTGCCCAATTTAATGCTGTACCATCGCCAGCGCACGGCGCATTGGGGATCCCTACACCAACAGGCGTAGCATTTGTTTACCGCGATCATTTGTGCGCAGTGACAACCACGCCGCGGGAAGGGAGAATGAAACTTCCAACGGCGGACAATGCGCCAGAGAAGTGGATTTTAAACCCAAAATTCCCCGACCAAACGGTCACAATTGGCGCTACCATTTCAGACGACACCAGATTGAGAGTGAAAAGGTTGCTCACAAAATACATGACGGTCTTCGCGTGGCAACACTCCGATATGACTGGGGTCCCGCGAGACTTGGCGCAACACTCTCTTAACACGTTCAAGTCGGTGGAGCCAATTGCTCAGAAGAAGAGAATCATGGGGGATGAAAAGGCGAAGGCCATGAATGAGCAAGTTGAGGACTTGTTGCGCGCAAACATTATCCGCCCGATCCGATACCAGACGTGGGTAGCCAATCCTGTGATGGTAAAGAAAAGCAACGGGTCATGGAGGATGTGTATTGACTTCAAGGACCTCAACAAAGCATGTCCGAAAGACTGTTACCCACTACCAAACATCGACGCAAAGGTGGACTCCGTGGCGCCATTCAAGCTCAAATGTTTCCTGGATGCCTACAAAGGCTATCACCAGATTCAAATGGCACCACAGGATGAAGACAAGACGGCCTTCAGAACCGACAAGGGTGTTTTTTGTTACACAAAAATGCCCTTTGGTTTAAAGAATGCGGGCGCCACCTATCAGAGACTTATGGATTCTGTTTTCAATGAACAAATCGGAAGGAATCTAGAAGTCTACGTTGATGATTTGGTGATAAAGAGCAGGGAGGAGAGACAAATGCTCAACGACATCGAGGAAACTCTTCAGCGCCTAACGGAAGTTAACATGAAGCTCAACCCGAGCAAATGTACTTTCGGCGCGGAAGAGGGGAAATTTCTTGGTGTAATGGTCACTAAGGATGGTTTCAAGGTGAATCCTGAGAAGGTGGAAGCCATCCTTGACATGCCTTCACCAGCCACCATGAAAGAGGTTCAGAAGCTGAATGGTAGATTGGTGTCAATCAACAGGTTCCTAGCGAACCACGCCAGCAAATCTACTCCATTCGTTAACACCTTGAGGAATTGTTTGAAGAAGAGCCAATTCAAGTGGACGCCTGAGGCTGAGCAAGCTTTTAATGAGATAAAAGAATGTCTCATAAAGCTGCCCGCGCTCACAGCTCCACTTCCTGGCGAAACCCTTACATTGTACTTGTCAGCTGGAGATCGCGCCATTGGCGCAGTATTATTGGTGGATCGCAAGGGGATCCAAACGCCAATATACTATGTGAGTCGAGTCCTCACAGACCCTGAGACGCGCTATTCCATCATGGAAAAGTTAGTTTTGTCGCTAACACACGCGTCGCGCAAGCTCCATAGATACTTCAATGGTCATCCTATTGAAGTACTGACTGGTTACAACATCCAGCAAGTCTTGCGACGTCCCGCGCTCTCCGGAAGGCTGACAAAGTGGGCGCTGGAATTAGGTGAACACACGATCACTTATAAGCCCCGTCCAGCAATAAAGGGTCAAGTTTTGGCGGATTTCATCACGGAAATCCCAGAGGGACAGATTGAAGAAGCTCAGCGCGAGGTAGACCCTCCGCGAGCAAATGATGAAGAAGATGTTTGGAGGCTATTCACTGATGGAGCCTCCAACAGCGAAGGGTCTGGCGCAGGTCTCAAACTGGTAGACCCTGATAATCATGAATATACTTATGCTATCAGGTTGGACTTCAAGAGTACCAACAATGAGGCTGAGTATGAAGCCCTGCTGGCTGGTCTGCGCATCGCGCGCAAGTTTGGGGTTAAAAGACTAGAGGCGCATGTTGATTCTTACTTGGTAGCTGCTCAGGTCAACGGCCTATATGACGCCAAGGAGAACACAATGCCTCTGTATCTAGAGCAGGCAAAAAAGCTCGTTGAGCAGTTTGACTTCTTCAGAATCATACACATCTCGCGAAGCGAAAACAAGTCCGCAGACGCGTTGAGTAAAATGGCATCAACTAATTTTGATCACTTTGGCAAAGATGTCAGGGTGGAAATAATGAGCAGCCCGTCAGTGCAAACGCAATCGGTCCTGGTAATTCATACAACTCCTTCATCCTGGATAACTCCAATAATGGAATTCCTGAAAGAGGGGAAGTTACCGGATGATCGCGCACAGGCGAGAAAGATAAGACACAAGGCGCAGAACTATGAACTGCTTGATGGTACAGTGTACCGGCGCTCTTATCTTGGACCGCTCATGAAATGCCTGGATGCGGAAGAAGCAAGCTATGTGATTAGGGAGATTCATGAGGGAATCTGTGGAATTCACGCTGGTCCGCGCATGGTGGTTGCCAAGGCGATGAGCTCAGGCTACTATTGGCCAGGCATGTACTTGGATGCGCTAAAAGAAATCCAAAAATGCAAGGCATGTCAGAGCTACGCGCCAAACACCATGCGTCCAAAAAACAACTTGATTCCAGTCACCTCAGCATGGCCTTTTCACAAATGGGCCATTGATATTGTGGGGCCCCTGCCGCAAGCGCAAGGGCGAGTGAAATTTTTGGTAGTGGCGATAGACTATTTCACAAAATGGGTTGAAGCTAAGCCACTAGCAAAAATCACAGCTGAGGCGATGAAGCAATTTATCTGGAGCCACATCATTTGCCGTTTTGGCCTTCCTATGGAAATTGTGAGCGACAATGGCAAACAATTCACTGACAGGAAGATGTCAAGCTGGCTCAAAGAATTGCACATCAACCAAATCTTCACGTCCGTTTACCATCCTCAAGGGAATGGCCAAGTGGAGCGCGCGAATCAAAGTTTACTAAATGGGCTGAAGAAAAGATTGGAGGGAGAATCCCATTCTTGGGTCGAAGAGTTACCTAATGTCTTGTGGGCGCACAGGACATTAAGCAAAACTAGCAATGGCGAATCCCCGTTCAGCCTAACCTATGGGACAGAGGCTATGATCCCAGCGGAAATTGGATGCCCATCCCATAGGGTACTCATGATGAGCAAAACTGATAACGACCGCGAAAGAAGATTAGATCTTAACTTGCTTGAAGGGCGCAGAGAAGCGGCTATCATTAATGAAGCCAGATACAAGAAAAAGCTGGAAAAATATTATAATCAGCGCGTTAAAGAGTGCCACTTCAAGAAAAATGATTTTGTCCTTCGAAACAATGAAGCTAGTCGCGCAATACCCCCAGGAAAAATGTCCCCCAATTGGGAGGGACCTTATCAAATTTCAGAAGACCTGGGGAAAGGCGCGTATGCTTTAAAAGATTTGAACGGAAAAAAGATACCGCGCGCGTGGAACGCGGCACAGCTTAGAAAATGCTTCATGTAAAAAGTTCAAATTTGTAATCAAGGCTTTTAAGCCATCATTAATGATGATTCGCGCTATCTTTCAATATTTGTCGCGCTATCTTTCAATATTGGTTCTATTACCTTTGCATACATGTTTCACACTTCCTTTATTAAATTGGAACAATATGACAACATTATATTGACATCAAGACAAAATAAAGCGAAGTAAAACATACATGCGCGAGCCTTAGCTCAAACGCGTTAACGAGTCTTAACTCTAAAACGTCAGGGCCTTAGCCCAAAATTACGAGCCTTAGCTCAAGCACGTTAATGAGTCTTAACTCTAAAATCGTCAGGGCCTTAGCCCAAAACAAAGAGCCTTAGCTCAAAACACTCACATACATCCATCTTACACCCCGCGCAGCCTGATCATAAAAATCCTTAAACAAAACTAAGGCAAAGTACATGCCATATCATGTTAAGGTCTCAGGTCGAGGCCGCGCGCGGAACCATAGTGGATATCTGAGTAACACAAGCTGACATGTAATGGCTAAACTCATACTTCCATACCGCGTGACACCAGCGCGTGAAAAAGAAATAACGAAAAATTAGCGCGCATGTCAGCATGAGCAAGATACTGCGAGAGCCACAAACAAAATAGAACTGAGGTTAAGTGAATAATTTCCTTACAACCTTGTTCTTATTTTAACGTTCAAGCATATCTTATATCTATACAACCAAACATGAAGAGATGAATGGAAATGCGCAAGATACGAAAAGGAGATAACAAGTTTCATTTCATTGGATCGAAATCTACAAGTATGATGAGTTACAAACTACAAGTATAAAAGATAAATATACAAAATTTGATGAAGGGCTTCTCAAGTCTCCACGTCGACGTCAGCCGCTTCATCATCCTCATCATCTCGCGCAGCATCTGGCGCGGTCTGCTCTTCATCTCCGAACTGACCATAGTCAAGTTCTTCCTCCTCATTGGAGTCTTCGATCACAACGGTGTCACGAGCAGATTCTTTCGCCGCGCCAGAGCCGCTGGCAGGGGCAACATCCCCCGCGCCACCATCATCGCCACCAGCCCTCTCGCAATCATCAAGCAACTTCTTTAGTGCGCCGAGGTCGGGCTGGTCAGCAAGCGCAGTTATCTGTAAATCATTAGAAAAGTAATGAGTACAAACACTTAGAAAGGTTAGTAAAGTAAAACTCATTAAGATCAAGGTACCTGCATAAGGATGGGGATGGGAGTATTCATATACTTTTCCCCCACCGCGGCCATGTCCGCGCAGGCCGCATCGAACTTGTAAGGGTACTCGGATGGGTTCTTCCTCAGCATGCCATACTCATACCCATCCGTAAACCCTTCAGCTCGGCCCACCAAACGCGCGGCGGCATTACAGTCCATCACAAGGGCTTGAAACTCGGCGGAATATTTCATCGCCAAAGCGCAGCGAGCCATGCCCTGTGACACCAGCCATTGGCGATCCTGCGCGAGGCCAGCAACAGACGTCTCGAGGGCAGGAACCTGAGAGTTTAATAACTCAACAGTCTCCTTAGCCTTTTTTAGTTCCTCCTTGTCAGACGCTGCTGCCGCCAAAATTTTTTCTTTCTCCGCCTGCGCAGCACCAAGTGCTTCCTGGCTGGACGCCGCCGTGGCCAAGGCCTCATCTCTATCGGCCTGCGCGGCCGCCAAATCCCTTTTCAGGCGCGCAACCTCGCTCTCCAATGATGATTTCTCAGTAATACTCTTGATGATAGCTTGGTCACGCGCCTCGGCCTGCTGTTCCAAGACACGCACTCTGCGCGCGTACTTGGCAACTTCGGCCTCCGCCAATTGCTGCTTCTCCCGCGCAGCCTGGAGCTCATGCCCGCGCTTGATGTATGCGGTGTTGGCACTTGCTCGATTTTCACTGAGCTCCGCCTGGAGTTTCTCAGCTCGCGCACGAGCATCAGACAGGTTCCAGGCGGCCACCTTAGCCTCTCGCTGGGCTTCCACAAGAGCGTCGCGTACTTTAATATAATCACGACGCAGCTCTTGGGAAGCAGCGAAAAAAGCCGACCCAGCGAAAACATGTTCGTTCAGCAAGTCCGCGCGAGTGCGCTCCTCTTGATACCTCCTTTCAGTAGGAGGCACGGCATGAGCCCAGAAGTCCTCGCATACGCCCATGGATTGAAAGGAACTTTCTTCATTAATATTCCATCTCGGGCGGTAAACGTGGTCACCTTCCTGCAAAAATGTAAGAAAAGTCCTAAGTCATAAAACATACTTATAGGGAGATACGCGCAGCGGACCAACAAATCAATACATACCTGCGGGGATGAAGCAGGAATGTCTGCGCCAGCCCCACCAGAGGTCTGCGCTGCAAACACTTGCGGCATCGCAGGGCTGGCGCGATCTCCTAAGGAGTCTTCACCTTGAACCCCCTCGTCCTCCTCGTCTTCTTCAACAGGCCTCTTCTGCTGCGACCTGGAAGGCTCCAAACCAGCCTCGCGGGGAGGGCTACGTGCAGGAGGAGGCGAAGGAGGTCTAGACGCCGCCAGTTCGGCGCGCAACACCGTCTCCTGCTCCTTGGTAATCCCAATAAGGGGAGACTCAGCACTAGCAGGAGCAGGACCAGAACCAGCGGCGCCGGCAGCCGCGCCAGGAGTATCATCAGCAACTGTTGTACCAGCTACAACTCCTATGAACAAATAAACAAGGAATGGTTTATGACTAAGTCCAAAAGGAAAAATTCAGAAAACAAATGTGCAACACTTACCTTGGCGCAACTCTGTTCGCGCGTCGAACATCGCCATAAAATTCATTCTACCCTTTTCAGAGGGTAGAACAGGGGACTTCGATGGAGTCCCCGGCGCAGCCGTAGCACCTTGTGGCGCCTGCGGCTGATCTGTTACCGTCGCCGGCTCTGCAAACATTCAAATAACCAACGGTTTAACAATTACTCAATCAGACGAAGATAGGCAAATTATACCTGTTGCAGGCGCGGCGCGGCTTATCTCTTCAGCAGCGCGAACGGAGGAGGCGACGGCACCATACCTCAAGTGGACAGGAGGTCTGCCCACTCTCACAGGCAGAGAACTTAAAGAAACCTTTGTGGTTTCCTTAGGTCTCTTCGTTTGAGCATGGGGATGAGCGACAGGGGTGTCCTCTTTCTTCTGTTTCTTACTGGCCCCTGCGCCAGATTTCCCCTTAGCTTTGCGCTTTAGTAGAGGTGCCTCCTCTTCCTCCTCCTCCTCCTCTTCCGCGAGCTCTAGCTCGTAGTTTTCAAGCGCATCTACAAAAACAAGCGACAGAACTGTTAATAAGCTTGGGTCTTCTAAAGGAATGAACAAGAGTGCGAAGGCTTACCAGGCGCGTCACCGTCAAAGTCAAAATCCAGATCCACTGGGATGAACATGTCATCGAAGCGATCCGGGAAACCAACCTCCCCAATGCCAAGTTCGACGGAGCCGCCCTCCACATGTTCATCATAAGCGGCAAGGATGTAATCCTTGGTGACTGCGCAAAGACGAGTTAAATGATATCAGCAAAAGAAGGATGTTGGCGCAATATAAAAAAAAAAAAAAAAAAAAAAAAAAAAAAAAAAAAAAAAAAAAACTTACACAACCCGTCGACTTGGATAACGGGCTCAAGCGCGCTGTCGGCCCAGAGCCTGCTCATGCCGACCCCAACCAGCGCCTCCTCGCAAATTTTCTTCGCGGGGGATGGTTCGGCGGTCAGTTTCTTAACCCATGCGCCAGTTGGGTTCTTGAGGACATCCTCATCCGCAGGCGCAGAAGTGATAGAGCGCATGGTCATACGGATGGGGATCACACCGGCCTTAATGTAAAAAAACCTCTCTGACCAGTCATGAAGGCTCTTGAATGAAACAGTGGAGCACTTCACCTTCTGACTGCGAGGAATAAAAGATATCCAATTGTCTTGGATCTTGGCCTTATAAAAATATTGAAAGCGCCGAGGAGTGGGTTCCTCGCGCTGGGATTTGCACATGAACTCAAAGTGAGTCACGCGCACGAGTCCAAACGGATGGACTTGGGATATGTGAATCCCATAGAACTTCAACAGTGCACCCACAAACCTTGTCATCGGGAGACGAAGGTTGCAGTGGCTGAAAAAGTGGCTATATAGGGATATATAGCCGGCAGGCGGGTTCGCCGCCGTTTGCCCGGACCTAGGCAACATGCAGCCAAACAGGGTGGGAAACCCCTGAGAGGTGATGAGGTTGTCGAGATCCGCCTGCTTCAATTTGCAGGGGATTTCATTCCACCTTTTGGTCGCCTTGGTCCTCCCTACTTCCTCCGATGTGGTTTCAACAACCTTCTTCCCCTTTCCTTTTTGCTTCAATGTCGACATCACCACAGACTTCACACGGCGTCTTCGAGAGGCAACGGAGGTGATTGAAGGGCTAGACGAGTATGAACTATCAGACATACAACTGTAATAGCCGATAATCGAGGATTCGAATCGATGTAAACACTCAAGTCAGAATGTGAAAGCAGGAATTCGAATTTGAATAACAATAAAGATGAGGATAAAAATTACCTAAGGGCCTGCTTTTATAGGACCAGGAGAGAGAAAAGTGGCAGCTGATCGGATTCCACGCGCCCCCACTCGCAGAGGCAACCCAACGAAGGCGCGACACGTGTCCCTAACAGCTGTGTGAGGTGACAAACCGACCTGCCACGGAACAGACACGCGCCCCCACTCGCAGGTACTAACCAATGCGAGCGCGACACGTGTTCAAGACAGCTGTGAGGGGACGTGAAAGGCAACTGTAGCACCTCGAGCACACGAAACCTCTGACACGTTTACGGCGCACGTCACCACCAACCAACCACGTGTTTGGACCTTTGGTTTTCAACAAAGTGGATAGAACTTCGCGCGATGACGGAAACAACCAGGAAAACGACAAAATCCCCTATAAAAGGACAATTCAGTGAGTCTAATATCTATCTTACCACGCTCGCGCGAGATAAGACACACATTAGACTGGGGGGGCTTGAAGAGGTATGTACCCGCCTCAACACCAATCAAGGCGGGTCAACCCACAAGATAAAGACATTATGAAGGCACAAAGCCAAAATCTAGGCGCATGGCGCATACAAAACATGCTCAGGCATCATATGCTCGCGCATCACACATGCACGCGGCGCATATCACATACTCTTGCACATCACATATGCTCGCGCGTCGCATATGCGCGCGGCGCACCATCGCGCGGCGCTTTATCACACGCTCGTGCATATCACACCTGCGCATGAAATATCTGCGCGTGAGAATAAAAAGAAGACTTCGCGCATCCTCAGGATGGGCGCATATCACACGTGCACATAATCAACCTCGTCCTTATCCAAATCAGGGTTAGGGCAACCTTGATTGTGCACGTCAGACAATCTTCTAGAAGGCATCTTTTTAAGGAGTAAGAATATGCTGATGTTGACAGCTGCCAAATGAAAGGTCGACAACTCAGCATGACACGTGGGCTACCACATAATTACAACCAACGAGAAAGCGCCAGGTGTCCCAGAGGACACATGGCGCAGTGCGGTTGGAGGAGGCCAACGAGGCTGAGCCCAACCAGTGGAAACCCTAGCACTATAAATACAGCATCAACTCCACTTTGATGAGACATTCATTGACACTCAATCATTGACAGTTACAAGCAGTGATATCACATTCAATCATATTGAATTATATTCACTCACAGTCAGTTACAGAAAAACACACAGTCACACAAATCAAGAGTATTCAGCGATCAGCAATACTCTTGAGATTCACTTACATACAACATTATTATCTTCTCCAAAAGATACTGATTCTCACGCCGGAGGGTTACCCCAAAGAGGACCCCTCTGTCCCTTTCTGAGGGGTAAGTAACGGCGCTGTTCTTTTTGTAGGTGGAAGAACTCGGATCCAGAAGAACCATCGGTGAAATAGTTTAATCACACCCGAGGAAAGTAGATCTGCTACCAGTGAGTAGATCCACGTTTCTTCACCGAGTTCAAAGATCATAACTTTCTTATGACTTTGTATTAAAGATGAGTTTTTGGTATATGGGTTTGGAATTAAAACGTGTTTCTTTGGGTTACTTGGCGTGTACGAACGATTATTATGAATTTGTATTAAGATGAGTTTTGCTATGTGACTTTTTTATGAATTTGTATTAAGATGAGTTTTGCTAAAATGTCTTTCTTGGGTATGCTTGCAGATTCAAAAGGCGGGGTCGGTTGGGAGGTCTATCGATGTGTCAGGTTTCAAGAATTATGATGAACTTCGTAGTGAAATTGAAAAGATGTTCGGGCTCGAGGGGTTGCTTAATGATTCAAGAGGATCGGGTTGGAAGTTGGTGTATGTAGATTTCGAGAAGGATGTTCTTCTTGTTGGAGATGATCCATGGGAGTAAGTTCTGTTACTCTTTGGTAAAATATATGAAGCTGATAAATTTCTGAATAATTAGCACATCATGCTCCTTTTCATGCTGAAATTTTAATATGATTATAAAACTATACCATCAAAACAAAAATAAAACTTTGTTCATAAATCAGTTTAGAATTCGCTAAGCGTTTGAATACCCTTTTGGGTGACTCTGACCCCTTTATTTTTTAAATTTGACTTGTTAGAGATAAAGCAATATAATTCTAAGTTTGTGCTGTTAAAATGCAGAGAGTTTGTAGGATGCGTACTGTGCATCAGGATTTTATCGCCTTCCGAGGTTCAACAGATGGGTGAAGAGGGAATGCAGCTTCTGAACAGCAATGCAGCATTACAGGCTGGGATGAACGGTGGCCCGGCATCAGACAAAGGAGCCCGCGCTTGGGTTGGCCCCACATGAAGTGAACAGGTCTTGACCGTCATGGACTGGTTGGATCCAGTGACCTGATCTGATGATAAGTAGCAAGATGATTCTTGGTATGGTATTATGTTATATTAGTGAGGAGACAACCCATTATTGTAGCTTTATTAATTAAGATGTAATGAAGAATTGTCTGTTGTATTAATCATTTAATCATAGTCTCTTATCACTTATCAGTAATTAGAAAGAACCGCATCAATAGATACAAAGACAGAAAGGACAATCGTACATAACAGCCATAAAGAAAGGGAACCCACAAGTTCACACCTAAATATACCAAGATAACGTCCACTATATAAGTGCAACTGTAATTGCAACCATGTGACACATCAATACCTGTGTATTACTATGTCCAAAAAATCTTTCCTTCACAATCCTTTCATCATTTGTTTCCGCATCTAGAAGCCGATCATGATCCATATCCGTATGGGTTAAGATTCACTTCAACATAAATCAAATATGAATGGTTATGAAAGTTAGACCCATAAACATTTGATACATTCGGCTCTCTTGCCCCGAAGCTATTACGTTTCTGAAAAGAGTTTAGCGGGTCGTGCATAGTAGCTTATTACTTTGTTTTCAGTAGGATTAATTTTACCATTCAAAACGGGGGGATGGCGCAGCTTGATACTCGCTTACCCGTCTCTTTGTTATAATTGTATCCTTAAAATCAAGAAATATGAAAGTTTGATGTGTAACAAAAGACTAAAGTTTACAAAAGAGATCATCTTAACATCTTCTCACATTGAGTCATATACCATACCACTTTGGCACTTTGATAAATAGAAAGAATAATATTACTCTTTAATACAAAAGCATTGACTCAAAAAGTCAAACATACTATTTGTTTCGTTGGTTAGTTAGTAGGTGAGAGTGTTTGTAGATCACACCTTCCGTATTGAACCCATCATCATCATCATCATCATCATCATCATCTTCATAGATCCAATCCAATCCAATCCAATCACCACCATGGCCGTCAAGCTAGACGCCGCCAAGAAGCCCTCACACTCGCCGGCGTCCACTCACTCCATCTCCAAGTCCGATCTATTCTCACTCAAAACCCTAAAGCTCAAAACCAAGCAACAAGAGCTCTTGATCCGAGTCACTGTCCTCTGTCTGGTATACATTCTAGCCTTCGTCACTCGCCTCTTCAGTGTTCTTCGTTACGAGAGCATGATCCACGAGTTCGACCCGTATTTCAATTACCGGACGACTTTGTATTTGACGGAAAAGGGGTTTTACGAGTTCTGGAACTGGTTTGACTCCGAGAGTTGGTACCCACTCGGCCGGATCATCGGTGGAACCCTCTATCCAGGTTAGGTTTTTTTTATTTACCATTTTACCCTTGATGTGTTTATCGTTTAGTTTGTGTCATAGGATTGGCATGCGGGTTTCGGGTTACCGGAATGGGTCAGGGTCCAAACTGGTCGATTAAAAAAGGATTTTTTTGTTCGGGTCAAAATGGGTCTGGGTTAGGGTCGGAATGGGTCAAGGTTGAAACGGGTCAATTAAAAAAGGGATTTTTTTTGGTTCGGGTCAAATTGGGGGTGGATTAGAATGGGTTCAGATTGGAACGAGCCCGGGTTGGAAAGGGCTCATATTGGCACGGGTCTGGGTCAGAATGGATTCGGGCTGGAATGGATTCAGATTGGAACGGGTTAAGGTCGGAATGGGTCAGGGCCGAAACGGGTCAATTAAAAATGGGTTTTTTTGGTTCAGGTCAAAGCGGGTCTGGGTTGGAACGGGCTGTGGTTGGAACGGTCCCAGTTGGATTGAAATAATTGCACAAAAATTATAAAAGGAGATAAACTTAGTTTTGTTAATAATGTTTATATATTAAGGTTTATATTCATCAGTTAGTTAATTCAATGAAATCTTTCCCATATTACAGGTCTCATGGTAACAGCCGCTTTAATTTACTGGACTCTTAAGTTCCTCCGGTTTGCAGTTCATATTCGTGAAGTTTGTGTGTTAACTGCTCCGTTTTTTGCTTCGAATACTACGATTGTCGCGTATTTCTTCGGGAAAGAGCTGTGGGATTCCGGTGCAGGTCTTGTGGCAGCAGCGTTGATTGCAATTTGTCCTGGATATATTTCTAGGTCCGTGGCTGGATCTTATGATAATGAAGGTGTTGCGATTTTCGCGTTGCTGCTTACTTTTTATTTGTTTGTTAAGGCGGTGAATACCGGTTCTCTTGCGTGGGCTCTTGCTTCCGCGTTTGGGTACTTTTATATGGTGTCTGCTTGGGGTGGTTATGTGTTTATTATTAACTTGATTCCGTTGTATGTGTTGGTGTTGTTGGTTACCGGGAGGTATTCGATGAGGTTGTATGTGGCTTATAATTGTATGTATATAGTGGGAATGTTGCTTGCCATGCAGATTCGGTTTGTAGGGTTTCAACATGTGCAGTCAGGAGAACATATGGCTGCAATGGGAGTGTTTTTCTTGATTCAGGTATGGATTTGGGGTATCAAGAGTGTTGCTTTATTAAAAAGTGTTTGTTTCACATGAACCTTTTTTGATAAAGACAAGAATAGTTTGCTATTTCTGTAAAGGTTTTCGTAGTATGCTTTTTGGTTACATTGTGGTGATATAAAAAGGAATTAAATTCCCTAAAAAATAAGTAACGTGTTTCAACTTTTCTAATAATTGGAAGTTAGGTGATGCTAGGACGTGTGATATTAAAGTCAGGTCTGTAAACGAACTAATGTTCAGTGACCCGCTCTGCGGGAAGTTCGTTTATTTAATAAATGAGCGTATGTGACGTGTGCTCATGTTCGTTCATTTAATTAAATGAACAAAAAAAGTTTGTCCGTGTTTGTTCGTTTATTACATAAACGAGCTTCCCGCCAAATTTAAATGAATGAACGTAAACAATTGAATGCTTGATTTTTGATAGGCCTAGTCATTTCACATAAACAGATTTAAATGAATGAACATAAAAAGACGTTCACAAACATAAATGAATGAACGAGGATTCGTTTATAGGCCTAGCTATTTTGACATAAAGTCATAAACGGATATAAATGAGTGAACGGAAACGAACGTTCACGTGCAGAAAAAAATGAGACATGTGTTCATGTTCGTTTGTTTATTTAATAGACGAACTTTCTGCCAAATGGTTCATTGAATGCTTGCTTCTGTTATTTCACATAATAAATATAAATGAGTGAACGTTTAGGAACATAAATGAACGAATGCGACATGTGTTCATGTTTGTATGTATATCAAATAACCAAATTTCTAGTTGAACGCATGGCTCGTTTACATGTCTAGTTACAGTAACATTTTTTGTTATGTTGGCAGGTATTTTACTTCTTGATTTGGATCAAACACATGTTAAACGATACAAAACTGTTTCAAGCACTTTTAAGGATCAGTGTGACATCAGCAATAACCGTGGGTGCAATTGCACTGGGGTTAGGCACAGCTTCTGGTTACATCTCACCATGGACGGGCCGGTTTTACTCTTTACTGGACCCTACATACGCTAAAGATCATATACCAATTATAGCTTCAGTTTCTGAGCATCAACCAACCGCATGGTCATCTTTCATGTTTGACTTCCATATCCTGCTTTTCCTGTTTCCAGCTGGTTTATACTTCTGCTTCAAACGGTTGTCAGATGCCACTATTTTTATTGTGATGTATGGACTCACAAGTATGTATTTTGCGGGTGTGATGGTTCGGTTGATTCTTGTTGCAACGCCTGCGGTCTGTCTTATTAGTGCGATTGCAGTATCAGCTACAATAAAGAACTTGACTCAGTGTATTAGGGGAAAGACCGGTCAAACTGTGTCAGCTAAGGGAACAAGTGGCACAAAGGGATCATCTAAGGTGAGAATCCTGTTTGTCTTTTGGTGGTGTCTTTAGAAGTTTTGAAGTTGCTAAATTGGGGATATGACATGCCTCAGGTTTATATAGGGCTATAGCCCTGTAAACAAACGATGCGACACCAACTGAGCATGTTCGTGTTTGCTTGTTTAACTTCAACCAAACGATCGAACATGAACGATTAAAGGGACATGGCTTTTTTATTTGTGTTTGTTCGTTAAGAAAATGAATGTGTCTGTGTTCGTTCTTTTAGAAAATGAACGTGTCTGTGTTTGTTTATGTTTCTTTGTTAATATCATAAACGAGAACGGCTCACGAACGAAAATAACTTAACATAGATTAAAGAACATAACTGAACTAAAACCAATTAAAAGTAGCCGCGAACAACAATACCGTGGGCCTAAAAGTGAATAAAATATATTGTGATGGATCTAAAAATTTAAGTAGTATATTAACAAACATAAACGAACGTAAAGAAATGAACATAAATGAATGAACGTAAACGAATTTAAATGAACGAACTTAAAACGAATGCTTGCGAACATGTATCAACAAACATTACACTTTTTCATGTCTGTTTGTTCAACTAAATGAACGGAAAGTTTTATTTATGTATGTATGTTTGTTTATTGAATAAACGAGCTTCCCGCCAAACGGTTCACTGAATGTTTGGTTCGTTTATGGGCCTAGGTTTATAAAGTAATCAACTGGAAATACTGTTCTAGTTTAATGCATTTATGGCAACAAGTTTTGAGTTTTTGTTTTTTGGTAATATATTTAATTATTTATTGCAGCAACAAGTGGCAGCTGATCAATCTATACCGTACCTTAAAAATGGCGCTACTGTATTACTTTTCGGTGCATTTTACTTACTAAGCAGATACGCAATCCATTGCACATGGGTGACATCAGAGGCATACTCATCCCCATCAATCGTGTTAGCTGCACGTGGGGCCCACGGTCAGAGAGTTATATTTGACGACTACCGTGAAGCATACTTTTGGCTTAGACAAAATACTCCCTCAGATGCTAAAATAATGTCTTGGTGGGATTACGGTTATCAAATTACAGCCATGGGGAACAGGACAGTTATTGTGGACAATAACACGTGGAATAATACCCATATTGCTACAGTTGGAAGGGCAATGTCGTCTTATGAAGATGAAGCGTATGAGATAATGAGATCGCTTGATGTGGATTATGTGTTGGTTGTTTTCGGTGGTGTTACCGGTTACTCTTCTGATGATATTAACAAGTATGTTGTCTTTTTTAAACGTGCTTATTGAGAAAATATCTTAACTATATAAATCATGGTACTGTTATTACAAATTATAATGATGTATGTATTTAGGTTTTTGTGGATGGTGAGAATTGGTGGTGGAGTTTTCCCTGTGATCAAGGAACCTGATTATCTTGTTAACGGTGAATATCGTGTCGATAAAGGAGCGGCTCCCAAAATGTTAAATTGTCTAATGTAAGTTTCTGGCTTTATTATCTTATTTTTTTGTTTAATTTGGTTGAGTTAGAATTGCTATCAAAGTATAGATCTATTTCAATTTTTTGTTAAATTACTAAAAGGCCTGTTCTAGCTTAATGAAGCATGTTTTTACAGAGAAGATATTCGAATTTAGCTCTTGTGATTAACATTTGCTATATTGCTTATAATTTAATTTTCTATCAATGGTTCGTATTTTAATAACTTTTGCTTCTTGCATACGAATGTCTATATTATATACACAAAAAAAACCATTAAACGAATTTGTTCATATGTTTTTTTATAACTTGTAAAAGTTTACCTATAATACATGTGTAGGTAGTATCCCGACACATGATGCGTTCTTGTGTTCAGGTTCTAAATAAATGAATTTTGTATATGTATTTTTTTAGAATGTTAAAAGTGATGAATAAACATTGCATTTTAACCATTTTCTTGTATTTTAAGTTTTTTCAAAATTGAAAAAATGAAATGATTTGTTATATCTTTTATGTTCTTGCAAAAAAAAAATTTTGTCTTCTGCGTGTATTAATATATAATGCGTGTGTGTGTGTGTGTGTGTGTGTGTTAACTGAACAAGAATTGTTTTCATTCTTTTGAATTAAACTGATTGTAGGTACAAGCTATGCTATTATCGATTTGGGGAGCTGACAACAGAGTACGGAAAACCTCCAGGGTGAGTGTCTTAACTTTGTTACATTGATTATGGAAGAAGTTTTGGCCTGTAGAATATAAAAGACAATCCATTCATAAGTAAACGGATTAAAGTTGTCACATCCATTTTGGAACAGTCGTTCGGTTGAAATGAATATGATTTTCTTATAATTTGTAAAATGACATTGACAGGTATGATAGAGCAAGGGGAGTCGAAATAGGGAATAAAGACGTGAAACTTGAATACTTGGAAGAAGCATTCACAACCTCAAACTGGATAGTTAGGATTTACAAAGTGAAACCACCCACCAACAGATGGTAGGTAATTTAAGGAATCAGCCTTCAGTGTGTGTTTTTGTTTACCGGATCTTTATTTATAGGAAGAATTGGACTGCTTTTTGACTGAGAGAATGTTGTCACATATTTTATTGTGATCGTGAAAGTTTAGTAGATTGTGTACTTCTCTTTTTACTCTTTCTGATATGGTAAGCTGGATGTCCGGTCTGGGTTGGGCCGACCCGTTTACACGTTTCATCATTTTTTTTATTTTTTATTTTTTTGTGAATAGTTGGTGGCTTTTGCCTAAAGGTAAAATCTAGCTCAAAATTCTTTTCTAGATACTACCTTAAAACAAATTCTATAGCGTGACAAGGCCTGGCCTGACCTGATGTGCTTCTATTTAAACATCTTTTACTCATGATAGCATTGAATCTTGTTTAGCGACCCAGTCTCTCCTCTGCTTAAGTAACTGCTCATATTACAGCCAAAAACGGTTAACAACCCCCTCTTTCCTCTGCTCGACTGTCTCCTTCAGACGAGCTTAAAACACCCCAAAAAAGTGCGTTTGGATGCTCTAATGCTATAAAAAAAACTAAGACACTTTGATATCTTACATGCAAAAAATAATCTCTGTCCTATCTTTGGAGTATCAAATCTCTAAACTTGTCAAATATACACAAGAAGTCACAAACAAGTTCCCTAAAACTGATTTTGGTGTATTAATGGCTCTAAAATTACGTTCGATGCATGTACTTGTTACAAGTGATGCAATAAAAAGGTATTAATCTGCATTTTATACAAGTTAAATAAATTTTTTAAACAGAATTGAAAGGCTTTTTTGTATATTTTTGGTGAGTTTTAAGTACGTTGGTATACCAAATTTGATAAAGGATCTAATACAATAATCTCTTATCGTGAATTACGTACGCCAGTTCCTGCACCATCGATTTCAAAAAGCACACGGTAGTAAAATTGTAAATTTCATCAATTCTGAATCTGTCCTAATTAATTGGACTCATTTCGACCAGTTCACGATTTACGTTGATCTTAAACCGAAACTTTTGGATCTGAAGATGTCAAAATACGTCAATTTTGAACTTAACGCTAATAAAGAATTCATAGTGTAAAATTGATGAACTCTGGTCAAAAAATTGAGCAAGGAAATCAATCTAAGGCATTTAGAAATCATCCATCGGTCCTCATATCAACTTCAATTTATAAACTAAACATGAATTGAAAGTTACAAAGCGTTTAAATGTATAATGTGTATTTTTGTCTGAGTGTTTTAAATGTATAGTGTGTAATTCGTTTTGCTCATAAATTTGTTCTGAATACTTTAGTTTTTCGCCTAAATGTTTTAAGTGTGTAATTCGTTTTGCTTGGAAATTTATTCTGAATTTCTTAGTTTTTTGCTTGAATGTTTTAAATGTGTAATTCGTTTTGGTCCGAAAATTGTTCTAAATGTCTTAGATTTTTGCCTGAACGTTTTAAGTGTGTAATTCGATTTGGTCAAAAAATTGTTCTGAATGCCTTGGATTTTTATCTGAACGTTTTAAATGTACAGTGTGTATTTCATTTTTCGCACTCTGTTTTGAAAACCTGCACAATATTATCTCCGTTAGTAATCGTATTATACTTGGCCTAACCCTAATCATAGCTCACCTGAACGTAATATTTTTGAACCATAATATGAGCTCAATTGAGTATTATTATTCTGCAATTTCATAGTCGACTGATGATTCTAAAGTCTCCTACACATTAATTCGTTTGATTAAATCATACAATTTTTGATCTATTTGAAGATTCTTGATGTTTAACTACTTTCTATTTTGATTTTGGTTTTGACTTTTGAGATTTTGTAGTTTAAGCTCTATTATAGTTCAAAAATTGGATGAGATAGAACGCGAAGTTCAGATTTTGGATTATACTCGATGAATTTGATGCTATTAGTTTGGGTTGTTGATTCGATATTTACGGTTATGCCATAGAGTTTAATTGAAATCGACGTTCAAAAAACTCACGTACGTAATGTACGATAACTGATTATTGTACAATAACCATCCCTACCAAATTTAGGTTCTTTTTACCAAAACATAAGATTTGTTATGATATTTTTTATGAATAAAAATAAAAAATAGTATTGATGCGACACGAATTTGTAAAACTATAAGCTAAATGTTTCAAGGCTTTTGAATGTGGATGTGAGATGTCCTAGATGGTGGTGCCAAAAGGAGGCTTTATTATAATATTATGCTGCAAAATGAAAGACTTGAGGTGGCGAGGTGAGACGAAGCTCGTAGACTACTTGTTTTCTATAGGTGAAAACTGAAGGAAAATTTTGAATTAGTATATTGTTGTCAAAGATCATTTTTTAAAATGAATGAAACGTACGAGCATTATGACAACATGCTGGTCCATTTGGAGGGCAATAAATGAGTTATTATTCTCTAACAAGGAGGCATTAACTTAAAATAAAATAGATAACGAAGTCTAGACATACGGGTTTAGGAGGATTAAAAAATAGGTCCAATTTGGTAAACGTTGGGGTCAATGTAGTAATTTCAATTCTGATAATATCCTAAGTGGTGAGGGTTATAGCGTGTTTTTTTTGTGTTTCACTTTCGTCATTATTCATATAAAAACACCTATATACAAATTAGGTCTTCCCTAATATTCGAGGCAAGTATGAATCACAGCTATGGTTATGAGTTAATCAAATTTAGTTCCGGTTACGAATTATTTATTCTTTTCGGTTATAAGGAAAGACATATCAGTATTTCACTTAATTTGGTTAACCTTATGTTAACTATCACTTTCTACATCAATTCAAGCTCATTCTAGTTCTAGTTAATAAATCTAATAAACTAAAAAGCCAAGTCACAAATCCCAATAGAGCGTCAAATCCTTAAAAACCAAGCAAAAGAGAATTGAAACCATCTTCTAAGAGGTTGGTGTTAGTTAGCATCATACCATGACTCAGGACTACATTCATTTATACATGCCAAAACAAGTTTAAAGTTTTGGTTCGGATCACAGAGCCATGTAAAGATAAACAGAAACACTTTATCCAGTTAGTCTTAATGAAAGACCGAAAGAAAGATGAGTACAACTGTATGAGTAATACGGATGGGCAAATTCAGTATTGATACCGGTACCAGTACTGAAATATGTACCAAAGTTTTGAGTTTTGGTACCGATACGGTAGCGGTACTTCTCAAATTTTACCTTTTATATCGGTACCTGTAGTGATGCTGAACCGAATATTTCGATACCGGTACAAAAAATTTACGATTTTCAAGATTGGGATTTTTAGTACGGTTACCAATCTCATCCATCCTAATGAGTAATGTGTAAGAAGAAAAGAGACGAACAAGTAACAAACATTTTATTCACTAACTGTTTTTTTTTTCTCTTTAATTTAAAAAAATATAACATGTTACCTGATTCATCATTGACGTTGAGAAAATTGAAGTGTTAAACAACGAGAGCAAGAAAAGCAGCGGCAGGCCGTTGAGTTGTAAACCCTAGGTCGGTCGGTTAGGAATGGCGGACGGTGTGTCGTCGATGAATCTGGCAGGAATGTCAAAGAATCAACTCTACGATTTAATGTCTCAGATGAAGGTATTAGGGTTTAAATTATGATGTTTTCTATTGAACTGATTGATTGATGTGTTGGCTTAGACGTTGATAGAACAGAACCAGGAGCAAGCCAGGCAAATCCTCATTCAAAACCCTCCACTCACCAAGGCTCTCTTCCAGGTCTCTGCTTCTTTCTTTCTTTCTTTCTAGGGCTCACTTGTTTCTTTCAATTTGTGGCTATTTTGACTTTTCAATGTTTTAATTGTGATTTTCTCAATATTTATCTAGTCATAATCATGCGTACATGTGTTGAATCTTCTACAAATATACGTGATATAGAATCAACAGGTAACGGTAATTCGAGATACAGAAAGACCACCCGAACTACCTGTTGAGCAAATTCTAAACTCAAGTTGAGATACAGTTGCACTACTCAACCCTAATTTAGACCCCGAATAGCATCATTCAAGTTGCTAACCTTGAACTAGCAATGGAAAGGATCAATTACTCATAATCCAATGAAAACAAATAATTTTTATTGATAACATCTGTTGATACATTTGGAGAAAAAAAAAGGAAAACAAACTGAACCACTAAGCGCTAACCCATGAGCTCTAATTATGTAGGACTTCAACTGGAAGTAAAATAAAACACACGCAGATAACTAAAATAAAAAAGAGAAACACAAATTAAACTACTGAAAAACATTAATGCATGGCTAAAACTTAGAAATAGTAAAACCGATGGGTCTCAGGCTGCTGGCGTGGACCCAATATATATCAATATGAACTTCACATTGATGAGGTGACAATGCAGTATATAATCTTTTAAATCAAAATTGTAATAATTCTTTCTTTGCTTGTTTCATCAGGCACAAATAATGCTTGGAATGCTGCATCCGCCTCAAGAAACACCCAAAACTCAGCAGGACGGCCCGCCACATCCTCAGCAAGCAACGCCGCCGGCTCAGAAACCCGTTCAAAACCCTCCATTGCCAGCGCAGCAGCCAGCAAGTTTACCAACACCATTACTTCCATTACAACCAGTGCAACATAATAGAACTCATACTAATGCTCCGTTAGCACCACCAATGTTATCTCCACAATCCTCAAATATGGTGCCTCAATATTCTACTCAGCCGCCGCCATCGGTTATTCAACCGTCATTGCCGCCTGTAACCACCCCGTTGCAGCCGCCTATGCATATAAGTAGCACGTCTCATCTGCCACTTCAACCACCACTTCAACCGCCACTACCGCCACAACCCAGACCGGCATCTATGCCACCAACTTTTCCTCATCAAAGTTATCCTCACATGGGACCTGGTGCAGGTTTTCAGCACCAGGGTGCATCACAACCACATCATTCACAGCCTGTGTTTCATGTAAGATTCATGTCATAATTGTAGGTGTGGGTTGTTATATGTAGCAAAAGTCTTTTAAAAAGTGTCAGACTTCTGTTATGAAGTTTTTGTGTTTAGAAAAACAACTAGAAGATATGTATGTTAAAGGTTGATGTGGATTTAAGCAATCAATTTTAAACATTAATCCCTTAGATGATTTTGGTAATTGGTAGTGGTTATATCTTGTTAACATTTTTTGCTTGTTCTAAAGGACATTATGACCTATTCAATAAGTTTATGGCATTTTTGACATGTTAAAAAGTTGAGGGATTTAACTATTTTTTAAAAGTATTTTTTAATTTGACATATAATTGCGTTAATATTGGACAGAAACAACCAATTTTCAACATAATATATGGACCATTTTGACCTGTTTAACCAGTTACTATGACATTGTGAACAAATACAAAAAAATTTAGACTTGATCGATAAAACGGTGAAAAAATCCAATATTAACACGCCTTTTTTTATAATCTTATTTGAGTTTTTAGTAAGATTTTATCAAGTTTCTTATGTACACAACTACATATATATTAAATAATGTATTAAAATATAGATAAACTTATGCACTCACTTTAGCCTGCATATAACATAAAAGGTTCAAATGGAAACTCATTCCATCTTTTACAGGCCAATAAAACATGTTATTGGAATGGAATGATTCATTGCATGAGATTTGTCTATTCAATTTTACATGTTCTTCATTCATTCATTTTCAACCAAATAACAAACTAACATACCCTAAATATCTGTTACTATCACATTTTCTCATTTATTTTTTTTAATATTATAGTCAGCTTCAAGACCTCCCACTAATATGAGCACCCCGTTTTCTCAAGGACAGCCACCACTCCCGAATCAGCAGCCGCCTCAAACATTGTACCAGGTAATCCTAAATCTTTATTTGAATCCATGATATTTAAAATAGACAAACATGAGGAAACATCTTGATTACCTTTTACCTTGATGTTCTATGCTACAAAATGCTCTGTTACAACCTAATCATGTCTCCAAATATCCTCTAAACAATATGCATCAATTTAAAGTACTTTTCAACACTAATTGGGTTTCAGTTCACAATTAGATGTTATAAAAAATATCCATCTTGCTTTTTTCTGAAAAAAAATCCGTTATATGGAAGATGCAGGATCACATAAATTTGCTTCTTTAAAAAAATAATAAATTTTGGCTTGATCATTCTGGTGTTTGACTTGGTCAACAGGGAGGAAGTTCACATGTAGGGATGGATTTCAATCAAATGGGAATCCAACCCGAAAGAGGATCCAATTGGATGCCTGAAGGACCATCACCACCACCCTTTCTTCCTCATATGAGTTCTGCCAGTCAGCCACCTCGACCTGCATCAGTAAGTCTATTCTCTATTTCCTAGAACAACAGATAAATTCTTATTACTGTAGTTTTATCTTATAAATACAAAGAGGAGTCCAATTTGGATTGCAGCTTTTGATAACAGGTCAAATTGACATGTAAACCAACCGAACAAACACGAACAATTAATTGAATGGGGTTGTTTTGTTCGTGATCGTTTCTCTAAAAATGAACATGTCCGTGTTCATTTATGTTCGTTTGTTAACAATATAAACGAATGGTTTGCGAATGTAAATGAACGAACATGACTGAGCTAAAATCAATTAAAAGTAAATGTGAGCAATAATGTGTTGGGCCTAAAAACTTTTTGAAACCAGACAAAATTGTAATCAGCTTAAATTGTAAATGATTATGCTAACGAAAATTAACAAACGAACACAAACAAACGAACATTCACTAACATAAAAGTGTGGACGTAACCAAACCTTTTTGAACATGTCCATGCTCGTTCGTTTATAATAAACTATCCGCTGAACAGTTCAGGAAAGGTTCATTGAACGTCTAGTTCGTTTACAAGTCCAAAGCCATCCAAAGCATCTTCAAATGCATACAAACTTATTTTAAAATAGATACTGTTGCTATGGCTTTTAATTATTGAATTTTGTGTTTTTGCAGTTAACTGCTGACATGGAAAAGGCACTGCTTCAACAGGTTATGAGTCTGACACCTGAACAGATTAATATGTTACCACCAGATCAAAGGAACCAAGTGCTTCAGTTACAGAAGATGTTGCGTCAGTAAAATACCATCACATCATTGGTAAATATCGTTTAATTCTTGTAATTGGGTCTAAAGTTACGATTGCCAAAAGAAGCATCTTGCTTGTAAACAAACCGAACGAACACGAATTGGGCTTGCACCTGTTCACCTGTTCGTTCGTCTAGCTTTAAGCGAACAAACGATTGAACATGAACAATTAAACGAATGGGGTTTTATGTTCGCGTGTGTTCATTAAGAAAATGATTGTGTTTGTGTTTGTGTTTGTATACGTTCGTTTGTTCATAGTATAAACCAACAGTTCATGAATGTAAACAAACATAGATGAACGAACATAACCGAGCGAACACCAATTATAAGTAAACATAAGATCACTATGTTTGGCCTAAGACATCAATATATTAATTTCTTAAGCGTAAACTAAATTGCAACGGACCTAAATATTTTAATAAATGTATAAACGAACTTAAATTGACGAACATAAATGAACATAAAGTACGAACATAAACGAGCGTATACAAACATTCACGAACATAAATGCACAAACTCGCCATGTGTTCTTGTTTGTTCTTTTAACCAAATGAACAAAAAAAATTGTCATGTTTGATTGTTTATTAAATAAACGAACATCCTTCCGGACGGTTCATTGAATGTTTGGTTCATTTATAGGCCTAATTCTTCTTTTCTTGTGTGTCCTAAGTCATCTTTTGCTCAGTGTTCTAAGTTTACATATGAAATTATGAATATATTAGACAGAGTTTAGGATTATAGTAGCTATTCTTAAAGATAGTTATCTGTTATTTTTGCCTTTTAAAAAAAGGTTATCTGTTTAAGTTAATGGAATTACTTTGTAGACAACTTTTATCTTTTGTAGTTTTAGTAAAGTGTTAGTAAATAAAATAATCTAATCTAATTGAACAACATTGAAATCTCACTTATTTGGTGTTTGAGCTGCTCATTAGTATGAGCAGTACTTGTGTCTTATATAGTTGTACCTGTTTGTTTTGTCATTTGCTGTTCTGATGAGATGTTTATTCATGTTTTTTCTCACTTTCTTACAGGACTTTCGGAGGAACTAGATCAGGATTGATGAGACAACAGACGGTTGATGTTTTCTAGATTTTGTTTCATATTTGCGTTCCTGTTACATTTTGGCAACCGATGAAAAGTAGTTATAAGAAACCGACATTGCTATCTAGTTGTTCACAATATACTTTTATTGTTTGATTCTGAAATGTGTTTAGAAGATTGTATGCGGTCTCATCTGGGGTCTTTGTACTGTTTGCAAAAAACTAAGTAGAATATGTGGAGATTTTATGCTACAGTTTTGCTTAATTCTGAGGTATTTAGAGCGGAAACATATTATTTTTGCAACAAAAAGCCCAAAACTTCATATGCTCAGTCTTAAAATAATTAGAGAAAATGGTATAAATGTTATGGCTAATGTTGTGCTTTTAAAGCATTTTGTGAACCAAACTCTCATTAATTGGAAAATGTACTTAAATCCCTTTGATGTTTTATATATAACTTGCATATTTTATTTCTCCTCATGTTTTTTATTTTATTATATGGTTCCATCTCTTTATTTAAAACACATGATTGTATATATCCGTCATATGTCTTTATCAGAAAGGATTGAAAATATTATTTAACGACATAAACCAGCATTGTACCTGATTAAAGCTGTGCCTCTAAAGTATGACAATTGAATTTCAACTAAACTATGTATTAGGAAAATAAATGAAACAAAGTGTTATCCTTTTAAGGACAAATTTAACCTGAAAATTAGGTACATACACAATACAAGCATAAAGATCATTTTTATGGCATTTCTTTTCAGTAAGTATTATTCCTTTTAAGGTACATAACAAAGAACATGGATACTCCATGCTATCAACTATTGTATGATATCAAAATACCAAAAAAGAAAAAAATAGGTTACAAGGACACCCGTAGTGCTTCCAAAGAAAAGTGAAAAACACTCCGTTACGTCATTGTCATACATCTTAAAAAAGGTCTCAAAAAAAGTGTGTAATGACTTCATTTACCACATTAGTTAAAATAAATAGAATACAATATGAAATGCTATGATTGAGCAACAAATGTAAGTAAGATTGATTTTGGAACGGAACACATCCTACAAGTTGGTACGAGCACGCCTAAGTAGGCAACAACCTATTTCCCAAGACACCCGGAGTGGTGTTAAGGTGAAGACGTGTCATAAGCAACACCTCGTTATACATGCTCTAACACAAGAATAAAAAAACAAAATAAGATTATTTTTGGGAAGTAACATAATGTGATTTTTATGAAAAGGTTATATAGCAAGTAATTTGATTCAACTTTTTATTTAAGTCATTTTAATTAATCATAAAATATAAGCACGCATCTTTAAAATATAGAATTAGTTTTTGGGAAAATTCCCAAAATAGCCTTATTTTGGAAATAGATTCTAGTTTTGTCCTCCAAACTTAATAATTCCTAAAATGGCCCTCTTTAACTTATCTTTAACCATGTGTTAGAAAATCTAACACGTCTTTGACGACATGTTAGCATAACACGTCGTCAAAGACGCGTTAGATTTCCTAACGCATGGTTAAAGATGAGTTAGGCCTCCAAACACATAGTCAAAGATATGTTAGTATCAAACATATAGTTAAAGATATGTTAGCTTTTTCTTTGTTTTTTTTAATATTATATTTTTATAACTAGTTTTACTTATATTTGTTTTTCTTTTGTAACTTTTATTATATAAAATTTTATATTATTTCGAATATACCAACGAGAAATGTTTACTTTTATCTACGGACCAACATAAATTTTATTTAAAACCGAGCGGGGTCAAATTTTATTGAACATTTCGATATTGATTTGGCACGGCTCGAGTTTGAGTAAGTTTATGTCGGTCAGTAGGTAAAAGTTAGCATGCCTCGTCGGTATATTGGAAATTATATAAAACTTTATATATTAAAAGTTAAAAAGAAAAATAAATATAAGTAAAACTAGTTATAAAAATATAATATTAAAAAAAACAAACAAAAAGCTAACATATCTTTGACTATACGTTTGATGCTAACATATCTTTGACTACGTGTTTGGAGGCCTAACTCATCTTTAACCATGTGTTAGGAAATCTAACGCGTCTTTGACGACGTGCTAGCGTCTTTAACCATGTGTTAGGAAATCCAACGCGTCTTTGACGACGTGTTATGCTAACATGTCGTCAAAGACGCCTAATACATGGTCAAAGATGAGTTAGAGATGACCATTTTTTAAAATATTAAGTTTAGGAGATAAAATTGGAATCTTAATTTGTAGACGGACTATGTTGAGGATTTTCCCATTAGTTTTCTAGTATTGGAATCATTGAATGCATGATTATTATCACCTGGACCCACATATGTAATTGTAAGAAAAAAGTTTTGACTTAAGTCAATTAAGAAACAAACAATAATCAATATTCATTGTTCTTCCCAACCCCTTTCTTTCTTTATCTCAGAAAATAAATATTTGTAAAATAATATTCATTGACCCTCTAACTCCTTAAATCATGCCCATCTTCTCTCTAGATCCCAACCCACCTGCTGCAATTATTATTATTATTATTATTATTAATATTCATATTCACTCCCATCAATCTTTGATTAATACTAGTAATGGGTGCTAATTGGGAGCTCAAGAACTGCTGCAATCATGATCAATTGGTGTTCCTCATCACTCTGGCTTTCTGTGTCATTGTCATTCTTGCGGTTTGTTCTATTTCTATTCAATTATCATCAAATTGGATTTGGGTTTGTCTTTATATTATTGTTTTCATGCCACTTTGTTTGGGTGATTATATTAAATTGCAGTTTTTTTTAGTGAATGGTTGTTGTTGTTGTGCATTCACTATTTGCATAGTCAAAATGTTAAGAATCCAGGAGCAGGAGCTGGTGGTATTATACTCTTGCTCCATGATTATTTGACTTTTATCCAATACTCAAAATGCCTTTTGACCTGAAATAAAACTATAAAAAGTTTCCGGCTTGAAGCTCGCTCGACAGCTCGTTTGTAAACGAACTGAGCCCGAGCTTAGCCCGGGAGAGGGGGCAAGGTTAGCTGGCTTGTTGGATCACTTGTTCGGTTTGTTTAAATTTTTATACTGGTTATTTGATTTGATCTTGTAGCTATGGAGGACAGTAATAATTTTGCCATTCAAGCTTGTCACTATATTTCTTCATGAAGCAAGTCATGCTGTTGCTTGCAAACTTACATGTGGACATGTAAGGAATTCCTGTGTAGCTTTTTTGTTTTGTACATGTTCTTCGGTTGATAATTAAATTCTAGGTGATGCAGATCCATGAATCTGAAATAGGGTATGCATTATCATTAATATTTATTTGGGTATACAACACTATTTTCTAGAATGCAAATAATATCAAAAGCATTATAAGGTATGTAGGTGCATACCTATACATACCCAACTTCGGATGTGGGGCGAGGTTCATTACAGAAAACCAAATTATTGCGACAACAAAAAGAAAAACAATGTAGATGTGGAAAGATGGGTAGATTGGAATAGTGGGCAATGGGCTAAAACGGGTCATTTTTAGTATTAAGTCTAGTGGGTCACCACAACCATTTATGATTTATCTTTCTTCAAGTTTTAATTTTTATTAATAACTAATGCATAAATTATAATTACAAAACAACATTCTTACAATCATAACCTCAATCGCTGAATAAAAATGATTTAGGATATTGTGTGCATTGAAAACAGACTTTCGACAACTTTCAACCTGTTTCCATTCGACTAAATTTTTTATTTGGCCCGTTTAAGTAAACAGGTTAAAATTGCCGCCACTAACTTTTCATGTAAAATGAAGGTGGAAGGAATGCAAATTTTTGCTGATGAAGGTGGGATGACTGACACACGTGGCGGTGTATATTGGTTTATATTGCCAGCTGGATGTAAACTTCTTTCACATTCCTTATAAAATTATCAGCTTTTCAACTGCATACTAAGTTTTTATGTTGTTTGAAAGATTTGGGATCTTCATTTTGGGGGATGGCTTTGATATTGGCTTCAACAAATCTTTTAGCTGCAAGAATTGCTGCTGGATGTTTAGCAGCTGCCTTGATTATTGTTCTTTTTGTTGCTAAAAATGTAAATAACTTTCTCCATCTCATTGTTTATGTTCAATTATTATTTTGGTAATCTATATGTGTTAGCCACCAAGGTAGCAGGAGTTTCAGGTCGGGTAACGGGTCACAATTTGTTGAAATTTTTGACGGGTCAGATTAGTAAAAACTTTAACTGGTCAAAATTAGTTAAACATTTTCATGTGTTCAGAATTAGTAAATATCTTTGATGGGACGTCGCAATGGGTTGGTTTGACCTGCACCCCCTTTTTTTATTTACTGTCCATCCTTTAGAATTTTATAAACAAGACTTAGTTTTGTAAATAATTAATCAGTAAAACTAATTACAAATTTATTGTTGAATAATTTTTCACTTTTATTGAAGAAAATAATTTAGGAGGTTGTAATAACCCGTTTGGCCCGTTTCCTTTTTAGCTTTACTTTACAATTTCAACCGTTTGACCCCTTTATATATAAAATATAAAATGATTTGACCAACTTTTTACATAAATTAGTTGGAAATGCCCCCTCTATCTTAGAAGTATCTCATGATCTTACTCTTATGTCATATTCACAGTGGACACTTCGCGGGCTTTGCATAGGTATGGCAATACTATCCTCCAAAAATATTCGTTCTAATTCTAGGTGGCAAAATGGGCGGGCGGGTTTGATAACTTTTGATGTTTTTTTTAAGTTATTTTTTTTGAATCTTTAAATAAAAGTTGCAAAATTTGACACTTTTTTTATGTCCATTATGTTTACCAGGATTTCTGGTGGTCATTGCTGTAGTTTGGGTCTTGCAAGAAACAACTAAAATTCGAATTCTTCGGTACATAATAATGTTCATTGGTACTAGCATCTTCAACTCTTCATGATTAGGCTTGTAAACGAATCAAACAAACAGGAACACTTAAATGAACGGGGTTTTCATGTTAGCGTTTGTTAGTTGAGAAGACGAACGTGTTCATGTTCGTTCGTTAACAGTATATACGAACGGTTCACGAACATAAACAAACGAATTTAACTGAACACAGCTGAACAAATATAAACGAACATAACTGAGAAAACACAAGTTAAAGGTAATCTGTGAATATCAATCTGTTGGGCCTATAAAAATTAATATAACAAGACTAAATTTTAATGGGTCTAACAATTAAAATGAATACACATACGAACAAACGTAAACTAACGAACATAGATGAACCTTCATGAACATACATGAACGAACGAGACTTGTGTTCATCTTCATTTGTTTAATTAAATGAACAAAATGTTTTGTTCATGTTACTTCTTTCATCAAGCGCACGAACATAGACGAACTTCCCACCGAACGGTTAACTAAACGTTCAGTCCGTTTACAAGCCTATTCATGATCTCTCTTTTTGCTACATCATGAGTGAAGCTTTTAGTGACCGAAATATGTTACTTGCTTGTCACTCAATAATGTTGCAGGTGTGATGAACAGTGTGTTTTCTATCTATGGTATGATTTTTATTTCGAGAATGTTTTATTCTTTTAAAATACAAAATTGATATGCCTAGTGTGTGTTTATTTATAGAGTTAAAGATGAAAACTTTACATTTTTATGCAGATATATATGGCGATTTAATTTCTAGACAGGTTCATACTAGTGATGCTGAGAAGTTTGCAGAAGTTTGTCCCTGCCCGTGTAATGGTGTCGGGTGGGGTGTCATTTGGTTAGTTATCATTCTTTCATCACAATTTCATAACAAGTTTAAAAAACAGGTAGTGTTCGGGTTGAGTTCAGTTAAACGGGTCGTGTTCAGGTTAACATGTTAAACCCGTTAAGTTAAATAGTCGATATGCCAACCTGTTTAGTGAAACAAGTCGACCCACTAACCCGTTTAACCCATTTTTTCAACCTACAAACTCGATTAACACGTACAACTTGGTTATCAGCCACTAACTCGTTTAGAAAAAATGGGTTAATGGGCGTGTTCGGGCACGATTGTAAGTTTGTTTGTGGGGGGGAGGGATATATACTTTACAATTGTGATAATATCTATTACATTTTATGAGTTTGGGTCAAAACTGATGAGTTAGGTAATGCGCCAAAAATGGGTTTGGGTTAAAAATTGTTAGTTTTATGTGCGGGTCAGTTTCGGTTGTGCTGACTTGCTATTTGCTAGCACTTCTGTATATTTTTCATGAACTGTGAATAATTAATGTAATAAATATGCTTAAAAAACTATATCACTAAAAGTTACACTGTTTCTTAAATATAACGATCGTGACCCGCTGCATTTTTAGCTATTTTTTTTTCTACAGTTATGATTTAACCCATTTGATATGTTATCAAATAAATACAACCCAAATTCACACATTTTCATAATGTGTTAGAAAGTTTTGGCATGTCTAACTCGTCTGACCCATTTGTGACCCGTTGCATTTTCAGTTCTTCTATATGCTATACATACATATTCGACCCAAATTGACACGTTTTTTATATAATTAAAACATTCTCATTTTCACATGACATCAATTAACAAAATGTTGAAACTTTCACGAGATATATAGGTGTTATTTTAATTTGCAGGGGGCTTGTATCACTTGTTTTTCTTGGTATAGCTACATACTTTGGTCTTGTGATATTGTCTCAAGGTTAATCGGTGCGTTCTCTTTATTATTTCTTGGAATTTATTTTACCAATTATATATTTGTTTGAAGATCCACAAGTAAAGCACTTCCATTTATACAAAATTGAATGCACAGAATAATTGATGACAGAAGCTGAGAGTATACATTTTTGGTAGAATCTTGAACCACATGATAATTGATTGAAACTTTAGAGATATATATTAGGGCTAATATATATACATCCTATTGGCTGATTGTAGTTTATTTGGAAATGTTATAGTTAATTCTTTTGTCAAATAAAAAGGTTTTTGTTTTACTGTATGAAAGAGTTGTTAATAGTAGAATTCTTGATTTTTGAATGTTGACAATAATGAATCTGTCTATTCATACCTGAGACATGCACATCTGCTTACGTAGGGCCGGTTTGAAATATATACGGTCCAGTTTTTACGGTTAGAAAATTGGAACCGGGCGTGTAAACTGAGCAGCCGTAAGAAAATGTCAGAAATCACCAAACCATCTACCGAACAGTCAAACTGTGAAAACCGGGTGGTTTAGTTTGTCGTTTTACAAAACTTTGATAAGTAGTTCAGCTAAAAATTTTCATCAAAACCAACCGAGCCTTTAACCGATGTTTCAGTTTAGTGTTCATTGAAAACCGAATTGGCGGTTTTATGCGACCCATATCTCCTTGTGATAATTCATTATATACATGATATTGAATGTTTCTTTCGGTGGTTAAGTTCTGGATGTGAAAAAAATATGATTTACGATTACGATTTACTTTTAAATACATCAAGTATTTATAAAATCATGTTAATGATGTTTAAACAACATTTTGGACAAATTAAAATCCATGAACGGTTAAATATTTGTTGAACAAGCTGGCTTTGTTATTCGTGGTCCATTCCAAAGGTTGTGGACTAAAATAATAAAGATATTAATTAATATGAAAATGGAGGGACAAGCACGCCTTTTTAACCATAAAATTATTGTAGGTAATCCCTATCAAGATTGTTATCCTTCCAATGTCTTTGGACCAATTATTTTTCATATATTCTTCATAATATATACTCTTTTTTTCTTTTGAATTTTACTAGCAAAGCTATATATTTTGCAATGTTTTGAGTGTGCAGTTGTATTAATCGTATTACTGACTGTTAATGGTATTACATAATACTCAAACACCACATATCCTACACTTTTATTGTCTGTTAACTTCAAAATTAAATCCACACCAAACCAATCTAGTATGATCTATTTTTCACCTATAGAAACGACTTCGTCTTGATCTCTTCAAGGCCGGCCCCAAGGATGGGGTCAGCCTTTTTCACCTATAGAAACGACTTCGTTTTAGTACCATATTTTTGCTATTTTATTGTTATAAGTTATAACGCTAATTGCCGTTAAAAAAATCAGTTTATATAATTCGTTACTCGTTAGGGCATATAAGGGCCTTTTTCTTTCGGCTCGGTCGATGCATTTAAATTCACAGGACTAGCTCTGGATCTCTTCCGCCACTTTGATTGTCAAAATTGCTTTATTTTTTTAACACCTAATCATTATTACTACTCCAAATGCTCCAACAGGTTGCAACGAAAATCGCTTGAATTACCTTCCTGAGGTCTCTGACCATGTTTATCTTCTTTAGTTCTTCCCACGTTTGTTGGTATGAGATGATGGAACCGTGGAATCGTGGATCGATATTTTTCATCTAAATAGTTCAATTTTAATGAACTCAATGTTAGGTTTGTGAAAGCTTTGGGCCAGTTTTAGGTTTAGGCTCAAATTAGTGACAAGGAGAACAAGGGCTCGGGCATGCTATTGTTTCTTGTTCATTAAGTTGTTAACCTTATATGTATCTTTATATATACCATGTATGTAATTGTAATCTCCTCTCAGCGCAACGAAATAACCTAATTGCAATGGCCCATGTTAAAATCCTTGTGTCGTTTATATTTTCTGTTTCTATGTGTTTATCGTTTGTGCATGTGCAGTGGCGGATGTACTTTGGCGGATATTTTTCATCTAAATAGTTCAATTTTAATGAACTCAATGTTAGGTTTGCGAAAGCTTTGGGCCAGTTTTGGGTTTAGGCTCAAATTAGTGACAAGGAGAACAAGGGCTCGGGCATGCTATTGTTTCTTGTTCATTAAGTTGTTAACCTTATATGTATCTTTATATATACCAGGTATGTAATTGTAATCTCCTCTCAGCGCAACGAAATAACCTAATTGCAATGGCCCATGTTAAAATCCTTGTGTCGTTTATATTTTCTGTTTCTATGTGTTTATCGTTTGTGCATGTGCAGTGGCGGATGTACTTTGGTTGTAGGGGGGTCAGCCGACCCCTGTGAGAAAAATTTTTTTAGTGGTATATGTGTGTTAAAATTCCGGTCGATCCCTATGAAATTTTGACACCGACCCCTGTGGATTTGAGAAGGACCACCAAAAGAGAGAACTTGAGATGAAAAGAAAAGAGTAAACCAACCATATTTTCCGGCAGCCGGCGTAAAGAAGTATTCTCATGTTGAAGTTAAAGAAGAAAGAAAGAAAATGACCTAATTTAACATTTTAAGAATGTAATGGGCTTTTATTAACTCTTTTTCAACACCCATTGTTTTACCAAAATTTAATAGGACATGTGAAAATAAAGATAATGTCAACAAAACATTTGTTTATTTCTGAGTTAATTTCTATAACCTAATATATAATAAAAGTCGGTATGTTCTTTTTCCCCAAATTTACTTGCCCATATATTTTGTATATAATTAATTAACTTTTTAACTTTTAATAGCATTTGTTTTGCTTTTATATTTTTTTAATATATGAACATCGAACAAATGATGTTTTGATTAGATACCAAAAAATGAAAACAACTATAAATATATTGTATTTTAATTATGCATAGCTAATGACGTATCATGTATTTTTTTTGGTTATATGGTAATCATAATGTTGTGTGATTATCTTTTTTTATATGACTCAGCCCGACTTAAACGACCAAAGCGGATCAAAAAAGAAATTATATACCGATTTGACCCGACCACTAAAACTGAACCGAACCGAAGAAAAATTTATATAGCGATAAGCAATTGAGTACTGACCCAAAAGTTTTTTGACCCCTGCAAGAAAATTTTCTGGATCCGTCACTGTGCATGTGTGTCGTCGCTTTCGCATTGCCACTTTATTCCTAACACCAACCCAATCGAACCAAGAAATCGGTTGTACCGAGCTGAGTGTCCTGGACATATGGCCTGCTTATGACAGCCGTGGTTGTTGGAAGATAGTTAAATTCCAATATGTAATCACGATTGTCGTTGTTGAGAATTTATGAACACTTAATGTGTTTTAATTACGTCCATGCAATGTAAATAATAGCTTCACATAATCATTTATTTATTAGTCATAAATTAAAAAATGATATTTTAACTATGAAATTAATTTGTTAATGCTTTAAAACTCTTTTTTTCTTTAAAAGTGAAATTTATTTTTAAAAAAATCAAAAGAAATGAAAAAAAATGAAAGAGAGAACCTCAAGCAAGAAGCCATGAGGTACAAGAAAAATCAAATACAAACCAATAATGGACATGAAATTTATAAGGAAAGTTAACTAAATTAAACTTGTATTATGATTTCCATCGATACTCGCCCTTTAATATCACTCACCAACTTTTCAATCGAACACCTTCTTTGTATAAAACTACTCCAAACTTAACCTTCTGAATTACACCTTACTTAGGATAGAACCTAGGATTTCCACATCTATTAGGTGGTGCCTCTATCAAGCGGACTAGCTAGTCCCATAATGGGTAAAGCTTTAAAACTTGATTGAATATATTAGAGTATGAATCTCAAGTTTATTATCAAATTCTTATAAGCGTTTTTTAGCTACTCAATATAAATTCGGTAAAACTCGAGTCGAGACGAGCTTAAATGAGTCCAAGCCAAAGTAAAAGATCATTTAACAAACAAGCCCGAGTTCGAGTTTTATATATGGAGTTTGGGTAGGCTGATAGGCATGCAAATCTAAAGAAGTATATTACTTATATAAATAGATGTTTGTGTGTGTGTGTGTGGGGGGGGGGGGGGGTTCATGCGAGAAGTTAGAGAAGTTGATCTTAGTCATTGATTAAGTCTAATCAGTGATCCAAATACAAATGAAATTATATTGTAACTATATATAGACTATCATTTAATGTTTTTTATATGAAAAGGGTAAATTCGCACGATTTTGTGTTTGCTAAAAAAAGAAAAAAGAAACGTACACATGTTAAGAAACCCCATTTTTAGGCATTAATTAATTCATTAATTAAAATCACAATAAAAAAAGGATTTAACGTTAAGATTACATTATTTATTAGATGTTACATTATTTTGGTTTTGGTTTGGAAGTTATGTATGTGTGGGTATTTGTGTAAGAGATATATTTTGATCGTATAGTAATCTCTTTATATATATGTGTAGGATTATATGTTCATATACTTAATATGTGTAAAATTATATGTTATGAACTTATGATCATATAGTTAACATGTTTAGGATTATTGCATTGTGTATGGATTATTTTAGTATATAGAGATTATTTCACCGTGTAAGGATTTTTAGTTTATTTCATTTTCATCAATAGGTAACTAATATTCACTCACACATAGCTAGTATTTGTCTACACATAGTGTTTGCCAATTTTATTTCCACCTTTCGCCTACAAATAACTCGTATTGTCAACACATAAATGATTGATTAAAAAGTAATTAAAATAAAAAATGATTTGTAACTTTCCAATAAAATATCGATTAAAAATAATTAAAATAAAATTTTAAAAAATGTGATTTGGATAAAATATCAATTTAGATAAAAAAAAAAAAGAGCATGTTTTGGATTAGAAGAACATGATTAATAAAATAACAGAGCAAATTTGAATATACCGTACTGGAAGAAAATTAAGGCAAATCGACATTTGATGCTGCTTCAATATTTGAACGAATAAACCACGAAAATGTGAATATATATAATGATGTACAATTAGGAATTAAACGAATATAAAAGAAAGATACAAAAAGATGAATATAATTTGAAACCTCTAAACAAGTTATTAGTTACCAAAAAAATTAGAGTTTTGACAAATATACTCTTTTAAATAATTAAATACAAAAATAAGAAAGAAAAATTTGAAAATCAAATATTTATTTATTGAACTTCGTATAAAAGTATTGAAAATCAAATACTGGGGACGTCTGTATTCAAAAGATATGGCAAATGAATAAATAAAATTTGTTTATGATTATGATGGTTTGCCATTGTTACAAAGGGAGGGAATGCATAAATGATGGCAGGACATGTTATAATATTAATATGTTACACAGTTGACTGTAAATAAATAAAGAATATTTGAAGACTTACTAAAAAAGTGGTGCCTGCACCTGGTTTCCTAAGAGACATCAATAATATTTTGTTTTCCGTTTGATATGTTGAAGTTGCTCCTCTACCATGTCCCATTGGTAGCAACTTTTAAGCATCGTGACAAAAACCCCGGCTAAACAAGCAACCGCATTTATTTGATTAAAGTCGGTCATCATGGGGAGGCACGTGGAGTAAAAACGGTAGACATCAAGATTCAATAGCCTCGACCCTAGACAACGATCCAAATTTGAATGCTCGACCCTAGATAGCGATCCAAATTTGAATGTGTTTGGCAGAGGAATTGGCAATAGAGATGACCAAAAAACTGGTTCTAGCCCGACAAACCGGTTCTTGAACCGTTTTGATACCACACCCAAATCGGTTTTCAACCGGACCCTAACCTATGGTTCGTATAACAGTTTATACCTTGGTAACTGACATTGATTTATGACCCGAACTTGTTTGAAACCGAATTAGTGTCTGGTTGACTCAATTCTATCAGCAATCTTATAGTTTTTTTTAATCATTTGAGATCACCTGCCATTGACAAATGAAGAAAATCGATGAGCTTATATTTACTGTTATTTTAGTCAAATTAAACAAAAGTTGCGTTACTTATTTCAAAGAAAGATTGCCAATTATTTAAAGCAATTATATTGTACCTGGTATTACAAAGCCCGATATTTGATTATAAAACTGTAACTTCTACTCGGGTATAAGTTATAGCTTATAATACATTTTCCTTTATTGACAAATTTTTTTATTCATTGTCGCCTATATAAAAGACCTCCCTCTCTCAAACCTAGAGGTTTAAAACTTTGCTTTTGTCTTTGTCAATAAACCACCATCCTATTGGTAACATGTCACTTATCGGATAGAGTCGTTAGTTTGTAAAAAAAATATTCATTTGTCATTCCTAAATACGTTTCAATAAAGTTTTGCTTAGAAAGAAAATATATATATATAATATGAAAATAAAAAATTAATAGAAGGCATTTATGAATTATGAGCATGGTTGTGGACTCTGATACAGAAAGTTTATTTCAGGTAATTGAATCAATTATCAGCTACTCGTCCAGTACGATTAACGATCCCCAACTATTACACTTAGGCTGAGGGGTGTGGAGCGCTAGGAAGGGCGCAAGAGGCCAGACGATCGCGCCCCGGGGCGCGAGCACCACACCACCGAGGCGCGATAGGGGAGCGAGAGGGGCGCGAGAGCGGAAAACGATGCAGGCGCCAGGGGGCTCGCGGGAGCTGTTGCGCGTGAGGGTGCTTGGGGAATGGTGAAAGAGCCGTTGGAGGCTTAATGTGAATAAAAAAAAAAATTTAATTTCCTCTATATATATCACAATATATATCACATATATATTCCACACCCAAAACCATTCTCACATACCACACCCAAAACCAATATCACATACCACACCCAAAACATTTATAAAAAGAATAATGTTTTTCTTTAGTACTTTAATTTTTTTTTATATATTAATGTGTTTTTTTAATTAATGTGTGTTTTTTTAAATAATTTCTTGTTTTTTTAATAATACGTTTTTTAATACATTTATAAAAAAATAAACCGCTCGCGCCCCTCCACACCATGGCCCGGGGCGCTATCACCACTACCAACACCCATCTTATCAAGTTTCTCTCTCTGCCACACGTCACAATATTATTGGCTGACGCCCCCACTCACGCCCCCTCTCGCGCCCCCCCACACCCCTCAGCCTTATAACAAACAACCTATAACTAATTAATAGATCATTATATAAATATAAAAATACACAAATACGAAATCCAACAAAATCTAACAATCTATTTGGGTACTAGATGATCATAAAAGGATACACACATCATAATTTAATGCTCCCATTTCCTTTTAATTTTAATTCAACAATTATTGGGCGAAAAACTGACAACCGATTTACTCATATCGTAACCGACACGTGTCCCTTGCTGCTGGACATTACCGATTATCGACAACGACGACCCCGTCGGCGCAAACGCCAAACAAAACTTCCCACCTGAGTCCACCGGAATCAGATAATTCTCCGGCCGCAACGGCAGCGTCCTCCCACCCGCGAAATTAAACGCCACCGTCGGCACCGCCACTCGCGTCAACGACGAGAAGTCATAACACGTGTCGAACAACGAAAACCCGTCCGAGGGTTTCAAGTTCCTCGCTTGCTGCGTGAACGTGTCACGCAGCAACCCGTACGCCTGACTCTGCAACCGAGTCACGGCCGTACCCGAGTCGACGATTGCCCCACCCCTCCCTGAATCGTCGACTGCGAATACCGATGGAGGGATGGCCAACGGCCGTCCCCCCACCGAAATCCCAGTCAAACCCACGTATAAATAAGTTTTGACCCTTGGGTTCCGCAGTAACGGCGCGGTAACAGCGTTACTCGGAACTGCGGAATTAAATTCCAAAGTGGAAGCTTTTGCTGAGTCACGGTCGACTAAACAGTACGAAAACGACGTCGCTTTGATCTGTGACGGGAACGATAACGGACCTCCACCTAACGCGAGTAACCCGGCGGATCCAACAAATAACCCTTCGTTATCATGCCCACAACCCACGGCTACTTTCGGAACCGATCCCGAATTCCCAAACGACACCGTTTCGGTGACGAAATCACCAACGGTAAACGACCCATCTCCGTACGACACCTGGTACAAGCAACCGGAGCTCCGGCAAGCAGTGACTTCCAACGATTCGCATAGTGGGGATGCACAGGGTAACGGGCTGTAGCTGCTTGAAGCCGCCGGGTCGTAAATCGGGTCGGATTGTTGGTAGCAGTCGGAGCATGGTTGGCATTGGAGCCACGTGATGTCACTTCCGGTGTCGATTACCATGTAATACGAGTTAGCCGGCGTGCCTAACCCGACTTTAGCGAAATACTCGCCGCTGCCTTGTGAGATGCCTGACGTCACCGGCGTTGATAAATCCTGTGCTGTGTACAGCGAATTCGTGGGACCCACTAAGGGTTTCATGTCGGAGACGTTGGTCACGGCGAGTGCGAAGTTGAGCTTGGTGACGAGTGAGTTAACTCGGTGGGTGTCGCGAGTGAGTCGGTCACGAGTTAACGACTCGTAGTTTTCATGCTGGGTGTGTCGGATTGAAGATCTGGGGTGTACGGTGAAGGATAACGAGGTTGCTTGAGTTTGAGTTAGTTGTTGCTCGGATTGTGTGTGGAGTAATGCGGGGTTAAGGATGTCGAAGGTTTTCTGGACGGAGGAGGTGACGTCAAGGGTGATGGTGGTGACGGCGGCGGTGGTGGTGGTGAGGAGGAGAGAGAGAAAGAAGAGAGAGAAAGAAGACATGGTGATAATGATAATATTAAGTGGTTTGGTTTCTGGTTGTGAGTGAGAAGTGATGAGAAAGAGGATGACATTTATGCAGGGAAAACAGGACCCGTGACGTCACGGACAAAATCTTCTTGTAGGAGAACGTGTATTTTCTTTATTATTAATCTTTTTTATTAATGTTGGATGGAGTTGTTGATGTTTGTTTAATTAAGTTGTTAGAATATTTTGCTAAAAGTTATTGTTTATTACGAGTTTAACGGCATAAAGAACAACAATCTTTATTTGGTTGTCAAAGTACAAAGATCACCAGTAAAGAACTAAATTTTCTCTAGGAAATAAAAAAAAATATGTATGATGTTTAATACTTGGTAGATGTTCCTTGTTTAGTACGGTGAGTGTTTTCTTTAATATTTAACTATTGTTTCTTTTACATATATTATTAATATATTAATTAGATATTCAGATTAATCATCTTAAAATCTGAACATTAATGTTAATGCAAGCCATCATTTTCATCATTATTGATGACGAATGTTGGGTCCGAACCAATTATTCCGGGCTTCGAGGAACAAATCTGCATCCGGATCTTTGATTACAAGCATGGCATTCCGAAGGCAAGACTTAAAAGAGTCAGAAACATACAAGAGGATCTGAAACCGAGTGTACAATCCGGTATGACAAACGGATCCAAACTTCTTCCGTTCGATTCAAGAGACTGACAACTTAGGAGTTCCGATAAAGGGAATTCCCAAACAAGAACATGAAAGGACACAATTATTCACAAGCGTAAAACACTTTCAACGCTAAAATAGAAGGTGTCACACCCCAACCAAAATCGACGAAACATGTTGCGGCGCGACGTCGTTGTTTCAATGCACACGACACTAGTAAAGTACCAATATTTAAACAATTCATTCATTTTATTCAACATCACAGCACATCTTATTCATACAATTAAAACAAAGTACAAGGAAATAAGTAGTTCATTTAACCAATAACCTAAACAGTCCAAAATAAAAATAACATCTTTAATTCTTCAATCAATCAGTTATCAAACCTGTAACACTGTATAAAATATATTTTGTTAACACGTATGTTAGTGAGCAATTTCATGATTTTGTGTATGTAGAATATGAGGCAAAAATCCACAACTTATATGTGAAACCGTAAATAAAAACGACAATTAAGGTATATAAATCATAAATAAATGAGGCTCCTTTATAATAGGTAAAACTACCAAATTATAAGGAGTGTATAATCATACTTAATGAGTTTGAGGATGAAGCCAACCAATAAAAACAATAAACATTTAGCAATTAATCATATGAAACATATAACACACAATCGGGCAATTATTCTAAGTAACACATAACTAGACTTTGTGATTTGAGGATTAAAGTCCTAAATCATTTTTGTTTAAGTCAGTATGCAAGCTACCTCCAAAGTATAAAAGAGAAAACGGAGATGGAATTACTCACTTGGACAGTGATCTCGATGAAGAAAACTTAGAATAAAATCTTCAAGAAAGCGAGACCAGTGGTTTAGCGTGCATGTCCTAGATTGAAAGTCCTTGAGTTAATATTGAGTCTTGAAGATGAAATATAAATGATATATAAGTTCATAAAAACAAGGCGGGTTTTCGGGAGTTTAAGTTATATTTTACTAAAGTGCGGTTAAATAAAGAAAGGATAAGATAAAATGAGTTTTACATGAAACGGGTCTTTAATATTTAGTTTTACTCAACCTTTGTTAAGTTTTACATAGAGGAGTTGGTTTAGTGCTAGTGTGCACGATCCCGCTAATGTAAGCATCAAGGTCCGACTTCTAACGATTTGTTCGGTTTAGGACTTGACAAATTACCAAATCCAAATCAAACTTACCAAACTATTTAAATATATGAATTACTTCAATAAAATTAGTAGATTAAACAAGTTTGAGAGTTTTTATTAATTAAAGTCTCAAACTCGGGTTTAAGCGAGTGTAAGTTGGCCCGGTCTTATATAAAACCAAGTTTGGTTCCGACATACCATAATATTAGAAATATAAATAATTTAATGTAAAACATAAGTTAAAAGGTTATGAAAGATTTTTGGTGGTTTGAACGCTGACTAACTCGTTAAGACGAGTAGTTCGACTTTTACTTGGTTTTTACCTGAAACTTGGTTCAAGTCAAGATTTGTTCCAACACTACAAAAATCTAAAGTAATGTGAGAAATATAAAGTAAGACATAACTAAAAAGATAGGTTGAACTTTTGGTGGTTCGAGCATTAACTAACTCGTTAAGACGAGCGTTCAGTTATACTCGTTTTTTACCTAAAACTTTGGTTAAAGCCAAGGTTTGTCTACACTTCCATATCAATCATATAATAACTAAAATATAAAGAAAAACTCAGATCTAAAGTGTTTCAAACAATATGTTTGTTCAAAAGTTAAATAAAGTGCTTAAACGAGTGTTCGGTTTTGGTTCAGTTCTTGACTCAATATGAAACCGAGGATGGTTACCACATGTCCAAAACCATATAACTAAAATAAAGTAAATTTCTAGATCGAAATTCAAATAAACAAGTTAAGCGAGTAAACTTTTTGAAAATGACCAAACATGCCTAAAATGCATAAATATATGTTTGAATGTCCAAAAATCTTAAATAAAGATGAAAATGATTTTCTTAACATAAAATAACTTAGAACACTTGAAAATATCAAAAACATATACCCAAAATGGATTGAAATGCAAGATTCAATTCCGTTGACTTTTACAGACAAACTTAAGCAAAATAGCCAGAACAACTTGCAAGTTCAAACATTTGGGAGAAGAAGGTGAAGATGAGCAGGTGAAATGACTGAGATTGAGTGGGTATTTGTGAGGAAGGATCAGGGTTTGAGGAAATGAATAATACGTTTGTCCGATGGACAAACTAGTACACTTTGATGCTTTTGTTTAAATGATTTTTGAATAAATAAATTATAACCAGCGGTAAAAATATATTTGTAGGGTTCTAGAATAATTATGGGTTAAGTCTTGATTGGTTTGAATAGTTAAAACACGAGTTAGGACCTTAAACGAGCGAAAAACGAACTAATAAGCAAAACTGCTGCTGTTGGTGGTTTGTGGGGTCACCTGGCCAGGTAGGGGTACCCTCGTCACGCAACGCAACGAGGTAAATTTTCCAGAAACTTTATTTTTTGCGATTTTAGCCCCTGGACTTGTATGTAACCGTTTTTAGCGTATGTTAAGTGAGTTAAGGATCATTAAGAAAAATATAACACGATAAGTATGAAACAAGATTGTAACATAAAATCCATCATTTTATTAGTATCCAAAGATCTGAAAATCATAAAGGGTCGGGTTTACAATAGAAAACAAATACAAAGCGAACCAAAAATGACAAATATCACAAAAGGTGTAGAATATTATATTAGAGAATAGTGTTAACCCTATAGGGACTATTAGAGAGGAAGGGACGCTCATGGGTATTACCCATTCACCGGCTAATCATACACGGTTATTTCGTTTCTACCCTTAAGTACCTACAAACCAGAAAATAACTAGAAACACCTACCCACAAGTACCCTAATTTTTTTTGTTTTTTGTTAAATTTTAAAAATAAATAAAACAATTAAATGTAATTAAAATTAAAATTTCGTTAAAATAAAAAATATTACATAATTGAAATCTGAAAAAAATAAAATATGATGATCAAAACAAAAATAAATAAATAAAACGCGAACATTTAAACTAGATGATCCTTCGGCCAATTATATTTTTTCGCAATTTCTCATTTGCGGGTTATAGCGATTTTCTTCACCCCGTCCTCTAGATAATCGTGTTGCCGAGCATATGTCTTAGAAATTAGAATGGGGGTTTGAGTGAATTGAAATGGTGAAGGTTTAGTGAATAAAAATGATGAAATTTTTGAGTGACTAAAAATAATGAAGAGTTAATGGTATTTATATATAATAAATTGATTATTAATGGGTGTTTTAATTCCCTCAAAAGTTTAACACATGGTAAACCTTTGCCATATAATGTAATTTAGCAAACTACCAATATAGTTAAGGATGGATTTATCATGTGGTAACTACCCATGAACCTTACCCACATTAACGCCCGGCCCCTCTTAAAAAAAACTTCCACCACCGAGAACATGCATTCATTACTCCTCAAGATATTCATAGTTAACACACACATAATTGGTGTTGGTTCTTTAGATTTCTTAGTGTGGTAATTTACACGTTGATCCAGATATCTTCGGATAACTATTGTTAGGGTTGTAAATAGAAAAGTAATTCGGTAGAGAATATGATATGATATTATAAATTCTTTAATCCGATCTATAATGCTATAGGAGTCGAAGACAAAACATTTAAGTTGAATATTTTATTATGCCACCACCTTCTAAGTATGTTTAACCTTTAATATGTTACATAAGGTGAAGATGATTCAGAATTAAACCTTGTGTCATTTGGTCGTTGAAAATAAAAACTTTTGGGGTCAACTTTTTGTTAAAGCAAATCTAATAATGGCACCCTAACAAATGGATTTTGTGGATTACGTAGTAACTTTTATGTATTGGAGCCACTATTGCCACTCCAACAAACATATCCATATCACATAAGAAGTACCTAGACGCAATCTCAAGATTTTGAGACTATGACATGCACCATCCCCATAGTTCCATCACTTTGTAGTAGCACTATATGATGATAATAGACATGTAACTGAAAACTAATTTGGTGGTTTTCTGATGCGTCTAATGAATTGAGCTTAGGACATAGTGAAGATAAAAGATACACTATTAACAAATAATGAGAAGGAATACAATGATGATGTGCATGTAATGTCACTCCAACATAATACGATAATTATATTGTTCAAGAATGTCATCATGAAGCATAGAACTAAATTCTCTTTAGCAGTGTTCTTTAATTTACAATATGACGGAGATGATTTATTTTAAGCCATATATTGTACAATTAACAGATTCTTCTTTCCTTGCTTAGAGATATAATACTCTTATTTATTATTCTTGTAATTGAGTATTCAGATATATACAAAAATTATTCAAAGAAAATATCCAGTTTTTATATGGTATCAGAGCGGGATCATTGCTCGAACCGAATAACCAAAAAACCCTAAATCGCCGACTTTCTGGTCTGGCACCATGGAGAAATCCGAAAAAAACACAAAAAGGAAAGACGAGGTCAACCGACGGTGAACAAAGTTCTACAGCAGGACTTAACGATAAACAATATCAACAGTTCTTACACCTATTTGCAGAAAAAGGACCATCAGTGCAGGAAGAAAAGAAAGATCTCCCTCCTATAGCAAACATGGCAGGTAGATTCGATAAAGGTCTCGAGTGGCTTATTGATTCGGGTTGTACCGAACACATATCCCACAAGGCTGATTTGTTTATTGATGATGTTAAAGATTCACACGAACCACCTGTAACAATACCAAATGGCGACTCTATACCTGTTAAGGGAAGAGGCTCTTGTACCCTACCTTGTGGAAAAACGATTGACAATGTCTTATATGTCCCATATTTCACATGTGACCTCTTATCGGTTAGTAGGCTATCTATGGATCTCCAATGTGCTGTAATTTTTTTTTCCGGATTTTTGTGTTATGCAAGACCTACACTCGAGGAAGATGATTGGAGTGTAACACCCCGGCTTTAAGCGGAATACACCCGGGTGTAACGTACAGATCATTCATAAGCTCGTAACGCTATTAAAGCGACATTAATTATAATTAGTTTATTTCATAACATCAAAAGTACACACATTGTCCATAAATAAAAGAAAACAATAACACTTCATCAAAAAAGTAAACAAGTTCTTTATTTCAATATCCTAAGGCATACTAATGATCTTCGTCCTTAGCATACCATCGATTCAACCTGTAGCACGTTGAAAATAATATATTTTGTCAACAATTAAGTTGGTAAGTTTTAATAAGTTTTTGCATATACATATATATAGAAAACTCGCGATTCAACAATCGTCATGCAATAAGTATTCAAGCGTAAAGTAAATGAAATCAAATAGTGTCATCCTCCCGTTCATTTAGCCGAAGCCGTTGAAGTCGGGGAAATGAGAACCACCTCACGTAAACAACCGAAGTCGTAACGTTAGACGGCGCGGGTACGTCCCGTCGGGCCCTCCCACTATGCATATGTGTTTGCGTTTGCGTAACTTCCTCCATAAAAAAACAATAAACACGTTGCAAGCAAGTTCACGTATAATCATAAACAATATGCACGAATAATATTAACATGCACGATATAAGTGAATCGGTTTGTAAACAATCACATAACTAACGAAAGAAAAACTTGTGACGTGCTACCCCCAAAATATTATAAAGCGTTAAAATGGGGTTACGAAGAACTCACCTCGAAATTGAAGATAAATTTGCAAGAAAAGCCAAAAGCACAATAACGAAACCAAAGCAACCGAAACCGAAAGTGTTAAAGAATCCGAAACGATTGAATCTCATGAACTATAAGTAATAACGAAAATACAGAATCAAGACAAAATTAACTAACGGGATTATAAATGTTTAATAATTTGGTTTTAGGGATTAAGCATTATTTTAATGTATTTTATTAGCATTGATGGCATTCATATTATAATATTGTATTTAAGCTTAACGAAATTTTAACGATATTTATTATTTAATTTTATAACTTAGTACTGATATGAAAGTTACGATAAAAACAAGACATGGATTTTTAAAGGGGAAAATTTATCTTGAACTATGTTAACGAAGAAGAATTATAATATTGGCGTTTATACCATTTAAATATTATTTCAACTAATATGAGAATTTTAACCTTTATGGAACGTCGGTTGTACCGGTTAAACTTTGTCAGAAAAACAATATCGTTAGTGTATTGTAAAGATTAACAAGGTGGAATTCATAGCTAATGAATTAAAGTTTAATGATTTAAAAGCTAACGAATTTAAGTTAACGTAACTAATATTAACAGGTTAAAAGTTAACGAACTAATAAATTAAAGTAACGGAAACATACATAATAATTTTTTATTTAATAAAGGAATGATAATATTAACGAAGCACCGGTTTTAACGATATAATTTTATTCTCAAAAATATAATTATGTTAGCGTATTTTAAGATATCAACACAACGGCAATTTTTTATAATATAATATTATTAACGGGTTTTGAGAAACGAAGACAAAAAGTTGGTTTTTATATGAAAAGCAATTATAATTGATTTTATGATTTTATTTAATTTATAATTATTTCTAACAATATAATAAAAGATATGGCCTTTAAAAAATATCAAAAATAAAGACCTGACCCGGGTTCTCTAGGTCGCATGCAAGTGATTTAACCAGTTGAACCAATTTGCTTGTTGTTACAAAACTGGAAACAAATTTATATAACCTGTAAACAAAGTTCATCATCTTCACAGCAAACCCTAGTTCTTAAATCATTCAATTCGTTCCATGTGTGTAAAAACTAAGTTAGGGTTTTTGTTAAACACAGAAAGGCGATTCATAAACATGTAAAAATTACCTGATATTGTTATTGTTTCATGGTGAACCACGGTCGCCGGAAAAAAAACGGACTTGACGGATTCATTAAGGATTATAGAGTGTTTGATGAAATTTTTAATATGAACGAGTTTAGTTCATTATTTGAATGTTATAACCCGTTATTAACACGTGGTAATGAAGTCTAAAGTTGTTACTATGATTTAATTGAGTAAATTTACGCGTTTAAAGGAGTTAATTGGTCGCCGGATTTGTTTTGCGGTCGCCGGCGGCAACCTCGCCGGAAAGACGTGAACTGGGGGGAAAGGTTGGGCTGGGATTTATTTAATATATTATAATTATTATATTTAAATAAGTTACACATATGGCCCCTCTACTTTCTTGTTTCTTTTATTCAGGAATTATAATGTATTTATAATTTGAACCTTGAACTTTGAGAGATTATATAAATGTAAAAGAAATTTATATAACTTGGGAAACTCTTCGTATAATACCCGGTAGTTTGCGAATTGATTAACTTTAATAAACTTTAAATGCCATACTTTCGTTTATTAAACCCGACGAATATAAAATACATTAACGAAACTTGAAATATTATTTGTATGTATGTATATATATATATTTATAAACAAAAACCAAAAATTTAGAAATGGGTCGGGTTTTCGGGTTTGAAAAGTAAGGAATGTTACATGGAGCAGGTCAATGTCGGGAAGGATTATACCGGATGGATATGATGGGAGGCCAAAGGAAAGCTATGGCAGCTACGAGTAATTTGTGGCATAAACGACTTGGTCATGCTTCACATGGAAAACTCTTCTCTTTGGATTTTGTTAAGAGTGATGCCTTGAAAACCGGTATGTTTTGTGATTCATGCAACAAGGCAAAATTATCTAGATTACCTTTTCCAATTAGTTCTATAAAAACCAAGGAACCTTTCGAACTTTTGCATTGTGACATTTGGGGGAAATATAGGACCCCTACTTTCACACGTGCCAACTATTTCTTAACAATCGTTGATGATTTCAGTCGGTCGGTATGGGTGTTCTTTTTGAAACACAAATGGGAAGCTAGTGATTGTTTAATAGCGTTTCACAAATTAATTGCGAACCAATTTAACAAAAACATTAAAAGGATTCGATCTGATAATGGGGGTGAGTTTACCTCAAACCGAATGCTCAATTTCTACACCGAGCATGGAATCCTTCTTGAAACTACTTGTCCACATACCCCGCAACAGGACGGTGTGGTTGAGCGAAAACATCGCCATCTCCTTGAGACCGCTAGGGCACTCAGATTTGAAGCGAAATTGCCTATTAGATTTCGGGGAAAATGCATCACCACAGCCGCGTATATTATTAACCGTCTTCCATCGGATGTCATGGGAGATAAAACAATTTATGACACAAAACCAAATTATGAAGGCCTGAAAGTTTTCGGATGCCTTGCCTATTACCATAACAATGAAACGGGAGGGGATAAATTTGAAGAAAGGGGGAGACCCGGAATATTTTTAGGTTACTCACCGGGAACAAAAGGGTACAAAATATATTACCCAAAACACAACAAAATTGTTGTGTCAAGAGATGTTAGATTTGTTGAACATGTTTTCCCCTATGCCACCATTGACACTTCTAGTGGTGATGAGGAGGATAATAATATATTTGAATTTCCTAGTTGGTACTATGCTAGGTATGATGAGTTATTACAAAATGATCAAAGAAACTCAACGGTGAATGTTGATTATATTAATACCAACAGTGAGCTAGACTCAAGTATTGAGCTTGAAGCCCAAAATGAAGAAACCTTTTTAAATGAACCAGAAACTGAAAATGAATATGGCCCAGTTCAGATACCTATCACTCAAGACCAAGAGATAACTCCAACCCAACATGAAACTAGCCCAGTTCAGACCACCATGGTCCAAGACCAAGAACCAACTTCCGCTACTGGGCCGTAGGCCCAACAAGAAAACCATCCCATCAACGAACCTCCTTTGAACAGTTCACCACAAATTGAAAATGAAGATTCGGTCCGAGAAAAGAGAATTCGTTCCAGACCACAACGCCTCAATGATTACATAGTTAAGTTGCCACCATCTATAGATCATGCTCTACCCACCACGACTCAAGAATCCTCGAGGTTATATCCCTTAGCTAACTTTATTTCTTATGAAAAATTCTCCAATACTCACAAAGCCTTTTTATCGGCTATCACCTCGAATGATGAGCCAAAACATTTTAAGCAGGCAACACAAAATGAGAAATGGAGAGAGGCGATGAAACAAGAAATAAAGGCACTTGAAGCAAACGGAACATGGACCCTTGAGGAACTACCAAAGGGTAAAAAAGCAATTGATTCCAAGTGGGTTTATAAGATTAAATACAAACCGAACGGTGAAATCGAAAGGTACAAGGCGAGACTTGTGGCAAAGGGTTTCACTCAGATGGAAGGAGTTGACTTTCATGACATATTTGCACCTGTTGCCAAACTGATCACTGTCCGAACTTTGTTAGCTGTGGCGGTTAAAAAGAATTGGATTATTCACCAGTTAGATGTTAACAACGCTTTTTTACATGGGGATTTAGACGAGGAGATCTATATGAAAGTTCCTCAAGGCTTTGAGAGGGGAGCAAACAAGGCATGTAGACTGAGAAAATCCTTATACGGCTTAAAACAGGCCTCTCGAAATTGGTATAAAAAATTTACGGAAGCCTTATTATCTCTTGGTTTCAAGGAATCTCATGCAGACCATTCTCTACTTTTATACAAAAAGGGTGACGTTTTTGTCGCTGTGCTCATATACATCGATGACGTGATCGTTGTTGGGAATAATAATTCAATGATACAAGAAACAAAGACCTATCTTGACAAACGGTTCAGCATTAAAGATCTTGGGGTGCTAACATATTTTTTGGGTATTGAGGTAGCTCGTACCTCAGAGGGTTTGGTCCTTAGTCAAAGGAAGTACACTTTAGACATACTAGAAGATAGTGGGATGCAAGATTGTCGGCCAAGTATGTTTCCAATGGAACAAAACCTCAAACTAGACAAAGAAGAAAAGGAACCAGAGGTAGATGCCAATATGTATTGTCGGTTAGTCGGTCGTTTTCTTTACCTTCAGGCAACGAGGCCAGATATCGCTTACTCGGTTAATATTTTAAGCCAGTTTGTTGTTGACCCTAGACAGAATCATATGGATGCGGCAACTCGGGTCCTTAGGTATTTAAAAACAACACACCAGGTCAAGGGATTTTGCTTCCTAAAGAAGGTGGAATGACTCTCGTTGCCTACTCTTACTCAGATTGGTTAGGTTGCCCATATACCAGAAGATCAAGGACAGGTTATCTACTACTCCTTGGAGGTGGACCGATCTCTTGGAAATCTAAAAAGCAATCTGTAGTTTCTCGGTCATCAGCAGAAGCTAAATACCGAGCCATGGCTCTCACTGTTAGTGAAATTCTTTAGGTTCGGTGGCTTTTAAAGGAGCTTGAAGTTGAAGACCACGACGCCACTCCTCTCTTTTGTGATAATCTCTTAGCCATACACATTGCCAACAGTCTCGTTTTCCATGAACGAACTAAACATGTCGAAATGGACTGTTACTTTGTTCGGGAACAAGTTGTATCAAGAGAAGTTAAGCCATTATATATTAACAATAAACTACAGATTGCGGACCTATTTACCAACCCTCTTGGGTCACAACCACTTCGTACCTTACTTGACAAATTGGGTGTTCGAAATCTACACACTCCAACTTGAAGGGGAGTAATGGAGATGATTTATTTTAAGCCATATATTGGGCAATTAACAGATTCTTCTTTCCTTGCTTGGAGATATAATACTCTTATTTATCATTCTTGTAATTGAGTATTTAGATATATACAAAAATTATTCAAAGAAAATATCCAGTTTTTATACAATATAACTTATAGTCGCTGAAAGCCTGAAATTAAGCACACTTGTATAGTATGGAAAAAAAATGTCACATTAAAAGTAAATATTTCAACCGTGAAGAAACACTAATTGACCCCGGGCAGATTACGGATAATCTGGGGGTTAAATAGATGTTTCCCATGAGGGGTTAGATCCGGCAAAGATGGTTCTTCAGATGACCTGCAAAACAGACACCGTGAGCTCGTCACTTAGAAGGGGGGGTACCTCCTTGTGACCACCCTCCGGCGTGAGAATCAGACTAGATTGCTCTTGAATATAAGTGTATATTAAGAGATTGCTAGAAAAGATAAGATGTGATAAGGTAATGTAATGTGTCCATACCATTCCAAGGTGTTGGAGTATTTATAGCCGAAGGTAGGTTTCCAAGCAGGTACAGCCGGCTGAATAGTATTCCTGTTCTGCCAACTGTGGGCTACGAACGTGCCATGCTGGTGGTTGGTGGGTAGGCAGCGGCTGATAGTGACCAGGCCGGCTGTGTACTATTCCTGTTCAGCAGGTATGTTTGGGGTTGGGGAGTCTAGCCAATCTCTGCCTCCTTCCCATCTGCCTGACCTCTTGGATGGATATCCGCTAGGTTCGGGTGATGGGTTTGGCGGCTACAGGCCTGTCGTCGACCCTACAGGTGCGTAGGGTTATTTTGGCCTGTTATGTTTTTTTTTAATCATCTTTTCCTAACTGCTTTTTGTTTTTGCACTGTCGGATTCGAATGAGGTGTTTGTTCCGCGGTGGAACATCCGCCGGGGAACCACCCTTCGGACGGCTGTGGACTGCGTCGAGTGGGCGCGCCACGCCGCCCCCAGTGGTGCACTGGGAGAAGCTATGTCAAGCTACCAGGAGGGTAGGCTGACAAACGAGCTACGAATTCTCCTTGCCCGGATGCAGCCGCGCGTCGAGCTGCTTTGTCGTGAAAACAACAAGTTAAAAGCAGCTCGTATCCAAGAAGTAGCTCAGGCGCGGGCTGTCCGGGAGGAGAACAGGAGGCTCTCCGCCGTTGCTGCGGAGAAGGAGAAGGCCTTCAAGGCCCTTGAGGTTGAAGTTCAGGCCCGTTTCGAGGCCCGTTCCAAGGCTGACCAAGCTGTTAACGAACAGCTTCGGTTGGCTAAGGAAACCGCTCGGAACGCAACTGAGAGGGCCACCAGGGCTGAAGCTGTTGCTGAGCCTCTACGCACCGAGAATGAGGAGCTCAAAGCCAAATTAGAGAGGCTCCAGCAGGCTCATGACGCCTTGGCCATGGAAGACGCCAAGAAGCTTCAAGAAATCTTGGACCAGAGGGGTATGCTTGACCATACTGAGCGTAAGCTAAAGGGCGTTGAAGAGGCTGCTGCTAAGGAAGTGTTGCTTGCCAACCTTAACAAAAGTGAAGCCGAACGCGCCCGTAACCAAGCTCAAGCTGCCCTCCAGGAGGCTCTGGTTACCAAGGAATGGCTTCTACGAGAAGCGTTGTCGCAGGTAAGCTTAGCTTCATAATGTCTTCACGCTTTTCTTTATACTTTGAAAATGTTTTGATACTTGTATTTTTGTTTTGTAGGTTGTGCATCGGGTCTTCACGGACACATCATATGACGATGCCATGAGCGCAGCCCTCAACGCTTCTCATGAGGATGGGGAAAAGGCTGGCTTCCTGCTTGGTCTAGGGTTCGTTGAGAAGGGCATCCCGCCTTCCAACTTCCCTTTATATGATGTGGATACTGAAGCTGCTTATGACCAAGCAGTGAACCAGTATGCTGCCTTCCCGCATCCAGTGGTGGAGAAGGTGAACGAAGTTGCTGCTGCTGATGATGGGTTAACCATTCTCAAGACCTTCCTTGAACCGCCACAGCCAACTGATGGTGCGGGTACAAGTGGGTTTGGAGGGAGTGGTCCTGAAGCTTGAACCTTTAGATCCCTTCCCACTGTTAGGATAGGTTTATGTTTTTGTATAGATTTACACTCTTGTAGGCGGGTAGATACCCGGCCATTCTTGTAATACTTGAATTTTTATGGAATGTAAATCTTTTGTGCGGGTAGGACCGTCACTCTTGCTTTATAAACGTTATACGACTTGCTCATGCATATTATAGTTTAATTTGGCACTTGTTTTGCCGCATAAACAATATATGATTCGCTTGTGCATACTTTAGTTTAACTTAGCAATTTCTTAAGTACTTTGAATAAGTTAACCTATCAACGTGGCAGATAATAGGTTAAAGTTTTGCTTCCTCTTTCGTGATTGTGCGGGTAAGACCGTCACTTGCACTTAGTAGGATGGCTAAACTTTACCTATATCTGACCTGCGTGGAGGTTTTCCTCATTTTTTCCTTGAAGATATTTTCTAAGTGTTCTGAATAAGTTAACCGTTCGACGCGCGGTTGTCAATAGGTTAAAGTTTAGTTTCCTCTATCATGATTTGTGCGGTTAGGCCCGGCACTTTCATTTAGTGGGATGACCGAACTTCACCTATGACTGACCCGCGTGAAGGTTTTCCGTTTTTTGTGTTTATGCGGGTTTTGCCGCCTTCCACACGCAACGATTTCTTCACACTTATTTATGCGGTGAAAACCGGCATATCAGTGTTTTGAATAAATTAACCGTTCGACGCGCGGTTGTCAATAGGTTAGTTCGGTGTCCTCTATCATGATTTGTGCGGTTAGGACCGGCACTTTCATTTAGTAGGATGATCAAACTTTACCTATGACTGACCTGCGTGAAGGCTTTCCTTATATTTTCTTTAAAAATTTGTCGTTTTGTGTTTATGCGGGTTTTGCCGCCTTCCACATGCAACGACTTGTTTTCCCACTTATGTATGCGGTGAAGACCGGCATATCAGTGTGGAAAGTTCATTAAGTATAAATGTAAGACCATCAGCGTCAATGTGATAAGGAGAATCATTTCCATTAGAAGTGGCTCTGGGCCTTTTCTTTTACAAGTTTGGAATTGATCTACATGCAGACTGTGTAATTGAGCTCCCTTCCATGTTCTTGGGAGTGTCATCGAGCCTTTCGAGCCGATATGCACTTGGTTCGGAATCTCGTTGTTTACGCAGTAAGTAGTCTCCGACATTGAAGCTGCAGTTTTATTCGTGTTTTCCCCAACTGGGGTTCTACACGCATTAGCCTGCTCAGCGTTCATTACGCCACGAGGTGCGTGAGCGTCCCATCTCTGACAAATGCTTCGACGATGTCCTTCAAGTCTACGCATTCCTCGGTGTTGTGGCCTCTTGTCCTGTGGAAGTCACAGAATTTGCTCTGATCAGCGTTGTGACGCTCTCGGATTATTGGAGCCTTTGGCCATGGGAGTCTCTCGGTGTCGAATATCTCGGTGACGCTTTTGGTGAGTGGCGTCCATCTGGAGTTCCGGTTTGACGACGGCATGTTATCCTTTCCGCCTAACCGAGGGTGCGAGCCGGATGAGGTGTCAAAGTTTACCATTGACTGCCAAATGCCTAGCTTCCTCTTTTTGTTTAGTCGGGCGGTAAGGACATTGTTTTCTCTTGTTTTCTGGGTGTAGAGGTTTGTGCTCTGGGGAAGATCTCTACCCAGTTGCTTTTCCATTTCCGCGAAGCGTTTAGCTGCTGTCATGATGGCATCCCATGTGGATGGCGTGTCATCTTTACCCGTTAAGGTGCGGATGAGCTCTGGGTCTTTTGTGCCCTGGATGAAAGCAGCGCGAACAAGATCTTCGCTAATACTACCCAGACTTAGCTTCTTTGAGTTGAAGCGAGTGATGAAGTCTAGCAAAGATTCATCTTCCTCTCGAATGCAATTGAGGATTGTCCATTGCTCTTCGGTATACTTTCTTTGTTGGCTGAAGTGTTGGCTAAACTTCTGTTGGAAGTCTGCCCAATCATAGATGTGGTGGACCGGTAGACGGTCAAACCACGCTCTAGCCGCTCCAACTAGCGTCATCTGGAACATATAACACCACGTGGGTTCCGTCCAATTGCTGACGGTTTCCCCCGCTATGAATCTATTCAAATGATCGTCTGGGTCGGATATACCATCATAAGTGCCGATGTTGGGCATCTGCTTGGCACTCTTCGGGGCGATTGCTTCCGCAATGTCCCTTGCAAACTTAGACGTTCCCGCATTTGCAACAGTTGGTCTAAAAGCTTTGGAGAAGTCACGTGGGTTTCTACCCGCATTTTTTGGTTTGAAAGTTTCTCCCAAATTCCTTCTCTGTTGGAAGTCCGTGTCCTTACGCTTCCCTTTCGCCTTATGGCGAGGGTTTACGTCGGTGTCGGATTCCTCCGAATCATCGTCCAAGTACTCGCACTCATTGCTCATGTTGAGCTGTTGAGTGCTTCCGAATTCGTCAGCCTGTTGGAGTGAACGTAAGCGTTCATCCAACTCAGCTTGGAATTCCCTTTGACGTTTTTCCGCCCACGCTTTAACTTGTTCAAGTGTTTGGCGGAGGTGCCTCGTCTGTTGTCTTTCCACCTGGGTATCAATGAATCCCAGGGGAGGATTGTTTACTGCACTTGCCCCGGCTCGGGTAACCGGGGTAGTGTTCGTAAAATTTACTGCACTTGCCCCGGCTTGGGTAACCGGGGTAGTGTTCGTAAAATGTGTGTATTCGCCGGTGTTCCCCCCAGTAGCTGGGGTTGTGGTTACCGGGGTTTCTTGGTTACTCCCTGGCCTGTGGACCGGAGTAACGTTAACCATCTTTTCGGAGGTTTTGAAAAAACTGAGATAATTAGTTCTAGCTTTTATGCACGGATGGCGCCAATGAAGAAACACTAATTGACCCCGGGCAGATTACGGATAATCTGGGGGTTAAATAGATGTTTCCCATGAGGGGTTAGATCCGGCAAAGATGGTTCTTCAGATGACCTGCAAAACAGACACCGTGAGCTCGTCACTTAGAAGGGGGGGTACCTCCTTGTGACCACCCTCCGGCGTGAGAATCAGACTAGATTGCTCTTGAATATAAGTGTATATTAAGAGATTGCTAGAAAAGATAAGATGTGATAAGGTAATGTAATGTGTCCATACCATTCCAAGGTGTTGGAGTATTTATAGCCGAATGTAGGTTTCCAAGCAGGTACAGCCGGCTGAATAGTATTCCTGTTCTGCCAACTGTGGGCTACGCACGTGCCATGCTGGTGGTTGGTGGGTAGGCAGCGGCTGATAGTGACCAGGCCGGCTGTGTACTATTCCTGTTCCACCAACTGCAGGCTATGCACGTCCTCCGACAGGTTGATGAGTAGGCAGCGGCTGATAGTGACATACAGTACAAGAGCGTGCTGCTCGTCATACTGTTGTCAGTGAGCTGTCGTATCTTTGGTCAGATCTTTTGTCCATACCTCGTCATGTACAGTACAAAAGATCCTCTAGTATCGTACGGACTGGCTCATTTGTGCGGGAGTGTTCCCGGCTTTGTGCGGGAGTGTTCCCGGCTTGCTCACTCCTTCTTCAGGTGACATTACTGAATTATTTAAGAGTTAAGTGCCTTGTGCGTGTAGCCTTGCTGCGCGGGTAGCCTTCCCTGATGGCTAGTATCCGTTGCTGCGGGAACAGGCGGAGTACGTCGACCATTGGGAGGCTTTTCCTGCGGGAACAGCTTGCGTACTGCGCGTAAGGACGTCACGTCTCTGAGCATGGTGGGTCCTGCGGATCCAGTTGGTTTCTGCGCAGACGTCTCTTCAAGGTGAGTCTTGCGAGTTTAGCCTTTGCGCAGACGTCCCTGTTGAAGGTGAGTCTTGCGGGTTCAACTGCGCAGACGTCCCTCTTTGAGGTGAGTCTTGCGGGTCCAACTGGGCTCTGCTGGGACCTACCTCTTCAAACCGTCTCCGGCACGCCCTTTGTTAGCGGTTTTCGTGTATCTAAAAGAAAAACTTATTATGTGTGCGTGACAAATAATTTCTAAAAGCAAAACAACTCATATACCATCTCTAGTTTTAAATCTGGAGCCCCTATGTACCCTTGGTTTATTTTACCCAAGTACCAATCTATGCAGTTAATGCGGAAAAATATCGGACATCGGTCAAGGACCGATACATGAGATATCGGTTTTCACAGTGATATATCGGTGAGATATCGGTAACTAATATATATGTATATAATGTTATTTTTATACATTTTTATGTATAAATTTATAAGTTTAAGGATCAAATGTAAACTAGTGAAGATAAAAAGGGTTAATCGTTAGAATATACAAACTAATTTTAAACTTTTTATGTAAAAGTTTATAAATATCAAGTATTAAATGTAACTTAGTGAAAAGGAGAGGGTTAAGTTCTAAAATACCTAAACTTTTATTAAACCTAAAAAAGCTTAAAAGCACATGTCTTCTTCCTCATGCGTCGCTCTTTCTCGTTTCCGGCGAAAAGTCGCCGGAATTAACAGTCCAAGTTCTCTATTAGATCGATAAGTGGTCGCCAAGTACGCTTAAAGTAACCAGGTAATCGGATTTGAAAGCCTTTCCAAGTTCTGGATATATAAATGGCCAAATCGAGAAAATCGGTGATATAATCGATATTACTGAAGCAAAATATCGGCGATATATCGGTCATTATCGCCGATAATATCGGGACCGATATTATGACCGATATTTTACCAGGATCCGATAACTGATATATCGGCGATATATCACCGATATATCGCCGATATTAACTGCATAGGTACCAAATGACAATGAACTTTGTTTATGCGACAAGCCACCATGGATCTGGGGTTACTTACCCCGATTTAACATAGCATGTAAAGCTCTTAACAAGCATTGACAAGCTAGTGAGTATTGAATCCAAGAGATTAGTTTTCATGCAATCGTCATAAATTTCCCGGCAATGAATATGATGTCTTTAGAAATAATGTAGAAGTTATTATATTTATTTGTGGATATGAAAGTATGAAAGTGATCATATTTTATTAGTAGGGTTGAGTTATTCTACAAAGGTCAACAAAAATGAGAAGTGTGAGAAATCATAGTTGATATGTGTCAAGTGGTGACCAAAGGTGGTAAAAGAGTATAAAAGTAATAGTACATATTTCTCTCTCCACATGCAAGTCATATGTCAATTCCTCAATCATTTTAAAACGGTAATAACTTTTTCATGCAACATTTTTTTTAAAAAATTTCACTATTATAACAAGCGTTTTTTTTATCTTTAATATGAGTATGACTTTGTTATATAAAAATTAAAAAAAATTTACGTCATTGTGTCTTTGTGTCTTTTCGTCATTGTGTCTTTCTGTTTGTCATTGTGTTTTTTTCGTCATTATGTCTTTCAAATCATCATTGTGTTTTTTTTAAATGATAATAATACGGTTGTGTAATAATAATATGTAAATATAATGATAAAAAAACAATAAATTATCTAATACATAAAACACAATGATGAATACATATTACACAATTACATGAAACGTAAAACACAATGATGAATACATATAACACAATAACCTGAAACGTAAAACACAATGAAAACTACATATTACGCAATGATATGAATGTAATACACAATGATAAGTAGAAAGACAAATGATTAGCACAAAAACACAATGACAAACAAAAAGACACAATGACGTAATCTTTGTTTTAATTTTTATTTTTAGTATGAGTACCAATTTATAACATAATGACCAGAATCTATAACAAAATGCATAGAAAACACAATAAACAACCAATAACACAATATAAAAAACCCATTAATATTTTTTTATTTTTATATAACAAAATGATACTCATATTAAAGATAAAAAAACGCTTATTATTATGGTGAAATATTTTTAAAAAAATAATGTTGCATGAAAAAGTTATGAACGTTTTAAAATGATGGGGGGATTGACATGTGATTTGCATGTGGAGAGAGAAAATCAACAAAAGTGGTTATTACCTTTATGCCCTTCTCATCAATTTATTTTCTTAAATTAATCTCCACCATTCAAATCTAAGATCAATGGATTAGATTCGTTCCCCCCTTCTCATTTTTGTTATTCTTTGTATTTTAGCTTTACCCTTATTATTATAGGCTGCTGCTTAGAGCATGCTCATCCAACCCCCTTTATTTATGTGAGGGGCGTTTTTATAATTTAGAGAGTGATTCAGGGTGTTGTGAGTGAAGTGTTTTTATATTTTAGAAAAAGTAGTGACTTTTCTGTATATTTGAAAAACTACTGTTCATCCCCTATAATTTTTTAATATATTTTGAAAGTGGTTGCGAGTGAAAGAAAGAGAAAATGTAATGATAAAAGGTATAAAAAATATTATTTTATTAAAATAGAGAGAGAAAATATAGTAAGTTTTAGTGTAATTTTTGGTTTAGAGATAGGATGTGGGATGAGAATGCTCTTATACGTAGAAGTCGATAGATATCGTGTCTTTTAAAACACATAAAATAAAAAACAATATCACAGTGTGGAAATTTGAAAATAATTTATAAGCTTTAAATATTTATTATATATTATTTATTAAAACACATAAAGAGGAGGTAAACTTTATGATACAAAGTAGGACGTCGGTTTCCTTTTGGATGATACTTTTTCTTTAATTTTAATATTAAAACACCAAAGCATTTAATTTGTATACCAAATTTAATAATTAAAACAATTAAATATATTTTTAAAAAGTGAGAAGTGAAATTAATTACTAATGTCAAATAAATTGTGCGATGGAGGCTATAAAAATAACCAAATAAGGAAATTAAAAATGCTACTTTAAAACAAATTAAGTTTATTTATTTATTTTTTCATACTTCTAGAATGAATATTAAAAAATGATACAGTGTCAATGAAGTTTAGTTCAACTAGTATTGGAAGTGAAAACTTAGGCTAGAGACTGCAAGGTCTCAAGTTTGAATCCGATTCCAGCAGAATTTTGTTGTAGTGGGCCTTCAAGCAACAAACTTTTCCCGTAAATAGGATATGGTGGATTGGTGAGCTTGGGCTACCAAACATTATCTGCAATCACGGGCGTACGGGGTCGCCTTTCGCTATTCCCGGGTAGCTTGACTTTATTCGTTGGTTGTTAAAAAAAACCCAAAGATATACCTTTCTAGTATTTAACGGTTATTTTAGCTAGGGAAATTGGCTTTAAATAATCCAAGCTACGCCCTATTGGCAAATAATAGTCCCAACTTAACACTTGGCTGGTGGCGGTCTCAACTAAATGCGTATTTATTTCCAACGGTATGTGACTAACGGATGGTTAACTCTGTTAGTTTGGTGCTTATGTGGCGTGCCTGGTTGTCAAAAAATGCTTATGTGGTACAATCTCATTTTATTACCCCCCCCCCCCCCCTCTTTCTCTCCTCACCTCCCGTAAAACACAGTTACCACCACCATTTTTTCTCAAACCTGCAACTTCCTTATCAAATCATCTTCCCTTTTAATTATCCACACTAAAGTCATCCCCAAAATCAAGCACATCAGAATCGTACCTAAAACAAGTCATCTACTTCCGGTCAACCCTAAACACATCGGTAGTAAAGTTTTAGATCTAGATCCATATCTGATTTTCGATTCATTTCATAAACCGATTCTATCGGCGATTATCTCTCGAACTTGAAATTGAAACCTAGGAAGAACGGTGACACGGTGGTGATGAGCTGAATTGAAATTGAATATAAATTTGGTTAGCCATAGTTACATGACGCACATCTGTTGTTGAGCCATATGTCGGTTCAATAGAGTGGGTAAGTAAAAGTTGTAATTAGGGTTTGAAGGTTTGAAAGGTTCCAACCATCACCACCAGGTCGGATTGAGCTTAGGGCTCGTCGGAGAAGGTGGTGGTGTCTCGCCGGAGAAAAAAGTGGTGGCGGTGGCGGTATTGGACAGAGAAGAAAGGGGAGATGGGAGGGAGTTGTTGTGTTGCAAGAGATGGTGGGATGTGGTGGAGGTGGGTGGTTGCCAGCAATGATGGTGACAATGGTGGAGGTGAGTGGCGGCCAGCAACGATGGTAGGCTGAGGTGGGTGGCGGCCGACAACGTTGTTATTATTTAGATTATGATATTGATTATTATTATTATTATTATCACGTAAGCCAACACAAAAGCATTTTTTGACAACCAGGATTGCCACGCAAGCATCAGACTAACGGAGTTAACCATATGTTAGTCGTGAACCATTGAAAACAAATACACCTCTAGTTATGACTGCCATCAGCTAAGTGTTAAGTTGAGACTGTTATTTGCCAATATAACATAATTTGGATTATTTAAAACCAATTTTCCTTTTAGCTATAAAAATTTCAATTTAATTTAGGCACAATTACATAGATATCCCCTAACGCTTCCCTAAAATAACAAGATTGGGTACTAAGGTTTAAAAGTCACATATATAGATATTAAGGTTTTAATTTTGTTACAATGTTATAATATTAGCTTTAACTTCCGTCAAATTTTAACAGAAATTATGAGCATGTGCAAAATAGCCGAGGGCATTCTTGCCATTGCACCTTCTCACTCAAATTGCGATAGTGTATATTTACGACTGATATGTAGTGCAACTTAAATGCGAACACATTATTGTAAGGTAAAAATGTTTTTTTTTATCTATTTGCCTTCTACATATGATAGTTTTTTTGTATCGTATGCTCTATCGATTGCCAATAACGTACTGCTACCGTGACGAACATGTCTGACACTAACCGAACAACATTGTGCCATTATTGTTTACCAATATTTGTTTGCATAGTTTTTGAACAATTTAAAACACATTTTTTTATGGGTTCATAGTTACGTCAGATAATGTTTATTTGATGAAATCATTGAAAATGGACATTTTTTTATCGTAAACAATACCGAGTACGGGTACCGTAACCCATCAAGTTGTATTCAGAATAATGTATTCTTTTTGGCTCGTAAACTATACTGATGTCCGTGGGCAAAGAATCAAGTAGAACCAATACCGACCAAACAATGTCAATATCGGTATTATTGGACTAGTGTCAGATTTGTTTTTATAGTTTTTGATGGAAGTAACAAATTTTATTTTCTTTTTTTTTATTTGAACTTTTAAAAAATGATAATTCTGTTGAGTCTGTTTTTGTTTGAGCATGCTTCTGTTTGATGTTTCTCGTTCAAACAAAAGGAAAAAAAGTTAATGGTCTTTACTTGCTCTGGGCTATAAACTTTGTTTGGGCTTTATTCGATTTAAAATTTTAAATTGGTTGGACTTTAAATAAATAGGAGTACGTAATATTTTTTCAAGGGTAGCAAAATATTAAAACGACCCAAAAAGAAAAAAATTTACACCACCGACGAAATACCCCTGGTTGTGAATTGCATCCTCCCCTGCTGATTAGTGTAGGAATTTGAGTGAGAAGGTGTAAAGACGATAATGCCTTCAGTTTTTTTTGCATATGCCTATCATTTCTGTTTACATCTAACGAAAGTTAAAGTTAATATCTAACATTGTTATAAAATTAAAACTTTAGTATCCATACTTATGACTTTTAAATCTCAGTATCAAATATTGTTAGTTTAGATAAACGTTAAGAACTCCTTTGTGCCTTTAATTTATATTTACAATCAAGTATTTATAGAACGCAACCACAAATGCAATGTACCTAAAAGAAAGATCGGACCACAGTACACATACTTTGTACGTGCAGTTATGTATGGTTACGTAAAAACATTATAAATGACATTAAATATATGTTTGATGTTGATGAGGCCATTTAAAGATAGATATTTAAAATTTGATTTTAGATATAAAGTTTTGTTAAAAAGTTTACATTAAGTGTAAATAAGAAGGTGGATGTATGGACGAGTAAAATCACGCAGGTTATCGGTTGAGGTTGGAGGCAAGGTTGTGTTGTCATAGTCACTCATCGAATTGAAGGCTGAAGAGTCGCTGGGCTGGCGCCACTAGATCGAAGCGTCAGATTGATTGTTGAAGTCCGATGATCTAGTACTCATCGTGTGGTCAAGATTGAAGGCTTGAAGTTTGAAGTGTCGCTGGGGCTGGAGCCAGCTAGATCGAAGCATCGAGTTGATTGTTGAAGTTCGATGGTCAAGTAATTGACTGGTCATCAGTTTCTTTCCTTTTTAAAATTAAATTTTTATTTAGGTATTACAAGCATTGTTTTATTGGTCCATTCTATAAATATATTTGAAATTATTTTATAAGCTGTATATAGGTATTTTTTATTGTCTCATTTTTATAGTTTGTTTGTTTAGTAATTTTATAGCTTCTTTTAAAGCTTTTTATATTTTATAAAATTATAAAATAAAAATAAGCACTAAAAAATTTAACTAAAATTTTCATTTTTTGAATATATATTTTTTCAATATAATACTATCGATCACTAAAAAAGAATGAATTTTTATATGGATACAATATGTGTATTTTTATATGACACGTATTGCCAGTTTTGAAATTACAAACTCTAATAAATACAAAAATTAAGAACCGAAATAAATAATAAATTAAGACAATTAACGATTTACATGTATTAGACAAAAAATGAAAGAAATGGATATTGCAAAAATTCAAAGTAGGCCTTTAGTGATGAAGTCGGAGTCCTAATTGATGGAAATCGGGCCCACTCATAGTAACCATTCCTTACGTTGCTTATAACTATGTAATTCTACTCATACCCTGGTTATGCTCATTTTATGTTGGGCTTTTTCTATACTGGTTTTCATTACTTAAGCAATCCATGTTAAAGTAATCTAGCTTTTTGATTAGCTCCTAATCATAATAGAGAGTATATATGTATTATTTTTGGAGATCATCGTTTCATCTTCATCATAAACTTCACAATACTTTAGCTTAGAACTTGTTAGATAAATTTATTGATGATTGCCGTTTCTCGTGCTTGTCTTTTGAGATATATATATCTAGATGGCCGGCCAATTCGCTTCTTGATCCCTACGTGTTCCTTGTGGGTCATCATAGGTAATGAGTTAACCATATTTTGGTGATCATATATATAAACATCATGATCGTATCTTGACTGAACCACTGAATGGTTGTGGAGGGATTTGGCATTTGGATCATTATTATGTGCCCTAAAAGCTCTTATGCAATTGCATTTCTTTACTACTACGTTTCTGTTTACAGTCCAAATAGTATAATTCGATTTTTATGGTAGTTTTTGTTGCATATCCGATCATATATATTAGGCTCTCTCTCTCTCTCTCTCTCTCTCTCTCTCTCTCAAGGGTGTGTTAATGTACAAAGAGTTGTTGACGTGCGTAACATTCGTAAGCGCATGGGAGATGGTAAATTCTTCCATGCTATAATTACGCAACATATAACTAACTACTCATAATAATAAGTAATTATGCAGCATATACAATTAATAGATACAATTAATAATTGCTCAACAGAAGTGAAACAAATAAAAAATGCAACTTACAAAAATAATATATGCAACTTATGTTAATAATTATGCAAGCAATACTTAATCGTTCGTATAATAATAACCCTATGCAAGGTTGTAAAGTCGTTAGACGGATCCTAAGCGGCTGACTGGGGAGTTGGGCGTACTCGGAGGATACTCGGACATGGTATATATAAAGAAAATTAATTTTTTGATATATATTTATAATAAAAATAGGTGAATATAAATAAGAGAAATACATTTTTAAATACTAAATTATTTTAAAAATTGCTAATCATAAATTAAAAAGATGATATTCGTTATTAGAAACACAAATAATGTTTTATTTTTATAAGTCAAAATTGGCCCAAGTTGACCGACTATATTTGATTCAGGTTGAGGTTGACCATCTTTGATCGATTATTAGTAACTAGTCGGAGTTAACGAAAGTCTTCTCGTCACCATACCTTGTAACAATTATTCGGGGAGCACTCGACCTACTTTTATGATATTGACCTTGTGCATTTAACATCTCCCCATGTGTGTTTGTGTGCACTAGGCGGGTGCCCGCGCGATGCGGCAAATGTTTGAACACAAACCCTGTTAATCACGTAACACTTATGAGTGTTTATGGTTATGGTTTGATTTAAAATCGTGAAACAGTTTAAACCGGATATCGGTGTGATTTCACAGTTGATATTTTTACTTTTGGTCGGTTGGTCAGTTTCAAAATTTTCAAACCGTAGTCAATGGTTTGGTTCGCGGTTCATATCGAAAACTGGCCAAATGAAACCAGACCAGACTATAAATGTTGAATGCATTTTAATTTCTTTTATTATTTATTATTAGATATGTTTTGTTATATGTATTAGATATAAATACAATTAAACAAAGTCTTTTTAAATACAGGTAAACTTGGATATAACAACTTTATATTAATCTAATCCTGTATGATTTGTAGTAATCTTGGTTCTTGTTATTATTTCGTGTCTTAGGTCTTCCAATTATGTGGCTAAAATTATCATTTTTCATATTATGATCCTCTAAGATATCATATCTTGTTGATACTTAGTTAGGATTGATGGTACAGTTAAATTAATAATTATTTTAAACATTCATTATCATAGCTTAAACTGTGAAACCAAACCGGAACCATACCTTAAGTAACAGTTTGGCTTCAATTTTCAATGGCTGATTTTTGATTTTGGAAGACAAAAAACGATAATAACGTTAGGCTCACAAGTTTAACTTAAAAACCATCAGAATCGACATTGAACGCCCTTACGTAACATATTAATTTGTTTAAAATTTAAAAATTATAACAATATCTTATTCAAATTAAAGAGAATAAAATGTTCGTTTTTAGGGTATAATTTTTCTACAAAAATATTAACGTATGAAAAAGTTCTTGTCGTTTTAAAATCATGGGTGGAAAGTTAGTTTAAAATTGAAATTAAAAACATAATATGGTTAAAGATGAGGGGGTAAACTTATAAGTTGGATAAATTATGGTTATGTTTAAAAGACAAGTTTACCCCTGTTTACACATTTACTTTATGCATTAGAATTTGGAAAACTCTTAAAATCAAGTGTCTTAATTTACCCTTGTCTCATGAATTATATATAGTATAGATATAATAAATAACCGTAAAAATTCGGCCACTGAAAACTCACCGTGCCCCTTCCAACGCCCTTCTAAACAATGGGGTAAGGCGAAAACACATATTGTGTTGTCCAAATAACCCTTAGGCAGGCTAAGAAAACAGATCAGTAGAAGCCAAATTGAAGCATAAACTTTATTCTAGATGGACAAAACATTTAACAATGTGCCACTCGTGAAGTTTAGTTGTCTCTTACGTTACTAAATTCTAGACCACAAGATGACTACCCTGTTAGTATTTTATTATAATTGGATTAACTGGTCGATCAATTTAATTATAATAAATATTAAGCAAGTTCGGGATGTGCGGAGTGCACGCTTGCTTTAGTTAACTATGATATTAGGGGCGAAGCCCCTAATGAACGGGGTCCGGGGACAGCACCCCTGGTTGCGGGGTCCCAGAAGCGGAGCCCCTGGCTGGGGTTAAGCTGCCAGGTCAGCTTGGAAAATTTTTATTTTCGTTAATACTGCTTCATTAAAATTTCATTAGAAAAGTTAATTTATGATTATGTGTGACATAATCATAAGATTTATTTTGAGGCATATTAATATAATTTAAAATTTTGAATTATAACTGCCTAAGGCAGTTATCCCAACCCAACTGCTTCTGCAGAGATATACGACGCTCCTTCCAATTGATCAAGTTATTGGTTCATCTTCTTCACATATTCCATACTAAATTCTTGTCTGATTTCAGATTTCATCCGATTAAAGTGTTTTGAATAACCATCAAAATAATTTTTAATCTGAAAGTTATCACACACTCTCTTATCCAGGTTACTATTTTAAAATCCCCAACATACCCTCCATTGTAAGTATTCTCATGATAAGGGTTGAGCTAACTCTATTGAAGGCCTAAAATGAAATGTGAATTCGAGGCCTTTTTTTGAATTGTATATTATAAAGCAAAAAAACTAACCACAAATGTGTTAGTATTTTCAAATAACTTAATGGTGATTTTAATAATTTAGTATGGCTTTTGTCTAATTTTGATCTAAACTCTAGGCCTTATCTGAATGAGAGCCTAAAACTCTAGCTTAAGTTTACCCTCATATGGTGGCTACGCTCATTAACATAAATATTCACTTTTGTCTTATATTTTAACATTAAAAGCTTCATTATTTGTCATATATCCAGGGATGCGTGCAAGAACCCCCTCTTATCAAGCCTATATATGCTTTCATGAAAAGCTAATGTGAAGGGCCAAACATTCCAAGCAAGAGTTAACTCATAGACGTATTTAAACACATGGCTCCTATTACTTTTGCTTATATTTTCGTAGTGTCTCAACAATAAGAAAATATGCATGTCGGAAGTGCTTACACTTCTAGACGCCTCACTGGTTAGAAGTTAATAAAAACATAAAAAGTAAAATAAATAGTACAATTGAAATAACCACACTTTTATTAAAGTAGTAGCTTTAATATAAATAAAATGGCTTTTAGGTAACTGACAATGGAGCAAATGAGATTTAGGTGTCCAGCCATTTGAGATGACTGAATTGAATTCCTCTCTCCTAGTGACAATCCACGTAGGCGACGACGTATAAATATATGGTGACTGGATCAGCCATCTGAGATGGCTAGATCCAACTTTATTCTCTTACATATTATTCTGGCATGTGGCACTATCATATGAGACCAGCCATTTGAGATAGCAGAATTCATTCCAAATCCAATCATGACAACCTCTCACGGGTGTATCGTTGGTATAACATAATTAATATGTCAATGTTCACCAATCAAACGACTATGTAAACTTACTAAATATATTTTATATTCAATTTATAATTATCCTAATAATAAAAAAAGTGTTTATTAGAGCATGGAGTGTTGTATAACCGTCGTTATATTAACTATAATATTATTATGTATCTATATGTTATTATATTACTTTTAATATAGACGATATGATATTAACTATATACTTTTATTTAGTGTTGTATAACTATCGTTATATTAATTATAATGTTGTTTATTTAACAGTTTATCTAGAGACCTTATGAAATTTATATGGGGCATTTACCTGCATCATGCAAAGACGGGGAGGGTAGTTGGTGTAGCGAGTGCCATCTAATTTTGTAGGAGATCACTGAATATCATTCATCATCAAGGGTTTTAAGACAATCTGAACATTTACCTGATAAACAAACATCATTATAATTAATATAATGATGATTATACAACATTAAAAAAATATATAGTTAATATCATATCGTCTATATTAAAAATAATATAATAACATATAGATACATAATAACATTATAATTAATATAACAACGGTTATATAACACTTTATGCTCCAATGAACACCTTTTTTTATTATTGGCATAATTATAAATGGTATATAAAATATATTTAGTAAGTTTACATAGTCGTTTGATTGGTAAGAATTGACATATTAATTATGTTACACAAACGATACACCAGTGAGAGATGTTGTCATGACTAAAAATGAATTCGGTTATCTCAAATGGTTGGTCTCATATGGTGGAGCCACATGTCAGAATAATATGTAAAGGAATAAATTTAGATCTAGCCATCTTAGATGGCTGATCCAGTCATCATACATTTACACGTCGTCGCCTACATGGATTGGTACTAGGAGAGAGGAATTAAATCCAGCCATCTGAAATGGCTGGACACCTAAATCTCATTTACTCCATTGTCAAGTATCTAAAAGTCATTTTCTTTATATTAAAGGTGCTACTTTAAAATTAAAATCTTAAATAACAAAGGTCAAAATCAAGAAATAAAGAGAAGGGTGACAAGGGTGGTTGGCAATTTTATGTGATAAATTGATAGAAGAGGGGCCATGGCGTGACATTAGTGGGTCCCACCAAAACACGAGTATAGGTGGCACGAGTAGGTGTGTGGGAGCATTTAATCGTCGTTTTATGGTTGAGAGTGGGGATACTTCCGTTTATTATCCCGGACAAAATAATACTCTTTTGTACTCCTACTCGATTTACTTGTTTTAACAATAGTGTATTCATATTTTTATTTTATTCTAAGTTTCAAAAATAGTACTTACATTCACATTATGACAAACGGAAATTAAGGGAGAGGGTTGGTACTAAGAAACAAAACATGTCAAATCCGTCACATGTTATATCATCTCTTTGGTAAAAAGTTTGTTGGTGTGAATTCAAGATGGGCTTCCCATGTTACTTTGATATTGTGGTCGGGCTTAAGATATATAAATCTTGTGTCAATAAGTCAGTGTATAAGATCAATGACAAAAATGGCTAGAGGAGACTCGGGTCGAAGCTTGAAAAGCCCATCATGTAGGTCTTTGTCTAATATGAGGAGATGGAACTCACTCTAAATTAGGCTTACATGGGGTTCCTTGCGCTAATATGGACCGAGTATGTGAAAGATATATAGGCTTAGTAATACAACATATTTAAATATGATTGGAGTGGTAGAATGATATTTTTAGTTACCTTTCCGAACTCCTGATTTACGAGATGAAGTTCGTAATCATAAACAAAGAGCCTTTGTAGGCTCATGTGTTATGCAAGTCAAAAGGGCTTGTAACTTATAATAAAAACGTTTTACAAAAATGTCTCATCTTCAATAGGTGAGAGTTTAAGTCCAACTGTATACAAGTGGTGCATATATACGAGTGTGTCAGTTTACTGTTAAAAAACATTAACTATTTGTCTTAAATTGTTAAAATTTAAAATGTTTGTTAAGTAATAATTCTTTATATTATAAATAAAAGTAAAATAACAAGACATAAATAACACACTAAAACATAACAACCTAATGGTGACAAATATAAAGTGGTGCCCGGCAACACATTACTTCTACACAAGTCCCAAGAATAGGTTGTTGTATCCATGGCCATCATCATTAACTACATCCCCACATACATGACTTTGCGAATTATCACACCTCTTACTTCTAAAAATCAAAATTTCATTTTGTATCAAATTTAATGGATTTTATGGGGTGTTAACTTGTCAACCTCATCATCTTGTCTGTCACATAAGCTATTTCATCTGATGATTATGCAACCATACATTTTTATTTACTGCCCATATAGCCTTGATATACGGATGCATAGTTTAGGATGTATGTCGCTTGTATACAGGTGTATAGCCTTCATATACGAGTGTATAGTCGTCTTCAAATCAATAGAGACACGGGTTGATTAGTGGATAGAGCGTGTGTGCAGCTAACTCCAATTATTGGTCATGACTCATGTATATGTGAAACATTTTTCATTTCACTTTCAATTTCAACAACAGAAATTAGAACTTATAGCTTGCTAGGGTTTATATCTTATTATGATTTGTATTTTTTTCGACTGCTCTTAATACAAAAATATGGTATTATCTTAAAAAGGAAAATATAGCAACGTCGAAGGGTACTGTTTTCTATAGATATAGCTAGAGGTGGTAAATGTGACTCATGAGTTGAATGTGTTGTAATAAAATATATATAATGGGTCAGAATTGGTCAAGCTAAAAAGTAAAATGATTGAAAGAGGTCAAAACAGGTTGAATCTCTTGAGTTTTTTTTTTTTAAATGGAACGAGAAAAATGGAGGAAACTTTTTAGTTTTTTTTACTTTTTTAGTTTTTGATTTATATTTCGAGTTATGATTTTTTTAATTATTTTTTTTGAATTTTTTAATTAAAAATTGAAACTAAAAATAATTAAAAAACTAAAAAGTTTCTTCCGTTTTTCTTGTTCCATAAAAAAAAACTCAAGAAATGTCAACCCGTTTTGACCCATTTCAATCATTTTCTTTTTTTAGCTTGACCCATTCTAACCCATTATATATACATTTTATTACAACTCATTCAACCCATGGGTCACATTTACCATCCCTAGATATAACTTAGAGAAACAATATCTTTATTTACCTTTTTGAAAAAATAAAAATCTAGATATTTACGAAAATGATTGGACATTTCCTGTGAACTGATATGTTTTGTAACTATTCATCACCATCATCATCATCATCATCATCGTACTCAGTATATCCCACCAATAGCAATGCTATGGTAGGGTCTGAGAAGGGTAAGATGTAGACAGCCTTACCTCTATCCCATAGGGATAGAGAGGCTGCTTCCGGTGAGACCCCCGGCTCGATAGTAGTTTTGCATCAAGCCTTGGACATAAGGCACATAGCACTCAATCATCGGGACACCGGCTGATCGGTGCATGTGCCCTTGTCTTTCGGCTATCAACGCCACCACATGATGCCTGATTAACCTTCCGCCACTTTTAACGTTATTTTCACGAGATTAGTAAAATAACGTCAAAATTAGTGCAATTTTACTTTTGCCCGCCACTTTTAACGTTATGTTTTGTAACGATTAGAAAGGTAAATTTAATTGATATAAATATATGATCTGTTAAATTAAAGTATATGATTGACAAGTGATTAATAAAGTTAATGAAGCGGTCACATGTTCACATTTTCTTTTAATATAGAAAAGTCACATCCTAATATTGTCATTATTAATCCACTATATCATTTCTATCCAAATAATTGTCAAATTAATCACACTATGGAAACATGGAGACAGTAGGCAAATTTGATTAAATAAACATTAATCATCTTAAACCTTTTGTGACAATTTACGTTCAACATATAGAGAGTATAAATATTCGATTATTTAAACCAAGTGTATGATACACACTCGATTATTTAAACCAAGTGTATGATACACACTCGAAACTCGGTTGTGTTAGGGTTGAATAACTCTAAAGTACATGTTAAAAGTATAATCGGTAACTCATTTAAAAAATATACGAAATTTGAAACCGGCCTGAAGCACGTGTATTACACAAGTACATGTCTTGATGTTAACATTAACTAAGTTTATGGTACAACTTTTACGAGATTTTAAGTTATTTTATATGATATGAAAATATTTTAATTTGAAAACATTAAGAATATGGATCTGGATCATTTGTATAATCCTTGGTGTCTTTGGCCCAAAATGACAAGCCCAGTTCAAAGTTCATTTATTTCAAGATACGTTTGGGTGCCTGAATTAGAACCTATCCACAAACTTCATATGTGAATTAGTGAATCTAGTGTTCAAGGTTTCAGTGACTTCTTATTTGTACTTCACATGGGTGATCATGTATTTACATGAATGTTATGAGCAAACTTGACCCATTTTTGGTACGATAAATTATGGTATATTTGGCCTTCAGCATCGGTTAAGGCCTTACAAAGGAAAACATCTGTTCGATGATCCAAACGGGTTAATCTAGAGTTTTATTAGAAAATTTTGAAGCAGCATTAAGGAAGACTTCATAAGGTTTACTAAGGACCTCGAGCGGAAAAGCTCCATATGCAATGCCTCATTCATGACTATTATCCATCAAAGTTGATTTCGAGAAAGACTTATTCCATAAACTAGAAGTTCACGTATTTCGTTTTGGCTAGAATGGGATTTAGAAGAAAATGAATCTCGGAATAACTAAAATTAGTAAGAGCATCTATCTTTGTGAATAGACAACAAACAAATTCTATATAGAACGAGTTCGGGTTAGTTCAAAACTTCAAATAAAACCCGTAACCTCTTTATTTGAATTTCTATATTGAAACGTGCGCTATGAACTAGCAAATTTCGTGTCAACCCACGAACATTCGTGCCATGTTCAAGTTAATGTTCTAACACTATTTCGGGTTTGTCAATTTTCAAGTGGGTGTTGGGTTGGACTCGCCATGAACCGTCTGGCATCCTACCCTTTATCCTATCTCTAGAACATATTACCCAAGTACAATTTTCCTATTATATCAAACTAGTGTTTTACCCGGTCTTGGATCGGGGGAGCTTGTAAAACCCTCACGTTAAAAATTGGGTGTTGGTAAAACCCAAGCGCTACGACAATGAGTCGGCGCGAATTCAGTTAGTATCATTTACGTTCGTTATGATACAAACACCGTTGGTAAAACCTTAGCGTTAGCCCCATAACATATTTGTTTGGTCGGTAAACCCGGGCAGTGGTAAGACCCAAGCACCGATTTCGGCTACGTTTGTTATGGTATCGAAGCTAAAAAAACGGAAAAAAATATAAAAATTGAGTGGACTAATAGGGTGACGCCGGTCGGTAAACTCAGGTGTTGGTAAAACCCGAGCATTGAGGCAATGAGTCTATGCGAATTCGTTCAGGTTTCCGTCACGTTCGTTATGGTACGGAACTAAAACAAACAAACAAAAAAACAAAATTGATGTTTGGTTGGCTTCCGTTATGTCTGTTACGGTACCGAAACAAAAAAAAACTAAATAAAACTAAAAAAAAACGCTATGGGCAAGGAAGGTGCCGCCAAGTGGCCCACTAGGAGCTTAGCGGCACCAAACTTGTCATTATACTTATTAGATAATCCATAAGAGAGTAATAACATTAAATGCCAAAGCAAGTTAAAAAATGAACCTCTTTCTCTATAAATTATAAACCGGTATATGACTATCCCTAACGAAAAAGCCCACAGATCAAGAAAGCCTGCCGAGTTGTCCTCGTTAGGAAATAAAGAATAATCCACGTTAGGCCAAAGATACAAAAACTTTACATCCAATAAAGATTAATAATTAATCAACGAGGAACAAAATTCTATTTTCAAAAGGCAAAACCGGGGATGGATGTACAAATCCACCAACCTGATTGTTTCTTTGCTCGAACGGGTCAATGCCACGGTCAACCCATGGTGTTTGTATTTGTGCCGCAGTCTGTTGGGTACTTCCAAGATCTTTTTAATGTCAATCTCTAACATTTTGAAAATCCAGATTAAAGTCCGTGCTATGACCTGCAATTTTTAAAAGTCTTAAAATTTACACGCGATCAGGTCCCCATTTTATCATCGGAAAATATATGGCAGTGGGCCCCATTTTGTATCTTGGTTCACTGATGTACCCTTGCATCATACCATCTGGCACACATCTATATGGTGAAGTCGAACAGGACTCGGATTGGCAGGAACTCTAGAACATTCTTCAGACTCAGACCTGTTTTAAAAGATTATATTCAGAAGTTAAAACATTAACTTTGTGTTGTCTAATGTATAGTTGTCTACATTCAGAAAAGCCATGTAACTTGTGTCATACTGATGTTCACTTCTAGACCATGATATTCACTTTTGTTGAAAATCATATTACTTGCATAAAATAATATTTAATATGCAATCATGTCAAATGAGGATCGCCTGATTATGCTAAGAATTGAGCTCGTTCGCACAAATACACGTGCACCAATAACCTCAACAACTGCTATATCCAAAATCAACATCATAACGCCACATCAGCTCACACAGCCACAGGGATATCCAACTTTTTACCACACAAACCATCTCTTTGTGGGACCCGCACGCCCAAAACCGCTTTCCTCATTTCAAAAGCTTCTTTGGGCATCCCAGCCTTTAAAAGACGTGACATCAACGAATTCACGGTAACCGAATCTGGATCACAACCAAGCATAACCATCTTCTCGAAAAGCCTTATTGCTTCCACCATTCGCCCCTTCATACAATGACCGATTATCAAAATAGTAAATGTTAATTTATCAAGTTTGCATCTTTTCTCTTCCATTTCTTTCACAATCATATTAGCCTCATCAACATTTCCCGCTTTACAAAACCCATCAATCACAGGGTTGTAAATAAACGCTTTAGCAACAATATCGCCTCTTTTCTTCAGTTCCGTTAAAAGGTCATGAGCCTCGTTTAACCTACTTTCTTTGCACAAACTATGTATAATAATCGAAAAAGTGTATAAATTTGGATATAAATTCCTTCTATTCATCTCGTCCCAAATCTTCAAACCGTTTGGCAAATCGCCTAAGCGACAATGACCGTCGATTATCGATGTGAAAGTGATAACATCAGGTGTACAACCAAAACTAATCATTTTATCATACATGTTTAACATAGACCCAATATCACCTATCTTTCCGAACCCATCGATTATGACATTAAACGTAATGGTGTTAGGTTTAAATTCCATTATCAATCATTTCATCAAATAAAACCAACGCCTCTTTCAATTTACCTAATTTGCAGTATCCTGATATAACCGAAGTAAAACTCACAACATCTGGTGAACAGTCATCCACCATACACACTTGGTTCAATAACGCGTGTGCTTTAGTAATATTACCAACCCGACAAAACCCGCTCAAAAGAGTATTATAGGTAATCGAATCCGGGAAACAATCAAACTTCCTCATCTGGTTGTAAAGACTAAAACCCTTGTTAACCTCCCGAACTCTACACAGACCCGATATTACTATGTTAAACGCATAAACATCGGGAGCAAAGCTTTCTGATCTTAAAACAATGTTTTCAATAAAATCAACCGCCTCGTCCACCTTATTATTCTTCACCCATGAGCTCAAAAGTTTATTAACCACAAAACAATCATTGTAAGACCGATCAATAATCAACTCTTTGGCATAATCTAACTTACCGGCATTCACAAACGACGTAACTACAAGGCCTAAAAGCGTACTATCCGGAACCAAGCCATCAACTTTCATTAAATCAATCACTCCTTTCGCTAAATCATGTACACCCGCATGACAAAACGACCTTAAAACAAAGCTATATGTTTCAATAGAATGAGCAAGATTCAACATGTTCTTGGTATACTGTAAAAAACTAAAACCCAAATTCGGGTCATTCCAATTACTAATCATATGTTCAATAACACTAACAGCAATATGGGTATTCAAATTCTTGCGAAGATAGTCAGAAATAACAGCTTCTTTCACTGAGGACTTTCGTCGAACATGTAGTGTGCATACAACTTTAACGAACCAAAGTGTAGCAGCAGCTTCCGTTTGAGGTTGAGGGTTTGAAATCGATGAGATTTTAGAAACCCGAAGAAGATTAGACAAGCGAAATTGATAGATTGGGAGAATATATGTGGGTAGCCTTAATGGCATTGCTGTTAATATAATATGCTGCTAATGGGCATTAAAGATGCCGCAAAGGTCATCACATACCTTTAACATAGGAAGGATGGGTTGATGAAGCGATTGGCCATTGAATCAGCAAAGCTTTGTGGTCGGACAGAGCTCAGGTGAGCCGGAGGCTAGGTTCGGGAAGAAGAGACTGCGGTTGGGCTAAGAGAGCCCAACTATGTTTTTATAGGGCTGGGATTAGGCTTAAATCATGGGTTGGGCTAGAGGTAGAGGTGCACAAATCGTCGATTCAAATCCAGCATTGTCTTTAAAACCATACCCTATATATCGGTCCAGGTCGGGTATAGAACCGGGTATTCGAACACCCTATTTTCGGGTATTGAAAAAACCCTATTTTCAAGTTTTTTCAGGGGCTTTTTTTCGAGTACGGATTGGATTTTTTAAGGGCCTGCACTTTCTAGGGGTAATTTTCAAGTATTTTTCAGGTAATTTCGGGTATAGATCGAGTATTTGAGTTTCGGGTATTGGAAAATCCTAGTTCCTGGTATGGAACCGGTTCCGGTTTTCGGGTATTACTGGGTACAGATCAGGTCCTATTCCGGGTATGGGCTTTGGTACTGAAATGCATGCCCTATCCGTACCTACGGGTAGGGTCGGGTACGAGTTCGGGTATTAAAAATCACACACTTGTTAACAGATTGAATTGCACCAGCGCTGACGATATATGACTTTTTGAAACTAAAGTGAGTTGCGCTAAGTGAGTGGTAGTTTAAAAGTGCATATAAAACTTTTATAACATATCAAATATAATATTCATTTATCATACCATTGTGTAACATAACCACATTCATGATCGCAACGTTATCATAACATTATACATGATTCATATTCGGTTTTTCATGCATCATGCATGCCTAGGTAAAGTGAACCCGTACAAGGGTCACACGCCTTCCCTATGTTCACCTATTCTTTCCACATGTCTCGTAAGACCCATTATATAATGTAAACACGTACAAGGACGCATGCCTTTCCTATGTTTATATTATACATCGCACATACTCATTCCATAATTATTAAGACTTTCACATAATTATTTTATTACTTTTCTTAGGTTTTCCCTTTTTCTTTCAAAACATTACCGTTCATTAATAATACACTTAGTCATTCTTTACTGTACGAGGCTAGGAGCCAAAACCATTTTCTTAATTCAATTAATCATATAGTGTGTATGCACATCGTCCAAAATCTGTAACATAAAGATTGGTCTAGAAACTCACCTGATCTTGCAAACTTCCTAACTAATAAATTCCATACTTAGTCAATACTCCAAGTATTTGCTCATCTAAAGTGTTTGTTGACCTAAGTACTCACATAACTAGGGTCTCACTCTATCAAGTAGTCGCATATCACAGTACTCACATTATCCTAGTAATCACATAACCACAGTTTTCGCTTGTCAACTTTTCGCTTCGAATAAAGTACTCACTTAGACGTGTGAGAATTATTCTAAGCGAGAACTGTCACACCCAGCCTTGGGGGCCTGGCCGTGTGATCATAGTTGATACCGATTTTATAAATACATCAGAGTTCTTTTTTTATTGCGGCGGAAATTTGATTTAACAAAATATTATGTCAAATATATTTTCCTAGGACTTAAATATTCATATTGTTACAAAACGCTATTTTTATATTACAAGGATTTTAACAAACGAGCCCACGAATTCTTTTACTCTTCAATGAGCTATCTTCTTGTTAATCTATCATCGATACCATCACTTACTACTGCCTATGTGGAAACATTTTTAAAATAGTACGTCAGCGAAAACCTGGTGAATATCATTAACAGATGGCAGATACAAAATCTTTTATCTTTGGCAAGAATCTAAAACTCATTTAATCATACTTTGGATAGTACATCTACACACTCAACGATTTCACTTGAGTGTACAACCAAGGTACACACTAGCATTTTACCCTTATAGTTTTACGTATGCCTACAGCTGAGTCTCTTACTAGCCATATTACGACCTATAATCCGTAACATGACGTAGGCTGTCGTGGTCTACTTAAAAACAATTATTTAAAGACTTAAATACCTATAATAAGTACGAGTAAGTAAGGTCGTCTCCACAGAGACTCAAGAAAAGTGCTAATTTTAATACTACTGATTTAATTATTAACTAAGTTGAACAGATGATGTTAAGTGGTTTTTAGAAAAAAGATTAATTAAAACTAAATAATTACTTAAAACGATTTGTAAATAATATTAATGAAAAGTATCCATTCTAGGTTCGGGTTATGTGCTCCATACGTTAATCACAGATTCTTTCGTCTTTGGTTCCATAATAATTGCTAATCCTATGGTTTGATTTATGATGACAAACGATAACTTAAACCGAATTGTTGACAACTGAACCCGGACACCACAATTACCAATTCTATGTCTAATATAATTAACTCAATGATAAGGTTTGATGATTATAGTTCAAGGACACAAGAGCCTAACCCTAAATGTTGATGAACAACCAAACAAACGTTACACAAATAAACAATCGCAAACACAACCTTTAATCAACCAAATAACTAATTAAGCAAGACAAATTCATATAAAATCAACCAAGCTATATTCATTAAGCACAAGAATTTGTTCTCAACAGTATATCACACAAAACCTTAGCCTAGAACGAACACAGGAACTTAGCCGAGCATCGACATAATCGTTAAAACACTTATCTTAATGAACATACGATCAATGATGGAACCGGAAGCTTGGGGATGGATGAAAGTCGCCCTAGAACACCTCTTTTGCCTCTTGAAGTCGTAATATGCCAAAAAGGGTCGAAAAATCGTTTATATAGTGAAAAACCTAACTTTAGCCGACTTTAAGCATCTTCACGTATCGCGAAGTTGCATGTCCAGCATCTTCGCGATACGCGAAGATGCAACTGACTTCAAATTCATATTCTTCTCATTGAGAAATATGAAATTCATATATTATGGATTCCGTAACTCATTTTCTAGGCCGAGATATGCCCGTTTTACTAAAAGACACTTTCTTGGTAACACATCTTGTTCAGTTTTCACTTCGGCTTCAGGTTTCTCATCCAATCCTTTCCCGAATCCTTCTTAACCCTCCATATATGTTTCCCGATACTTCCATCTTCTCGAGGCTTGCTTAATCTTCATCTGGATAGCTCTGAATTAGCTCGTTTAAGCTCCTTAACTTCCAATGTCCTGAAAACACATAGCAATGATTGAAGTACCAATGTTCATCAATTTATTTAACTAAAATCAATTAATTAATATATAAAATTAACTAACTTTTACCATAACACGTGTATAATTTTTATGGCTTGAATGCTTTCTATCAGTAGAGTACTTTTACGCTTTAAACGTTTTGAAAGCCATTCAAGCCATATATTTAATTTTTAAATCATATGTGAAAAGAGTTAATGTACTCACCTGGTATATAATCTCTTGTTATTTAGTTATTCTCTTCCAAATATATTTCTTTTAACCTATATTTAATCATAGGTCCTGTGTTAGATCTTTTGATTTAATTTTGAAATACTAAACCCCACGGGTCTAGTTGAAGGATAAACCTTGTTTAAAACGTTTAACTTATTTTATAGTTTAAAATAATAAAATAGTTAGATCTTTTTTTAATCTTTCAAAGCATGGATGTTTCTTTTCATGAAGAATGCTTATCTTTTTCAAATCTATATTTCTTCATTTAAAGGAACATTCTATATATTCAAATCTACGTTTCTTCGTGCGAAGAAACTAAGAAACGTTTATTTTATCAAACCATTTTATATGAAAAACTTTATTTTGTTACTAAAATTTTTCAAGGTTCAACTATACCCTCAACTAGGGTCTAGCTTAGATTTATAAAGAAATAAAAACACATAACCGTTGCCTCTACGATCCGAGTAACTAACTATAACGTGGTTATGGCTTTATGTAACAATATTGCATCTATTTTGTGTGTAAAATGAACGCCATATATGTGCTTAGATAGGGGAACTTTTACTTATCATCAAAGAAATCCTAGACTTAGCTTTGCAACATGGGTTGTTAAAAAGAGATTGAAGACTTAAGGATTAAAGGTATCTTCAGTGAATTCCTAAATACTTCAATGCACATCTCTCCATGAATTCATTCCACGTACTAATTTGCATACTCATTGAATCATTAATATATTATTATTGTAATTAAGTTTAGCTTAAATCTTGTTTTTCTCTTATAACTTCTAATATAGAGTTAAGTTCCACTTTAGTACCGTTTTTGAATTCAGTGCAAATGACTATTTCACTTTTCTAAAACTTGTCATTTTAGTACTTTTTCTAACCCCGTCTATTTTGTCCGTTAAGTCAAGGGTAAATTGGTAATTTAGTTTAATATATATTCTCTTTTGAGATAAGTGCCATTTTAATACCCGTGATTTGTTCAATTACGCAACTTTAGTACCTTTATTGAATTCAATGCAACTGAATACTTGGATTAGTTTTGGATACATAGACAAACCAAAAAGAGACATTACATATAACATATTACAATTAAAAGGTAACTAAAATACATGACAAAAGATGAAAAAACAACCATGAAATGCATAACATAATTTTTAGTATTTTGTTCTTGATTGCTAATTTTCTTCAAGTAGCTTCAAGATCTGAGCTCATCTTAGCAATTGTTCTAGCATTTTCTTTATGTGCATTAATTTTGTTCAAAAGTCTAGGTTTGATAAAAGTAGCTCTACACATCGAATGATCAAGCCAAATAACAATCTCACAGCTTCGCACCTTTTAGTATAACATCGACTAGGTAAGAAATATATTTTGGTCAATCATTCAGTTAATTTCGGTGAGAATTCCGCATCCGAGATGAGAGCTTTGATGTCCGCATTTAGCTTTAACGGGGAGAAAGCTTCTAGAATGTTAAGATTTTGTGTTTACCTATAAATAGAAAACTTGCTTTCTTTTATAGTGTGTGTTTTTTATGATGTAATCAACCACCCAATGGGAGCTCACCTTGGGTGGGGTCAATTCATTTATTATGTCATGCTTTATTATTTGAAGTTTTGGAAATAAAGTTTGAAGATTTTTGGAAATAAAGTTTGGAAATAAAAGTGCTTGAGGTTCGTATTGGGTTCGTAGATTTGGATTCGCCGCTACATTTAAAGTTTCGTTGTAGGGGTTTTATGATGTTTTTATGGGTTTTTATAAAGAACAGTGGGCATAGTGGTTGTTCTTGGCTGATTCGAAACGTATGTTGTTCAAATTGATGATTGAGTGAAAGATCTGGATCATGTGTTACTTACGAGCATCTCTGGTCTATTTTTAATCAATTCCAACAAGTATTCGGAGTTTTACTACAAATCTGGTTTTATGTTCGTATGTGGCTGCTAAAAGTCAGATCTAACAAGATTCGAGATCTTTATGAGTTGTAAGTGATTTCCGCTAGCTTACGACCCGGACTGGTCCAATTAAAGTTGTGAGATCCGTTCTAAGGACCAACAAGTGGTATCAGAGCGGGTTTGAATAAACTGATTGAACTTTGTTCTTCATATTGGGTTCTGTTTACACGATTACCCGAGCCAAGACGTTAATTTCTTGAAGTTTTTGAAGATCCGTCTAAGTTTTGGAAATAAAGTTTGATGTTTGGAAATAAAGTTTGAAGATTCTCAACCCTGTTTTAAGGTTTGTTTTCGGGTTTTTATGAAGGTTTTGGGGGTTTTAACAAAGAACAGTGGCTGATTTGGATTGGTTCGAAGGGTTTGTTGTTCAAATTTGATTTTTGGATGAGGATTGTTGAGCCAAAGCTATTTACGAGCATCCCTGCATTGGTTAGAGATAATTTTATCAAGTATTCAGAGACTAATAGCAGGTCTAGGTTTGCGTGTTCATGTTCTTCATGTTCAAGTGTTGTTTCATCAAGTTAGAGTCTTATTCATGTGCTATGACGATCGTTCTTGGTGATTTAGTGCTCGGTTTACTCCTAATCAACATTATTAGGTCGTTTCTTTACCTAATTTGATGTTTACGGCTCCAATTTCTTGAAGTGTTCATCCATGGTGGCTAGATCTATTTTCTGTGTTTTGGTTGATTTTAACAAATTAGACGAAATTGGTGATTCAGATCTATATGTTGATGATTCGTTCACATTTTCAGATCTAATTTCATGATCAATTTCATAGAAATCACCATTTTGATAGATTTTGTGTTTGCACGTGAACGTCAGAAATTAATAGTTATTGAAGTTCTCGCTGATTTCAATCAACTTTTTATTGGGTGAGAACACGATTGAGCAACAACCTTAAATTGGCAGCTACAATTTCTCTAATTTAGCCACATATGGAGTTAAGGGTATGTACATAGATGTATACGAAAATATACAACTAAAAGTATGTATGGCTATATGGTAATGTATGTATGGTACGAAAAGAATGGACCAGGCCTTAATAATATCCGAGGAAGCAGGGACCGGACCCTAATAATATCCGAGAAAGTAGGGACCGGACCTTAATAGTATCCGAGGAAGTAGGGCGAAATGCTTTTTAAAACGTAGAGATAATTATATATGTATTAGTAAGTTAAAGCAAGAAACAATGAAAGTATGAAAGTATGTATGAATGAAAGGTAAAGTAGGTTAAGTAGGTAATATGTATCTTTGGATGCGTATATGTAAGTATGTAAATGTATTGTGTGTTGCTTGATTAACTAGAACTCATTCAGCGTAGCTGACTTTTAATATGCACGCAGGCAAATAGAATGAAAGAACTGGCTTGAGAGGGACACATGACACTGGGTGAAGACTGGGCATCTGAGAAGAATAGAAAGTTTATGATGCTATGTTTTGATGTTTAATATTGAGACAAGTAGAATGATGTTTTTAAACAAGAATTAATGCTTTGTAATATAATGTTAGAAGTTTTCGTATTCCGCAAAAAGTTTTAATTAAATCTGATATTTAGAATTGTGTTTGTGAGTAAATCCAACGACAATGTAGTGAACCTGAGATCGGGGCCTTGCAACATGAATAAGACTCTAGCATGATGAAACAACACCTTAACATGAAGAATACAAACACGTAAACCTAGATCTGCAATTAGTCTCTGAATACTTGATAAAATTAGTTTTTAACCAGTGCAGGGATGCTCGTAAATAGCTTCTGCTCAACAATCCTCATCCAAACATCAAATTTGAATAATAAACCCTTCGAACCCATCCAAATAAACCCATTGTTCTCCATTAAAAGCCCAAAACCTTCATAAAAACCCCAAAAATGAACCTTAAAACGGGGTTGAGAATCCAGATCTACATACAAGACAAACTTCGAGCACCTTTATTTCCCCAAATCTTCAAACTTTATTTCCAAACATCAAATTTTATTTCCAAAACTTCAACGGATTTTCTTCAAGAAATTAACGTCTCAGTTCGAGTAATCGCGTAAATAGAACCCAAATATCAAGAACAAAATTGAATCAGTTGGTTCAAACTCTCTCTAATACCACTTGTAGGTTCTTAGAATGGATCTCACAACTAGTTCTTGGATTAATCCGGGTTGTAAGCTAGCAGAAATCACTAATAACTCACAAAGATCTCGGATCTTGTTAGATCTGACTTTTAGCAGCCACATATGATCATAAAACCATATTTGCAATAAAACTCCGAATACTTGTTGGAATTGATTAAAAATAGACAAGATATGCTTGTAAGTAGCACATGATCCAGATCTTTCACTAAATCATCAATTTGAACAACATACGCTTCGAATCAGTCAAGAACAACCACTCTGGACACTGTTCTTTATAAAAACCCATAAAATATCATAAAACTCCTAAAACGAAACTTTAAATGTAGCGGTGAATCCAAATCTACAAACCGAAGAGGAAACTCAAGCACTTTTATTTCCAAACTTTATGTTCAAAATCTTCAAACTTTATTTCCAAAACTTCAAATAATAAAACATGACATATAATAAACGAACCAATCCCACCCAAGGTGAATTCTCCTTGGGTGGTTGATTACACCATAATAAACACATACTATAAAAGAGAACAAGTTTCCTATTTATAGCTAAACATAAAATCTTAACATTCTAAAAGCTTTCTTCCCGTTAAAGCTAAATGCAGACATTGAAGCTATTGTCTCGAATTTGGAATTCTCACAGACATTAACTGAATGATTGACCAAAATATATTTAACAAATTTCGCCACATTGATATCGCAAGTCACAATTTTTAGCCTTACTTCCTAATCCTAGTTGCTATGATTTGGTGTTCAATAAATTTACATCAAAATGTAAATAAATATAACAGGTGGTAACGTTATATTCGGAAATATAATTAAAAGTTACGTTGTTGTGAAAACGTACGTTAAGGAACATGAATGTGAATTTGAAATAAAAAAAATAAAATATATTATATTTTACCTAACTCAGCTTTGAATAAAATTTATATTAGAAGGCAAATAAAGATAAGAACATCACAATAGTATATCTAGAATTTAGAAAGTAAATTATTTTTAAGCATTATTATATTAATAAATTTAAAATAATAAAAACCAAAACGCTTAAAATTGAATAAACTGGACAAGGATGACGCTTGGATCGAACTCAAAAGAAGTAGATTAGAAAGTTACCTAAGGAACAATAGGGAAGCTCAAATATCTATTAAAATAGCAACTTCATACACCCACACACACACATATATATATAAAGAAAATAAAAAAACTAATAATAATAATAATAATGACGTTACACTTTGAGTAATACACGTACATTTGAATCGATACCAAATTATATTTCCTTCTGAATGTTGTGGTTTTGGAGAGTTAATGTGTATTTTTATGGAAAAAATCACAAACAAATAAAGTTTTCATATTCGGATAATTCAGTTCCCAAAAACCGACCAAATAAAACCCATAAATAGAAAAAAAAAATCTTAGACACGATAGTTGCGTGATTAACTTTAAAACAAGCGCTAATGTATTGGAATGGGGAATGAAAGATTCAATAATGTAATGGATAATTTAGAATAGAAATCGTGATGTAAAACTTATGCTTCAATGAATCATTTCATAAGGAATGTGATTGGGAAATATTATAAAAGAACACTCTTTCTCTCTCTTCTTTTTTTCCATGTTCACTTATAGAATGATAGAAGTCTTTTAACATTGTTTACACATTAAAATATCTCCATATGTTAAATTTAAACAAAATTATGAATTATTTTACTTATTAATATGAAGTAAACAAAGAACTAAGATAAATTGGTTGTTTAAATTAGACATGTGTCAATGCAAACTTCATTCAATATTCAGTCGCTCTTTTCCATTTTTAATTCAATAAGTCGGTTAGTAAAAATAATCTTTGAAAAATAATATAATAAAAATATATGAGCATAGATGACATAACTCAAAATCAAATAAAATACTAAAAATATATAAAATAGTTTGTATCAATTTAAAAATCATTAAAAAGTTATAAACAAATGATTTTTATTGCTATTATGAGGTAATTTGTAAAATAATTTTTTCATGGTTTCATCCTTTGTTTTAAAAAGCGAGAGGCAAACAAAAGCGATGATCTAAAACCGAAGCGTGAAGCGCAAGACGTAAAAGCGAACGCCTTTCGTACACGAGACACAAGTTATATGTATGTGTGTGTGTGTATAATCATAGATTTATAGCATACCGACCTTAAATTTAACTATAAATAAGCATTATATATGATTTAGGACATAAATCACCTACGTGTAAACCTTAAAAACATGTTGTACAACATTTTAATGCATAAAAACCACTGTGTATGAAAGAAGCTCGCCTCAGCTTCGCCTTAGGCTGCTTTGTCCCTAAAACGCGTGCCTCGCTGTTAGGGTTTCATCTTAGGTCGCCTCTCACTTCAGACATGCTTTTTTAAACCAAGGTTTCGTCTAATCATAATTAAGTGATATGTTTTTTTTTAAATTCAACATTTTAATAGACTTTTATGCTAAAAGTAGAAAGTATGTTATTTTTAATATACAAAATAATATTAAGGTATTTTTTTAAAGAAAAAAAATAGAAACTATGTTGATATTTTTATGTGCAACAAAATTTTAAATAAATTTTACGGAGAAACAATGAAAGTAGATAAGTTTTTATGGTATTTGCCTATTATTTCCGCATTTAATTGATTTTCTTTCGTTGCGGGCCCATCTTTTGTTTCTTGGGCCCGAAAAAAATCCAAATTTGTTTAGTAGTTGTATAATATAAATAGAAGATATCATAACCAACTCTATCCAAAATCATAAAAAACCTAGTTGTCATTTTGTTAGTGTCATTGGTGGCCACTAGCTTTATCTACCGCCGCCAACAACCCTAATTAGTAATGTTTGGTTGCCGATGTAAGATGAAAACAACTGATGTCATCACGGGGTAAATCAATATTTAATTCTTGTTTCGTAATTCATATATTCTTCATGTTTTGAGTTACTTTGTGAGGAGAACTAAATTTTCCATTTTGTTATGAATGGATCATGATCACTTATAACCGATTTTATTATGTAGGAATCGAGGAATGCATACACCAACCATTCATGACATGATGATTGTTCATAGCAGTAGCAGTAGCATCTTCAATGTAAGGTCTTTTTGTTTTTGTTTCCTGAATATGCTTTACCTAATTTGTTTCCTCAATACGCTTCTACAAATTGTATGGTTCAGCCACAAGCAAACATTCTGCAAAAGGATATACAGTCAATAAACATTAATCCATCTTGTACATATCAGTTGGGGTTTCATCTTGTTGATTGTTGGTAAGTTATATATCTCAGGATACAAATTCATTAATTTGTCATTTAAGTTCTATGTATATGTATGTCTTTAATAGTGTGTTCATTTTATCTATTTTTCCTCTTGTGTTTATCACTTATTTTGAATGTTGCTTTATAAATTGTAGTTCTGGTGTTTTCGATATGCATAATTCCCGAGTGTCGCATATTCTTTGCCCCCCTCCACCTTGGCTGTGAGTCTTTCTAATTTCTTTATAAACTCGTATATTATATTTTCATGAGTTAGCCATTAAACTTTATTATATATAAGATATGAATTATTTCGCGTAAGTTCTGTCCTTTTTGGTTAATGCACTCGGAGTTTCTTAGAAGTTGTTTTCTAAAGGTTTCGACTTTCAATGCAGGAAAAAGAAATGAAAGAATAAACCGAAAGATTTAAGATTCATTTCTACCATTAGGAAATTAAAAGGGAAAGGAGGTTGCATCATGTTGCTGTTGGCGAGGGTAGCAGCTAACATCTACTGACAAGGGTTAAACCACAACTATTACATGCTGGAACCGCAAAACATTATCTGCAACCATGGTTTGGAACCCGTGCGGACACGCGTCTTTTTGTTGAGTGTGACAAAAAATTTCTGAATGCCCAATTTCCAAGAACATCAAGTTATCAAGTTTAATGGCTAACCAGTCTTCAACTTCATAAAGTACCACTTGTAATATACATTTCCTACGTTTGAGATTAACTCAGAATTAAGTAATAATAAATTATCCCTGAAATTCAGAAAGATAATTGGAACTAATTCATGACTTCTTGTAGTTGATTTTATTTTGTTAATACTATCTTGATTCATGCTGATTTAAGCCAAAGTTTCCTTTAATAACTTAAATAAAACTATAAAAGCACACATGAAACATTTTCAAAATTATATGTGGTTTCTTGGCATGTGTTATTATCATAATGACCATGCCAAACCGTTGAATCCGACAGGGCCCATTTCTTCCTTTTATTATGGGGTCTTTACAAATATGTTTATTTGGAAATTTCAGTATCCTAAATTTAATAAAGTACTTAAATCCCTCAGAAAGTTTAATATTATCTATGATTAACATTAATGTTAAATAAATTAATAACTACAACTTCTGATTAGAATAATAATTAGTTTTACAAAACAAAGGTGGTATTATAAGAATATATTTGTCATCAATTTATAGCTCATTAACAACAAACACATAGAGACGGGTGTCTGTGGATCAAACAATCAAGAACAAGAAGATATAGATGTTGTGGTATGATGATTCTCAGCGAATAATTATCATAACCAAATGATTACAAATGAAAGGACTCAATCTACATACACTCACTTCATCTGAATAAACCCAAGTCATTCGGGAATACTTGTATATCCGAGTTAACTTAACTTGGATACACAATACATCATCTGGGAGAACCTTGTTCCACTACTAGAAAAAGTAGCATTTGCGACTAGCCTTTTCGGTCGGAAAACGGTTGCAGTTTCCCTGTTGCGACTGTTTTGCAACCGAAAGTTTAGTCGGAAAAACGCAGGTCGCTATTGCCCTATTGCGACCGTTTTGCGACGGTTTGTGGTGGCAAATCTTACGACCAATGCTGCGGTCGGAATCTTGCGACCGGTGCTGCGGTCACAGATCTTCCGACTGCCACTGTTTTTTAGACGAACCTGCACCTGGTGTCTTGAGATGGATTTGCAACCATATTTTTGTCGCAGTTCGGTTGTAGTATTTAATATTTTTTGCACAAAAATTATTAAAATATCAAATCATAAAATTATAGATGTAAACACAAATAAAACTATAATTTTATAATCAAAGATGTTCAATACAAAATGTTATCGAGTTCTATAAACAAATATAAAAAATGTTATTCTAGCTATACACGCTTTCTAGTAAATAAAATTCTACATACGTTTTCCGGACGGCTTCACTTTTGTCTCTCATGGCCTTCTCATCAGAAAAGGTCTTCGCTAAGTTTTAACTCTAATGGGAATTAGTAAATGATTGACATCAAGATCACCTATAATTACGCTTCCAGAAAACGCCAATGCGATCCCAGCTACAAATAATAATTAATGTCACATGAACCTTATATAAAAAAACTTTACACAACTTAATCACCAACGGTAACTAAAGTGAGGTAAAATTATTGAATATTGAACAAAATTTAAAGTACCTTTACCAAATTCCTGCCCATAAATAAATAGGTAAAATGACTGAAGTATTTGATGTAATACTGCTTAATCATACTCTGAAGTTTGAAGTAAAACAGAGGATGTTAGCATATCTTGCTCCCAATCGTTGCATAAATAGATTTCGAAATCTACACAAGGAAACTAAACAAAAAACGATCGTTAACAGAGCTTAAAGATTAACTTGAGATGATGATATGCACAAACTAATGAGTTCAACCTTTTAGCTTATTAATTTAGCACTTTATTGGGAGACGAAACTTTCAATATCGTATGCATAATATTTTAAGGGAATCCATATGTGACGGCTGCAAAAACAACAAACAATATTAAAATTATATCCACAAGAACACAAAAGCAAGATCCGATCAGAAAGTAGAAAAGAGTGCTACTTGTATAGAGCAGGCTCTGACCTGGATTCAAGAGATTATTAAAAAAAAAAAAGCACTTGAGAACACCTCCTTGAATCCAGCTAAGGATAATTAAAGACCCTAGCTTCTTGAATAACTGCTACTTCGATTCCATCAAGGGGAGAGTGAGTACTCAGCTGCACATGACAACAAGACTCAATTGCATACGGAAAACACACATTGAAGGGCAGTAAGTACAATGCTACCAAAAAAATCCGTACCAACCAAAAGTTATAAATTGAAACAATAATAATAATTATAATGAAACAATAGGAAAAACTGAGAACAGAAAAACTTCCTGATTTGCACCTTATTGATATCTTATGCAAAAAGCATGTGCAAATCGCCCATACACGAGAGGCTACATATTTTTGCATAAAGTTCTCTACATTCGAAATAGTAATTAGGCAAGCAAACAAACTAGATGAACAGAAACAGCGCATGTTTACTCGCTTAAGTTATCAAAATGTTTTTTTTTTTATTTTAAAATGAATTCTATTAACATACCTTGAAGTATTAACATACCTCAGGGTCTTGTCTGCTATGTACACATGTTTTCTTTGTATCAACATCCAAAACAAGCAAATTGCTTAGATCTTTATCCAAAGGCCTGCTTTCTTTTCTACAATGTGATTGCTTCCACATCTCATGAGGTGTCAGTTCATGCCCGATTGTCTTTTCCTACAAAGATGGAATTATCAACTAAAATTCCTTAAATTCAGCATCATATGCTATACCCAAAGTATAAGGTATTAGATTAATTATAAACGTCTATTCCATATCCATTTGAGTTAAATCATATTATAACATGACAAACTGGTTCAGGTTTGTACACAAATATTTGTCAAAAAAAAACACACTAAATTTTGGTATGTGTATGCAATTAAAAGAGGGACATGGACTATTGCCAATGATGTGAGAAATAGAAGGATCTCATTTTATGTCTAAGAAGTTATAAAAAGCTATAAAATAGTCAGACATAGAAACACATTAGATCTTGATAAGTTATTGTTCATATACAGTTTCCCATGACAGCAAAATTGACTCAATCATTTTAACTAAAACCATGGCATACGCCCATTCTTAAGTATCTAGGAACGGACTAAAATCCATATCATAAGTCAATACAATCTGATACAAAACGCCAGATGTATTCCTATGATCATCAAACAACTAACTAAACAATAGAGCCACTAACTAATCTTATCATCAAAATGCCAATCAATCGCTTCAGTTTCTATAACTCTATAAGAACTTTGTGCAAAATAACAACCAAAGAATCTATGACCCTACCTATCTAGCTAAAAATCATTAATACAAATCCAGTATTATTATAAGATATGACTAATTTAAACTAAAAAACTCCAACATATAATTCAAGCTCAATTAATAAACAAATTAGCATCTAACTAACATTAAAACTTCAAGCTCAATTAAGAAAAATGTATTTTTCTTGCACATTGCTACTGCATCCACTCAAGTGTTCAATTCCAAAATCAATGACAATAACTAACTTTTCATATAAAGTTAGGTGAGAGTAGGATTCAAAAATGGTATACGGCTAAACTCATGCCCACAATCATCTATAATAACTACAAAGTCACAACTCCTGAACAAACTCTAATACATTTTGACACCAAAAGTCAAATATTATAAAACTGCAATAGTTATAAAACTTAGTTGATGCATACAAATCGTCATTAGTAGATTCTATATAAAACTGCAATAGTGCAATAGTTGATCGCTAAAACCTAACCTTCAAATTAAACCTATTGATACAATTTCACAGCATATAAACTGCAATAGTGCAAAGTAGATCTATATTCATGATCTAAATGTAAATGCTAACAATCGTTAAAAATCCATGGCAACTAATTGTGAAATTGAATAGGTGGAGCGACTAAAAAATTAAACGTACCAGACGAATTAACAGGTGGAGCAAGATGTGCTGAGCGATGCTTCACGATGGCGGTGTATAACTAATACACAATTAGGCGGCCGGAATATAAACAAGGCCTTGTTCAGTTCAGTTCGTTTACAGCCCTAAAAGTAACAAATAATCTTCTCAACACTTATATTTACTCAACGAAGACAATCAAAATCACACCAAATTACTCCTCATCATGTCAATTATATAATTATACTCATCAACAAAATTAGGTTTAACCGAGTAATAATTAAGCTCACCTTCAACTCCTCCAACTCTTCACGGCGCACCTCATACTGTATCGGCACATCCGCCAAACCTAAACACACACAAACAGTTTCATATTAAAAAAAACTAAGTCAAAGTCAAACCAATTGTACTAACAAACTACACACATACCAGAGCCTAGGGTTTCAGATTCATCATAACTTATTATTCTTCTCAAATACTCCTCCTCCTCTTCTTCTTCAATTTCCATAGGCGAAGTGTCTAAGCCATCACCAGCCACCTCCACGTGTCGCTGATCAACAGTGACGTCATCAATGTCGTCATCGTTATCGGTGGCGGAGTCGATGTGGTGGCTATTACGGTCGAGTGGTACGATTTCGAATTGAGTGATCGGTGGCGGTGATCGTCAGAGGACGGGAGGAGCAGATCTGATAAAATGGGGGTTTCAGATATTTTTTATGTTTATATATTTTTTTGTTTTTTTTAAATTGGTTGAGCTTTAGATATTTTTATGTTTTTTAAGTTTCATTAAGATTTAATAACTCGTGCAAGTCACGTGCTGTGCTCAGTTCAAGATTAATAATCAATTGCTACAGTTAACACGGTCGCAGATATAAACTACAATTTTCCACCGCTAATTGCAGCTCAAGCATATTGTTGCAATATTTCCGACTGCCAAGTCACCAGTTGCAAAAACTTCCGACCGTCTAGCCATCGGTTGCAAAAACTCCGAACATCAAGCCACCGGTTGCAAAAACTCTGACCACCTAGCCGACGCGGTCGCAAAAACTTCGACCGCGTAGCTACTAGTTGCAAAAATTTCATTTTCGGTGGCAAATTTGCTAAATCGGTTGCTAAATTTGCTACCGTTTTTTTTGGTAGCAAATTTTGGTAGCAATTGCTTAATTTTCTAGTAGTTTTCGCCCAGGATAATTTGTTATGTTGATTATATGATTAGTTAATGATAAGCGTCAATCACATATTTTCGTCCTTATGGATTAACATGAACTAATCCAATGGCGGTCTAACAACATCACGAACAAATGATGACCTGATGTTCTTTTTTGTCGTAGTCTCCCTTTCAAATGTAAACCTTTCAAAATTGATCTTTCAAGTGATCTTCTTATCCATTCTTGGATGTGAGATTTTAGGCATACGATAAAGGTTCCAATTTCCAACAATATGCATCGAATTCATCAACCACAATGTTAAAAAAAAATAAAAAAGGACTGCGCTTAACACTAAGGTTATGCTTGATTGGAAGCTTTTAGAAGCTTCTAGCTTTTAAAAAATGCTCATACTTGATAAAAAGCTTTGTTTGGTAGAATGAACTTGAATCTTTTAGGTTAGGAGAAAAAACTTGAAGCAAAAAGTTCCCACTAATAGCGTTTAAAAAAAGCTACAAGTTTCTAGTATTTTAAATTGGGCAAATTCCCAAAATAGGTCAAATTAGGAGAGAGAAACCGAAAATAAGCCAGATTTTGAAAAAATTCCAATACTAATCCATTGAAAAGCTACGGCACCGATGGTTTTGTCCACCAGTAAAAGTGTGACATGTGTAAAGAGTCTGACACAAGCCGGTTGTTTTCTATTCTAATCTATCGGCTCCATTAGTTTTGGTGTGAAAAATGTCTCCGTAAAAACCATCTCCTTCGTGATGTTTGATCCTGTTTTCATCTCCTCCACGAGTTTTCCAAAAATGTCAAAAATTGTATTTTTTTTATATTCATATGACTAAACAAATTTCAAGTATATTTCGTCTTTTGACATAAAATCCACAACATGACTTCATCTTCATCTTCACATAATCTACCAACAACCCCACGCATCTTTCCTTCTCCGTCGCCGCCACCCATCTACTTTCCTCACGGACTCCCGCCACCACCGGAGATGAGTGAGGACTTAGAGTTCGTCGGGGAAGGAGATGGGTGGTGGCGGAGAAGGAAGGATGTGTGGGGTTGTTGGTAGATTATGTGAAGAAGATGAAGACAATGAAGATGGAGATGAAGATGAAGATGAAGATGAAGATGAAGTCATGTTGTGGGTTTTGTGGCATTCGTCATTTTTTGACTTGTATTTGTATTCGTTAACTCGACCCGTTGGGTCGTTCCGATGTATTATTGTTTATTCATGAATAAGTATTCCCGATGTTTGATATTCAATGCTTGTTCGTTTATTATTACTTTCGATTATTTATAAACTCTAGACTTTATAGTTAAACGAGCTTTACGAGTTAAACGTGTAAATATCCGAATACCATAATTATACAACATAAACTATAACATACTCAAGGTTCAAGGTTTATTGTGTAAATTTATCTTTAAAAACCTTATTCAAAAGAAATTCAAACTAGAGGGTTATAAAGTGTAAATAGTTATATTATTATAAAATAAAACCCAACCCCCCCCCCCCCCCCCGGTTCCCACTTTTCTGGCCACCATCGCCGGTAGTGGCGCCGGAAATAAACCGCATTCAATCCTCAATCTTTGACCCGTAAAATTAGTTCAACGCGATATGTCGGCAATTAACAAAGATAACTAATATTTTAATTATGCAATAATGTCCAGTAACCACCAAATCAATCCCGTAACTTCCGTCGGAAATTTGGTTAATCCAATTAATGCAATTAACGTCGATATGCTCCACTAACTAGTATAAATAGGAGCCTAATCACAGACTAAACCCGTTCACTAATCTCTTTCACCCTAAAACACACTAAAGCATCCCGTATCTGAGCGTTGGAGTTCTGTTCCGGCAAAGTTTTGTTCTCCGTCAAACCAAGACCATTTCGGGTAATTGTTATATGTTTTATAATAGTTTTTGACCAACAATTAAAACCCATAACACTAATTAATCAATCATATAACATAAACTTTGAATTGAAAACCTAGGGTTTCAATGTAGATGATGAACTAAATGCTTGCTTATAAATAATCGTTTTCATTCCATAACCGAATACCCTTGATAGTCCACTGGTTAGTATAAGGTCTTGTTACGTGCAAGACCCGGGTTTGAAACCCGGGTCAGTCATATAAAGTGTTGTATTTTTTATTATTAACTAATGCATTCTTAATCAGTTAATATATACAAGTAATGAAAAGCATGTTTATAACAGATGTCTTCCCTAGATCAACCGATTAACACTCTGAGCATGTAACATAAAGACCCGGGTCAGACGCCATATTTTAATATCAGTTTATTAAAGTTAATTATCTCCATTTTAATTATAATAAGACTATAAAATTATTTCTAAACTAAATAAAAATTTTATAAATTAAATATAAAATATAATTTACCATTTTACACTTAAAAACCGAACTTTCATTTTCATAAATCGTAAACTAAAAAATGTTTTTAATATTAGACATAAACATCAGTTTGTTAAAAATCAATTCGTTAAACTATTGAATATAAAAATCGAATTGTAAACATTAATTCAAGACCTTCAAATATATAAACTCCATAACCTCTTCGTTAAATTATTTATATTATAATTTTGACCAAACCTTCGTAAATTGTGCAATAATATTATAATAATCAAAACTTTAAAATTAATAAAGTATCAATTAATTCAAAATAAGTAACGCAATATTTGATCCTAATAACATTGTTCGTTTAGTCGTTAAAGTTCGTATTTTGTTGTAGTTCGGTTGGGTCGTTTGCTTTGGGTTTCTTGACACATTTGTTTATTCTTAGTCTTTTGCTTCAATTGCAAAGGCGAGTTTCTCACACCCCCTCTTTACTCTTTTTATATTTTGGGGATAGTATGCATATCCTATACAATCAATTATTTACTTTGCTTATTCAAACTACAATTCGAAATATGGACTTGTGTTTACTTGCTTATGTACGTTGTGCTATCCAAGTACAATGGTTGTCCCCAACTGGAAATGACCTTATGTGCATTGTACTATCCGAGTACGTTGATCGGCCTCAACTAGAAAGGACCTTGCGTGCATTTTGCAATATCCCGAGTACGTTAGTTGTTACCAATTGGAAAGGACTTTACTTGCGTTGATTACACGGTTCATAGAATTGTATACTTTTTACATATTATGACAAACTGTATTATTCTCACCAACTACTTGTAGTTGACTTTATTTTATATGCATACTACAGGTGCGGTGATTAGAGGATGACATAAAGAAAGACACTAGTTTTTAGTTTATCAAAAATAATCAATAAATTGTAATAAATGTCTATCCTTGAATTGGTTGCACTTGTTTACTTGAACTTGTGTACTTGTGTTTTAAACGAATTAATGATATTATGGTCACTTAATAGTGCTACATGTGCTTGAACAATCTGTACGTCACACTCGGGCGTTTCCACTTAAGCCGGGGTGTTACAGATTGGTATCAGAGCCGTGGCTATAAGATAGAACATTAGACGTATTGTTCTAGTTTAGATATAGCTTAATTGTTTAATTATCTAGGTTGCATGATTAGAAATTGTGTGAGCCTTACTTTATCTAGGTTGCATGATTAGAAAATTACATGGACCTTTACTTGATTGTTCAAATGCACTTATTACTATTGTACTACTTGTTTCGTTTACGCATCATGTACAAAAAGCACACACAAGTCCAAGGCTTAGGCCTAAAAGCAAAGATTTTCAAAAAACTTACAAATCGATTTTTACTGTGGTGTTCCAATATTTCTTTTTCGTAAAGGTGATTCTACGTGGCGAGTATGTAGTAACTGGAAGGGGGACGTGCTTGTTTCCTGAACTCTTGACACCAAGGTTCATGAAACCTATGGATAATTAATGCGCATATATCCAATCAGATGCCGGACCTGGTTGCTTATATGGAGAGTTCGGGAAGGGCATGAAACTTATTAGGCCAAAACGTACAACACCATACGCCATACGAATCACCACTTTATGTTTTCAACCGTGATCATGTCCTCTTTGTGATAACTATATGGTTGTAGTCCTTAAGATGTCACACAAGTCATGGTGGTTCATGCAACGTGTGACTCCAACCCTCAATGTTTTAGAATGTATTTTAACCGAAAGTCTGCCAAGTCATGGTGATACACGGATACCCAGCTTTTGGTTCGATTTATTTTTGAAATTTTGATTTTTGTGTTGGAACATAAGAATCCATGATGGTTCATGAGAACTCTAAGTTCCTCACAACACTTATTATTATTATGGTTTTCATATTTTAACAAACTTTATCAAAGAATTCTTTTCTTTATATATCATGCACTATTCCGAGTCTCACGACTTCCGTTACCCTTGTTCGCAGAATGACTTTTCGTTATCTTCAGTGTCGTTCATCTGGAACCTCTAGCTGCAAGATAACTGCCCAGATCACTAAACACTTGACAACGGTCCTCCCTGATATAATGACCCAGATGTACCAGAACATCATGGCTAGCGTTAACCCTGCTCCACCCAAACCCAAGGCTCCAGTTGTGACTTTCAAGAACTTTACCGATGCCAAACCCTCTGCTTTTGACGGAACTCAAGGTGCCACTGCCCTACTTTAGTGGTATGAAAAGATGGAGAGCGTGTTTCTCCACATTGAGTGTCCTGATGATAAGCGAACCCGATTCGCTTCAAGTGTTTTTGAGAAAGGTGCTCTTACCTAGGGGTGTGCACATTTAGGTCTGACCCGAAAAAACCCGAACCCCGACCGGCCCTATTTTCAAACTTTTACAATCGGTCTTTAGTTTCATGCCCAATCGGGTTCGGGTCGGGTTAATTAAAAACTGACTAAAACCGAATAACCGATTTTATAATCCCAAGAAAACAGGAATACAGATACGTATGGGCCATATAACCCTAAAAAAATACTCATTCTATAAAAGTTAACGTAAATAAACTTTCAATTATACCTTCTGTTACTGCATTCTCTTCGTTCGTTATGGTTTTGTTCTCCATTATATCAAAATCAAGCTGTTACAGCTTTTTCTTTGCTGCATCAGGTTTGTTTAAATCATTATCATCAATTATTTGATTACTTTTGATCGATTAAATTACATATATTGGTAATACAATACCTGCTAATCTGCTATGATCGATTAACACATATATGCTGCTTTCAATACATGATTTTAGTACCTGCATGCATACCAATGAATATATAAAAATCAAATTAAGTTATGTCACAGTTTCATTCAGTCAAATATCTGTAATTTGCCTATACATTCATCAAATTCAGATGCTATATATAATTATTTGTATGCCACATGCTTGCTACATTGATGTCATTAGTCTAGAATCAAATATATTTGCTTCGCCAATTCACATAATCCAAATATAAAGGGCAAGGTTTTTTCATGTGATCCTGCCACCTCTAGCATAAATTGTGAAGATTTGGTATTATGAAATTAATTTATGTATTCAAGAAACAATGAGGACTAAGGCAAAGTAATTCTGAATTCAAAGATCAACAAAAAAAATAAATTTGCGTGATATCCTTAATAGCAACCGACTAATACACATTTCATATATACTCACATGCCTTGATCATTTTCACTCACCAACCATTGATTCATCAATTCAAGTATGCAGGACGTAAAATTCACAAATATATTTAAGATAGAAGGGGTTTTAAAGTATTTAATTTTTCATTTTTTTAGCAATTAGTAACGAATAATAATTATAAAGTAAGAATAAGAAGAAAACATACACTAAAGCACTCAAGTCAGTAAGTCCATCAATGAAATTATAGAGATCTTCAATGTTATAAGTGATATTTCTCATGGCTGGATTCAATTCTTTGAGTTTCCTTTCATAGAGTGCACATATACATGCACATAACAAATGCAAGATTTAGACATTATTGCACACAGTAGTAAATTAGATATATAAGAACGAAAATTGCAAGTATGCACACTTTGTTGCACACAGAAGTTTGTTACGGATCATATATGTTCTTCTTTAAAAATTAAGTGATTAAGTCCAAGTTTGATCACATTATTTATGTTTTCATGGTATGTTTACAAATTAGTCAATGTGTATAACAATTAGTCAACGCGATGTTGATTAACCGAGGTCGATTAACCAGTGGTTGCGGATGTCATATAATAACTTTGTTGTCTGCTGATATATAATCACTAAATTAGCTACATTAGTTCATTACAACTCAATATATCACAAACTGCTAATCAATTAATCGGTAAAGAACAAGAATTAAACGAATGTTCATTGAGACATTTCATCAAACAGTTGGAGGGTGTAATGAATCAAACAATAAACTAAGACTATATTGGTCAATTAAGCACCAAAACTGAGAAATCATATTGTTAATCAGTTATTAAAGATGAATCTGGGTGAACATTCAACACATACTTCAAATTAAAAAACTATATATAATCTTGCATGAAGGTGTACCTGATGAAGAGAAGACCCTGTTAATGGATTGATGCTTGCAATTGAATCCTCTCTAACTATCCTTGCCTTGATTCATACATATCTGATTCAAAGATTGAAGGTTTGTGTCGGGTTCGGTTATATGTGAAAGCACCGATAGACCGATTGTATAAAGAACAATGCCCGAACATTCTTATCGGTTCATAGAATAGTCTTTTAATTTTAGTTGGATCAAGTATCGGGTTGGGCCGGTCTTCAGCCGGGTGGGGTCGGGTTATACACTTTGTACACCCCTACTCTTACCTGGTGTAACATTTCGGCTTTTCAAACCCGTTTTCGTTTGCGTATAACCTAACCCGGTAACACTTTTAGATCGTTTTTATTCATCAAGAAATTAATATTTATAAGTATTAAAGATTTCAAGTTCATTTTAGGCCCTTATACTTTATATATTGTTCAAACTCTTAAATTATGCATAAAAGATTTATTAAATGTCTAAATAACAAACTTCAAGGACCAATATCATCAAAAAACCAAACTCCACCCTTAGGTTGGTCGGAGCGCCGTGTGGGCTCCCCCCCCCTCCCCGTCACGCGGCACATTGGGAGCCCTGCACAGATCGTTTAAGCTTTAGTTCGTTTCCTAGTTCGTTTAAGGTATAAAATCGATTATATTAGGTATGTTTGAGTGAATTAAGGTCCAAGTAAACATCATATAACTAAAATATCATTCCTAATTCGTTTTCCCCTGGTCAAGATCATATCTTTTAGTATATTTCATTGATTCTTCCTTAAAACGTATTTACTTGCTTAAACGGACCAAAAAGCCTATAATTAGTTCGGTTTAGCTATTCCTATATAAACAAGTCATAACCATCTGCTGTAAACTTTAATCCAACCCTAATCCATCTCCTCCAGCCGTCACTAGCCTCTGCCATCTTGTAAACCCTTCGGTTTTTGCGTATTCGTTAAAGATACAAGGCTTGATCGTTGACTTTGCTTGCTTTAGGATCTTTGACTTCCGTTTCTCATCAATCCTTGCACTTTCCGGGTAAGTTGTAAACTATAAAATCATTCATACATATTCCCTAGTCAATAAACTTCAATAAATTTCGGTGATTGAAGGGTATTGACTGGTCAATTGCTTTAAAACCCGATAAATGGTAAAACAGTCAACAAGTTTGACTTTGCGTTTTCTCATGCTTCTGGTCGGATTTAATGTTCGGTCCAGAAGACTTTTATTCTCGTAACGTGATTTTAAGGATACTGCCCAAAACTCGATTTCCGATTCCCTGTTTGGATTCTGGTCAGTATCAGCTCGCTTAAACGTTTAATTCCACATAACTAAAGTTCTACTCATCAGTTTGGATTGATTCCAGCGGCATTAAGTTCATTTTTATTTATAGTTTCATATAGAAAAGTTTCAGGTTCTGATCAGTTATCTCATTTGACGCGTATTGGACGACTCGCTTATCCGTTAACTCGTTTATTCTTAATTATACTCACTTGTCTTTAATCAAAGGTGAGTTTGATCATTCCCCTTTTATACACTATTTTCAAATGTTTTGGGGACATATACGTATTTACTCGTATTTTCTATTCTATATATATATACACAAAATCGCGAACATAGTCATTGTGTGAATATCAGTTGAATGCTATTTGTTAATTGCTACATGCTTAATTGCTTACTTGACAACATTTGGAGATTCTCATTAGTATGATCATACGCCCATCTTAGTAACCGATTCTCTTGGTAAAGGTAAACCGACAACCTTAGTCATTGTAACAATGCTTGATTCGCCTGGTAACAATTCCTTGGCACACTAGCAAGCCTTGGTTTTGTCCTTGGTTGTGATTTGGTTATATACATGTTTTGTTATGATTTGATTGATTATTATCACATGGTTGGTTTGTGCATTTATCACTTATCATTTATCAATTATCTATATATATATGTATATAATTTGTTGTTCAAAATTGGTGATCATCTCGCTTAACATGTGTTATTGACAAACTCCATTTTCTACACATATGCAGGTTGCTTAGATTGAAGTATGGATATTTAGTCAAGACCATAGGTTATAATGAAGACGATCGTTAAATCATGTTTATAATCATTTATTTGAATTGTTTTGTAATGTTTGTAAACGTGTGTGAATATTTGAATTAAAATAATTAATTAGATATTGTCATTTATAATTATGATAGTATCTTCGAGCTATGAGAAATCGGATCACGCCCCGGCATTTCCGCCTTAGGTTGGGGTGTGACGCCTGGTAGGTCAAGGAAAAGCGACTCGTGTTGCTGAAGCTGTTATGGCCTTGCCATGGAACGAACTGAAGGATCTCATGACCCGAAAGTTTTGTCCTCCAAATGAGCTCATGAAGTTGGAGACTGAGTTTTGGAACCTTAAGCAAGATGGTGGTGAGCACTCAGCTTACACCTCCCGCTTCAATGAACTTAGCGTGTTGGTGTCGCATCTTGTTACCCCTGCTTTGCGTGCCATCAAGAAGTACATTAGGGGACTGCCGAGACAGATCCAATACAGTGTTTTCAGTAGCTCGCTTAAAGAACTTGGCGACACAATCAATCTGGCCGCAACATTAACCAACAACCATGTCAAAGCCAGGACTTTGACATTGAAATCATCCAAGAAGTCGACCGATAAGCCTGCTGCTGAACCCAAAGAACCCAAACCCGAATCATCCAAACCCGCTTACTCCTCCCACAACCGCAACAAGAAGCGCAAGAACTACGTGCTAACCCAACAACCCGCAACTCAATGTCACCCCAACCCTGCACCACCGTTGAGAAAACCCTATAACGGACCTCATCCATTCTGTCACACGTGTCAGCGTCATCATGCTGCTGCTACGTTGCCGCCAATGCAACCGATGCAATCGCTTTGGACACCACAGCAACACTTGCCGTGAAACCACCATTGTCCCGATTGCTCCTCCACGGGCTGCTCATTAGAGCCCTCGTCCTGTGCAAATGGCTCAACCCATTAACCAAGTGTGTGCCTGTTATAATTGTGGCAACCCTAGCCACTTCCGCAATGCGTGTCCATGACTCGCAAATGTGAAGCCGCCTCAACTTGCTCCTGCTCCGCTATTTCAACTCCAAGCTTACCAAGCCTATCAAGCCATTCAGCCACAAGTTCCTCAGTTGATGGCTAATCAAGCTCAACCGCTGCTAGCTATTCAAGCACCTGTACCCCAAGAGGGTCAAACCGCTGAAGCCGTTGCAGCTCCCCAAGATAATCGTAGGCGTGCTTTCATGATGAATGCCCACCAAGCTCAACAAAACGACGATGTGGTGAACGGTACGTTTCTTGTAGACGATCACTTTGCATCCATTTTATTTGATACCGGTGCCGATATGAGTTTCGTATCCTTAGAATTTGAACAGTTGCTTGCTAAACCTCAGTCTAAACTTAAAAGCTTGTACACTGTTGAAGTAGCGAATGGTAAGTCCGTGTCGATCGATCCCGTCATTCGAAGTTGCAAGATAAATCTTAATGGCCATGCATTCTCAATCGATAACAACTACCTGCCTATACTCACCTGCTACCCTAAGAGAGATTATCTAGAAAACCAAACGAAATGTTTCAAAACAAATGAAAAAAAAAAAAAAAGAAAGAAAAGAAAAAAAGAAAGAGAGAAATCGAAACCAAACGGGCCTATTGAAACAAAACGAGTAGAAATAATGTGAGAGTCAACACCTTTCACTATCCAATGTGAATGAATGAATCCATGTAATGAAGAAAGAAAGAAGCTTCATCCCACCTTCCTTCCTTCCTTCCTATAAAACTAAACTAAAGCCAAAGCCAAGTCAACATCTTCTTCATTATCTTCTTTCTTCGGTTTCACACATTGATTGAGAAAGAAAGAAAGAAAGAAAGAAAGATGAATAATCCCAGTAACGATGATGAAGACCGCCCCCAGTTAGCAAAAACAGTGGTAATCATCAGCATTAATCCAGACAACCCTCATTCCTCCAAAACCATCACCGCTTTCACCTTCTCCAATTCCAATCCATCACATCAACAACCACCACCACCGCCTCTACAACTCCTTCCAGGTCCATCACATCACACGAGACAATCCCTGTTTTGGACTCTTCTGGGCATCGCTTTTTTTGCGCTGCTAGCTTTCTGTTCTTTACAGTCAAAACAAATTAGCCTTATTCATTATTTAACTACAACTTCTTCCGATGATCAAAACCATGATGATGATAAAAAGCAGCCTAATTCTTTCATCTTCCCATTGTACCCTAAATTACTAGGCTTTAGAGAATTGGAGGTTAGATTGAGGAGGAGGCTTGGTGCTAAAAATGCAGTTTTGCCTCTTGATATTAATATTGATGATGGAGGATTACCCACTAAAGTTATAGCTGCCAATGCTGCGGTTTTGCCTATTAATGCTGATGATGATGATCTAATAAGAGATGGGTATATATCTACATATGCTGCTTTCTTTCATTTTAATCAAGTATTCTTTTACTTGCATTTTTAGCCAAAAATTAAAAGAATTTTCTAACCCAAGATAGAATCAGTTTGGTAGATGCAAAAACATTATATACATAAATGGATGAATGTTTCGATGCAATTCGTAGGATGCGTTTTGTTCACCAAGTATTTGAATTTTTAATGAATTTGGGTGAAAAACAAGGGGCAACTTCATAGAATAGTAACCAACTTTAAAAAGTGTTCCAATTAGGTCACTTAACTTTAAAAAGTGTTCCAATTAAGTCACTCAACTTTCGTGTTTGATTAAATTAAAAGTTTTAACATGGTTTTTTAGCCAATTTCTTTTCTGTTTCACATATGAAATCTTTTTATCTTTTTTTTGAAGTTGACGTTGAGTGGCGACGTGAATTTTATTTTTTATTTTTAAATTTTAATATAATTAACGTTTTTTAAAAATTTTTAAATTTAACTACATATATTGCAAATTCCGACACCCACATCTTATCATCCATTTCTTTCTTGACGTACACAAAAATCGGTGAGACTTGATTTGAAGATTTAGTGACCCGATTTGGGGAAACTATGCATCAGTGACCTAATTGGAACACTTTTGAAGGTTGGTTTCTATTCTATGAGATTTTCCCGAAAAAACAATCATAACTTTGGCTTGGCTACCAAGGTTGAGTCGAGCTTGGCTTTAGACTTGCATCGGCTGTAAACTAGCCAAGCCAAGTTAGGCTCATGCTCGACTTGTTTGTAGGTGTTAAGTTCGAGCTGGCTCTTTGGCTCATTGAGCAGACTTTTTTATTTAAAAAAAGGATTTTTTTACAAAATTAATACATATGTACGTTGCTTTACGATGTTTGTGTTAATTTAATAGTTATGTTTCATTGTTCTACCTTTTGATTTCAGTTGATCAGTCACATTTCATTCTAAATTGTTTGTATGCTTGTTCTTTTGAAATCCGTACAGCTTGTATTACACACAGATTCATGTTGGAAACCCACCAAAACCATATTATCTTGACATAGATACTGGTAGTGATTTGACATGGATTCAATGTGATGCCCCGTGTACCAGCTGTGCCAAGGTATAGTTCTTAAAAATTTCAATTGGTGATTTGGATTTTGTGTAATTATTTATATAATTATTCAACTGTGAATGCAGGGAGCACACCCTTACTACAAGCCTGCTAGAGCAAATATCTTATCTTCCAAAGATTCATTCTGTTTTGATGTCCAACAAAATAGCAAATTTGGGCATTGTGAGTCTTGCAGTCAGTGTGATTATGAAATTGAGTATGCGGATCATAGCTCTTCTTTGGGGGTACTTTCAAGGGACTACCTTCATTTAGTAGCTATAAACGATTCATCAATTAACCCTGAAGTTATCTTTGGGTATGTATGATTCTTTTCTTATATGCCCACTTTTTACTTATGTGGCAAAACTTACATCTTTATTGTTATGTGACAGGTGTGCGTATGATCAGCAAGGCATACTTTTAAACTCTTTGACAAAAACAGATGGGATTCTTGGTCTTAGCAAAGCTAAAGTGAGCCTGCCTTCTCAGTTGTCAAAGGAAGGTATTATTGACAATGTGATTGGCCATTGTCTTACGTCTGATTCAGTGAGTGGCGGATACATGTTCATAGGAGGTGATATTGTGCCACAAGCAAAGATGTCTTGGGTTCCTATGCTCAATGATGCTTCAATGTGAGCATTTTTTTACTTTCATTTATACCTGTCTCTCTCTTGTGTATTGTATGCTTCATTTCTGATATCTGTCTTTATTTGCGAAGGAATTATGTTGCAGAAGTTTCTAGATTGACTTATGGATCTAAGCAACTTGGTTTCGATCGTTACAAAAAAGGAAATGGACGAATAGTGTTTGATAGTGGGAGTTCTTACACGTACTTCACAAAACAAGCTTATTCTGACTTAGTTAGTATGGTAAGTGACTTATGCTTATCGGGATGATTAACTTAAAAATGTTTCTTCATGTAAAAAGTGTCATCATGAAAAATTGCATCATGATATGCGTCAGCACTAGAATCCTTCTTAGATTTTATTTGATATAGTCGATGCATATAACTTTTTGTTTGTCACCCTTACAATTTCAAGTACATAATTTGCAGCTTAAAGATATTTCTCGTGATGGCTTCATCCTGGATGCTTCAGATACAACACTGCCCATTTGCTGGCAACCCAAAACTCCAATAAGGTGCTTATAAATTGCTTATTAGTATATTGAGGGGCAAATATCTTAAATTCAATATTTAATTATTAATATTTTAAACCCATTTTTGCATTCAAAGCATTGTTTCAGCATCCTCAATTCATACCCATTTTTTTAAAATCAGTATCTTTATGATTTGGATTGGACTCATTAACAGATTTTAGATGGAATTGTATTCTAGTTTACTTAAAGATTACGGGGTACCTATACATGTAGTGAGTATATAATAAGAGATGATAAATATTTACATGCTTACAGATCAATCAAAGATGTTGGAAAAGTTTTCAAGCCGCTAGCTTTTCAGTTTTGGAGAAAGTGGTGGACTATTTCAGCATATTTACAGATTCCACCAGAGGGCTACTTGATCATAAGTGTAAGATTTAAAATTTTTTTTTTCTAAATATGTTATATGACAAAGCAATGATGACCTATATTATAATTGCATATATGTGTTTGTAGAACAAAGGAAATGTGTGCTTAGGCATCCTTGACGGTAGTGATTTGCTTGACGGATCACATATTATTATTGGAGGTATGATTTGGTTGTACATTTCTAACGTTAAAAAAATATGGTATGCAAAAAAACAATATAAATTTTCTCACGGATTAAATGGGTTGTGTTCATGTCAATCCATGACTACATTCTTCATGTTTGGTTCATGTCTCACACAATTTTCGACTTGCTAATCCGTGAAGACGGCCCATTTAACACCCCTATAACCTGCTAATAGTGGTCTCAAATCATATCTTTAAAAGTAATTAGTAGTGTATCTATCCCATAGTTTTTAGCATGTTTTAACCATATTAGTTTATAGCATTTGTTGAAAAATTTGACCTTTTGGTTTTTAAGGTCAGAACAATTTTTAGCAAGTTTTAACCATATTTTTGTTGCCTTTGCAGACGTCTCGATGCGTGGAAATCTGATCGTGTACGATAACGTGAAGCAGAAAATTGGGTGGATGAGATCAGAATGCGTCAATCCAAAGCAATCTAACGATTATCTTCCATCAATTTGAGCTAATTCACGTGTTGTACATATCATATTGTAAATTTTCAAACCACGTGTTTGACCCCTTTGTTTTGTTAACTTAAATGTACTGCTTGTCTTATAAATATACAATTGCGAGGCCACTATCTTTTTCCACATATATGTTGGCTATTATAGCCTTGGGATCAAGAAGTATGCAATATTTTTCATGCACTTAATTGGTCAACGTGGTTAAGCCCGTTTGAGAGCAAACATATGGTCACAGACTAGGACCAGCTATAGTTTAAATAGAGACCCAAGTTTGCAATCAGGTCTCCATTTGAGTTGGCATTTCAACCAATTCTTACTGTTTAACCTGTTTGCATTTCAACATTACTGGTGTCTTTCAAAATATTTTCACATACATAACAACACAACAAAATGGGTAAGAAATGTCACATTTTCACATATATAACAACACAAAAAAGATAGTTAATTGATGAGTATCACATAGCACGCAACTCTTTTTCATCTGAGTCGCTCATAGCTTGAGTCCATTGCTGCTTTAAATTTTTGGTTGAATTCATGAAATTTTCGTCTTCACCAACCACGCTAAACCTGTTTACAAAAGATTTACATATGTTCTTCAAAGGAAAAAAGAAGGCAAATTGGAAATAAATAATCTCAACTTTTGTGTATTGGTCGATAGTAATCCAAACTTTAAAAATCACTACTAGCGGTCTCAACTTTCAATTATTTTTGTCTCAATAGATCCCCGTTAAAAAGCACTTAACGCCATTATGTTTTTTTTCCCAAGTTTCAAACCGATGTTTTAGGGCTTTTGATCAGAAGAACGATACGAGTTGACCGATGTTTTAGGGCTTTTGATCGGAAGAACGATACGAGTCGACCGATGTAAAACATATCTCGAAACGGTGATTCAAATGACTTGATTTTTGTTAATTGGAAATCCAAACACCCGAATTGAAACATTGTTTCGTCGCTTGGATAACCGTTTCGAGATAAGTTTTACATCAGTCGAATCGTATCATTCTTCCGATCAAAAGCCTTAAAACATCGGTTTGAAACTCGGGAAAAAACATAATGGCGTTAAGTGTTTTTTAACAGAGGTCCATTGAGACAAAAATAGTTGAAAGTTGGGACTGCTGGTAGTGATTTTTAAAGTTGGATTATTATCGGCCAATACACAAAAGTTGGGATTATTTATTTCCAATTTGTCAAAAAAGAAATATAAAATAATATAAAGTTCGCAGGTTTAATACATTATTCAAAATATTGGTATTGATATCTTCTCCAGCATTAACATTAAAGGAGTGAAAACTTGTTTCTATTACTTTTAGTTATGGAGTAATTGAACGATCCTCAGTGACAACCTTTATTTCTGGGCAATCATAGATTACCAAGGTATGCAAGGATGGCAATGTAATATCCTCATTCCCTAAACAAAATCCTTCAAGACTTGAAAGATACCAAAGTTTCAAGGACTTTAGACAAGGAAACTTAATCTCACTCACTTTCACTTCACCATCTTCTTCTTCCTTGATAATAGCCTACATATTCCAACAGTCTTGTATATGTAGCTCTTGGAGTTGCATGACACAACCAACCATGAAAATGTAAAAACATATTCTAAACTCTCGCATTTATTACTAGATAGTCTTGTTAGGTTTGGGAACTCCAATGTTCTCCACTGATTGCTCTTCCATATATACTTCAGATTCTTCAGCCGCTCTAAGTGCACTTCTCTTAGCTTTGGAAATTTGGTAACAGTTTGTGATTCATTGTTTGTCACTTCCATTGCCACTTCAAATACCTCCATCACATTCTTACATTCATATGCATGAATTGTTTCGAGCTTTTGCAATTGTTGCAACTCATTGGATAGAAAAATCTTTGCATCATCATAACAGAGATCCAAATTGCACTTGATCAAACTATGAAATGACCAAGGTTCGGGTCTAAGACAGTAGGCCGTGATCTCATACCGTCTAAACTCGAGGATGATGTCTAGGAAACCGAAAAAACAAAAGAAAAAAAAGATAACATAAGATATATGTTACTATGTTAGATGTAGAGGTGCTTTATTTCCAAATCGTACTTTATGAAAAGAAATAAATGTTAGCACTCACTCAGCGTGTAGCTGACTTTTAGTATGCATACATGTATTGTTGATGACGTGGCAAACGTGAGGTGCGCGCGAGGCTATCCATATTGAAGATCTAATTAGAGATAGAAGTTATTATGTAAAAGTTTTAATTTCCCGCTGCAAATTGTATATGTTTCCGCTGTAACAAACCAAGTTTATGAGTAAATCCAATGTCCAATGTAGGGCACCCGGGCTCGGGGCCTTACATTTTTGCTAAAATATCAAGGACAATTCACTTAGTAATTTAAGGAATTGTCTCATCTTTAAAGTAAGTTATCTCATAAATACTTAATATAAACCACTTGCTTACATAAATGATGTTTTAGTGGAGATCATGAAGTTATGCATATATATTTTTCTTTAATTATCATGGAATAACATGACTTAGGAATAAGGTGTATTCCACATTTAATTACCAAAGCAAATTTATATCACATGTTTACCAATTAATTGTTAAACCAAATTAAGAGAAGTTCTAAAATAGTCTTTAAAAAAATAAAAACCAAAAAATATTGTCTTTAATTTATGCGTTTAAATTTCTTTTAAAAGTTGCTTGTTAAACAAAACTACTAGTATATTCACTTCCGATTAAAATAAATACAATTATTTAGTAGTAAAAATCAAACAAGTGTGTTCGTGGATCGATTGTAAGGCCCCGAGCCTGGTGCCCTACTTTGGATGTTGGATTTACTCATATACACAATCCATATATCAGAGTGAATAAAAAACTTTTTCGCGGAATAATAAAAAGGTCAACCATTCATTACATAACTTAACATTCTTGTTTAAAACATTCAAATTGTCTTAACTTAAAACATAAAGTAAAACATCGTGTCTTCCTTCTCTATATACCAGCCACTCAGTCCATACCACGTGTCATCCTCAAGCCAACTCCTTTAACCTATTTATCTACGTGCATACTAAAAGTCAGTTACGTTGAGTGAGTTCTAGTTAATTAGGCAACATACATTGCATTCACGTACTTACATATACGCATCCGAAGATACATATTATACATATACATACTTAACCTGCTTACATTTCCTTTATACATACATACATTCTTTCATACTTTCATACTACATACGTAACTATCCCTACCATCTCAGATATTATTAGGGTCTGATCCCTTCTATCTCAGACATTATTAGGGCATGGTCCCTTCTATCTCAAATATTATTAGGGTCTGGTCTCTTCCATCTTATATATTATTAGGGTCCGGTCCCTTCCATTTCCGATATTATTAGGGTCTGGTCCCTTCTATCTCAGATATTATTAGAGTCTGGTCCCTTCTTAAAGAATAACCATACAACCATTCATACATTCTGTCATATATACATATAATAATATACGTCTATACATATACATTCACATGTCATACACTTACCAAATATAATAAGTGTATTAACCTATCACATAGAGTATGCACACTGCCCCGAAAAACATAACAGAGAAAAGGGGCTAGAAACTCACCTGGATCCGGTTCCTTTATGAGTTTATGGTCACACCTCTTCTCAGTTGGGCACGACTAACTATGTAACAATTTAAAAACATTGCTTAGCTACTCCTATTCAAACCATACTTCTAGGTTAGTAAAACCCCTAACGAACGGGGGTCCGGGGGCAGCGCCTTGATAGCGGGGTTCCTGGGGCGGCGCCCCCTAGCAAGGTTCAAGGGGCAGAGCCCCTAGTTGGGGTCGAGTTACCAAGTCAGCTTGGGAAAATTTTATTTTCATTAATAAGCCTTTACTAAAAATTTCATCAGAAAATTGAAGTTTTAAACTAATCGAGTTTTTGCTAAACCATTCGAATAGAGTTTTCATTCTAATCGAATCTAGTTTTCATTCGATTCCCTTCATTTCATTTTTTGATTCAATTCGTTTTATATTCCAAACGAATCGAGTTTCTCAATAACTCGATTTGAATATACTTTTCCATGCCTTTCAGCTATAAACGTTCTCTTTCAACCCTGTATGACTGTTTTATCAATAGAACGGGTTCCGGGCCAACAACTTCATTTCCTTACTTTAACATGGTCTGAACGTCATTAGTTCGTCCCGACTCATCCCAAACAACTTGTTTACTAAAAACTTTATGTTTATCTTACACCCTACAGTCCGATTTCTCATCATACCAAAGGGTTTTGCCAAACAATATAAAATACACAACCTTTAAGATAAAACTTACCTCTTTTGGTTTCGGGTTCGAGCCTAGATGCAGATTTGAACGTGCTTCGGATCTGGTTCGACACTCAAATCTGACTATGAATCTTGTTGCATGATGATGCGAGACTCGAAACCTACTCTCTTTTAGCTTGGATTTGAATCCGGAATGGAAGGAGGAGTGTTTGTGTGTGTTTTTGATTGTGTATGGACTATGGAGGCAAGATAGTGTAAATGAGGGTTTTAGGGTTATAGAGAGGTTTATGGTGCTTATATAGGATAAGCCCATAGATCTTAAGGCCCACAACCCTTCCCCTAATCCATTATTTATTTTTCAAGATCACACTTAACTTATTATTATTCAACATAATTTAGTAATAACACACAAGTAAATAAAAAACATTCTTTTATTTATTATCAAAAGTAGAATGTTACATCAATACTTGGTTCTTACCCATACTATACTACATATACGATAGGTACATTTGTCATTTGTGTGTGCTCTAGTTAAGATAAAAATCATTTTTATAAATTTAATTAAAGCTCAACATTGTGTGAAACAAAACTTTTGAAAAACCAACACTTTTCCATACCAGACAACACATCACAAGCCTATTATAATGGTAATTACCAACAAATGGATCAAGAGATTAACATATCCAATAACCGTTGTGAGGTCCTATCTATTTCCACGTATGTAACATTTTTTGCTCAAATTCATAATTTCATATGGCTTGTACTAGCTATTGCTTTTAATTTAAAGTCAATATTCTAATCATTTTATCATTCAAACCATTTTGTCAATTTGAAATGCTACTTCTGAACGCACGTTGTTTCCAAATTGAAATTGAAGCGTGTGTAGGGCTGTGCTTTTTCTAGGCCAGACCGGTCTGAATGTCTGATTATTGTTGAAGAAACGTGGATCGACTCACTGGTAGACGATCTACTTTCCTCGGGTGTGATTATGCTATTTCACCGATGGTTCTCTGGGATCTGATGGATCTGGGTTCTTCCACCTACAAAATGAACAGCACCGTAAACTTACCCCTCAGAAAGGGACAGAGGGGTCCTCTTTGGGGTAACCCTCTGGTGTGAGAATAAGTATTTGTGGGAGAAGATAATAATATATGAGAGTAAGGAATTTGGAGTGTATTGCTTAATAGCTGAATACTCTGTTATTGTCTGTTTCAGTATGACTGTCCGTTGTTCTTGTGGAGTTGATGCTGTATTTATAGTGCTAGGGTTTCCAATGATTGGGCTCAGACCCAATTAGGGCTTTGTTGGCCTCTTCCAGTTGCTTTGCGCCACGTGTCCTTTGGGACACCTGGTGCTTTTTCATTGGTTATAATCACGTGGTAGCACATAGGTTTTGCTGAGTTGTCCACCTTTCATTGGCAGCTGTCAACATCAGCATATTCTTATTCCTTAAAAAGATACCTTCTGGAAGGTTGTCTGACGTGCACAATCAAGGTTGCCCTAATCCTGATTTGGATAAGGATGAGGCTGATTATGTGCATGTGTGATATGCGCCAATCCTGAGGATGCGCGAGGTCTTCTCTTTATTCTCACGCGCAGATGTTTCATGCGCAGATGTGATATGCACGAGCATGTGATATGCGCCGCGCGCTGATGCGCCACGCGCATATGTGATATACGTGAGCATATGTGATGCCTGGGCATCTGTGGTGCCTGGGCATATGATGCCTGAGCATGTGTGGTGCCTGGGCATATGATGCCTGAGCATGTGATGCATGAGCATATGTGATATGCGTGAGCATATGTGATATGCGCCATGCGCATAGGTTTTGGCTTTGTGCCTTCGTAATGTCTTGATTTCAAGCCTCTTGTCTATATCTTGTGGGTTGACCCGCCTTGCTCGGTGTTGAGGCGGGTACATACCTCTTCAAGCCCCCCCAGTCTAATGTGTGTCTTGTCTCGCGCGAGCGAGGCAAGATAGATATTAGACTTAACAGTTTGTTCTTTTAGTAGGGGTTTGTCTTTTTCTTCTTTTATTCATCGTTGCGCGAAATTCTATCCTCTTGGTTGAAAACGAATCGTCCCTGTACGTGGTTGGTTGTTGTTGACGTGGGCCAGTGATGGAGACGTGTCAGACCTTTCGTGTGCTCGAGGTGCTACAGTTGCCTTTCGTGTCCCCTCACATGCTGTCAGGGACACGTGTCGCGCTCGCGTTGGTCCGTTCCTGCGAGTGGTGGCGCGTGAATTCTGGCAACAGCTGTAGAGTTTCTTTTCGTTTCCCCTCACACAGTGTCAGGGACACGTGTCGCGCTCGCGTTGGCTTACACTTGCGAGTGGGGGCGCGTGAAGTCCGATCAGCACCAATATTTCTCTCTCCTGGGCCTATAAAAGCCAGCCCTTAGAGTTTTTTATCCTTCATCTTCTTGTTTATTATTCTGAGCTCTTTTCTTTCTTTCTTTCTATTCCGATTACGTGTCTTCGGCTTCCAGATTTCTGTTCTTTAGAAGCCTCCCCTGTTCGATTTTACAGTTGTATGTCTGATAGCTCAGACAACACAATCTCCCCCATCCATTGCCGTGTTAAATCGTTAGTAATGTCTACATTGAAGAAGACCGGCAAGGGGAAGAAGGCTGCTGAGGCCTCATCGGAGGAGGTAGGGAGGACCAAGGTCGTGAAGAGGTGGAATGAAATCCCCTGCAAACTGAGGCAGGCCGATCTTGACAGCCTTATCGCCTCTCAGGGTTTTCTCCCCTTGTTTGGCTGCATGTTGCCTGGGGCCGGGCAAACGGCGGCGGACCCGCCTACCGGCTATATATCCCTTTACTGCCATTTTTTCACCCACTGCAACCTTCGTCTCCCGATGACAAGGTTTGTAGGTGCGGTGCTTAGGTTCTATGGGATTCATATATCCCAAGTCCATCCGTTTGGACTTGTGCGCATGACTCATTTTGAGTTCATGTGCAAATCTCAGCGCGAGGAGCCCACCCCTCGGCGCTTTCAATTTTTTTATAAGCCCAAGATCCAAGATTCTTGGTTCTCATTTATTCCTCGCAGTCAGAAGGTGAAGTGCTCCACTGTTTCATTCAAGAGCCTTCATGACTGGTCTGAGAGGTTTTTTTACATCAGGGCTGGTGTGATCCCCATCCGCATGACCATGCGCGCGATTTCTTCTGCGCCTGCGGATGTGGGTGTCTTCAAGAACCCAACTGGCGCCTGGGTTAAAAAGTTGACCGCCGAACCATCCCCCGCCAAGAAAATTTGTGAGGAGGCGCTGGTGGGGGTGGGTATGAGCAGGAGGTGGGCTGACAGCGCGACTGAGCCCGTGATCCAAGTTGACGGCTTGTGTAAGTTGATCTCATTGCATTACTTCTGCGCGAATACTTATCTTTTTGCTGATATCATTTGATTTGTTTTGTGCAGTCAGCAAGGAGTATGTCCACGCCGCCTATGATGAGCATATGGAGGGTGGCTCCGTCGCGCTGGGCGCTGGGGAGGTTGGCTTCCCCGATCGCTTTGATGACATGTTCATCCCTGTTGATCTGGGATTTGTCTTTGACAGCGATGCGCCTGGTAAGCCTTTGTACTTATGCATTTTCCTTAATAATACCAAATTTTGCTAACACTTCTGTTGCGTGTATTGTAGACGCGCTCGAAAACTACGAGCTGGAGCTCGCGGAAGAGGAGGAGGAGGAGGAGGCGCCCCAACTAAAGCGTAAAGCTAAGGGGAAAACTGGCGCAGGGGCCTCTAAGAGACAGAAGAAAGATGTTGCCCCTGTTGTTCAGGATCCTCCTACTCAGGCGGGGGGATTTGAGAAAACCCAGGAGTTTCCCTCCAAGTTTCCCTTGTCTTCCCTGCCTCAAAAAGTGGGCAGACCTCCTGTCCACACGAGGTATGGTGCTACTACCTCCTCCCTTCGCGCGGCGGAAAAGGGTAGCGGCGTTGCGCCTTCTACAGGTATACTTTGCTTATCTTTTATGGTTCTATGAGCGCGATTCTGATAGAATTACTAATGAATCTTTGCTCACTCAAATGTTTGTAGAGCCGGCGACAGCACAACAAGATGCCGAGGCTGCGCCGGAGGTCGCTTCGAAGTCCCCTGTTTTACCCTCGAAAAAGGGTAGAATGGACTTCATGGCGATGTTTGCCTCGCGAACGGAGTTGCGCCAAGGTACGTATTGTGCTTGTATTTTCTGACTTTTTACTTTTAGACCAAGTCATGAACCATTTCTTTTTGTTGATTTTTTCATAGGAGTCGTAGCTGGCGTACAAGCTGCTGGCAAAACTCCTGGCGCTGGTGCCAGCGCCGTTGGCTCTGCTCCTGCTCCTGCAGGCGATGAATCTCCCCTCATCGGGATTACTAAGGAGCAGGAGGCCGTTTTACGCGCCGATCTGGCGGCGTCGAGACCTCCCTCACCTCCTCCTGCGCACAGCCCTCCTCGCGAGACTGATTTTGATTCTAGGTCGCAGGAGAAGAGGCCTATTTCAGAGGAGGATGAGGAGGTTCATGCTGAAGACTCCTACGGCGGCCGCGCCAGCCCTGCAGCGCCACGAGGTTTCGCGTCGCCGTCTTCTCGTGGGCCTGCCGCTGACTTTTCTGCTTCGTCCCCGCAGGTATAATTTTGTTTTTGCTCCGCTGCGCGAACTTTCATATTAGTTTTTGATGACTTAGATCATTACTTTGTGTTTGCAGGAAGCCGATCACATCTACCGCCCGAGATGGAACATTACTGAGGACAGCTCATTTCAGTCCATGGGTGTGTGTGAGGACTTCTGGGCTCATTCTGTGCCTCCAGCTGAAAGGAGGTTTCAGGAGGCCCGCGCTCGCGATGACTTGCTGAAAGACCATCTGTTTGCTGGGTCGGCTTTCTTTGCTGCCTCCCAAGAGCTTCGCTATGATTACGTAAAGGTACGTGATGCTCTTGCGGAGGCCAAGCAAGAGGCTAAAGTATCTGCTTGGCATCTTTCTGATGCTCGAGAGAGAGCTGAGAAGCTCCAAGCAGAGCTCAGTGAGAACAGGGCAAGTGCCAACACCGCGTTTGTGAAGCGCGGGCATGAGCTCCAGGCTGCGCGGGAGAAGCTTCAGGCAGCCGAGGCGGACGCGGCCAAGTACGCGCGTAGAGTGCGCGACTTGGAGCTGGACGCGGAGGCGCGTGACCAAGCTCTTGTCCAGTCTATAACTGACAAATCATCGCTGGAGAGTGAGGTTGCGCGCCTGAAGAGGGAGCTGGCGGCCGCGCAGGCCGAAAAAGATGAAGCCTTGGCGACGGCAGCGTCTAGCCAGGAATCACTCGAGCTTGCGCGGGCGGAAAAGGAAGAAGCCTTGGCGGCATCAGCGTCCGACCAAGAAGAGCTGAAACAGGCTAAGGAAACTGTTGAGTTATTAAACTCTCAGGTTCCTGCTCTTGAGACGTCTGTTGCTTCCCTCGCGCAGGATCGCCAATGGCTAATCTCACAGGGCATGACTCGTTGCGCTTACGCGATGAAATACTCAGACGAGTTTCAGGCCCTTGTGATGGATTGCAACGCTGCCGCGCGCCTGGTGGGTCGAGCTAAAGGGTTTACGGATGGCTATGAATATGGCATGTTGAAGAAGAACCCATCCGAGTACCCTTATCAGAGCGACGTTGCCTGCGCGGACATGGCCGCGATGGGGGAGAAGTATATGAATACTCCCATTCCCATCCTTGCGCAGGTATTTTAACCTTAATGAGATTACCTTGACTTATTTTCCAAGTCTTTTTGTACTCATATTTTTCCTTATGATTTGCATATATCCGCGCTTGCTGACCAGCCCGATCTCGCCGCGCTAAAGAAATTACTTGACGAGTGCGAAGGGGCTGGTGGCGGCGATGATGCCGCGGGGAATGCTGGCGTTGCTAATGAAGAAACGTGGATCGACTCACTGGTAGACGATCTACTTTCCTCTGGTGTGATTATGCTATTTCACCGATGGTTCTCTGGGATCTGATGGATCTGGGTTCTTCCACCTACAAAATGAACAGCACCGTAAACTTACCCCTCAGAAAGGGACAGAGGGGTCCTCTTTGGGGTAACCCTCCGGTGTGAGAATAAGTATTTGTGGGAGAAGATAATAATATATGAGAGTAAGGAATTTGGAGTGTATTGCTTAATAGCTGAATACTCTGTTATTGTCTGTTTCAGTATGACTGTCCGTTGTTCTTGTGGAGTTGATGCTGTATTTATAGTGCTAGGGTTTCCAATGATTGGGCTCAGACCCAATTAGGGCTTTGTTGGCCTCTTCCAGTTGCTTTGCGCCACGTGTCCTTTGGGACACCTGGTGCTTTTTCATTGGTTATAATCACGTGGTAGCACATAGGTTTTGCTGAGTTGTCCACCTTTCATTGGCAGCTGTCAACATCAGCATATTCTTATTCCTTAAAAAGATACCTTCTGGAAGGTTGTCTGACGTGCACAATCAAGGTTGCCCTAATCCTGATTTGGATAAGGATGAGGCTGATTATGTGCATGTGTGATATGCGCCAATCCTGAGGATGCGCGAGGTCATCTCTTTATTCTCACACGCAGATGTTTCATGCGCAGATGTGATATGCACGAGCATGTGATATGCGCCGCGCGCTGATGCGCCACGCGCATATGTGATATGCGTGAGCATATGTGATGCGTGAGCATATGTGATGCCTGGGCATCTGTGGTGCCTGGGCATATGATGCCTGAGCATGTGTGGTGCCTGGGCATATGATGCCTGAGCATGTGATGCATGAGCATATGTGATATGCGTGAGCATATGTGATATGCGCCATGCGCATAGGTTTTTGTAACACCCCGACCAAAGGCGGATTATACATCGGGGCGCCACATATTGTTACATTACTCGTGACACTATTGGGTGTCAATATTTAATAAATATATTCATTCGCGCACGCGCAAAGTAAACATAAGATAACATAAATCATCATAAATCAATATATTATAAATCATAATATTAAAACAGAAATAACTTGTCTTGATACATTTTAATCTAGGTCCAAAATAAAGAAAACTTCCTACGTGTCCTCGAACTCCAAAACAGCTACTGCAAACCTGAACATGTGTTAAAATAACGTCAAACACTTGCGTGTTGGTGAGAAATCAAGTTTAATACAATACATAGATAACAATAAATCTGCGCGCAACATGTGTATGTCTGGTTTTCAACAAGGGTGTAATCTGATCGGGACCAACTCTAAGATTCATAGACTGCCAGTGCTCACAATTGAGCTCACAAACAAGACAAACTGTGCATGTGTAAACAAAAGAGAAAATCATAAACGATAGTTCTCCCGTGTTCATCTAATGGTACCATGAGAACTGCGGAATAGACCGACAAGACGGTTAATGATCCACACATACAAATAAACAGCCAAGTCTACGTCCTCAACACATGGGATACTGCGCGACTAAAGTTCATAAACAGTTTAAGACTCTAAGTTTGTATGAACACATGAACATCCCAAAACATTAAAAGCAAAAAGGGATTAGATACGAGATTACTCACTTGATAAACGATGCGGTGTAAGATAAAGCAAGAACCAACTTTAAACAAGCACAAGTTAACCTATAAATAAGATTATTGTTTTAATGATTGGTTTAAGTCTTGATTATAAGTTAGCATAATTAATAAGTAAATTATTATATAATATATATTATATATTACCGGAAAAGCAGGGCAGAACAGGGAGGAAGACGGAGGCAGAGAGGAAGACGGCAGAGAGAGTAAGGAGGAGGTTAAATTAAGTGTTTGTGTGTGATGTGTTAGGAAAAATAATATTATTATTTATAGAGAAACCCTAGGAGACATGAATCCAGAAAAAGGGGAAAAGGTTCCAAGACAAACAGAACAAGACAAAACAAAAGATAACAAAAGATATCAAAAGCAAGTTCAGAAAAGTAAAAGATATTAAAAGATATGGCAGCAGGGAAAAAGAGAAAAAAAAGCTGACAGGGAACAGTAAAAAGGCATGGGCGGTTCAGATAAAGGTACTGGTCAAGCATGGAAAAAGCAGATCTCCAAAGATAATGTCAGTCACTTCTTCTGCCAACCAATGGGGTTGGTGCGCATGCTGCGCCGAAAGTAACTTTTCAGACATAAAGCAGATTAGGTCAACGGCTCAAAAGATAAGACATCACAAAAGCAAACGGCTAGATTAAACAGAAGAAAAGACTCAAGACATAGCGCGAGAAAGCTTCAAGCGCGAAGGCATACACAGAAGGTCAAGAGAGCGCGAGCGCGAAGGCAGACAGAACCAACCTTTGCGCGCCGCGGAAAGAACTATATTTCTAAGCGCGCCGCGGGAAGAACTTCAATTCTAAGCGCGTCGCGAGAAGAACTATATTCCTTAGCGCGTCGCGGGAAGAACGGTATCCATAGCGCGCCGAGGAAAGAACTAAAATCCTTAGCGCGCTGCGGGGACAGTTCGTCTCGCGTATCGCAGTAACAGGTGGTCTTCACGCAGGCTTCCTTGTAAGGAGTCTGGCGCGTGGAGCTGCGCAGACAACCTTAGGCGGGAAGGAACAAAGGACAAGCAAAGAGAAGAAAAAGAGGGAAACAAGGCGTAAGGGCGGGACGGCGACAAGAGGGAAAAGAAGGCGGAAAGAGAGAAGAAGAGGGGCGGGATGGCGGAAAGAAAGAGAGAGAAAGAGGCGGGAAGGAAAATATATTATTATTATTAAAAGTAAAATATAAGTATAAATAAATATTAAATCATAAAAGAAAGAGATCGGATAAGGGAAACGGGTACCTGGGTCGGGTCGGATTCGGGCAGATGTCACAGTCTCCCCTACTTTAAGAAATTTCGTCCCGAAATTTATCTCGAAGTAGGTTGCGCAGAGAACAGGTGCGGGTACTTGATCTTCATTTGATCTTCCCTTTCCCATGTAAACTCGGCTCCGCGCTTGGACTCCCAGCGAACTTTCACGATAGGGATGCGACTGCGCTTGGTTTGCTTAACCTCGCGATCCATAATTTCAACGGGCTTCTCAACGAAATGCATAGATTCATCAACCTGAACTTCATCAAGTGGAATGTGAAGGTTCTCGTCGGCTAAACACTTCTTGAGATTGGATACATGGAACGTTGGATGCACATTACTGAGCGCGGGCGGCAGGTCTAGTCTGTAGGCAACTTTTCCTACACGCGCGAGAATCTTAAATGGTCCAACATATCGAGGAGCAAGCTTACCTTTCTTCCCAAAGCGGACAACACCCTTCCAGGGCGACACTTTGAGGAGAACAAGATCACCAACTTGAAATTCGAGAGGCTTCCGCCTACGATCTGCGTAACTCTTCTGTCGGCTTCTGGCAGTCAGCAGATGATCACGGATCTTGGCGATTTTATCGGTTGTCTCTTGAACAAGTTCGGGTCCTGTGATTTGAGCTTCACCCACTTCGCTCCAACAAATCGGGGAGCGGCATTTACGACCGTAAAGTGCTTCAAATGGGGCCATACCGATACTGGAATGATAGCTGTTATTATAAGAGAACTCAATCAAAGGCAGGTGCGAATCCCAATTACCTCCAAAATCAAGAACACAAGATCGGAGCATATCCTCAAGAGTTTGAATAGTTCGCTCAGACTGACCGTCAGTCTGAGGATGATATGCCGTACTCATGTCCAAGCGAGTTCCTAGCGCAGATTGGAGAGACTTCCAAAAGCGAGATATAAAACGGCCATCGCGATCGGATATGATGCTCAAAGGAGTACCATGGCGGCAGACAATTTCCTTGACATAAAGCTGCGCGAGATGCTCAACACGGTAGTTTTCACGAATGGGCAGAAAGTGAGCAGACTTAGTCAAACGATCCACTATTACCCAAATGCTATCATGTTTGCTTGCTGTCAAAGGTAACTTGGTAATAAAGTCCATCGCTATACTTTCCCATTTCCACGTAGGAATTTCTGGTTGTTCGAGCAAACCAGATGGGCGTTGATGTTCAGCTTTTACCTTAGAACAAGTCAGGCATTTAGCTACGAACACAGCAATATCCTTTTTCATACCGGGCCACCAATAAGTAATGCGCAAATCCTTGTACATCTTATCAGCGCCAGGATGAACGGAATACCGAGATTTGTGCGCTTCACTCAGGATATCAGCGCGAAGATTCTCATCAAAGGGAATCCAGATGCGATTAAGATAGCAGAGAATTCCACTCAGATTAGGGACAAAGTGCGCTTTCGCGCCACACGCTAACTCGGCGCGAAGGTTACCATTACTGATGGATGCGCGCTGCGCGTCACGAATGCGCGATTCAAGGTTGCTTTGGATCGGCGCGAAGTGAAGCTGCGTGCGCGGCAAGATACAGTTAAGCTGGCAGGGTTTTCGGCTGAGCGCATCGGCTACCACATTAGCCTTACCAGGATGATACCGGATCTCACAATCGTAATCGCTGATGAGTTCGTTACATCGGCGTTGCCTCATGTTAAGTTCCTTCTGATCAAAGATATGCTGAAGGCTTTTATGGTCAGTGTAGAGGATACACTTAGTACCATAAAGGTAGTGTCTCCAGATCTTCAAGGCAAATACGACTGCGCCTAGTTCGAGGTCGTGAGTTGTATAATTCTTTTCATGAACCTTGAGTTGCCTTGATGCGTAAGCGATAACCTTGCCTCGTTGCATAAGAACACAACCGAGACCTTGGTTGGAGGCATCGCAGTACACGACAAAATCATCATTACCCTCAGGTAGCGCAAGAACAGGAGCTTCACACAACAAACGCTTGAGCGTTAGAAAGGCTTCTTCTTGCTTCGAGCCCCAAATATACGGTTTACCTTTGTGCGTCAGAGCTGTTAAAGGCAAAGCGATCTTCGAGAAGTTCGAAATGAAGCGCCGGTAATAACCAGTTAAGCCCAGAAAGGAACGGATCTCAGAAGGAGTGGTCGGCGTAATCCAGTTCTTGATTGCTTCAATCTTGGATGGGTCGACATGAATACCCATCTTGTTTACAACATGACCAAGAAACTGTACTTCATCAGACCAGAATTCACACTTGGAGAGCTTAGCATAGAGTTGCTCAGCTCTAAGCTTTTGCAACACCAACCGAAGATGTTGCTCATGCTCGGCCTTGGTCTTAGAATAAATCAGAACGTCATCGATAAACACAATCACGAATTTATCCAAGAAAGGCCTACACACCCGATTCATTAGATCCATGAAAACGGCGGGTGCGTTGGTTAAACCGAAGGACATGACCAAGAATTCAAAATGGCCATAACGAGTTCGAAAAGCAGTCTTCGGAACATCTTCATCGCGGATGCGCAACTGGTGATAGCCAGAGCGGAGATCAATCTTGGAAAAACAAGAGGCACCTTGGAGTTGATCGAAAAGGTCGTCAATACGCGGTAAGGGATACCGGTTCTTAATGGTGAGTTTGTTCAACTCGCGGTAATCAATACACATGCGAAACGATCCATCTTTCTTTTTAACGAACAACACCGGAGCACCCCAGGGCGAAGAGCTAGGGCGGATGAATCCTTTAGCAGTCAACTCTTGAAGTTGGCTTGCCAATTCTTGCATCTCAGCGGGCGCAAGACGGTAAGGAGATTTAGCTACGGGGGAAGCACCAGGGACAAGATCAATACGGAACTCGACTTTACGAGCGGGAGGGATACCAGGAAGATCATCAGGAAAAACTTCAGGGAAATCACGCACAACAGGGATATCGCGAAGCTTCTTCTTTTCATCAGCAGGTTTAACCACATGGGCTAAGAATGCAATACACCTTTTCCGCATGAGCCTTCGGGCTTCGGCGCAAGACATAAGTTTAAGACCGCTGGAGGGTTTTTCGCCGTAGATATGAAGATCACCATTTTCTCGAGGTATGCGAATCATCTTCTTGGCGCAAATAACTTCGGCGCGATTATGCGAAAGCCAGTCCATACCAATGATAACATCAAAGCTTCCAAGAGGCATGGGGATGAGGTCGATCAGAAAATCGTTTTCGTTAAGGTTAAGCGTACAATCCTTAATCACTGAGTTAATTAAAACAGTTTCGCCATTAGCCAATTCAACTGAAAAATCTTCTTTTAAGTTATCGCGCGGTCGCGCAAGCTTCTGCTCGAAGGCGCGAGAGATAAAACTTCGATCGGCGCCAGTATCAAAAAGTACAGAAGCATAAAATCCGTTAAGCAAAAATGTACCATTAACTACGTCATTATTCGCTTGCGCTTGGTGCGCGGTTATGTTAAAAGCTCGTCCACGCGTCACTTGGTTCGAAATCTGGTTCACCGGATTCGCTTGCGTAATCTGAACTTGTAGTCTCGGGCACGCGTTCCGGAAATGACTGGGATCACCGCAGTTATAGCACGACCTGGGTCGTGGGTTTTGGTAGGTTGGTTGAGGGTTCTGCGGGTAGACTGGTGGTGTTGGCGCAATTGGGTTGGCGGGAGGGACTCTACAGTTTTCTGCAAGGTGACCAGCGCGGCCACATCGGTTACAAAGTCGACATGGGACTTGAGGTGGGTGGTGGAGTCTACAGGTTGGGCAAAAGGGGTGGTTTCCTGTGTAAGGTTTCTTAGTTGGCGGGGCAGGGAGTGCTGGATTGGTCAAGGCATAGTTGTGGACTATAGGGGGAGTTGGGTAGGCTGACAGTGGGTTAGGCGCGTAAACTGGAGGTTGGTAGATGGGTTGCTGGACAATGGGCGGGTTGGTAAGCGCATAGGCTTTGCGCCTGCGCTTGAGGTTGTTACGGTTTGAGGGTTCAGGTTTGGTTTCTGTTGGTTCTGGGACAGTCTTGGTGAGTTTGGTCTTCTCAGATCCCCGCAGGAACAGGGTTCCTGCTCTGACATGGTTGTCGCTGAGCACAGCGGCCAACTCGATGGCGTCAGAAAGGGTTACTGGGTTTCTGGCCCATACAGAATCTTGAATTTCCATGGGGAGACCCCCAAGGAATTTCTCGATTGCTCGGCGTGAAGGGGTAACAAGGTGAGGGACCAGTAAGCTTAGCTCGTGGAAGCGCGTCGCGTACTCGCGCGCTTCGCCACTGTACTGCTTAAGATTCCAAAATTCCTCCTCCAGGCGCTTAACTTCGTTGGGAGGGCAGAATTCTCGCGTCAGAATTTCCTTGAATTCCTCCCATGTCATGCTAGAAGCAGCTTCTGCGCCACGCGCATGAGCTACTCCATTCCACCATGTAAGCGCTCTAGATTCCAGGACACTGGAAGCATATAGGGTTCGTCTGTCTGAGGGGCATTGGGTGTGGAGGAAAGTGTTTTCTATTTTCTCAAGCCACTGGAGCATCACGGTGGCTCCTTCAAGACCTGTGAACTTTGGAGGGTTACCCGCGTTAAAGGATTTAATGTTGTAACCAGAGGTGTTGGTATTGTTTTGGCTCAAAGCTTGGGCTATTGCGGCGGCCATTTCCTGGGAACGTTGCAGCGAACGTCTGCGCGCGGCTTCTTTCTTCTTGAGATGGCGAGCTGATAGCGGAGGCATTCTATAAAAGTTTTAATTTTTAGTTAATATCTTGGTTTTAGCGCAAAGTATGTCATCGTAAAGCTTGTTTCGCGAAGTTAGTTACTGTTAAAGTAAAATAAATGACCCTAAATGCAGACTTAATAAAGGTAACAAATTCGAATCAAGAATCGACAATTCATGTATCACCATGACTTTCCGAATTCCCAATTTAAAATATACGAGCAAACGAGTTTTGGAGATTGACGATTCATGTATCACCATGACTTTTCAATCTTCAATATAAAATATACAAGAAAATGAGTATTGGAGGTTGACAATTCATGTATCACCATGACTTTTCAAGTCTCCAACCTCAGAACATAATCGTAAATGGAAATTGAAAATCAACTATTCATGTATCACCATGACTTTTCGGATTTTCAAATCCAACAAACGAATATGTAAGTAAAATCAATAAAAATCGAAATTCAACAAAAATCGAAATATCGCGAAATAAAACATAAAATCATACACTGCGCAAGCGCGAGCATATTCATAAATAACGAGTAATTAACAATAAGCGCGCAAACATGAGATTTCTCTCATGCGCGAGAAGGGACTCTTAGGTATTCTAGGCCGTTAAGTCTAACCACCTATCCTAAAGTCAACGGGCTCTGATACCAATCTGTAACACCCCGACCAAAGGCGGATTATACATCGGGGCGCCACATATTGTTACATTACTCGTGACACTATTGGGTGTCAATATTTAATAAATATATTCATTCGCGCACGCGCAAAGTAAACATAAGATAACATAAATCATCATAAATCAATATATTATAAATCATAATATTAAAACAGAAATAACTTGTCTTGATACATTTTAATCTAGGTCCAAAATAAAGAAAACTTCCTACGTGTCCTCGAACTCCAAAACAGCTACTGCAAACCTGAACATGTGTTAAAATAACGTCAAACACTTGCGTGTTGGTGAGAAATCAAGTTTAATACAATACATAGATAACAATAAATCTGCGCGCAACATGTGTATGTCTGGTTTTCAACAAGGGTGTAATCTGATCGGGACCAACTCTAAGATTCATAGACTGCCAGTGCTCACAATTGAGCTCACAAACAAGACAAACTGTGCATGTGTAAACAAAAGAGAAAATCATAAACGATAGTTCTCCCGTGTTCATCTAATGGTACCATGAGAACTGCGGAATAGACCGACAAGACGGTTAATGATCCACACATACAAATAAACAGCCAAGTCTACGTCCTCAACACATGGGATACTGCGCGACTAAAGTTCATAAACAGTTTAAGACTCTAAGTTTGTATGAACACATGAACATCCCAAAACATTAAAAGCAAAAAGGGATTAGATACGAGATTACTCACTTGATAAACGATGCGGTGTAAGATAAAGCAAGAACCAACTTTAAACAAGCACAAGTTAACCTATAAATAAGATTATTGTTTTAATGATTGGTTTAAGTCTTGATTATAAGTTAGCATAATTAATAAGTAAATTATTATATAATATATATTATATATTACCGGAAAAGCAGGGCAGAACAGGGAGGAAGACGGAGGCAGAGAGGAAGACGGCAGAGAGAGTAAGGAGGAGGTTAAATTAAGTGTTTGTGTGTGATGTGTTAGGAAAAATAATATTATTATTTATAGAGAAACCCTAGGAGACATGAATCCAGAAAAAGGGGAAAAGGTTCCAAGACAAACAGAACAAGACAAAACAAAAGATAACAAAAGATATCAAAAGCAAGTTCAGAAAAGTAAAAGATATTAAAAGATATGGCAGCAGGGAAAAAGAGAAAAAAAAGCTGACAGGGAACAGTAAAAAGGCATGGGCGGTTCAGATAAAGGTACTGGTCAAGCATGGAAAAAGCAGATCTCCAAAGATAATGTCAGTCACTTCTTCTGCCAACCAATGGGGTTGGTGCGCATGCTGCGCCGAAAGTAACTTTTCAGACATAAAGCAGATTAGGTCAACGGCTCAAAAGATAAGACATCACAAAAGCAAACGGCTAGATTAAACAGAAGAAAAGACTCAAGACATAGCGCGAGAAAGCTTCAAGCGCGAAGGCATACACAGAAGGTCAAGAGAGCGCGAGCGCGAAGGCAGACAGAACCAACCTTTGCGCGCCGCGGAAAGAACTATATTTCTAAGCGCGCCGCGGGAAGAACTTCAATTCTAAGCGCGTCGCGAGAAGAACTATATTCCTTAGCGCGTCGCGGGAAGAAAGGTATCCATAGCGCGCCGCGGAAAGAACTAAAATCCTTAGCGCGCTGCGGGGACAGTTCGTCTCGCGTATCGCAGTAACAGGTGGTCTTCACGCAGGCTTCCTTGTAAGGAGTCTGGCGCGTGGAGCTGCGCAGACAACCTTAGGCGGGAAGGAACAAAGGACAAGCAAAGAGAAGAAAAAGAGGGAAACAAGGCGTAAGGGCGGGACGGCGACAAGAGGGAAAAGAAGGCGGAAAGAGAGAAGAAGAGGGGCGGGATGGCGGAAAGAAAGAGAGAGAAAGAGGCGGGAAGGAAAATATATTATTATTATTAAAAGTAAAATATAAGTATAAATAAATATTAAATCATAAAAGAAAGAGATCGGATAAGGGAAACGGGTACCTGGGTCGGGTCGGATTCGGGCAGATGTCACAGTTTTGGCTTTGTGCCTTCGTAATGTCTTGATTTCAAGCCTCTTGTCTATATCTTGTGGGTTGACCCGCCTTGCTCGGTGTTGAGGCGGGTACATACCTCTTCAATTGTATATGGTCCAGTTACCGGTTTGGGAAATCAGTTTATCATTTTTAAAACCATCTATCGCCAAATTTATGTCCCTGCATAACAAAAGTTAATAAACAAAGTGAAAATTAGAAGAGTGGTAGGAGCTTTTAAGAATAAATTGCCGAAACGTACAAGGCAACTTTTCAAATGTGTTTCAAGAATAATAGAAGAAAAAATCATCTACTTACTTACCTCTTGTTTTTTTGTCATTATAAAGGTATTCATGTCTTCTCCATCATTAACATTAAAGGAGCCAAAACTTGTTTCTATTACTTTTAGTTCTGGAGTAATTGAACGACCCTCGGTGAAAACCGTCATCATTGGGATTTCACTGATTACCAAGGTATCCAAGGATGGAAATGTAAAATCCTCCTTCCCTAAGCAAAATCCCTCCATACGTGGAAGATATTCAAGTTTTAAGAACTTTAGACAAGGAAACATAATCTCACTCACTTTGGCATCACAATCTCCGTCTTCTTTCTTGACAATGACCTTCATATTGGTACAAAATTGTATATTTAGCTCTTGGAGTTGCATGACACAACCAACCATTGAACATGTAAAAACATATTCTAGACTATCGCAACTTCTAAGAGAGAGTTTTGTCAGGTTCGGAAACTCCAATATTCTCCACTGATCACTCTTCCATAAATACTTTAGATTACGCAGATAGCCTATATCGACTTCTCTTAGCTTTGGAAATTTAACTACAGTTTGGGATTCATTGTTCGTTACTTCCAACGCCACTTCAAACACCTCCTTTAAATTCTCAGATCCACCTCCTGTAATTGTTTCAAGCTTTTGCAGCTGTTGCAACTCATTGGATGGAAATATCTTAGTATCATCATAACTAGCATCGAAATGGCACTCGATCAAGTTATGAAATGACCAAAATTTCCTGTCTGAGATAGTAGGCCGTGATCTCATACAGTCTAAAGTTGGGGATGGTGTCTGCCAAACCAAAAGAAAAAGAGATAACATAAGAAGTATGTTAGAGGTAGAGGTGGCAATCATGACCCATTCTTTAAACAATGGGCTGACTGGGGTGAATAATATTTGCATATGGGAATTTGGGGCAAAAACGAGCTCCGCTCGTTTAACTTACACAGAGCCCTGGCTCGAGCTTGGCTCGTGAGTAGTTTTTCAAGCTCGGGTTCAGCTAATTTACTATTTATTAATTAACTTTTATATTTTCATATTATATATATATATATATATATAGTATCAGGATCATGTGAGAACTTTTTGGGAATTGAGAACTATGAGAACCATTTTGGACCACAAAAAACCCAAAAATAAAAAAAAATCATAAAACAAAAAAAAACACAAAAGTAAAAAAAGTAAAAAAAAAATAAAATTCTCGGTTTAACTAAATTATACATATATGTATAATATGTACACATATGTTTTTTTGTTATACACATATGTATAATTTAAGGTAAATGATATTGAAAATATGTGTACATTACGTAACTAGATATTAAATGAAATTATACATATGTGTATATGTATTGTACGAATTAATTAAAAAAGAACGAAATTTTTTTTCCCGGTTTAGCTAAATTATGCATATATGTATAATATGTACACATATGTTTTTTTTGTTATACACATATGTATAATTTAAGGTAAATGATAATGTACATATGTGCACATTACGTAACTAGAGATTAAATGAAATTATACATATGTGTATAGATATTGTACGAATTAATTTTTTTTTTGGTTTTTTTTATGAAATCAGAATGAAAGATAAGAATTTTGGTTTTTTTACTTTTTTAAAATTTTTGGTTTTTTGTGGTTCAAAATGGTTCTCAAAGTTCTCAATTTTCCAATGGTTTTCTTAGGATCCTTACCCTATACACACACACACAAACACACACACACACACACACACACACACACTTTTTCAATTATAATTTTATAGGGGAAAATTAACGTACAAATGAAATTAGCGTGCTAATTGTGATAATCAAGTAGAGTAATTACATATACAAGTAGAGTAATTATGTAATATATATACACACACACACACACACACACATCAGTTAGTTATTTTCTCATACCATTATATATGTAATTGATATGAGAAAATAATTGATATTGTATATATAGGATTTGGATTGTGTGAGAAACATTTTAAAATTTCGAAATTTGATAACCATTTGAGACAAAAAAAAAACTCTTTTTTAGAAAAATAAAAAAATTTATAAAACAAAAAAAAATGAAAATAAAAAAAAATTATCTTTCATCCCGATTTCATAAAAAATATCTATTTAGCAAAATTATACATATATGTATAATACTTATTTTTTAATTTTATGCATTTTATTCTTTATACACATAAATGCATAATTAAGTGTTAGTCACAATTGGATCTTGAACTAGAAAAACAAAAAGAAGATATGGACCAGATTTCTACTAACTTTTGTAGTTGTATTTCTTATAAAAACTGATTTGTAGTAGTGGTAATGGTAGTACATAATCAAAGAAACAAACCCCTCTATTTATAGAGTGGGAAAACAAAACTACTTGACATACAAGTTGGTCTTACACCCTTATCCTACCCACTTGTTATCTTCTGCAGATTTACTTAAGCAAGCAACCTGGATTTTCAGTCCACTTGGCTTGCAACTTGTTCTATCTTTTCTACTAAACTTTAACCCAAAGTTAAATCTGAAAACTGTTTTTACTAGCTGGTAAAAAACCAAACTGAACATTAACACGGAATCAACTAACATTAAGATATAGAATAACGTACATATGTGTACATTATGTAAAGGCAGATTAAATAAAAATATATATGTGTATAATTAGTTTTTTTTATGAAACCGGGATGAAAAATAAAAATTTTTGGTTTTTTTACTTTTTTAAAATTTTCGTTTGTTTTATAATTGTTTTAAATATCTTTTCAAAGGGTTTTTTTTTGTGGTCCAAAATGGTTTTCGAAGTTCTCAATTTCAAAAGTTTCTCTTAAGATATTTACCGATGGATCTTGCGAGAATTGATTTTATAGTGAGAAGTGCGAGAAGTTAATCATAACCATTGATGATGATTGATCTATGATATACAATAAAAATGGTAATAGTGTAATTATGAGTTTCAACATCTTAATGGAAATTAATGGGGTTTCAAACAAAAAGGGTATGTTGGTATTTTGCTTTGTAGAGCCACATTTGTAACTTACATTTCATTATTACAACCCTAAATTTTAACTACATCATCTCTCAAATAAAATATGCTAATAATTTAAGCTTGCAAGAAGTTATCAAAACCTGCAAAAAAAAAAATCATATAATCTATATTACAAAAATTTTTTATTACCAAATAAGTTTGTGGGTTTAACCAAACGTTTTCTAATTTATACAAGTTAACATGTTCTTCAATGTTCATAAAAAAAGTTGACTAACAATTTGTTAAAGTTACATTATTTAGGAATTAATTAGTTCACAATTAATTAATTTACTAATTAAATTCACAATTTAAAAATGATTATGTTATAAGTTACATTATTTATTTTGTTAGTGCATGTGGTATTTCAAATTATGTATGTGTATTTTTTTCGTGTGTAGGTTCATTTATGCACTATGCAGATTCATACATTTATTATATTTGCAGTATTTTGAATTGTGTAAGTGTAATTTTTATCGTGTAGATTCATTTATGTAATATGTAAGTTCATATATGTACCATGTAAGTGGTTCGAATAGTGTAATTTTAATTTTTATCGTGTGTAGGCTCATTTATGTACTTTGTAGGTTCATATATGTACTGCATATGTGGTATTTTTGAATTATGTATGTGTATCTTTTATCACGTGTAGGTTCATTTAAGTAATGTGTATGTTCATATATGTACTGTGTAGGTGACAATTTGAATTGTGTATATGTAATTTTTTTTTATCATGTGTTGGTTCATTTATGTATTGTTATTTTGAAGTGTGTATGCATACTTTATATAAAAATCTTGAAATTAAAAATAAAATAAAAAAAGATGTAGATTTGTTTGTTGATAAACTTTAAATAAGATGTAAATAGGTTTATGTCTAAGATATGTGGTATGAGGTGTAAGATGTGTTGCTTAATGTGTAGGATATGTTTAATGATGTGTAGGACATGCTATATGATGTGTAGGATATGTTGTTAAGATTGATGTGTAGCATGTATTTTTAATGTGTAGGATATGTTGTATTATATGTATAGGATATATTATTAGCATTGACGCGTAGCGTGTATTTTTAATGTCTAGGGATAATTATTTGGAATAGGTTTTTCTTATTTTAATATAAAAAATTGAATTTGTGAAAAGAATTTGGAAATAATAAAAAATTAACAATCAATATAATATAAAAAAAGATAAAAAGAAAATCATGTCTGAAACTCCTAACTTATTTATTAGTTACCAAAAACAAATCATGAAAAATTTTACTAATATGCCCTAGTAATTAATTAAATAAAAAAAAGAAAATTATATGATTTGCTAGAATGATTTCTCGCACTTCTTATAATAAGAAAACTTCTTAAATGAACCTAATCCTCTCTCTCTCTCTCTCTCTCTCTCTATATATATATATATATATATATATATATAGGGTTGAGTTCAATTGAAAAATCAAATTAGTGTGAGAAATGTAAGAAATCCTTTAAACCAATTAGATTTTTTCTTTGTAAATTTTCTTTTAATTAATTAAAAGGGTATGATGGTAAAGATGAAAATTTTATATTTGGTAACTACTTAAATGTTGAAAGTTTCAAAAACAAATTTAATTTCTATATTTTTTAACAAAAGGTAGAGACTCATTTCGTAAATCAATTCTTCAGATCAACTTTTAATTTCTTTTTTTTTCGTCATATATTTCATTTAAAAATTCATATCTAGATACAAACATAGATAATACAAACAACCTAATATGTAAAAATTCACCTACACTTAATAGAAAACAACCTACACATAAAATCATTCATACGCAGTCATTACGTAAGAGATCATCACACAACCAAAACGTATCTACACAAATTTTGAACAACCTACACAGTCCCTGTATATTTGGAGAACTAGATCAACACATACCTACACAATTTTTTAACAACCCTCACAGTTTATATGTATTTAGAGACTCAGATCAACATATACCTACACAAACTTTTAGCAGCATACACTATCAATATTTATATTTATTTGGAGAACCATATTATACCTACACAAACTTTTAACATCCTACACTATGAAAATTTTCTCTACACAATTTGGTAGTTAAATACGCCAATTAACGATCATTGTAAAAAAGATGACAAATGTACCTACACAATTTTACAATCTATCAACACAGTTAATCCTACGTAGGTCTGTGTATTTATAATACGTAAACTATGATTTTTTATTGTTATTTGTGTAATTCAAAAAAGTTAAGTCAATCAAGTTTAGAAAAGTGTAGAAAAATTAATTAAGTTAGTTAAGTTTATGAACTCAAGTAATGTAGGTATTCAAAGTGTGAGATCGTTTATGAACTCAAGTATTTAATAGAAAAACATTAAAATAAATAAATTAAAAAAAAAACCTTAACAAACACAACCAATAATTTATTTCTTTCAATCACGAACAAGACCTTCTTAAACTAGTGACGATGAATTTTCAATTTAGCAACAATTATGTTTGGAATTCTTGACAGAATCATGTGGATATTTAGTAACTGTGGTATTTTTTAAAGATTTTAAACTGTGTTAAGAGGTAGGAAATAATATGGGGATATATATAAAGAACAAAATACCAAAGTACCCTTTTGCTTTAAAATTCATTAAATTAGGCATCTTCATATTACAAGATTGCCATCTTAAATGTGGACGTTAGATCAAACATAATCAATGGTTGTAATTAATATCTCCAACTTCTCATACTAATATGATTTTTCTGCTGAACCATCCCATATATATATATATATATATATATATATATATATATATATATATATATATATATATGCCTAACACCACTGTTTCCATGTGTTCTCATTATTTGCTCCCTCAAAAGATCGATCGATCGATATATATTCCCTGTGGTTGTCCAAATCTATATTTTTAGTCCAATAGTTTTAAATCTGGAATTTTCGTTCTTATGTTTTCATTTCACTTGCAATTAAACCCGACCCCACTAGAACTGTTAAGTCTGATAGTTAAACCTATCAACGTGCCTCTCACGTGAGGGGCAAGTTTGTCATTTTTTGTTCCCAAATACACCTCAGCCCCTCATGTGAGGGAGTTTGCGAATTAGGGTCAGGGTTTATTTGGGGAGGAAAAGGACAAAACTGCCCCTTGCGTGAGGGGCACGCTGATAAGTTTAACAACCAGAGTTAACGGGGTTAGTGAGGTCGGGTTTAATGGCAAGTGAAATGAAACCATAGATGAAAATCGCATATTTGAAACTATTGGACTAAAACCGTAGATTTTGGATAAACCAGAGGGGCGAAAACCAGAGTTATATCTTTACAAAGTGCCCATTTTGACTAGAACCCAATTTGCCCAGAATCCAGGCAGTCTCACCGGAACCTGTTGGACGAGTTAGACAACCCGACTTGGCCTTTTTGCTTGGCTTAGTTACATAGCTATTACATAACTTGTTAGGTAATTCCAACTATTTTTTTTTGTCGGTTTGTAATTTTTTGTCATAAAGAAACTTTTTCATCTAAACTCACACATAAACTAATATTAATTAATTAAGATGTTCAACGTACTATGCAAAAAAAGAAGAAAAAAAAAGCATACCTGATGCAATGTGGGTGTCACAATGTCACATTCAACATTATGTTTTCCAAGTTGTGTGTGTATGTACTTGAGCCTCATAGTCGTAGACCAACCAGATGTGAAGACCATCATTTGGGGGCAATCTTTGATCATAAGATCTTCTAATAATAGCCATTGGAAATCGATATTCATCCCTAAGTAAAAACCTTCAAGGTTTGGTAGACTGACTAGATTAATTGATTTTAGATTAGGAAAGATGATCACGTCCTTAGATGATGTGGTCGTACCCTCTCCATATTCTTCCCTAACAATCACTTTCATTGCCTTGCAATAACCTATTTCCAACATTTCGAGTTTCTTCAGGCTTTCAAGTGTGGAAAATGTGAAAATGTTTTCCAAACAATCACAACTAATGACCTTCAGTGTCTTTAGGTTGGAGAGTTTATACACAATACAATTTTTCTGTCTTGGAATTGCGACTGCAATATTACTACTACTACAATCAGTAATATAGTTATTGTTTTCCTCTTTAGTTTCAAATACCTCCTCCATTGCATCACACTCGCAAATATCCAGCTCCTGAAGCTTTTGCATTCGTCCTGCTGCATAAGATGGTATCACACTTGACAAACCATGGCATTCTTTTATTTTAATGTTTCTGGAGTATTGGCATAACGACCAGTGAACAACATCCAATTGAGAAAACTGCATTAAATGAAAATTCCACAATTATACTATCATAATCGATCCCTATTTTAATAAACCTATTTGATACAATTTGTGTGCATATAACAAATATGCGTTCATAATCTTTTTATGAAACAGAACAACAATGAAAATGTCTAATAATTGGTAGTATCAAAAGCTCTGTGTATTTCCATTGTATCAATTACAATGGATGTGAAATAGATTAAATACAAAAATCAATCGATCACTATAGAGAAAAGAGTGACGTAAGGAGGGTGGTAGCTCTAAATGGAGTGAATAGAAAATTAAGAAGAAGATCACAAGTTAGTTGATCAAGATATCCATTACTCCTCCGAAAGGTGGAGCATGCATATCGCAAACGCCCATCTTGTCAAGGAGCGTTCAAATGCTATGTGCTCCTAATCGCTTGCTCTATATCCAGCTTCTATGGAAGAATGAGAAACCACAAATTGTCTTTGTTTTTGTTTTTTGTCTTGTTTTCCAAGATATTGGTGCACCACCTAAGAGTAGAAGATATCCTGGCCGAGATTGTCGAGTGTAAGGGCATCCGAGCCAGTCGGAATCACAGTAAGCGATTAAGTTAGTTCCTACGTGTCGTGGTAGGAGGATACTTTGCCTAGTAGAGGTTGAGGTACCGCAAAACTTGTCTAGCGGCTTCTATATGTGGCTTTGACGAGGGTCGGCTACTAAATGAATTAAAACATTCAATGAATATGCGGTGTCGGGTTGGGTGGCTTGTAAGTACAAAAGTCATATGAACCAAGCCTGCATATATTGGTTGGTATTGACTAGTGGCTCTTCTTCTCTTCGGTCCAACTTCAAATTTTGTTTGAAATGAAGAGATCTTGGTCGACACCCTTGCATATTGCCAACTTCCAAGATATCCATGGTGTATTTCTTTTGACTAAGAAGCAAACCATCAGGGTGTACTAGTAATTTCTATTCCGATGAAGTATTTTAGTTGACTGAGACATTGATACTGAACCGCTTGTTGAGGGAGAACTTAGTTTGTTGTATTTTGGTCGGTTTATTCCTACAATGATGACCTCATCTACAGAGATGAGATCCGAGGCAAAGGACTCTTGTGTTTTATATGTAAACAACGAATGATCAACTTTGAATTGTTGATAAGCAAGGGTAAGAGTGATGCTCGTTCTAAACGTAATTGGATTTGCGTAAATGACAGTGTTTCGTTTTCTTTGGAGATGCCTTCAGGTATCTTCATGTGTACCTCTCCGTCCAAGTCGCCATGTAAAAAGTCATGATTCACACCAAGTTGATGAATAATCCAATCCCTTTTTAATGGCCACGACGAGAAGCGTTTTAAGCGTGACCATTTTGGCGACTGGTACAAATGTGTCATGATAGCCAATTCCTTCTATTTATGTGAATCCCTTGGTAACGAGTTGTGCCTTGTACCTCGGGCCGACCTACTCACAATTTCAAGGAAATCATCAGTGGCCATATTATTCAAGTCCAAAGAATTAGCAAAAGAAAATTTGGATTTACAAAATTTTACATCCATGCTTACAATTTTTTTCCCACTTTTTATGTCATAAATCTTGTACCCTTTGACTCCATAAGGGTATCCAAAAAAATAAATAAAATTGAACTCTCCCTTTCTTCGAATATGTCACCTTTTGTGTCGGTGTTCTGATAATAGGCGAGGCAACCGAATTTTCATGTGATCATAATTGGTCAAATACTAGATCCTATGGTGTCTTATTTTCAATGACCGAAGATGGTATGCGATTGATAATATGATCAATTGTCGCTAACGTATACCCTCCTCAAAAACTTTTAGGCAGACTGGCTTCAAACTGTAGGGCACATGCCATTAAAAGCAAGTGCCTATGTTTTCTTTCCACCACCGTGTTTTGTTGGTGTGTGTGTGAACAATATGTTTCAATCAAAATGTCATTCTTAGCATAAAAATTTTCATAAAACTTGGTGGTGGAAACATCTTGTTCACTTGTCAGACCATGTATAGGGCCTGGTGTTGCTTCAACACAGACAGTCCTCGACTTTGCTTTGTCGCCCGCTGTTTGTTTGTTTGTTTCCCGGTCACCCATCCGGGTATCCGATTCTCTTGGAGCACCCATCTTGGCGGTGGCCATCCCTACAACAAAAATCACATCGTTCAGCTTCTTCATGTCATTTTACCCCCTTTGTGGTACCCTTGCCCTGGGCCTTACTAAGCTAGAGAGAACCTTCACGTCACATGAAGGCCTTGAATGCAGCAGTTTTTGGTTGTGGCTTCCTATCGGCGGTGATGATTCACTACCTCTCATCTTCAGACACAAAGTTGTAGGATTTGTGTTTTAATCACCGTGAATTCAGAATCCAACCCCTATGAGAAATTCATGCAACTTCCCTCTCTCTTGGTGTTTCGTAAGGTGCTTCCCAACCACACATGTGCATTCTTTGCAGGAGCATTGAGGCGTGGAGAAAACTGATTGGACTGGGCACACTTTCTTTCCCGAACCTCTTGAGGAGGTCACTCCATATTTCTGATGCAGTATTCCCATTTGTCACACTTTTTTGGATGTCCTTTTTCATAGATGTGGTGAGTTTGTATCTGGAGGCTTACTGCCTCCATCGTTTTGGTTTTAAGGATTTTTTATGGTTATTTCTTGAACCACTCTGATACAATCTAATAAAAGTTCCGTGTATTCCAGTTGTATCAATTACAATGGATGCGAATTAGATTAAATACCAAAAACAATCAATCACTTGAAAAGAAAGTGCTGTTAATAGTGACACAACACTCCCATGCAAAGAGGAAAACGAAAATCACATGCATGAATAAGCTATTTGCACGTGTTGGAAGAAGTCAGAGTTGTTGAGTCTTTTGTGGTTGATTGAGTCAGTTGTCTACGTTTTCGTTTTTGAATAAGTTTGTTTGGTTGTGCGAGTCATATGCATAACCGTTTGTTTTTTTTTCTATTTAAAGAGGGTTCTCCTCTTGGTTTATATACTGCAACAATTCACAGAAATAAGAAAAGACTCAATCTCTCTCATTCAATAGTGTTGTATCCACTGGTTTATCAGTGGTGTCAGAGCACTGGTTCCTTCCCTTATTTTTCCTTCACTCGAATTTCCCATGGCAGATCAGACTAGCACTCGTCCCATTGCTCCAACTCCAATCGATGTGTTTAAGGGAGACAGGTATGAGCATTGGAACATTCGCTTGAAAACTATACTCAAATCCAGAGATCTATGGGATCTTGTTGAAGCCGGTGCTGATGAGAAAAGACTGATCCTGGCAAGCTCAAGAATCTGAAGAAAAGAGATGCTCATGCAATGGCTCTAATTCAAAAAGCTGTTCATGACACTCTTTTCTCCCGGATTGCTTCCGATCATCTGCTAAGGAAAGCTGGGAGATCTTAAGGCTTGAGTTCCAAGGTGACACTCAAGTAAAGGGTGTTAAACTGCAAGGACTCTGAAGGGATTTTGAAAATTTATCCATGAAAGAAGGAGAGTTGGTTGGTGACTATTTTTCTGGAGTCATGGCTATAGTCAGCAGAAGAGATCGTATGAAGAGGAAGTGACAGATCAAGCTGTTGTGGAGAAAATCCTGAGGAGTTTAACCTCAAAGTTTGATTTTGTGGGTCCTTCTATTGAGGTAGCTTATGATCTATCTACTTTGTCTCCAATAAAACTTATGGGATCCTTGCAGTCACAAGAGCAGAGAATGTTAAGCAGGATGAATGATAAAACAGAAAAATCTGAAGAACATGCACTTCAAGTGATTCAAGAATTCAATCGACCTCAAAATTCGAACGGATCTCGTGGCCGTGGACGTGGCTTTGCAAGAGGTTGTGGACGAGGAAGAGCCCTGGATCGTAGCAGAGTTCCCCAATGTTATGTGTGCAAGAAATATGGACACATATCAACTGACTGTTGGTACAATCAGGAGCCACAAGCAAATGTGGCAGAAACGAATGCAAAAGAAGAAGAAAGCGAAGAACAACACCTGTTCATGGCCCTTATAGAGAAAGAAAAATCCAGTCAGGTACAAAACAACAACCTATGGTTTATTGATTCTGGGTGTTCGAATCATATGATGGGTTCAAGATCAAGTTTCACTCAACTTCATGAGACATTCAAAGTAGAGGTCCAATTGGGAAACAAGAAGAAGCTTTCTATTGAAGGAAAGGGAACAGTTCCTATAAATGCGGGACACATGGGCTCAAGGCTTCTTGATGATGTGTACTATGCCCCTTCATTGGAGTATAATCTTCTTTCAGTGGGTCAATTAATGAGAAAGGATACTCTCTTCTCTTTGAGCATGATAAGTGTGTTATCAAGAATCAAGGTGTTGAAGTAATGAAGATTCATGTTCTCAGTAACAACATGTTTCTTCTGGATGCTGCCTCTCCTGAAGTAATAACTTCCAGTTTTGATGCAACCTCTCAATTGTGGCATAAGAGGTTTGGTCATTTAAACTTTGATAGTTTAAGATTACTTCATGACAATAGTATGGTGAAAGGACTTTTCCTCATATCAGGAGAATAGCTAAATGTGAAGGGTGTTTATTGGGAAAACACTCAAGGACTCCCTTCACATCTCATTCATGGGGAGCTAAGACAAGACTAGGACTTGTGCATGCAGACTTTTGTGGTCCCATGCAAGTCCTAAGTCTTGGTCATAGTCTATTATTTCCTTTTGATCGATGATTTTACAAGAATGTCATGGGTGTATTTTATCAAAAACAAATCAGAGGCTTTCAACAAATTCAAAGTTTTAAAACCTTAGTTGAAAAGCAATGTGAAAGTGCCATAAAAGTTTTGCGAACTGATAGAGGAGGAGAATTTTGCTCAAAAGAATTTGATAGCTTCTTTGAACAAAATGGGATTAGAAGGGAATTGGCAGTTCCACACACACCTCAATTGAATGGTGTTGTGGAACGCAAAAATCGCACTATAATGGGGATGGCGTGAAGTATGTTAAAAGAAAAGAAGTTGCCAAACTTCTTGTGGGCAGAAGCTGTGGCAACTGCAGTTCATGTGCTGAATAGATCACCAACAAGTGATGTCCAAGATAAAACTCCTATTCAAGCATGGTCTGGAGAAGTACCTAAGGTATCAAAGTTTTGTGTGTTTGGAAGTGTGGGTTACAAACATGTGTATGTTGAAGGAAGAAAGTAACTGGATGACCGGTCACAAAAGGTGATTGTTATTGGCTACTCTTCACAAAGTCCATCGAGTTACAGACTATTAGTCCTGTTACCAAGAAGTTTGAATCAAGTAGAGATGTTACCATAATCGAGGAAGCAACTTGGAGTTGGAACGAACTAAAAAAGGAGAAAAGGAAATGGTTGACTTGTCATTTGAAGATTCTTTTCCCATGGAAGAAATAGTACATGATGAAGGGTCAACATCTCAAGTAAATGCAACAGTAGATGCTGAGGATGTTAGGATTAAACACACACACGAAACTGAACACACACACGAAAGTAATAACAAACATGAGAATTTAACGTGGTTCGGTCTAAACTGACCTACGTCCACGGGTGGCAACTAGGTATTCTTTATTGAGTGACAAGGGATTACAAGTACATATCGTTGTTTAAAAGAGACTAGTCTAGGGTTTGTAAATTAGTGAACAGAAATCTAAACCAGGCCAGGCTTCGGTCTGGCCACCCTACACCTGCCTGCCCTTTGGACTTCAAATAATAAATCAGGCCTAAACAAAAGGCCTACGAAACCCAACAATCTCCCACTCGAAGGCCTTGAGCACTCTCGTCTGCACTCCTGATCTTACTTCTGCAATCTAAACATTTAAATTCCTCTAGTTGCCACCACTTTCTCATCAATGAACCTGAAGGCCCGTTGAAGCTCCCCGGAGCTCTAACATGTCAGTCACGGCTAAAACTTCCCTTGACCCGTTCTCGATCCCTACCGGCTCCCACTGTAATGAACTACCGGATCCTGAGATAACCTGAGAACAAACGCTCTCCATATTCAGCAAGTAATTTACCGGAGAGACTTCTACAGCTGGCGTACTGGTTTTCTTAATCCACTGTCGATCTGGAACTGTAACTGAAACACGACCTGTGCTCCCACTGTCATGATGTCCCCCAACTGATTTAATCTTCCTAGCTCGTTTATCCTGAATCTTCACTTTGGTTCTGGGTTTGTTACTTGCAAAACGAACCTTCTTCTGCCCACGAGATTCTGTGAACAGGATTTTTCCTTTCATCAAAACTGGATCCACTCCTTTCGATGACATATCGACCATATACAATGAACCCATTTTCTTGCCACGAGCAACCACGAGATTCCCTTTGACTACTTTCCACTGCCCATTCCCGAACTTAACATCGTGCCCTCGGTCATCCAACTGCCCAACTGAAATCAAACGTTTCTTCAAACTTGGAATAACCCTCACATCTTTCAAAGTCCAAGAAGTACCTGCTGAAATTATCAAATCAACATCTCCCATACCATACCCGTAACCTCTAAAATATCATCGTTCGCAAGTCGAACCTTTCCAAAATCCCCAAATTTAAGATTCTTCATCGTTTCACTATAGTGATTGGCATGAAACGATGCACCAGAATCCATCACCCAAGCATCAACGTTACTCTCAACACTGCAAACCAAAGCCTCATCACTACTGACCCCGTCATCTGTGTCGTCTTCTGTAACGTTCACCTCTTTCTTACCATTCGGACACTGATTCCTGAAGTGTCCTTTCTCTTTACAACCCCAGCATTCAATATCTTTACGAGTCTTAGACTGCTCCTCTTCCTGCTCCCACTGCCTCGTTGTTTTCCCCTACCTCTACCTTCTGTGACTAACATATTGCCTGATGATTCACATGAACTTCTGCGTCTTGAATCTTCTCCCAGAATCAGATCCCGAATCCCATCAAAGGTAATTTTTGTAGACGAACTACAAACCGCAGTCACTATTTGCGACCAACTGTCTGGTAAAGAGGATAATAACAATAGGCCTTGAACTTCATCATCAAACTTAATGTCAACTGACACTAAGCGGGACATGATCGAATTAAGATTATTAATATGCGTTGTAACTGACCCACCCTCTTTCATTCTAGTTGTCACTAGCTCTCGGATAACATAGACCTTATTTGCTGCCGAAGGCTTCTCATACATGTTGGATAGTGCCTCCATCATACCACGCGCTGTGGTTTATTTCATGATATTGAACGCCACATCTTCCGACAACGACAATGTAATACAAGCCCTAGTTTTCTTGTCTAACTTCTTCCAATCTTCATTTGACAACTTTTCTGGTTTTTCATCCTCAAGCACTACATCTAAGTCTTTCTGACAAAGTAATGCTTCAATCTGCATCTTCCACCAACCAAATTTCTGTCCATCAAACTTCTGTATCGAAACCTTTCCGTCTTCTGCCATGACAATGACTAAAACGAAAACCCGGATAAAAACAGAGACACAAACAGCAAAGGCACGGGCCTGAACTTAACGGTTGTTCTACTGAACTCTGTTAAACAATCAACCTATTTATACGCAGCGGAATAACGAACTGAAAATCAGAAACAAAAACTTTAAACTGAAACAATAAAACCTGACAAACGCGGTTGGCACTTGGTTTCAGTTTCGATAAACTGTTTCTTCTGATATAACGACTGTTCTTCAATAAAAGTAGGATCTTGATTTAGTTGTTTCTGGCTCGACTTTGCAAAACACGATCTCAACCCAAAACTATTTCCAGCCTAAACTGCCCAAGACTTGGACCACACAAAATTACCAACGGGGCCTGCTGCCCTTGTAATTCCAAGCCCAAAGATAATAATAATAATAATAATAATAATAATAATCTGGTTGAAGTAGAAAAAAGGCTAACTCCAAGAACAAAATAATTGCTCTTAAACCTTTTCTTCTGTGCAACGTATCAACAAAACGATTTGCTCTTTTCCTTTTATGGTGCAAACTCCAAGAAAAAATAATTCAATCCTTCTTCTTTCTTGAAAACAGCCGTGACATAAGAAAAGAGAGACAAATGAACGGTGTCAGATTACGCGAGATGGTGGTCAAACGGTGGTGATGCTATTTAATTTTAGATTATTTGCTTTCAACAAAAGTAATCAAACCTGCAACTCAGATTGGCGGCGGCTGGAAGTGAAACCTAGCCGACAATCACTTTTCTTATCCGCGGCGGTCGATCCTGGCGGCGCTACTGCGGCGCGCGAGAATCGAACGACGACGGCGACAAGCGGAACTGGTTCAATGTGTTCTTCGTGCCATCCAAACCTAAGCTCTGATACCACTTGTTAGGATTAAACACACACATGAAACTGAACACACACACGAAAGCAATAACGAACACGAGAATTTAACGTGGTTCGGTCTAAACTGACCTACGTCCACGGGTGGCAACTATGTATTCTTTATTGAGTAACAAGGGATTACAAGTACATATCATTGTTTAAATACAGACTAGTCTAGGGTTTGTAAATTATTGAACAAGAAATCTAAACGGGCCGGGCTTCGGTCTGGCCACCCTACACCCGTCTGCCCTTTGGACTTCAAATAATAAATCGGTCCTAAACAAATGGCCTACGAAACCCAACAGAGGAGGTGATTACTCCAGCTGGTCCAAGTCACGTGACTGAACAAGCAACTTTTGATGAAGGCTCGCAGTCATGTTCCCCTGGTACCACTCAAACTCCTATAAATATTCGCTCATTATCTGATATTTATGCTTCTACTCATGCTCTAGAACCAGAAGAATATATCCATTTACAGTTTTCTTTAAGCATATGTGATCCAATATACTATCATGATGCTATCAAAAAAGAGGAATGGCAAACAACCATGGCGGAAGAGTTGGCTGCTATAGAGAGAAATAACACATGGGAGTTGGTCTCCCTACCCACTGGAAAAAATGTTGTCGGTTTGAAATGGCTGTTTAAAACTAAACTTGATGCTACTGGTCAAGTTGTGAAGCACAAAGCCAGATTAGTGGCTAAGGGACACTCACAAAGAAAAGGCATTGATTTCGAGGAAACTTTTGCTCATGTTACTAGATTCGAGACAATCAGGGTTGTTCTTGCTGTAGCAGCTCAAAGAGGTTGGTCATTACAGCAATTGGATGTAAAGTCTGCCCTTCTGAATGGAGAGCTAGAAGAAGTATATGTTGAAAAACCAGAAGGGTATGAAGTACAAGGCTCAAGTGATAAAGTTTATAAGCTCAAGAAGCCATTATATGGGCTCAAACAAGCGCCAAGAGCATGGTATTCCAAAATAGATGGTTATTTTACTCAGAATGGGTATCTCAGAAGTCCTATTGAGCTAATGTTGTATGTGAAGAAAATTAGTGAATATGACATCATCTATGTTTGCATTTATGTGGATGATATCATATGCACTAGTTCCTATGATCAACGCATCTGTGAATTCAAGCAAGGGATGAAGGAGATCTTTGAAATGACTGATATGGGTCTTCTGAAATACTTTCTTGGGTTGGAAGTGAAGCAGTCCAGTGAGGGTGTGTTTATCAGTCAAGAAAAGTACGCCAGGAATCATCTCAAGAAATTTCAGATGCAGGAAAGTAAAGTTGAAGTTCTTCCAATGAGTCCTCATGACAAGTATCAGGTAGGTTAATGATGGTGAAGATAAGGTGAATGAAACAATGTACAGAAGTCTAGTAGGAGGACTTATGTATCTCACTCATACAAGACCAAATCTGGCATTCTCCATAGGAGTGTTGGCAAGATATATGCAGTCTCCTTCAAAAAGACATCTGGGTGCAGCTAAGAAAATGCTTAGATACATTGCTGGCACAGTCAGTTTTGGTTTATGGTATGAAAGGAAGAACAATGTTCAACTTGTTGGGTACATTGATAGCGATTGGGCTGCATGCATGCTTGGATGATAGGAAGAGTGTTTCTGCAAATGTATTTCTTCTTGGTGATGCTGCTGTGTCTTGGTGCTCAAAGAAACAAAATAATGTGGCTATCTCTACTACAGAAGCTGAGTATATCTCAGCTACAGCAGGTGCTTGTCAAGCGGTGTGGTTGAGAAGAATCCTTGATGATATGGGTGTTACTCAAAAGCAAGAGACTATTCTTTTCTGTGATAGTAAATCGGCAATAGATCTATCTAAAAATCCTGTCATGAATGGTTGCACATTGAGCTTAGGTATCATTTTATTAGAGATATGGTGAATCGAGGTCAAGTTAAGCTGGAATTCTGTGGGACTAATGAGCAATGGGCAGACCTGTTGACAAAGGCAGTTTCAAGAGAAAGATTGGTGTATTTAAGGCACAAGGTTGGTGTGCAGGAGTGTGTATCAGGGGGGGGGGGGGGTGTTAAAAGTGACACAACACTCCCATGCAAAGAGGAAAACGAAAATCACATGCATGAATAAGCTATTTGCACGTGTTGGAAGAAGTCAGAGTTGTTGAGTCTTTTGTGGTTGATTGAGTCAGTTGTTTACGTTTTGGTTTTTGAATAAGTTTGTTTGGTTATGCGAGTCATATGCATAACCGTTTGTTTTTTTTCTATTTAAAGAGGGTTCTCCTCTTGGTTTATGTACTGCAACAATTCATAAAAATAAAGACTCAAATCTCTCTCACTCAATATCTCTCTCATTCAATAGTGTTGTATCCACTGGTTTATCAAGTGCAAAATGGTAGAGAAACGTAAAGAGGGTGGTAGCTGTATAAGGAGTGAATCATGGGGAGCAAATTAAGGAGAAGATCACGAGATAATGACCAAGATATCCATTAAAATGCAATAACCATTCTATCTATTTGAACACAAAAAACATACCTTAGATTTACCGTGACTAACATTAGTTGCACCCTTGGTAGCACCACCACCAATACGCTTAAGATTATCCATGCGAGAGAGCTCAAGAAAATCAAGATGAGGGAACAAAGTGGTGGTTGTGTTGACAGCTGTAGACATCTTATTGTCTTCATCTTTATCATCTTTGTTTGAAACAACTTCTTCCATACCATGGCATTCTTTTATGTAGACGTCCTTTAAGAGGTGAAAACAGGTACTTAATGCTTTTGGAGTTGGTCAAGGATATGGTTTTGAGGTTTTGGAATGAGGATTGAGGTTGGTGTTTGTGAAGAACAAAGAATTCGTTCCAATTGCTGCACTTCCACACATGAGTCAATGTATCCATTTCAAATAAAAGTAATTTTTCAAGGTAGGGGAGTAATGGTAATGGTAATGGTAATGGCAATGGCTGCTGTTCATTTATTAGCAACTGGTCTTTGTTACTTAGAGGCTCTATCTCAAACACCACCTCCACCCCTTCAAGCCTTTCACCCATTTTTGATGCATCTTCCTCTGGCATAGTATTATTAATCTGCATTAAAATGTCCCAACACCAAATGTACTTAGCAATTCCCCTCAACACATACGTATCTATTCACAAAGATTATGCTGATTTGAATATCAAAAGGACAAAGTAAAAGACCCGAATAAATACACTATTTCCTAATTATTTCCACCTTTCACTCTAGATTCAGCATCTGTCAAGATTTCACATATGCTGCTTACATGAAACCCAATAACTAATGAATAATTTTTGGTAACAAAAGAATGACACGAGAAGGCTAAAAAATACAAGGGCATTTGTGGTTTAATCAAAAGTTTGGACTCTGTTACTATCACGATCTCTTACAAGAAACTAATTCCAGAGACAGAACAGTTAATATGTGAACTGCTTTAAATAAATAAACAAATAAACAAGCATTTAAATAATTAAGCAGATCGACGTAAATTAATTAACTATATAGAAGTTGAAAGTTATACCTCTTGCACTTGTGTACCCGCAATCAATTCATTTTTTCTCTCACTATATCCTTCCCATCCAGAAATGCGGATCTCCGTAAGTTCTCTCAAATCAAAATTGGCTATGGTAGGTGAAACTATTTTTGTAAACCTCTCACATTCACTGATATTCAAGTATCTAAGGAACTGAAAGCTAGGGATGGGGAAACCAGAGTAATTATTTTTAGCATCTTTTATCCTCCACACTTCTCTTAGTTTCTTCAGGTATTTTGCTTCAATTTTTCTCAAGTTGCTGATGCTACTAAGATGCTTAATTTTACCAACTTCTATATTGAATAACACTTCAATGGAACCACAATGTTCAACTTCAAGCTCTTCTAAATGACTTAGTAATTTCATTGGATAGCTTGGAAAGAGATTCTCAAGACTATCACAATTTTTCACTGTAATATCTCTCAACATGGAAATATTATTAACTTCCTCCTCCTCACTACTAGTAATTTCACATGGCCACACCTCCTTCAAGTTCTCCATACTACAAATTGACAATGTTTCCAACTTTGGAATCACAACCTACAAAAAAATATTCAATAACCATGATGTAAAGTTTGTCATCTCATCTCCTTCAAGTTCTCATATTTCCTTGTTTGAAAGTGACAATACACATTGATTATACCAATGGTGTACTAGCTAGTTGTCTCTGGCGAGAACACAAGATAATCGGCTGGGAGTTGAAAAAGGTGCACCGACATCTGTCTATTTTTACATGTGTGAGATTTTTATTTTTTTTAATTGTTGTGAACTCAAGGATGATAAAAGTTTTGGATCAGTCCAGAGAAACACCATAAAATATTATCTTCTAATACGGAAAACTGTATATATTTTTAAAAGTGCCATTAATCGCCATGAGTTCCAGTGATGCAAAACGTGATTTGTTATGTGTTTCAAAAGGAATGAAAAAAAATTAAAAACATATTCGGTTCTGTTTTGACATACATCAGTATATCACAACCGTGATTGGCAGAGAGTTTGCACTAGTGTAACGTAAAAGGTCGCCAATGTTAGATGGGTTATGCCTGATCATTAAGTACTCCATATGCCATGCACACGCGAGGGCAGAATGGTATATTTGAAATGCATTGTTTATTCTAAATGCCGCCATATTATGTAACAAGAATATTTTTACCAAACAGTTAAGGCATCAAATTAAACTCTGTTTAGTTTGTCAATATTTAACATCTTCAGCATATTAAACAAAAATGACAACATTTCCAAGTGATGGCAGACTCACGGTCTTGAATATGCAGTGATTTAACAAAATTGACTTTATCAGATGCATAGTTTGACCCTTTTACATATTTAACAAAAGTCTCTTTAAGCAATTACTTATTTTGACTTTATCAAGAACAAATTTTTTGACAGTTTGACCAGTTCACATATGAGTTATGACCTGTTTAAATATTTAACAAAGTTGACTTTAGCAAATTACTTATTTTGAGCCAAATCAGAAACACATATATATATATATTTTTGACAGTTTGGCCAGTTTACATATTTAACAAAAATGACTTTGGCCAAATTACTATTCTTGAGCCAAATCAAAAACATATTTTTTGACAGTTTGACTTTACAAATTGTCAATTTGACCCGTTTATTTAATGCATGCATTAGGTAATAGTTAAATCTTTTAAATGACAAATATAATTTATACTATGAAGTTTTGAATAATGTTATTTTTTTAGTTTTGACAACTTTGTAAAACTACATTTGAAAGAACGATTTTCTTACTGACCGGCATATATATCATATAATAATGGAGTAACTAGCTGAGCTTAGTTATAAAAATGGTAAATTATACCTACGTAAAATCATATACATCCTAAAAATGAGACGGCAATCTCCTAGTTTTGGAGCAAAGCCTCCAGCTTAAGTATAAGTTTTGATGCTACACCAAAGTTGCATAATACTTTAAACGAATTAGTAAACACAAATTTGAGGGATCTGATAATAATACACAATGTTTGTCAACATTTGAATCCATTCTTTTGGTTGCAAAAAGGTAAATAATATCATTGCATATGATGGAAAATAGTGCTGCAATCTTATTCACTCTTTTCTATCATAATAGCAATTATAAATAGTTATTAATATATCAAGACATGATTGAGTAATAGTGTAATATGTTAGGACGCATATTGGAGATATGAACTCCATCAACTTTCAAGCTATAAAGAATATTATGGGGTTGGACCCTGATACGGAAACTTTACATATTGTTTAATTAGATAACTGCAACCATATTCTTGTTATGTAATATGCCAGCAATTAGGGTAAACAATGCATTTCAAAATTACCGTATGCCTTCGCATGTGCGTGGCACCATCTAATGTTAGGGGACCTTTTACTTACAGTAATGCAAACTATGAAGACCCAGTCAGTAATATATAATACCTAAAGACCTGGTTCATTATTTAAACATACAACATGGACCTTTCGTGTAATTTAAAAAAAAACGAAATTGACAAGATTGTATGATTAAAATTTAATTGTTTTATATAAATTTGTTAAACATTTTGTACATTTTATTGTAAGAATGTAAATTTAATGTGTTAATACATGAAAATGGTAAAAAATAAAAATTGTTTGAGTCAAACAGGTGTTTTCAGGTTCGGTTAGTGTACCCACAAACATGGCCCGTTAGTTCAAAAATGGTTGCTTTGAAGAATGGTTGCTTTTGGTTCAAGAATGGTTGCTTTGAAGAAATGTATTTACCTTTTGGTTCAAGAATGGTTGCTTTGAAGAAATGTTAATACTATTCTCGGGAAATATACTAGTAACACTCGGAAGTCCATCAAGCTCTAATTTTGTTAACTTGTTAAATGTAATCTCCCCGTCTTCACTATTCTCATCATCATCATTTACCATCGATTTCAAAACACCACACGCACTAATTTTGAGGCTCTCAAGTTTCATCAGACCTTTTGTCACATTAACTGTGAAGAGGTATGTCAAGCCTCCACAATTCGAAATACTAAGGGCTCTTAAATTGCAAAAGGAGATGTGATGAGGATGCATTAAGATATCTTCAAGAGAACTCATATCATTAACTTCCAAATGAAGCATCTCTGTTTTCCTAAACAGCTCATTAAATTTCCATGCTATAAGTTCGCTTACGCTAGTCACAAGCTTTAAAGTATTATTATAATTCAACGAATAGTTATTCCTGCAGCCCCAGTCTCCCTGGTACTTTCCGAGTAGACAACCAACAGATATCCTGAAACTCTCCAATTTCTCAAAGGAGGCATCAGTCAGTTGGGCCGTCTCTAAGAATTCAACCTCTAATGCTGAAAGTTTGTTTAAAATCATCTTCAGTTCATTAAAATTGGCATCCGTGAACCTAATAGCAATATCTCCAGAAACTTCCATGTAAAGCTCTTCAAGTTTATCTAGGTTTTTTATGACACTCTCATCAATACAAAGGCTATCATCGCATTCTGTCAAATCAAGAATTCTTAGCTTTTTCAGCTTTCCTATTTTAGATGGTAAGCTGCAGATGCCACAGTAAGCAAGGCCAAGCACTTCCAAGTTAATAAGATTACCGAGAAAAGATATATCCTTGCCCGATAAGGTGCACGACTGAAGAGATAATACTCGAAGGTTGGTCATGTATTGCGGAAGAAACTGTAGATCCATTTCCTTGTATGCCACAACCTCAAGTTTCTCCATATTTGTAAAAAAATCTTGAGAAGACTTGAGTAGCTTCCCATCCATTAAAGTCAAAAGTGCAAGGTTTGGCTGATTAAAATTTTCTCATAACTCAAACTTATCTCCACACTTCAGTAGAATTCTTTCATATGAAACTTCTTTTCTAAGCTGCTCAGAAGTATTATTATTATTATTATTATTATTATTATTATTATTATTATAATTATTATTATTATTATGGCTGATCACTATTGAAGCTTGCTTCACTTCTGAAAAATTGCTTAAAACAAAATCACGCACGAGATCATGCATTTTGACACATTCTTCACAATCACTTTTGATCAATAAGTTTAAACCTAGAAGTGTGTCAACACAAGTGTGTACTCGGTCACTCGCGGTTGCTATAGTATGCATCTCCTTAAAAAAGTTTAACCCCCATCCGTACCTCAATAGGTCTTCTTTGTCAATATAATAGTCCTCTGGAAACAAGCCACTTAGAATAAAAATAGCTTTAAGATCGTCCTCTTTGAGATTCATGTAGCTAATCTCAAAAATTGCTCTAAGATCAAGGCCGTGAAACATTTTGTTTTGTAAGCGGTTAAGTACATCATTCCATGCATGCTTTTTCTTGTTAACTTTTAATGTTGAGGCAATGGTACTTATGGCAATGGGCAAACCACCACACCTCTTTAAGATATCTTCTCCAATCTGGTGCATGTCAGGTTCTAGATCGGTATCTGAACCCAGTCCTATTAATCCCCAAAATAAAGTTTTCGCTTCTTCTTCTAGCAAAACAACAATTTTGAAAATCAAACTAGTTTCAACACCCATCTGATTGCAAACATTTTCATCTCGAGAAGTGAGCAGAAACTTGACGCCATTTGGTAAAGGACTAGCCAGTCCAATATCTTCCAGGTTGACCTTCTCCCAAACATCATCCAGTATTACCAAAATCTTCTTTTTACCCTCTTTCAAGATGTTCTCGATTTTTTTCTTAAGACGCTCGGCCCTAGTATCTTTAGTTGTCTCGGTCAGAGCTTCTCCAAGGTACTCTGCAACAGTTTGTTGAATAGAAATTGGGTTCGGATTTTGCCCGACTACGGCCTTCACAATGTAATCAAACATTTTCTTCTCCTTGGCCGCCTTCTTCAGGTCTTCCATCATTGTGGTCTTTCCGACACCACCCATTCCACATAGAGCCATCATTTGGGACACATGGTTGTTTGGTTCAAGGGATTTCAATGCTTTTTTGAATATTAGATCTCTGGACTTGATTCGGTTTTCACTTCGGTTTTGGTCTTCCTCATGAATTCCTTGAGAGGTTGATGGTCTTGGAGGACTAACAATGCCAAGGGGTACTATCTGGTCGGTCCACTCCATCGCAGCTTTTTCGTCCATGAGATGGTTTATATCTTTGAGAATTTTAGATGATTTTTTTCCAGCTATGTACTTCGTTTTGATGTTAAAGCATCCAACTCCACTCGTTGGAATTGTCTCCTTTCTTGCTTTGATTTCTTCAACTTCTGCCAACCAACCTTGGACACCATGAGGTACCATTCGACTGTTTTCTACATTCAAATCCTGACGGGCACGCGTATCCCGTTCTGCATTTTCCAATTCTCTCAGTTTTGTATTCATGTCTGTGACCATGCTGGAGGAAGAAACTAAGAAACCCAAGTGCCTCTTAACAGGAACAAGCAAAGATTCAATAATGGGAGTTAGAATCAGAGTTACAAACTCCATCTTCCAGATATGTATTTCTGCTTTATGCATACAATAAAGTAATCAAGGGAATGAAATGTTTATTAAAGAACAAAATTTCTATCTGGAAATGTACAAAAGTCTACTTTTATAATTCTAAAACTTAAAATAACACGATAGGTATTAAAGTAAATGAAAAACACGGCTTAAATTTTTTGTGTTACAGTTAAAAAAATAATTATAATTTGTGGTAATATGTAAACAATATGGTAAACTTTGAAAAAGACATGACGCGATTATTTCTGGGCAACCAAAACATATGTGATATGGTCAGGAACTTAAAGAAATTATGGTTTATCCATCATAATGAAATTAGACAAATTGGAAATAAATAATCTCATTTTTTTGTAAAAATCTCACTTTTAAAAATTCATGCCAACAGTCCAACCTTTTAACTATTTTTCTCTCGATACAAATTTTTAGTCATATTCAATTTCAAGTTACATAATTTTTAAATTACAAGTTGTCTTTTTAATCATGAGTTTTGATGTTGATAGCACCTTTTATATAGTTTATTTGTATAATTGTATTTATTTTACCCTAAACCTTAAACCATGAACCATATGTTCGTAGTTTGCTTCATGAAAGTTTCTTTATTAAAATACATCTTTTTAAGTTTCCTCTTTTTCTATGAATACAAGTTTCATAGAAGTTAAGGGTGTGCAATGGTTGGTTTTGGTCTCAAAGTGAACCAAAAATCGAAAATTCTGTTCATAGGTCTGAAACTTTGAGCCTAAATTGATAACTGCACATTTTGGCTCAAAGCTTTTTGGCTACCATTTTTTTATCTCCTATTAATTACTTAGCATTCGAAAGTAAAAATTATAATTTCAATAACAAGATTTGATTTTAATGGTTTCTACAGGTTCGGTTTTCAGTACATGCAAAACCGAAACCAACCCGGAAGTCCGGTTCAGTTATTGAAAAACCGGAAGTCGGGTTTGGTAAGTTGTGCTGTTCATAGGAGCATTTACCGAGCCTTCAAACTTATGCATTGTAAGTTTGTAATAGGTAATTCTTGAATGCAATTTGAAACGGTGTCAAAATATGCGGACATATGATTTAGTTTTTTCTTCATGGTTATTTTTTTTAATTCATTTTTTCTTTTGATAGCTTCAGAGTTTATTAGTGTAATAAGGCAATTCAAAACGAGGTAGCGGCACAGCTTGTTGCCCGCTTGCCTTTTGTTTTGACGTAAAAAAAAGGCAATGTGCTGGAAAACTTGAACCTGGGAAAAAGCATTTTATTTAATCATTAATGTCAGGAGCTTCAAATCTTGATATTGACTACCATGAATATATCGTGGTAATCGTTAGAGGCTATGATGAAAAAGAAAGTTGTGCCAACCCTAATCAAGAAATACCGGTAATCACTAGCATGTCTTATCTCTGTTTAGGAGTGTTTGGATGTTCGTTTTGAACATGAATTTTTGATAATTAGTTTGGTTGAAATTGTAATGGTCATTTGTTTGGAAGATTCTGATCGTTTATTGAATTAATTGATAAAATTGTTATTATCTACTTACTCATGATCATGGAACTGCCAATCACAATGCTGCCATGGTGGCAAGTATGTGGTTTTTATTTTTAGTAGCATAAATATATAAAAAAGTGTTTTATTTAAACTTAGTTAAGTTGTCTGATGAACTATGTTGGTGCATTTCATAGAGTGGATCCAACTTAATTTGAAAAACTTGTTAGCTCTCTGGTTCACTCCGGAATTTCAAGTAGCAATGATCTATATAATTATGAAACTGTATTAAAGAAATATAATCATGTATTGATTTATGTTTTATCATAGAGTGCATGTGATGTTAAAAGATCGAGTCGCTCACAGATGAAGGAGCCTCATGTTACCGGGATAAAGTCGTTTGCTAGACACTATCATAAAGAGGTATTATTTTAGCCATTTTGAATTAAATTATTGGCTAGGGGTGCAAACGAGTCAAGCTGAGCCCGAGCTCGACTAGTCTCTTGTCGATCTCTATTCTCGAAGCTCATCCTTGCCTCATGAGCTCTGATGCACGAGGACAGCTTGGAGGTTAGAGTACCGGTCTCAGGGACGGCGTGGGGACGAAAACGCGTTGGAAGCGTTTCCTAAACGAACCCATTAAATGGGGACGGTCAACACACATTTCCGGGACGTATCTATAGCCAATTGCGTGGCGGACCGGCCACATACAGTATTCCCGCGAAGAATTCCGTTGCCGGAAAACCTATGAAGAAGAAGAAAGGAGGCAGCTGGATGCTTTAGTGTTTTAGGGTTAATAAGTTTAGGTTTAACATTTAACCCTTGATCTTTCACTTGTTTGCATCTTGTTAACTTTTAAATAAAAAGTACTATAAATTAGGTTATGCATTTTAACATTTAACCCTCTCTATCTAGACTAGTTTACATTTGGTCATCAATTTATAATTTTATATATAATATGTTTAAAAATGACATTATATATAGATAAAAATTGTATATTTATTTAATTTTATTAATAATTAATTACCTATATTTAATAAATTTTTATTTTCTTATATTTTTTTTGTCGTACCTATCCCGTACCCGTAACGTCCCCGTACCCCGGTCCCGTACCCATCCCATGCTACATAGCTCATGAGAAGGTTTTAAAGCTTGGACTTGTCTTGTTTACTATTTATTAATTAATTTCTATATATTTATAATTACTCATATTTTTTTATTATAATTTTATATATAACATATCATATAGTTATTATTTTACAACATTATATATATATATATATATATATATATATAAAGTAAAAATATCACACACACACACAGATATATATTATAAATTATAAAATTGTTATACTCGTTTAGGCTCGTGAGCTGGCTTGAGCTCTCGGGCTCATTTAGGCTCTGCTCGATCGAGCCTTTTCACAAACCGATCTGCAGTAGTTTGCGAGCGTCTTGGCTTGTTTGCATCCCCAAATAAGGCTAGATATGGTTGATTTCAATAGGTTATTGTCGCTTTTAGGCTAACAACTAAACCGACTAGACAAGTTAGTGTCCATATTGTTTACATATTGAAAAGTTTGTATTTTTCTTTTTAGGTACCTCCCATGATGATTGAAAATGGTGAAAGTGGTTAATGAGCGTGTTGAAGTTTTCAGTTTTTATTCAAATATTTGTTATTCTCGTTTTATGTGTTTGATATTTTGACTTATTTTAGAGTTATTAGACATTTGGTATCTGATTGAACTTTTAATTGCATTGAAGATATTATGATTTCTATATTTAGGAGTTTTATTTTATATTGTTAAATGATGTCATTAAGATCCTAAAAATTTGTGGTCACAGACCAAAAAAAATGCCACTAAAGCTTGAGTTTATAGCGGTAGACCAAAAAAGTGTCACTAAAAGATTGAAGGCTTGTAGTGGCAAACAAAAACAACACTAAAAGTTCAAAGTTTGTAGTGGCAGACAAAAAAAATGTCACCAAAAGTCTAAAAGTTTTAGTGGCAAACGAAAAAATGTCACTAAACTTTCAAATGTTTGTAGTGGTATACGAAAAAAATTAAGTGCCATAAAAGTCCAAAATTTTTTTAATGGTGAATGGAAAAAGTGTCGCTAAAAGCCCAAAAGTTTGTGATGGCAGACAAAAAAGTGCCACTAAAAGGCTTTAATGGTAGCATTTCTAGTAACACTTTTTTTTGTGTGCCACTCATTCTAAGAAGGTTTTTTAGTGGCACTTCCTTTAGTTTCTTGTGAGTGTGTCATTAAATGGCTTTTTTTTATTTGTAGTGAGTGTTTTTTCGAATTTCAAATTGATGTTTTAGGGCTTTAATCGAAAGAAAGATACAAATCAAATGATATAAAACTTATCTAGAAATGATAATTCAAATCCAATGTCGGACCACCATTGTTTTTCATATGTTATCCATAAAATTCTATTAGGTTTTCATATGATGCCCTAAAGTACTATAAGGAGGCGTTCATTTCGCATAAGTTTTTAAAGTAATTTGAATTAGATTTTGAATTGGAAATATAATGGGTTATTTGAAAAATTTATCATGTGTTTGGTTGGTAAACTTATTAAAATAATTTCGAAATATGTTTATATGTAAATTCTTTAAGAAATACATAAATTTGAGGGGTTTTTTATTTCTTTTTTTTACATGTTAAACTGTTTTTTTTATGAACGTTTACATGTTAAACAAATGGCTCTTTAGTTTTCCAACTTTTTTTTGTGGCTTATAATGAACCAAAAAATTAGTGAGTTATTAATGATTGTTTTTTTAAATTGTATATCACAGTGACAACAATCTCTTTTTCAAATTATCATAACATTTGTCATACCTCGCTACTAAATTTAAAATCCCTCTTTTAGTGTTGCTCATATTTTAAAACGTGCATATGAGTCGAGATTTAAGCTTGAAACCTCAGAAAATCAGAAAACCATAACCATAAGAAAAATATTCCGACCACCCCACCAAAATAACGACGGCTATTAATGGTTGTTACCTAATATTATTGCAAGAATGCTAAAAGGTGAGTGAGCATTTAGGGAAAAGAAACAACTAGGGTGAGGGGACATGAAGAAACACTAAGTGACCCGGTACAGATTATGGATAATCTGGGGGTTAAGTAATGTTTCCCACGGATGAGATCTAACTGAGAAGGCTGTTCTTCAGGAGACCTGCAAAACAAACACCGTAAGCTCGTCACTGAGAAGGGGGGGGGGGTTCCTCCTTGTGACCACCCTCCGGCGTGAGAATCAGACTAGGTTGCTCTGAATATAAGTGTATATTAAGAGATTGCTAGATAACTGGATAGCAGATCCCCTTACCATTCCAAGATGTTGGAGTATTTATAGCCGAAGGTAGGTTTCCAAGCAGGTACAGCCGGCTGAATAGTATTCCTGTTCTACCAACAGTGGACTATGCACAGGCCATACTGGTTGGTGGGTAGGTTACGGCCAACAGTGACAAAGTCGGCTGCACTATTCCACCAACTGTAGATTATGCACGTCCCACCTACTGTGGATTGTACGCAGGCCATGCTGGTTGGTGAAAAGGTTACGGCCAATAGTAACACTATTCCACCAACTGTAGGCTGCGCATGTCCCACAGTAAGGGTTGGTGAGTAGGCAGCGGCTAATAGTGACAAACAGTACTAGAGGGTGCTCCTCCTCGTACTGTTGTCGGTGAGCTGTCACCCTGTGATTGGCTCATGGGCTGTTCTGGTCAGATCGTCTGTCCTATCCATACCTTGGTAGGTATAGTACAAAAGATCTTTCAGAATCATACAGACTGGCTCATTTAGGCGGGATTGTTCCCGCCTTGCTCATTCCTTCATGTGACTACTGAAGTATCTATTGTCTTGTGCGTGTAGCCCTGCTGTCTGCGGGTAGCCTTCCCTGATGGCTTGTATCCGCAACTGCGGGAACAGGCGGGGTACTTCACCATTGGGAGGCTTTCCCTGCGTGTACAGCTTGCGTACTGCGCGTAAGGTTCTGTGAGCGTGGTGGGTCCTGCGGAAGCAGATGGCCTTTGCGCAGACGTCCCTGTTCAAGGTGAGTCTTGCGGGACCAACTGGGCTCTGCTGGGACCTACCTCTTCAAGTCCCCCCAGTCCAATGTTCTTCTCATGAATGTTCAATAAAGTGAGGTGAACTTTTGGACTTTAAGCAAGGGGTTTTGAAAAGGTTTTTAGTTTTAAGGTTCTCCGTGGGGATTCTTCCCGCGGATTTCCTAATGTCACTTGCAAAAATTCCCGATTTTTTTTTTGCTTGATCTTTGGGTATGATGCGGGTAGGTATGTAACCTTCTCGCAAGTCAGGAGCGTTGAGTCTCACTTGTGTGGATTCTCCCTGAGGTTTTAGTGGTTTTGAACATAGTGATCAATTATGTTTAAACCACCAATTCCATCCTGGAGCCTCAAACAATGTGGTTCTCGACGTTCCCGCTATGCGGGGATGTTATTTCCGTTTCCACAAGCATTGCCCATAAGATCCTTCTTGGTTTCAATTCCCTGCGGAGCGCTAGGTATGTGAAGGGTTTTGCCTTGACACTGTACCCGCGCTCGTCTTACGGTTACTTTACTTCCAAGGTATTCCTGGCGTCAATTCCCTGCGGGTGCTAGGTATGTGAAGGGTTTTGCCTTAACACTGTACCCGCATCCGTCTTACGGTTACTTGGTTGCCAAGTTATTCTTGGCTTCAATTCCCTGCGGGTGCTAGGTATGTGAAGGGTTTTGCCTTAACACTGTACCCGCATCCGTCTTACGGTTACTTGGTTGCCAAGTTATTCTTGGCTTCAATTCCCTGCGGGTGCTAGGTATGTGAAGGGTTTTGCCTTAACACTGTACCCGCATCCGTCTTACGGTTACTTGGTTGCCAAGGTATTCTTGGCTTCAATTCCCTGCGGGTGCTAGGTATGTGAAGGGTTTTGCCTTAACACTGTACCCGCATCCGTCTTACGGTTACTTGGTTGCCAAGGTAAGGGGTATTTTCCCGCTTACTTTTGAATCTTTTTGAATTTTTTTTGAAATTCGAAAGTTTGGTAAGGATAAGAACAGTCCAAACATCTGAAACGTCGTGCGACGGTTTCTTCTGACTGTGTCAGGACGTGCAGGAAGTTATGGTGACGTGACATGTAACATCCCGAAATTTCAAAGGTAATATTAATTATATTACTTATTAATAGATGGGAAGTTTACTCGGGTTATCAGGAAATAAATAAAAGAATAGGAGTTGGTATGGGTCGGGCTAGTGTCGGGTAATGGAAGTGGGTTATGGACTTGGGTTAATTGAGATAGGTTAAATGAGAATGGGATTTCAGGGATATAAATACCCCCAAAATCCCAAAATATCTCATTTCTCACCAAACTCCCTAACACACACTCCTTACACCCTCAAAACACACACATTCTAACCGATCTAGATTCGAAGCCGAGACCCGAGATTTGTTGATAGATCTGAGTTGGTAAGGTAAGAACTAATCTAACAAAGCTATTATTACTGAAAATGGTTAGGATTGGATGGGTTAACCGGACCCGAAACCCAACTGCCCAAATCGGACCCCTAAAACGTTGATTTCAGGCCGATTTGATGGTTGGGGTTTGTAGGCGCCGATCATATGGTTCCGTGGGTACCAAAATCGAGTTATTTGGCTAAGAAACGAAGGAGTTATGGGCAAACAGATCTGCAGCGCGACAACTTCGCCTGCAAGATTAAGTTCGCCTGATGAACTTCGCCTTCAAGCGTAACTTCGCCTTCAAGCGTAACTTCGCCTAAGGTTTAACTTCGCCTGAAGCCAAGTTCGCCTAAGGTTTAACTTCGCCTGAAGCCAAGTTCGCCTAAGGTTTAACTTCGCCTGAAGCCAAGTTCGCCTAAGGTTTAACTTCGCCTGAAGCCAAGTTCGCCTAAGGTTTAACTTCGCCTGAAGCCAAGTTCGCCCAAGGTTTAACTTCGCCTGAAGCCAAGTTCGCCTAAGGTTTAACTTCGCCTGAAGCCAAGTTCGCCTAAGGTTTAACTTCGCCTGAAGCCAAGTTCGTCTAAGGTTTAACTTCGCCTGAAGCCAAGTTCGCCTAAGGTTTAACTTCGCCTGAAGTGAGGTTCGTTTAGAAAATAAATTAAAAACCTAATGGAAAATGTGTTAAGGCAGTTATCGAAAATAAAATTTTTCCAAGCTGACCTGGCAGCTTAACCCCAGCCAGGGGCTCTGCCCCTTGGACCCCGCTAGGGGCTGCCGCCCCTAGAACCCCGCTACCAGGGGCGCTGCCCCCGGACCCCCGTTCGTTGTGGGTCATATAAAGATAGAAACGCAACATAAGTAGTAGTAGCTAATTGATACGTGTAAATATTATACAGTTAGCCGTGCACAGCTCAAGAGGGGAATAACTATTAACGGAGAGCGTAACAGTATTCAGGTGAGTTTCTAGCCCCATTTATGTGTTATGTTTTCGGGGCTGTGTGCATACTCGATGTGTTGTTAATACATTTATCCTAAGTGATAAGTGTATGCCATATGTGATATATGTGATGGATATGAATGGTTGCTTGTCGGTACGCGAACGATCTTCGGATATTGCGCGTACTGTCAGGTCAAAAATAAAGGTACGAATATTATACATCGAAGATGTATGAACATTACAAATGAATACTTGTCGGGGCGTGAACGATCTTCGGATATTGCACGTATCGACAAGAGGTATGGTTGTTAAATGAATGATGTAAAGGACGCCTAGGGTGTTCTTATGCTATGATGTAATTATTGTATATGTGAAGTAGGTGTATACAGGTACACGAATGGTATGTGAGTTCTACGTTCGACATAGTAAGTTAGGATGGCAAATCCCTCTAGCTTTTGTCGGACATAGACTCGGCTGGTGATGGCGTAGTTAAGGACTGCGGGCCTTATACGTAAAGTAGATGATAGATGTAAACGTAGTTAAGGACTGCGGGCCTTATACGTAAAGTAGATGATAGATGTAAACGTAGATAGGGACGGTGGGCCTTATACGTGTTATAGATAATAGACGACAACGTAGTTAAGGACTGCGGACCTTATACGTATTATAGATAGGCATCAGCATAGGAAAGGACTGTGGACCTTATACGTGCTGTAGTTGTATTGTGGTAGCATAGGGGAGGACTGCGGACCTCGTACGTGCTATGGTTTAGGTTGCAACATAGGGGAGGACTGTGGACCTTGTACGTGTTGTGGATGTAGGATGGTATAGGGAAGGACTGCGGACCTTGCACGTACCATAAAGGGTGAACATAGGTAAGGACTGCGGACCTTTGTACGTGTTCACGACCTTGAGTACAGGTATAGACGGTGAACTATGAACGTACTCTCGGTAGACTGAGGTTAGTGATTGTAGATATGTATGTATGTATGGTAGCAAGTATGTAAGTAGAACAGAAGGGTAACTAGTGAAGTATGGATATGTATCTACGGATATGTATGTATGTGTATGTATTGTATGGCGTTCGATTAACTAGAACTCACTCAGCGTAGCTGACTTTTAGTATGCACGCAGGTGAGCTGATTACAGAGTTAGCATGAGGATGACACACGGCATGGATTGAACGGCTGGCATCTGAAGAAAGAAGTAAAGATGTTTTAAATATAAAGTTTTGTGTTATGGTATCAAAGAAAAGGTTTAACGTTTTGTAACAAATGATTGATGTTTTATATTCCGCGAAAAGTTTTAATAAACTCTGATTTGAAGAACTGTGTTTATGAGTAAATCCGACGCTAAAGTAGGGCTACCGGGTTCGGGGCCTTACATGACAGTACATGGTCATTCCAGACGCTTTTTCAGGCGCGTGGGCGCGATTTTTCGGGCGCGTGGCCGCGAAATTACTGGCACGCGTCCTTTTGACAGCTGTTGCCAGGTTGCTTTTTGCCACGCGTCATCTTTTCATTGCACCTTCAATTTCTCTCTCCTCCGCATTAAATTCACCGCATTAATTGCGATTAGTATATAAAGGGGGTGGAGGATCCTTTCCAATTCATACTTTCACATTTTCTCTTCATCTTTACAGCGATTTCCGGTGAATACTCTAATTAGTCGAGCATTCCCCTGAAATCGTTTTCTTCTTCCTTTTGCAAGATGTCTTCACATGATTTCGAGCCTACGACCGATGATAGGAGTACTGCTGGCGAGTGCCAGTGTGCTCTGCCCGGCGATCAGTACCGGTATGTTGTTAGGAAGTTCATGCTCGATCCTCTCGAGCCTGAGTTTCCTGAATCCCACCAAACCGTGTACGATGCCCCCAGAGGCAAGATCGGGGTTTATGCAGCATTCTTTGTCTATGGGAATCTTAGGTTCCCATTGACAAAGTTTGTTTACCGTGTCCTTGAGAGGCACGGTGTTCATTTGACCGAGCTGCACCCTATGGCGGTCGCCAAGATTCGCCACTTCGAGTGGGTGTGCCGGATTCTGGGCATCGAGCCCCATGTGGACCGCCTGATGACCTTCTATACTTGGAAGTGCATCCAGGGGTGGTACACCCTGACAACCCGTATCAAAGGTTTAAAGATTTGTGCGACCGAGCGCAGTCTCCGATCGTGGAAGCGGGAGTTCTTCTACATATCCGCCCGCGCCGTCCCCCTTGCCATGAAGTTTAAAAATGGCCAAGCAATTCCGAGCCTTCACGCCCCCAACTATCAGGAGGCGGAATGGTTCTCGAAGATATCCCTGGTCCAATCTCCGGTTTACCGGTTTGCGGAGTCCGGGATGGTGATGCTGGGGATGAGCCGGGTGTGGAAGGAGGCGTCTCAGGTTCCCATCCTTCTCGAATACGGTTTGAACTCTACTCCTTATGGTATGTTTTGTTTTTCTTGCTGATATGAGTTTGTCTTCTAACTGTTTATTTTCTTTCAGAGGGGAACAATTTGGAGTCGCTCCTGTACCCGCGGGAAGCTGACGATCCTGTGCGGATGGGTACTCGTGCTCTTGATGAGAACGAGTTGCCCATCCTGGAGCAAACAGCGGATCGGTTTGTGGAGGTTTATCCGCTGGGCCACGAGATCCTGAGCCACCGGCGGCCAGGTAAGGCGTTATTCTCTCCTCCACCCCTCAGTGCTGTACCCGCTGCTGGAATTCCTTACACCCTGTCTTCTTCTGAGGAATCCGTAGATGGTCCTTCGTTAGTGCGGAAGAAGCGGGCTGCCGGCGGGAAAGGGAAGGAGAAAACGGCCTCCACAGCCGATCCAGTGCTCCTATCTGACACTGAGTCAGATAGTGAAGAGGCGGGGGGAAAGCCCGGTGGTGAGAAGACCACTGTTCCGGAGGCTACGACTGTTACCTCTGGAGAACCAATGACGACGACGGTGACCGGCATCAAGAGACCGGCTCCATCGGGTTCGTCCCCGCCCGTCCGTACTTTCAAGCTGAAGAAACCCTGTAAGTACAACTCTCTTAGCTTTTATCTTCATAGTTTAATCTTCAAGTCTTTTTAACGCTTTTCTTCTTTACGCAGGTGTGGATGTTGGCGCATTCCAGGGTGAGGGGCCGAGTACAACCTCTCCGCCAATGACGGTAGGCTTGGTCAGCCTACCTGAGGCGTCGACCCAGGCGCCTGCGCCTGCTTCCGCTGGTTCAGTTGCTCATTCTGAGCCGACTGTTCCAGCCGAGATGACGTCACCGCCGGCGGTGAGTGCAATTTTTACAGCATCGTTCACCGAGCCGGCGGTTACTGTTGCTGCTGACTCTTCGGCGGCGTCCGCGACGGACACCATGCCTCCGCCATCGACTGCGGCGGAAACCATGCCGCCTCCGCCATCGGCCTCGACGGCCGGACCTTCAGGTACGCGCGGGGCTTCTCGCCGATCTTTGTTACCTTCCCATCTGCCTGACATTTTGGATGGATTTCCCTTAGGTTCAGGTGATGGGTTCGGTGGCTATCGGCCTGTGATTGACCCTACAGGTGCGTAGGGTTCTTTTGTCCTTTATGTAATTTTTATCATCTTTTCCTAACTGCTTTGTTTCTTTTGCAGTGTCGGATTCCAATGAAGTGTATGTTCCAAGATGGAACATACGCCGAGGAACAACCCTTCGCACACCTGTGGAGTGCGTGGACTGGGCTCGCCACGCTGCTCCCCATGGTGCGTTGGGGGAAGCCATGGTTAGCTACCAGGAGGGTAGGCTAACCAACGAGCTTCGGGTTCTCCTGGCCCGGATGCAGCCACGCGTCGAGCTGCTTTGTCGTGAAAACGACAAGTTGAAAGCAGCTCGTGTTAAAGAAATATCTCAGGCGCGTGCTCTCCGGGAGGAGAACCAAAAACTGACCGCAGTATCTGCGGAGAAGGAGAAGGCCTTCAAGGCCCTCGAGGTTGAGGTTCAAGCGCGACTCGAGGCCCGCTCCAAGGCTGCCCAAGCTGTTAACGAACAGCTTCGGCTAGCTAAGGAGACTGCGAGGAACGCGACCGAGAGGGCCACCAAGGCTGAAGCTGTTGCTGAGCCTCTCCGCCTGGAGAATGAAGAACTTAAAGCTAAGTTAGAGGCTCTTCAACAGGCTCATGATGCCTTGGCTATGGAGGATGCGAAGAAACTTCAAGAGATCCTGGACCAGAGGGGTGTGCTTGCGCAGACCGAGCGGAAGCTTAAGGGCGTTGAAGAGGCCGCTGCAAAGGATGTGCTTCTCGCCAATCTTAATAAGAACGAAGCTGAACGCGCCTGCACCCAAGCTCTGGCTGCCAAGGAATGGCTTCTTCGAGAAGCGTTGCCTCAGGTATTTTAGCTTTATGTTGTCACGCTTTCCTTTGTAGAATAGAAGTTCTTATACTTGTACATTTTTTGTAGGTTGTGCATCGTGTCTTTTCAGAGACATCTTACGACGATGCTATGAGCGCAGCCCTCAACGCTTCTCATGAGGATGGGGAACGGACCGGCTTCCTGCTTGGTCTAGGGTTTGCTGAGAAAGGCGTCCCGCCTTCCAACTTCCCTTTGTATAATGCGGATACCGAAACTATTTATGACCACGCAGTGAACCAGTATGCTGCCTTCCCGCATCCGGTGGTGGAGAAGGTAAATGAAATTGCTGCTGCTGATGATGGGCTTGCTGTCCTTAGAACTTTCCTTGAATCGTCACACTCTGCTGATGGTGCGGGTCCAAGTGGGAGTGGTCCTGAAGCATGATCCAAAAGATCCCTTTCCACCACTAGCGTAGATATTTGCTCTTGTACTTCTTTTGTATGCGGGTATATACCCAGCAATGTTTGTAATATTCAAGTTGATGAAATGAAGAATGTGTTTGTCCTTTTCTTTGTTTATTTAACGCATGTTTACACTTAGCAATTTCTTTAGTACTTAGATAAGTTAACTTTTTGACATGGTAAATTATAAGTTTATTTTTGCTTCCTCTTTCATGATTGTGCGGGTAGGACCGTCACTTGCACTTAGTAGGATGGCTAAACTTACATTTATCCTGCATGGAAGTTTTCCTTATCTTTTCCTTGAAATTTTCTAAGTGTTCAGAATAAGTTAACCTTTGAACGTGGTAGATGATAGGTTGAAGTTTTGCTTCCTTGTTTGTGATTGTGCGGGTAAGACCGTCACTTGCACTTACAAGGATGGCTGAACTTTACTTACATCTGACCTGCGTGTAGGTTTTCCTTAGAACTTTTTAACATTTTTAGCGTTGTGTTTATGCGGGTTTTGCCGCCTTCCACACGCAACTACTTACTTCTTCACGCATTGATGCGGTAAATACCGGCACATGGGAAGTTCATAAGTTAAAGATAAGGCTATCAACACATTGTGTAAGGAGAATCATTTCCATTAGAAGTGGCTCTAGGCCTTTTCTTTACAAGTTTGGAATTGATCTACATATAACATTTGCGTAATTGAGCTCCATTCCATGTTCTTGGGATAGGCGTGCCATCGAGCCTTTCAAGCCGGTATGCGCCTTTTCCCAGGACTTCTTTGATAATGTATGGCCCTTCCCAGACCGGGGCCAGCTTTCCTGGGCGCTCTTGGTTTGAAGCCTCGTTGTTACGCAGTATGTAGTCTCCTTCATTGAAGTTGCAGAGTTTTACCCGTGTGTTGTAGTACTTTTGCATTTGTCGTTTGTAATTTTCTTCACGCACTGCGGCTAAGTCTCTGCGTTCCTCGGTTAGCATAAGGTCTAACCGTCTTTCCGCATCATTGTCTTCTGGCTGGATCAAGACCCTTGGTGAGGGTAAACCAATTTCGACTGGGACCATGGCTTCAGTGCCATAAGTAAGACTGAACGGGGTTTCCCCCGTACTGGCCTTTTTCAGCGTTCTGTTTGCCCAAAGGACGTGCGGGAGCTCGTCCACCCAGCCGGATCTGTGTCTCAAGAGTCTTTTCTTTATGCCATCGACGATGCTCTTGTTTGCTCTTTCCACCTCACCATTACCTTGCGGGTGTGCCACTGAGGTAAAGGTGTGGGTGATTTGAAGTTCTTTCAGCCACTGTTGTAGCTTCTTGTCAGCAAAGTTGGTGCCGTTATCGTTCACCAGATTCTGTGGAAGTCCAAAACGACAGATAATAAATTCCCAAATAAATTTTTTGATATGTTTTGCGGTTGTTTGGGCTAAAGGTTTTGCTTCTATCCACTTGGTGAAGTAATCGATGGCTACCACTAGGAACTGAACATTTCCTGCTGCTGTGGGAAATGGGCCTGTCACATCGATGGCCCACTTCTGAAATGGCCACGAAGAAGTGACTGGAACAAGTTCGTTCTTCGGGCGATGCGTGTTGGGTGCGTAAAGCTGACAAGACCTGCATTTTATAATGTATGCCAGTGCATCCATATGCATCCCCGGCCAAAAGTATCCCGCATTGTTCAGTTTAGCCACAACAGCGCGGGGACCTGCGTGAACTCCACAGATGCCTTCGTGTACTTCCCTTAAGAGGTAGTCAGCATCTTGGTTGTTCACGCATCTTAAAAGTGGGCCAAGAAAGTTACGTCTGTAAAGGTTGTCATTGATGAGTTGATAATTCAGTGCTTTACAGCGTAGTTTTCTTGCCTGTGTTTTTGATTCTGGTAGTGTTCCTGCTGCAAGGTAATTTATTATTGGTGTCATCCACGTTTCTGTACCGGTTTGGATGACACAAATTTCCTTGTGCGGGACTGATGGTGCTTCGAGGAGTTCAATGCGGATGTCCTTTCCCAAGTGGGTGAAGGCTAGTGATGCAAGCTTGCTTAACGCATCCGCAGATTTGTTTTCGCTGCGCTTGACGTGTATGACTTTACAATCATTAAAATCACGCATAAGGATTTTTGCCTGGGCGAGGTACAGGGCCATTGTGTCGTTCACAGCCGTGTACGTCCCATTTATCTGGTTGGCTACCAGCATGGAATCCACGTGGGCTTCCAAGTTTTTCACTCCCATCTTACGCGCAATTCTCAAACCGGCCAAGAATGCTTCATATTCGGCTTCATTATTCGTACTTGGAAAATCCAACCGAATAGCGTAAGTATATTCTTGGCCTGCTGGGTTGGTTAATTTTAACCCTGCGCCTGAACCCTCGATACTGGCTGCTCCATCAGTGTAGAGTCGCCAGACATCATTGACGTCCTGTGCTGGGGAAGGTTGAGCCTCCTCCTGGCACTCTTTCTCCCGCGAAGCGGGGACTTCTGCAATAAAATCGGCCAGGACCTGGCCTTTTATGGCTGGTCTTGGCTTGTACTTAATTGCATATTCTCCCAATTCAATTGCCCATTTGGCTAGACGTCCCGATAATTCGGGTTTGCCTAGAACGTTTGAGAGTTTGAAGTTGGTGAGAATGGTGATTGGGTGGCCCTGGAAATATCGTCTTAACCTGCGTGAAGCGTGTATAAGTGCTAAGACTAATTTTTCGAGGGTAGAGTACCGGGTTTCTACGTCTGTTAGTACACAGCTAACATAATAGATTGGCATCTGGATGTCCTTTCGTTCTACTAGCAGGACTGCCCCGGTTGCTCTATCTGTTGCGGAAAGGTATAGGATTAACTCCTCTCCCGCTTGTGGTGCTGTAAGTGTTGGGAGTTCGATCAGGCGTGACCGAATCTCCTGAAAAGCTGCTTCCGCTTCTGGTGTCCAGCGGAAGTGCGTTTTCTTCAAGCAGTTTCTCAATGTTGACACGAAAGGAAACGACTTATCCGCATGGTTTGCCAAGAAGCGATTAAGTGCGACTAGTCGTCCATTCAGTGTCTGAGGGGACACTAGGCAAATCAAGTCACGTGGGAGATTAGTTCAAGGGTGTCACGTGAGGCCCAAACAAAGACACGAAAAGCCATACCCTTGCACATGGGTATTGCAAATGGCCCGGTTTTAAGTTAATATTGCGTAAAAAAAGGTGAAATGTTTATTATATGTATATTTTTAAACACCATTAAAAATATTTATTTGTCATCATGCATGTTTCAGTCGAGTCTAATTGTAACACCATCAGTACAAAATAGCCAAATGTCTATTATCTATATACTATACTATGTATAATATAGGAGTTATGGGTATATTAATATATTTTATTTTTTAAGAGTTTTATAAAATATATAACACATGATACATCCTATAATACATGTTGAAGAAGACAAGATGGTCTTTAAATCATAAAACCCACGTGAACTTTTGTCAATCAAAGAACACTTACTAAGTTTGACACTTCCTCTTTAACCATTTTAACCATATGCTATTTTTCATTTTAACTTTAAACCAACTTTTTTAACGATATTTAAAAAGCGCTTTCATATGTTAATATTTTTTTCCTAAAAGCTGCATCATAAAAATAAACATTTTATTCTCTTTAATTTGAGCATGATATTTGTGGTAATTCTTTTCAATAAAAAAATGACATGTTATGTATGGGTGTTTATGGTCAGGTTTTGACGGTTTTTAAGTTAAACCTATGTACCAAATCTTAGTGAGGATTTTTTTGTCGTTGAAAATCGAACTAAACCGTTTAAATTGAAATCGAAAGTTAAGGAAAAAACCCAACCCTGAAACATAACCAATAACCGGTTTAAACGATTTTAAAGTCTCTAACCGAACCATGAACACCAATAATTGTTACGTAATTGCTAGGGTCTATGTTCAATCACCCCGTGCATTGCGCGAGTACCCGTCTAGTAGATTGAAATGTAGAAAACCATTCAATTTACTCTAAATTAAAAAGAGACAATGAATTGTCATTATAATATGTTGTCCTGCTAGATTGCAATTGTTTTTGTTTTCAGTGTCATACTACAAGTGGTGGGCGCGTTTTGGGAGGAAAACGAGATTCACAATGCAATGAACACCAACCTCCCTTTGTTTTCGAGTCTATTTTGGCTTGGCTCGTTGTATACACAACAAGGTCGTGTGTTGAGTGGTCAATGACCGTTACCAAACAGTCCAAAATTTGAAAAAAATATCAACTTTTTTCCTATATAATCCATTTAATCCTCAATCGAAACTCACATTTTTTTATATAACTATCTACTCAAATTCTACCAAAAAGAATGTACAAAACTCTATATGGAATCTCCGTCTTCTTCAGATTTATATGACCAGTTTTTTTGGAATGCCGATGGCGACATGGAGGAAGAGGTGGTTACGAGTGCGATTATGCTCGTGGCGGAATTTATGCAATCTCTTCGTTCTCCTCCACCCACGGGCTCGAAAAGAGAATATATTGAACGAGGTAGTTTGGGCATGAATGCACGTTTGATGGTAGATTGCTTCAATGTCCCGCCAAAAAACAAGAGCTCAAAGATTTGTAGGTGTCGCTTTCAGATGTCTAAACGCTTATTTTTGCGCAATACCAAAGATTTGGAGCGCGATTTATACCATGATGACATCCTCTCTGAACCCTAATCAAACTGCTTAGAGCTCAAGACATTCTTAATAATGGCTCAGAAATTAGGGCGTGAATGAAGGCTTGATATTTTCCGACTACGCCCATGGCGGGCTCTACCTAATCGTCTAAGGGAGGAGGTTTAGTCCATTAAAGGACAATTATGAGTATCTAGTTTTCTTGCTGGTAAAGTTGGGTTAACTCTATTAATATATCAAAAACCGAGCTAGTTAGGGCTTGCTATGAGAGTATTGTTATTAGGTTATGAGTTATATTTTCTGGATTATGATTCAATCTTTGATCTGGTAGAACTATTGTTTTTTTTTTCTATTGTATTATAGGAGGCACTTTTCAGAAGAGACGCAAAATCTATTTTAAAGATTCTGCTTTTACCCGTTTCTTTGTACTTTATTTTTCAGTTGTAACTCGTATAGTATTTGCTTTCATTTAATTTTGTTTTTCCAGTTGTACTGTATTTAAATATAAAAGTTTTCCTGCAAAATAAATGAAATTCTAACAAAATGTAAAAGATCTGCCAATTAATAACCTAACATTTGACATAGTTTGGGACTTTGCTATGACACCTGAGTTTGAACTCGATTAGATCTACAAAAAAGATCTGCCCAAAAGTCAATTAACTTTACAAAGCTCAAAGAGAAAAGGAAAAAAAAAAAGATTACCTTCAAGGATTTAAAAGCACCACCAGAAATGATTCCGAGTGAAATCCCGTAGCTGTGAGACAAATATCAAGAGGGTGATTTTCTTCTTATAAACGAGAATGAGCGCACAAAGTGTTTGGCAGCCAAAAAATTTCTCACTTTTACACAATGAAGAAACCTATGTGCCAGATTAAACTAAGGGGGTGTTTGGTACAGAGAATTGGGGGGTGAGAAATAGAAATGGAAACAATTCTCTTGTTTGTTTACGAAAGAAAGAGGTGAGAAATGGAAATAAACCATTTCCATTTCCCTGATTTCTTTTCTCTAAAAAAAGCGGAGAAATCATTTCTCTAGGGTTTCATTTCTCACTTCCATTCTCTTCCTTTTCACTTCTATCACCAGCTTCCTCCTTCAGAGCACCGCAACCCAAAACAAGGTATGGTTCAAATTTCCGATTAATAGATCCATAAGCATTCAATCTATATATATCAGCTTCATTTTCACTTTATTATTATTAATCGTACGAACTGGGTTTTGAGATGTTGAGTTCTGTGTAGTTTGTCTGTGCTTGCTGTATCAAGTTGGTTTTTCTTCCATCTGTGTGTACCCACCGCTTTCCCACAAAACCTTAATCATAATCAGAAATGCTCTTTTTCTCTCCCTCTATGTGCGATGTGATGGTCGTTTGTCGCCCCTGTTTGCCTACTGTTGTCGGGTTCAATTTCTGAACCCTAGGTGACGGTGGTGTGGTGGCCTGGTTAGGGTTTCTGATGTAAAGCCCCGTGACTGACGGCTGTGGGTCTTGTTTGCTGTTTGTTAAACCCTCATGGTGGCTAGCGGCCATGTTCAACAATTCAGAGGGTTTGGTTAATTATTTAGGGGATTCGTTGAAGAAAGAAACTGGGGTTGATTTGAAAGATGCAAGTTCTAAGGTTTATGGGTTTATGGGTGAGTTTCAAGATTCTGTATTGAAGTCTCAAGCTGAATTCAAGAATTGGAATGAATGGGAGCGTTGGAAGGTAGTTGTAATCCTAAATTGTGCTTAAACAGTGTTGTAGAAATCGCTAGGCGCTAGTCGGGCGGTGGGATAGGGACTAGTGATTAATCAGGATTAATAGATATTAGTCAAGATTGATCGGATTGGAATATATATTTAAATTTGTGTAAAATTTTCAATTTTGACCGATTTTGGACAAATTGGGATTAATCGGCGCCTAGTCGGGGTATTTATAACATTGTGCTTAAATGAGTTTATTGGTGTTCGGGGTTACCCACATTTGGGAAATATGTCGTCTTTTTGCAGGATGTTAATAATTGGGATCCCACAAGAGTAGGTGCGTTGGCAATTTATCTGTTGGTGACGGTTGTTTCGTGTCAAAGGATATTCGTGACGGTTCGAGCTCCGTTTATTAATAGACAGATAATAGACAGATATAAGAAATCTTGTCAATGAAGCTGGAATAATGGCTATAAGTGTTACTTTTTATATAATTTACTTAATATTGTTCATATGAATTAATTGGTTAAATGATAAAATTTATGAAGGTGAGAAAAGGACATACAAAAATATACCAGCAAGATATTGTTGATGTGTTAGATAAGCAGTTGCTTGAGGGAATGGGTGTGCTTTTGACAGAGGAAGAGCAACAAAAATGTGAAGAAAGAGTATGCCCTTTTTGCCCTCTTGACATTTGAGAATCTTACATCTTTGTAAGGGTAGTATAGTCATTAATCATGTTGTTAAAACGTGAAAGGTATCTATTGAAAAGAAGAGGCTGTTGGCAGTACATGAAGCCGGTCATATTTTGTTAGCACATTTATTTCCTCGATACGATTGGCACGCGTTTTCTCAGTTATTACCCGGTGGTAAGGTATGGTTATAATATCGGAATTTTGACTTTTAAAGTGTTCGTTTAAATTTTATATTTTTATGTTTGTTAATATCTAACATATTTGAGCAGGAAACTGCAATATCTATTTTTTACCCTAGAGAAGATATGGTGGACCAAGGTTACACAACATTTGGGTACATGATGATGCAAATGGTGGTTGCACATGGTGGACGATGTGCCGAACGTGTTTTATGGTGATGATATAACGGATGGTGGAGCTGATGATCTAGAAAAGATCTCAAAGGTGTATATGTTTTCACTTGTTTTATTTTGCTTTCAAATTAATAATCACATTGGTTTTAACATGTGATTGATTATTATCTGTTAGATTGCTCGAGAAATGGTGATAAGCCCTAGAAATGCAAGATTAGCGTATGCAACATTGACACACCGAGTCGGATTGGCCAATAGAGCAGATAGTACTGATGGAGAACTTATAAAATATAGGGTATATAATATTTAATTATTTATCATCGCCTTTAATCTATTCTTATCGTTGATTAATTCATCTGCTTTGGAATTATATTTCAGTGGGATGACCCGCATGTAATTCCTGCTGATATGACAGTAGAAGTTTCAGAGCTCTTCACTCGTGAATTGACAAGAGTACGCATAACTTTTTATTTAATATAATTCGTTAATATACTCGACTTATATTTGTTACCTAATGTTATTCTGATGTGGGTTCCAGTATATCGAAGAGACTGAAGAGCTTGTGTGACATCTGACCCGATCCGACCCGACCCAGGTACCCGTTTCTCTGACCCGATCTCTTTCTTTTATGATTTAATATTTATTTATACTTATATTTTACTTTTAATAATAATATATATTTTCCTTCCCGCCTCTTTCTCTCTCTTTCTCTCCGCCGTCCCGTCCCTCTCCTTCTCTCTTTCCGTCTTCTTTTCCCTCTTGTCGCCGTCCCGCCCTTACGCCTTGTTTCCCTCTTTTTCTTCTAACTCTTTGCTTGTCCTTTGTTCCTTCCCGCCTAAGGTTGTCTGCGCAGCTCCACGCGCCAGACTCCCTTACAAGGAATCCTGCGTGAAGACCACCTGTTTCAGCAATACGCGAGACGAACTCTTCTCGCAGCGCGCTAAGAATTGTAATTCTTCTCGCAGCGCGCTAAGAACGGAAGTTCTTCCCGCGACGCGCTAAGGATTTGTAGTTCTTCTCGCAGCGCGCTAAGAATCGTAGTTCATCCCTCGACGCGCGAAGAATTATAGTTCTTCCCGCGGCGCGCTAGGAATTTTAGTTCCTCCCGCGGCGCGCTAAGAAATGTGACTCTTCCCGCGGCGCGCTTAGAAATGGTAGTTCTTTCCGCGACGCGTTAAGGATAGTTCTGTCTGCCTTCGCGCTCGCGCTCTCTTGACCTTCTGTGTCTGCCTTCGCGCCTTAGCCTTCTCGCGCTTAACCCTTGTATCTTCTGTTTATTCTCGCCGTTTGCTTTTGTGTTGTCTTATCTTTTGAGCTGTTGACCTAATCTGCTTTATGTCTGAAAAGTTACTTTCGGCGCAGCATGCGCACCAACCCCATTGGTTGACAGATAAAGTGACTGACATAATCTTTTGAGAATCTGCTTTTGCCATGCTTGACCAGTAACTTTATCTGTCCTCTCCCATGCCTTTTTCTGAATCCTGTCAGCCTTTTTCTCTTTTTCCCTGCTACCATATCTTTTGATATCTTTACTTTTAAGAACTTTTTACTGTTGATATCTTTTCTTTTACTTTTGGAGATCTTTTCTAGGGTTTGTGTCCCCTAGGGTTTGCCTATATATAGTACTATTTTCTTAACACTTCACACACTACACTTATTCTCTTCCTCCCTTTTTGCTCTCTGCCGTTGTTCTTCTGCCGCCTCCCTCCTCTCTTGCCTCCGTTTTCTCCTCTCCTCTGCCCTGTTTTCCGGTAATATATTATATATAATAACTTATTAATTATGCTAACTTATAATCAAGACTTAAAACAAATCATTAAAACAATAATCTTGTTTATAGGTTAACTTGTGCTTGTTTAAAGTTGGTTCTTGCTTTATCTATCATCGCATCTTTATCAAGTGAGTAATCTCGTACCTAATCCCTTTTTGCTTTTAATGTTTTGGGATGTTCATGTGTTCATACAAACTTAGAGTCTTAAACTTGTTTATGAGCTTTAGTCGCGCAGTATCCCATGTGTTGAGGACGTTTACTTGGCTGTTTATTTGTATGAGTGTATCATTAACCGCTTTGTTCGGCCTATTCCGCAGTTTTCATGGATCCATTAGATGAACACGGGAGACCTATCGTTTACGGTTTTCTTTGTTTACACTTGCACAGATGTTTTCTCGTTTTTGTGCTCAATTGGGAGCACGGATTGAACTATGAACTATGAGCTATGATCTATCTAGGCTTGATCACAATCTGATTGCACCCTTGTTAAACACCAGACATACACATGTTGCGCGCAGATTTATTGCTATCTATGTATTGTATTAAACTTGATTTCTCACCAACACGCAAGTGTTTGACGTTTATTTTAACACATGTTCAGGTTTGCAGTAGCCGTTTTGGAGCTTGTGGACACATAGGACGTTTTTACTTTTGGACCTAGATTAAAATGTATCAAGACAAGTTATTGCTGTTCGAATATTTTGATTTATAATATATTGATTTATGTTGATTTATATTATGTGTTTGCTTTGCGCGTGCGCGAATGAATGTGTTTATTAAATATTGACACCCAATAGTGTCACGAGTAATGAAACAATATGTGGCGCCCCGATGTATAATCCGCCTTTGGTCGGGGTGTTACAGATTGGTATCAGAGCCCGTTGACTTTAGGATAGGTGGTTAGACGTAACGGCCTAGAATACCTAAGAGTCCCTTCTCGCGCATGAGAGAAATCTTTTCTAGGGTTTGTGTCCCCTAGGGTTTGCCTATATATAGTACTATTTTCTTAACACTTCACACACTACACTTATTCTCTTCCTCCCTTTTTGCTCTCTGCCGTTGTTCTTCTGCCGCCTCCCTCCTCTCTTGCCTCCGTTTTCTCCTCTCCTCTGCCCTGTTTTCCGGTAATATATTATATATAATAACTTATTAATTATGCTAACTTATAATCAAGACTTAAAACAAATCATTAAAACAATAATCTTGTTTATAGGTTAACTTGTGCTTGTTTAAAGTTGGTTCTTGCTTTATCTATCATCGCATCTTTATCAAGTGAGTAATCTCGTACCTAATCCCTTTTTGCTTTTAATGTTTTGGGATGTTCATGTGTTCATACAAACTTAGAGTCTTAAACTTGTTTATGAGCTTTAGTCGCGCAGTATCCCATGTGTTGAGGACGTTTACTTGGCTGTTTATTTGTATGAGTGTATCATTAACCGCTTTGTTCGGCCTATTCCGCAGTTTTCATGGATCCATTAGATGAACACGGGAGACCTATCGTTTACGGTTTTCTTTGTTTACACTTGCACAGATGTTTTCTCGTTTTTGTGCTCAATTGGGAGCACGGATTGAACTATGAACTATGAGCTATGATCTATCTAGGCTTGATCACAATCTGATTGCACCCTTGTTAAACACCAGACATACACATGTTGCGCGCAGATTTATTGCTATCTATGTATTGTATTAAACTTGATTTCTCACCAACACGCAAGTGTTTGACGTTTATTTTAACACATGTTCAGGTTTGCAGTAGCCGTTTTGGAGCTTGTGGACACATAGGACGTTTTTACTTTTGGACCTAGATTAAAATGTATCAAGACAAGTTATTGCTGTTCGAATATTTTGATTTATAATATATTGATTTATGTTGATTTATATTATGTGTTTGCTTTGCGCGTGCGCGAATGAATGTGTTTATTAAATATTGACACCCAATAGTGTCACGAGTAATGAAACAATATGTGGCGCCCCGATGTATAATCCGCCTTTGGTCGGGGTGTTACAGATTGGTATCAGAGCCCGTTGACTTTAGGATAGGTGGTTAGACGTAACGGCCTAGAATACCTAAGAGTCCCTTCTCGCGCATGAGAGAAATCTCATGTTTGCGCGCTTATTGTTAATTACTCGTTATTTGTGAATATGCTCGCGCTTGCGCAGTATATGATTTTATGTTTTATTTCGCGATATTTCGATTTTTGTTGAATTTCGATTTTTATTGATTTTACTTACATATTCGTTTGTGGGATTTGAAAATCCGAAAAGTCATGGTGATACATGAATAGTTGATTTTCAATTTCCATTTACGATTATGTTATGAGGTTGGAGACTTGAAAAGTCATGGTGATACATGAATTGTCAACCTCCAATACTCATTTTCTTGTATATTTTATATTGAAGATTGAAAAGTCATGGTGATACATGAATCGTCAATCTCCAATACTCGTTTGCTCGTATATTTTAAATTGGGAATTCGGAAAGTCATGGTGATACATGAATTGTCGATTCTTGATTCGAATTTGTTACCTTTATTAAGTCTGCATTTAGGGTCATTTATTTTACTTTAACTTTTGACAGTAACTGACTCCGCGAAACCAAGCTTTATAAGATTAAAACTTTGCGCTAAAACCAAGATATTAACTAAAATTAAAATTTTTATAGAATGCCTCCGCTATCTCGCCGATTTCAGAGAAGAGAAGCCTCGCGCATGCGTAGACAGCAACGTTCCCAGGAAATGGCCGCCGCAATAGCCCAAGCCTTGAGCCAAAACAATACCTCCAGTTATAACATTAAGTCCTTTAACGCGGGTAACCCTCCAAAGTTCACAGGTCTTGAAGGAGCCACCGTGATGCTCCAGTGGCTTGAGAAAATAGAAAACACTTTCCTTCACACCCAATGCCCCTCAGACAGACGAACCCTATATGCTTCCAGTGTCCCGGAATCCAGAGCGCTTACATGGTGGAATGGAGTAGCTCATGCGCGTGGCGCAGAGGCTGCTTCTAGCATGACATGGGAGGAATTCAAGGAAATTCTTACGCGAGAATTCTGCCCTCCCAACGAAGTTAAGCGCCTGGAGGAGGAATTTTGGAATCTTAAGCAGTACAGTGGTGAAGCGCGCGAGTACGCAACGCGCTTCCATGAACTAAGTTTGCTTGTCCCTCACCTTGTTACCCCTTCCCGCCGAGCCATAGAGAAATTCCTTGGGGGTCTCCCCATGGAAATTCAAGATTCTGTATGGGCCAGAAACCCAGTAACCCTCTCTGACGCCATCGAGTTGGCCGCTGTGCTCAGCGACAACCATGTCAGAGCAGGAACTTTGTTCCTGCGGGGAACTGAGAAAACCAAACCCACCAAGACTGCCCCTGAACCAACGGAAACCAAACCAGAACCCTCAAACCGTAACAACCTCAAGCGCAGGCGCAAAGCCTATGCGCTTACCAACCCGCCCATTACCCAACAACCCATTTATCAACCTCCAGTTTACGCGCCTAACCCACTGTCAGCCTACCCAACTCCCCCTGTAGTTCACAACTATGCCCTAACCAATCCAGCACTCCCTGCCCCACCAACTAAGAAACCTTACACAGGAAACCAACCCCTTTGCCCAACCTGTAGACTTCACCACCCAACTCAGACCCCGTGTCGACAATGTAACCGATGTGGCCGCATTGGTCACTCAACCGAATACTGTAGAGTCCCTCCCGCCAACCCAATTGCGCCAACACCACCAGTCTACCCGCAGAACCCACAATCAATCTACCAAAACCCACGACCCAGGTCGTGTTATAACTGCGGTGATCCCAGTCATTTCCGGAACGCGTGCCCGAGACTACAAGTGCAAATCACACAAGCGAATCCGGTGAACCAGATTTCGAACCAAGTGACGCGTGGACGAGCTTTTAACATAACCGCGCACCAAGCGCAAGCGAATAATGACGTAGTTAATGGTACATTTTTGCTTAACGGATTTTATGCTTCTGTACTTTTTGATACTGGCGCCGATCGAAGTTTTATTTCTCGCGCCTTCGAGCAGAAGCTTGCGCGACCGCGCAACGATTTAAAAGAAGATTTTTCAGTTGAATTGGCTAATGGTGAAACTGTTTTAATAAACTCAGTGATTAAAGATTGTACGCTTAACCTTAACGAAAACGATTTTCTGATCGACCTCATCCCCATGCCTCTTGGAAGCTTTGATGTCATCATTGGTATGGACTGGCTTACGCATAATCGCGCCGAAGTTATTTGCGCCAAGAAGATGATTCGCATACCTCGAGAAAATGGTGATCTTCACATCTACGGCGAAAAACCCTCCAGTGGTCTTAAACTTATGTCTTGCGCCGAAGCCCAATGACTCATGCGGAAGAAGTGTGTTGCATTCTTAGCCCATGTGGTTAAACCTGCTGAAGAGAAGAAGCTTCGCGATATCCCTGTTGTGCGTAATTTCCCTGAAGTTTTTCCTGATGATCTTCCTGGTATCCCTCCCGCTTGTGAAGTCGAGTTCCGTATTGATCTTGTCCCTGGTGCTTCCCCCGTTGCTAAATCTCCTTACCGTCTTGCGCCCGCTGAGATGCAAGAATTGGCAAGCCAACTTCAAGAGTTGACTGCTAAAGGATTCATCCGCCCTAGCTCTTCGCCCTGGGGTGCTCCGGTGTTGTTCGTTAAAAAGAAAGATGGATCGTTTCGCATGTGTATTGATTACCGCGAGTTGAACAAACTCACCATTAAAAACCGGTATCCCTTACCGCGTATTGACGACCTCTTTGATCAACTCCAAGGTGCCTCTTGTTTCTCGAAGATTGATCTCCGCTCTGGCTATCACCAGTTGCGCATCCGCGATGAAGATGTTCCGAAGACTGCTTTTCGAACTCGTTATGGCCATTTTGAATTCTTGGTCATGTCCTTCGGTCTAACCAACGCACCCGCCGTTTTCATGGATCTAATGAATCGGGTGTGTAGGCCTTTCTTGGATAAATTCGTGATTGTGTATATCGATGATGTTCTGGTGTATTCTAAGACCAAGGCCGAGCACGAGCAACATCTTCGGTTGGTGTTGCAAAAGCTTAGAGCTGAGCAACTCTATGCTAAGCTTTCCAAGTGTGAATTCTGGTCTGATGAAGTACAGTTTCTTGGTCATGTTGTAAACAAGATGGGTATTCATGTCGACCCATCCAAAATTGAAGCAATCAAGAACTGGATTACGCCATCCTCTCCTTCTGAGATCCGTTCCTTTCTGGGCTTAGCTGGTTATTACCGGCGCTTCATTTCGAACTTCTCGAAGATCGCTTTGCCTTTAACAGCTCTAACGCACAAAGGTAAACCATATATTTGGGGCTCGAAGCAAGAAGAAGCCTTTCTAACGCTCAAGCGTTTGTTGTGTGAAGCTCCTGTTCTTGCGCTACCTGAGGGTAATGATGATTTTGTCGTGTATTGCGATGCATCCAACCAAGGTCTCGGTTGTGTTCTTATGCAACGAGGCAAGGTTATCGCTTACGCATCAAGGCAACTTAAGGTTCATGAAAAGAATTATACAACTCACGACCTCGAACTAGGTGCAGTTGTTTTTGCCTTGAAGATCTGGAGACACTACCTTTATGGTACTAAGTGTATCCTCTACACTGACCATAAAAGCCTTCAGCATATCTTTGATCAAAAGGAACTTAACATGAGGCAACGCCGATGGAACGAACTCATCAGCGATTACGATTGTGAGATCCGGTATCATCCTGGTAAGGCTAATGTGGTAGCCGATGCGCTCAGCCGAAAACCCTGCCAACTTAACTGTATTTTGCCGCGCACGCATCTTCACTTTGCGCCGATCCAAAGCAACCTTGAATCGCGTATTCGTGACGCGCAGCGCGCATCCATCAGTAATGGTAACCTTCGCGCCGAGTTAGCGTGTGGCGCGGAAGCGCATTTTGTCCCTAATCTGAGTGGAATTCTCTGCTATCTCAATCGCATCTGGGTTCCCTTTGATGAGAATCTTCGCGCTGATATCCTGAGTGAAGCGCACAAATCTCGATATTCCGTTCATCCCGGCGCCGATAAGATGTACAAGGATTTGCGCATTACTTATTGGTGGCCCGGTATGAAAAAGGATATTGCTGTGTTCGTAGCTAGATGCCTGACTTGTTCTAAAGTAAAAGCTGAACACCAACGCCCATCTGGTTTGCTCGAACAACCAGAAATTCCTACGTGGAAATGGGAATGTGTAGCGATGGACTTTATTACCAAGTTACCTTTGACAGCAAGCAAACATGATAGCATTTGGGTAATAGTGGATCGTTTGACTAAGTCTGCTCACTTTCTGCCCATTCGTGAAAACTACCGTGTTGAGCATCTCGCGCAGCTTTATGTCAAGGAAATTGTCTGCCGCCATGGTACTCCTTTGAGCATCGTATCCGATCGCGATGGCCGTTTTATATCTCGCTTTTGGAAATCTCTCCAATCTGCGCTAGGAACTCGCTTGGACATGAGTACGGCATATCATCCTCAGACTGACGGTCAGTCTGAGCGAACTATTCAGACTCTTGAGGATATGCTCCGATCTTGTGTTCTTGATTTTGGAGGTAATTGGGATTCGCACCTGCCTTTGATCGAGTTCTCTTATAATAACAGCTATCATTCCAGTATCGGTATGGCCCCATTTGAAGCACTTTACGGTCGTAAGTGCCGCTCCCCGATTTGTTGGAGCGAAGTGGGAGAAACTCAAATCACAGGACCCGAACTTGTTCAAGAGACAACCGATAAAATCGCCAAGATCCGTGATCATCTGCTGACTGCCAGAAGCCGACAGAAGAGTTACGCAGATCGTAGGCGGAAGCCTCTCGAATTTCAAGTTGGTGATCTTGTTCTCCTCAAAGTGTCGCCTTGGAAAGGTGTTGTCCGCTTTGGGAAGAAAGGTAAGCTTGCTCCTCGTTATGTTGGTCCATTCAAGATTCTCGCGCGTGTGGGAAAAGTTGCCTACAGACTTGACCTGCCGCCCGCGCTCAGTAATGTGCATCCAACGTTCCATGTATCCAATCTCAAGAAGTGTTTAGCCGACGAGAACCTTCACATACCACTTGATGAAGTTCAAGTTGATGAAACTATGCATTTCGTTGAGAAGCCTGTTGAGATTATGGATCGCGAGGTTAAGCAAACCAAGCGCAGTCGTATCCCTATCGTGAAAGTTCGCTGGGAGTCCAAGCGCGGAGCCGAGTTTACATGGGAAAGGGAAGATCAAATGAAGATCAAGTACCCGCACCTGTTCTCTGCGCAACCTACTTCGAGATAAATTTCGAGACGAAATTTCTTAAAGTAGGGGAGACTGTGACATCTGACCCGATCCGACCCGACCCAGGTACCCGTTTCTCTGACCCGATCTCTTTCTTTTATGATTTAATATTTATTTATACTTATATTTTACTTTTAATAATAATATATATTTTCCTTCCCGCCTCTTTCTCTCTCTTTCTCTCCGCCGTCCCGTCCCTCTCCTTCTCTCTTTCCGTCTTCTTTTCCCTCTTGTCGCCGTCCCGCCCTTACGCCTTGTTTCCCTCTTTTTCTTCTAACTCTTTGCTTGTCCTTTGTTCCTTCCCGCCTAAGGTTGTCTGCGCAGCTCCACGCGCCAGACTCCCTTACAAGGAATCCTGCGTGAAGACCACCTGTTTCAGCAATACGCGAGACGAACTCTTCTCGCAGCGCGCTAAGAATTGTAATTCTTCTCGCAGCGCGCTAAGAACGGAAGTTCTTCCCGCGACGCGCTAAGGATTTGTAGTTCTTCTCGCAGCGCGCTAAGAATCGTAGTTCATCCCTCGACGCGCGAAGAATTATAGTTCTTCCCGCGGCGCGCTAGGAATTTTAGTTCCTCCCGCGGCGCGCTAAGAAATGTGACTCTTCCCGCGGCGCGCTTAGAAATGGTAGTTCTTTCCGCGACGCGTTAAGGATAGTTCTGTCTGCCTTCGCGCTCGCGCTCTCTTGACCTTCTGTGTCTGCCTTCGCGCCTTAGCCTTCTCGCGCTTAACCCTTGTATCTTCTGTTTATTCTCGCCGTTTGCTTTTGTGTTGTCTTATCTTTTGAGCTGTTGACCTAATCTGCTTTATGTCTGAAAAGTTACTTTCGGCGCAGCATGCGCACCAACCCCATTGGTTGACAGATAAAGTGACTGACATAATCTTTTGAGAATCTGCTTTTGCCATGCTTGACCAGTAACTTTATCTGTCCTCTCCCATGCCTTTTTCTGAATCCTGTCAGCCTTTTTCTCTTTTTCCCTGCTACCATATCTTTTGATATCTTTACTTTTCAGAACTTTTTACTGTTGATATCTTTTCTTTTACTTTTGGAGATCTTTTCTAGGGTTTGTGTCCCCTAGGGTTTGCCTATATATAGTACTATTTTCTTAACACTTCACACACTACACTTATTCTCTTCCTCCCTTTTTGCTCTCTGCCGTTGTTCTTCTGCCGCCTCCCTCCTCTCTTGCCTCCGTTTTCTCCTCTCCTCTGCCCTGTTTTCCGGTAATATATTATATATAATAACTTATTAATTATGCTAACTTATAATCAAGACTTAAAACAAATCATTAAAACAATAATCTTGTTTATAGGTTAACTTGTGCTTGTTTAAAGTTGGTTCTTGCTTTATCTATCATCGCATCTTTATCAAGTGAGTAATCTCGTACCTAATCCCTTTTTGCTTTTAATGTTTTGGGATGTTCATGTGTTCATACAAACTTAGAGTCTTAAACTTGTTTATGAGCTTTAGTCGCGCAGTATCCCATGTGTTGAGGACGTTTACTTGGCTGTTTATTTGTATGAGTGTATCATTAACCGCTTTGTTCGGCCTATTCCGCAGTTTTCATGGATCCATTAGATGAACACGGGAGACCTATCGTTTACGGTTTTCTTTGTTTACACTTGCACAGATGTTTTCTCGTTTTTGTGCTCAATTGGGAGCACGGATTGAACTATGAACTATGAGCTATGATCTATCTAGGCTTGATCACAATCTGATTGCACCCTTGTTAAACACCAGACATACACATGTTGCGCGCAGATTTATTGCTATCTATGTATTGTATTAAACTTGATTTCTCACCAACACGCAAGTGTTTGACGTTTATTTTAACACATGTTCAGGTTTGCAGTAGCCGTTTTGGAGCTTGTGGACACATAGGACGTTTTTACTTTTGGACCTAGATTAAAATGTATCAAGACAAGTTATTGCTGTTCGAATATTTTGATTTATAATATATTGATTTATGTTGATTTATATTATGTGTTTGCTTTGCGCGTGCGCGAATGAATGTGTTTATTAAATATTGACACCCAATAGTGTCACGAGTAATGAAACAATATGTGGCGCCCCGATGTATAATCCGCCTTTGGTCGGGGTGTTACAGCTTGCAATGAAGGGACTGATGGATAATAGGCACATACTGGATTTGATTACAAATGAACTACTAAAGAACTCAAGAATTACCGGGCTGGTAAGTTTTACATGTTACATTTTACATATCATTAACAGATTAGTTGAAATTAGGTCATGTTTACATTTTAAAGTTTGATTGGATGATTTCAGGAAGTTAAAGATAAGATAAGCGGATTATCACCACAGATGTTTGAAGATTTCGTTAAGCCCTTCCAAATAAATCCAGATGACGTACGTGTTATATATTTTTAAGTTAAAATATTACTAATATCAATTCAGTAGTTTGTGAAATGTAGTTGACGGGTTTGGTTTGGTTTGTTTGTTTTTACAGGAAGGACCGATACCTCACAATGACCGTTTGAGATACCAACCACTCGATGTTTACCCTGCACCTCTTCATAGATGTTGACCAACAAAAAGTCAAATTTGTATCACCAAAGGAACATGCTTTTCTATTTTTTGTTTTCTTATATTTATTGTATTTTTGACCGATAAACAGCTAGAATGATCACAAATGTTTTCAAGAAAATTACATCAATACCAAAAGTTGTTATCACCAAATATGCATATTAATCAGATTTCCGGTAGGCTAGAGTTTGCTAGAAGGTACCCCGGTGGGTGCAGCTCGAGAACGTTTTTCCACAATTCTAGAAAGCGTTTTCACTTCCTCTTTTCGCCCTGGTCTCGGCTTTTATTTCATCTGACCCGAGTTTTCTCATGCCAGCAGTGTCATTTATCGGCCCAGGCGCAATCCCGTTGACTCGTATGTCATAATCAGTACCCCATTCCAATGCCAGATTCCTTGTAATAGCATCTACTGCAGCCTATAATATTACACATTAAAGAAACATACATACATGAATGTATATAAACATAATGTTTACTTAAATTTAGAATCTTTTTGTATAACCTTAGCAGTAGCTACATGAATTTGGTACCAACCAGCTGTGTAATGCAGAGTAGCACTGATATTCAATATTATTCCACCACTCTCATCTGAGCTTCTTCCAGGTCCTCCTTTTTTCAGATACTTGACTGCTTCATGACACATAGTAAACGTACCTATTGTTCAAGTAATGTCACCACCACTCTCATCTGACTGTTTTTTATTTTTAATAAATATTTGTTATGAAAAAAATACTTGTGCTAATGATAAAGTTGATATAATTCTCTGTTTATTTTCTATGTACCAAACAAGAGAAATGATTCTCAGCTATATTTCTCTACTGAAATCTCTGTACTACCAAACAGAACAGTCAATTCTCATTCTCCAGACCAATTCCCTTTCTCTGCAATTCCATTTCTCTATAATTCCATTCTCTGTACCAAACACCCCCTAATATCCTGAATAATCACTCTTAATAAAACCAATAATAAATAAATTAATATGATAATATATTATATTAATATTTAATTAATATTATGCAATCATTGTCTTTGGAAAATTTCAAGTTTTTCGTCGTTCTTTGGGTCGGGTGTTCAGTTTCGAATCGGACTTGAGTAACTTGAAATTCGATTTGAATCGCATTCGAATTTGAAGTTTCGAATCCAGTTTTTAGTCATTCAAATTTGATTTAGTAATCGAATTTAAAATCGAATATGAATTTATGATTTTAAATTCAATTCAAAATTCAAATTCAAATTATACATTTTATTTTTATATATAAATATACAAATTCATGAAAAGATAAATTAAGGAGGCTAGTTAAGTTCCATAGACTAAAAATTACAAATTCATCATTTTGATTATTAATTCATTTAAACGTACGTTACCACTGAATTTCACAATGTTGTAACTTTGAAGTTCATTTGTGTTATAGACTTGTATTTTTTTATTTTTATTTTTTTATTTTGCTAAAATATTGCTTTTATAGTGGTCTTAAAACTAAAATTAAAATAGATTATCTTTCGACTTAATTCAATTCGAATCTATTCGAATTTAAACTTCAAACTCGAATCGTATCGAATTTTGAATTGACTACTTTGAATTCTCATCAAATCGAATTTGTTGAATCTGTTTTGGAATATGAATCAAATACGTATCCGGATTTAAAATTTCAAATTTTGAATAATTCGAATATTTGAAATTCGGTTAATTAAACATCTCTAACTGGCTAACTTTGTATTCAATAAGGCAAAATCCTAATCCTAATAAACAAAACAGTTGTGTCACATGGCACTTAGCTGGCCTATTTTTGTGCCAAGTGGCATCATATTTGTTCAACTTTTAAACTCCTAATTTTCTAATTAAAACGATAATAAATATTTATTTCCCTACCATAAAATCCTTTATCAGTTAATATAATGACCATTTAATTGGTTGGCACCCTTAATATTTTGTACACTTAATTGTCATCTATTCATTCATGTTTATCTATTTGTTTCTCGGGCTTCTTATACGCGACAAAAATGATGAAGACAAGTACATCAATATCTTAAGAGAATGGTAAGCTTTATTATCCTTTTATTTTGATTTAAAACTTTTTATTTACTAATATTTTAACATCATTTCAGTTTAGTCGGGAGGGTTGCGTTTACTAGAAACTATAAGTGAGTTATACCGGATAACAAAATATCAGGCGTCCATTCACCCGACCCGAGGTATAAAAGTTTGACCGTATTGTGTGAATTTGGTCAATTAACATTTATAATGACAACTATCGTAGGAACTCATCCAAATCGGCCAAAAGAATGTACATGATGATGCTTCAGAAAAATTTATGAACACCATCAACCGAAATCTGCAAAGTTATTGTATTTACTCTCCATAATTATTCTTACAAACCATAGTAGCTATTATATTATTAATTTTTTTTATAATTCACATATTTCTATACTATTGATCAACAAAATTCAGTTCACTAAAATGGCAAAGCATTGGTTCATAATATTTTCTTTATATTTCAATTTACAAATACCGTAATTGGTTTTAAATATTTATAATCTTTCACAAATTAACTAAATTATTTAATTTTTTTACTTTTCAATTATAGAGTCTTTCGATAAAACTTGCAAGGATGGTTTCTGTTGATGTTAACTTGCATTATCAAGGGTAAATGGTAGAGATGGTATAAAAATATCAATTATTAGATAAAATGTTGTGCATAAGGATGTGTTTAGAGACAAAATGTAACTTAATTTGGTTCCTATATAATGTAATATGTTATTTTGCTTTATAAAGTCATAGCTCATATAATTAAAATGGTGCAGCTCGTGTCGTACACACTGCAATTCACGTTCATCTTATTTTTCGTATTTCATTGATTGTGTTCAGCAGATTCTTTTTTCAACTTATCAGAGGTATGCTAATTTTGATTTAGGTTATAAACCTCACAAATCGCTAATACTACTTCTTGAAGGTTGATTTCACGATTCAAGGATTTAAATATTTTGATTGATCCTACTCATTTATCAAACTATTTAAACTAAACTATTTTATATTGTATAGTTTACATCATATATTTTAACCAACTCATGTTATACATGTGTTTAACCTAGTTGCAACAATAATAAACTAGAATTATATCAGTTTGAAAAAAGTGAGAAGACGAGCGAGTCTTGTTTTCGACGACAGTGGGTGGACAAACTACAAAGTCAATAGAGCCCCTTAATTAATATATTAATATAATAATGAAACCAATAATTCAGATTTTAATAATGCTATGAAAAAACCAATAATTAATTCAAAGCTACCTCAAAATTTGTCTTTTTAAAAGTTCATGTTTCCATCTTGATTGGTGCTTTATGTAAAAGAATATATAAAGACCAATTGTCCATAAAATATATCCATTTTGTGGGGGTTTGTTTACTAATGGATGGAGATTTAATAATAATAACATAAGGAGAAACGTAATGGTTTACTGTTCCAAGAATACTAATTAGAAATAGAAGTAAATAAACCAATTTTTTAAAAACCGGTACGTATCGACCAGTTAAACCGATTATATCGAATTTTGGTAAGACAACCAGTATCTAGAGTCCGATATTTTTAGACAATTTGCTAGAGCATCGTATCACTGGTTCTTTTTATAAATACCGGTTTTAAACCCAAGAGATTTTTAATATTTTTTTGTGACGATATTTTTAAAGATAACTTTTAACCTAGTAGATAAAATTGAAACGAGTAAGACGTAAATGACGATTCGTAAAACAACCAGTTTTCTATCATGCAAATCCAAGGTTGGTTTCTTTACACCTTTTGCCGTTGATCAAATTGGTATATAAAGTACAAACTTTTCATTTGACTCGATCATTGTTTAGTGTGATGTTTATTAATGTACTTTTGGGTTGTTTTTTAAGTTGAAGTTGTATTTATATGTAATTACATGGTAAACTATTCAACCCTTCCGGTTCAACCGGCTGTATAATTTTTTAACCAAATCCGTTACAAGTAAAATAACGGTTTTTAAAACATTGAAAGAAACAATTAAAAGAAGGCAAAACTTGTTCATATAACTTAAAGAGGAAAGATTTCTAAAGAACGATGGTTTGGAGAATACATTTGTTGTATTTTATATATTATGGAATAAATATTTTCAATACAATCACCTTGAACAAAGTACTAGGAGCAAGGTGATAAACATGGAACGCTTCCAAACATAAACATATGAAACCTAATAAGAATAATTTCATCACTCTCCTTCAAGTAGAAACATGCAAGTCTTTGGCGCCCAACTTATCTGAAGAGAAACTGAAGTTGAGCTGCTCCTAACCTTTTTGTTATAAGGTCTGGAATCTACGTTTTGGTGTCAATATTGGCGGGTTGAATCTCATGCAATTCGACTCTTTCCCGAACAAAATAGCAGTCAATTACAACATGCTTAATTCGCTCATGGAAGACGGGATTATTGGCAATATGACGAGCGGCTTGATTGTCACAAAACAATGGTGTTGGTCTAGTTTGAAGAAGCCCTAAATCTTCAAAAGCCACCGAACCCATAAAACTTCGCTAACAGTTGAGGCAATGGACCGATATTCTTCTTCAGCAAATGATCAAGAAACGGCAGATTGTTTCTTGGTTTTCCATGAAATGGCTGCTCCTTCAAGGAGGAGTAAGCATCCGGTTCAAGACCAACGAGTGTATTGACAACCAAGCCAATCCAAGTCACAATAGGACGTGAGATTAACGCTCTCCGATTTAGGGAAAAGAACACATTTACTTGGTGAGACTTTAAGATAGCAAAGCAATTTGTGTATGGCATCCATATGAGGTTGTTGACGTAGGCTGTCGTGGTCTACTCAAACAATTGATTTTAAAGACTTAAATACCTATAATAAGTACGGGTAAGTAAGGTCGTCTTCACAGGAACTCAAGGAAAGTGCTAATTATAATACTACTAATTTAATTATTAAACTAAGTCGGACAGACGATGTCAAGCGATTTGTTTTTAGAAAAATATTAATTAAAACTAATTATTACTTAAAAAACTTTGTAAACAATATTAATAAAAAGCATTCATTCTAGGTTCGGTTAATGTGACATTCAACTTAATCCCTGATTCACTTGATGACGCAGTAATTACTAAACCTGGTAGTTTGATTGTGAAGTCAAACGATACCCTAACCAAATTGATGACACAATTGAACTCGGTTTACCTAATTACCAACTTATGTTTGTTAAAACCAATTAAGAGACAAGATTTGATGATAACTAGTTCAATGACACAAGAGCATAAACCCTAAATGTTGATGAACAAAACCAAACAATTGATGTATTAATTAATAATCCCAAACACAAATTGTTTAATAATCAATCAATAATTAAGCAAGATCAAAGCAATAACTCAATCAAGCTCATAAACATTAAGCATACGAATCTGGTCAGAAGTTAAAATACACAAAAACCTACCCTAGAATGAACAAAGAACTTAGCCAAGCATCAACATATCGATTAAATAACTTATCTTAATGAACATGCAAACCCGAGATGAACCGGAAGCCTTGGAATGGTAGGAAATCGTCCTAAGAAGCCTCTTTTGCCTCTGGAAGTCGTAATTAGCCGAATGGGGAGGTTAAGGGATTTATATAAGGCAAACCTAAATTTTTGGCCGACTTAAGCATCTTCGCGTATTGCGAAGATGTCCTGGCTTGCTTCTTCGCGTATCGCGAAGGACAAAATAGTCGGGCCTGATTTCTTGCAACTTCGCATATCGCGAAGTTGTTCTTCCCAGCATCTTCGCGTATCGCGAAGATGCAAAACTTCAGATTTAATTATTTTCTTTTCTTGATTGCCCTGTGATGCATGCACGTCCAATCTCTCACTCCTCGATCTTCATTCCAAGCCCGTACATATCCTCGTTAAGCTCCATAGCTTCCAATGTCCTGAAAACATGTAAACAATGCTTGAAGTACCAATGTTCATTCGATTATTTAACTAAAATTAACTATTTAATATATAAAACTAACTAACTTTTACCCAACCATCAGTTGTCTTGGATCGAAAACAAACTGACTTAACATATTTACGGTATAGGCAATATCGGGGCGCGTGGCTTGTAAGTATAGAAGTCTTCCAACAATATGTCTATGTCGGTTGGCATCAACCTTCCGTGCGTCCTATTCCTTGATTAACTTGTGATTAACTGGGATAGAGCAAGGGCGACACCCTTGCAAACCATAATCATCAAGTATGTCCAATATATTTTTCATTGGCTTAAACAAGACATTCGGGAGTGCGATCCACTTCAATCCCAAGGAAATACTTGAGATTTCCAAGGTCTTTGATGCTGAAAAGTTTTTCCAGCTTGTCCTTTGTGTTTTTTATTCCCTTGGAATCATTGCCCACCATAATGACGTCATCGACATATATGAGGGCCGCTATAATAAGGTTACCCCCTTTTCGAGTAAAAAGAGAATGATTGGCTTTGGATTGTTTGTAACCAAGGTAGAGAAGGGCTTGGGTAAATTTTTGGTACCAATTCCGAAACGCCTGTTTTAAACAATATAAGGATTTTCTTAGCCGGCAAACCCTCGTCTCCTTTTCTTTGGAAAAACCTTGGGGAATTTTCATATAAACTCTTTCATGCAAATCGCCATGCAGGAAAGCATTGTTGACATCGAGTCGGTGGATGATCCAATCCCTTTTTTGCTGCGACATCTAACAATGTTCGAACAGTGACTAGTTTTGCCACCAGAGCAAAAGTGTCGTGATAATCAATTCCCTCTATTTGAGTGAATCCTTTAGCAACGAGAATCACATTGAACCTTTCAACCTCCCCGTTTGGCTTGTGTTTTAACTTTATACACCCACTTCGAATCAATAACGTGCTTCCCTTCGGGTAATTCTTCAAGAGTCCATGTGCCATTTTCTTCAAGTGCCCGTATTTTTTTTCGTAGCTTCTATTTAGTGGTTGTCACACCCCGACCAATGAAGGCAGAGACGTCGAGGCGCGACATGATTGCTCATTGCACAATGACATTATAAAGTTACAATATTTAAACAACACATTTAAATCCATATCATCATAAATAACACAACAATTGTTCATACAAAATGCCAAATAGATGGATAAACAAATAACTTGTTCTTTTATTTTCTAATATCCTAAAGCCAAGATAATAAGTTTCTTCAAGTAATCCAATCAAGCTAACATCAAACCTGTAACATTGCATAAAATAGAGTTTGTCAACACGAAGGTTGGTGAGCAATTTTCATAGTTTTGGACAATAAGTATATAGTATGAAATCCACAACCAGTATATGAAAACAATAAATAATAGCAACAATTTAGAAAATAAAACCGTCAATAAGAATACATTGACGAACCGTCAATAAGAATACATTGACGACAATAATGAAATCGTCAATAAGAATACATTGACGACACCTTTCTATATGGGGATACCATATGTACTCGGAATTAACGTATGATCATACTTTGATGAGGCTACCCGCCTTAGCATTCAAGAGGCTACCCGCCTTAACATTCAAGAATTTGCACATGATCATATAAAGCATATAACACCAAATCGAGCATTTATTTAAGTAAGCATATACAATACGTGTTGTGGTTTAAGACTCAAGTATAAATCATTTGAATTTGAATAAGTATGCAATGCCACCCCCAAAACGAAAGATGGAGAACGGGGGATGAAAAAGTACTCACATTAACAAGTAACTTGAAAGATAGTGTCGTGAATAATCGGAGAGATCGGTTTAACGAGCAAGACCTATATTAAACGGGTCTTGTGTTAGTAGGTAGTCTTGGAAGGGTTTAAAATAAAATACATGACAAATAAAGTAAATAAATAAAGTTTAGGATTTAAAATGTAAATATTTGAGAAATTAAATAAACGAGTTTTGTAAAATAAGTTTACTCAAAACCGGGTCTCGGTATTCTATTCATTAGTTTTTTTCTTTTTTTACTCAACCTATGTTAAGTAATAATGTGGGTTAAAATGCGATATTGCAAAACCTTTGCTTATAAGAATACCAAAACGAGGTTTAAACGAGTGTTCGGGTTTGTCAGTTCGAGACTTGATAATTGACCAAGCTCACAGTTAACTTCCCAAAATAATAAATGTTATGAGATAACTCAATAAAAATCAAAATAGACTTAACCAAGTATGTAGTTCTATTGTGAAGAACCTTAACGTTCGTTAAGAGAGTATACGACCTTATCGGTTCGAACTTGTTATAAGATCAAGTTGGTTACCGACATGCCAAGTACGTTTAGAAATTAACTAAAATTGATTTAAAATATAATCTTGAAGAAAAATATGAGTTTTGGTGGCTAAAAACACACTTGTGTGTCTTAAGCGAGTGAACTCGGTTTAGTTTGGTTTTTGGTTCGGTCCTTGACTTGGAATAAGACCGAGGATGGTTACCACATACCCAATTACCATGGAACTTGTAAAATAACTTATAAATAATAATACTCAAGTTTTACATTCAAAAAGTTAACAATAAAGCTTTTAAACAAAAGTTCGGTTTTTGGTTCGGTCCTGGACTCGGAATAAGACCGAGGATGGTTACCACATACCCAATTACCATGGAACTTGTAAAATAACTTATAAATAATAATACTCAAGTTTTACATTCAAGAGTTAACAATAATGCTTTTAAACAAAAGTTCGGTTTTTGGTTCGGTTCTCAACTCGGGATGAAACCGAGGCTAGTCACCACATACCCAATACCATGGAACTTGACAAATATGAGCAATAAACTAAAATATGTAGAAGTTAAGCAAGTATAACAAGTTATATGGTTAGATTTGTTAAATATATAAACAAGGACTACAAAGTCCTCCATGTAACCTTGCCTTACTAGCCCGACATTTCTACAGGCCGAGACCGGAGAAATGAAAGACCGAAGGTAAACAAGGAGTGTATATTATATATATGTTGTAGCATCAAGCTTTAAGTATTGAGAAGTTAGTTAAAATGAAAGATTAGCTTGTGAAGAACAACCTTAGAATTCAAGAATTTGAGAGAGAAATGAAGAAATGAGCAAGCACAAATGAAGAAGATGGGTGTGTATATATAGGGTAAGTTGAATGGGTCTTTCATAAAGGGTGTTTCATGAAAATGGGTTGGTTATAGACCCAAGAAAGCACAAACTACAAATGGGTCCTTCAAGTCTCCATTTTGGTAGTTTTAGTCCCTGGAGTTCGTTTTGAGCGTTTTCGGGGAATTTTAAGAACCGAAAAGGGTGTTTTTTTATCCAACAACTATAAAACAAATATTTAACATACAATTCATCATTTTGATAATATCGAAAGGTTCGGGATACAAAACGGGTCGGGTTTACATTAAGAATACAAATATAAAATAACCCGAAATTGACAAATGTCATAGTGGTCATCTTTTATAGCCTGATAAAAATATTTGGGCACATCATTTGAGTCAATGGCTGTCACACCTGGCCTCATGGGTGTCACACCCCAACCTACGACAGAAATGCCGGGTGCAAACCGTTGATTCACACCTTACAAGGTACTATCATACAATTTAAATATGACAATATCTAATTTAGTTATTAATTCCAAAAATTCACAAATACATAAAGTTTAGTTGGTGTCAGTTGACCATTGCCTAGCAAATCGAGCTTTGGCTACTATAACAGTCGCATGATCATACTATAATGTGATTATGATGGACCTCTCCGTATGTGATAAAGTTAACAAATAAGCAAATAAGCAATTTGTATTTAACTGATCGGCACACAATATTCAAGTTTGCTAATTGTATATATAATATAAAATATATGTAGGTACGCAAAAGTCCCCAAAAATGGTTGTCAAAATTAGTACTAAAATGAGGGAAATGATTTTTCACCTTGACGATTAAGCGAATAAACTGAGAGAAATAATAAACGAGCAAAGTTAACGCGGTGAGTGATCTAACCCAAACAGACCTGAGACTTATACAAAATAAAATAGGGTACCTAGAATGATAAGGAAAACTGAGTCTAAGGTCGGAAAACGTGAAAGTCATCCGGTAGCTTGTTTTTTTATGATGAAAACATTTGAATCTCCAATGGTGGTTAAGAATTTCGGTGGAGGCAGAGAGAATACAGAGGAGAATAGGGTTTAGGATGTGTTTTAGTTATGCAGAGGTAAGACTTACAAATCAAAAACCAACTCATTTAGGAAAACGAATAAAAGAAATATTACCAAAGCGACACAAATCAATCAAATTATTTCGAATTGCTAAAAAGAAATGAATGTGGACAAGTTTACACATCAAATTACATTTCTTGGGCCTTAATTTTAGTGATTAAGGTTGTTTAAGGAAGGATTTAGCATTAAACGAGAATCAAAAAAGAAATCTGCTGTTCAGCACTGCTTCGCTCTAAGTGAATCGTTGCTTCGCGCTATGTGAAGGGAGAGCTTCACCAGAATTTTGATTTTTGGCAGTTTTAGTCTCTGAGGTTTCAAAATTGCATTTTTAGCCATTTTAAGCGATTTTGAGAGTTTCTAAGGGCTATTTGGCATGATTGAAGGTATGAAATTATACACCAAGTTAAACACAATTAAATATTAATAAATGCATGTTTTTATTGATACAAAAGATCCGAAGTACATTCCTGAGTCGGTAAACAAATACGAATACGAAAATTCCAAAATGTTACAGTATCCCCTACTTTTGGGAATTTCTTCCCGAAATTATAGAATTAGCTGTAGCGAAAAGATGAGATACTTTGTCTTCATTTGATCTTTACATTCCCAAGTAAACTATGCGCCTTGTTTAGATTCCCAACGAACCTTAACCAACGATATTCAACTTCGTTTGGTGACTTTGTCCGTGTGGTTCATGATCTCAACGGGTTTTTTCAACAAAATGCACGGCCTCATCGATACGAACTTCATCGAGAGGTATTTGTAGATTATCCTCGGCAAGACATTTCTTAAGATGCGACACATGAAACACCGGATGAACGTTTGAGAGTTCGAGAGGAATTGTGGGTCTATAAGCAACGAGACCAACTCTATCAAGGATTTCAAAAGGACCAACAAAATGAGTAGATAACTTTCCTTTCTTTTCAAATCTAACCACTCCTTTCCATGGAGACAATTTAAGAAAAACTCGATCACCAATAGTGAATTCTAGGGGTTTCCTTCTTTTATCCACATAACTCTTTTGACGACTACGAGCGGCGATAAGATTTTATGAATTTGAGCAATGCAGTAGGTCATTTCTTGAACCAATTCCGGACAGGTAATTTGAGATTCCCTGACTTCGTTCCAACAAATTGGAGAACGACATTTGCGACTATAGGGAGCTTGGAAAGGTGTCATTCCAATACTAGAATGAAAACTATTATTATACGAGAACTAAATGAGCGGTAAATGAGAATCCCAATTGCCCCCAAAAATAGGACACAAGAGCGAAGCATGTCTTCTGGAGTTTGAGTCGTACGCTCGGACTGACCATCGAATTTCGGATGATAGGCAGCACTGAGATCCGAACGAGTTCCCAAAGCTTACTGAAGTGACCTCCATAAATGAGAAGTAAAGCGACCATCTTGATCGAAGATAATGGTTAAAGGAGTTCCATGATGGCAAACAATCTTTTCCACATAAATTCGTGCCAACTGATCAATCGAATACGTTTCTTTGATGGGTATGAAATGAGCAGATTTAGTCAACCGATCAACGATCACCCAAATACTATCATGTTGTTTTCGGGTCGAAGGGAGCTTGGTAATTATACATTTGTGACAAAACCAGGTATACCTTAGTATTTACATATCGAATAAACGATTGACCGTTTATCATGTAACGAACAAAAGAATAAACAAACGAGACTGGTTATGACCCAGTATCCCGAGGGCCATCTATAAGTGATATACGTATATTGACATATTAAAATTATGGTCATAGTACATAGCAAACCAGTTAAACAAAAAGATTCTCGTTTAACAATACGCTGTGACTTTAAATACAAAAGCTAGTTCCAAAACAAGCATTGTATCATAAAAAGACTTACAAAACACTTATTTGAGATGTTTAAGCAACTCATGAAAATATTTTAGATTTTTACAATAAAATGGTATGTTTTTCTTAATTTCAAAAATTTGGCCGAAAACACTCGTTTTCACGCTGTTTGTCGAACCCGATCTATTGTTCTTGCCAAAAATCGAACCTGAAATTAATTTGGGCTCGGGATTTTGCTTATGGCATGCAAAACAAGGTAAATAGTCATATTTGGGGCCCAAGGCCCCCCCCCCCCCAGTTGGCGGCCGCCATAGAGGGAACCCCCCCCCCCCCAACCACCCCCCTTGTGATTTTTCACATTTATGCCTCCAACCTTGATTTCTTTTACCAAAATATCTCAAGTAGCTTTTGGACCAGCTTTTAACCTCTCTTTTCCAGCAAAACATCAAAGGTAAACACTTGATTTTGATGATTTTTGGCTTGATTCAACATATCTAAATACATAAGATTATAGTTTGATTAGTAAAAACCATGATTAAACATGTAAAAACTTTCAAAATGATCCAAAAACATCTTTTGATCCTGATATGGTTAGAAATCATAATGAAACACTTTTTTGGCCGAAAACACAGATTTGTAGGTTTAAATTGCGTTTTTACGGTTCAAAAACTCGGTTTGAAACCCTAACCAAAACCCTTTGTTTCAATGCTGGATGATCGATGTTCTATGCTTGGTTTTGTAATACATGGCCTGTAGATACACTAGATAGATAGCCAAGAACCCGGAAAGGCGGGAAAAGGGATTAATCAATTGAAAAACGCAAATGTACCACCTAAAACACTCGTTTAAGGGTTGCTTAGGATTAGATTGTGACGTGCTTGTTTTTAGCCTTTGAAATTTTGAAGAGACATCAAGGATCATATAAGTGAGTCCCTGTCCAAATTTGGGAATTTTTCGATAATCTGAGAACATTTGGAGATTTTATTATCGTTTGTTAGGGTTTATTTGGGAAAAATAGTTACACTGCTTGAAAAGTTATAAAATTTTGTGGAACTTAAGCAATGCATCGTTAGGTCACATATAAATTTTGGGGCCAATTGGAAAACCTAGCTATTATTTCTGGATTCGCGCGTATTCGGGTTTTAATGATTGTTTATGGCTTAAAAAGGTAATTTAGCAAAATTTTTGAGTTCTGGAAATTTTACATGGAATTTTAGAAGTCATCTGGATCACTCTGAAAATTTATCGGAATTTTTGGAAATCGTTTGGTATAAACGGACAATTTACATGTTAAAAATAGCATATAAAATGAATTTTTATAAATTAATGAATAAGTAAATAGTTTCAAAACTATTTTTATATAAATCTAAAAAAATTAATTAGTGAGTGTATAAATTTTCGTAAACTAACGGTGAACAGATAATTAGTTGTGCTAATTTGAAAGTTAAACAAATATAATTCTGATAAAAACCGGCAGATTTGGATTAACGAACCCGCTGGAATTTCTGAACATCAAGAGTGGTAATCATATTTTTGGGTTAATTGAGTACAACCGAACATTTTGTGAGAAATTCTGACAATTCGGATGAATTGTACTCGTTTTCTCCCAACCAGAATGCATAAAACGGAAATGAGCCCTGTAGCGAATTCAAACACAAAACTTTGATTTTCTTTAAAAATTGAATCATTTTATCAACCGACATGCTTACTCAAGTTTGTGTGATCTTACCTATTTTTGAAACGCGTAAACGACCAACTTCGCACAGCACGTGAAACGAGGAAACAGAGCAAAGTTCGATTTTGAACATTAGGCATTGAACAACATCACAATCAAAGACTACTGACATGTTCTAGGCATGACAGCTGTACCTAGACTAGATATACACCCCGATTCAATATGGAGGCTATATTAAAATTAAAATATTAAATATATAATACCGATTATAGGAATCGAGTTGTAACGAGCTATACAAGCTACAAACCTATATTGTGCTGAGTACACTACTATAAGATGAGTTTCATTACCCTTCTTTTTAAACTGTTTTACGAACTTTTGGGGTGAAAAACATGTTTATATACGTTTATCTATCTGAAAACGATTCATGATGTGTATTATGTTGTAACACCCTAGGCAAATCCCACATCGGCCGTTCACAAGAGATATCCCTGGTTCATAAGTAAATGTCCTGCCTCTTAATCACCAACGCGTTTTGAGCTTAATGGTAGTGGACGAGAGGAGAGCGCCACAGTTAATCGTGCTCCGGTAAGAGTAGTAGTAGGATGGGTAACCTCCTAGGAAGTCTCCACCTGGGCAACCAAAAACAAATCCGTGAGCTCTTCGTGGATAAAACGGACAATATTGGTGGTGCGAGGGGCCAGATTTTACAAGGGGTATCAGATCTACTCTTGTGCCGTTTAGGATGGTGGGGCAAACCTCATTAGAGACGGTGAGTCCCCGTGGGTTGTCGCGAGGTACACTTTAGGCGTCCCACATCCTGGATTGGATGGTGGGGCAAACCTCATCGAGGACGATGAGTCCAAAGGGGGGGGGGGTGTTTGTAACACCCTAGGCAAATCCCACATCGGCCGTTCACAGGAGATATCCTTGGTTCATAAGTAAATGTCCCGCCTCTTAAATCACCAACGCGTTTTGGGCTTAATGGTAGTGGATGAGAGGAGAGCTCCACAGTTAAGCGTGCTCAGTTGGAAGTAGAGTAGCAGGATGGGTGACCGCCTGGGAAGTCTCCACCTGGGCAACCAAAAACAAATCCGTGAGCTCTTCGTGGGCAAAGCAGACAATATTGGTGGTGCGAGGGGCCGGATGTTACAAGTTTTTTTGTAACACCCTAAGCAAATCCCACATCGGCCGTTCACAGGAGAGATCCTTGGTTCATAAATAAATGTCCCGCCTCTTAAATAACCAACGTGTTTTGGGCTTAATGATAGTGGACGAGAGGAGAGCTTCACAGTTAAGCGTGCTCAGGTGGGAGTAGTAGCAGGATGGGTGACCTCCTGGGAAGTCTCCACCTAGGCAACCAAAAAGAAATCCCTGAGTTCTTCGTGGGCAAAGCGGACAATATTGGTGGTGCTAGGGGCCGGATGTTACAGATGGTATCAGAGCCAGGGCCGGACCGGTGGTGCCAGGTCCCGCGAGGACGCTGGACCCCTAAGGGGGGTGGATTGTGACATCCCACATCGGTTGAGAAGGAGAACTAAGCCTTCTTTATAAGAAGGTGGATACCTTCCCCATCATAACGCGTTTTGGGCGCTTAATGGTAGTGGATGAGAGGATCATTCCACAGTTAAGCGTGCTCAGGTGAGATTAGTATCAGGATGGGTGACCTACTGGGAAGTCTCCACTTGGGCAACCAAAATCAAATCCGTGAGGCGATGGTGGTACGTCCCGGCCAAAGCGGACAACATTATGATGAAGCGGTAGCTGGGCTGTTACACATGTAAGTGTTAATACACGAAAAGTCCCCACAAACACATTGATTGACTACGGGCTGGTGGAATGTGAATAGTATTATTGATTGATAAGTTAGGTTGAGCCGATACGAATGCCGAAACATTACCAAATTGTACATGACTATATGTTTATAAAAACACACTATGTAGTGTTAGGCATAGCAAATTGAGGAATATGTGGTCTGTGAAGGCCATGGGAATAACGTGATCTGTGAAGGCCATGGGAATAGCGTGGTATTTGAAGCCATGGTAATGACGTGGTCTGTGATGGCTATTGGAATGACGTGGGCAGTGAAGGCCATGAGATTGACGTAGGCAGTGGAGGCTACATGGTACGAACGAACAGTCAAGGTTTCACCCGTGACTTAGCATAATGACATCACAAACATACATACAAACGTACATACATACATGCGTACATACAAACTATGATTGTTGTGGTTACGCATAACTGATTTCGTTGAAACTTGTGAAACTCACCAACTATTCGTAGTTGACCCTTTTTAACATGCTTTTCAGGTGTACCGAAATTGGAGTAAAATGCTTATGTGGTACGTGTTTGGATTGTGATCGATGTTGTGTGAATATATGCAACTGTACTAGTAAGGAGTAAAGCAGTTTAACGGGCTAGTTTTTAATATGTAACACTTAGTTTGCAAACGAAGTTAGAATGATGTAATATATTGTAAATTAGTTTATAATGTTTCTTTACAAACAATATGGTTTATACCAGAGGTGTCTGATACATTCCCGTTTTACGCTTCCGCAATTGCTAGTCGGGGTGTGACAGTAATAAAGTGCATAGCAATATCTTCCCACTTCCAAACGGAAATGGGAGGTTGTTCGAGTAAACCAAAGGGTCGATGATGCTCGGCTTTTACTTTAGAACACGTGAGACATTTTGAGACATAAAGAGCAATGCCTTTCTTCATTCTAGGCCACCAATATATGGAATGAAGATCAACGTACATTTTATCCATACCGGGATGCACATAATACGTGACTTAGTAGCTTCGTCCATAATGAATTTGCGAAGATTTTCATGATCGTGAATCCATATTGCCTTCGGTGACGGATTTGTGTTGGGCGTCAAGAAAACGCTTTTCGAGATCACTTTGAATAAGAACGCAAGTAAGAAGGACGGATTGACTTGCTCTTACGGCTGAGAGCAATGACCACGACATTTGCTTGACCAGGATGGTAGTGAATTTCGCAATCATAGTCGCTAAGCAACTTGGCCATCGAACTTGTCTCATATTGAGGTCTTTTTGATCGAAGATATGTTGGAGACACTTATAGTCGGTATATACTTCGCATTTGGTACCATAGAGATCGATAGTGCCTCCAAATTTTCAAGGCGAATATGACGGCACCAAGTTTGAGATTGTGCGTCGTATCATTCTTTTCGTGTACCTTGAATTGTCTTGAAGTGTATCAATACCTTTCCATGAGGACATAACCGAGACCATGATTAGAAGCATCACAGAAAACGATGAAATCTTCATTACCTTCGGGAAGAGCAAGAATAGGAGCATTGCAAAGCATGCCCTTTAGGGTTTGAAAGGCTTCTTCTTGCTTTGACCCTCACACATAAGGTTTACCCTGGTGTGTTAAAGCGGTGAGGGGCAACACAATCTTTGAAAAATTCTGAATTAAACGGCGGTAATATCCAGCCAAACCAAGAAAAGAACGAACTTCGGTGGGAGAAGTCGGTGTTTTACAATTCTTGACGACTTCAATCTTTGCGGGATCGACAATGATACCTTTGTCGCTGACAATATGACCCAAGAAATGAGAACTTCTTTAAGCCAAAAATCGCATTACAAAAACTTGGTATACAACTGCTTTTTCCGTAGTGGGTCTAGAATAGCATGTAGTTGCTCTTTGTGATGGTTTTCAGTTTTTGAGTAGATCAAGATATCATCGATGAAAACAATTACGAATTCATCCAGGTAAGGTTTACACACACAGTTCAAAAGATCATTGAAAACCACAGGTGCATTTGTTAGCCCAAAACGCATAACACGGAATTCGTAACGCCCACATCGAGTATGGAATGCGTTCTTGGGGATAACATCTTCATTAAAGCGAAGCTGATGATAACCCGAACGGAGATCGATCTCCAAGAAGCATGCGGCTCCTTGAAGTTGATCGAAAAGATGGATAATAGTTCTTCACAGTGAGTTTGTTGAGCTCACTATAATCGATGCACATGCAAAATGAGCCATCTTTCTTCTTCACAAACAGTACAGGTTCGCCCTAATGAGAAGAACTTGGGAGAATAAAACCTTTATCCGAGATTTCTTGCAATTAATTCAAGAGTTCTTGCATTTCAGAAGGTGCAAGACGATAGGGCGCTTTTTCAACGGGATTTGCTCCAGATATAAGATCAATACGGAATTTGATTTGACGAATTGGAGGAGGTCCGGAAACGTCTTCTAGAAAGATGTCGAAAAAAACATGCACAACCTGGATATATTGAATCTTCTTCTTATCAGATCCTTTTCCACTATAAGAGCTAAGAAAGCAACGCCCTTCTTACACAGGCAATGTTGATCTTTAAAACATGACATAAGATTATGCTTAAAAGTGGGTAATACGACCATCTTTGAGAGGTATAAGAAGAAATTTCTTGAAACATACAACTTCGGCACGATTTAGAATGAGCCAATCAATGCCAACAATGACTTCGAAACTACCCATTTGCATAAGAATAAGATCGATACGGAACTTGACTTTATTAAGAGTTATGACATAGTCCCGAATAAATGAATCAATAATAATAGAATTCCCATTCGCTACTTCTACGGAAAAAAACTTAGATAACTTATCCTGAGGCTTATCAATAATATACCCAAAATCCATGGAAATAAAACTCTTATCGGCACCAGTATCAAATAACACCGAAGCAAAATGATCATTAACAAGGAACGTACCATTCACCGCATCGTTGGAATTCTAAGCTTGCTTAACATTCATCATTAGAGCACGCCCATTAACATTTTGGAATGCTTGAGCAACTTGATTGGTTGGAAGATCTTGAATAGCACGGGGTAACTGATTCATATGGAGGAGCCATGAGCTGAGGAACTTGAGGAACACACGCTTGAGGTGCAAAACCTTAAGGGATTTGAGGTTGATAGGTTTGAACTTGATAAGCTTGGGTAAGGCGCGGGTATAACTTGAGCTTAGTGAGCATGGGTGGCATAGTAGGGTGCAGACATAACTTGGGCTTGATGAGTAGGAGTAAGCTGAGGGCACATAGCGAAGATGATTAGGGTCTCCACAATTGTAGCAAGCACGGGTGATAGGTGCACCAGGTAGAGTAGAGCATATGGGGTAGTAGCGGGTCTAGGAACAGGCGGCACAGACCGTTGTGGGGCGGTTTGCGCTGGATGGTGGTGGTTACAAATGGAGCATAACTGGTGAGGTGAGCGTAACGATTGAATTGGGTGCAAAGACGGCACGTGGATTGAGCCGGATAGTGGCGGTTACAAATGGAGCATAACGGGTGAGGTCCGGTGTAGGGTCTCTTGTTCGGGGCATTTTGGTTTTGTTGAGGTTGATGGTTAGATTGGTTAACAGCATAGTTTTGATGGTTGGATTAGCGTTTGTTGTTATTTTTGTGGTAGTGGTGAGAGTTGTTGTTTTGAGCGGATTTGGGTTCCACTTTTGCATCGGTTGAGGACTCGGATTTGGTTTTATCTGGGGTAGGTTTAGAATCTTTTCGGTACAAGGTCCCATCCCTAACATGATCATCCAAAAGGGCAATCACTTCCCCGATGGAGAGAGGGTCACGACTAACCACAGCATCACGGAAGATCGTTGGTAACCCACGAATATAATTCCAAATACCACGAGTCACAGGTGTTACGAGGTGAGGTACCAGCAGGCTGAGTTCGTTGAAACGGTTCGCGTAGGTAAAGTTATCACCACCAATTTGCTTGAGTTCCCAAAACTCTGTCTCAAGCCTTTGCAATTCATGTTCAAGGCAAAATTCATTCTTTATAGCCTCTAAGAGTTCATCCCAAGACATGACCATAGCCAACTCGATTTCATGGATTGCTTTGAAAGTGTTTCACCAAGTGAGAGCTCGTTAGTCAAAGACGATTGAGGTGAACTTAGTCTATTTTTCGTCCGAACATTCGCAATGGATGAATATGTTCTCCATTTTCTCTAACAATTGGAGAAGTTTAGTGGCATTCTCCTCTCCTAGGTACTAGGGTGGTTTAGCACTAATGAAATTCTTGAAGTGGAAGTTGTTTGGGGCAATCGAAGTAGCAGAATCATTCGAATTGAGACTCTGGATCTGAGTTACTATAGTGGGCATAGCAGCAGCAAATTCCTTGGTGATTCTAGCAGCTAGACGGCGATCATGAGAACCAGAAGAACGACGTTGAGTACGATGATGATTTCTTAGGGAAGATATTCTACGATAACCAAAGATGAAATTTTATAAGTTGAAGTGTAAGTTGTGCAAATTTCATGAGTCGATGTAAAATAATTGAGAGATGAATTTCAAATAAATTGTGCTAGTGACTTAACATAACTTGAGCATGAGTCGAAATTTAACATGATGCGAACATTTTTTGGAGATATCTAAATAAATAAACAAAGTTGATTTAAAAATTAAAATTCAAAATGAAATTTTAGTGGGTTGGGCTTTCCATGGTAGCTCGAGAACCCAGATTAAATAATGAAACATACCCCATGAGTTGGGCCTCCCATGAGCTTTCCATAGCAATTTAAATGAACCAACTAAATTATGCACATAAATATGTGAATTAGATCTCTCATGAGCGTTACATGGCATTTTAAATGGCCCAATTAAAATAACATAGCATTGATTCGTGAGTTGTGTAACACCCCGGCTTTAAGAGGAATACGCCCGGGTATAACGTACAGATCACTCATAAGCTCGTAACGCTATTAAAGCGACAATAATTATATTTAATTCATTTCATATCATCACAAGTACATACATTATTCATAAATAAAAGAAAACAATAACACTTCATCGAAAAAGTAAATAAGTTCTTGATTTCAAAAAACCTAAGGTATACTAATGATCTTCGTCCTTAGCACATCGTCGATTCAACCTGTAGCACGTTGAAAATAATATATTTTGTCAACAACACATGTTGGTGAGAATTCATAAAGTTTTGCATATGTATAATACGAAAGTATAAAATTCACAAGTCAAGATGTATCGTCTCAATCATAAAGCAAAAAATAAATACATGATATTCCCGTTCACTTAACATAAGTCAAATTTACTAAGGAACCCCCGTTCGCCGAGCTACTTGGAGTATAGAATAATGATACCGCCATTTAAAATGGACGGCACAGGTACGTCCCGTCGGACCCTCCCGCTATATGTATGTGTATCCACCAACAAAAAACAGTAAACAACTAGCACATAATCACACAGTTTACAAGTAATATGATTCCAAACAATTACATACAAGACACACATGTAAATTTTAGTTTGACACAAGAAAACCAAGTTTGGACGTGCTACACCCCAAAACGTGTAAAAGTAAAAAGGGGTTGTGAAACTCACCTTGAAACTTAAGATAAACATTGCAATGAAAACCCAAAGCATGATAGCGATAGCAAAACCAAAGCAACCAAAAGTGCGTTAAAGAACCCAAAACGATTGAACTTCTCGAACTATAAAAATAAATGCGAACATTTAAAGGCTAACTAACGGGATTAATAAAGTTACTTATTGCTAAAATTTTGTGGGGAATATATTATTTTATTATAATCTTTTTTTAATTTAAGGCATTTGAGTATTTTAATAATATTTTATGCTTTAACGGAAATTTTAATATTATTTAATTACTAATTTATTATTAATATGAGAATTTTTAATATTTAAGGAACATCGAATCTTTCGGTAATATTTATCTTAAACACGGTTACTTTAGCGAATAAAACGGTAACAAAACAAATGAATAGTATTGTATTATATTAACGGTCGACGCGAAACTCAACGAATATGAATAAGTTTGCTTTGGATGAAAAAAATATATAACATTCACTCTATGAATAATTACTTAGTTCATGATTAACAACTTGTGCGTGACAAAACGTTTTGGTTTAAATGTGTTTATAAATATTTAAGATTAACTAATTATTATCCTTGATTTACAAACAGATGTGTATTATTTAAAAAAAAAATAAAGTGATTAATTATTTTAATATGGTTTACCGTTTAGATTTCATCAATTATGGAAAAATAAGTTTACATATGTTTTTAGCAAATCTGGTTCGTTTTCATGTTTAAAATTGATTTTTAAACCAATAAACTGAATTTTTATAGTTTATAATTACATTAACTATTTTTCAAATATAGAAAAAAAAAATAATAGGAATTAAGTTAAAGCAGGTTCGGACCTGGTCACAAGAATCATATATTAGACGCATGTACAATAACCACCCGGACCAGTGTTCGTTTTGTTATGACGTCTGGACACACAAATAGATTAAGCCCCAAATCAAATGAATTCCCAAAATTGAATGGGGAAATCCCTCTGTTATTTGAAATTAACAGAGTGCTATCGATTAGTTGCTGGAAATGAACAAGAATCACACAACAATTAACTTGATTGGTTCGGAGGTCCGGTTGATAAAATCAAATCCAGAGAGCGTTTAGAGCAAAATTCCATGTGTACTTAATATGGTGTTTTAATTTAATCAATTTGAAGCATACGAGAGTTAAAATGGTGAATTTAAGAACCGATGGTGGGTTTTCAATTGTTACAGTTTCTTATTCTGAATTAACTCGCATAAATGATTGTAAATTCGTTGTTTGTTGTTACGATCGAGTGTATTAATGCTATTGACCAGATTTGTAACTGGTTTAGATATAGCCCCTGGTGTTAGAGTAGTCTATCAATAATGGAACTAACGCTACTATCAACCAAAGTAACCAAGGACTAACCAAATCAACTTTAACGGGCATGAACGAATTAGTCATGACTTTTATTATGTGCTTACAAATCACAAGCGAGATAGATGTAAAATACAGAAAAATTTATAAAAAATTAAACAACCGAATTTTATTAACTAACAACATGATCAAATTTTCGGGTTCGAAAATTTACGAATGTTTCAAGTTGGGACTCCCATGAGCGTTCCATGGCATTTTAAATGGTCCAACAAATTAACGAGTTATCAAAACAATTGAGTTGGTCGGCCCATGAGCGTTCCATGGCATTTTAACTGAGCCAACTAAATAACGAATTAACGGTTTCAAATATGAGCAGTTGTAGTATCTTGTGAATCACCACGGCGATACATTCAAACCAAATATCAAGTCAAAAATGGGTTGAGAAATGGATAGTTGGAATGCCCATGGGTTGACATGTATTTTTCACCCAACTAAACACTTTAAAAATAATAATATAAATATTGGAGTTTTTTCCGAATTTAGCCACGAACCACCGTGAATTCGGTTTTTATATAAGGAATGTAATTGTTTAACCGGTCACGTTGGCTACTTAAAGTTCCGGTCGAAATGACATTTGTTCCGCTTTGGCCTATAAGATCGAGTATTGTGGTTGGGTTATCCTCCAGGAAAGGAATATCTTTCCTTTGATTCTCGGAATCGTTTTGCCAAGGCCCAACCCACAGTTCTCTCCCCCTTCCAGTTACTAGGGAATTCTTAAGGAATTTCCTAAAATAAAAAAAATCTACTAAATTTATTAAGTAAAAATATTTTTGAGAATGAGGCATAGCCTTGAAGTTTATGTGTGTGCAAGATTAAACTAATAAAATAAAAATAATTTAAATAAACTGTAAACACATAAGAACATAACACATAAGGTTTTCAAGTAATCACGTATAGGGTCCTAAGCATGTTAATAGGGAATTTCTAACGACCTATCTTACAACATTCGGCTCTTATACCAATCTGTCACACCCCAATCTACGACGGAAATGCCAGGCTGCGAACCGTTGGTTCACGGCTCACAAGGTACTATAATTGATATAATGCTTAATATACATAATTCCCTTGTATATTTTTTTATAATATTTTATTAGTTCTTGTTTGGTTTTTATTATAATTTGTATATTATTAACATATTTGAATACTGTAGGTTCCAGAGGTTTATCGTAGTTAAAAAGAGCTAAAAATGAGCTAAAACAGAGAACCGGAGTATCAGAATTGAACCGAACCGCATCATGAAACGAACCGGACCAGACCAGACCGGTCCCCTTTCCCATTTTTCCGGAGTGCCATGTGGTGGGGAGGCCAAAGCCTACCACGTGGCGCTATGGGAGTATGCTTCCAGAATTTTCCGATTTTTAGGTTTGGGCCTTGATTTTTCCTATTTAAACACCCCAAAACTCAACCTTAATCATAACCTGAATACCCTAAAAGGGGGGGGGGGACGAATTTGGGAGCTTTAGAAGTAATCTTTTGGAGGATTTGGAGACTCGGAATCAAATGGTGGCGTGCATATCGATCAAGAACAAAGACCACGGGTTTTATCGCCTTTAATCTTTCGTTTCTTTTGTTTTTCACCATGAATTCCTTTATTACTATTTTGTGCTAGGCTAAACATTATAGACTACCTAGGCATGTGATGAACCTTTGTTGATGTTTGATTTTGACTTGGGATTTATTTATCGTTATGGTGTTATGAACCAGTAAAATGTTTAATTATATTAAATTGATGCGTATGTGTACTTGAGGTTGTTTAATTAAGTTTTATTATTCCATAATTCCCTTGATTATTGTTTTTCATTACGATAAGTTGCTATTAGGTCATCTACTTTGTGTTTTTGACTATTTTTGTAAGGTTCCCCAACCCGGGTGCCCTACTTTCACGCTGGTTGGATTTACTCATTCACATAATTCGGAAAATCAGAGCTAATTAAAACATTTCGCGGAATATAAAGTCAACCATTCTTACATAACATAAACATCCTGTCTTAACCAGAATAACATAAGTCTTAAACATAAAACATAAATGACACGAGAGTCTTCTTCATATCGATGCCAATCTTCCTCTTATTGCCACGTGTCCTCATCAAGCAACTTGTCTCATTCTACTTGCCTGCGTGCATACTAAAAGTCAGCTACGCTGAGTGAGTTCTAGTTAATTAACACACATTACATTCACTCACCAACTAATATGCGTCCATAGATACGTATTAATGCATACCTGCTCATCTATTATTCAAACATATATACATACGTTCATACTTCTTACTGACTACATACCTTAGATACTATAAAGATCCGGTCCCCACATACCTTGGATATTATAAGGGTCCAGCCCCTACATACCTCGGATACTATAAAAATCCGGTGTCCTACATACCTTGGATATTATAAGGGTCCAGACCCTACATACCTCAGATACTATAAAGAACCGGTGTTTTACATACCTTGGATATTATAATGGTCCAGACCCTACATACCTCGGTTATTATTAGGGCCCGGTGCCCTATAATATACCATACAATACTACTTCATTACATATTTCCTTTCTACTTCCTTCAATCATAACTAATATAACAACTACGTGACGTTTCTTTGGGAAAAATAGCTAAAATACTTCAAAAATTATGAAAATTTTCTGGGAACTCAGAGTTGATGTATTTTGATCACATATGAATTTTGGGATCAGAGCCATTGATTATAAAGGATTAGGTTATCCCTTAGGGTACCTAAAATATAACCGTAGGCTCGATTAACTCTGGGAAAATAATTAAATAATAAATTAATATTATATACTGATGGATGTCGGGATGAACTTGTAGGGCAAGTGAGTTATTGTGGTCCGGAACATAATAACTGACTTGCTTGTACGAGGGAATTCGGAGAGAAATCGCGGAACGTGTGGTTAGGTAAAAGTGGCAACATATGTGTATAAAAGGTAATGTGAAAGTATATATATATATGTAACACTCATACGTGTTTATGTGGAACAAGATGTATGAATACGTGTACGTACGATACTGTTGATGACGGTACATTTTACTATGAATATTATATTCATTTATATTCAATATTGATTTAAATAATAATAATAATTAAAATTTTAATAAAACTAATATTATATTCTAATATAATTAATATTAAATTTGGTTTAATTAATTAATCTCCTCGATAATAGTTAGCGATAGCAATAGATATTATTCTTATAACTAACCTTTGTGCAGAGTCATGTCAAGGAATAACGACTACGTACCGGAAGAAGAACCGGTAATCTCTGTTGAGGAGGATCCCGAGAAAGAATCAGAGGAGGATCCAGAAGAGGAGGACCCAGAAGAGGAACCGGAGGAGGAGGAGGAAGAGGTGGAAGAAGAAGTTATCTGTAGAGAGCTACCCAGGAATGTGCCTGATCTGTCCGGCTACAGATGTGATAGTTATCCACCCAGGTCACCACGCAGGGATCAAAACGAAGTTAACAGTCAGTATCGTTCACCTGCTAGAGTAGCCCGATCACCCACTCCACCCATTCACCTGTCGCCGACGACTTCAGTTACTGCGCGAGTCCGAGACTGCTCGTATTCGGGTAACCCCAATTGACCCTACCTCGATTCCATTCAGATCTACCCATGACCGGGGAGGACCTTCACCCCCTAGGGTAGATACTTCATCTTCCCGTTCATTGAGTATACCTACCCCTCGCACTGACCTCCCAAACGCAGGAAACAACTCTTGGATGGCTGTCCTAACTGACCGTGTGATAAACCACTCAATAGCCATAGCTAACATTAACCAGGAGAGGAGGGACGTGACCCAGTACTTATCGACGTTACATCAGATAGTACTAAACTTGCAGCAGTCAGATGCCTACCACCACTGGTGTTTGGATAGGGTGACAGTTCGGCTGTGGAACTGTTACTGGGTGATTACGGTGCTGTTATTTTTATGTTTGTGGCTAGCCTATCGTCTGTATGGATAGATGCGGAATATTACAATTATGTGTACATGATCTTTTGATACTCCATGTATGTATATAGTAGTGTGTTATGTTAACGTGGAGCACAATTTTGTACATTATTAAAAGCGTTGACCCTTATAGGGTTAAGTCTAACTGTCACTTAGTGACAGATTTTAATATATACATGCAAGCACTGGCCTTTATCAGGCTAAGCCTATGTACTTTTTGATATCAATGTACAGAACAATTTGTGAAATGTCAGTATGTTATCTGATTTACCTGTACAACATTTATTGTGATTATTATTACACAGTGCCGTAGACTGGAATTAGTACTAATTGGCTTATATTTGTTTATCATTATAGATTGGCCCCAAAGAAAGCAAACCCTATGACTGAGGCAGAAATAGCCGAGATGATTGCTCGGCAAATGCAGGCAGTAATTCCGCTAATTGTAACACAAGTAACTGCCGGTGTAAACGCAAATATGCAAACAAACCAACAACAAAACAATAATGCTCCCCCAACCAACAATGAAACAGTTACAAATAACAATCCCCCACCTAAAAATGCCCCTACCAATGCAAATAATCCCCCACCGAACCCAAACAATAACAATAACAACCCTAATCCCCTTCGAAGGGAATATTCGATCAAAAACTTTATGGCCTGTAAACCGATTGATTTCAAGGGCACTGAAGGGCCAAACGGGTTAATCAAATGGATCGAAAAGACTGAATCTATCCTCAATATCAGTAATTGTCCACCCGAAAACATTGTCAAGTATATTGCTTCTACTTTTACTGATCACGCATTAATGTGGTGGAACACTACGGTACAGATAAAAGGTCAAGACACGGTGAATCGCATGACATGGGCTGAACTCAAAACACTGATGCTGGAACATTTCTGCCCAAAGAACGAAATTCAAAGATTAGAACACGAACTTTGGAGTTTGGAGATGAAAGGAGCGGATCATTAGGGATATACGAACCGCTTCAATGAATTGGCCCGTTTAGTACCATGGTTAGTAACTCTTGAAGATAAACGAGTTGAACGTTATATTAGGGGTTTAGCCCCAGAAGTGAGGAGTTTGATGAACTCTGTGGGTCACACATTGTTCGAGAATGCCGTGACTCAAGCCGGCATCGTAACTTTCGACTTGGTAAGAAGCGGAGTATTGAGAATGGCCGGGGAATCATCAGGTATGAAGCGAACCAATTATGGATCAGGATCACAAGGAAGACCAGCAAATAAACGTGCACGCCCAACAATACAAAATTATGTCATGAGTAGTTCTGAGGTGAAACGAGACAGGTACAAGGGACCGTGGCCAAAATGTGATAAATGTAGTGTTCATCATGTGGGCGAGTGTAGACCGATAATATGTCAAAGGTGTGGAAGAACTGGACACAATGGTGGTCCCAATTGCCAAATCGGTATGGAGATTGTTAACCGACCAGCCCAGACAACTCAACCTCGTCGTCCCCAACTACCGAGACCACAACCAATTCGTCAGCAACCAGCTCAGCAAAACTCAACTGTAGTGAATCGCTGTGCTTGTTTTGAATGTGGGAGCACGGAACACTTTAGAAGGGACTGCCCCAAGCTGAATCGAGGAGCAGTCACCGGTCGAAACCAAGCATCGATTTCAAGTGCGTCTCGGAGACGCGCGTTTGTTATCGGGTCTGGAGAAGCACGACAAGACCCGAACGTAGTAGCAGGTACATTTGCTGTTTCTGATCAATATGCTTCTGTGTTATTTGATACTGGTGCCGATAGAAGCTTTGTTTCCTCTAGTTTTGTGTCCCTGGGTAACATGCCAGTTAGTGAACTAACAAATCCCTATACTATAGAACTCGCTAACGGTAACTCTATGACTGTCAACCAAATAGTCCAAAACTGTTCCATTATTCTTAATGACCACCCATTCCTTATTCACCTACTCCCGGTAGAGTTAGGAAGTTTTGATGTTATTGTCGGCATGGACTGGTTAACCAAGAATAAGGCAGAGATAATGTGTAACGACAAGACGGTTAAAATTCCCTTTTCGAATGGTGAAATGATTTTGGTACAAAGAGAGAAGTCTGGTTCGATTTTACCTCTTGTGTCTCATCTTAAAGTGTTGAAATGTTTACGCCAAGGTTGTATGGCATTCTTGGCAAACGTGACTATAAAGAATCCTGATGAGAAACGCATAGAAGACATTCCCGTTGTACGTGAATACCCCGATGTCTTTCCTGATGATTTACCTGGATTACCACCTAACCGACAGGTTGAATTCCGTATTGACTTAATCCCAGGATCAGCCCCCATTGCTAAGGCACCTTACCGGCTAGCACCCTCTGAAATGCAAGAATTATCCAACCAATTGCAGGAGTTGTTAGATAAGGGTCTCATTCGTCCCAGTTATTCTCCTTGGGGAGCACCAGTATTATTTGTGAAGAAGAAAGATGGAAGCTTTAGAATGTGCATTGATTACCGGGAATTAAACAAAGTTACCATCAAAAACCGATACCCTCTTCCATGAATAAATGACTTGTTTGACCAACTTCAAGGGGCAAACTATTTCTCGAAAATTGACCTTCGATCCGGTCACCATCAAGTTAAGATTCAAGAGGAAGATGTGTCTAAAACGGCGTTCCGAACTCGTTATGGCCACTACGAATTCTTAGTTATGTCGTTCGGACTGACTAATGCTTCAACAGTTTTCATGGACCTTATGAATCGAGTTTGTAAACCGTACCTCAACAAATTCGTTATCGTGTTTATAGATGACGTTTTGATATATTCGAAAACCAAGGAGGACCACGAGCAGCATTTACGAACTATTTTGGAGCTGTTGAGGCAGGAAAAGTTGTATGCCAAGCTGTCAAAGTGTGAATTTTGGCTACAAGAAGTACAATTTCTAGGGCACGTTGTTAACCGACATGGTATCCATGTAGACCCGAGCAAGATTGAAGCCATCAATAATTGGCAGGCCCCAAAGTCACCAAAAGAAATTCGCCAATTTTTGGGTTTAGCTGGGTATTATCGGCGTTTTATTGCTAATTTTTCCAGCATAGCGCAACCCTTAACTCTTTTGACTCAAAAAGATCGTGCTTATGTTTTGGGAGAAGATCAAGAAACTGTCTTTCAATTGCTGAAACAGAAACTATGCCAAGCCCCGATACTGAGTCTTCCAGAGGGAACTGATGATCTGGTTGTTTATTGCGACGCATCCCGGAAAGGGTTGGGATGTGTACTTATGCAAAGAAACAAAGTCATAGCATACGCTTCTCGACAATTAAAGGTGCACGAGAAGAATTATACCACCCATGATTTGGAACTGGGCGCGGTTATTTTTGCGCTCAAGATCTGGAGGCACTATTTGTATGGCACCAAGTGTACAGTATACACCGACCACAAAAGCCTACAGCATATTTTTGACCAAAAAGAGTTAAACATGAGGCAAAGAAGATGGATGGAACTGTTGAACGATTATGACTGTGAGATTCGATACCACCCGGGCAAGGCTAATGTAGTGGCAGATGCTTTGAGTAGAAAAGACAGGATCAAACCACTACGGGTCCGAGCACTTGGAATGATCGTCCAAACCAGTCTCATCGAGCAAATTCGTATTGCTCAAAACGAAGCTCTGAAAGGAGATCACCTGGAAGATGAAAACTTGCATGGAACAGAACAAAACTTTGAAGAAAGAACTTACAAAATTCTATACTACAAAAATCGAGTTTGGATTCCCACTTTCAGCAATCTGCGTGACTTGATCATGGACGAAGCCCATAAGTCCAAATACTCCATTCACCCAGGAACAGATAAGATGTACAAGGACTTGAAGGAGTATTATTGGTGGCCCGGTATGAAGGATATAGCCACGTATGTCAGTAAATGTTTAACTTGTGCGAGGGTTAAGGCTGAATATCAAAAACCTTCGGGAATGTTGCACCAACCGGAAATACCACAATGGAAATGGGAACAAATTACCATGGATTTTGTAACACACCTCCCTAAAACTTCCCGAGGAAATGATGCAATATGGGTAATAGTTGACCGATTAACAAAATCCGTACACTTCCTTCCAATCCGAACCACTTACACAACCGAAAAACTTGCTCACATCTACTTCAATGAAATCGTATCCCGACACGGCGTACCCGTTTCAATCATCTCTGATCGTGATAGCCATTTTACCTCTCATTTTTGGCAAGCCGTACAAAAAGCTTTGGGAACCCGAATTGACCTAAGTACCGCCTACCATCCCCAAACCGACGGTCAATCTGAGCGAACCATTCAAACCTTAGAAGATTTACTTCGCGCTTGTGTACTAGACTTCGGTGGAAACTGGGATCAACATCTTCCACTGGTTGAATTTTCATACAATAACAGCTATCACAGTAGCATTCAAGCGGCACCGTATGAAGCGCTGTACGGACGGAAATGTAGATCACCCTTGTGCTGGACTGAGGTTGGAGATACCCAAACCACTGACAAAATCCGTAAAATCACAAGCAAATTGAAAATCGCCCGAGATCGACAGAAAAGCTACGCTGATGTTCGTAGAAAGCCGTTATCCTTTGAAATAGGCGACAAAGTTTTTCTGAAAGTATCCCCGTGGAAAGGCGTCATTCGATTCGGAAAAACCGGTAAACTAGCCCCGCGATACATTGGGCCATATGAAATCATTTCTAAGATAGGTCCAGTAGCTTACCGACTGAAACTTCCTGTGGAGTTGAGTTCTATTCACGATGTCTTTCATGTTTCGAACCTGAAAAAGTGTCTTACTGACGAAACCGAAAGCGTGCCATTAAAAGACTTAAACATGAACGAAAAACTAAATTTTGTTGAAGAACCGGTGGAAATATTAGAGGGAAAAATAAACAATTAAGACACAACAAAATTTCTCTAGTAAAAGTTCGGTGGAATTCACAAAGGGGACCCGAATTCACGTAGGAACGGAAATCCGAATTCAAAAAGAAATATCCACACCTGTTTCCAAACAAAGACAAAGTTGAATAATCAAATTTCGGGGACGAAATTTTCTAATGGGGGAGAATGTGACATTTGAGCCAAAACAAGGTGCACCTCAGTACGTATTTACCGATTAAGCAAATAAACGCCTTTTGCGTAACAAACGAACGATTAACCGAACGGGTCGGGTTATGACCCAGATATCTCAGGGGGGGGGGCATCTATAAGTGATATACGATCTATACAAGCTAAAATATTAGAAATATGGTCTTAGTTTGATAGCAAACAAGTTAAACGAAAACATGCTCGTTTAACTACCCGCTATAGATTTAAACGCGAAAGATAGTTACAAACCAAGCATTGTATCATCCGTTAAGCCGAAAAAGACTTACCAAACACTTATTTGAAATTTTTTAAGCGATCCGTGAAAATATTTTTGATTTTTACAAACATATAGTATGTTTTTATAATTGATAAGTGGCTAAATTTTCATAATTTAATGATTAACGGTTAATTAATTATGCTAATCTGAATATTAAACAAATTCAGTTTTTATAAAAATCGGCAAGTTTGCGACTAGCGAATCTGCGGGAATATCAAAACACCAAGAGTGATCAAAAATCATATTTTGGACTAATTAAGTGAAAATAAACTTTTCTACGAGAAACCTGGACAATCCGGGTGGATTGTGCGCGTTTCTTCTCAAATCAAACTGAATAAACGGAAACGGGCCCCGTGGCTAATCCGGGACCCTAATAGGTGATCCTTCTTTATAACTTAATCATTTTGTTAACCAATACATTTACCCAAGCTTATTTCCCCATAACTGTTTTCTGAACGCGTAAACGAACAACTTGGCCCAGCTGGGAAAACGGGAATCTGAGCCAAGTTCGGTTTTAAGTATTAGACATTGAACAACATCACAACCTAAGCCTATTGCCACTTTCTGGGCGTTCCAGCTACACTCAGATTAGTTATACAGCCCAGTTTAGCATTGAGATTATAATAATATTAAAATATTAATATTATTATAATATTGATTATAGGAACTACTGATAGCAGACCGAACAAATCACGAGCTGATACAGTACTGATTATCTACTAAACTGTGAGTTTCATGACCCCACTTTTAAACTGTTTTACGAACTTTTGGGGTGAAAAGCATGTTTACTTATATCTATATACATACCTGAAACATGCGACGATGTGAATTATCTAAGTGCTAACACATGAAAGTCCCCACTAACACAGTGATTAACTTCGAGCCGGTGGCTTGTGAATAGTACTATTGGTTTGACAAACCCAGGCGGGGCCAGCACGGTTGCTGAGACATTATCCCGTTTGCACATGTCCATATTTTTACAAACCAGCTATGTAGTGTTAGACATAGCTACCGGGGCATGTTGTGGGCGGAAAGGGGCCACATTGGTTGATTGAGCGTGGGAAATGGAGGCACGCAGCACAAACAGTCCAGGCTTCACTGTAGCTTAGCATAATTACATCACATACATCATTTACATACATACATACGTTTTTCATGATTACAAGTGTTGACTGGTGAATACTCGTTACTGTTTTCTTGAAACTCGTGAAACTCACCTATATATATAGACACACACATACATGCTTATCATTTTAAGCAACAAGATTAAAAGGAAAAAAAATTGCCCCGTTAAAAGTTAATGATGATGATAGGGGGGATCCTAAGTTTCGGAATAAGGCAACTTCACACCATTATATATCCAACACCATCTCATCTCCAGACTTATAATCTTTCCCATCTTGATCAATGCATCCCACACATCTATATGCCGCTAATTCTTGCTACCCAAACAACGAACATTGTGGTTTATCCATAGATGAAAAGGTCGGGGAGATAAATAAATCATTGTTAGAGTGCGTAACACGCTACTATCCGTTTGCGGCACACAGAACACCCCAACAACGCCGTATATTGACTGTAATGATGAAGGAGTTGTGTTTGTGAAAGCTAAACACGATTGCCATCTGGCAAAAGGCCAACAAATAAGTGAAGAAGATGTTGTTATTGAGCAACTCTTTGCTGATGGCATGCTGTGACAAAACTCTCCTCACAGCACTAGTATTGTAAGGGTTCAACGTAATCACTATTCATGCGGTGGAATAGGAGTGGCCCCGTCTATTTCACATAGAATTGGTGATGGTTGCACTCTTGTCTCGTTCGCTAATCATTGGGCTTCAATCGCACATTATGGTTCCATTGATCTCAAAGAAGTACTGCCCATTAACCTACATTTTATTCAATCCCCATCTATAGATTCTCTTCTGCCTGAAACGTCAATTTTAACTCAAATGCTTGCCAATCTTGTCACCCAAAAATTCGTGTTCCCCAACTCGAAGTTAAATGATCTCAAGAATAAGGTCCTCGAAATCACGCAATGTTGATAAAGAATCTTACACTGGCCCAAGCATGAATTTATCTAATTTACAAAGCCACAGTGGAGGTAATGACTTCAAGATCGTCTTCTTTTCAATAATCTTTATTATTTAGTCCGGTGGATCTGCGTAATAAATTTGACCCGAGGCTGCCCCAAACTATGGTGGGAAATTTGCTCTTTTGTATGTTGGTTATGAACCGACATAAAAGTGAAACTTCGTTAAGTACGTTGGTGTCAGCGATACAAAAAGCAAATATGGAACTTGAACAAGTCTTGATTCTGCAAAAGGCTTCTCAAAACAATAATTTGTTTCTGCCAAGTTTAGGGAAGGAAGATTTAGAAACATTCCTAAACAAATCCATTTGGTGTACGAGCTTTTGTGGGTTCCCTTATTATAAAATAGATTAGGGATAGGGAAAGCCTATGGTGTAGGTACCATATAATAGATCTCACAACTTACTCGGATCAATCCGTGTTGTTAGTTAGCAGAAATCACTAACAACACTCGGATCTTGGATCTTAGTTTGCAAACACACAAAGAGAGAAAAAGATGAAGTTTTTATAAGAAATTGTTAGGAGAAATGGGTGAGAGTGACCCTTTTATAGGGTCCTCATTTCTCCTAGGTTTTCATTTCATGGGCCCAAGTGGGCTTACCCAATTGGCTTTTACCATACAAAATAAGCGTACTAAATACGTAATAAACCGACTATAAGCAAACTGAAAGACATACCTAATCCTAATAATAACATAGAATATTAGTCCTACAATCTCCCTCTAGGATTGAGTATGTCGAGTTCCCTTCATCAATTTCTTTGCTTTGTCTTTATTTCTTGAAATTTAGTATTTTTCTTGATCCAAGAGCTTGAACGAGATTGGATTTTGGACAATTCTTTATTTTCCATTCTTGTAGACTTGAATTTCAATCTTGTTTTCTGGGAACGATCGGTAACAACAAATTTTGGAAGCATAAATGCGGGAGGCTCGACATCTAATTTTATTTTGTTGACTTTCTTGAGCTGGCGGATTTATTTCCTTTTTCTTCAACCGATCTTTAGACACGATCAGTTCATTTTTAGGTTCAACCACCAACTTTCACGTTCTCCTTTTCTTTTAAACACTACAGCATCTGCAACTTCAGTTTCTACATCCAAGCAGACTTGATCTTGATCTACATATTGATGTACAACAGCAGAAAACTTAGAACGAATAAGATTCATTCACAGACCCTCTCGAGGGTCAAAGAAGAATTTTCTTTTTCAAAGCATGCCCTTGGTTATGAGATTTTCAGTAAATAAGCGAATTGGTACTGACCAGAATCTGAACTGTGAGTCGGGAGTTGGGTTTTAATCAGTACACTCAAAATCTTAAAAATAAACATAAAAGTCTTCTGACCCGAAAGCTAATTCTGACCAAAAGGTATAATAATTGAAAAACTATTAAAATTGATTTTTATGCCCTTAAACGGGTCGGAAAGCAATTGACCGACAAAACCCCACCAATTAGTAAAACTTGTTGAGGGATTTTGTTAGTTAGATAAAAACCAACATTTTTCATGAAGACAACTTACCCTGGAACATAAAGGAGAGATAGGAAAAGACGAGTCAACGAGTCTTGAACACCAAAGTCAAACCATGGATGAAAGAACTTGAACAATCTTTATTATATTGATAGGAGAAGGGGAACTTAGTGAGATATGGGGAGGATGGCTGGAAATCAGTAGTTTTTAGGGCTTAGAGATATGTTTTTATTAAGTATAATGGATTATAACTTGTTTATGAAGTAATCCACTCTGTTATGAAATGAAATAAGCTATAAATGAGAAAATCGGGTATAATAACTAAACAAATTCGGCTTGGACAACAAGAAAACAAATTGGGGTTTATTATAACATTTATTGGAGCTTAAGTTTCGTTAATTTAGTCAAAAATATGAAGGATTTGACAAAATTAGTCCCTATACTTCCATAAACGCGATTTTTAGCCGTTTTAAGCGATTTTAAAAGTTGTTTGACATGTTTAGAGAAATATTAATATAAAATGAATTTACCACTAATAATTACTAACTATACGCATGTTTTAATGATAACGAAAGATCCAAATAGAATCTTGGATCGGGTTAAACATAAACGAATACAAATGCAAAACATTCGAGATGTTACAAGCGGGCTCGTGTATGACTGATTAATGAAATTTTTGCCTTCATTGATATGACTTTGATTGGTGACTGCAACCGCTTCAAAAACGTAAAACCACTAGCATAGGCGGGTGTTTTAGTTTATATCATACTGACACTTACTCATTTGTCAAGCCTATCTACATATCAATCAATGATCTTGTTGGCTTTTGATCTACTGTTTCATGTGCTAGGAACATAAGGGGCAATTTTTTATTATTTTCCAAAGGTCGGATAAATATCTCAAAAATTTTAGATTTACAAACTCCCCCTTAACAGGAGAACCCTCTTTTTGAGGCAATTTTTTATTTTCTTAAAAAGATAAAATAAAATCCTTAGAGAGTTCTAGAAACTCATTTTCTCCCTCTAAATTTGTGACATATATGAGAGTATTTACAAATTTTACATAAAAAAAAGATATAATCATTTGTTTTAATCAAAATTGATCATGCCGAGCGATTCGACCAGAAATTCGAATCGAGCATGATCGTTGGCTTTAGTGAAAAGGTCAGCAAACCTGTTGTCAAGTGGACTATCTTAAGTATGCCTTATCACATTGTTTAACAAAGTTAAAGAGATTCAAACCGAAACCCATCAGCTAATGTTGGATCCATCACTTGAGAGAATTAGCTGGTCGTGGTGAGTTTGAGAAAGGCTCAACAAGTTATGGTTAAGCCATTTGAACAAGGCTGGCATTGCTGAAGCATAAAGTATCATATGAAACATTTCCCTTCCTTGAAGTTTGTCCTCCCGTGTGGCTTATGAAAGACTTGAATCCGCCATCGAATGGTTTAGCGTCAAATAGCAAGGTTTCATCTCCCATCATATGCATGGTGCAACCACTATCTAAGTACTAAATACTATGATAGTCTTCCTTGATTGACCTTGCATGCACTAAGCGCTTAGTTAGACATGGGTTCCCGGGACAATTTTGTCCCGGGAAGGTCAACCATTAACTAACCAAACTTGATTTTATTTCCTGAAAACAACTTATTTCTTGGTGAAGCCTCACTTAATGAATATTATTCCTTAGGAATCCAAGCAAAAACTTGTTCCTTGGTTTTAGCAATTTTGAACTTTTCTTTTCTTGTTTTAAAAAACTGTTTTTGGTAAATCCTCAGACTTTACAGTCTTAGGATCCCTTTTGATTTTATCATTCTTAGTTTTCCAAAAAGGTTTCTTTTTACGTTTAACTTTATTAACTTTGGCTCTCACATCCACTTCACTAGGTTCACTATCAGCTTGATCAGTCCTTGAATCTAGGCTACTTAAAGCTCCTTTTGGGGACTGACTAAGCCGCCTTTGAATACCAATTTGTTGCTTGGACCAATGCTTGAAATGTCGTGCAAGGTGAGAAACATGACCACAAACAAAACAACACTTTCTCTTGCAATAACTGCAATAGTTATCAGCATTGTATGACTTACTGAACTGTGGAGAAGAAAATGGATTTGAGAAGTGATACCCAGTGTCATATCTCTTGTCTGAATTGAAACCTATGTCATCAAAAACATTTGCATAATATGTTTCAATATTTCCATAACGCCCATAATACTCATCATAACTATAAGAATGTGGATAGCATGGGTGATCTGTGGAAGAATGAATAATGATTGTGATTTGCATTAAATTTTTTACCACTATCATCAAAAGCATATGTGTAATAAGACTCAATGTTTGGTTGCTTTCTATGACCGTAGTAGTTACCATCAGCAAAGTTGTAAGACTGGGGATTCTTTCTTTGATTAGTTGTTTGAGAAAATGAATTTTTGCAACGTGAAGGAACATACTTACTAGAAGTACTAGTCTGATTTTCATTTGTAAGAGCCCGAGATCCGGGAATCCTACAGTTGGTCATCACATCCACAATTTCACAAAAATTTAAAACCAAACAATTCTTTGTATTTAAAACCAGATCAGAGTAAATAACAGCGGAAAAAGTTTAAGTATTAAAAATCCCAAACACGGGTACAAGTGTCCAAAATCAAATGTAAATAAAATATCCGTTTTATTTGAAATCCTCGACCAGAAATTCCTTCAACCTTCCGAGTAGTCTCCAGCACGTCCAAGCGATAACCTCCAATCCTTAACCTGAAAGTCAAACTAACATACACACAAAGTCAACTAGAACTGAGTGATATCAGGTTTTCATAAATAATATTTCATACTTTATTTCAAAACTTATAATTCTAAACAATAGAGAGGATAATAACAAAATAATTAATATAATTCACCAAATAATACATTCATCGTCGAACACAAGTACATGGGCCTCTCCACCACGAGTCAAGACTCGAGTATATATTTGACCCGGACACAGTAAGACCTAAGCATGCGACACGAGCCTCTCCACCACGGGTCAAACCCGAGTAATATATTTGACTCGGTCACAGCTTACACATCCAAACACGTGATACGGGCCTCTCCACCACGGGTACAACCCGAGTAATATATTTGACCCAATCACGGCTCAACATACAACGGGCCTCTTCACCATGGGATTTTAAAACCCGAGTAATATATTTGACCCGCCAAAATGATGATCACGCCACACGGGCCTCTCCACCACGGGATTTGAAAACCCGAGTAATATATTTGACCCGGCCGTGATCACCATGCACACACACATCAATAAGTCTACTCACATCATTCTTAGTCACGAGGAACTAAATATCATCACACAACCGTAGGCTATAAAGTAACACATACTCATACATACATACATACATACCTCCATACATACATACATACATACATACATACATACATACATACATACATACATATATATATATATATATCATCCCAAGACATTCCAAATTACAAGTAAGCCTATGGGCCATAAGGTAATATATAATAATCAGTCCAATATATGAACTAAGTAAATAGGTCTACTCGTATTCAATTACTATCAAGCCTATTAACATCATCGAGTCTAGACCATAATCAGGTATATAACCTTAAGGAATATATGACCATAACGAATCTAAAATATCCTAAGGCATAGAATATAGTCCACTCATAGTTTTATAAATGCACAAATACAAGTAAAGCTATGTAATACCATCCAAATAGTTGTAATGAGTAAAATCGTGTAAAATTGTATTACAGTGTGTACGCTAGCCCAAAACGTAAAAAAGATTTAAAAGGGGCATCATGAACTCACCTGAAACGAGCCACACAAACACCAAAGAGTTTGAGAACTTCAAAGCCAGTCCACAGTTTACAAGCCTGTCGGATTGCACACAAAGATTACTAACTAAACGTACCGACTCGTTTATCCTACGAGACGTTCAAACATGATTTGATTGACCTAAAGCCTTGACATTACCAAATTCAATTACATCAGCCCCCGAGGCCATGTATTTACCAAAACCACCCTTAGTTAATCCCGGGGACAAAGGGTTCCCAATTTATCCCCGAAAGTTGTTGACTTTATCGAATACGCGCGTTAACGGGTTGTTTATGCACTTAGATACCGACTCAGCCCCATGTGGACCAAATTTAGTAAAATCACAGCTAACAAGTCCACACGACGCTACACGAGTTGGGTGGGTCGGTAATTCGCAAGCACGATGCACAAATTACCAATAAACGCGAATTTGCGCCGTACCGACCCGTTTGAGTAACCGACAACCAATTCAGCCCCAATAACATAAAAAATATAGTTTTTCACAGCCAACAAATCATACCGAGGCTACAACATCCGAATTGGTTGTTAATTCCCTCAAACAATGCGCTAGACGCAACAATTGACAAACTAGACAACCGAAACCTAGTTTTCACTTCATCAACAGTTGACCAATCTAACGAATGCCAAAACTCATGATACTAGAGTATATTACACTAGACATACCTAAGAAGATGACGGAGCACGAACTTCAATTATAATAGCCCCGAAAGATGCAAGAAAGGGCAGCCACCGGTTGAGCCTAAAGCGAACTTATCAATCAATAACGAATATAACATGCAGATTTTAGCATGCAAAGATGTATTTTATTACATAGGAAAACCATGGAATTAAATTATTAAATTTTTACCAGAGTTGCATAAATATCTTAAGTTTATAAAAATATTTTTATTATATTTTTTCTAGTGGACACAAAAATCATAAAAATTCCTCCAACACAGAAAGGTATGTGTAGCTATTTCAGTGCGCAACAAAATGGTTTTATTTTTATAAAATTCATTACCTAGCCAAATTAAACAATTCCAATTGGTTTGGTTCCTAACTCAAAATATTAACTTCCAGAAGTGGAACCAACCAATTTAGACTTGTCGGGAAGACAGACCAGAATCCGTCATCCCGCATCAGCTTTGACACTCAATCTTATAAAATCATAAAAAGTATTCAAATCTCGTCCAAAAATTACGTATTATACCTTTTTGGAAACTAGACTCAAATTAGAACATCATAGAAACAAGAATCGATCAAAAACAATATATTTTCATCGAGTTACAGACCGAGCAATAAACGAGTACGAATCTGTCAGAAATTGTTATAATCAAAACTCAACCTAACGTGTTCAACAAAGGGTTTAATGGTGAAAAAAAGTTATACTAAGATAGAACCGACCTGGAATTGAAGTTTGGATGGCCGAAAACGGGCTGGTCTTGCACGGAAATCGAGAAGAGAAGGGGAGGGGGCGCCGATCGATGTAAGGGGTTGGGTTAGGGTTTAGGTTTATTTTTTTTTTTGTATAATATAATAACGATAATACATCCTAGTCCCTCTACTTTAACAATGGGTGAACTTGTAAGAAAGTTAAGTAAGATACATTTACGAGGGTGGCAAGGAGCTCTCGGGAGATTGCCGGGTCAAGCCCGGAAGGCGTACACAACACTACAAGGTTAAACCTTTTTATCGCAAATTAACGGACGTTACATCATTTTCAAATATTTTGTTTTTAAATGTATCTTCCTTAGTCTCACAACTTGATGATGAACAACTTGGTGCGTTCATATCAACAGGCTCACTCAAATTTACACTATTTTGAACATAAGAATCATTTGACAAATTAACACGATCATCATCTAAAATAATATCAACATTTTCATCCAAAATATCGTGAACGATGCCAACATCAACATAGCCAAAATCAACATCAACATTCACACATGAGTTTAATGTATTTTGCATGGAAACATAATTATTATCATAACAAGCAGAGTTGGCATTGGATTGTTTTGAATTCACACCACACTCAAAAAGTGAATCTAAAACACCATTTTTATCACAACTCATGTCATTCTCCAACAACCTACTTTCTTCTACACCACCTACTGAACTAGATGAAGTACTATTAGAACTAAATGGCTCACTTATTGGATCAAAAGTCAGAGAGGATAGAGAAGAGATTTTGATGGGCAATATGTCATGTGGGCATCCAAAACACCTTTTATCGGTGATGGTCTTAGTCACGGTACACGGGGTTATCATGTTGACTTTATTTTTAGTTTGAAGCCTGAATTACAAACAAAACATTATAGTGATTTATAATTTTATGACTAATTATGCAACCAAAACCTATAATCATCTATATACTAGGGATGAGAAAATGGTATCAAGTACTGATACATACCAAATCAAGTATCGTCGGAACCAATTCGGTGCAAACATTTTGAGGTTTCAGGAGTACCATTTTTTACGGAAATTTGTTTTCGGTATCGGACCGTATTGAGCACTTTCGGTACCGCTACCCAATAGCCATTTTGGTGATTTCCGGTATCGGTATATTTGGTACTGTTACCAAGCTAATCCCTAATCTATGCTATATATATTATATGGGTAGTATCTAGAGAGAACTCCTCTTAAAAAAAGACCTAGAGAACTAATAAGGATTATTTTTTTTTTTTTAACAATATTTTGAGATTTTTTTTCTTTCCTCATTCTAAAAAGATGATAGTGTTCCAAAAAAAACTGTCGATGCAGTGTATATGTGCACTAATGTGTATTGCATATATACAATAGTGTTTTATTGCATAAAATACAACACAATTGCATTATACAATACACACTATTGAATATATGCTAATGCAAATACCACATTAATAATTATATGCAATACACACTATCGCATGTATGTGATACAATACTAATGCACATATGCACTATATTAATTTTTTTATTTTTATTTATAATATAACACTATTGCACATACACAATACAAACAATTGTATATATGTTATTCAATACTTTTTTGTATATCAAAATACACACTATTGCACATATGCATTAATAAAAAATCGATGTGTTGCTTATGTGCACCACAATGAATTTTTTTTATATTTTTTTATTTTAGATTTTTTATGGCAAAGAATAACAACATAAGAAGGATGAATGAAAAAACAATTTACAAATATTTTTTTAATTAAATTAAAATTATTTCTTTATTAGCTCTCCAATTCTCTCTAAGAAGGTGCTCTCTCTTGATCCTTTCCCGATATATATATATATATATATATATATATATATATATAAACATTTTCAGACGGGTATTTTAAGATGCTGCAAAAGTTAAGTTATTACAAATTGTAATGTCTATGGTACAATACATAATGTAAATGTAGTGAGGAAAATTGTCTTTTATGTAACATCATCCACCTAATTAAGGAATATTTACACATTTGTCTTCTCAACCTTTGGTTATCTACGGTGGTGTTTGTTTTTTCTAAAAAGATCTTCCTAACATCTTTTGTATGCGCCGTGCAGACCACGTGCAGAAAATGTCCTCTACAGACTGTTTGTTTTTCCGAAGACGTTTCATTAAAAAAACGTCTGCGCACCCACTTCTTGGGGCAGACATGGTCCAACCACTTCTTGCCTCTTTAACCTCTTCTCAAACATATTATTCATCAGACTCCTATCCTCTCCTCTCCTCAAACCCCAATCTCATCTCCTCTCCTCTCCTCCACCAAACCCAGCCACCTCCCCTAGCCGCCGCTAATCCTCTGCCACCTCCCTAGCCGTCGCCACCGCTGCTCCTCCAACTAACCCAGTCGACAACCACTGCTCCTCCACCTACCCCAGCCGACCGCCGTTGCCTTCCTTTCTCCCCACATCACCGCCATCGCATGCTGCTCCGCCAACTCCAGCCCTAGCTGCCACCTCCACCACCATCTACCTTGGCATATTTATTTCTTCAAGATTTGATAGTCTATTCACCGTTATTGTAATTGTTCTGTTATTACTAGTTTGTTGTTGAATAAAGTTTGTAGAATGTTTAGATTTATGAATGTGTTGTTTGATATTTTATTAAAATTGTACAATTATTACTAGTTTGTTGTTGATTAAAGTTTGTAGAAAGTTTATGAATGTTTGTTGTTTGATTATTGTTAAAATTGTACAATTATTACTACTTTGTTGTTGAATAAAGTTTAAAAAAATCAGTTTATTTAATTTTCCGTTTATTGTAGCAGTCTGCAGACGTTAAAAAACAAACAGTCTTCTTGTTGCAGACTGCAGAGGTTCGGTCTACCTCTTCTGCTGCAGATGCCTGCAGATATGGTCCGTAAACTACAGGCATTTTACCTCTTAAAAAACATACAACACCTAAATAATATTTCTTAGTTTTGCCCCCCTTATCTTTATGCGTATATTTGTCAACTTTATCATTTTTTTTGTTATCCTCAACTTTTAAAATCTTTGTTTTAAAAAATTCCAAACGTATTGTTGCAACATGTTTATTTTGTTGGCATTATGATGTAAATTTTATTGAATATCAGAGGTGCGAATTACAATCCACAGGACATTACGGCATCAATGCACGCTTTATTTTTCACACTTGTGGTTCCCTTACTCTGGTGGACCTCTACATTTTCGGGAATCCTTTTTCTCTTATAGCAAACTGTCACCAAAATAATAAGTAAACAAGCCATGCACAGAGGTCCCTTTTCTCTGTCCATCCACTATAGTTGATCGTTTATTACTCATCCAGAAACCGCCAATTGCGAATCCGAGTTATAAAAAGGAAGAAAAACCCTAGAAGAACATCTGTAATGGAAATCAAAATCGAAAGCTGAAGACGAACAGATAGCAATTACTGAAACATCATCTAAATTTCTTAGGGTGAGGAAAGGTGTGTGTAATTTTGTTTATAGTTAAAATTTATATAATTTAGGCATTGTTAATTTGTCTAATATTGAAGTGACTATTGCTGTAGTATAAGGTTGAATTCGTTTTTTTTGTTTATTTTTTATCAAATAGGTTTTATAGTTTATAGTTGTATATATTAACTTAATACTTGCATATTATAAGTGTAAAATCGTAACCGAAATGGCCATGGCATTTCAATATATGTACTAAGAGTTAAAGAAAAAGCTTGTCATTAACGTAACATGTTAACCTTGTAATTGCACAACATTAGAATCGTATATCAAAGTTGAGTGAATTTAGATGGACGAAAAAGTTTGGGCAACTATAATGGAATAGAGAAAAAGCTTGGTTACTATTATGACGTTTTCCGTTTGTGACCGCAAAGATGGCTACTTTTAATATTATCCAAAGATGGCCACTTTTAATATTATCCAACTTTTTAGGGTATGGTCCATACATTTATTTATGTGTATATGTGCATATCATTTGCAGCTTCAAGATTAAAAACATCATAATCATTTCCCTAAAAATTAATGACGATGATCGGGAAGATCCTACAACTCGAAAGAAGGCAACTCCACACCCTCATTTCACAAAAAATAATCAAGCACTCATCTCCAACCCCATCTCATCATCGGAAGTATAATCTTTCCCAGCTTGATCAATGTCTCCCACACACCTATATATGCCGCTAATTCTTTTCTACCTAAAAACAAAAGTTGTAGTTTAACGCCTAATGATAAAGCCCGAGAGATGAAGAAATCATTGTCAAAGAGCTTAACAAAATATTGTCCGCTTTCAGGCAGACCACCACACTGGCAACACCTTACGTTGATTGTAAAGAAGACGACACTATTCGCCAACTTTGTGTTGATGGCATGGTGTGGAACAACTCCTAAAAACACCAGTCTTGTAGGGGTTCAACTTAATCACTTTGCCTGTGGTGGAATAGGTGTGGCACTGTCTATGTCATGCAGAAATGGTGATGCATGCACTCTTGGCTCATTTGCAAGACATGGGGCTTCAGTTACATGTTATGGTTCCAGTGATCACAAAGAAGTAATGGCACTTAACCCTCATTTTAGTCAATGTTTTGAATCCAGGGATTGCTAGTCATGTCACCCGAAAATTCGTGTTCCCCAACTCAAAGTTAAGTGACTTCAAAAACAAGGTCCTCACGATGGCTGAAGCTACGGTTCCAAGTATTGACTTCTCTGATTTACAAAACCACAGTGGCGGCAGCCATTTCTAGATCTTTTAAGCAGTTTCTATTCAAGTGGATTTACATAATAAATTTGTTCCAAAGCTACCCCAAACTACCTTTGGAAATTTTGTCACACCTATGTCATGACAAGAATAGAATGATTTAGAAAAGATGATAAACAATCACAATATTAGAAGAAGAGTATAATGAAACACACTTTGTATATTACAATAAGACATATATATATAGAAGAACTGAAAGCTAATTCTAGGAATACATTTAATTACAAATATATGCAAGACGGAATTTATGGAGAGAATTTCTCCATCTTTGATTAGGCAGATTAGTAGTCAATATAATCCCAAGAGTCAATCCAACCAAGAATCATGTCTAGTCAAAGATGGAAAAATTCTCTCCGTAAGTTATGTCTTGCATATATTTATAATTAAATGTATTCCTAGAATTAGCTTTCAGTTCTTGTATATATATGTCTTATTGTAATAGACAAAATGTGTTTGATTATACTCTTCTTCTAATATTGTGACTGTTTATCATCTTTTCCAAATCATTCTATTCTTGTTATGTCGTTCATGACCCGACATAAAAGTGAAACTTCATTAAGTACGGTGGTTTCAGTGTTACAGAAAGTGAAGATGGAACTTGAACAAGTCCCGTGTCTGCAATAGGCTTCTCAAAACTATAACTCATTTCTGTCAAGTTTAGGGAAGGAAGATTTAGATGCATTTCTGAACAGAAACTTTTGGTGTACGAGCATGTGTGGATTCCCTCGTTACAAAATCAATTTCGGATGCGGGTGACTTTAAAACCACAAGACATGGAAATATTTCAGAATGATAAGGAATTGCTTTCCTTTTGCCAAATTTAACGAATTACTTTATGCATTAATAAAAAACATATGCGTTGAGATCTATCCACGATATATATATATATATATATATATATATATATATATATATATATATATATGTGTGTGTGTGTATTTCTATGAAGTTTAATGAATTAATTTATATTCTTTTCGTTTTATTTTGTTTATAAAGATTGAAAATATAAGTGGAATTTTGACAATCATGTGCAATCACTCATTTTATTGCTCAAGTATTTCAAGGTGGATAGATTCATCGTTTACTACGTGTAAGGTGTTGTTTGTTTTTTAAGAGGTAAAATGTCTGCAGTTTGTGGACCACATCTGCAGGCATCTATAGCAGAAGAGGTGGACCAAACCTCTGCAGTCTGTAAGAAAAAGACTATTTGTTTTTTAACGTCTGCAGCTGCTAAAATAAACTAAAATTTTTAAACAAGCTGAAATTTAAATAAAAAACTCCTCAAACATCAAAATGTAAATAATAACCCAAACATTTGTTAATTTAGTATAAAGTATCTAATATAAAATATTAAATTGATAAATTGAGTTTGATGTACGCTGTTATCTCTTGTCAAATATCAAATAGTTTTGGACTTAGCCCTTTAATAAAGTCAGCATACTATTACCAAACTACCAAAAAAATTAGTAAAGCGGTAACAATTCACGAGGAAACAACAAAATAATAAAATATTAGGTTTTACATTATCAATAGACTCATCTTCTTCATTTGACCACTTTCACAACTCTCTTCTCTCCATCTAAACTATTCTACCTATTAATTACCCGCGATGGGCACTGGCTGAGTATTGACCATTATACACTAACGTGCACTGCTGAGTATTACATTTGGCCACCCTCTCCCTGGTCCGCCATCGAGCAGGGGAGGCGGAGGAGCAGCAGTGGTCGGCTTAGGTGTTCTGCGGCGGCGGCGGCGTGGAGCTGTGTGTTGGCCAGCGGAATCGGAGGTGGAAGAAGGGGCTGTATGTTTCTAGGTTTTGAGAAGGGGATGAATGAAATAAAAGATGAGAAGAGGCCAGATGATGTAAGAAGTGGTTGGTCCATGTACGCGAAGAAGAGGGTGCACATACATTTTTTAATGAAATGTCTTCCGAAAAACAAACAGTCTACAAGCCTAAACGTGTGCGCGTGGTCTGCACGGCGCAGACAAAAGAGGACAGGAAGAGCTTCTCAGAAAAAACAAACACCAACTAAGTCACCACTTTTGACTTTGGTTTTTCATTTTGATATTGTGGTGTGTATAATGTTTGCAAAAGAATTCTTAAATTACTAAGAGAATTGGTTGTAGCTCTCATAAGTCATCAGCGAGTTCACTTCCCGTGTTATCAAACAGTTTTTATCTATATATCCAAATATTTAAATGCGTATTATTCAATCCTATTATTTGATGATTTACTTTTGCCAATATGTGTTAAACATAACTAATGCTATTAAGTTCAGCTTTTTTGTACACAGCCCGTGTGGTACACGGGTTTATAACCTAGTTAAATATAATGTAAAGTGCTTGAGATAAAAATAATCAAAATCATAATTATCCCCCAATCGACGGTTTTATTCTAGTAATGCCAACGAAGCACAAGTTAGATTTGCTAGTTGAAGGAGGACTTTATAAACAAACCATTAACGAAACGAACTGAACATAAACAATAAAATTATAAAATTTAAATGTTATGTTAAATATTACAGATAAAATATAAAAATATGAAACAAACATTTAACTGCTAATATAAACTACCGAACATAAACAACACAAATGAAAACATACGAACATTCACGATCACAAATTAACGAACGCAATCTTTGTTCATTTTCGTTCATTTAACTAAACGAACAAAATTTCATGTTCGTGTTCATTCATTTATTAAACGAGTGAACGTAAATGACTTTCTGCCACACGTTTCACAAACTATTCGCTGAGCGTTTGGCTCAATTACATCCCTAAGAGTGGTAGTTGGTCTGGTCTAATTAGAGAAGAATTTCTTAGACTGCCCGCTATGGGCGCTATTCAGAGGGCGCGGAGGGCGGGAGCACCGTCGCGGAGCGCCGTCGGTGGGGGAACGGAGGGGAGAAGAGACAAAAGGAAGACCAGCGCGGAAGGAGTTATGGTGGGCCATCTCTTTCTTCATCACTCACACACACATACATATATCTACCTATTATAACTATTATAATAAAGTAAAATAGTTGAGGACACATGGCAAGACAACAATCTCTGGCGGGTTCAATAACCCGACTTGATCCACAACCTTGATTGTTGGATCTTTATAATCTAACAACCTAATTATCTCAATCGTGTTTTGATACCGCAATACTTTAATCGCCGCCGTTAGGATTTCTTGATATTCCAGTTTATAATGATGAACCATTCGATTATGCATTCTATTTGAATATTAATCAATCACCTAAAACGTTTCTCTAAACCTAATTGCATCTCTGTCAGTTGATTATCATTATCAGGTGTTACTAGATTCTTAGAACAAACCCTAATCCATTTTGTTTTCCTACTTTTATTTTCTAATCGATTGATTATGTGTTTCTAATCGGTTCAGTTCTCACAAAGGGCTTCTCAGTTCTTAATATATTCAAAGTATTCAGGTACCAAATCTATTATTTTCATGATTTTGAGTGTGTTTTTATGACTTTGTTTCTAACCAAAATTCCGTTAGCCTGATGCCCTAATTTTTTTTATTTTTATTTTGTTAACATGGGCTGTTTAGATTTTGTATAATATTTATTTGATCGATTTTAATTTATGTGGCTCTTTTTGGTATCAAGTTATTCTATAATGAATTAACTTGAAAGGTATGTGATAAATTGTGTAAATCGTTGACCTTTGCCTCTTTTGAATATTAAAGTGAGGACTTTGAAACTCCTCTGTTGACACCGAATGTGGCTTAAGTGACATACATATTATTTTATTAAAGGTTAGTTTGCATTACATATTGCATAAGTGATCTTAATTATGCTTCATAAAATGAGTGTGGAAATTTGGATAATATTTAGAGAAGTCCGAAGTATTGAAAGAAGCCAAAGTATGCTTTAAAGTTTGCAGCTATATTTTTGTTTTGCATTTTATGACAATAATCATAATTTGTAGAAAAATTAAATGTGGCAAGATAGGCGGTTCAAACAGATTGATTAATGGCTTAAAACAAATTTGAGTTAAAATGAGTCACACTCATTTATTTTGATTCAAAAGGATTGACATGCAAACACCTTTTTGTCCATTTTCCAAGTTTGTTTTGTAAATAATTGATCCAATAAAAAATTGATTACAAAAGCAATGTAATGTACATTATTTAATATATTTACATGTAATTATAATCATCATTAACTATTATACAAAACGCCTAAAGGTGAAAAGATAAGCGAGTCAAATGGATTATGTTTGAAACGGGTCATTTATAGTTTGGGTAATTTGGGAAGGTGTGTGTTGGATCATTTTCTTTTCTTCTTTTACTCTAATGATATTCTTCGTTGGATCTTGAAGGGAACAAGTTTTAAGGTTCTGTGCGTGCAGTTGGCTGTGAAGTTTGGTACTAATTTCATGAGTTTGCTGAGGTGTTAATCCCTGCCCAATTGATGGTTGGAACTCCAGAAGTAAGCTTTTCACTCTTCTTGCTAAATAAATAATTCAATTTAGTTTGTTAGATCATATTACTTCAATACTCCATAGGAGGTGTCAATATGAGGGGTTGAGCAAGCTGGGTAATGTGTTAAAAATGGGTCATTTTTACTGTGGGCCAGAACATGTCAGTAAAGGGAGTTGCAAACACTTTTTTGTACATATTTTTTAGTTCTTTATAAATTAATAATGTGCTACTTATGATTATGAATATTTTTACAATTATGAGTTCTAATCTTGAAGTAAAAACAATTTCGTTGGTTTTAATGTTGTATGCATCAAGCTTTTGATGACTACTTTCAACTTGATTGACTGCTCCCAATTTTAGTTAACACTTGTATTGTGACGGCTACATTTGATCTTTGTGACAGGTCTTGTAAGGTTCTTATACACTGATTTTTTTTTCTACAGGAGCTGTGTATATTAAACAATAAAAAATAGAAATCAAGAGCAAATGCTGGTTTATGTTGGAAATGAGGAAAGATTTGAAAGTTAGTCATGAAGATAAGAATCATAGGACAGTGGTTATCAATGCAGATTATGAAATTGCTATAATAAATAGTTAAATACAACTTTGCTGTTCTAGTTTGATGAAAGCTACAAACACATACATTGACTTGGGTTCTTGGTAATTTTTCATGATGTATAGGGTTACACTAGATTTTATAATCATAACATTGAGGGTATTGTTGGAAATTACAACTAGGTAGTGTATGAACCCAAATATTTTTTCTAAGTTTATAAATTCTTAGTTTTATCCTCTTTACAACATAAAAAAATAAAATAAAATAAAAAATATTGAATTGTAATTATTTGAAGTATCCCGTACGTTACACGTATTCTAAAGCTAGTATATATGTGTGTGTATATATATATATATTGGGGGCGCCCAAGGTAGACGTGCACAAAAAAACCGGTTCCGGAACCTAACTGGTGGAACCGAACCGGAACCGGTTCCAGTTCCAACCCGGTTGGAACAATACCCGGTTTGGGTATTTTTGTACCCGAAAATCGTACCCGGTTCTCCTATTTGTATGTCAGTACCAGTTCCAACCCGGTTCCTACCCGGTTCTTAATTGGAACCGGTTCGGTTCGTACCCGGAAAAACCGGTTCCGACGGGTTTTTTTTGAAGGGTCAAACAAAAGTCAAACTAGTCGTTGGAACCGGTTCCAACGGTAATATAGCCGTTGGAACCGGTTTTTTAGACACCAATTAGCCGTTGGAACCGGTTCTAACGGTAATATAGCCGTTGGAACCGGTTTTTGAGACAATAGATCCGTTGGAACCGGTTCCAACGGTAATATAGCCGTTGGAACCGGTTTTTGATGCCTAAACCTATATATAACTTGTTTCCATTACTTGTTTCACCACCAAACTCAAAAACAAACTAAAATACTACTCCTTTAGCAAACCCGTTCCTTTACCCGACCATCCAACTAAACATAACAACTAAAACATAAAAAACAAAGTCTGTCGTTTTAATCCGGGAATACTTATTTTTGGGTTGTAGAGCCGGACGACTCTCCCACTTCCGTTTTTTTAGCTTCCAATCTTCTTTTCTCTCGACAATACTTATTCGTATGTTTTCGTAATGTCGAGTTGGACCCTGCTTTAAGAAACTTCGAGCAATATTTGCAACGTGCCAACTCATGTGAGTCGGTCATGAGACACAAATCGTAATGAACCCAAACATCGGGGCATCTTGTTGTTTCGATCACCATAACAACGTCATCATTGGTTGCCATTTGTTGTCGGTTTAAGGTTAATTGTGGTTTGGAGTGTGTTTTATAGTTTTGGAAGTGGTTTAACAAGTAAACAAACAAACCTTGCTATTTATAGTAAGAAAATAACCTATTTATAGTTAAAAAACCGGTTCCAACGGTCAAAAACGGCTATATAGCCGTTGGAACCGGTTCCTAACGGCTCTAATATTTAAAATTTCAAAAAAAACCGGTGGAACCGGTTTTTACGTAAAAACCGGTTCCGGTTCATACCCTACCCGGTTCTTAAAAGTTCGCATATCTGGGCATCGGTTCGGGTCGGGAACCGAACCGTTTCTTGATTGGAACCGGTGCCATTTTACAACCCGGTGTGAAAAAACCGGTTTGGAACCGGTTCGGGTTTTCCATTTGAACCCGATTTGTGCACCTCTAGCCCAAGGGGTATTAAACCATAGCGAGGCGGGCTTCGAAGCCACGTTTTCTACAAAGCGATGACGTGGCACCGTAGAGGGGCTTTGAAGCCCCCCACCGTAGCGGATAGCCTTAAGAAAAAGTCAACTAAAAATACTTTGATCGGAAAGAAGCCAATGATCCACAAGTACCGTACGACCGTACATGAGATTGAGCGGTCTTGATTTCCAATGATTAAATCGCGCATTGAGTTATCCATCCAATGTGGTGTAGTGGTAGGGAGCTTGGGTTTCTCAATGGAGACTCAAGTTCAATTCCCCCTTACAACACTTTGGAGGGATATTGGTGGCTCAATGAAGGAAGACTGAGATCTTTGTGATTTTCAATTCAATACTGAGGGCATCCGGGTTTTACCACTAGTGGGCCTTCGGGCGGTGGGTTTTCTCCGGAACTGGAGATAACTTGGAGGCGCTTAAGGGCTCCGGTGCGGCTGGGTTGGGCTAGCTGATGATGGTATTTTACCAATGAGTCACCTCGTACGAAATACCTAGTCATTCTATGTTTGTTGGCCGTTCAAAAAAAATCAAGCATTAAGAATGATGCCTACCAAAGTACCAAGAGTCAAGTGACCTTTACACAGTTGGAAGGACACCACACCACATAAAGCAGTGTCGATAAACTGGAGCCACATATTGTTAATATCATCAGCCTTTTAGTTTATTGTAGTTCAATAGTTAGAGTGTAAATTATATTCGTTGATTGTTTTACTCGTGAAACTTGGAACTAAAATTAAGACCTAATTCAAAGGGTAATATGTTTAGGTCGAAGAGTAAAGTGAATTACTAACTAAAATATATGCCATCACGTTTAGTTGTGGAAGGTTATGAAGATGCATGATCATTTGACTCATTTTTATTGGTCTCAACTTCTTCACCTCTTTAGTGCCCACCAACCTGTTAACCCCCCCCCCCCCCCTCCATGGCGCCCTTAACACCCCTGGGTAATGGTGTTCAACGCCATTTGGTGCCCCGGAAGGTTCTTACATGGCCATGGATGGCGCGCCCATGACCTTCATTTATAAATAGTGAATACGTTTGGCCCATTAATATCTTTATGTGTTAAGGTGTTTTCTTTCTTTGAGTATGAGGGATCAAGTTCCGTAATGATTCTAGTGAACAACAGGTGTAGTATTACCAGGTGTAGATTATATTACCGTTCAAAAAAAAAATAGTGTCACATTTAACCATTTTACTAAGGTTATGTGAAATGGTCACGTGTAAGGTGGTAATATATCGTAGCCAAATAACCATGATGTAGGCAAGAGAAGTTCAACCTTTCACACCCACTTTTATATATTATGGTTACAAAAGGGGGGGTTTTTTTTTTTTAATAATAAAGTAATGAGGTCATATTAAACAAGTTAGAGACCTTGCACCTTGCGGTAACTCGAAATTGATTCGAGAAGGAACCCTAACGTCTTCGTCGGTACCTCGCATGGAAACCCAAAACAATCAAAACCCTCTCTCTATAGTTGCTTTAAACTGCCACGCTGTGGCAGTAACTCTGTTGGTATCAGTTTAGTTCATTACGACACTGTTAAAAAATATTTGTGGCCAAATTTGAAAGTTGAAAATCGTTGGGGTTAAAAGTGGAAAAGTTTTTGCGTCTAAAAGTTTTGGAGCCAAAATTGAGAACGTGCAATTCATAAAAGTGTAAAAGCTTTATGGGCAAATTCGAAAGCCTAAAAGTTTTTTGCCAAAAATATTAATTTGTGAAACTTCAGAGGTAAAAGTTTGAAGGACAAAGTTGATAATCATAACTAACTTTGGTTTTCAGAAAAACGAAGTCGTCGATTAGAATCAACTTTTGTCATAAGTACCAAAGTGGATCAAAATTCATTATGTTCCTCATTACGAAAGATGTTGTAAAATGGCACCGCTAAATGTCATGATGTTTCAAGAAGAGTTGTGGTGGTTCATTGCGCTTGCTAACCTACCTATATATGGAAATCATTTGGCCTGAAATAGAAAAGAACCCTCAAAGTCAAAGTTTATGTCTTATCTTGGTTTTGTGTGAGGTGAAATACTTTAATTTGAAAATGAAATATGTGATTCCATCATAATATATACTTAGGTCCGGGCGAACCCGAAACCAAACTCATATATTTAGGCCTGTCCATGTGAAGGCAAAATACTTTAATTTGAAAATGAACTATATGATTCCATCATTGTTCGTTGATACGGAACTATACGTATATATAAAATTAAAAATAGATTAGGTTTGGGCAAACCCAAACTCATATACTTAGGCCCGCCCCTGTGAAGGACGGAATAAAGAAAACCAAAAAACACAAGGTAAGGTAGCGGATGAATGATTTTGAGTTTGGAGAGAATAAGATTCTTTATGTATTAAATGATTTCATGTTACGGATCAACCAAACACCTTTTTCATCATTTTCTCACGATGCTCCATTTCATTCAGCTCCTAATTTCAACATACCAACCACTACATAAGTGCATAGAGTATATAAAAAAAGAAAAAAAAAATGGATGTTGGTAGCATAGTACTAGTAGACCCCCCCGCTTTGTCTGCCATGATTAAAATTTTAAACGCCACACAAAATGTTTTCTTTTTCACGAAAAAGAAATATCTTTGCTTTCACGGTTTCAATCATGCCGAGTGGCACGCGGGAAGGCACATTGCAGCATTCACAATCAAATAATTTTCTTTTCAATTCTGTTCTATTCAACGATGTAGGGCCAATATTCTATATTATTTTTAGGATTGTATATGTCGTTTTAGTTTGCTTTTAGTCGGTGTAGTGGTACTCGGTACGTTTAGTTTGTACGTTTATTTTGTAAGTTTTGGATAAATGGGGACCCTATAAAAGGGTCAGTTAACCCATTTATCCAACCAACTCCAACCTTTTCTCATTAAAGAGAAACAACTCTTGGAAATAAAGAAGTTTCTTTCTCTCATCCACTTCTCTCATTTTCTCTCTTTCAAGCAAATAAACCAAACAAACTAAGATCCGAGATCCGAGTGTCGTTGGTGATTTCCGCTAACCAACAACACGGATTGATCCGAGTCAAGTCTTGAGATCCATTTAGAGGACCTACAAGTGGTATCAGAGCTTTCGGCTCGACTTTTTGTGGTTTTCGGGTCAAACTTTTCAGGTTTTAATCTTAGTTTTTGTTGGATTTGAGGTTGATTTCGTGTTACTCATCTCTTTTGGAGTCCCTAGCACCTTGGAAATACACGAGAATCACTAAATCCAAGTTTTTAGTATTTTAAGTTTTTGTGGCTGAGCTCAGATTCGGCTTAAAACTCAGATCTAGGCCGATTTATTGATTTTTATACTAAAGTCTTTTTGACTTTTTGGAAGTTTGGGTGCTATATTCTTTAAAAAAAATGTCGCTTCCGAGGTACTGTAGCAGTCGCTTCCGAGGTACTGTAGCAATCGCTTCGCACGGGGGGGGGGGGGGGGGGTACTGTAGCAACTCATGCGAAACACTATAGCGACTCGGTACTGTAGCAAAAAAAAAAAACTTAAAATTTTTTTCTCTTTCCAAAAAAAATAAAAATAAAAAAAATAAATAAAAATCTAATCGAGTTAAAAAAAATGTCTTACGAACCTAAGCTTGGAGGAAATCTGGATATGGGAGAAAGCCCAAGAGAAATATTGAAAAGAGAATTCGACATGTTTACACATATTAAAGGAGAATCGATTTCCTCTCTCATCAACAGATTTGAGTCACTCGTCACCAAAATGAGAGGTGTTGGTATCATCAATGGTTTGTTTCAGATCAACATGAAGCTGTTGAGTTCACTGCCTTATACATGGAGCATCAATGTGGTTACCATCAAAAGAACCACAAATCTGTATACCATGACACTCTCAGAGTTGGCTTCTACCATCAAGTCTTTTGAAATAATGGAAGATAAGCTCCAAATGAACAATCCGTTCAAAGAAAATGAAGTTGGGACAAGTGCTGCCGGTAAAAGTAGTCATGCATGTCCTATCATTCCCGACACATCACCAGCTGATGAGGTAAATCACAATCTTTGTTCTCAAGCATGCATCAACAAAGTCACATACTATAGATATCATCAAGACGAAGTTTTGAAAGAAAATGCAAAACTTCGTCAGTTAAATGCTGAATATGTAAAAGCTGACAAGATCTACGTTGAAAAGATTAAAACTCATCACGATGATGTAGCTAATCTTAGACTTGAAATTTTTCGAGAAAAGCATAATGTCATTTATTATAAAGACATAATTAATGATTTAAAAGAAGAAATTAAGAAATTAAAACTCGAAGTTTCTGATAAGAAAGAAAAGGAAAAATAAGTCGAAAGATTTGAGGTATCATCTGAGAAGTTAGATGATCTTATTGGAGCCCAGAGAAGTACTAATGTTAAAGCGGGGTTGGGGTACGATTACACTGCCGTACCACCACCATTCAATGATAACTACACCAGTTTGCCCCACTTTAGCTATAATACTTTTCCAAAGGAAGAAATGGAATACGGGGTTGGTAGAATACCAACGCCTGTGAAATTTGTTCCTGCTGCCTCTCAAACTGCTGCTCCAGTCCCATCATCTGATAAATCTGACATCAATGTGTCTTGTGTAGCAGCTGGTGATGTAAATGGTGGTGAATGTAGGACGGTTAACCTGGGTTGTAAGCTAAAAAGAAAGTTAGAACCACGTTTTGAATCATGTGTGGATCTAACCAAAACTATTAACAATCCAGTTTGTAATAAAGTTTGTGAATCCATGTTGGGATGTTTGATGTCGGAATCAAAAACTGTATTTTGCGAAACCACTAGTGAAGACAGTTGTAATGATGTACGTAATGAAAGTGAATGTTCTTCTTCTGACTCAGATTATGAAACCGTTTGTGATGAAACTTTTGTTGAAAAATGTGTCAACGAAAGTAGGCATGTTGAGGTGAACATATCAAGTTGTTCATCATCAAGTTGTGAGACTGAGGATAATTCATGTAAAAGCAAAGCTTTTGAAAATGAAAAGACAAGTACGTCGTGTAAATATGTTCCACCAAATAAACGATCATTTTCTCAAACAACCAATCAATCAAGAAAGCCTTAGTCATACAAATTCTGTGATGACAACTACTATGGTCATTATCAACAAAATTTTGTTGATCCATATTATACAAATGTGTTTTATAATCATGTTCCTTTCCATGGATCACCTTTCCCACCACACCAACCACATTACAGTTCAGATGAGTTCTTTGGCACTCCCAGGAGAAAGTGTTGTTTTGTGTGTGGTCACTCTTCTCACCTTGCAAGACATTGCAAGCACTGGTTCAAGCAACAGCTTGATATTCAAAGGCGGCTTAGTCAGTCCCCAAAAAGAGCTTTTAGTAGCCCTGATTCAAGGGCTGATCAAGCTGATAGTGAACCTAGTGAAATGGATGTGAGATCCAAAGTAAATAAATTAAAACACAAAAAGAAACCTTTTTGGAAAACCAAGAAGGATAAAATCAAAAAGGATCCAAAGACTGTAAGGTCTGAGGATTTACCAAAAACAGTTTCAAAAGCAAGAAAAGAGAAGTCCAAAATTGCCAAAACCAAGGAACAAGTTTTTGCTTGGATTCTAAGGACCGCTCTTCATCAAGTGAGGCTCCAACAAGAAATAAATGGTTTTCAGGAAATAAAATCAAGTTTGGTCGATTTACGGTTGACCTTCCCGGGACAAAAGTATCCCGGGAACCCATCTCTATTTGAAAGCTTAGTGCATGCAGGGTCAATCAAGGAAGACTATCAATAGTATTAGGTACTTAGATAGTGATTGCACCCAGCATATGATGGGAGACAAACTCTTGCTATTTGATGTTAAACCATTTGATGGCGGATTCGAGTCTTTCATAAGCGACATGGGAGGACAAACTTCATGGAAGGGAAGCCTTGTTTAAATGGTTCAACAACAACTTTTCGAGCGTTTCTCAAACCAACCTCGTCCAACTGTTTCTCTCAAGTGATGGATCCAACATCAGCTATTGGATCTTGGTTTGAATCTCTTCAACTTTGTCATACAATGTGATAATGCATGCTTAAGATAGTCCATCTGACAACAACTTTGCTGACCTTTTCACTAAAACCATCGATCATGCTCGATTTGAATTTCGAGTCGAATAGATCGGCATGATCAATTTTGATTAAAACAAACTATCTATCTTTTTGTATATAAAATTGTAAATATTTTTCAAATATGTCACAATTTTAGAGGGAGAAAATAAGTTAAGTTTAACTCACCAAAAAGATTTTCAATTCATCTTAAGAAAAGCAAAAATAAATCATTCGATTTACCAAAAAGATTTTATCTTACTTTTAAGAAAATCTAAAAGGAATTGTCCCGTTTAGAGGGAGCTCCTGCTTAGAGGGAGTCGGATATTTACCAAAAAGATTTTATCTTACTTTTAGAAAATCTAAAAGGAATTTTCCCGTTTAGAGGGAGCTCTTGCTTAGAGGGAGTCGGATATTTAAAATTTTTAAAATTTTGAGAAATTATTCCGACCATTGGAATATGATAAGAAATTATCTCTAACGATTCTAGCATATGAAAAGAGTAGATAAAAAGCCAACAAGATCATTGCGTGATGTGTAGATAGGCTTGACAAATGAGTAAGTGTCATATTGATATAAACTTAAATATCTGCCTATGCTAGTGGTTACACGTTATGAAGCGGTTGCCGACTCCAACTAAAGTCATATTAATGAAGGCTGAAATGCAATTAAACATGTCATACCCAAGCCTCTCTTTACCTTATCACAGTTGTCTTATGAAAAATCAGTGTCATTTTTAATTTTTATTGAGTCTAATTTTTATTGAGTCAAGAAAAGAGTCAAGTAAAGCGTCAAGAAAAGCAAGAAAAAGAAAAACAAAAGAGTCAGAAAAGAAAAAGAAAAATCAAGAAAAAGAGTCAGAAAAAGAGTCAGTTCTAGGAATTTTAACTTCTGCTTTATTTCTTCATTTATTTTGATTCAAACCTTGGACTTTCTCCTGCGCGATAATATGATATTACCCGACCTGATTGTTAAGGCCCTGAATCTTCTGCTTTGTTTTATTTTCTTTCTTTTGTTCAAGCCTTGGACTTTCTCTGCGCGATAATATGGTATTATCCGACTTGATTGTTATGGCCTGAACTTCTGCTTTATTTTGATCTTTCTAGATCGAGTTAAGTGTACAAAGTTTCAAGTGCACAAAGTCAAAGTGTCAAATGTTTTAATAAGATTACTGTGATCAACTAAGAAAGGTTTAAGTCAAGTTGATGTGACATGTGAAAGTAAATTAAGCCCGAGGTATGATGGAGTCTGTAATTTGTCGGATTAAATGGGGACCACACAAGCATTGTGCCTAATTGTACCTTAACGTATCATGTTGACATCAAAATACTTGTTAAGTTTAAAGTGGACAAATTATATCTACAATCGACTTTGGGTTCTTGGCATAATAATGTCCAAATAGAAGTGTGAGCTAGAACGTTAACAGATAATGTGATTCCATGTTGTGATCTTTCTCAGAAAAATAATTTAGTAAACGTTTTCTGTAAATATTATTGATATATAATATTAATTTCATATATACTCCTATCTTTTATTGTTTATTTGGATTTTGTTTTATTTTAGTTTTAACTTCAAAATGTTATGTATATATTTTCGTTATATTTAAAATATATGAAAATGTCAAAAAGATTTTGAGTTTTTATTATGTTCGTACATATTTTGTTAAACTTTGTTTCATTCAAAATCATGTGTTTTGTTGTCAAGGTCGTTCATGCAAAGTTCGTTAGAAATCTAGGACTTAAACAAATCATTTACAAGTTGAGGGATTGAAATTGGAAGGGCCTATGAACGATTTCTTCTTGACCCTCGAGAGGGTCTGTGAGCGAATCTTATACTTCGAAGGTTTGTGCAGCTATACATGGACAGGTAGATCAAGATCAAGTCTGCTTGGAGTTGCGGATGTTGAAGCACTTAAAAAGAAAACGAGAACGTGAAAGTTGGTGGTTGAACCTAAAAAAAAAAACTGATTGTATCTGAAGGCAAGGAAAGAAACTAGTCGGCTCAAGAAAGTCAACAAGAGAAAATTAGATGTCGAGCCTCCCGCATCTAATGTTTCTAAAATTTGCTGTTGCCGATCATTCCCAGAAAATAAGATTGAAGTTCAAGTCTAGAATACTGGAAAATAAAGAACTGTTCAAGATCCAATCTGGTTCAAGATCCTGGATCAAGACAAGTACTAAGTTTTAAGAAATAAAGACGAAGCAAAGAACTTGACGAAGGTTCCTCGACATACTCAATCCTAGAGGGAGATTGTAGGCCAATATTCTATATTGTTTTTAGGATTGTATATGTCGTTTTAGTTTGCTTTTAGTCGGTGTAGTAGTACTCGGTACGTTTAGTTTGTACGTTTATTTTGTAAGTTTTGGATAAACGGGGACCCTATAAAAGGGTCACTTAACCCATTTATCCAACCAACTCCAACCTTTTCTCATTAAAGAGAAACAACTCTTGGAAATAAAGAAGTTTCTTTCTCTCATCCACTTCTCTCATTTTCTCTCTTTCAAGCAAATAAACCAAACAAACTAAGATCCGAGATCCGAGTGTCGTTGGTGATTTCCGCTAACCAACAACACGGATTGATCCGAGTCAAGTCTTGAGATCCATTTAGAGGACCTACAAACGACATACTACCAATGCTAACTAACCTATTATGCATCAATGATCAATGAACAACCTATCACCCAAATGTAACTTTAGAACCTAACCTACTAATACGTTGAGCAGACATAAATGAACACAAACATGTGTGTGGTTTTAACGAATGAACATGAAGAATAAATTCGTTCTTCTCAATGCATGTGTTCGTTCGTTTGTTTCATTGAAGTTAAACGAATATGAATAAACCATGCCCATCCTCGTTAAGTTTGTTTAGAGACGTGTACATGGTTCAAAATTATTTATTATTATTATTATTACTACTACTACTACTACTACTACTACTACTACTATTATTATTTGGAAAATTGGATTTAAAAATTAATTATTGGCAAAAGTCTCAACTAACGAGTTGGCTGCTGTCGGTTCCATTTTTTAACATATTTGGTCCAAACGAGTCGCAACTAACAGAAGCCTAACTCCGTTAGTGTAATAATGATGTCGTGCATACGTGTCAAAAACGTGTTTGTGTGGCAAATATTACAATACAAAACACCAAGAAAATTAAATCAAAAATGTTCAAATATATCAAGTAAATATTGGATACAAGAATATTCCACGAAAAGTACTTGATACAAGAATATTCCATGCATTTTCATATTAACTACTCTCTATTTCCAAGCATATACTCCTTTTGGGTTGAAGAATATTCCATTTCATCGAGTATATGACTACATTTGCCACTCTGAGATCCAACGCAATGCGTATCTTACTTATGTGATTGAATAATCATTTAGGGCTATCGTTCATCGTCACAAGTTCAACCATATCAAATCATGTATTTTGACGAAAGGAAGGTGTTGGATGAAGAGCGTGCTATGATCGATCATCTCTTGAACGAACATGAGACAATGAGTACGTGTGCTGGATGAAGAGGGCGTAAGCACACACATCCATGTAAATATTCTTTCTTTCTTTGTAAAGCATGTAATGATAATCATTTTTGAAGAATATTTTTTATATGTACAACGGGCTAGATCAATTGACTACTACTAGTAGTAGATTGTAATTTTTAATATAATAAAATAATTGAATGACTTGTATAATAACTAGTTGTTAAAAAAAATCCTCCAAGGATTAAAATTTAATATATCTATTAAAAAAAGGGCTTTTCAATAAGCTTTATTGTGTATATGCGTGTATATATATATATATATAGGCTAAGTATAAAATGAAAATTCATATGAGTTGTGAAAACTCTAGAAACTCATTCTCAACCACATGTTTTTAATTAATGTTTAAATCTTGTGGTCTACAATTAAAGTGAATAAAAAATGTAAATATAAATATAACTTTTTCTCTCTTCTGAAAACATATATAAAAATTAGTAAAAAAATGTTAAAAAATAGCAAAACATTTTTTTTTATGTTTCGATGTTTTGTATTAAATGTTACAACATATATTACATGTAACAAAAAAAAACGATATTACATAGGGTTTTCGTGGGTTTTCACAACTCAAGTGGGTTTTCATTTTAACCTTACACTATATATATATATATATATATATATATAGTTTTAATGACAACAAACATTGAATGCTTAGGTATTTCGTACGGGTGACCCAATGGTAAAAGGTCACCGTCAGCTAACCCAACCCAGTCGTACGACCCTTAAGCGCCTCTAAGTTATGTCCAGTTCCGTGAAAAACCCAGACGCCCCCAGGATCGAACTGGAGATCACAGAAATCCCAGTCTTCCTTCACTGAGCCACCCATGTCCCCAAAGTGTTGTATGTAGGGAATGAACTTAGGTCTCCATTGAGAAACTCATGCTTCTTATCACTACACCACATTGGAAAGCACACCATCACCCTCCGAAAGTCAGTGGTGGTGTGGAGCGATTGTTGATGGTGGCGTCGAAGGTAGTGGTGGCTGGTGACGAACTGGCGGGAAGTGGTGGTGACAGGTTTATGGTTGTGCCCTATGACGGGAGGTGATGGTGTTGGTAGGGTGGTGGCTAATGGTGGTGGTGGCAAGTAATGGTGGTGGTGCTGGCAGATAATGGTTGTGCCCAGTGCTGGTGATGGTGGCGGCGGGAAGTGGTGGCGCCGGTGAGGGATGGTGGCATGCCCAGCCCAAAAGGAGAGCGACGGACCCAGGCCCACTCTTTTGAGAGACCCATAATTGTTAAAAAAAATTATATTTTATATATAATTTTGTGTTAAAAACAAAAAAGCTTACAAATACAGTTATTGGTTGAATGGAAATAGTGTTAGACTATGGAATTAAAGGTCATGGGTTCAATTCTCATTGTTGATGTTCCTTTTTTTCATATGTGTTCAATTCTTACAATATTGGTGTTCTTTTTTGCTATAAAAAAACTATTTGTGTTTTATATGAGTCATTTTAATAAATTGTTTATTTTTATTTTTTTTGTTTTGGTCCATATTGGACCTTTAAACGACAACCCTATTGGTAAAATTGTCCTTCAATAATTAAACACGATTTTAGGGCCCGTTTTTTACTCGTCTTAGGCCCCAAAATTCTAAATGATTCTCGGAGACGGCTCTGGATGATGGCCAGTGGCGCATGACAGTGACGCCTGGTGGGGTTGTTGGCCGATGGTGAACAATAGTAGTGGTGCGTGTGGTCCTGGTAGTTGCTGGTGTTAGTGGTTATTGATTGTGGTGAAGGAGAGAATGATTTTGAAATATCTAGAGGCAATGAAATTCCATGTTAAATAAATGATTTTATTCTATTAACCATTCAAACATCAATTTTCTCTTTTCATTTCCTCATAATAATCTATTCCCTATTCCGTTATGTATGTAATTCATATGTGACAAACACTACCAAACTATTTTTTCCAATCACTCCATAATACTTGGTCACTTTTTTTTTAATATGTCTTGCGGTTGTGTGTTTTTTTTTTCTCAACTCTATGACATAAATTTTATCAAAAATGAAATTCAATTTGAAATAAAATCACTTTTCAATATCTTAAATTATATTGAGTGTCATTACTTTACTGAATCGTGACGAATCGAACAACATAGGTACACCTAGATATCGATGTCGATATTACAGGACCGGTATTGGTTTTGGTTCTTATGGTTTTCGATCAACTTAAAACACGCATCGACATCCTTACAATGTAGGTACATGTGCCGGTATTATCAGAACCAGTTTTTGTATTCTCTTTTATGGCTATAATAGTAACTTGTATTTCGTAGCAATAATAGAAAAACTCATAGACATATTTTTAAAACATTTCACGACTTGAGCTTGGATAATGGATTTTCAAACTCTATTTCTAAAACTCTAAAGCTTCAAATAAATCATGAATAATTTCCGATCTCAAGCTCTATTCATTCATTAATGATTAGTTAGTTTATAATTTTAATTCATTTATATAAATTTATAATTGTTTATTGTGTATTTATCTTTATAACTTTTATACATAACATAATATCTTTTATCTAATTTTTATACCATAAAGTAACACATATAATAAATTTTTAATTATATATTTAATAGACTATTAACAAACTATATAAATAATAGTTTCATTTACGCTCTTGAGCTTGATAAGTTAAATCAATCCTCGGGCTCATAGATTATACATACTTATTTTATTTACGAGCTTGTTTGTTTTTAACAAGCTAATCTCAAGTAACTTACAAACAACTTGACTCATTAGTCACCTTGACTCATTAGTCACCCTTGACCACTCATCACCACCAATATGCACATCTTTTGTTCAAACAAATCCATAGTCATAGCCTTATCAACAAGAAACAAATATGAAATTTACATAATTAAGAACCTCAAATAGAAACCTAAATTCGTTTCCATCAATGTTGTGTAGTGAAAGGAAGATCCCGTGTTTTCTGATGATTTACTAAGCCTTAATATGTATTCTTCAAGTTCGATACTTTCTTTTGAAAGACGGGATTTTATTTAAAACAGCTCTTGCAAGAAACGATAACATAAAAAAGAACATTATTACTACATACAATTGAAATTTGGTGCTCAAGGACCTTATTAAGTCACTTTGGCAAGCACCTTTGGGGCAATGGGTTTTTTTGTTTTGTTTTGTTTTAGTTATGCTATGCAACTATCGTAATAAAAACAGACTGAATGACTTATTTTTTTGGTTTTTTTAGTTCCTGTATCGTAATGAGTGTGACGAAAACTGGCCAAATTCGTGTAGACTCACCGCGTTTTCTTTTAGTTCTAGTACCGTAATGAAACAACAAATGCCAAAAAAAAAAATTGTTTTAGTTCCGGTAACGTAACGAACGTGACGGAAACTGACCAAATTTGCATAGACTCACCGCCTCAAAGCCCCGAATCGATAATCGTTGGGTTTTACCAATGCTCAAGTTTGACCGACCGGCGCCACCATTGATGATTGGTCCACCTCAGTTTTTATATTTATTTTTGTTTATTTTTTGTTTTAGTTCCTGTACAATAGTGCACATAACCGAAACCGATCGAATTCACATCGACTTACGCTTCAACGCTTGAGTTTTACCACCGTCCGTCCGGGTTATATAAAAGAGGATTCTTAAGCCACTCGATCCTAGATATACTGTCTTTTCTATTTGTAGTGCTATACCACAAATAAAAAGAGTATAACTTCGTCAAATAACGTTTCTTTATTATGACGATTTTCTCAAAAACCTAGTTATTTCCAAATCTCCAAATAACTCACCAAACGACATAGATAATCAACCCAATAAATCTTTCTTGAGATTGAACTCTCTATGTATCCCACCAAGTCATGATCTCAACCGGGTTGACTTAATCAACAGTCTTGCATGTTATAAACTTTACCAAATGGCATATGCCACAAGGCCACCACCACCAAATCTTTGATGGCGTCATAATATCATGAAAATTGTAACGAACTTAACAGCATGTGATAAACTTTTCCATAGTACTTTTTGCCATGGTTTTCCCACTGTACATGATTTGATTTTTAACGTCATCTCATGTCATATAGGGTGTGTGGTTTATAGATGTTTGTCACGTAAAATTGATTATATAACAAATATTATAGAATTAAAAGGAATTAATAATTAATTTATTACATATCTGGGTGGTGGTGTCAGTAATTTTGTAGTTTGTGAGTACTTAAAGGTTGAAGTGAAGTGATAGTTCAGAATTGGCCGAAAAATGGGTAGTATCCATGACCCCCCCCCCCCCCCATCGTATCAGGAAATAACGTGTGGTTGGAGTCGAATTGATTCAAGGGGTCGACATTGTGTGAAGTTCCTCTCAAGAATAGGAAGTTCACAATGAGCTTTTAGTGGTCGTATAAGGTGACTAAAATGACCGTTGTTCTTTCTTTCATACCTTCAAAGCACCATTGTTAAAAAGTATCGGTGAGTTTTGGTCTTGCTTCAATCATCCATATTTTCTTTTCCTCTACCGTAGATGATGATGGCGGTGTTGTTGATGTTGATGATGTTTGGAAGGGTTTTGAAAATCAAATGAATTGTGTAATGAGATCCATAAAAATAATATATGTATTAACTATCACATAATTATCAAAATCAACATTAAAAACAAATGACCACGTCACACTTTTGTGTTTTATTTTAAACATGTTTTATGTCATTATGTTATGGAGAAAACAAGGTGCAATTACATAACAAGAAATTTTTAAGCCACTCAGACCAACTAATAAGAAATTTACTATATGTACTACGTATCCAAAAAAACGAAAATTAAAACAAGAGTTGAAAATAATATGTTTTCTTTTATCATCATTAGCTAAAACCTATTCGTTTCGAAAATTCCATAGAACCCGCCATGCAGAGGAAAAATACCATGAATCGATTTCTTCTTCTTACTAGTAACCAAAAGCAAATCAAGACAAGTCAAGATGCCCTAGATTGTAAGGGCAAGAACCGGGGTCAAGTTTAGCCATTTAGTAATAGTATTCCAAAGTCTAGACAAAATCCAATACGCACGGACTCGAATGATCCATAGTCTCCTGCGAAGTAGAACAAAAAGGGCAGAGAACCAAATGGACATATATACCCCTACCCACTAAACCGGTACACAAAGGAAACTGATTATTTACGATACGCCAGCCCAAGATATTTAGTTTAGTGGGCACCAATCTATTCCAACGAGTAACTCAACCCCATCAGGTGAGGTCGTAAAAAGGGTATTTTTTTTAGAACTAATGATAAATAGTTTAAATAATTTTCCATATTGTAAAGTGTAAACCTATTCATTGAGTCACTTCTATTTTGATGAGGTAATAAGGTGATTAAAATGTGATGGGTAACATTTAGCTGTTAAAAAATAATTAAATAAATAAGTAAACCTATTCATTGAGTTAATAAATCTTAAAGGCACTAGATCCAATATAAGGTTGGTGAACAGAAAGTTATCTATTAAAAAGCCAACAGATTTTAAAGGACAGCGGGGGTCATTTGGAAAATAATTGCAAAGTGACAAATCTACCACAGTCATCACATGGCTAAATAATTCAAATAGTATGGATTTGTATATTTTGTAATTTATGGTTAAATCCAATATTTGCTATCAAGTCTTAAAAGTCTTCATAAATGGTAACTAATTAATCACTTAAGAATTTAATTTTATAGTGTGTTAAACCAGGTTTGATTGATCGGTTAATATTTTATATTTTTTTTATCATAATTACAATATTAAAAATATGATTGCAAAAACTGATATTTAGATGATTATTAAACTGTTTTATGTTTTAGACTTTGCTAATTTTAACGCAATTAACTAAATTGTTTTCAATAGTAAACATAGATGTTATAAACCAGTAAAAAAAAGGTGTGTGTATCAGAGTAGGCAGTTTAAGCATGTGATGTTTTGTTGATAAATTAAATATCAACATTTTTTTTTAGGGAAGCCGATTAGAGCACGGCACATGACCAATAGTATATATTTTTCACTTTGACTTAATTCATCTAACGTAACTTTCGTCTAAACGTGATTTACTAATGTAAGGTGAATACACGTACCAGTCCATCGTTCGTCCATTTCAAGGCATAAACTGATGTGTTTGACTCATCCGACGTAGCTTTCGGCTACATGTCTGATGTAATTTAATGTGTCGATCAGTTCCTCACTAATTCATTTCATGGCATAACTTTTATCAATTTTTTTCGTTTAAATATGTGATGCATAACTGTTTTATTAACGAATGATGTCAATTTTCATAAAAGAATTTAATATAATAATATATTTATTGTGATAATTTGCTTATTTACTTGCCCATTTTCATGAATTTCCCTGATCCAAATTCCTTTACAAAAGGGTAGGCATGGCCCATTTTTAGCATTGTCCAATGTCCATCCCTGAATTGTCTATTTTATACCGAAAGTCAGTTAAATATTTTGGTTTTTCTGATACATTAATACATTTTTTTTTTGGTAGGATTAAACATGTCTATTTTTAGGACCAACAATTATGTTTTGGGCCGGTTTAGCCATGACCATCAGGATGCTAATTAGCTCTGATGAGTTTATTGTTATTTTTTATGGATGGTAATAATAATTTTCCCCTATGGGTTTTTATCTACATGTTTGCTAGAAGTAAAACGTATCTCGCTTTCTTTTTCCCTTCAATCCAGCATCAAGTGCTACTAGTATCATAACTATGCCATATATTGCATTGGAGTAAAACACTCCCCATATATACTTACGGTTGAGTTCAAGTTTGTGGCGTGTGTTGGACGACCTTACCACTCAGGCCGAAAAACAAGACAAAATCCTTGAAGAACTATTTTTTGTGATCATTGGTTAGTTTCTAGGGTGTTGACTCGTTTGTGAAAACTGATTTGGAAGCAGGCTAACGAACATGGATCATGGGTTTTTTGGGGGTATATAAAGCATTTCCAGCAGCATCCCTATAATTATACTAAAAATCATTATATTTTGTCTATCATTCTCAATTCAATACTTCATTTTTATCATTACATTTTCACTTTCCTTTACTCACAATCATTTTTAAAAAACATTAAAAAATTTAGAGGCTGAACAGTGTTTCTCCAAATTTGCTCATCAACAAAAGTTTTTCTATCACCTCCACTCACAACCATTTACGACTATTCTATATAATATAGAGAACCTACTAACAATAATATACAGGACATGCTTCTAATCTCGTATAATATTATAACTAGGGGTGTCAAGAGCTAGCACACTTAAAACACATTATACCCCTTACATTAAGTGAATACAACTGAGTGTGATAGTAAGTTTGACTGAATTGCCAAGTTTATGAAACAAAAGTGTACGCAGGGTGAAAAAATTGATGAAGGTGGCAAAAGTAACCAAAATTATAGTTTATTCATTTTTATAAATTTTTGAAAATTTGCAAAGTTCATTTGAACTTTTAATAAAAACTTAATTTATTAGTTGGTTTTGTATAACTTGTATTATCAAGGGAAAATAACTCATGACATCTATTTTTACATTGATATTACTGTCTTATAATCTTATATTATCATCTATATTTGATCGCGTACACGCATAAAACATATTTAACTCTTATACACGTCATATTATATATCTTATCCTAAATATATATAAACTAGATTTTATCCCCCGTATTACGGGGTTGTTTTACATTATTCGTTTTTAATATTTATATATGTATATTTGGATTTTAATTTTATTTATTGTAAGAAAGTTAATAATTAATATACTTGAGTTTTGATGATGAAATGGTTTCACAAAAAAATGATATGTTATAATCCGGTTTAAAAGCTATCTGGGTTTGGTGATACCCATTACTCGTTTATTTTCTTTATTATAAAATTGTTTCTTAATTATAAATAATATCTTTTTTTTAAATAAAATAGGATATTAATTTTTAGTATATTCCTATTTTATAGGATTTTCATATCAAATATTTGATGAGATTATTTGTAATATAATGAGATGTTATAGCCCGTTTAAGAGCTATTTGGGTTTGGTGAGATCTTTACTCGTGAATTCGGGTCAAATGCATGAAAAGCCTTCATTTACAAATAAAGTAATCTGATGGCTTGAGAGAATGGTTGTTTTACATTTTTGTTTTTTAATATTTATTTTTTGGATTTTAATTTTTTTTATTGTAAGAAAGTTAATAATATACTTAGGGTTTGATGATGAAAAGGTTTAAGGGTTTCATAAATAAATAATATGTTATAACCCGTCTAAAAGCTATCTGGATTTGGTGACCCATGACCCGCTTATGTTTTTTACTATAAAATTGTTTATTAATTATAAATAATATCTTTTTCTTTTTAAATTGGATATTAAATTTTAGTATATTCCTGTTTTGTAGGATTTTCATATCAAATAATTGGTAAGATTAATTTTTAACTTAATGAGATGTTGTAACCCGTTTAAGAGCTATCTGGTTTTGGTAAGACCCATGCCTATGAATGTGGGTTAAATCAATGAGAGACCTTCATTTAAAAATCAAGAAATCTGGTGGCTTCCATAAAAGGGGGGAGCGACCACATCGCGACACATAGGATTTTTAGGTTTTCGTTTATATATATTATAGATAAAATTTTTAAAAACTCTCTGATTGCTTCTCACCTGCTCTCAAGCCATCAGATTGTTTTATTTGTAAATGGAGATTTCTCATGCATTTGACCCGAATTCACGGGTATGGGTCTCACCGAATCCAGATAGCCTTTAAACGGGTTATAACATCTCGTTAAATTAAAAAGTAATCTTACCAAATATTTGATACGAAAATGCTATAAAATAGGAATATACTAAAAATTAATATTCTCTTTAAAAAAAGATATTTATAACTAAAAAACAATTTTATAGTAAAACAAATAAGCTGGTTACGGGTCCCACCAAACCATGATAGCTTTTAAATGGGTTATAACATCTCACTTATTTGTAAAACCCTTTCATCATCAAACCCTAAGTATATTATTAACTTTCTTATAATATATAAAATTCAAATCCAAAAAAATATATATAAATATTAGAAACATGTGATGTTTTTCGGGGCCGTGTGCATACTTCTATGTGTTTAGTTAATACGCTTACCTTAAGTGGTAAGTGTATGCCATATGATTGTTTGTGAATGTAAATTAAATGGTATAGAAAGGGTTGAAAGTATGTATGTAGATGCATATAATATATATTTATAACTAAAGTTATGTTTGGTTGTATGTTGAATGGCAAAGAATGTATGGTTGTATGGTTGAATGGTTAAAGGGTTGCAGACCCTAATAATATCTGCGAACGTTAAAGGGTTGCAGACCCTAATAATGTATGCGAAGAGTAAAGAATTGCAGACCCTGATAATATGTGAAGAATAAAGGGTTGCAGACCCTAATAATATCTGCGAAGATTAAAGGGTTGCAGACCCTAATAATATATGCGAAGAGTAAAGGGCCGCAGACCCTGATAATATCTGCGAAAATTAAAGGGTTGCAGACCCTAATAATATCTGCGAAGGTTATAGGACGAAAGACTCTTTAAAACATAGAACGATTATGTATTATTAGGTACTAAATAATAAAAGTAAGTTAAAATATGAAAGTACGAATGTATGAAAGTAAGAATGTATGTAAGTATACGTTTGAATGAAAGGTAAGCAGGTTAAGAATGTAATATGTATCTTCGGATGCGTATATGTAAGAATGTGAAGGTAATGTAATGTATGTTACCTAATTAACTAGAACTCACTCAGCGTAGCTGACTTTTAGTATGCACGTAGGTAAATAGGTTAAAGGAGCTGGCTTGAGGATGGCACGCGGTATGGACTGAGTAGCTGGCATCTAGAGAAGGAAGACATGATGTTTCATTTTATGTTTTAAGTTAAGACAATTTAACGTTTTAAGCAAGAATGTTTAGTTATGTAACGAATGGTTGACCTTTTTATTATTCCACGAAAAAGTTTTAATTAACTCGGATATTTAGAACTGTGTTTATAAGTAAAAATCCAGCACCCAATGTAGGGTACTGGGATCAAGGCCTTGCAGTAGAAAAGTAGAGGTGGGCATATAAACCGGTTAACCGAACCGACCAGAAAATTGAACCGATACCAAACCGATTTGAAACCGATTATGTAGAAACCAGTTTGGAACCAGTTTGTAATTTTCTTACAAAAACCAGGTAATCGAACCGAAATCGACCAAAACCGGGCAAAAACCGGTCATAACCTGAACCGAAACCAATCAAAACCCGAACAGAAACCGATCATAACCTAGTCAAGAAATCAGTTTCAACCCGAACCGAAATCGATTATAAACCGGTTTTAAGTTTTAAATCAGTTTGTGCACTTCTATAGGAAAGCACTGTCCACACATACTAAATTCATATAGTTGATGTTCCCATGGTTTCTCAAGACTGAACGTTATATCACTTGTGTACAATATTGGATAACATCATAATTAATTTAAAAAACTAAAAATATATATATAAAGAAACAATATAAAACAACTTCAAACATGAATATAAAAGTAATGAAGGAAGACTGGGATTTTTGTGATCTCCAGTTCGATTCTGAGGGCGTATGGATTTTACCTCCATTGGGGGCTTCAGACGGATGGGTTTTCCCCAGAACTAGAGATAACTTGGAGGCGTTTAAGGGCTCCGTAGGACTGGGTTGGGCCAGCTGGCAGTGGTCTTTTGCTATTAAGTCACCCTGTACAGCCATTGGGTTACTCCGTAAAGAGTACCTAGACAATGTATGTTTGTTGACCGTTGAAATAAATAGTCATTTAATTAAAGCGAACAATCAAATAACTACTGTTACAATTAAGGAATAATTAAATTGTAGAAGTGATGTGGAATTTAGTTTTCAGTTTATTCTGTTCTGATTATTCGGTTGGAAATATACGTCGCTTATTCGGAATTAAAATTGTTCTACATGTTCATGTGAATATGATTTAAAAAATAACAAAAATAGAGCTCGTAAGGCTTGAATCAATGACCTTTCAAAGGTAAAACACGGGACTTTTCACTAGACCAAATCAATATTATTAGTAAGGGTTACAAGTATTAGTTGTAATGGGGCCCTTAATTAATTAAATATACCGCTTCTAAAATTTTTATAAAAAAACATCAGTGTCTCAAATCCCGATACATACTATGCGGGTTCGCCCATGTAAATACCACAGACAATCAACATATGTTCTCTTTTTCCTATGAAAGTTCATAAACAAGCATTTGCATATAAAAGTCCCTGCATGCAAAATTTTGAACACACTCATAAAAAAAATAATAAAATAAAATAAAAATAACAATAATAATAATAATAGCTTAAACGACTAACCACTAATTTCATATAACTCAAAAAGATCGTCTTTAAACTATAAATGGTAGGAAAATTGGATTTTAATAATCCAAACTATTAACCATTGGCCAATAATAATCCCAACTAACAATGTGACCAGTAATAATTCTAACTTTCAGTTTTGTTATCCATAACAATCTCATTCTCATAGAGTGTTAACTTCGTTAGTTATTTCTTTTAAATGAAAGTGAAAATGACCGAATTACCCTTTACGTTAAATAATTATAAACAAAAATAAGAAATTGAATATATTTTGGGATCATTTTATAAAACAAAAAATCAATACAGCTTACAATAAATAGCCCTAAATCCACCCACCGGATCTCGTCGAAACGCCTGCAACACCACCGACAACCGTCGGCCGTTCATCTGTACTAAAACCGGCCACCGCCACCTAAAACCTGCAATAACACCACCGTGCACCTCCACTGTATGTTGGGTTTCAGTGGTGATCAGTTAAAATTTCGTTTATTAAATCCGGTTCAATAAACGTGACAAATAATAATTTATTACATTAATTAATATACGCAGCGGAAAATATATCTTAATCAGCACCGAAAACAAAACCTGACAGGATCCGGTTACAAACAATGCGAGTACGAGTCAAAACATTAAATATAAACCAACAATATATTTAAGTTTACCTCGGTTAATAATTAACCGGTTGAGACACCGAAGGCTAACGAACCGAGCTAGGTGACACAACGAGATCCAACGACCAACGGTGCGGTGCACGACACCAACCCGACAGTGGTGGTGGTGTGCGGACAGCAGCCCGCAGACAGCGGCGGCGGCGGCGTACAGCGGCGAGCGGCAGGCGGCGAGCGACGGCGATGAGCGGCGGTGGTTGGGCAGCGGCGGCGATGGGGTGGAGGAAGAAAGAAGATGGACTTGTTGATTGGCTTAGGGTTAAGGTTATGTCCATAACATCATGTGTTCATATAACCTATAATTAGGTTTAACCAACTTAGTTAGTTATAAACCTAATGGGCCAACAAGTCCACTTCTTGCTCCAAAGCCCGCTCCATGTAATTTCATCTCGTTAAAGTATCTAACCCGGCTAACTAACTTAAGCGGGTCAATGGCTCGTTACCTCACAGTGTAACTCTCACGGGTCATAACCCGGTTGGCCGTATTGACTTACCCGAACCGGTCCACAATTCCAACACTGTATTGCTTCTTCATCAACAACAACACCACACCATACATAAAGAATTTCCACATAATCTGTTCTCTCGATTCGTTTATTAAATTAACAAATTGGAGACAAAATTGAGTAGTTTTTTTTTTGCTGGTTTCGATTATAAATGTATGAGGTTGTGAATATATTTTCTCATATCTCCCCGCGATTCCCGCTGTCGTCTATAATCTTCTCCCAAGGACCGCATCTATGACGTCACCGTTCTCTCCTCCCGGCGGCTAGTAGTCATGGTCTTGTTGCAGGTGGGTGGCCGGTGTTGATGCAGACGGCAGCCGACGGTGGTCGGAGGTGTTGCAGGCTTTCCGATGAGGAGATCCAATGAGTGCATTTGGGGATGTTTATTGTATCTAAATTGTTTTTTAGTTAAAAAAAGTGATTATTTATCATTTATTTAACGTAAAGGGTAATTCAGTCATTTTCACATTCACTTAAAAGAAATAACTAACGGAGTTAACACTCTGTTTGACTAAGATTGTTACTGGTAATGAAATTGAAAGTTGGGATTATTACTGGTCATATTGTTAGTTGGGATTATTATTAGCCAATAGTTAATAGTTTGGATTATTTAAATAATTTTCCTAAATGGTATGATGAAACAATTTTTACAACAGAGTTTCCTTGTTGGAGTAAAAGTTTGGTATGAATACTCTGAGTCATGGTTGTTAACAATTTAGGGATGAGATTGAGATTGATACCGTACCGGTACCAACCAGTCCCGGTTTCGAAAATCGTAATTTTTTGATACTGATACCAAAAGTAAAAAATTCAGGAAATACTAGTACTGGTACCGGTCCTGATACCGAATATCAAAACTTTGGCACCGATTTGGTACCGTCCGATTTCGGTACCGCTACCAGTACCGAATTTGCCCATCCCTAGTTAACATTCTGATATTCTCATTGGGCTATAAACGAACAGAATGAACACGAATGAAGGCAGTTTAACCAAACATGAACAGTTAATCAAACAAAGTTTTTTGTTCAATTTCGTTCAAAACCCGCACAACCAAATCCAATCATCTATATGGGGCTTTTTTTCAATAATCATTTTCAGTGACCCGACCCGGTAAGAGTACTTCCATTATTTCAAAAAAAAAAAAAGAAAAGAAAAATTATGAACCCGGTCCAAAATAGCCACCAGATTAACCCCATGAATGTGTAATAATAACAATAATAATAATAATAATAATAATAATAATGGTCCAAAATGGAATCAGTGATAAAATAACATGTGACATGAATCAAGGTTCACCAACCATCACGCTAATTAATAATAATAATAATAATAATAATAATAATAATAATAATAATTGAAGAGGTATGTACCCGCCTCAACACCAAGCAAGGCGGGTCAACCCACAAGATAAAGACATTATGAAGGCACAAAGCCAAAACCCAGGCGCATCGCGCATACAAAACATGCTCAGGCATCATATGCTCGCGCATAACATATGCGCGCGGCGCATATCGCATGCTCTTGCACATCACATATGCTCGAGTGTCACATATGCGCGTGGCGCACCAGCGCGCGGCGCATATCACACGCTCGTGCATATCACACCTGCGCATGAAATATCTGCGCGTGAGAATAAAAAGAAGACTTCGCGCATCCTCAGGATGGGCGCATATCACACGTGCACATAATCAACCTCGTCCTTATCCAAATCAGGATCAGGGCAACCTTGATTGTGCACGTCAGACACTCTTCTAGAAGGCATCTTTTTAAGGAGTAAGAATATGCTGATGTTGACAGCTGCCAAATGAAAGGTCGACAACTCAGCATGACACATGTGCTACCACATGATTTCAACCAACGAGAAAGCGCCAGGTGTCCCAGAGGACACGTGGCGCAGTGCGATTGGAGGAGGCCAACGAGGCTGAGCCCAGCCAGTGGAAACCCTAGCACTATAAATACAGCATCAACTCCACTTTGATGACACATTCATTCACACTCAATCATTGGCAGTTACAAGCAGTGATATCACATTCAATCATATTGAATTATATTCACTCACAGTCAGTTACAGAAAAACACACAGTCACACAATCAAGAGTATTCAGCGATTCAGCAATACTCTTGAGATTTCACTGACTCACACTTTATTATCTTCTCCACAAAGATACTGATTCTCACGCCGGAGGGTTACCCCAAAGAGGACCCCTCTGTCCCTTTCTGAGGGGTAAGTAACGGCGCTGTTCATTTTGTAGGTGGAAGAACACGGATTCAAAGGAACCATCGGTGAAACAGTTTAATCATACCCGAGGAAAGTAGATCTGCTACCAGTGAGTAGATCCACGTTTCTTCATTGGCGCCATCCACTGTTACAAACGGCAATCAGATCTCATCCAGATCTACGAAAAAAAATCAATCACCATGGTTTCTGGAGTTCGTAACGTTGATCAAGCTCTGGAGGATATTGAACGTGAGGGTGTTAACGACGGACAGCAGGTTCTGAGGGTTCCGCGTGATTCTACGCGTACCACCAGCAACCGTCCCTTCGTCACAACCCCTCACGGCCAGACTGAAACTCCTCCAGACGATCACACGTTACAAAATATGGCCGGCGCGAAGCTGAAAGGACCAATGGGTCCAGAAGATGAAGCAAACGATCCGAATGAATGGCTCATAAATGAGCAGCGGCGTCTGATGGAAAAGTACACTGAAATGATCAAACAGAAGAAGCTAGCCGACCAAACACAAAGGCAAGCGATTGATAAGCAGCCTACAAAAAGGCCGCGCGCGCCGGAAGAAGGGCATTCTGTTCACACTGCACACACTGAGTTCAGTGATGAAGAAGTGCATAGCATGAGGAAGACAAGGGATACTCATGCAGGAGGCTCGCAGCTCCGCGCGCCTGTGAACATGGCGCCTGGGGCCAGAGCAGATCTGGATCTGCACATGCCATACAGCCCACCGGTCAGAGGGCAAGTTGACGTAACCACACCCTACAGACCAGCCATCCTGGTAAAACACTCAAAGTTTACTGCGCGCATCGCGCAGGCTCCCATCCAGCACAAGACCAAGATGCCAAGTGGTCTGGGCAAATATGATGGCACAACAGATCCAGATGACTTTTTGCAGGGTTTCTATAACACGGGAAACCTAGAGAGCTGGACGATGCCAACATGGTGTCATATGTTTGCTCGCTGCCTCACGGGTGCTGCGCGGGTATGGTTCGAAAGCTTGCCGACAGGGCAAATTGATGGGTTCGAGGAACTATTAGAAAAGTTCCAAGCCCACTTCGTACAGCAGCGCAGGCACACGCGCGATCCTGATGACATCATGCACTGCATACGCAGGAATGATGAAACGATTGAAGATTACATCACTCGTTTCAATCAGGAGTCCCTGGCAATCGGGGGCATAACTGAGCAGCTCCTGCGCGTGGCCTTTATACAAGGCGCGCGCAGTGATCAGTTACGACGAGCTCTCGTAAGCAAAGATGGTATGCCCACCACGTGGGCCAAGTTAATGGAGGCATCGCGAGTTTTCGCGAGAAATGAGAAACAGATTGCCCAAGATAGGGCAAGAGAAAGAGCGCATCAGGCTGAATCACCGCGCAGCAAAGAGAAGAGGCCCAAACAGAACTCTGTATGGTCCAGGTTGCAGCCAACAAGTTTTTCTTCCGCGGAAAAACAAGCGCAACCAAGCTCACCCCAGCCCCAAAAGGATGCTCGTAAACACGGGGAGGGTGACAAGAGGGAGGGCGGCAGAGATCCCAGCAGACCTCTGCCAAGAATATGGACTCCCCTCACTAAAACACCTTCACAGGTGTTAAGTACTGAGAATGTCCAATTCAAGCCTCCCAAACAACTACACTACAAGGGACCGCAAAACAGTGGCAAATATTGTGAATTTCACAGGTCCCCGGGCCACAACACCGACGCATGCCATCATTTAAAGGATGCGATCGAGAAGGATGTAAAGTCGGGCAGGCTGGCTCACTTGGTAAAAAACCAAAGAATAGAAGATGAGCAACCGGAGGGAGCCTCTGCCAGCAAGAAGTACAAAAGAATCTGTGTGGCTGAGGGGGGACGACAAGGGCAGACGTCAAGAAAGAGAAGCGCGCAAATTCACGGAGATTGGCGCGAGCAGCAAGTCATCTTCCCAAGAATCAGGGGAGGCCCTTCAATAAGCAGTCCTCTAGTCATTACCACACACATTGCTCATTACGAGGTGTCAAAGGTCCTGGTGGACACTGGAAGCGAATCTGACATTATGTATGAGCAGTGTTTCAGAAAGTTAGACCCGGCAGACCAAGCGCGGCTCGAAATTGTGAACGCACCGATCTGTGGTGTCTCAAATGAAATCATACATCCCCTAGGCCAGATTCAGTTTGAACTAACTATGGGGGATGATGAGCACAAGCGAGCCGAAGTTGTCAACTTCTTGGTCTTGCCCACCACGTCATGCCACAATATGATCCTGGGTAGGGGAACGATTGCCCAATTTAATGCTGTACCGTCGCCAGCGCACGGCGCATTGGGGATCCCTACACCAACAGGCGTAGCATTTGTTTACCGCGATCATTTGTGCGCAGTGACAAGCACGCCGCGGGAAGGGAGAATGAAACTGACAATGGCTGACAATGCGCCAGAGAAGTGGATTTTAAACCCAAAATTCCCAGAGCAAACGGTCACAATTGGCGCTACCATTTCAGACGAAACGAGATTGAGAATGAAAAAGTTGCTTACAAAATACACGTCGGTTTTCGCGTGGCAACACTCCGATATGACGGGGGTCCCGCGTGACTTGGCGCAACATTCTCTTAACACGTTTAAGTCGGTGGAGCCAATTGCACAGAAAAAGAGAATCATGGGGGATGAAAAGGCGAAGGCCATGAATGAGCAAGTGGAGGACCTGTTGCGCGCAAACATCATCCGCCCAATTCGATACCAGACATGGGTAGCCAATCCTGTGATGGTAAAGAAAAGCAACGGGTCATGGAGAATGTGTATTGACTTCAAGGACCTCAACAAAGCATGTCCGAAAGATTGTTATCCCCTCCCAAACATCGACGCAAAGGTGGACTCCGTGGCGCCATTCAAGCTCAAATGTTTCCTGGATGCCTATAAAGGCTATCACCAGATTCAAATGGCACCACAGGATGAAGACAAGACGGCCTTCAGAACCGACAAGGGTGTTTTTTGTTACACAAAAATGCCCTTTGGTTTAAAAAATGCGGGCGCAACCTATCAGAGACTTATGGATTCGGTTTTCAGTGAACAAATCGGAAGAAATCTAGAAGTCTACGTCGATGATTTGGTGATCAAGAGCAGGGAGGAGAGACAAATGCTCAAAGACATCGAGGAAACCCTTCAGCGCCTAACGGAGGTTAACATGAAGCTCAACCCGAGCAAATGTACTTTCGGCGCAGAGGAGGGGAAATTTCTTGGTGTAATGGTCACTAAGGATGGTTTCAAGGTGAACCCTGAAAAGGTGGAAGCCATCCTTGACATGCCTTCACCATCCACCATGAAAGAGGTTCAGAAGCTAAATGGTAGATTGGTGTCAATCAACAGGTTCCTAGCGAACCACGCCAGCAAATCTACTCCATTCGTTAACACCTTGAGGAACTGTTTGAAGAAGAGCCAATTCAAGTGGACGCCTGAGGCTGAGCAAGCTTTCACTGAGATAAAAGAATGTCTCATTAAATTGCCAGCGCTCACAGCTCCACTTCCTGGCGAGACCCTTACATTGTACCTGTCAGCTGGAGACCGCGCGATTGGCGCAGTATTATTGGTGGATCGCAAGGGGATACAAACGCCGATATACTATGTGAGTCGGGTGCTCACAGACCCTGAGACGCGCTATTCCATAATGGAAAAGTTAGTTTTGTCACTAACACACGCGTCGCGCAAGCTCCATAGATACTTCAATGGTCATCCTATTGAAGTTCTGACTGGTTACAACATCCAGCAAGTTTTGCGACGCCCCGCGCTCTCCGGAAGGCTGACAAAGTGGGCGCTGGAATTAGGTGAACACACGATCACTTATAAGCCCCGTCCAGCGATAAAGGGTCAAGTTTTGGCGGATTTCATCACGGAAATCCCAGACGGAAAGATTGAAGAAGCTCAGCGCGAGGTAGATCCTCCGCGAGCAAATGATGAAGAAGATGTTTGGAGGCTATTCACTGATGGAGCCTCCAACAGCGAAGGGTCCGGCGCAGGCCTCAAACTGATGGACCCTGATAATCGTGAATATACTTATGCTATCAGGTTGGACTTCAAGAGTACCAACAATGAGGCTGAGTATGAAGCCCTGCTGGCTGGTCTGCGCATCGCGCGCAAGTTTGGGGTTAAAAGACTAGAGGCGCATGTTGATTCTTACTTGGTAGCTGCTCAGGTCAACGGCCTATATGACGCCAAGGAGAACACAATGCCTCTGTATCTAGAGCAGGCAAAAAAGCTCGTTGAGCAGTTTGACTTCTTCAGAATAATACACATCTCGCGCAGCGAAAACAAGTCCGCTGACGCGTTGAGTAAAATGGCATCAACTAATTTTGATCACTTTGGCAAGGATGTCAGGGTGGAGGTAATGAGCAGCCCGTCAGTGCAAACGCAATCGGTCCTTGTAATTCATACAACCCCTTCATCCTGGATAACTCCAATAACAGAATTCCTGATGGAGGGGAAGTTACCGGACGATCGCGCACAGGCGAGAAAGATAAGACACAAGGCACAGAACTATGAATTACTTGATGGTACATTATATCGGCGCTCTTATCTTGGACCGCTCATGAAGTGCCTGGATGCTGAAGAAGCAACCTATGTGATTAGGGAGATTCATGAAGGAATCTGTGGAATTCACGCTGGCCCGCGCATGGTGGTTGCCAAGGCGATGAGCTCAGGCTACTATTGGCCAGGCATGTACTTGGATGCGCTAAAAGAAATCCAAAAATGCAAGGCATGTCAGAGCTACGCGCCAAACACCATGCGTCCAAAGAACAACTTGATTCCAGTCACTTCCGCATGGCCTTTCCACAAATGGGCCATTGATATTGTAGGGCCCCTGCCGCAAGCGCAAGGGCGAGTGAAATTTTTGGTAGTGGCGATAGACTATTTCACAAAATGGGTTGAGGCCAAGCCACTAGCAAAAATCACAGCTGAGGCGATGAAGCAATTTATCTGGAGCCACATCATTTGCCGTTTTGGCCTTCCCATGGAAATTGTGAGCGACAATGGCAAACAATTCACTGACAGGAAGATATCAAGCTGGCTCAGAGAATTGCACATCAACCAAATCTTCACATCCGTCTACCACCCTCAGGGGAATGGTCAAGTGGAGCGCGCGAATCAAAGTTTGCTAAATGGGCTGAAGAAAAGGTTGGAGGGAGAATCCCATTCTTGGGTCGAAGAGTTACCTAATGTCCTGTGGGCGCACAGGACATTAAGCAAAACTAGCAATGGCGAATCCCCGTTCAGCCTAACCTATGGGACAGAGGCTATGATCCCAGCAGAAATTGGATGCCCATCCCATAGGGTACTCATGATGAGCAAAACTGATAACGAGCGCGAAAGAAGATTGGACCTTAACTTGCTTGAAGGGCGCAGAGAAGCGGCTATCATTAATGAAGCCAGATACAAGAAAAAGCTGGAAAAATATTATAATCAGCGCGTTAAAGAATGCCACTTCAAGAAAAATGATTTTGTCCTTCGAAACAATGAAGCTAGTCGCGCAATACCCCCAGGAAAAATGTCCCCCAATTGGGAGGGACCTTATCAAATTTCAGAAGATTTGGGGAAAGGCGCGTACGCTTTAAAAGATTTGAATGGAAAAAAGATACCGCGCTCGTGGAACGCGGCACAACTTAGAAAATGCTTCATGTAAAAGTTCAAATTTGTAATGAAGGCTTTTAAGCCATCATGAATGATGATTCGCGCTATCTTTCAATATTTGTTCTATTACCTTTGCATACATGTTTCACACTTCCTTTATTAAATTGGAACAATATGACAACACTATATTGACTTCAAAACAAAATAAAGTGAAGTAAAACATACATGCGCGAGCCTTAGCTCAAACGCGTTAACGAGTCTTAACTCTAAAACGTCAGGGCCTTAGCCCAAAATTACGAGCCTTAGCTCAAACACGTTAATGAGTCTTAACTCTAAAAACGTCAGGGCCTTAGCCCAAAACAAAGAGCCTTAGCTCAAAACACTCACAAACATCCATCTTACATCCCGCGCAGCCTGATCATAAGAATCCTTAAACATAACTAAGGCAAAGTACATGCCATATCATGTTAAGGTCTCAGGTCGAGGCCGCGCGCGGAATCATAGTGGATATCTGAGTAACACAAGCTGACATGTAATGGCTAAACTCATACTTCCAGCCCGCGCGACAACGACGCGCGAAAAGGAAAATAACGACAAGTTAGCGCGCATGTCAGCATGAACAAGATACTGCGAGAACCACAAACAAAATAGAACAGAGGTTAAGTGAATAATTTCCATACAACCTTGTTCTTATTTTAACGTGCAAGCATATCTTATATCTATAAAACCAAACATGAAGAGATGAATGGAAATGCGCAAGATATGAAAACGAGAGAACAAGTTTCATTCCATTGGATCGAAATTTACAAGTATGATGAGTTACAAATTACAAGTATAAAAAATAAATATACAAAATTTGATGAAGGGCTTCTCAAGTCTCCACGTCGACGTCAGCCGCTTCATCATCCTCATCATCTCCCGCAGCATCTGGCGCGGTCTGCTCCTCATCCCCGAACTGACCATAGTCAAGTTCTTCCTCCTCATTGGAGTCTTCGATCACAACGGTGTCACGAGCAGATTCTTTCGCCCCACCAGAGCCGCTGGCAGGGGCAACATCCCCCGCGCCACCATCATCGCCACCAGCCCTCTCGCAATCATCAAGCAACTTCTTTAGCGCGCCGAGGTCGGGCTGGTCAGCAAGCGCAGCTATCTGTAAATCATTAGAAAAGTAATGAGTACAAAACACTTAGAAAAGTTAGTCAAGAAAAACTCATTATGATCAAGGTACCTGCATAAGGATGGGGATGGGAGTATTCATATACTTTTCCCCCACCGCGGCCATGTCCGCGCAGGCCGCATCGCTCTTGTAAGGGTACTCGGATGGGTTCTTCCTCAACATGCCATATTCATACCCATCCGTAAACCCTTCAGCTCGGCCAACCAAACGCGCGGCGGCATTGCAGTCCATCACAAGGGCTTGAAACTCGGCGGAATATTTCATCGCCAAAGCGCAGCGAGCCATGCCCTGTGACACCAGCCATTGGCGATCCTGCGCGAGGCCAGCAACAGACGTCTCGAGGGCAGGAACCTGAGAGTTTAATAACTCAACAGTTTCCTTAGTCTTTTTTAGTTCCTCCTTATCAGACGCTGCTGCCGCCAAAATTTTTTCTTTCTCCGCCTGCGCAGCACCAAGTGCTTCCTGGCTAGACGCCGCCGTCGCTAAGGCCTCATCTCTATCGGCCTGCGCGGCCGCCAAATCCCTTTTCAGGCGCGCAACCTCGCTCTCCAGTGATGATTTCTCAGTGATACTCTGGACGATAGCTTGGTCACGCGCCTCGGCCTGCTGTTCCAAGACACGCACTCTGCGCGCGTACTTGGCAACTTCGGCCTCCGCCAACTGCTGCTTCTCCCGCGCAGCTTGGAGCTCATGCCCGCGCTTGATGTATGCGGTGTTGGCACTTGCTCTGTTTTCACTGAGCTCCGCCTGGAGTTTCTCAGCACGCGCGCGAGCATCAGACAGGTTCCAGGCGGCCACCTTAGCCTCTCGCTGGGCTTCCACAAGAGCGTCGCGTACTTTAACATAATCACGTCGAAGCTCTTGGGAAGCAGCGAAGAAAGCCGACCCAGCGAAAACATGGTCGTTCAGCAAGTCCGCGCGGGTGCGCTCCTCCTGATACCTCCTTTCAGTAGGAGGCACGGCATGAGCCCAGAAGTCCTCGCATACGCCCATGGATTGAAAGGAACTCTCTTCATTAATATTCCATCTCGGGCGGTAAACGGGGACACCTTCCTGCAAAACACAAGAAAAGTTCTAAGTCATAAAACATACTTATATGGAGGTACGCGCAGCGGACCAACAAATCAATACATACCTGCGGGGATGAAGCAGGAAAGTCAGCGCCAGCCCCACCAGAGGTCTGCGCTGCGAACACTTGCGGCATCGCAGGGCTGGCGCGGTCTCCCAAGGAGTCTTCAACTTGAACCCCCCCGTCCTCCTCGTCTTCTTCAACAGGCCTCTTCTCCTGCGACCTGGAAGGCTCCAAACCAGCCTCGCGGGGAGGGCTGCGTGCAGGAGGAGGCGAGGGAGGTCTCGACGCCGCCAGTTCGGCGCGCAATACGGTTTCCTGCTCCTTGGTAATCCCAATAAGGGGAGATTCAGCACTAGCAGGAGCAGGACCAGAACCAGCGGCGCCGGAAGTGCCGCCGGGAGTATCACCAGCAACTGTTGCGCCAGCTACAACTCCTATCAACAAATAAACAAGGAAAAATTGTTTATGACTGACTCCAAAGGGAAAAATTTAAAAGACATATGTGCAAAACTTACCTTGGCGCAATTCTGTTCGCGCATCGAACATCGCCATAAAATCCATTCTACCCTTTTCAGAGGGTAGAACAGGGGACTTCGATGGAGTCCCCGGCGCAGCCGTGGCACCTTGTGGCGCCTGCGGCTGATCTGTTACCGTCGCTGCCTCTGCAAACATTTAAAGGAGCAAAGGTTTAATAACAATTCAGGCAGATGAAGATAAATAAAGTATACCTGTTGCAGGCGCGGCACTGCTTCTCTCTTCAGCCGCGCGAAAGGAGGAGGCGACGCCACCATACCTCAAGTGGACAGGAGGTCTGCCCACTCTCACAGGCAGAGAAGCTAAAGAAACCTTTGTGGTAAACACCTGGGTTTCCTTAGGTCCCTTCGTTTGAGCATGGGGATGAGCGACAGGGGTGTCCTCTTTCTTCTGTTTCTTACTGGCCCCTGCGCCAGATTTCCCCTTAGCTTTGCGCTTTAGTAAAGGCGCCTCCTCTTCCTCCTCCTCCTCTTCCGCGAGCTCTAGCTCGTAGTTTTCAAGCGCATCTACAAAAGCAAGCGACAGAAATGTTAATAAACTTGGGTATTCTAAAGGAATGAGCAGCAGTGCGAAGACTTACCAGGCGCGTCACCGTCAAAGTCAAAATCCAGATCTACTGGGATGAACAGGTCATCGAAGCGATCCGGGAAACCAACCTCCCCAGCGCCAAGTTCGACGGAGCCGCCCTCCACATGTTCATCATAAGCGGCAAGGATGTAATCCTTGGTGACTGCGCAAAGCCAAGTTAAATGATATCAGCAAAAGAATTATGTTCGCGCAGGAAAAATAAATAAAGCAATGAAATAAACTTACACAACCCGTCGACTTGGATAACGGGCTCAAGCGCGCTGTCGGCCCAGAGCCTGCTCATGCCGACCCCAACCAGCGCCTCCTCGCAAATTTTCTTCGCGGGGGATGGTTCGGCGGTCAGTTTCTTAACCCATGCGCCAGTTGGGTTCTTGAGGACACCCTCATCCGCAGGCGCAGAAGTAATAGAGCGCATGGTCATACGGATGGGGATCACACCGGCCTTAATGTAAAAAAACCTCTCAGACCAGTCATGAAGGCTCTTGAATGAAACAGTGGAGCACTTCACTTTCTGACTGCGAGGAATAAAAGAGATCCAATTGTCTTGGATCTTGGCCTTATAAAAATATTGAAAGCGCCGAGGAGTGGGTTCCTCGCGCTGGGATTTGCACATGAACTCAAAGTGAGTCACGCGCACGAGTCCAAACGGATGGACTTGGGATATGTGAATCCCATAGAACTTCAACAGTGCACCCACAAACCTTGTCATCGGGAGACGAAGGTTGCAGTGGGAGAAAAAGTGGCTATATAGGGATATATAGCCGGCAGGCGGGTCCGCCGCCGTTTGCCCGGACCTAGGCAACATGCAGCCAAACAGGGTGGGAAAGCCCTGAGAGGTGATCAGGTTGTCGAGATCTGCCTGCTTCAATTTGCAGGGGATTTCATTCCACCTTCTGGTGGCCTTGGTCCTCCCTACTTCCTCCGATGTGGTCTCAACAACTTTCTTCCCCTTCCCCTTTTGCTTCAATGTCGACATCACCACAGATTTCACACGGCGTCTTCGAGAGGCAACGGAGGTGATTGAAGGGCTAGACGAGTATGAACTATCAGACATACAACTGTAATAGCCGATAATCGAGGATTCGAATCGATGTAAACACTCAAATCAGAATGTGAAAGCAGAAATTTGAATTTTAGCAACAATGAAGATGAAGATAAAAATTTCCTAAGGGCCTGCTTTTATAGGCCCAGGAGAGAGAAATGTGGCAGCTGATCGGGTTTCACGCGCCCCCACTCGCAGGGGCAACCCAACGACGGCGCGACACGTGTCCCTAACAGCTGTGTGAGGGGACAAAAAGATGTAACCGACCTGCCACGGAACAGAGACGCGCCCCCACTCGCAGGTACTAACCAATGCGAGTGCGACACGTGTTCAAGACAGCCGTGTGAGGGGACGTGAAAGGCAACTGTAGCACCTCGAGCACACGAAACGTCTGACACGTTTACGGCGCACGTCATCACCAACCAACCACGTGTTTGGACCTTTCGTTTTCAACCAAATGGATAGAACTTCGCGCGACGATGGAAACAACAAAGAAAACGACAAAACCCCCTATAAAAGGACAATTCAGTGAGTCTAATATCTATCTTACCACGCTCGCGCAAGATAAGACACACATTAGACTGGGGGGGCTTGAAGAGGTATGTACCCGCCTCAACACCAAGCAAGGCGGGTCAACCCACAAGATAAAGACATTATGAAGGCACAAAGCCAAAACCCAGGCGCATCGCGCATACAAAACATGCTCAGGCATCATATGCTCGCGCATAACATATGCGCGCGGCGCATATCGCATGCTCTTGCACATCACATATGCTCGCGTGTCACATATGCGCGTGGCGCACCAGCGCGCGGCGCATATCACACGCTCGTGCATATCACACCTGCGCATGAAATATCTGCGCGTGAGAATAAAAAGAAGACTTCGCGCATCCTCAGGATGGGCGCATATCACACGTGCACATAATCAACCTCGTCCTTATCCAAATCAGGATCAGGGCAACCTTGATTGTGCACGTCAGACACTCTTCTAGAAGGCATCTTTTTAAGGAGTAAGAATATGCTGATGTTGACAGCTGCCAAATGAAAGGTCGACAACTCAGCATGACACATGTGCTACCACATGATTTCAACCAACGAGAAAGCGCCAGGTGTCCCAGAGGACACGTGGCGCAGTGCGATTGGAGGAGGCCAACGAGGCTGAGCCCAGCCAGTGGAAACCCTAGCACTATAAATACAGCATCAACTCCACTTTGATGACACATTCATTCACACTCAATCATTGGCAGTTACAAGCAGTGATATCACATTCAATCATATTGAATTATATTCACTCACAGTCAGTTACAGAAAAACACACAGTCACACAATCAAGAGTATTCAGCGATTCAGCAATACTCTTGAGATTTCACTGACTCACACTTTATTATCTTCTCCACAAAGATACTGATTCTCACGCCGGAGGGTTACCCCAAAGAGGACCCCTCTGTCCCTTTCTGAGGGGTAAGTAACGGCGCTGTTCATTTTGTAGGTGGAAGAACACGGATTCAAAGGAACCATCGGTGAAACAGTTTAATCATACCCGAGGAAAGTAGATCTGCTACCAGTGAGTAGATCCACGTTTCTTCAATAATAATATATGAGAGTTGAGTTATGGGCATAAATAGCCATACATCCCATGAAGCAAATCCCACAAGTACAATCACTACCACTAATCTAATCTCATTGCATTGCATTGCATTGCATTGCATTGCATTGCATTGATCCCATTTCTATGCAACAGAAAGGACGATCATTTAACAGCAGATCACGATCCTTTTCACGAGCTCGCGTCGCAGTCGAAGGCTCATAATCATCTCCGATTTTCCCTCCCTATTATTATTAGTATTATTGTTACTACATATTACTATTTATTCATCATACCCATTTCCATTTCCTCAAATCCGATCCAAATCTCTGCAATGGCTGCTGCTATCGTTAATTTGAATAATGGTGGTGGCGATTAGATTATTTTGAATATTCTTGTTGTTGTTTATGTAATGATATGATGAATTCTTATTGCAGTCGGAGAAGAAGAGCGTGAGATTCAGAAGAATTACTGGGTGGAACACTCTGTTGGCCTCACTGTTGAAGCTATGATGCTTGATTCTAATGCTTCTCATCTTGATAAAGAAGAAAGGCCTGAGGTATCTTTATTCATTTATTATTATTATTATTGATTGGTTCATTAGATCTTTTAAAGTTTCTGTCTTTTGGGTTTTTCTTTTAATCAATTATGAAGATTTATGATCTGGATGTATCTGATTGGTTATAATAGTTTCAAAGAATCTTGGAGTCACTAATAAATCATCTATATTTATAAGCTTTCATGTTGTTTGATTCTTTTTACTATTTTTATTGTTTTATGATTTGACCACTTTTATAACACAGTTTATACCGTGTATAGTTATCGATCAAAATCGATGCTTGGATGTGTTTTTTGGAATAGTTAACATCATTTAACAGATTAAGTGTTGTGGTAAAGAGATAGTGGAAGATGGTGTTTGGATATGTTTATGTTGCTTGAAGTTATAATAATCATATGAATAGATCTTCTATTTCTATATATTTCATGTTGTTTCTTTCTTTTGCTGTTTCTGTTTTTTTTTTTCTTAATTTTTTTGTTTATTATTAATTATGAAAATTATGATCTGGTTGTGTCTGATTGGTTATATTTTCAAAGAATCTTTAGTCACTAATGGATCATCTATATTTATAAGTTTTCATGTTGTTTGATTCTTTTTGCTATTTCTGTTGTTCAATGATTTGACCTCTTTTAAAACACGGTTTCGAGTCTGTATCGTCTATAGTAAGCGATCAAAGTCGATGCTTACAGGATACTGAGTATTTAAATCATATAACAGATTAAGTATTGTATTAAAAGAATAGTAGAAAATGATGTTTGGATATGTTTATGCTGCTTGAAGTTATAATAATCATATGAATAGATCTTCTATTTTTATATATTTCATAAGATGGTGTTTAGATCTTCTGTTTTTACTTTATATATATATATATATATATATATATATATATATATATTCTCTTTTATATGTAAATTTATTATTCCATGATTTGACCTTTTTTGTTGCTCTGTTTTAAGTCCATATCAGCAATAGTAATAAATCAAAATCAATGTTTGGATGTATTAATTTTTTTGGAAGTGATCATATATTTACAAGATTCTGTATAAAATTATATAACAGGTTAACAATTGTAAAAAAAGGATAGTAGAAGTTGATGTTTGGATTTGTTTATGTTGCTTGAAGTTATGATAATCATATTAACATATGCTGGTGTCTGGCAAATTTTTATTTATTTTATTGTTTTTTAGGTACTGTCACTACTTCCATCCTATGAAGGGAAAACTGTCCTTGAATTAGGGGCGGGTATCGGTCGCTTTACGGGTGAGCTGGTGAAGAAAGCAGGGAAAGTCATAGCTCTTGATTTCATTGAAAGTGTGGTTAAAAAGGTATGATCTTTAAACATGGAAAAGAATGTAGCATTTATGATGGTTTTTGTTTTTGTGTCATTTATGATTTGTTATTCTTGCAGAATGAGAGCATCAATGGGCATCATAAAAATGTTGAATTTATGTGTGCTGATGTTACATCACTGGATCTCAACTTTCCAGCTGAATCAATGGATTTGATTTTCTCTAACTGGTTGTTGATGTATCTTTCTGATAAAGAGGTGATTATTGAGCCCTTTTTTTCTAAATCTTTCATAAACGAGTTTTAATTCATTATAAACCTTCAAGGGCTGACACAGTTGTAGACGTTTGACTCCACTGGTTAGTAGGGTATTGGTGGAGATTTTATATATAAATAATCAAGGATGATTAATTAATTAATATTAATAAATTAAAAAAAATGTAAAATAAAAGTGATAAAGAGAATAAAAGGAAATAAAAGAAAAGAAAATAGAAATAAAGGGTTGTGGAAATTACATACTTTGTTCTTTAGTTGTCAGGTCAAAATAGTCATTGTAGAAACTAACAGAAAAAGTTAACGCCAGTTAGTAGAAAGGACGGAAAGTGTGACAACATATGAACTTCTTGGTCGCTTTTTGTACCTATTGAAGTTAAAGAATTGTGGAAGTCACATATTTTGATCTTTAGTTGAAAGAGCAAAATTTTAAAATAACTAACAGAAAAAGTTAATACCGGTTAGTGTGATAACATACGACGAAAGTGGAATGGACGAAAAACTTTATGGACCGTTTTTAAGTACTTATTGAATATAAAAGGCACAGCTGCAAGTTACCTCATATACAATCATTAAAAGTAAAAGTTAGACCAGTTAGTGGAAACGAAAAGTGTGAAAATATAAACTTTAGGGACTTTTATTGTACTTATTGAAGTTAAAGGACACGATCCGCAAGTTACCTCGCAATAAAGTACGAAAACTGTAATTTATTCTTGCATGTATTTATGTGAAGTCAATTTGACTTTTTTTGTTGCATTTTTTCAAACCAAAGGGCTAATATTTGGATTACAGGTTGAATATGTTGCTGAAAGATTTTTGAAATGGGTCAAAGTGGGAGGATACATATTCTTCAGAGAGTCCTGCTTTCACCAATCTGGTGACCATAAACGAAAGCAAAACCCGACACACTACCGCGAACCTAGATTCTACACTAAGGTATATCAATATTGACTTTGCATTGTTTGACTATTTGTCAAAGTATCTAAAATGAATAAATGATATTTGACTATTGTACATTTATTTTGATCATATCATTATCACTTGAATGTTAAGGTTTTTAAGGAGTGTCACACTACCGATGCATCTGGTAACTCTTACGAACTTTCTCTAACGGGCTCAAAATGCATTGGAGCTTATGTACGCAACAAGAAAAATCAAAATCAGGTACTTTATTTACTATATTCTTGGCAGGATGGACGGGTCAGGTTATGTTAACCCGAATACACTTTTGTCTGCTTTATGAGAATATTAATAAATACCTAATGTATTAAATATGATTACTGAAACACACAATGCTAATCTAAATCTTTGGATGGAATGATATAATAAATGTATGAATTAAAATTTGACTTTGGGAGACTTTCAACACGTTTGACCCTTTTAGCTAGTTTGATCTAGTCACTTTTTAGTTATATTTTAAACTGGCCCGTTTGAGATTATAAGTAACCAAATTGACCAATTCATAAGTAAAAAAGCAAACGGTTCAAAGCGGGTTACAGCTCGAAACATGTCTATTTTAGTACACGTGGGTTCGGACTGAGTTGACCCAAATACACATTTTGTACATGTTAATAAAAAGATTAATAAATAACTCATTGGGTATGATTACAGAAACACTGACAATAGTACAATACTAATCTAAATATTTGGATGAAACAATCTATGAGATGTATGAATTATAATTGCATTTTGGGAGATTTTCAACCCGTTTGAGATTAAAAATAACCCAAATAAAGCAATTCATAAGTAAACGCGTTACGGGTCAATTTTGCAGATCTGCTGGATATGGCAAAAGGTGGTGAATTCCGAGACTGATCGGGACTTCCAGCAATTCTTGGATAATGTTCAGTACAAAAGCAACGGTATACTGCGCTATGAACGCATATTTGGCCCCGGGTTTGTGAGCACAGGAGGAATAGGTATATATAATTTACCTTTGTTCTACCTTTAGTTTGTTTATCTTTATTTTAAATGAATAACTGTGGTTTGAGACACCTTTGACCTTATTACTAATTTACTCACTAGCCCGCTCAACCCGTCTTTTATAACCCATCAACCTGATTAACATGTTTACAGCCTGATTATTACACGTCAACCCATTTAGATAAATGCGTTAAACGGGCCGGGCCATGTTCGGGTTACAAGATTGTAAGTATGTGCTGGTTAGGCTTGTTATTTTTTACACGAATAAATATGTGGGTCAATTCGAGTCAAGTACGTAAAATTAAAAGATTAACTAAAAAGAGACGGGTCAAACGGGTTGGACTTCTTAAAGTCTCCCAAATTATACTCATGTTTTTACACTCTTAAATTTCTTTATATTTAAAAAAATAATAGCAATTTATACTTAACCTGTTAGTTATTTACTAAATTAAAAAGAATGGAGAAACAAGTCTTTGCGGGTCAACCCAGCCCGTTTGACCCATTACCCAACCCATCCTTTTTCCACCTATAATACAAGATAATTACAGTGAGCAAGAAGCATTTTGTTAGTTTGTTTTTATAAATATACATCTGAATAAACATTGTATTATGAACAGATACCACAAAAGAATTTGTTGCAATGCTGGATCTGAAACCGGGCCAGAAAGTTCTGGATGTTGGATGTGGAATCGGGGGAGGCGATTTCTACATGGCTGAAAACTTTGATGTTGATGTTGTTGGCATTGATCTTTCTGTTAATATGATCTCTTTTGCACTTGAGCGTGCAATCGGGCTCAAATGTTCTGTTGAATTCGAGGTTGCTGACTGTACCAAGAAATCATATCCCGACAACTCGTTTGATGTCATCTACAGCCGTGACACCATCCTCCATATTCAAGTAAGATTTCACAAAATGTCATTTTTTTGGTTGTGTTACATTATAATTGATTTTTTGGATAGTTTAAATCGCATAATAACCATAATTTTCTAAATTTTGTTATTATGTTTTTAGGATAAACCCGCATTGTTCAGAACTTTTTATAAGTGGTTGAAGCCTGGTGGCAAAGTTCTTATTAGTGATTACTGTCGAAAACCTGGAAAACCGTCTGAAGAGTTTGCAGAATACATTAAGCAAAGAGGATATGATCTTCATGATATCGAAACTTATGGACAGGTAAATAAAAAAGTTGATGAACAAAAATTAAAAAAAAGACAACTTTTTTGTTAGTTTATACTTTATAGGTTAGTACTGTTTGTATTGATTATTTTAGTTTTGTTTTTTAGATGCTTAGAGATGCTGACTTTGGAGAGGTGATAGCAGAGGATCGAACCGAACAGGTTCTTTTATAAAGCCTCCTTAATTGTTTTATTCTACAGATTAAAATGTTATGAAATAATATTAGTAATCTTATGGAACAAGTGTTTCAGGTCAACCGAGTCAAGATGTATTAACCTGTTGAAAAAACTGTAAATGGATTCGGGTCAAACCCAGGAAAATGTTTAGCTAAACAGGTTGGGGTCAGTTGACCTGGTCGGTTCATGGGTTGCCTGTTTAATTTTTTTTAAAATGTGTTTGATATTGTATCTTAAATTGGTTGAGTGTCTTATGCCAAAACAATTAAAATAAAAATGTAAAAGACATTTTGACATCAACTTTTATAATTTAAGCGTAATTGTTTTAGATACTTTTGTATTATTTTGTTACAAAATTTTAATTTTTGAGTATTCTGCATAAAGAAACAGCCTATAATTTTATTGTTATCACATTTTAACAATTTATAACTATTGCAATCGTTACTTGCAGTTCAAGGAAGTCCTCAAGAGGGAACTGGAACGGGTTGAGAAAGAAAAGGAAGAATTCATCCTTGACTTCTCTGAAGTGAGTGCATTTACACACTGTTTTTAGATAGTTACAATTGTTCTTTAACAAATAACATTTTACATTGAACATGATAATATCCACAGGAAGACTACAATGATATTGTTGGCGGTTGGAAGGCCAAGCTGGTGAGGACTGGTTCCGGGGAGCAAAGATGGGGCTTGTTTTTCGCTAAGAAGAAGTGATTGAATGCATTACTATTATTTAAGGGTATTTTATATATCTAGTGTTTTTTAAGTCATGAACAATGGTTTGAAATAAGAGACTGATGCTGAGGCTCAGCGTTATTGTGGGTTGTAAGTTAAGTACTCATCATGTATTTGTAGAACCACTATGGTCGGTTGTTGAATTTTAATGCAATGTGTGTGCTTTCAAATGGGACTTGCATTTGGTTTTTAATTTGATTCTTTAGTTTGTGCACTCTTATGCATGATGATCATGTTTCATTGATGACGTGTGTTTTTTTCACCCGTGGATGTGATCTTAAGAATGCTGCTAACGATTTAAGTTGAGCTCAAGCTCAGGCTTGGCTCGTTTGTACTTACGCATAGGTCTTTTAGACCATAGCAATTTGGATACTTTGATGTGGTTGTGGGTGCATTTGTTGGCTGTTGCATACATATATATTTATTGTTAGGTTCTTTCACCTTGGTTTACAAGGACTTTGAGTTCTAACACTTATGTATAGGTCCTTTACCCACGGGCGAAAATAGAAAGCCAAACACGCTTGGATTCATAACTTAATTAAATATGTTACAACTATAGATATTAATATATTTATTATTTTGTTTATGGACGACTAATATAGATTAGCTTGTATATTAAGTTGTTCTCCCGTGTATATACCCCCTTGGTATTTCGATGTATTGGACACCAATTGATAACATAAACTTATATTTCTCTCGATGTATTGGACACCAATTGATAACATAAACTTATATTTCTCTCCCACATGTCTTCTCATATTATAGTGATAAATATGAAGGTTTATTTGATCGTAGGTTAGTTCATATCACCTTTCATATTATAGTGATAGGTAAAAGAAAGATTAGAGAGAACCAAACTTTTGCCTAACTTCTCATTAACCAATTTGATGATTCACATATTTGCCACACAGCCAATCTTATATTCTTGCTATTATAATTTACTTATTTTTTATAAGAGAAAACAGTTTAAAAAAGCTGAGTGTGAATAATTCACATATTTGCCACACAGCCAATCTTAATTTTTAAATGCCTACTAAGATTTTTTTATATACTTTAGTTGTTTATCAAGTTACACCTATTAATTCATATAATTGGATGCTGAAACTATCTTGAATGCTAATAATTTGGGTGCTACAATTAAAGAACGAAATAAATCAACTACTCAAGATTAGGCAAATACCGTGATTTTTTAAGCCATCATACTCATAAGGCTTAAATATCTCACAATCAAGGATCCACTTGTCCTATAGACCGAACTGAAAAAAAGGTATGGCCACCTGAAAATGGTAATCAATATTATCAAGGGTTCATTATTAATGAATTCACTTGAGATTGCAAGACTTTAAGTCTATAATTGAGTATAACTCGCAAATGTTTAGAATCACATCAAAATTGATTATATGTGGTGAAAAGATTACTAATAAGGAGATGCGGGAAAAAAAACATTCTCCACATTTCTTGCATCAAATGTGCTCTTACAAAAGCAATATAGTGAAATGCGTTTCACCAAATATCGTGACCTAATATCATGTTTACTTATTGTCAAGCAAAACAATGAGTTCCTGATGAGAAATCATGAGACTCGTCTACTAGTACAACCACATTCCCAGAAGCGAATGTGGAAACATATAATAGCCAAAGTGGAAGTCGCGGACGTGGTCGTGGTTACCTACGTGGTCGTGGTTGTGGACGTGGATATAACCGTGGAAATTATCATGGTGTTCAGTTTAGAAACACAGGGGATTAGATGGAAGGAACCTCTACCAAGAATGGAATGCAAGGATTTGGGCCACCTTATTTAACTTTCAAGCGGGAGAGGAGGATATCAGGTTTCAAACTAGTTAAAGATGCTCAGGAAGTGCTTCTTTGCATTAAAGCTGCGTTGGAATGACAGTGTGAGGTGCTCGTCGATCTGTCCATTGTGAAACAACCCAAGCACAAGCAAGCTTGGCTTTCTTTTAGCAGTTTTCCATTGGCTGACGCTTTGGCTGACATAATCACTAGGCGCTAAGATAGGTTTCTTACACAAGGTCATTTTTTACAACACCATTCTTTTGTCATCCCTGCAGATCTAGAAGTTGCATGATAATGAGAAGAAATATAAGGTTGAAAAGAGAAAAAATAAAAACGAAAGTACACCAAATGCATGTTATCAGCGCAGAAGTAACCTTTGGGCTCATACATGGTCGTATGCCCAAACAGTTGGTGGATCTTTACCAACAATTCATCAAAGATAAAGGAAAAGGAAATGAGACAAATTTCACATATGAGGATGGAAATATTTTTCTCCTAGTGGTCATAAAAACCATAATGAGACAAACTCATATGGATGTTAGATGATTTTTTTTTTTTTTTTGATAACATAGCCAATTTGGATTGTGATAATTCTCTTCCTGATCCAACTAATTTTTAGCCCTGCTTGCGGTGCGCACATATGATGCATATATGTGTGAACCCTCGGGTGGGCAAAAGTGAAATTGCACTAATTTTGACGTTATTTTACTAATCTCGTGAAAATAACGTTAAAAGTGACGGAAGGTTAATCAGGCATCATGTAGTGGCGTTGATAGCTGAAAGATAAGGGTACATGCACCGATCAGCCGGTGTCCCGATGATTGAGTGCTATGTGCCTTATGTCCAAGGCTTGATGCAAAACTACTATCGAGCCGGGGGTCTCACCGGAAGCAGCCTCTCTATCCCTATGGGGTAGAGGTAAGACTGCCTACATCTTACCCTCCTCAGACCCTACCATAGCTTTGCTATTGGTGGGATATACTGAGTACGATGATGATGATGATGATGATGATGATGATGATGATGATGATGATGATGATGATGATGATCCAACTAATTTGGATTATCTAGGCTAAAAAATCCAGTTGGATGCTTAGTCAAGATATCACCTTTATCCAAATTAGTTGGATGGTAAGCAAATCATGCTAATCTAGATTAGTTGTATAAGTGAGAAAGTCACCAACATCGATATGAGTTGTATCATTATAGTTTTCATAACCAACGGGGATATCAACATGTTCATCCACATACATGAAATTTGTCTCTATTTCTTTTCCTTTGATGGACTGTTGGTAAAGGTCCACCAAGTGTTTAGGCATACAACAAATATGACCCAATGGTTACTTAGACACCAATATCATGCGTTCAGTGTAGTTTGCTTTGTATTTTTACCCATTTGATCCTTATATTTCTTCTTATATCACGCTACTTTTTTTGTACTTAAGCTGAACACCATGGCAATTTCCCTGGTTAAATCCACGCCCATAACCAAATTGGAAACCATAACCACGTCTGCGACTTCTACTTGGCCATTATATGCTGCCACATTCGCTTATGAGAATGGGATTGTACCAACCGGACGAATCTCGTGATTTTTCATTTAGAGCTCATTCTGTTCATCTACAAGTAAACATGATATTGGGTCACAATATTTAGTGAAACCCCTTTCACAATATTGGTGCTACCGCAGAAGCATATTTGATGCATAAAATGTGGAGAATGTTTTTCTAACACATCTAAATCAGTAATATTCTCACAACATATTATGAACTGTGACGTTATTGTTGATACCAATCATTATCGAGTTATACTCGCTTATAGACTTAAAATCTTGCAGTCTTAAGTGAATCCCCTCGTAGCGAGCTCTTGGTGGTATTACCATTGTCTAGCATTCATACCTTTCTTTCAATTCGGTCCAAATGATAAATGGATCCTTGAAAGTGAGGTATTCGGTTTCAAAGCCTCATGGATATGATAGAGTAAGAAAATCATGGCCTTTGTCTTATCTTGACTAGTCAATTTATTTTCTTCTTTAATACATTCAAGTGAATTTGAGCATCCAATACCGATCATAAATAGTTTTTTCGAGTAATGTCTAAAACCCAAAATTCAAGATTTGTCATGATAACTTGCGATGATTCAACTTCAAAAGCAACTCAGGTTGGTAACTCTTATATAGCCCTTACATCACGTACTTGTGTAACTTCCACTTCTATTTTGGTGTTATATATCGTTCAAACAAGTGTGTAAGGATCGGAAGATAATATCCAAGATTCACACCCTTCGCCTTTACCCACGGGCGAGTAGAAATCCAAACACGCTTGGATTGGATTCAAAGCTTAACGACATCGTTACTTTAGAAAATTATCAAGGAAATTATGGTTATTACTGAATAATGTTATATGATGGTTTGGAAAATTTTATGACTATGTAAGAAGTATAAAAAATTTTGAAGTAAAAATATTTAAAGATATTATTTATTTTATATAACTAATAAAATTTAGTGGTAGGTATTACGTGTACACGATCGACCCAAAAGGAGTTGGTTTGCGCTACAGAATTCAATACAATATTACAGCTCGGGCCTTAAGAACTTGATGGTATTACTAATCGATTTCTAAAACAAATAGTAAACTGGAAGTAACAACAAAAACCAAAATAAACAGAACCTGAATCGATGCTCCTGGCTTCCTCTCGAACTACTGATCCGAACTGCCTTTGATGTTGCAATTTTGATGGGCTTGAACTATGTGATCGACTGATCACAAAATAGGTCGGTGGTTGCTTCTTTGGATCGATAATCACAATTGCAAAGTGTGTGGCGGCTGACTTTTGATTCACACTTGCAATATATCAAATAATGGTGGCAGTAGGGTGATTCAACTATAATCAATATATAATATAATAATATAATGAAAGCGTTTAACGTGGTTCGGTTGCTATATGCAACCTATATTCACAGGCAACAATAGTATCAGTAGGTTTTGTTTCTTTCTTAACAAGTTGCAAAAAATAAAATAGAACGGGTCACTCAAATTGAGTAGGTGGCTGGCCCACTCAAGTCTTCAACCGCCCAAGCCCGTGCGAGGCGGGCCGGGGCTACACGAATATCGAACCTAAAGTTTAGGTTAAGTGAAACAATAACAAATTAGTTTGGTATAAAACTTTTTGTTTTCTTAAACCTGGTTATTTTCAAAAATATAAACGACGTTCCCTCAACTAGCCCAATGCCCTTTTTGCAAGATGATAAAGCAAATTCATATGTGAAGTTTGGGTTTTAGGTGGTAATTGATGCTTGATTTCATAAAGAAGTGTGTAGCCAAATATGAATTTATTATAATGATGTGCAGTGCGGACCTAAGAAAAAAAAATTACAGGGTCGGAAGAGCGTTGGTGTTAAAATTTAATATGGGTCGAACGAGATTTTAGCATATATATATACTATTAAAAAAATTTCACAGGAGTCGGCCAACCCTACACCTTTGTTGTAGGAATGCCAATGCTTATGTGCAGGGCTGGCATATCGTGTATGGTGTACACAGTAAGACACGAACGTGAAACATGTATTCATGTGCACGACACGAAACCTTATTGTGTACTTGAATCCTAAACCCGAACACAAGCATGTTAATACCACGTATACACGATAAGACATGAATTTGTTGGCGAATTAGAGAAGGGTTCAGACATTCAGTGGTCGATGACGTAGCTGCAACTGCAAGAAAACCCAAACACCCCCTAACTTTCGATTTTACCCAATCACATAATAATGATTTCTTTAATTTGATAAACGATATCACTTCTTCATAGTTCCTATTTTATAATATGTTATTTATAAAACGTCCTAGAAAATATACAATACTTTATTAAAATATCATATGGGTATGCTAAACGTACCCCCTCCATACGACTTTTACTAAATGTACACCCTCATTAAACTTATTAAATCAATTATATTCTTCCCTTAACATTATTTACATACATATTAGTCTCTCTAACATTTTGTTTCACTTAATAGTTTTCATTAAATATATCAAACTAAAAACTATTTTGTTATTATTAATTATTTTTATTATTATCATTGTAAATACTATTAATTTTTTTGTGTTTTTAATAGTATCAATATTAGTACCAGGCACACACACTCATTTATACATTGTTTTATAAATATAATAATTCATCAAAAACGAGAATAATATATATTATTATGATTAATGGTAATAAACATAAGAAGAGAGAAACAAAAAATAAATAAAAACAAAACATTATACAAATAAAAAAATAAAAATAAAACTTTTAAAAAGTGAGCATAAAAATTTAAAAAGTGTTAAAAGGGTAATAATTTATATATAAACGAAACCCCTAAAATTCTATGTGTCGCGATGTGGTCGCTCCCCCTTTTTATGAAAGCCACCAGATTGCTTGATTTTTAAATGGAGGTCTCTCAATAATTTAACCCAAATTCATGGGTATGGGTCTTACCAAAACCAGATAACTCTTAAACAGGTTATAACATCTCATTAAATTAAAATTAATCTTACCAATTATTTGATATGAAAATCCTTGAAAATAGGGATATACTAAAATTTAATATCCAATTTAAAAAGAAAATATATTATTTATAATTAATAAACAATTTTATAGTAAAAAAACATACGCGGGTCATGGGTCACCAAATTTAGATAGCTTTTACATGGGTTATAATATATCATTTATTTATGAAACCCTTTAATCATCAAACCCTAAGTATATTATTAACTTTCTTACAATAAAGAAAATTAAAATCCAAAAAATAAATATTGAAAAAGGAAAAAGGTAAAATAACCATTCTCTCAAACCATCAGATTGCTTTATTTGTAAATGAAACGCATTTGACCCTCACGGGCAAAGGTCTCACTAAACTCAGATAGCTCTTAAACGGGTTATAACATCTCATTATATTGAAAATTAATCTCATCAAATATTTGATATGAAAATTCTATAAAATAGGATATACTAAAAATTAATATTCTATTTTATTTAAAAAAAGATATTATTTATAATTAAGAAACAATTTTATAATAAAGAAAATAAATGGGTAATGGGTATCACCAAACCCAGATAACTTTTAAACCGGATTATAACATATCATTTATTTGTGAAACAATTTTATCATCAAACCTTAAGTATATTAGTTATTAACTTTTTTACAATAAATAAAATTAAAATCCAAATATACATATATAAAAAAACGAATAACGTAAAACAACCCCCGTAAAGCCGTAATACGAGGGAAATAAAATTGTTTGTCGAGCGGGTACTTTTAGATAAAAAGTTGTTTTGTTTTGAGCTGCAGGACCGGTGAGGAGGGCAAAGAGCACAGCCGGAAATCGTTGGGACGATGGATGAAAAAGTAATGGCGGATAGCGGCAGCAGATCAACAAGGAAGCAGGTAGGTAGCATTATTAATTGATAAAATATCATCATCTATCAATTTCACTCCTATATATACATACATACAATACATTCAGATTATACAAAGGAAGCAACGGATCCAAGAGCTTCTCCGATCCGCTTATTATTCCCATAAAGATCATCTCTCCGACTTCCTCCCTAATTACGACAACTCAAACGGTTCCTTCATACATTTCATTCTTTATTTAATCCAATTTTCAGATTTTATTCTCTTAACCTAATTTTGAATTTTGTTGTCAATTTTTATAACTGACCTACCAAAATTCAAAATTAGGTTAACAGAACAAATTCTCAGAATGCATATATGTAGCATCTCTCAGTTTTTTAGTGTAATAAATCATTTCATCAACAATGAGTTGAAATTCATTTCCACACATATGATAATACTCAGAATGTAAATTCTAAACTTCTGCTTTAACCCTTGTAAGTTATTATTATCTTATTTGTTTATCCTGCTATGTAATAGGTTTATCTTTAATCCTCGACTCTGGACGTGGGAATAAACTCTCGTCTGATCTCAACAACTACATTCAAAACCTCCTTAAGGTATGGGTCTAAGTTTCATTTTATTATAATAAATTATTTAATATTTCCCTTACTGTATCTTCCTCAAGAATAATAATGGCATTTCCATCTTTTACTCTTTAAATATATGCAAATACTAAGTTAACACTTTCCACTTGAAACCGAAACCCAACTGAAATCAAATCCTGTTAGGTTCAAACTGTAACTGGTCACCCCTGCTTAAATATTTTTTTATTGGTCTGCCCCTGGGTAAAATGCGCTCGTGGGTAGGGGTGTAAACAAGCTGAGCCCGAGCTCTATTTCTAAAATTCGAGCTCGGCTCGTTTATTATTTTTTATTAATTTATAATTACTTATAAATAAATTTTTATCTCTATATATAGTTTGATGATAAGTTTTTTATACAACATTGTTTACAAATCTAATGGTGGGGGCCGGGTGAAGGATCAAAACAGGGAAAGATTTTAGAACTGGCCTAAATGTGTCAAACTGGTTGACCCGCTAACATTTTTTGTCCTTGTTTTCAGTTTTATAAAAAACTAGTAACTATGATTATAACTTTTTATCTTCTTACAATAACCATCCACATTGTCATGGCTGCTTTAAACTTCTCAGCCCGTATGACCCTTTTCTCTGGTAATTAAATTCTCAATTTGACCCATTAGCAGTAAAATAAATCCCAAATCATTCTGTTTTCGCATAAACGTGTTAAAATTGTCACCCTTATGAAATACGTCATCTGCATCCTATATTACTTTTGAGCAGGTGAATATGGAGGGGCCATACGGAGAAGAGTGGCCCACAGAGGAAAAAGTGAAGCGTAGAGACATGACATCTCCCGAAGCATTATATATATTTGTATACAATGACAAATCCATAATTGGATTTGTACATTATAGATTCGTTATTGAGGAAGAAATACCTGTACTTTATGTCTATGAATTGCAGCTTGAACCGGCTTTTCAGGGAAAGGGACTTGGAAAGTTCTTGATGCAACTAGTTGAGCTAATCGCATGCAATGTAATCGATTTTCATTTAGTTTGATTATGTTTTTAAGCTATTTTATAACCCAAATGGACCTGTTTAAAAGTAAATGGGTTGAGATTGCCACATATTGTTTTGAGCATTCATTCTAGATTATGGTTTTCTTGAACTGAAAATTTCTTGCATATAGTTGTTTTTATATTCATTCAAAGTGTTTAACTGACACTGTGATATTATATAATTTTTTAACGGCGAATTTCTTTTGATCCTTGTCGTCTGTGGGACTTGAACCCAAGACCTCGCCTCCCAAACCTAAGTGTTTAAAGGCTTTGCCTTTGCCTTTGTCAATGGACCACCACCCCATTGGTTGTGATATTATATAATGGCATGTTTATATTGGTTTAGTATTTAATTTTTTCTTCTTTTTTTTTTCCAGAATGGCATGGGGGCTGTGGTGCTTACTGTACAAAAACAAAACACTTCAGCAATCAATTTCTACTTGAATAAGCTAAAGTAACATACGCATTTACATGTTATATATTTATGGGATATAGACGAGTATGCAATAAAATTAATCACAAAATTACATATTTTACAGTCATTAAGAACATTTTTACCTCACAACTAAATGAAAATGTGTGTTTGGCACTATTATTTAATCACAGTTATATTAATGCAGCGTGTATAGAATGTTGTGATTGCATACTATTATTGCTTAAGCTATTTCTGTAATGCTGATGTGCAGATATAATATATCAAGCATTTCTCCTTCAAAAGTCTATCAGATGGTATGAAATATGAAATGTTTGCCTGATTAGAAAAATGTCTTAAAATAGTACACTCACACATATTGCATTTTGTTTGACTTTCTTTACAGTTATATAATATGTTCCTACTAAATTAGTTCATACTACTTGACATTTATCTTGCAGATGGGAGTAATTGGAGAAGAGAAGAGCTATGAGATTCTTTGTAAAACATTTGACGGTGAAGCTAGGACCGTATTAGAGGTAATTTTCTTCTTAACTGATTTGAACTTGCTTAATTTTAATAGCACCTCCACAAACCGCAAGTTTGCACCTTTTATAGTTTATACAGAAAGATCACATAACTGTAGATAGGCATCATATTAATGGCCAGATTGGATAACAATGGGTTGATCGACAATCTTTCGTCTGTTATAAATAACCGATGTGAATCATTGCTCTCTTGTCTTCAGGAATCATGATGCATGGAGCTGCTTGAAGTATTGATTAGCGGGATCCTTGTTTAACGAGTGACATTTCACCTTTTGATTGTCTGGGATTGGGTCGGGAATTCGAGTCATGGATACACTCTTTATGCCAAAATTCAAGCGAAAGTGGCAAAATTACAACTCTCAAAATTTGCAAAGATGCCAATTTCTAGACTAGAACCGAACTCTATGGGACCAACTGATTAAGCCAACAGTAGATGTAACCATTCAAAACTAAATCACACACTCGGACATGTGGACTTGTTAGAACTGTTACACCTTCTTAGGCAACACTAGTGTTTCATAAAATCCTCTGACGACTAACCTGAGCTAACCAAGTATGCATATTGCATACCAAAGGGTCTCAATGGAACTGGAGCAACAACAATAATATAGAGGTTTATAAACTATTGAAAATGATCCAACAGTCAAACGACCAAAGGGATGACTGTGAATCAAACCGTTTCTCAAACTGGTGACTTACTTTCACTTGGGCGGTTTGATTGTTGGCCGTAGGATATTGCGATGAAAGATCATATGGATGGTATAAGAGCAAAATCATGCATGTTTTTTTACTGGCAAAGAGAGCTAATGTGACCAATTATAAAGCCATATCGGTCAAATTATACTTTTCTCGTCCTATCATACGGATTGTATGTATTTATGCAGCATAATACGCTGGAAAGAAAATCATACAACTTATAAAAATAACAGAGGCTTAAATATACGATTTTGAAGGTGGTGTGACAATAACACACGTCTATAAATATCTTACAACCAATGACCAATTAACTAAGTCATATAATTAAATATTATCTAAGATGCCATCTTATAGATTTTTACCTTTCTATCAATCAATATTACAAATTTACAATCATCTGGCCCTTTACTCGACCCGCCATGCAAGCATGGTGGGTGCTAGGTGTCAACTACATTGCGCGCGCGCGCGTGAAGGAACCCTCCTTCACATTAGGGGTGTGCACAAAACCCAAAAACCTGACTTGAAACCGAATTAAAAACTGATGGTTTTGACTTTTAGTAAAAACTGAAATATTGGTTTTGGTTCAGTTTTTTTGTTTTGTGACAAACCGATTTGCTGAACTACTTTTTCGCTTGAATCGTTGATGTTTTATAAACTTGGATATTTATTTTATTTAACGTTAATCGGTTATGTTTTATCGATTTTGATGAGACTAAATCATTTTAAATATATTTTATTAGCGCTTAATATTCTATGCTAACTTGTACAATTATTAATTTTATTAAAAAAATATTAGACCCGATTAAAAATACCATGGGTCAAATTTCTTTGGACCCCGATTAGTAAAACCGAGTTGAAACCAAAAACCAAAAACCAAGAAAACCAAAACCAAACAGTTTTTGAAAAATTAAAAACTGAAACTTTAATTTCAGTTCGGTTTTATCCCAAAATCGCACCGAACCACACCACGTACACCCCTACTTTACGCCTATGGCGCCCCCATTCTCTCATCCCAAAACCATTATATTTTGAGTGTTTTGATTGGTCCAACCATCATCATGATTATAACTTGGTTAACACTTATCTTTTAAAGTTTAGATAGATTAGTTAGTTAATGTCCTATGTATAAATGACGTGTCGTAATATTGTTTCAACCCGCTACAGCCACAACACATGATCTGATCATTTATGTATAACATTTGCTGGATTCTAGTCAGTTCATCCTTATCTACTTCTACTACTACTACTATAATAATAATAATAATAATAATAATAATAATAATAATAATAATATCTGCAATTAAAAGCTAAGTATTGATTATGATCACATTAGTTACACGAACACCTCATGCTAACCATATATTTAAATTATTATTATATTATATTATAGAATGGGGTCATCATTGATTGTTGTATTAATCACAAATTTTCGATGTGGTACTGATGGGAGTGATTGATCACCAACAGCAACACCTATGAACTTTCAACTTCATTTCACAACATTAACAACCCAATATTAGGCTGAGGGGTGTGGGGCTTTAACGGGGGCGCGAGAGCCCCTCCGCTCGCGCCCCCAGGCGCGAGTACCACACCACCGGGGCGCGAGAGGGGCGCGAGCACGAAAAACAAAGCAGGCGCAAGGTGGGTCGAGGCTGCGGAGGGCATAAAAGTTGTCTTGGGAAGGGACAAAGAGCCGTTGGCTCTTATTTAATTTAAAAAAAAACGTTTTTTCTTTTTATAATATCCCATTTCATCCCATTTTTATACCACAACTTCAAACCTTCACCCAAAATCAATTCATCATCTCAACTTTTTTTAAAAAAAATGTCGTGGTACTCGTCTGATTCCGACTCCTCCGAAGAGGATGATTTGCTTCTTCATGTAGGGGGAGTTTTGACCGCAACCGTGGTCGATCTCTTGCAAAATCAAGCCCATCAACCTCGAGTCCCGAGGGTTAGAGCACCACCTCGTGATCGTGATCGATCGGGTGCTAACGATACTTTGATTAGGCATTATTTTAGCCCTCAACCGGTATACGAGGAGTCGGATTTTCGAACTCGTTTCCGAATGAGCAGACAATTGTTCATGCGTATAGCAAGTGATTTAGAGGCACGGTATCCCTTTTTTCAACAAAGGGAGGATGCTAGGGGTCTTCCCGGTTTTACCTCTCTTCAAAAATGCACGGCTGCTATCCGTCAATTAGCGTACGGCATCTCGTCGGACGCTTTGGATGAGTATTTACAGATGTCGAAAAGGGTTGCACGTGAATCCCTTCATTTTTTCTGCCAAGGTACAAAACATTAATTTTACTTTTTATTAAATATTTATTACATTTTGTAATATATATTATATGTTTATAGATTATTTTATATACGTAGGAGTCATATCGACTTACGCTCGGAGATATCTGCGTAAACCTACAATGTATGACATCCAACGCATATATGAGGTGCACGCAGAAAAACATGGTTTTCCTGGGATGCTAGGTAGCATCGATTGTACGCATGTTGGATGGGCTATGTGTCCAACGGCCTGGCGAGGTCAGTTCCACCGTGGTGATCATGAAGGGCCGACCCTTATACTTGAGGCGGCGGTGTCACAGGATCTTTGGTTTTGGCATGCTTTTTTTGGTGTTGCTGGGTCAAATAACGAGCTTAATGTTATCGATCAGTCAAATTTGATCAACGACCTTATCGACGGGGTTGAACCACCTCAATCTTTTGTTGCAAATGGAGAACTCTTTAAGTACGGGTACTATCTGGTCGATGGTATTTACAACGAATGGGCTTTGTTAGTTCAAGCTTTTACAGATCCAATCGCCGACAAACGGAAGTATTTTACGAAGAAGCAAGAGTCTGCTAGAAAAGATATTGAAAGAGCTTTTGGAGCTATAAAAAAACAATATTATGTTCTGGCGAACCCGATACGTTATTGGACTCGGGAGAGGATAACGGACGTCGTCTACACGTGTCTGATCCTACACAACATGACGTTAGAAGACGAGGGCAAAGCTATCTGCCAAAACTACCAAGGTGACATTCCGCCACAACCGTCCACAATCAGTGATCAACAAAAACTTCATAACATAGCAAATATCAAGAGCCGTGAGATACACGGGGATCTTCGACATGAGTTGGTTGAACATTTGTGGGCGGGGCGACCCGATGATCTTGTATTAGATTAGTGTTATTATTAAGTATTATTGTTTGTTTAATTTTTAGTATGTTTTTTTTGTAATTTGAATTTTAAAAAAAATGTGTGTTTTTTTTAATAATTTATGAGTTTTTTTAATAATACGTTTTTTGAATATATTTATAAAAAAATAAAAAAAAAATCCGCTGGAGCCCCTGCTGGAGCCCCTCCACACCAGGGCCAGGGGCTCCAGCGGGGGCTCCAACACCCACCTTATCCAGTTTCTCTCTCTGCCACACGTCACAATATTATTGGCTGGAGCCCCCACTCGCGCCCCCGTTGGAGCCCCCCACACCCCTCAGCCTTAGGCTGAGGGGTGTGGAGCGCGAGAGGGGGCGCGTGAGCCCATCCGCTCGCGCCCCGGGGCGCGAGCACCACACCACCGAGGCGCAAGAGGGGCACGAGCGCGGAAATCCAGGCAGGCGCAAGAGGGCTAGCGGGTGAAAATGGGCGTAAAGGGGTATTGGGAAGTGAAATAGAGCCGTTGGAGAAGTTTTTCCTATATTAATAATAAATTAATCATCTTTATTATCCAAATCAACAATCAAAGGCATAATATATAATAAAAGCGGGTCTCTGGAAATAAACTTCCGGCAAACCCAGTTGGCGAATTGGTAAAAGCAGAAGCCGAATAGGAGTGGGAGAAGCTCGGTGCGTTGGTTGAATAAAATTTCGAAGAAAACAGAGACCGCCCACATGATTAAAGTGGCCATGAAGAAGAAGAAAGCACCGGTGGCGTTCTTCTTCCGGTGATCGGTCGCCATGGCCTTCAAGATTTGGTGGTTGGGTTTTGTTGACTGTGTGATGGAAACGATGTGGGCTATCTTATACAGCAAGCTTTTTTTCTTTACCTTTTCTAATAATACGTTTTTTAATACATTTATAAAAAAATTAAAAAAAAAATCCGCTGGAGCCCCTGCTCGCGCCCCTCCACACCAGGGCCAGGGGCTCCAACGGGGGCTCCAACACCCATCTTATCAAATTTCTCTCTCTGCCACACGTCACAATATTATTGGCTGGAGCCCCCACTCGCGCCCCCTCTCGCGCCCCCCACACCCCTTAGCCTTAATAATAATATTTGAATAATTTGGAATCTTTTAAAGCTTCTTGGATATTTATTGCAACTTGGATCTGCTTCATTCAGGTACATACATTTATTAATTTATTTCTGCTATATTATATATCTATCTGTCTGTATTATTCCATTAATTGCAATTGGGTTTGTAACAATTATTGGCTTCTTGCTGTTGATTTCAAGCAATTTGAGGCTTAATTCCAGTTGGGTATGTTCAAAACTCATTACCATTTTGGTTTGAGGTTTTGATTTGTTGATTTTTAGCTTAATAGCATCAGGGTATGAAGTAATATTCTTGGTTTAGTTGATGAGAATTATGTTTTAGGGTTTTTGAGTTCTTGATTCCAAGTTGTCATTACAGGGTGTGAACGAGTCGATCCGTGCCCGAGTTCAGCTCGTTTAACTTCAAGAGCTCGAGCTCGGGCTTGTTTATTATATGTTAATTAACTTATTATATCTATTTATAATTACTTTTATACATATATATAATTATAGTTTTACATATAACATAATATATATATATATTATGTGAAGGGTTCTACTAAAAAGAAGATTTTGCTGCAAAGTATACAAAGAAAAGGAAAATTATTTAATTGCTTTTAAAAAATATATAACTGTGCGTTAGCGTGTTTTCTCTCTCGACGGCACGTCAACGCGTATTTTATTGCTCCTAGAATTCCTTGGACACATGCGTCTCTTGGTGGCTTTCTACACTTTTAGGTCTAATTTCCTTTTTCGCATAACCTCACCCTATATCATTTAGTTATTTTGTATTATTATATAAACATATATATAACATATTATATGAAAGTTATATAAAGTCATAAACTTGAACTATCTTTGTGGCTTAAATGTGTTTTAAAAACTAAAACCATGAACTGCACAAAAGTTGATAACTTTCATATTGCTGAGACTGCTGTGTGTTTATTTCAACTTTCAAGGACCAACAAGCCAAGAATTTGGTGTTTGCAACGGGATCTACAGCGGATCCATCAATTAAGAACCGAGTGCTTGTTTCGGTTGGTGGTCTGGAGTGCATATTAAGCATTATCCAGGCCCTGAGGATGGGGTCCTGCTTCTCTACAGAAAGCAGGAACCCTGTCCCGACATCTCCAACACCGACTTCCAGGGGTAAAAATGGAAAAAAGCCAAGAAAACGGCCACCTTGGCTTGATAGGCGCAAGGAAGAACAGCTTCACAGAATTGCAAACCGGATGTTCTTGAACGGGTCTAGTGAAGTTGCTTCACTTTTTACTCAACAAGGCAAGAAAGGAACCAATCAAGATGCCATGATCGTTTGGGAGGTTTGTCATTTTGTTTTCTTGTTATAGAATTTGGTCTTTTGATCTTGGGTTGACTGGTTTTAAAAATGTTTGATTGAACTGATGTATTTAGAGGGGTGTGCATGGGTTTGCTTTTGGGCTCAAACTGAACCAGAAACCAAATAATCGGGTTTTTGTTTTTTTGGTTTTAACAATGGGTTTGGTTTGGTTTTGGTTTTTTTTTTTTTGCCATTTGGGCTTGAAATTTGGGCTGAAAATGGCACAAAATAATGAATTTGGGCATGAAAGTTTGAGCCTAATTTTTTTTTAATTAATGATTAATTAAGTCATTGTTACACACTTAGGTCTAAAATTTTTGTGCTACACCGTTTATTATTATTTTTTTGTAAATTTCTTAACATTCAAAAATAAAATTTATAATCTATACATTCAGCAACAAAAGTCGGGTTTTCAGTTTTTACGGATTCAGTTCGGTTATAAAAGTCAGTTCGGTTTAATAAAAACATAAAGCAAAACTGTTGTTATTTCGGTTAATGATCAGTTATTTCGGTTTCGTGCACACCCGTAACAGATATTGTTTGAAAAATTTACAGTTGTCTTGGAGTTAATATATTTAAATGACAGTGAATATAAGGAGACTTGTCTTGTAAGATTAGTCTATAAATCTCTTGATTTAGGTTGAAGCATGGGTTTTTAGTAGAAAAAAACAAGTTTCATTACTTAATAAAACAAATCTGATAATCTAACCCTTAAAATGATAAGATAAGGAGAAACATGATCTATCTGTCCAAACTTTTATTCAGCTACTCAAATTCAAAACACAATGCCAAACACCCTATTGGTTAAGCTATCTGTCTTGATTTTTCAATCTAATCGTTAAAATATGAGTGCCTAGAATCTTGGTTTTAAAAAAAATTATATTAAACATCTTCATAAGAGTTTTATGAAGAATATAATAGTATGTTGTGTATATGTACATTATGTAACATAGTCGTTGAGTAAACTTAGGCTTGTAAACGAACCGAACGGAGCATGTTCGTGTTCGTTCGTTAAGAAAATGGAACATGCTTGTGTTCGTTTATGCTCGTTTGTTAACAGAGAACGTAAACCGGACAGACATAACTGAATATAGATGAAAGAACATAACTGAGCTAAAACTAGTAAAAAGTAACGTGAAGGACAATGTGTTGGTCTAAAAAGTTCTTAAAACTAAACTATGTTTTAATGGGCAAAAAAATTTTAAATGTATATATTAACGAACGTATACTAATGAAACTAAACAAATGTAACTAACAAAAATAAATGAACGCACGAGACGTGTGCTCATTTACATTCGTTCATTAAATAAAGGAACTTCCGGCCGAACGGTTTTTGAACTTTTCACTGAGCGTTCGGTTCACTTACAGGCCTAAGTAAACTCATGGGAGGTGTTTGAATGCACGTTTTGAATTTGATTTTATATTGAGTAATCGAAACCAAGTAATTCATATATATCTTCTAACAAACTTTTTCAGAATTTTGGGTCAAGAACCGACACAGTGTTCTGTGGTGTGTTTGACGGTCACGGTCCATTCGGTCACATGGTTGCTAAAAGGGTACGAGATTCGCTACCATTTGGATGCACTTAGGAGGATGGGAAGGTCTAAGGCGGTTGGCCCAGACAACATACCCATCGAGGTGTGGAAGTGTCTGGGGGAGGAAGGAGTCATGTGGTTAACTACTCTGTTCAATAGTATTCTTAAATCAGGTAAGATGCCAGACCAGTGGAGGAGCAGCGTTGTAGTTCTTATCTATAAGAACAAAGGAGACGCCCAATGTTGTGGTAACTACCGAGGAATCAAACTACTAAGTCATACTATGAAGCTATGGGAAAGAGTGATTGAGGGTAGACTTAGACGAGAAACTCAGGTTACGGTCAACCAATTTGGCTTCATGCCGGGGCGTTCCACCACAGAGGCAATACACCTTCTAAGAAGATTAATGGAAAAGTATAGGGAGAAGAAGCGTGATCTACACATGGTGTTTATTGACCTAGAAAAGGCCTATGACAGTGTGCCACGACAGGTACTCTGGGAGTGCTTGGAGGGTAGAATAGTGCCAAGGAAATACATAGAGATAATTATGGATATGTATACCAGGAGTGAAACAAGTGTCCGTGCGCCAGTGGGGGATGCTGATTTCTTTCCTGTAGAGGTAGGTCTTCACCAGGGATCAGCGTTGAGCCCGTTTCTTTTTGCAGTAGTCTTGGATGAGTTGTCAAAGTCGATTCAGGGGACTCTCCCGTGGTGCATGATGTTCACAGACGATATTGTGTTACTTGCTGAGAAAAAACAAGATCTAAACATGAGGCTTGAGGAGTGGCGAACAACCTTAGAGACAAAAGGTTTAAAGATTAGCCGATCTAAGACGGAGTACCTCCACTGTGATTTTGGTGGGATAAACGACAATGAAGACGCACAGATCACAATTGAAGGGCAGGTGGTCCCGCAGGTAACGAAGTTCAAGTATTTAGGATCATTTGTACAGAGCGATGGGGAATTAGACAGTGATGTCACCCACCGAGTTCAGGTAGGATGGTGTAGATGCAAAACAGCCACAGGTATATTGTGCGACAAGAGTTTCCCGACTAAACTAAAGGGAAAATTCTATAGGGTGGCAGTTAGACCTGCAATGCTATATGGAACAGAGTGTTGGGCCATCAAGAAGGCACAAGTGCGGAAGATGGAGGTAGCAGAAATGAGAATGCTACGTTGGATGTGTGGGCACACAAGGCTAGACCGAATAAGAAACGTTGTGTTTCGCGAGAGATTAGGGGTGGCGAACATAGCAGACAAGATAAGAGAGTGGAGATTGAGATGGTTTGGACATGTAAAGAGAAGACAGACGACGAATCCTGTTAGATCCGTAGAAAACATTACTATAGAGTGGAGGAGGGGTAGAGGACGACCGAAATTGACTTGGGATGAGAGGATTAGGCATGATTTGATAGACCTAAACCTCTCCGAGGACATGGTTGAGGATAGGAATTCGTGGAGAAGTAGAATTAAAGTTAAGGATTTTTAGAGAGAATTGAATACCTTAAGGCTTAGACTTAACTTATTTAGGTCGCATACCATAATGGTATTTCCCTTACATATATTATTATTATTATAATTATTATTAGCTTTATATAGTTGTTAAACTGTGATCTTATTATTAATATTATTATAATTAGTAGTAGTTTGTATATAACTGTTAACTTTGATTTCCTTTATTTTGCTTTATACATGTACTTAGAGCCGAGTGTCTCTCTGGAAGCCACCTCTTCATTCCTTTGGATGGAGGTACGGTGTGCCTACATCCCACCCTCCCCAGACCCTACTTATAGCTTTGCTGTCGGTGGGATTTTACTGGGCATGATTGATTGATTGATTGATTGATTCGCTACCATTAAAGCTAAGTGCACACTGGGAAGTTAACCTTAAAAACACCAACGATGTGCTTCGTGAAAATGTTGGAACCTTAAACTCTGAAGAAACATCCTTTAATTCACCTGTTGAGACCTCAATGACTTTTGAAGAAACCGATAAGAACCCGGAAATCTTTCAAACGCTGAAGGAATCGTTTTTGAAGGCGTGTAATGTGATGGATAGAGTTAAGTATGTATGAAAATGTTAATTGCGTTTGTAGCGGGACGACTGCTGTTACGTTGATTAAACAGGTCAGATGGTTAATTTTGTAAAATGTTAATTCAGATGTTTGGGTTTTTTAATGTAATTATTAATTAAACAGGTGTTTTTTTTTTTTTTTGACTTTAGGGTCAACATCTTATAATTGGAAACATTGGCTACGTTTAATATTATAGTTTACTGAAGCTCACCCAAAAATTGGCTACGTTTAATATTATAGTTTACTTTGGCGTTAATATTTATTGGATTGTTTTTGGCTTTGCTATTACAGCTATAGTATTGAATGCCGGCATATACTGTTATCCGTACAAATTTAGTCATTTTGGTACCCGTCGCGTACCTATGCAGGTTCGGTACCCATACCGATACCAATACCAAGTTCAGTGATAATTTATTTAAAGAAAAAACCCAAAGTGACACCAAAGCTGATACCAACCCAAAATATTCGTACCACAAAATTTATTAAGATAGACACAGTTTTAATGATTTTCATGTACAATATCGATCTCATCCTATGATAGCGTGTTTCTTTTACTGTTTCGGTTTGTGATTCTATAAATTCAAGTTATAGATTTAATAATCAAAACTCAAACCACCAATGTGTTGAAACCTGGACCGGAGCGGGGCCCGCTGCAAACACCGGTCCGGTTCATACCCCGTTTTCTAAAAAACGGGCCGGTTCTTGCGGTAAAATGGAATAAAATCTAAAAACATAACCAGTTTGCAAAGACCTAACATATTCCGGTCACAGTTTCGGATCCGGCGAGTCTAAAAATAGGCGGTCTATGAATGATCCAAAGTCCGAAGGAGATGGTGAGATGATTTGAGTCATAAAACTCGCCTGTGATGATGAACTTCCATGATTCAGTCAATTGACCGGAGGCGGCGGCGATGGTGCAGTGTATATTTAGGGTTTGCAGATGAGATGATTAATATGCAGTGTGTGTATATATATATAGAATTAGGAAATAAAACAATCAATCACAAATTTTCATTATATATATGATTTATTTTAATCATAGGGTATTTTAGTATAAATGATTTTTCTTATTTTTAGTAATTAATTATTATCATTGATTAGGGTAAAAAAAATATAATTTATGGTAAGAAAAATATAATAAAGCAATTAATACGTAAATGTCTCTTGATAATAATTAATTACTAAACATAAGAAAAACCATATATATATATATACACACACACACACATGAGAGGTGCGAGAAATGAATCTGAATCGTTGATTGTGTTTAATCAAGGGTCTATAATATAAATGGCATTATCGTAAAAAAAAATTATGACATATTTTTAATTAAAAATGGTAGACATGTCTTTTGTGGTGTAGGCCTCATTAAATCATGCATTAATGTATTCAACGGTTACTTTTTTCTTATGCTCAATGAATGCTAATAAGATTATTAATATAATTTAATTTTCCTCATGAAAATTTTGCAAATAAATTATATATATGTTTTTTGGAATTTATGGTTGTGTAGGTTGTATATTATGGAATTTTTTTTCATATTGTACCTATGTAGCAAAATTAGAAACATACTGTTATGTGTACGAGCTTTGTGAAAGTGTAGTTACCTATTGAATTCAAAATTGTATGTGTGGGGGGAATAAATGTTTGTATAGTAGTGTATTGTGTATATTTTATTATGTAAGGATTCTTTTTAATGGTGTAGTTTCATATATGTACTGTGTAGATGGTATCACAAAGATGTATGTGAGAATTTACAAGTATAAGTTATTAGCATTATCTGTAGTTTAATGTAATAAAAAAAGTTTATTTTGTACTATGTAGATGGTATTTAGAATTGTGTATGTGTATTTTTTCATGTGTAGGTTCGTTTATGTACAATGTAGGTTCATATATGTATTGTGTTGGTGGTATTTCAAATTATGTATGTTATACTTTTTATCGTGTGTTGGTTAATTTATGTGTAGGTGGTATTTTGAATTATGTATGTGTAACTTTTATCACGTAGGTTCATTTAAGTAATGTATAAGTTCATATATGTACTGTGTATGTGATATTTCGAATTGTGTACGTGTAATTTTTATCGTGTGTAGGTTCATTTAAGCATTGTGTAGGTGGTATTTTGAAGTGAAAATGTATAATATATACAAAAATATTGAAATTAAAAATAAAATAAAAACGATGTAGATTTGTTTATTGATAAAATGTAAATAGGAAAATATCGATTATGAGAATTTGAATTATGTATATATTATAATAAAAAAATAGTTATATTCAGAATTAAACAAAATGTGGGTATGTTTGTTACAATAAGACAAAAATAAAAAAAAATGGTTAAAATTCAGAATTATAATAAACTAGATTAGGGTAAAAAAAATATAATTTATGGTAAGAAAAATATAATAAAGCAATTAATACGTAAATGTCTCCTGATAATAATTAATTACTAAAAATAAGAAAAACCATTTATATATATATATATATATATATATATATATATATATTACAGTGAGAAGTGCGATAAATGAATCTGAATCATTGATTAGGGTAAAAAAAATATAATAAAACAATTAATACGTAAATGTCTCCTGATAATAATTAATTACTCAAAATAAGAAAAACCATTTATATATATATATAACGTCATCCGGGTCAATGTCTGGTCCGACCTGTGACCGATAAAGACGTCTGGGTCAATATCCGGCGTGAGTCTGAAAACATTGCAAACCACTACTTGACTAAATTGAGCTATTTAATATCCTTTTTCAAATTATTTTCTAACTAGAATTTTACTCGGCGTGTTGCGTCGGGGCAAGTCGGTAAAATCAGGCAGTGGCAAAACTCAAACGTTGTCGGTTCTAAGCGTTGATATGGTAAGTCGATGCGAATTCGGTTCGTTTCATTTACATGCATTATTATACCGGAAATAAAACAAAAAACAAAACAATAAAATTATAAAAATTGAGGTGGAGTAATGGGGCGGTGTCGGTCGGAAAAACTTGAGTGTTGGTAAAACCCAATCGTTGTCAATACCGCGAGTTGAGGTGGTGAGTCTAAGCAAATTCGGTCAGTTTCCAACACGTTCGCTATGGTACCAGAACTAAAACATTCAAAGAAAACAAAAATCGACGTTCGGTCAGTTTTCGTTATGTTTATTACGACAACGAGGGGCCGGTAAAACCCAGGCGCTGGTAAAACATGAGTTTTGTCGGTCCCGGGCATTCGTCGATGCGAATTTGGCCAGTTTCAGTCACATTTGTTATGTACCGAAACTAAAACAAAAGGGTATGTGTGTTAGTAAAACCTAAGTAATATTGGTGTCGAGCGTTGTAGGTACCAAGTGTTGTAGGTACCAAGCTAATTAAACTTCTTATTTATTCTATATAAATGTAACAGTTATACTATATACATTTCATATTTTGTTGTAAACTAGTATTTTATAGTATTTTGTAAGATGGTAAAATATTGGTTGATCATTATTGAATGATTTACAATGTATAGACATAACAAAACCCTAACTAACATAATGGGCCTGCGAGCTCTTACTAATAAACCCTAATTTAATAATCCTATATCTAATATATTTATTAAATGCAACAAAAAAAATTTGGGTTGAACCTCATGTCATGTTTTGGTACATGTGTGGTATGATTTTCAGGTTCAACCCGCTGAACATGACCCATTTAACACCCCCCCCCCCCCCCTCTTAAAGGGTGATATTGTGTAAAATCTTTTAGCATGGGTTGAAAAAGGTTGCGAATTGCGATCATGACGAATTGCGATCATGAAATGTTTTCATCTGTTTTCTTTTAATTATTGACGAATTGCGATCATGAAATGTTTTCATCTGTTTTCTTTTAATTATTAATAAGTAATGTAATTCTCTTAAACAAAATGATATAGGAGGTAAGGTACTAGGTAGACATAAAGACAAACTTTCATCTTTTGACCCGTTTGATATGTTTTCTTTTTAGCTAATTACATTTTTACCTGTTAGAAATAAAAACATAATAAAAATATAGAACCCAGTTCCTTAAAATTATAAGTTGGTTTGTTATTTTTACTGATTTGTTGTTTTGCATGTGCAGAGGAAGCTGAGCGGATCCGTAAATGTAAAGGGCGCGTGTTTGCATTACGTGATGAGCCGGAAGTGGCTAGAGTTTGGCTACCGAACCAGGACTCTCCTGGGCTAGCCATGGCTCGTGCTTTTGGGGATTTTTGTCTCAAGGATTTCGGACTCATTTCTGTCCCTCAAGTTTCATATAGATGCCTTACAGAACAAGACGAGTTTGTTGTCCTTGCAACCGATGGGGTATGAACGTTGAAATTCCGTTTGCAACCGTTATGATTATAGATGGCAAAAAGTCCTTTTCTCCAAATTAACTTTTTTTTTTATAAATGATCATTTGTTAATATATTAGCAAATTTATAATAATTTTTTATAAAAATATATAGTTAAATTAAAATTATAGTATATATAAAAATATTATAAATAATATATTTATAATCTTACATATATTTATAATATATTTTAATTATAAATATATATAAAAAACTATTAAAAATATATACATAAATTAATTAGTAAATAATAAACACCTAGCTCTAGCTTTTAAAAGAAACTCATGGGCCGAGCTTGAGCTTTAGAAATAAAACTCAAAAGGGGTCGAGCTCGAGTTCTCGTCTGTTAAATGAGCTGAGCTCAAACTTAGGCAAGCGCAGGCTCAGCTCGGCTCATTTACCCCCTTAGGCTCAAGCTTGAGCTTGACTTGTTTAAACTCGGCTCGATTCAAGCTTTTAACGAGCCGATCTCTAGCAATTCTCGAGTGATTTAGCTCGTCCACACCCCTAAATCATCCCATTCATAAGAACTCTAATTATTCTTTTAATACATTGACAGGTTTGGGACGTGCTTTCGAATGAAGAAGTGATTGAAATTGTAGCTTCCACCGAACCACATTCCCGTGCAGCTCAAGCAGTAGTGGAATCAGCGGTTTGTGCCTGGAAGCACAAATTCCCGACTTCTAAAGTTGATGATTGCGCGGTCGTGTGCCTGTTTCTTGGCTTGGATTCATCATCAACCACCCAATCGATCCCGGGTACAAACATGCAAGAAGACGAGTCATCATCCACCATGAATACAGAAACAGGAAAAGACTGGTCTGCCCTTGAAGGCGTTTCGCGGTTGAACACATTATTAACACTCCCGAGTTTTGTTCCTGGTGAAGATGACGATGTTGATAATGATGATGAAAACCGCGAACCAGGCGGGAAAATAAAGGTTTAAGTTTTAATGATGATTGAAAATGTTGTATTATTGCTGTCAATTGTCATATGTTTTTGTTTTCTTGTATGTTATTATTTTTTGGTTTATGTTTTTCGGGTTCTTCAAGCTTGAAGAACCCGAACCCGGCTGTTTTAGAGGGTCGGGAATATCGTCTTTCTTTCTTTTTCGATTAAACAAATATGATGATTTTATAAAGGTTTATTGAATTTTAATAATCTCAACTAGAGGCTATTGGCTGATAATAATCAAAGTTGACTCATTTGACTTGTTTTTATACATTTAAAACTTGTAACTTGTAAACTTGTTTCTGTTTGACTGAGTTGACTCATTTGACTCGCTTTTTAAAGTTGTTGCAACTTATAAACTCTTTTTCATGGGGCTAATTAGCCACCTTTTGAATATAGGGTCACAATTGACATGAAATGATGAAAACAATGTAAATCAGCATAAATACATAAACTAAATTAACGAAAGCGAGTTTAACATTTTGTCGTGTAACATTAACTCGACTAAACAATGTGGAACGAATTTCATTAAAGCGACCACCATCCTTTTCTATTTCTAGCAACTAAGAACCTTAAGGCTACATAACCAACTTCTTTCGAGCATGCTCGTGTTGTATTTTTCCACCATATTATGATAATGACAACCTTGCCTAATATTTCAATCCCAACAAAACGTAGTACAAAAGCGTGATGGGTAAAGCTATCAGCATTCCAAATATAACCCTACGACAATCATATGAAAATAATTAGGATCATTTGTGATAACATGTATATCAAAGCGCAAATAAAAACAAACACATCTTAACCGTGTATTTGAATATTTAAAAAATATCCAAACTTTAATAAATTCATATACATACCCTTAAAAGACTTTATTTTGTAAAGTTTAGGGACATAATTATGAAGAAGAAAGTCATTTTGTAAAGCTCTAAATTATTAAAATATTTAATTGTTTTTCATTTAGCTAAAACTAAAATCAAATCAACCTTAATATTTATTAAGTTATAAAGGTTAAATAAATAATAAAAAAAAACAAAATCCAGATATTCATGTAAAAAGTGAGAGAAAGGAATATATTTTGGGGCAAAAAGGAAAAGAATAAAAGTAAAGTGAAAGTAAAAGAAAAGCAGAAGCTTACCCAGTGCTGAGGATATCAGGGTGGACATTGTACTCCTTAGCAAAGACAAAGGGGACAATACCCTGTGGCAAGGCTGCCTGCATGTTTGTTTTTATTTTACAAGTTTGTCATAAAGCAACAAAGTTAAGGGACTATATTTGTACAATAATCAAACTTATTAATAGAAACCATTGAAAAAGGTAATTACATATTAATAGAGTACCGCTAAAACACTGCTCTTTTGGTAACCGTTAAACCCCGCAAACTTTGATAAAGTAATATTCCATGTGTACAAAATGTTAATATGAACTAATTTTTTAAACCGTTCAATAATAGATGATATAGTGTTTCACGCTATCAAAAAAGTATACACAAATCATGTTAACTAATTAATGTTTATCGTTGATTTCGCTTAGACTTCAATATGTTAAAACACAGTTAAAAACTTTTTTTTTGAATAGAGAAGTTATATTTGATATTCATCATATCAATCTTTTAATAAAGTTGAAAAATCATAATAACATCCGACTTTTACTTTTACATTAACACGTGGTTGTGGAGTTTAAAGTAAATATTAGATTGGATAAATATTGGTTCTTATTTAAATTAATAGTTTAACATTTAAAAATAAGTTTAGAATTCTTTTAAGATATTAAAAGATAACATATATGAAATTCATGATTTTATCTTATGCATAGATTTGGATAACAAAAACAAAATATATTTTTGAGAATAATAATTATTTATTTAACTAGACATTTATGCTTTTAATGTTACATTAAAAAATCAATAAAAAGAGAAAGAGTGGCAGACAAAATGGTAGTGTCGGATTTAATGTGTAATTAAATAAAATGATGCACGCTTTGTTTTGCTTTGATCAAGGCATGGATATGCCCCCACGTGACTCTCACATGACCCTCATTATCATTCCTCTTTTTTATAAAAACGTTATATTCTATAAAATGGTATAAAAGTATTATTTTTTAAAGAAGGGAGAAGAAAAGATGACCTGGACAATGGCAACGCGTAAGAGGACGCCACGTAAGCCAACAGGGTAAGAGACGATTGCCATGACAATGGGGCCCACAAGGAATCTCACAGCCATTGCCATAGTTGCCCTTCTATTTCCACATGCTATGATCTTTGGTTGTAATGCCATAAACAAACCTGTTTATAAAAAACAATATTATATGTTTTTATAAATTAATAACAAATTAAATGAATACTAAAACTATAGCAAAATAAGTTTTGAACTTAAAAAATTAAAGGGGTGACTGGAGGTTTTGGATTCGAATATTGTTTTCACTGGTGTTCTATATAACTTACTTCTTAAGAAGGAGTGTCTAGTATGAGCTGTGCTTTACCTCATTATGTTAGTTGTTATCGACAATATTGTTGTAGAACTAACAAAGCGTGTCGTGTTGTGTTAAATGAGTCAAAAGCGACACATTTAACACGACTGATGACGTGTTCTAAACGTATAATTTTCTTAAGGGCTAAAATGAACAAGATGAAACATTTAGGTCCGTTAATTATTCGAACCCGTTTAGCCTAAGCACTAATTAAAGAACGAAAAATGCTAAAGGTGTAACTTTTCTTAAATCAAAAAGTTACTCATGTTAAAGACATTTACATTATAAAATAGACAGGAATAAATCTTTTTAATTTGAAAATAAGGTATGTAACAGTAATAAATTGAAAGAAGAAAAGAAACAAAAGTACAAGAAACGAAATATAAAATAATTATAAAGAAGTGATATTACTAAAATAGCCATAGGGGTCAGAAAATCAAATGTAAGGCTGAGGGGTGTGGGGCGCTAACCGGGGCGCTAGAGCCCCTCCGCTCGCGCCCCGGGGCGCTAACCCCACACCACCGGGGCGCGAGCAGGGGCGCGAGCGGGGCGCTAGCAGGGGCGCGAGCGCGGAAATCCAGGCAGGCGTGAGGCTGGTCGCGGGAGAAGAGAGATAAAAGGTGTCTTGGAGTTCGAAAAAGAGCCGTTGAGGGGTGTGGAATTAATTAAAATATATATATTAGCTGGAGCCCCTCCACACCAGGGCCAGGGGCTCCAACGGGGGCTCCAACACCCTCTTATCCAGTTTCTCTCTCTGCCACACGTCATAATATTATTGGCTGGAGCCCCCACTAGAGCCCCCATTAGAGCCCCCCACACCCCTTAGCCTAATGTATAGAAGTAGATTCCCATTGACACACAGCCATGATCAGTCAAGTATAAGTCTTTTACTTTTGATTTGGCCCCGACAATCTAAAACAACTTTACATCATCATCCCCACTACTATTCTTTCCTTTGCAAAAGTAATCATACTCATAGTCATCATCCTAACTAATTCCAATCTCTCTCTTTTTAGTTTTTATTTTTTTCTCTTTCTTACTATATATTTTTTTAATTTAATAATAATATAATAGCTTCAAAAATAGTTTTGAACACTTAATCATACTAAAACTTTAGCTTAACTTAAACAAGTCAAACGAGCGAGCTTACATTGAAACGAGCTCCAACTAAACCAGCTTGACTCGGTTTGTTTTTAAGCGAGCTACAAATCACTAACTTGTTAAATATAAAAAATAAAAAGCCCTAGCTTTCACCTAATAATATGATAGTCTAAAATAAATATGTGATAAGTTGTTTATTTCATTTTCCTAAAGCAAAGGGAAGCTAGGTACAAAATTCAAAAGGAATCAGACAACATAAGACTCCCGTGTCGGTTTCCTTCTTAATTTAAATGGGCATGCATCACCAACATGAATATTTCTTTTCAAAATCATTCACGCGTGAGGAGAATAAAAGAGACCAAATTATGACCAAACTATTAAAGTATGTGTCACATTACTATTTATGAATAATAAAATTCAAAAATTAATCACACTATAAGAAAATCTATATCAATATAGTTGTATATTACCAAATAAACATAATGAACATTAATTGATTATATATATATATATATATATATATATATATATATATATATATATATATATAAATTGCTTATTAAAACATTAACCAGTTTTAACAAATAAAATACTTAAATATCCAAGAAATATACTATTTTTTAATTTGAATGGTCCAAGAAATTAAATACGTACAAAGGTTCTTTTTTTAGAAAGATTCTTTTTCAAAATCAAATACCTTTTATTATTATTATTATTTTATTTGTAACATCTTATATAAAATATATAGATTTTATTAAAAAAATTAGTTAACTTTATAATACATAATAATAAATTAGTTATATGTCACATCAAAATAAAGATAAATATAATCATAAGTTTATAGATGTTGCATGTAAGTGGAACAAGACATGATATATAAATGAAGAGAATGTTAGTACTAACCAAGACTGAACATAGCCATGCCAAGCCCTGCATCAGACAGTATTGAAATGGACTTTGCTATGATTGCAGGCATTTCTACATTCCATCTGCCAAATTTTATAAAATAATTATGAACCTATTTACAATACATAATCAAATAAAATGTATTTAGTAACTTGTACCTGAAACATACTAGAGACCATATGATACCGATCAAGCTCGAATAAGTATTCGGGTTTCTAATCAGTTTCCTCCAAACCATGATCAATATTAGCCTGGTCATCACGCTCGTTGGCGGCATTGCCTTGCTCACAACCAGCCCTTCACCCGTCCCTTCCATGTTTATGTTGTTATTTCCGTAACTCTCCAAGTACTCTTCTCCGTTACCTAAGATAAAAAGTAACACGCTATTAACTTAAGAAAAAAAAAAGCAAATATTATGTAAAATATTTTAATAAAATAAAAGAGAATAGAATAAAAAGAACCTTTTACGGGTGATATGGGAACTTTTAAATCTTTTGTAGGATGGTCAAGTGCTCCGTATTCGCGGGCCGCGAATACATCGGAAACCGGTGAAGCACTCGAGCTCCAAACAAACATGTGTAGATCATTTGAGCCCTCGTCCGGTTTATGACCGTTGACTTTTTTGGTCAACGATTCATTTGGTTTTCCCGGAGAAAACATCCCAGGGTTTGGTGCTGGGTAGTTGCCACCCAGCACCCCGTGATGATAACGGGACTTATTAGCCCCACTCCCTCCGCCTTCCCCTTCATAGTTGGAAGACCGAGGAGTTGGGCCTCTAGACACTGGAGGCCCATACACGTCAGCAGCCCCAAAGTTCGAGTTCCTCCCACCCCCACCAGCCGCCATAGAATAAAAATCAGTATGATTAAAACTCGACCCTCTAGGGGTTGGGTTCCTAGACGACTGCAAAGAGTAAATCTCTGCATTCGTCAGATTCGATGGGCGAGGCGTCGTGGAGGAAAACCCATGCGAGCGCCTCGAAAACACATCGGATCTCGACGCGTTTGATTTCCGGACCGTCACATGTAACTTCCCATCCTCTTTAATCTCGGCCTCGGTCTCCAACACTTGTCGCCCATCCAACGACATAATATCCGAATCGACATGAATCGAGGCGATCGCCCCAGCCGTCCCACCCGGGAACTGCTCCGAAATCAATAACCGGGCCCCACGAAACTCGAACAAAAACAACATCAGTGTATACCATATGATACATTGCAAAACCACAATCTGCACCATTAAACTACCCGACTCACCACCATACATTCCTTTAAGCAAAGGAATGCCCATGACAAGGGTATTTGGTAAGGTCGATAACGAAAAAAACGTTATCGACCATTCCAAACTAACCAACTTGGTTAGGTTACTCACTGCGGCCAGTACCCCCAGAACGACAAGTTTCTGGAGGGTATCGGCCGCGATGAACCTCAGGTTCATCTTGTAAGGGTTATTAGTGGAAATGAAGTGGAACGAAAGCAGCGGGACCGCAAACAAAGCGACAAAGCGGTTAATACCCGAGCATTGATCGGGTGTGAAGATTTTCCACCACTTGACAGAGCCATAGGCTAAGATCATGGCTACGTAAAGTGGGACAACTGCGGTCATGACATGGTAGAAGTCTGAGAGAGTGATCATGGAGATAAAGATTTGAAGGTGTTGAAGAATGAAGATTTGTAGGATTTGTGAAAGGAAGTGTGCAAGTGTTTGTAGTAGTAATATTAATGTAGTGTCACTGAAAAGGGGCGGGTGGGTGGGGTAGTTTAGTAATATCTTTTGCTTTGTTTTTTTCTTGTTTTGTGTTTTTATATGTTGGGTGGGTGGGTGCTTTGGAAGTATAAAAGTGTAGATGGAAGTATTCATGTTTTAATGTTTTTTATTTAATTTAAGATTGAGTTTAATTGATAGGTTAAATTTTAAAATGTTTTTGTATGATTATTTATATGTATTTTAGTTGTTAAGCATGATGATAGCTTAAGGGTGATTCTTAAAAATAGTTGCATGTTAATTTTATTTAAATTTAAGTTTTAGTAAGTCATAACGTTCACCAATACCTCCCCAAGTTTTTAAGCATTTTTTTTTAATTTTCCAACAATAAAGGATTCTGGTAATAAGATCTTACTTGGTTACCCTACATGGATAAATATTTAATAGCATTAGTTCTCGGCTTAGTTAAGTATAGATTTGATAATGATTTAAATCCAAATACTCATAATACAGGCAATAAAAATAAAAAGTGTTTGATACATAGAAGTTGAGTTAACCGATCAGTTTAAAGGATACAACTTATAAAAACTAAGATAATTATCCAAATTTAGGTCCGACTTCCGCATGCATATATAGTCTCAAATGCTTTGAATCCCTGATTTTTTTATCATACATGCATTTAATAAGAAACTTGTTTGATGTAGATATGAAATGTTTTGTCATTGATTTAGAGAGAGTAGGATTCGAAAGATTGCCTAATCTTCATTATCTTATCAAAATATCAAAGCCATCCCCAAAATAATTTTATTTAATACATATTATTAAGTCCATTTAGCAGAACACCACCCTCCGGCTTCTCTCGTACAATCCCAAACAGTCACAACCACCACCACTCCTCCTCCCCCTCCGGCCAAACGGTCACAACCACCACCACCCACCGGCCTCTCTCAGGCCAACACCCCCGTACACAACCACCAAAATTCTCTCAGGTGAGTGACAGTTGCATCTCCGTACACAAACACCAAACGGTCAAAACCTCTCTCAGGCCAACACCCTCGTACCACCACCAAACGGTCACAACCACCACCACCCTCCGGCCTCTCTCAGGCCAACACCCCCGTACAGGCCGCCACTCCTCCTCCGGCCATTCTCTAGCCAACACCACACGTTTCTATCTCCGGCCAATTTTGGGTAGCCCGACAAAATTTTCACAGAATATTCCACCCACACCAGCCACCGACATTACGGAATACACCAAAACCTCACCGTGTTCTTCAACCTCTGTTTTAACAAACCCCGAACTCAGATCCGGTGGTAGTGAGAGTTTTCCGGTGAGTGACAGTTGCATCTCCGGCGGCTTCCAGTTGGTCTAGTGGACTGCTTGATTAGTTACGCGGGTTTACAGATCCGGCATCTTCTCCGGCTGGAAAATCCGGCTTGCGGCAACCCCACAGATTACCCCAGATTATTGCTTTCTTCCCTTACCTTCCGTTGTGTTGTTATTATTATTATTATTTTCAGTATTATTATTATTACTATTATTACAACCCACTATTATTAGTACTATTATTATTATTATTATTACTACCTATTAATTATTATTATTATTATTATCAAGTGCCCTATTGCTTGCATTTGTGTGATTAGTTGCAACCATAGAGCGTAGGAACCATGACTATTACTTGAGACCATGTCCTGAAACGAGGGGTGTAGGAAAGAGTAAAGATAGGGAGCGTATATTGCGTTTGGCTTCTTGGAATATAGGAACATTAAATGGTAAGTTTCTAGAATTGGTAGATGTGCTTAAAAGACGTAGGGTTCAGATAGCATGCCTCCAGAAGACTAAGTGGAAAGGACATAGAGGGGCTGAGTGTAATGGGTATAAGTTGTGGTACTCGGGGTCTGATGGAGCTAGGAATGGAGTGGGGTTTCTAGTGGCTAAGGAAATACAAACTAGTGTGGTGGAGGTGATAAGACATAATGACAGGATTATGGTGTTGAAATTAGTACTAGGAGAGGAAGTAGTGGCAGTAGTCTCCGCCTACGCGCCTCATGTAGGCCTAGGGGATCAGGAAAAGAGAGAATTTTGGGATTTCCTAGACACAGTGGTAGGGGGCTTACCTAGGGGGGAGAGGATTTGCATAGGAGGTGACTTTAATGGACACATTGGTAAGGCTAACGATGGTTTTCAAGCCGTACATGGGGGTTTCGGTTTTGGTGATAGGAATGAGACCGGAACAGATCTTCTAGAGTTTGCGGTGGCACATGACCTAGGTATTATAAATTCTTATTTTAGGAAACAAGATTCTCATTTAATCACTTTTAGCAGTGGCGGACGCGACACGCAAATTGACTACCTTTTGATGAGGCAAGGAGACCGACGTTGGTGGAAGGACTGCAAAGTCATTCCTGGGGAGGCAGTTGTGACTCAACATCGACTACTAGTGACTGATATAGCCTTCAGAAATAAGCTGACTGTTCGAGAGAAGAAAGGTACACCGAGAATTCGATGGGGGAAATTGAAGGACGAAAATCTCCTACTATTTAAGGATAAACTCATACTGCATACGCGGGCTCGACTAAATGGGGACTCAACTCATATATGGGAAGCTATGGAGACAAAGATCATCCAATTAGCAAAGGAGACTCTCGGGGTCACAACAGGAAAGACAAGTGGGCATAAGGAGTCTTGGTGGTGGAATGACGCAGTGCAAGACAAGATAAGGGACAAACAAGGATGTTTTAGGGAGCTAATGAGGTGCACGAATGAGGAGGAGCGAGTGGAATTGAGGGACAACTACAAAACGGCCAAGATAGAGGCGAAGAAGGCAGTGGCGGAAGCAAAGAAGGCAGCCTTTAAACGGATGTATGAAAGTCTAGAAACAAAAGAGGGGGAACATGCTATGTTTAAGATTGCCAAAGCCAGGGAGCGTAGAAGGCAAGATCTAGGACCGGTGAGGTTCATAAAGGATACAGATGGGCATGTACTGGTCAAGGAGCAGGACATCAAGCTAAGATGGCAAACCTACTTCCACAATCTTTTTAACAATGGGAGAGCTTACCAAGAAGAACATGACAACACAAACTTTCAACGACAACAATCGAATAACTGCTACTGCCGACGGATCACACGAGAGGAGGTGAAGGATGCACTTAGGAGGATGGGAAGGTCTAAGGCGGTTGGCCCAGACAACATACCCATCGAGGTGTGGAAGTGTCTGGGGGAGGAAGGAGTCATGTGGTTAACTACTCTGTTCAATAGTTTTCTCAAATCAGGTAAGATGCCAGACCAGTGGAGGAGCAGCGTTGTAGTTCCTATCTATAAGAACAAAGGAGACGCTCAATGTTGTGGTAACTACCGAGGAATCAAACTACTAAGTCATACTATGAAGCTATGGGAAAGAGTGATTGAGGTTAGACTTAGACGAGAAACTCAGGTTACGGTTAACCAATTTGGCTTCATGCCGGGGCGTTCCACCACAGAGGCAATACACCTTATAAGAAGATTAATGGAAAAGTATATGAAGAAGAAGCGTGATCTACATATGGTGTTTATTGACCTAGAAAAGGCCTACGACAGTGTGCCACGACAGGTGCTCTGGGAGTGCTTGGAGGGTAGAAGAGTGCCAAGAAAATACATAGAGATAATTATGGATATGTATACCAGGAGTGAAACAAGTGTCCGTGCGCCGGTGGGGGATACTGATTTCTTTCCTGTAGAGGTAGGTCTTCACCAGGGGTCAGCGTTGAGCTCGTTTCTTTTTGCAGTAGTCTTGGATGAGTTGTCAAAGTCGATTCAGGGGACTCTCCTGTGGTGCATGATGTTCGCAGACGATATTGTGTTACTTGCTGAGAAAAAACAAGATCTAAACATGAGGCTTGAGGAGTGGCGAACAACCTTAGAGACAAAAGGTTTAAAGATTAGCCGATCTAAGACGGAGTACCTCCACTGTGATTTTGGTGGGATAAACGACAATGAAGACGCACAGATCACAATTGAAGGGCAGGTGGTTCCGCAGGTAACGAAGTTCAAGTATTTAGGATCATTTGTACAGAGCGATGGGGAATTAGACAGTGATGTGACCCATCGAGTTCAGGTAGGATGGTGTAGATGGAAAGCAGCCACAGGTATTTTGTGCGACAAGAGTTTCCCGACTAAACTAAAGGGAAAATTCTATAGGGTGGCAGTTAGACCTGCAATGTTATATGGAACAGATTGTTGGGCCATCAAGAAGGCACAGGTGCGGAAGATGGAGGTAGCAGAAATGAGAATGCTACGTTGGATGTGTGGGCACACAAGGCTAGACCGAATAAGAAACGTTGTGTTTCGCGAGAGATTAGTGGTGGCGAACATAGCAGACAAGATAAGAGAGTGGAGACTGAGATGGTTTGGACATGTAAAGAGAAGACAGACGACGAATCCTGTTAGATCCGTAGAAAACATTACTATAGAGGGGAGGAGGGGTAGAGGACGACCGAAATTGACTTGGGATGAGAGGATTAGGCATGATTTGATAGACCTAAACCTCTCCGAGGACATGGTTGAGGATAGGAATTCGTGGAGAAGTAGAATTAAAGTTAAGGATTTTTAGAGAGAATTGAATACCTTAGGGCTTAGACTTTACTTATTTAGGTCACATACCATAATGGTATTTCCCTTACATATATTATTATTATTATTATTATTATTATTATTATAATTATTATTAGCTTTTATATAGCTGTTAAACTGTGAACTTATTATTAATATTATTATAATTAGTAGTAGTTTTTATATAACTGTTAAACTTTGATTTCCTTTATTTTGCTTCATACATATGTACTTAGAGCCGAGGGTCTCTCTGGAAGCCACCTCTTTATTCCTTTGGATAGAGGTACGGTGTGCCTACATCCCACCCTCCCTAGACCCTACTTATAGCTTTGCTGTCGGTGGGATTTCACTGGGCATGATTGATTGATTGATTGATTGATTTAGCAGAATCTCATAGGTTCATATTCTTAATACACATATGGTTGTTAACATCTTATTAAGTCCATTTAGCATCATCTTAATCAGATGAAGATATTAGCGAAATAATTTGTTCCCTTGAATATAGGGGTGTTGGCAGTATTAGACATCACTTTGATCTTCCAAACATCCTTTTTCTTTGTCCTAATTTGACTGAGTTATTTAGTTTACAAGATTGCTTAAAAACCACCAATGTCAAATCCAACCTAACCTCTCACTCAATCCTAGACACCTAGAGATATAACAAAAATCCAAAACTCCTCGTGACATAACAACATTAATAATATATTACAGTCATCTTTAGTTCTTTGTGATATTTTTATTTGGGCTAGTGGTTTCAAATCCCCTTTAAATTTTACTTAAAATGTCATGACACTATCAATATGTTATAATATTATATGCATCTAGAAGTTTTGAACCAACCCAACTCGTACTAAAAGTTGCATGTTTTAAAGGCCTCAAACATGACCCAACTCATGCTAAAAGTTGCATGTTTTAAACGCCTCAAACCCAAAACTTGAAATCAAACATGAACCAAACCCTAGCATTGGTTTGCCTTGGACCTTGATTCGATTTTTTTTTTTTTAATTTTGGTTAAGAGAAACTAAAAATGATTACTAACCATTTATCTGAGGTTTAACCTACTAACCAAACTCACAAATACCTATGCTAGAATACTCACCTTCTTAACTTATTCTCTACACTGATCTTATCATTGTTACACTGATAATTATTCTATACAGCATATATCTTGAAATGATTATCAACTGAAACATATATAAATTTGAATTTGAAACTTAACAACCCACCGACAAAACGTTACATCTCACAAGTCATGAATTATCATCCATCCACCTTCACTGCTTTAGCAACAAGTGGGCCGCTATAACATACACTATATGTATATGAACCTCAGAATGAACATAAGTATTAAGTTGGTTCAGGTCAGAACGAGCTCTGACCAAAACAGACACAAGGTTGAAACAAGTCGTTTTAGAAGAAAAGGCATTCAAATGGGTTCGGCCGCTATATTTGTTTTTATGGTATGGCTGCCAGTGAAGATGGCAAAACTGCCAACCCATTTGGACACTTTATAAGTCAACAAAGCCAATTTCAGCCCATTGTATAATTTAAACACACCAAAATAAACCCATTTAACAAACAAAAATTACCAAAATCAACCCATTATTGAATAACTGGTCATATCATAATTGTCACGTGTAGTAAAAAAAACAAATAGTACCTCCACACACTTTAAGAAGACTGTACATTATTCTGTACAAAACAAAACCACCTATCTTTTCAAGAAACACTATTTCAATTCACAAAAACTAACCATAACAGGAAAACCAAAAACAGAATCAACGAATAAAATGAATGCAAAAGGACCTAAACCATACTCTACAAACAAGTACATGTACCAGAGTTAAGACGTGTATTTTATGTTCAAACGAGACACGGGTCCCGCACCATCATGGAGCGCCTTTACGAGTGCAACGAATTTGAATAAACCGTGTTCACTGAACCATCTCAGTTTCCAAGTCACAGCTGCGCCCCGGCTGTTGGCAGATCCATTTTCAGGTTTCCAGGATAAGTTTAACCGGGAGAGCTCTGACGTAACAGAGTTGAGCGTTAAGGTTACACAAAAGCTCTCTTTCGTGTCTATAACCTGAAATTAGAAGGATAATAATATGGTTTCGTTAGCAGTAGGAAAATGGGCCAACTAATAGATCAATTATGAAACGGGTCAATTTGGGTTGCGTTTGATCTCAAATTTGGTGGATTAAAAAGTGAGATAAAAGAGAAATGGGTCAAACAGATTAAATGTCACCTCACATATATTTTAATTAACTCACATAAGCTCCTACATCGACTGTATTAAAAGAATTAGATTTATTATTGTAGTTAGGGGTGTTCATCGGGTCGGTTTTCAGGTTATTCAGATTATTCAAATGGGATTATTCGAATATGAATTTTTTTTAACAGAGTTCAACTTCAAACCATTCGAATTCAGTTCGGATTTGGATTGACTTAACCCGATATATGAGGAAAAGAGTCTAAACTAACATAGTATATATATAATTAAACAAACATGTGTAGTTTTAATAAAAAAGAAAAAAAAAAGGTAAAAGTACATAATTCGTATATTTTCGAATATTCGGGTCTGAACTGGTTTGAGAATCAAAAATTTGAATGTGATTCTAAAACCGAATCCAGAATTCGATTCCAATAAAATCCCAATTCGAATACTCGAAACCCGAATTCGTTATTCAAATTTGGTGTGGTTCGAATTTCGGGTTTCCCAAGTCTGATTCAAATAACAAACACCCCTAATTGTTGTAATGCTATTTTCCTAATCATGATTAATGTAGTATTTCCTTTGAAAAATATAAAAGTATGAAGAAAAGAATGTTTGCAGGTCAACCCAACCCGTATCAGCAAGTTTCCGTTTTAACCCAAACCCTGTTTTGACCCGCTACGGCGCAACCCAACCCAACCCAACCAACTCATCTCGTCCCTCAAGTAATACTATGGTATATGCTACCATAGTACCATCTCCAACCATGGGCATTTATTTCCAAATCGTTATTTATTGCGAGTGAAAGACATTTTGTATTAAACATATCAGGCATAAAGGCCAATGCTGATCATCAAAAACAGACTATAATTAGCTCATGAATGTAAATTAAGTGAAGGTATACCATTTCCAAAGCATTGACAATAGAGCAGCATGTATCAAGAGAGAAATATGGAGTATACGTGTCTCGTGAATCAAAACCAAACTGAGAGATATCCTCGATACACACAATCATATGCCCGCCAAGAACAAACAACGATCTTGAAAACCATTGGTTATCTGATACAGGAAAACAACCTTTAAAGTACTGTGTACTGCCTTTTTCATAATATACAAGATATAAAACTAACAAAAAGTAAATGAGCATAAAAGTCTGTAACACTAAATTAAGTTTTGTAACAATGATCAAATCCTAACTTTGTGACCTTTTATCCAACCCACCCATATTGCCACCTAATGTTCTTATATAAATGTTATGATTTCTGCAAAAGATAAAAGACACATGCATGAATGCATTACTCATTTTATCTTTCTATGAATCTAGAATAATGAGTAACCAAGAGTCCACAAAAATTAAAACAAATACCTTCAGAATTACTTTTCCAAAATAGCACCATTGAATACTGAAGGATGTTTGTTTTTGATCCACCACATACGTCTCTCTCAAACAAAGCAACCTGGATCTTATCCAAACTGACATACCGATACAAAGCCATCATTAGCAGGTGTTTTGAATTTTGATTTGATTTTTGAAACTGTTAATCTCATTGTAATCAGTTGTTAAAAATTTGATTTATACTTTCAGTTTCTGATATTCTAATTAACTAGGTTCAAATAAGCAGTTTTGGATAATCAGTTTCCCACCTGCTTCAAATAAACTAATCATCTAACTTTTAAGTGATTATGATTATCTAATACTTAGAATTTGAAGCTGAAAAATTACATTTAAACACTATTTTTAACAGCCTGTTTTTCATTACAACTAAATATCTGATTTAGATTATTCACTATTATATTATCGCTATCAAAATGCGCATTCAACACCCAGTAAGAAAAAAAAAAGTTTTCAGTTTCGTTAAAGTTAGTAATCACCTTAAAAGAGGAAACCCTTTCTTCTTGGCATTCGCATGAAAAACTTCCAATATTGTTACAAGCATCCTTGATTTCTCTACGCTCCTAGTTATAAACATATACCTTGCCCCTCGTTTAGTGTACACCCTATGACATCAATAATGGTAAGATCAAAATCTACATATACGACAAAAAAGGTGACACAATTAATTAACGTTTCATCAAGTAAGCAATAAGTTGTTGTCTTTCTCTATATGTAAACTAGGTTAGAAACCCATGTATTACACAGATTGAAAAAAGAAATATTAAATAGTTAGTAATAAAGATTCAGGAACTATAAGACGATATTTTGAGATAAGATATGATTGAGATTACGTGCAAATACTCATAACTTAATATATTTGAAGTCAAATATCTCGCATAGGTTACTATATTTAATCTATACTATATATAATACATGAGACATGGGCAAATTAAGACACCTACTTTTTAAGTAATTTACAACTTGTAAATCATAAGATACACCTTCTATAGCATGTAAGATATGGGTAACCTTGTCCATTAGAAAATATGCATAGTAATAGTTACAACATTGCCCCCTCAACGTTACTTAACTTTTATAAATTTAAGAAATGGTTACAACTTTGAACCTTCATCTTTACCCATTTATTCCTTTTGATTTTAATTATAAACCAACTTCCCACCAATGATTTTCCAAAGGCCGTAACTTTTTCATACGTTAATATATTTTTTTGAAAATTGCAGCATAAAAATGAGCATTTTATTGTCTTTAATTTGGATATGATATTGCTATAGTTTTTTCAATTAAAAAAATTAACATGTTACGTATGGGCGTTCACAATTCGGTTTTAACGGTTTCTAAGTTAAACCATGAGCCAAACCGTTGGTTTGTTCTTTTATCATTGAAAACCAAAACTGAACCGTTGAAAATTTAAACTAAATCGTTACTAACGGTTTGGTTTCACGCATTGAGCTTCAATAATAAGTTTACAGTCCTGTCCGATTTTATATGGTCGATTTTCGGTATAAACCGTAAATCAAACCGTTTGCTATGATTTGAACATTCGGAAACCGGCACCAAAAGTGGTGATTGGTTTAAACATTTTCAAGGTTTCAAACGAACCTTGAGCATCCATACTTGTTACATGATTAGTATTTAGTAGGATTTTTGTATCCCGCCGCATCGTACGGGCACCTTTCTAGTTTAAATTAAATATAGTAACCTATGAGAGATATTTGACTTCAAATATATTAAGTTATGAGTACTTGCACGTAATCTCAATCAAGAACAAGTATGGAAACAAAAATCCTACTAATCCTACTTTCAAATATATTAAGAAAGGTGCCCGCGCGATGCGGCGGGATACAAAAATCCTACTAATCATGTAACAAGTATGGATGCTCAAGGTTCGTTTGAAACCTTGAAAATGTTTAAACCAATCACCACTTTTGGTGCCGGTTTCTGAATGTTCAAATCATAGCAAACGGTTTGGTTTACGGTTTATACCGAAAATCGACCATATAAAATCGGACAGGATTGTAAACTTATTATTGAAGCTCAATGCGTGAAACCAAACCGTTAGTAACGATTTAGTTTAAATTTTCAACGGTTCAGTTTTGGTTTTCAATGATAAAAGAACAAACCAACGGTTTGGCTCATGGTTTAACTTAGAAACCGTTAAAACCGAATTGTGAACGCACATACGTAACGTGTTAATTTTTTTTAATTGAAAAAACTATAGCAATATCATATCCAAATTAAAGACAATAAAATTCTCATTTTTATGGTGCGATTTTTAAAAAAATATATTAACGTATGAAAAAGTTACGGCCTTTGGAAAATCATTGGTGGGAAGTTGGTTTATAATCAAAATCAAAAGGAATAAATGGGTAAAGATGAAGGTTCAAAGTTGTAACTATTTCTTAAATTTATAAAAGTTAAGTAACGTTGAGGGGGCAATGTTGTAACTATTACTATGCATATTTTCTAACGGACAAGGTTACCCCTATCTTACATGCCATAGAAGGTGTATCTTATGATTTACAAGTTGTAAATTACTTAAAAAGTAGGTATCTTAATTTGACCACGTCTCATGTATTATATATAGTATCGATATAGATATGTATTTAATATATTCTGTTACATTACTATAAAATAGTATAAATACGAGGGGGTAAATAAGAGAAGCTGGGAAAAGAATCTTGTGCCCAAAGAATTGTGGCACGTGGCAGCTGGTGCAACCAGTTAATAATTAGGTATAGAAGACAAGCCTGTTTAATATGTTGTAAACAAATACCGAACTCATTTCTCAAAAAAATGAGATATATAGTTTGGATCTATTTCAAAACATTAAAATGTTACTTATGACTACAAAACATTTGTCAAGTGATGTTTGGAGCTAGAGGTGGCAATTGAGTCAATTCAGGTAATGTTTAATATCTAACATTAAGCAAATAAAATAAGATAAAATATCTTAAAGGAAACGAGTCAAATGCTGACTCACTCACCTCACTGCCTGAAGTCCTAAGCCTACTAAAACCTCTTTGACATCTTCTGTACCAAAGCAACCTACTAGACTCGGGCTAAATCCTACAAAATGACAACGAAACTATCTTAATAGATATAAAAAACACTTGCATAAGTAGTATCGTTATTATAAATAAAAAAAAATATTTTTAACCAATTCTGATTTGCATAATGGTCATACCGCAACGAACCTAACCTGACCCATCATGCCGGCCATTGAGAAGCACAACATACAACTTCTGTTCACAGCTAAGCAATAACGCCATTCCACTGTCAAATCAACAAATGAAACTGCAGTTGTTTAATTCATGATACATATAAGAGTACAAGATGTTGGCACGCATTCAGCCCACCATATATGATGGATGTAAGTTGTTGGCTCGCATTCAAGATCACTCATAAAATATAAAGAGTGCTAATGAAAACAGTACCTGTTACTGTACCCAGATGGATCCTCAAGCAAACACTTGCAAGACACATATTGCCAGCATGTTTCTTCAATCCCAAAATCTGCAAGTTCTACATTAAAGTTCTTTCGGATAAGTTCTTTTGTCATGGGGCCCGCCAGGTTATCTTCCATAAGAATCCCTCCTGCATCAAAAGTATATCCTGTTATTATAGGTGAAAAATTGGGCGGGCTGGACGGGCGGGTTGGACGGGTCATGTAACAGGTCAAAAGCAGTAAATTTTTGGTATGAATAGAAACATTGTGAGTAGTAGTCCTGTAAATGATCCGAATGGGGCTTGTTCATGTTCGTCATTCAACTTTAACTGAACAAACACAAAACAATTAAAACACGCATTTTCTTGTGTGTGTTCGTTCATTTAGAAGATGAGCGTGTCTGTCTATGTTCATTTGTTCATATTCTAAACGAACGGTTTACGAACATAAATGACGAGCATATCCAACACGAGAACTGACTATCCAAATTATAGTCTAAAATACCATCATCATTACATCAAACATGTCAAAAATTGATCACGTATATCTAAACAAAGGGTTTAAAAATATGAAAATCAAATTGGTTTCAAATTAGTATTAGTAATGAATAAAAAAAGTCGATATGTAAATAAACATGTCAAAATTTATCAAATATGTCTAAACAAAGGGTTTAAAAATATGAAAATCAAATTGGTTTCAAATTAGTATTAGTAATGAATGAATAAGTGGATATGTACATAAACATAAACGGATGAACAAATATAAGCGAGTGAACATAAACAGAGATAAATGAACTACCGTAAACAAGTAAATAAACAAATGAGACATTTGTTCATGTTTGTTCGCTTAATTAAATGAACAGAAAATTGTGTTCACGTTTGTCCATTTATTAATGAACGAACATAAACAAACTTCCCTCGAATGGTTCAACCGCTTTCTAAATAGCTAATGAGTCAAATACGATTGCAAAAATTATATTATTTCAACAATAATATAATAAATTTATGCATTAAAATACTCCTGACGATTTCAACCCATTTGAACGTTTCCTTTTAAATTTTTCTGAATTTAGCCGTTTGACCCGTTAGATATAGAAACATAACCAAAATAAAATCATTCATAACAAAATAGGTTGAATTTGTCACCTCTACCGTCAACCAGCATCTGGTACTCCCTCATGCTAGCCTCTTGCCAGCTTGACTCGTGTACATCATGTGCACTGCAGTTCAACTTATGTGAACCATTTGCTTCTGTTTGTATCATCTTCTCCTTTAGCGATATAACCCTCGGTTTTGTTTTCCGTTTGCCCATTTTCTTCTCTAACCAATTTGCTTCTTGCTTCATGAGACCAACTATTTCACCATCATAGCGACTTCCTTCATAAACATTGCTGCTTAATTGTTCAGAATCCCCATGTTTTGTAGACCACGAGTCACTTTCTATCGCCTTCTGTAAATCTTCTGAAGATAAAAACATTAAGCTATCCATACTTCTTGAACGATCAGCAGTTGTTGATTCGTTATGAACATGTGATCCGTTTTCCCCATAATCATCTCCACTATCACTGGTGTAACTATCTGAAGATGCTATCGAGAATGACTCAGCAGATAGCTGAAGAAATTCTTCCTCTAAATTTTGGCGGCGTTGAAGAATGTCTTCTTGATAATGAGGTGGTGATCCTGCATGTACTGAGGGAGAACGTGCTTCAATAATATCATCTACAGTTTCCAAGATTGACATTTCAGGTCCTTCAACTTTGATACTATTGTTAGAACTTGCCCCTTCATCTTTTGGTGGCTGAATTATTCTAGTAAGATTAACCTTTTTATTATGGTTTGAAGTAGACCCATCTTCGGTTGCATGTGATACAGTATTGACAGACAAATCATCGTACGGGTAATAAGATTCTTCACGCTCCATATCATGATCATCATCAAAAGCTTCAGCAGAAGATGAAATATATCTTGATTTTTTACCAAAATGTTTTAGCCTTCTCTGTTTTCTGGAATCTTTTCCCTTGTCTGGAACTAGGGCTTGTATTTCACTCTTCACATGATCATCAGAAACATGAGTCATCCATCTTTGAAACTCCTCCAGCCATAAAGCGGAATGCTCTTTTTTCATGAACTCGATTTTTTTCATGAAATCAACTATTTCAGCTTCCTTGTTTGAATCAGAAATCTCCTGTTTGTCCCGATCCTCATCATCACAAGTTACAGAATCATTATCAGAATCTGCATCAGTGCTTGCTGTTTCACTTTCAATACTAGCAACACGAGACAGCTTCCTCTGAAAGTAGGTCAGAAAGTAATCACAGTCAAGCAAAGTTCAAATTATGAGCAAACTTAAGGGTGTACATGGATTTGCCTTTTGAAATGATTTGTGAGTCGAAGATGTAATAATCAGCTTTGAATGTTTGAATAAGCTGATTCTACTTTGACTATCTGATTGTTTAAGAATCAGTTATGGGGAACAAATTTCGTACCGATTACAATAAACTAATTCACAAACAACATACTAAATTTACCTATTTACCCCTTTTAACATAATTCGATGACATTTAGTAAAATTCCACGTCACCTTTTCCACAAAAAATGTCTTTTTTACCTATTACTTGCTAATAATCAGGATTTGTCAAACACTCAACAATTGATTTATCTGATTATTACAATTTCAAACAGCACACGTAAATCCAAAAACTGCATTATCAGTTACCAACCGTTCTTGGGTTAACACTCCCCTCTGCTTCAGCATCATCTTTGACTGGTGAATAAAATCCAAAACTAGCTGGTTGCTTATGCCTACTAGCAACAATAATCTGTCTCTTCCAAACCTCTCTAGTTGAGATCTTCTTGTCATCCAATATCAGCTGCAAATTAAAGAGAAGAAAACACAAAATAACATATCGATCACAAAATGGTGAAACTGTGAAAGATATTAACAATACTGTATGTATTTTTTTTCCAATGCTTACTTTATCGGGATCAGAGAAGAAGCTATACAATTGTGCTCTGTACCAGTTGGCAGAACATATTGGATTTCCTTCTAACCACAAATTCTGAAGGGATGGGAGACCAGCTAGGAGTTCCACCTCTGAAAAGTTGGAAATAATATTGTAGGAAAGATCAAGCCCTTCAAGTGATTTTAGATTCTCTATCCCACGAATGGAAGTAAGAGCATTGTTCCTCAACACTAGTTTCACAATTTGACATGAGACCTGCATACAAGAATAACGCATACAAACTAGTTTCAGATATTGAAAAGATGCCTTCATAAGCAAAAGAATGCAAAAGATAATTTTTACTCATCGGTGCACCAAAGATGTGGTTAAGAGAAATCGAGTATTCAAGTATTATAGGAAAATAAGTAATCAATCAACTTGGCCAACTTTATGAAATCAATACTCCCATCAATAAGTCAAAAAAACACACTGGCTTTGTCTAACTCTGAGAATTGCCTCATTTGATTATGAAAAATACAATCATTGTCTATTTTAGTAATTAACCAGAATAAAGTGACACTAACTAAAAGAGTTAATTAGTAAAATAGTCAACAGCTGTATCGCCATAAATAAAGTAAGAAACAATAGCATTCATCTTAACATTATGGCAACAATACTAGTTCCATAATGTTGTAACACTCACTATTAAGTACGGATTATGAGATATGGTTTCTGCTTGATTTAATTATTGATCCACGGATTAACTTAAGCATACTTGGACAGAACCTAACTCTCAAAAGTAGGTCATTTAAGAGAGACTGTCGCCTCACAAAGGCAAGCTGGTTTTGTATTTTGTTTAACAGTTATTAATTATACGAGTCCTCTAGCATCACATCAACATATATATAGGGGGCCCAAGCCTGATTAGTAAATGCCAAAGGAGTGCTTACATAGGACAATATGTGCTTAACCAATTAATTTGATTTATGAACACAATAACCAAACACCTGCCAAACTTTGAGTAGTGTTATTCTCCTTGTTACCGGTTCAGTTGATCTAGTATGGGCGTATGGTTTCAATGGTTAGGGGTCACCTATCATATGCAGATATGCTCCCAAACCAAACCAGTGCAAATTAACCATCTGATTAGAAGTACCAAAAATATGCTTGAAAAGCTTTAGTAATTTGAATCAGGCTTTTTGTAATAAAGCCACTCTTAATCACATGCAATTGTCGTCTTTGAGGACAAAGTGTGCAATTTACAAAAAGACGAACCTACATAAAACGGAATTTCAATCACCATTATTTTGCATATTCCCATAACCATCAAGACGACAAGACCAAGACCAACAATTTCAACTTAGTGAATATGATGGATGTCAACCGCAAATATATGTAGCATCTCTGCCACATTTCAAAGTTCAATCAAACTTCTAATCCAAAATTGTTGACAAATTTCCAAACGAGTGTTGTAGACAAGAAAAAGTTTAAAGCATAGATATTGTAACTGAGTACCCATAAATCATGATCTTCGTATACATGTGACTATGTCTATCCATTTGACTACCATACAAATGTTGTACATTTAGATGTTAGATAGCCAAGTATCCCAACCCTTTGCTTCAGCCCGTATTTAGCATTTGGATTATAACTTCATGTGAGTATACAACAACTCAATAATTGCAAAACTTAAAAAATGACTAATTAGCCTTACCTTAATAAACGATGAAATTGTTCTCAACTGATTAAAACCAAGGTCCAGATGCTTCAACTTGCTACATCTCCATAGATTATCCACTTTAGCAAACTTGTTCCTACTCAAATCAAGGGTTTCAACAACAGGCAGGAGTCTCAAGGAATCATCCATCAAAACCAAGCCATTATAAGTACAAGAAACAAATGATAATCGCTTCCACTGAGGAGAGTCTTCTATCTCAGCAATTCTATTAGCAAACAAATGTCGAAGTGCATCCTATTTCACCTCAACAAGAACAGTAACAACATGTCAGAGTACTATTTCATAATTTTCAACTAGAAGTAAACCTAATCCTATAATAATCAGAAATTTCACATCCTATTTCCCCTCAACAAGAACAGAACAAGTCAAAGTACTATTTCACAATTGTCAACTAGAAGTAAACCTAATTCAACAATCATCAGAAAATCACATCCTATTTCACCTCAACAAGAACAGAAACATGTCAAAAGTACTATTTCACAATTTTCAACTAGAGGTAACCAAATCCTATAATAGTCCGAAATTTCACATCCTATTTAACCTCAACATAAACAGAACATCATCTCAAAGTACCATTTCACAAATTTCAACTAGAAATAGACCTAATCCATAATAATCAGAAATTCCTCGTCCTATTTCACCTCAACAAGAACAGAACAACAGGACGAAGTTCAGTTTCACATTTCTCAACTAGGATCAAACGTAATCCTATTCCTATAATAATCAGAAACTTTGCGTCCTATTTTCACCTCAACACGAACAAAACAACATTTTGAAGTTCGTTGTCGCAATTCTCAACTAGAAGCAGACCCGATGCTATGATAATCAGAAAATGCAATTCCTATTTCACCTCAACAAGAACAGAACAACATGTCAAAGTACTATTTCACAATTTTCAATTAGAAGTAAGCCTAATCCTATGATAATCAGAAATTCTGCATCCTAAGTCACCTCAACGAGAACTGAACAGCATTTCAAAGTTCAATTTCACAATTCTCAACTGAGTCAACTAGAAATCCTCCAATAATCAAAAACATTTCACAATTCTCAACTAGAAGTAAACTTAATCCTACAATAATCAGAATCTAAATCAATCATGCAGTTGAATCAATTTCACAATTCTCAACTATAACTAAGCCTAGTTTAATTTAATAATTAACATAAATTCAGAAGTAAAGCAATCATACAGTGGAATCATGACAAATAATCTTCTCCAGCGTATGCCTAAGCTCCAGAAGCCCTCTGGCAGCCGACGTGGACAGATCACATCCACGGAGCTCCAAAACCTTCAACCTCCCAAACGGCAACAAACACAGCGGCGTCGGATCTCTACACGATCCCGGCGGCAACACCGACACGACCTTAACCGCCGTCAGTATCCTTAAAATCCGCCGTAACTGCTCAAGCGCACGGTGATCACCTAAATCCGAAACGTACGCGCGTAGGTAATCCACCGGAGCTCCGGCGAGTAACCGCTCAAGCTCCGTCAACGACTCCAGCCGTGACTGGACGTAGTGAAGACCTACCGGATTCAGTTTGAGCACGAGTGTGCCTTCGATTAACGGACCGGCGTGGTTCTCGACGAAGTGAACGAGTGATTCCAGGTAACGGTCGCCGGTGACGATGGCTGACGTCATGTTGACTTAACTTAGAGAGAAAGTGGCATGGTTTGTTTGATAGGTGGCGAGTTGTGAGGTGAGTTCGGAACACGTTACAGTTTGTTCTGATTGTTCATTCAATGATATGGGAAATTGGTTGGGATGATATGAAAGGTTTTAAGTCTTCAACCAATGGATCAAAGTGTGAGTTTGGAATTTGGATCTAGATTTATTTATTTGGTTTTTTCACTTTTTAATAATTCTGATAACAACATTTATATGTGTAATCACATTTAAAGCATTCTCATCATGTTTCCTATCCTTATATTCATATACTATATTTTATCTCCCGTAATAGTATTACGGAGATTATTTTATATTATTAGATTTTAATATTTATATATTAATATTTGGATTTTAATTTTATTTATTGTAAGAAAGTTAATAATTAATATACTTGAGGTTTGATGATAAAATGGTTTCACAAATAAATGATATATTATAATCCAGTTTAAAATCTATCTGAGTTTGTTGATACTCATTATCCGTTTATTTTTTTATTATAAAATTATTTCTTAATTATAAATAATATCTTTTTTTTAAATAAAATAGGATATTAAATTTTAGTATATCCCTATTTTATAGGATTTTCATATCAAATAATTGGTAAAATTAATTTTTAATTTAATGAGATGTTATAACCCGTTTAAGAGCTATATGGGTTTGGTAAAACCCATACCCATGAATTTGGGTTAAATCAATAAGAGACCTTCATTTAAAAATTAAGCAATCTGGTGGCTTCCATAAAAGGAGGAAGCGACCACATCGCGACACGTAGGATTTTAAGGTTTTAATTTATATATATTATAGATATCATATAATCACACTAAAAAACACTATATTTCTCTCTCATGTTCAATTAAATAATTTTTTTATACATTTTTCATTATAATTTTCTCTCTCCATCCTATAATTTACAAAAAAATCACTACATTTTCCCCAAATTTACAAAAAATCACTATATTTTCTCTCTCCACCCTATAATTTACACTCTCAACCACTCATAACCTCACCCTATAATTTACAAACCCTCCTCACATTATTTTAGGTGATGTGTTGGGAATGCTTTTATGTTGGTTATATTAATTTAATGAAAACATATGTCTTTTTAATACATTCAGTGAAGGTAACGTGGAACAGTCAGACTCTCACGGTAAACAGTTGGTATAACTGATGTTGATCATAATGATTCGGGACGCATGATTTGATAGGGATACGATTAGGAGTATTGTCGTTCTGACCAACATATCAATTTGAGTAATATGTCTTTATGGAAATTACTAGGCGTCTTAACAAACTGGACCACTGGTGATAATAAATTAATAGCTTCTAAATAACCATATAACAATAAAGGTATGAAGGACCACATGCCACATCATCAGAATGTTTAAGCTAACATAACACTATATCTTATAATAATCACTCATCTTTCATCGTTATGTATCACTGCTATCCTATTCCTCCATCTTTCATCTTTCAACCCTAATAAAAAATTTTGAAGGCAAAACCTACAAAACGAAAGAAAATGAATGGCATTCATCCTACGCAGTGTCATCACCCCCGTAAAAGACACTACCCAATGGTGTCGCTATGCACAACGTGATGTTCCCGTTGCACCAGCCGACCAACTTAGCCCCTAGGGGTGTCGGGCGAGTATACATGTTGGTCTAACAGTATGTATATATCATGACCACACTCTTAGTAAGATCATCACGTCATTTTAAAATGAGTAACTAACTACTAAACCCCGGTATTTATAGATTGTTACCGGGACCCTTAGAGGACCGGTAAGCATCTAGCTACTCAGAAGATATTTATGCTTGGCTGACCGTTTGCGTCTTTGGTAGCGGTCGCCATCATGCTGACTCACCTAATACGCGTCAACGTTAACGCTTCATCATCTGTCATGTGTCAACATGAGATTGATTCCTTAGCCAGGTCATATCGAACTATTATGGCTTGGGTAGTGATCGACTACCGGCTTATTTTCAATTTTTTTCATTTGAAACCTTCAAATTATTTTTGTCTAATAATACTGTTAGGTCCCTTAACTTTCCAAGATTGGCATTTTATGCATGTTATTTCAAGGTATTACATCTGTAAATACTGACAGCTGTCTTGAATAAAATGAAGCAATGGTATTTGTCTATTTGAAGATTGAAGATGATGTAAATGATAGGAACTTATTTCATAGCCTTTGAATAGCAAGACGCCAAGGGGTATCTTCTGACTCCTCTTGGTAAAAGTTACTAACTTTTTAGTTATATAAGTTAAAATATCAACCCACATGTCAATTATGATGAGTTATATAATACAAATATGATGATTTGTGTGATATTTGTCACACCCCAACCTAAGGCGGAAATGCCGGAGCATGATCCGATTGCTCACAGCTTGAAGATACTATCATAAATATAAATGACAATATCTAATTAATTATTTTGTTCAAATAATACACACAATAATCAAATACAACAATATACTTCAAATAAATATTTACAACCGTTTAAATTCAAGTTTTGTCTTCAATATAACCCTAAGGTCTTTCTAAGTGTCCATACCTCCACTTCAAGTAACCTGCATATACGTAGAAAATGGAGTTTTGTCAACAAATATGTTGAGTGAGATGATCACCAATTTTTGACACAACAAATAGTTTATATATTAAATAAATAATAAATGATAAGTGTTAAATGCGCAAACCAATCTATGTGGTAATAATCAATCAAACCTTAACAAACCAAAATCAAGTATATTCGTGTGCCAATGAATCGCTGCCAAGCGAATCGGGCATTGATTACAATGACTAAATTGTTGGTTTACCTTTGCCAAGCGAATCGGGCTCTGGTTACTAAGACGGTCGTATGATCATACTAATGAGAACCCTATACAAAAGGGGATATGTTGGACCTCTTCGAAAGGTAAACAATTAAACATGTAGCAATTAGCAAATAGCATTCAACTGATATTCACACAATAATTATGTTTGCGATTTTGAGTATATATATATAATAGAAAATATGAGTAAGTACGCATATGTCCCCAAAACATTTAAAAATAGTGTATAAAAAGGGGAATGATCAAACTCGCCTTAGATTAAAGGCGAGTGAGTATAATTAAGAATAAACGAGTCAACGGATAATCGAGTCGTCCAATACGCGTCAAACGAGATAACTGATCAGCACCTAAAAATATTGTTTAAATATACATTATGAAAATAAAATTCTTCTGGACCGAATGTTGGTTCTAACCAGAAGCATGAGAAATTGATTGGTCAAAGTTGTTGACTATTATGCCCTTAAGCGGGTTTGAGTCCAATTGACCACCGATACTCCCTCAATCGGCAAAATTGATTGAGGGCTTTTGTTCTACAGATAAAAATATACAATATTAAAGAAGACAACTTACCCGAACGATGAATGGAACAAGAGATAATCGAGATCAAAGGGTCTTGAAGCTTGAAAGTCGAACCGTAGATGAAAGAACTTGAACAAACTTTATGAAATTGATATATGGAATGGGAATTTCGTGGGATATAGGGTTGATGGCTGGAAATCAGTAGTTATTAGGGTTTATATGTGTCTTTTGATTAAATATGATAGGTTGTAGCTTGTTTATGAAGTAATCCGCTCGATTAGGAAACAAAATAAGTTATTTAATGAGAAAATCTAGTACAATAACTAACAAAATTTGGCTTGGACACCTAGAAAATGTAATTGGACCAGCTATAACATTTCTTGGAGTTTAAGTTACGTTAATTTAATAGAAAATAGGAAAGAATTGGCAAATTTAGTCCATGTAGTTTCCAAAAATGCGATTTTTAGCCGTTTTAAACGATTTTAAAAGTTTTTAAGGGCTATTTGGCATAATTGAAATTTATGAAATTATAAAATAAGTTAAACCAAGTTAAATATCAATAAATACAAGTTTTAAATAGTTCAAAAGATCCAAATTACATTCTCGAATTGGTTTAAACAAATACGAAAAATCCGAATTGTTACAATATTCACTCTGAATTAAATAATGAGATTAATATTTTAAGAAATGATAAGAAAGACCTTATAAGAAATTAGTGAGCTCAAAAATGATAAATCTTAAGAAATATTGTTTAAACAAGTCAATGAGCATATGAAATAAAGTAAAAAGTCACAAGAATACAAATAACATACAAATTAATTTCAAGATAATGTTAAATAAGTTGACAACCAAAATCTGTCAAGATCTTAAAAGAGTAGTGAAATGTTATTTTTCCGAAAATCATCAAGTGTGGTTTGGATTTTTCTTAGGAACATAAATGAATCAACAAATATATCATCAAATCAATCATGCTTCTTTGACACATTCCTTTTTTGTGATCCATTTCAAAATGGTCGATCTCTTATTTTTGGACTTCTAGGGTTTGTAAGCATATTAGTTCCATGCAACCAAGGAACATTTCTAGCTCACCTTGATTCGTTAACAATATTAATGAATCAAAAGTTTTAACACGCTTCACACACCATTGTTATAAAAACGTAATTCAAAATACGTATTACAAATATTTTGCATTTTATTTTACTTATATTTTTTTTATTTTACACTATAAAAATTACAAAAAAGATAGAAAAAATGATACCCTAATCCCATCTAGATCCGTTGTTGATGGTTAACCCTACCAACATATAGAACACTCTAAAACACACTCTAAACGTGATGGGCCCCCGGTAGGTCAATCCAATGCAACTCGAGTTCAATTTCTCCAGATTCAGCATTCCGCAATTTAAGAAGCATATTTTGAGAGATCATACCATCTTTCCATGTCACACAGCTTTCTTCCGATAGACAATTTGACTCGGATGGCTCAACTTTCTTTAGAATAGTGCCATTTGTGACCGTATGCGGGTCCAGGTGCATCTTATGTGCCTCAAGAAATGGATGGATGTCAATATCTGCATCTCCCATTTCATCGTCCCTACTAAACGTGTCATGATCATACACCTCCTGCAACACATATATGCAAGCGTATAAAAACATGATTCATATGCTTAGGTAAAATTAAAAGACCTATAAGAAGCGTGTAAGTTCAAAAGGATCCACAGATGTCATTGGACTAAATTAATGTCACACGAGCTGAGTAACAAATTAATAAATTCGGTTCTAACATTTGTATCATGGCACACATTGAAAAATGCCGGATTTTGTTGACTTGAAACATTTTTTATCACCAAAAACCAATAAAATTGTAAAATAATCTAATTTTTCTTTAGTGAAATGTATAATGGTAAGAAAATTTATAAAGTTGTATAATAATCTCATTTTTCTTTGATATAATAATCTAGCTTTTAACATATTTGTTTATAATGGTCCGTGACTAACAGAATCTTAACGTCGTTAGTTTCAGGTCGCTGAAAAAACATTTTTGGCCGGTAAACTCAATTTTTTTCCCAAAAACTCAGCATTTTCGTCCCAAACATTTTAGTAAGTGTGTATCGGTTAAACTACATTGAGCGGACATACATGTTATGTAACAAGCCAAAACGGGTCACGTCAAATGAATATAGTTTCTTACACAATGAAACGGGTGAGGTTCTCTTGTCATGAAGCATTTTTTACAACAAATATTTAATTTCTTTGTGTCAAATATGATATGATTTATAATAATAAATAATAATTTGCGTGTTTGATTGAATGATTTAGTAGGATTACATGAAAATAAATTTTTGGTGACTTATGGCTCACTGGACTATAATGAGTTACACAAGCCTGAGCTTGGTAAGAGTCAAAATAAATAAGGTCAAATGGGTAAATTTTCTTACACAATGGAACAGGTTGGGTTGTGTTGACTCGATGAGAAAAAAAGAAAAAATCAACTTGTTTTGTAGCCAATCTTTTAAATTCACATGTTTGACCGGTTAAAGATATAACATAATTTGACTCAACTCGTACAAATTTCTTAAACAAAGTGCCATGAAGTCAATATTAAGTTAAAAATGGCTTAAAGAACTAACATCTCGACTCGAGGTGTAGATGAGTTGAGTTGAGCCAAGCCCATTAGACTAGGGCTCGGCCCTTGTTTAACTTACAAGAGCTGGAGCTAGAGATATCGGCTTGTTTCTTGTTTATTCCTAAAACTGGAGCTCGGCTCGTGAGTATTTTTTTATGTTGGGGTTCAGCTCGTTTATTATTCGTTAAGAAAATTGATATCTATACATAATAATTTGTATATGTGTTTTGATCATTTTTTTACCATAACATATAGTTATTTTACCATATTTTATGTAAGAAAAATATTCAATATATTAAAAATAAAGTTATATGTAAAAATACTAGGCTCGCTAGCCAACTCGGCTTGGTTTCGTTTATTAAACAAGCTAATTTTTAAATTCAGGCTCTTTTAATCTCGGCTTTGTGAATCTAATTAATAACTCTGTATATGAACAATTTAAGATATAAACATAAACACAAGGTTAGATCTTCGTTCAGGATATCATATTACGTACCAGTTCAATGGGAAGATCAGGATTTTCTATCGAAAGAGTCAAATCTTCATCCCACACGGGATTTAGGTCTTTATATATAATGCGAGTCTTCAATTTCTACATGATCAAAGAAACAAACAAACAATTACCACCATGCACGCGCGTAACAATTGAATATGTTTACAAATAAAAATACCTGATCACCCAATTTCAAAATGCAATAAGGATCGCTAGATCGGAAATCACGAATGACGAGATTTATACCTCTTTTCACTCTAATTCTAAGAAGACCCAACAGATTGTCCATCAGACAACAAGATCCTCAAAACCTGATTTTTAAATCCCATACGATTATTGTTGTGTTGTTAATTTGATAAAGGTGAGAAGAAAAAAAAAGAAGGTGGGATTAATCGGGAATTGAGATGTTTTGTTGTTGTCAATCCAAGGAAATGCATGCATGCATGCCTGCCTGTTGGGTGTGAGATTTGATTTTCATGCATTTTGGGTTCGATTTGTTGATCACACGTGCATGTGTTTATGGCCACTAAACCATTGTCACCTTTTCTTGTGTTTTATTCCTGCGATGATATGAAATGTTGTGATAGTAGGGATTTTAATCATGTTGGTTAATTCGTGTCATGTCATGTCATGCTGAGCTCATTAAAAATCATGTCGTGTTTTGATTCAACATGTTTCATATGTATACATGAATACGAGCAACACTTATAATGATAATTCTAACAGACTAAGTAAATCATGTGTCGGATTTACCCTCAATGTATTGCCCATGCAATAACTCACGTTTTTGCTTCCATCCGGCGAATTGCTCATCAATACAAAAACATGCCTTGGTGGAGAAGGTTTACACCACCTTGTAATGAAGAGTGTGTTCTTCCTCTCAACTGATGTAGGACTTATAATAAAACAACACAATATTCTTTACAAATATATAAATACGCATTTATATGACAAATATCACAATTTCCGCACGTCACAATTTTGATGAGCCAAGCTCAAGCTTAAGATCACCCGGACTCAACTCGTTGACAGCCTATGCATGAAATTATATAAATATAACATAAAAGTTAATATATGTGATTTTCTCATAACAATAGCATGGTTATTTATGTTTCACATACAAGACTAAAGATTAGTAATTATGAAATACATAAATTTCATCCGTGGATTATAAAACGCAAATTTAGTAGATAACAAAGAAATGTTTTTGCACACACGATCCAAAAAATCCGAACCGATTTCATTACAATCGCATCATGTATTCATTGATCAACGACGCCATTTCTTTTGTTCCGTTTCAAATTCTGCAATCATTGCATGGGCAATTTTAACCAAGAAAATTTCCAAAAACAGAAGGAAGCTGATTAATGGATATCCCGCCGGGTGCTCTTAGAATTACGATAAAAAGAGGCGTCCATCTCGCCATTCGTGATTGCAAATCCAGCGATCCCTATGTCGTCATCAAGATGGGTAATCAGGTCACAACATTTTTCATATTGTTCAATTATAATATGCATTTGAATTTATGATTAATAATTTAGAGAATGATGGTTTTAATAAATGCTGTTTAAGTTGGTATAGAAAGTGAAGACTCGGATTGTGCAGAAGAATGTGAACCCTGAGTGGAATGAAGATTTGATTCTTACCAATGTTCAAGAACATGATCTTCCAATTTTGTTGGTATGTATTTCACATGTGAAAATTGTCTAGGGATGTTCGCAGGCAAACTGGTAACTATGGTTTTTGGAAAAACTAGACTGAACCGTCTGGACTGGCCAAAACGGTTTAGTTTTAGGAGTTTTGGTTGTGGTTTTTTTAACACTGAATTGTGTCAGTAAATATTAAAAAAACAGGTAAAATGTTGGTGTTAAAGGAATTAAAAACGTGAAAATGAGCTTACGAAGACGAAATCGGTTAAACTAATAAGTTGTACGTATTATAATGGTGAGATTGTTAAAAAAAATTATTGTATTACTACTATATATTCAAATTGTAGAAAATAAAATGGTGTTGGCTCATTTTATTTGATAATTCCTTTAAATAAATTTGTTTTGTCAAGCAATAAATGTGTGATTATCAGTTTATCACAACTTCAAATGGTAAGCCCACATCCAAACATTATTTTCTGTAGCTTGTTCTTAACTATCGTCTAATAACCACGTTCAATTCGGGAATGGCAATCGAACTGGTAAGGCAGATTGAGTCCTTGAACTCTAACACAACCCTTTTAACTTGTATATTTTTCTAAATGGTGGCGCACTTAAAGTCATGTAACTAGAACACGATCCTTTTAACTTATGCACAAGTCAAACATGTTGGTTTGATGAAATAAATAGATTAAACAAGTCAACCTAAACACGATATGTTAAACCTATGTATGTGTCATGATTGCAGACAGTGTACGACCATGACACATTTAGCAAGGATGACAAGATGGGCGATGCAGAAGTTGACATCAAACCGTTTCTAGAGACACTAAAGATGAAGCGAAAAAACTTCCCAAGCGGGACTGTTCTAAAGAAAATACAACCTGATCGATCAAATTTCTTGGTAGAACAAAGCCATGTAACATGGAAACGCGACACAGTCGTTCAAGATATGTGTCTCAGACTGCAACATGTGGAACGTGGTGAGGTGGATCTCGAGTTGAGTTGGATTAACCCGCCAGGTACAACCAGCACTTAGAATTGTATCCGCCATAGATCCACGCACACAAATGACCTTTTTAGTATTTTGTAATGAAAAAGAAATAGACAGTCACATAACTAAAAGGTTGCAATTGTAGTGCAAATTTTTTTAAATTTCTATATGTTATATAGTAATTCATTCACTGCATCAAAATCGTGTTGAATTAGATTGATAGCCCGTAGGCCTCATCGCCTTTAGTTCAAGTGCTAGCTCATCGCAGAAGTTAACCTATGCACATCAAGGTCGTCCCATTTTGCTCGTTAACACAGAATAATTATGAACCAATGTTAAACAGTCTAACGAAAGCATGTCATACAAAAGGCTAGATATCAGGTGTGTGTACCAACCCAAATACAATCACTATACGAAAAGAAAACACTACTAATAATACTTATGTGATAAAAACAAATTAGTTTTTTCTTCTGTCACAAAACAGTGGCCTTTGAGAATATGATGATCAGTCGGGTATGTTACATTCAAGATTCCAGAGCCGACAATTCAACTTCTTGATTGTAAGGCCTATATACCACAAAAGTGAAGTCATTTGAGAAAGAACCGGGATTGAAGCAAGTAATGCCCGTGTACTTGAAGGCCTTTTGTTCGCTGTTGTCACCTAATACAATCTGTAAATAGGTCAAAACACAATGTCGCGCGTTAACTGACTTCATGAAAATAAACTTGTAATAAATAATTAAATAATGTCTCATCTCCGTTCTCATTTTAGATGTAAATGTTGTAATAATCAAACATATGCATGGGAAATATAAATGGTCATGTGGATAACATAATAAATTTTAGAAGTTACCGTATGTGGAGTTGGGTAGAGGTGAAGAGAGTGGTCATAATTCCATATAATCGGCGCTACACTCAAAGGAAGAGGACACAAATGACTTTGATGTGTTATAGTAGCAACAAGCTGCATGCAAGATAAGATATTTTTCAATTAGTTCAAGTTTAAATAATGGCGTCGCACTTTCAATCCTTTATATGAAACAGTCAGTTGGGTTTAATGCCACTGGAGATCAGCTCAATAAAAGCTCGAATCTATGAGCTTAAACAATAAACAAGCTTGAGCCTAAAAATAAGCTTGTTTAATAAATAGACCTGAGCTCGAGATGGCTCACAAGCCTATGTATAACTGTATCTAATATATGAAAACATATAATTTTTAAACATATAATATATATTGTGTTATATAAAAATTATATTTAAAATTTATAGATAAAATAAATATAAATGTATATAAACTAATTAATAAATAATAAATAACAAACGAGCCGAGCCAAGGCCGAGCTGAGCTCAAGCTTAAACAAGCCATGGCTTGTTTACACCCTAATTGGGATTCTATAAACTGATCAGATGGGTCAAATAAATTTTCTAGTAATAAAACAGGTCAAGGTCTTAGAACTTTGTAAATAGAAAAATTATATTATTATCACAATAATGCAGCTTTTGTAATCATATTTAGTACGCTAGTTATAAAGTTCAAAAGGCACGGAAAAGAGCTAGCAGCCCGACCCGTTTTTGACACAGTTAAAATGGCCCGTTAGCCACCCGAAATAGTACTTGAATGATGTCAAAGAATGTAACTCACATGCTCAAAATCATCACTGGTTTCTTCTGTTGAACAAGGAATCAAACAAGATCTCTTCATTCTGTGAAGTAGATCATGGCGAAAAAATACTATTTCTTGGGTGCAAAACTTCATTCTGAGACCAAAATAGAAAATCATGTTACTCATAAATATATACAAAACCCAAACTCGAAAACGTTAATCGAATTCAGTTCAAATCGAATTTCGGGTTTTCGAATAAGAAATAATTGCATATGGAACCTGCATGGATTGCTTCCAAATATAGCATCCGGGATATGCTTTTGAAGCTCCTCGGTTAAAAATTTAGGTAAAGCACACCGAGGTAGAACTTTTGAAGGCCCTAAAATTAAAAACAGAAAACAATAATCAACAAAATTACAAACAAAATTAGTAAATAATAACACATTCAACGTTCTTCACCTGCATCATCAGGTCCCGAAATGAAAAGGAATTTACTGTGTTCTTTTAATCGTTGATGGCTTCCAATTAGTTTCCCAAGTTTTGCGAAATTCGATCTGTCACAAAAATGTTTCTTTTAAGTTAACTCAAAACAGAAATAATAATAATAATAATAATAATAGTTGATTCATAGTTAATACCAAGAGAATCACTTGCCTGATACTTGAGATAGTATTAAATGCACCATTAAATGGACATGAACAAAAGTTTCCCATAAACACAAAGAGAGAAGGAACGTCTTCAACATTTTCATAACCGTCTAACACGATATCGAGCTTTGCGATGGTCTTTACTAATAAAAAATATATTTAAGATATTAGACAGTGCATACAAAAGGTTACTACTACAAGAGGTAAAGCATGCCGTCAAAGCGAGTCAAAGCAAGGGTGCTAAACGAGTTGCACTTGAGGCCTCACGGGGTGGCGAGTCAAACCTGACACGACACATGAAACCGGGCATGACATGAATATTCGCAGGTTGACACGAACACACCCCGTTTAATCCGATATTTTAGGTTTGTAAACGAACCTAACGTTCATGAACATATATGAACAAATGAGAGTTGTGACCATGTTCATTCGTTTAACGTTGAACAAAATAGTGTGTTCATGTTCGTCCATTTATTAAATAAACGAACATAAATGGACTACCTGCCCCAACGGTTCACTAAACGTTCAGTTACAGGCCTACAAATATTTTATACTTTTTTTATTTTCTTTGCAAACAAATACTTTAAAATTACAATTCTACAACAAAAAATATAGAAGTATATAAAACAGTTAAATTTCTCTTTTAGGTTTTAAATATTGATATAAAATCGCCAATCAATTTATGCATTGAATATTTGAGCAACTTTTGGTTCGATAAATCCATTTGATAAATTTCCTTTTCACTTTGAACTTTTATCTTTGACCCATTTGAGATAAAACGCAACCCAAATCTACCCATTAGATAAACGAGCCAAAACTGTCATATCTAATTAATACAAACTAAATACCTCCTCATGGTCCAACCAAATGTCAGATAGTATAACAAACATTTCATTAACCGCCAGTGATTCCATCTCTGCAAGTCTGAGCTGGAAACGCAATTAAGGAAACTTCCAAATCAATATGGAATTCAAGCTGGAATGGGAATTGAATTACGGTTATTATGCGCCTAAAATGGACTTCGAAAGGATACAGTGTCTTCTTTTGCAAGTGTTTCACTACCAAAATAATTAAGCCCGGTAAATAATGAGGTTGACTTCTCTCGGTCTTCTAATGGTGGAAAACCAAATGTTTGAACCTGAGTGATGATCGAAGTATAACTATGAGTTAGCAATGAACGTTTAATGAATGTGAATTTTATTACCAGAAAAAAATATATTAATGCTGACCTGGAAAATACCATCTAACTGCATTTCCCCTTGAGCTAAAACTATACTGTTCTCAGTAAAATACCCTGTTATTTTGTAAGTAATGTTAAAGAAAAAAACTATGTAGTGTGCATCTCGCGTGTTGTAACAAAAACCCACACTAATAATTAAGACACACTGTAAGCTATAGAACAAGTTGTGTTCTGGGTCAACCCGCTGGGTTCACTGGCTGACCTTTTTAACCCATTTGTATTTAGTTTATTTTTTTAAATGTGCTTTATGTAATAAATTAAATAGGTAGGGAATCTCATGCGAACATTTAAAACTAAAAAAGAACTTGACGTAAGATTTTATAATAAAAATGCAATTGTTTTATACAAATTTGTATTTTTGTTGCAAAACTATAAATTTGAAGTAATGATATGTGAAAACACTAAAAAAATAAAAGACTTTCGGGTCAACCCGCAAATATGCTTCCAGTGTTCGTGTTCACGTATCTGACACGATTTTCGTCTTGGGGTCAAACTTTTGGGTTCGTGTCAAGTCAGCTCACAAGCACGGCCCGTGTTAAGCAGTCAATTAAATGTAACATAATTATAAGCAACAAAAATCAAATGATTAAGGATATAGCATTGCTGAGATTGACTTTAACAGCTGCTGTAAGGTCTTCTAGGTAGAAGTGCCCATCTTCAATTTGAGATATAACACCCATCACCCAACTTATTCCCGGCCGTCCCACCAGAGATTGAATTTGAGATATCTACAAAATACGCGAATTAACAAAACATTTAGACAAAAAATTTCAACTACAAATCACAACTGTGTATATAGGGCATGTTGTTTTAAAACCAATAGTATGTTGAAAACCGTGAAAACTGCAGTAGACGTGTACATTTAGCTTCAAAGATAAAGGTATAATTGGAAAACAAATTATTTCTCTCTCTCCACTCCTTTGAATTTATGTCCTCTCTCGTGATTATTTTTTCGCTAATATATAAATCTGCGCACAGATGAATACAAATGTGCATGTAGTGCATGTGCATATGTTCATTCAGATAAAAGACTATCAATATTATATTTTTCTAAAACAAATCTTAAAATTATTGAAGTCTACATGCATTCTATTCAATTTATATAATAAATACTTAAAAAATATAAGATTTAATGTGGTTCTAAGCTTCTAGCAGTTCTCAAGTCTCAACATATTATTGGTTCTGAAATGATTGCTTTACAATACATACATGTACACACACACACATATATGCATGCGTGTGTATATGTGTGTGAAAGTCAGAGTAAATGAGAAAAAAACCTCGCAGCTCCCAAATTCAGATAATTCGCTACTAAATGAAGGCCTAGAGAATTGTGGAATCCGTGACAGCCTTTGAGACAGCAAAAGAAACCGATCCCTATACAACCAAGCTTTTGAAAGAGCATTGCCATGAATTGGAAGTGCCCCTGTGTGTCTACATTTAACAAAAGACATATAAATGACACATATTTCTTTCAGTTAAAGTCCCATCTTAAATGAATCGACGTTGTTTAATTGAATACGGCAAGACTTGTGTTTTTGTTATCAAAGAATATAACATAGTTTTGGTAGGCAAACATGATACAGCAAATAATACCATGGATTTAAAAGAGTTGCTCAAATATGATTCAGTACATCTGCATCATATTGCAAATTCAAATGGAATTATACATACAGTAGTAGATGAAATCAGAAACTGTATTGGTATATTTATTGTGTGCATAATAGAGTAACATGGTATATATAGAGATGATGTTACACTTGGATGTATACTGTAACTTATGTAATAAAATGTGGCGATCATGTTAATTACCATATAGCTTAAATATCGAGTTTCCTAACCTTTGACCATTAAAAGTTAATAGGAAAACAAACAACGTATAATTAATGCAATGCAACCACAAAAAAAAAAGACTTACTCACTAAACATCTTTCTGATGGGATCATAGCGAAACCTTGGAATGTTGAAGGCGTCAATTACACTGAAAGTTGTTGACATATTTGTACTAAGATTATCATCATCTACAGATGCAGATGCAGCTTGAAGTTTGTTTACAGCAAGTTGTACCGGTTCCTTATCCAAAATTGAAGATTCCACTGTCTCATTTTATATATATATATCAATCAATCATGCCCAGTAAAATCCCACCGACAGCAAAGCTATAAGTAGGGTCTGGGGAGGGTGGGATGTAGGCACACCGTACCTCTATCCAAAGGAATAAAGAGGTGGCTTCCAGAGAGACCCTCGGCTCTAAGTACATGTGTATGAAGCAAAATAAAGGAAATCAAAGTTTAACAGTTATATAAAAACTACTACTAATTATAATAATATTAATAATAAGATCACAGTTTAACAGCTATATAAAAGCTAATAATAATTATAATAATAATAATAATATATGTAAGGGAAATACCATTATGGTATGTGACCTAGATAAGTTAAGTCTAAGCCCTAAGGTATTCAATTCTCTCTAAAAATCCTTAACTTTAATTCTACTTCTCCACGAATTCCTATCCTCAACCATGTCCTCGGAGAGGTTTAGGTCTATCAAATCATGCCTAATCCTCTCATCCCAAGTCAATTTCGGTCGTCCTCTACCCCTCCTCCCCTCTATAGAAATGTTTTCTACGGATCTAACAGGATTCGTTGTCTGTCTTCTCTTTACATGTCCAAACCATCTCAATCTCCCCTCTCTTATCTTGTCTGCTATGTTCGTCACCCCTAATCTCTCGCGAAACACAACGTTTCTTATTCGGTCTAACCTTGTGTGCCCACACATCCAACGTAGCATTCTCATTTCTGCTACCTCCATCTTCCGCACTTGTGCCTTCTTGATGGCCCAACAATCTGTTCCATATAGCATTGCAGGTCTAACTGCCACCCTATAGAATTTTCCCTTTAGTTTAGTCGGGAAACTCTTGTCGCACAATATACCTGTGGCTGCTTTCCATCTACACCATCCTACCTGAACTCGGTGGGTCACATCATTGTCTAATTCCCCATCGCTCTGTACAAATGATCCTAAATACTTGAACTTCGTTACCTGCGGGACCACCTGCCCTTCAATTGTGATCTATGCGTCTTCATTGTCGTTTATCCCACCAAAATCACAGTGGAGGTACTCCGTCTTAGATCGGCTAATCTTTAAACCTTTTGTCTCTAAGGTTGTTCGCCACTCCTCAAGCCTCATGTTTAGATCTTGTTTTTTCTCAGCAAGTAACACAATATCGTCTGCGAACATCATGCACCACGGGAGAGTCCCCTGAATCGACTTTGACAACTCATCCAAGACTACTGCAAAAAGAAACGGGCTCAACGCTGACCTCTGGTGAAGACCTACCTCTACAGGAAAGAAATCAGTATCCCCCACTGGCACACGGACACTTGTTTAGATCACACTGTCTCATTTTATCAATATAATAAATTAATTCCACAAAAATTTATCGCTCTTCCAAAAATAATAAAAGATGTTTTTTATATACAATGGCAGCAAGAATTTTTACATGCATAGTAGATCTTAACAGTTTAGGATTTGAAAAGGCAACAACTTTGAATCAAAATTGAAAAAAAAATAAAAAATAAAAAAATAATAATAATAATAATAATAATAATAATAATAATGTTTGGGTTGGCATACGTAACTCGTTTTCAGGTTGACCTGTTTAACCTATTTAGTTAAAATGTCAACCAGCCAACCTGCACTATTCGAAATCAGATCGACCCATTAACACATTTGTGACTCGTTTAACCCATTTTTTACAACCTACCAACCCGATTAACGCATTTACAAAAAAAGTGTAAACGAATCGAGCTGCGTATGAGCTACTTGATATCAGCTCCTTAAAGATTTGAATCAAGCCGGGCTAAAACGAGCTCGAGTCTGAGTTTCACAAACCAAACGTAAACGAATTATACTTATATACAGTAATAACTATGGAACTAAATCATTAGTTTTTTTTTCTTTTTTTATAGTTTACTCTTGTAATTTATCATTAAAATCAAAACGATTACAATAAAGCAAACGGGCAACAAGCTGCGTTTTGAATAGCAAGTAATACATATAATATCTTAGAAAAATATTATTATCAGAAATTATATAACTTTATAAATAAGTTAATTAAATAAATAATAAACGAGTTGAGCGCAAGATGAGCACGAGCAATTTTAAGTTAAAACGAGTCAAGCTCGGGGTCGGTTCGTTTACACCCCACCCGTACTTTAAACAGAAGTGGGTTGGGGTTGTCACTTACCGGACGATTAACACCCCTACGACCAATACCCTATCCAAAATAAAAACCCTAAATGTAAGAAAGATATTACGTGATTGTAGTTTGAGGTCGTCTAGGAGGAGATCAAGGGCTAGATCTTGGTCTTGATAGTCGGAGAGGATGAGCTTCCACTTTGACGGTGTACCCACGCATCTTGCACTTGTTGTACACCTTTATTCTCACCTTCCCACTCATCTTCTTTCTTTCCCACTACTTCTCTTGAGTTACTACAGAATCAATTAATTACTGCTTTTGTGGCTGCTTCAAATGGCGGGAAAACTGCCTTCAATCTCATTATTATTCCTTTGTACATATGGCAATCCTTATTTATTTATTTATCTATTTATTATTTTACCCTTTTTTTATATAAGAATATAATAGCATTATGGTTTATAGTGTTATGAGTGGAGCAGAGAGAAACTGCAACTATTTTTTTGTATATTTCAAAAATTTAATGTTCACGTCCTGTAATTTTTTAACATATTTCGAAAGTGGTTACGGGTGAAGAAAAGTAAAATGATAGTAATAAATGTATAAAAAATATTTTTTAATTAAAATGAGGGAGAAATGTATTGATTTTTAGTGTAATTTTGGATTTAAATAAAGAGGACGGGGCGTGAAATATGCTCTGTCAAAGGCCAGACAGGATGTGAGAACTAGAATACGTCATAATTAATTTCAAAATTTTTAAATAATTAAATAAAATTTGAATAGTATCAAAGTTTTTAAAAACTATGTAATTATTTTACTTATATTTAAATAAATATAAAATAAAAGAATGTAATGATTTCTTATTGGAAACCAAGATATGAAAAATAATTTTTTAAAAGAAAGAAGAATATTAATGTGTTAGGATATTAGATAAGAAAATTCTGAAAATGGTCCAAAAGAAGAGAGAGAGTATGAAAATAATCCTTAAAATTTTCAACTTTTTAAAACCATCCACCCAAATCTATCGGCTCTAAGGCGGGGTTATCCCCCTCCTCATGAATCGGGGTTTCCTCCTGCAGGGATGTAGGAATCTCACTCTCAGCCTCGACATGTGGCTTACGACCATGGCCACGAACACTCGGACGACCTCTCTTAGCAGTACGAGTATTAATCATGACTTATCCCTACAAAGACAGAATTTTAACACGGTCAAGTGCAAGTGGTATTTAGAACATGTAAGGTAAGGGTAAATTGCTAATGACGTTGATCAAGTGTAATTAGTCGTTTACTTTACCCGCCCGTCCTAATCACCCCCCTGCCCCTAACCACATTAGCCTTCTATCTAACACTTAAACAATTAATCGCATACTAGAAACTTTTAAATTCAAAGGGATGACTAAATAATTTAAAGTTACCTCTTGGCGTGCTGCTACTCGCGGTTGGCATTTCTAGTCCCTCTTTTTTCAGTTCGAGTCCAAGCATTTAAGAATGCTCGGATCCCTCGAACCGTGGCTCTGATACCAACTTGTAAGACCCCGAATCCCAGGAATCCTACAGTTGGTAATCACATCCACAATTTCAAAAAATTTAAAACCAAACGTTTCGTTTTTATTTAAAACAAGTTCAGAGTAGATAACAGCAGAAAAGGTGTAAGTATTTAAAAATCCCAAACACGGGTACAAGTATCCAAAATCAAGTATAAATAAAATATCTGCTTTATTCGAAATCCTCGACCAGAAATACCTTCAACCTTCCGAATAGTCTCCAGCACGTCCAAGCGATAACCTCCAATCCTTAACCTGAAAGTCAATCTAACATACACACAAAATCAGCTAGAGCTGAGTGAGTTCAAGTTTTCATAAACAATAATCATAATTTATTTCAAATTTATAGCTCTAAAACAGTAGAGAGAATAATAATAAAATAAATAAGTATAGTTCACCAAATAATACATTAATCGTCGAACACACGTGCATGGGCCTCTTCACCACGAGTCAAGACTCGAGTAATATATTTAACCCAGACGCGGTAAGACCTAAGCACGTGACACGAGCCTCTCCACCACGAGTCAAACCCGAGTAATATATTTGACTCGGTCACAGCTTACACATCCAAACACGTGATACGGGCCTCTCCACCACAAGTACAACCCGAGTAATATATTTGACCCGATCACGGTTTAACATACAACGGGCCTCTTCACCACGGGATTTTAAAACCCGATTAATATATTTGACCCGCAAAATGATGATCACGCCACACGGGACTCTCCACCACGGGATTTGAAACCCCGAGTAATATACTTGACCCGGCCGTAATCACCATGCACACACACATCAATAAGCCTACTCACATAATTCTTAGTCACCGGGAACTAAATGTCATCACACATCCGTAGGCTATAAGATAACACATACTCATACATATGTATGATCCCAAAATATACCAGATCGTAAGTAAGCAATCCTTAGTCACGAATGACTAACTAACATTACTAATCATAGGCCATAGGGTAACACATGCACATACATACATATATAAATATATATATAGGCTATATATAAATTAAAAACTCAAGGGAGTTATAAAAACTCTTGAAAACTCAATGAATGGCTAAAAAACAACCACATCCACATCATCCATATTCTTTTTTTTTTTTAACACAAAAGGTTATTTAAGTCTTTTACTTTCACCCTCTCTCTCCTAAAATGTCTTTTCTATCGGTATTTAACACATTCTTTTTTATTCTATCTAATATCATCTTTAAACAGGATCCACTCAATATTTATATTGATGAAGGTATGGTTTATTGGTATTAGTATTTTAAATGGTAAAAGTATATCAATTATTAAATCAATATTTAAAACAAAAGAATTAAAAAAAAGGAGCATGAGACATCCGAATATTTAAGTTTTAAAATAATCCAAATATTCACACCATTCAAACAAAAAGTCCAAATATATTTACATAAGTTTACATATTTTCAGTTATGTAACACATTTTTAAATATGACACAAAATTTTAAATTAACATATTTTAAAATCATGTTTACAAATTTTTAAATAAGTTCATAAAGTTTTAAAATACGTTAACAAATTTTTAATAAGTTTAAAATATGTTAACAAATTTTTAATAAGTTTAAAATATGTTAACAAATTTTTAATTAAGTTTAAAATATGTTGACAAATTTTTAAATAAGTTTACAAATTTTTAAATAAGTTTAAAATATGTTTGTAAATTTTTAAACAAGTTTACAATTTTTTAAAAATATATTTACAGATTTTTAAATATTACATATAAAAGTGTATATTATTGGTTTTGCTGGGTTGTGCTTTCGACCTCTAGTGTTTACTTAAAAAAGGGTACAATTTGTTAAATGCGTAATGTTTTGAGTTACAGAAGCTTATTTTAAAAACAAATATTGTTTTGAATTGAGATATTTAAAATGAAATGAAAAAGTGTGCTAACATATGGTTTCAGTTTGTGATTCACAAGAAGAGAAAGAAAACATAACTCATTTTACTCAAATACCCTTATCTGTACTTCTACTATTAAAATATTTGAATTTAAAGGACATACATCAACCTTTTGGATCTAAGCCGTGGATGGACCTTAATCAATGGCCAAATTTGAGTTTTCATGGTTTCTTTAACTCATATGGGTTTTCAATCTATCCAGAACCTGTATATATATATATATATGTATATATCATCCCAAAATATATCATATTACAAGCAAGCCTAAAGGCCATAAGGTAATATATAATAATCAGTTCAATACAAGAACTAAGTAAATACAGTAGAAACTCTATAAAATAATACACTTGGGACCACCAAAATTTATTAATTAAAAGAGTTATTAATTAATCGATAAATTAATAATTATTAATTAATATATTAATTAATATTTTATTAATTTATAGTAGAATACTTAGTTTACAAACACCTTTCAAGCTTCCACTTAATTATTGTATACAATGCATGTATATCAAATGAACGGCCCAATTTGAAAGAAACCTTTAATCTCTCACCTTATTATGCTTCTTGTGTTCAATGTATCACTTTATGGACATTAAAAATATTTTCTATATAAATACAAGATCAAAATAGGTTAATACAAACAAATCATACACACAACATGACTTCCCATCTTAAAGGTGTGAAAAAAACAACAATGACAGACGAGATTCGAAGAGCATTATGCAATCACAATAAGGATAATCCAAGTCTCACTCAAAAGCAATTGCAAGAATGAGTTCATAGTAACTTCTTGTTGAGCTATCAGAAAACAATACCAGAAGTTCTTACCATGCTAAGGAAAATTAGAGACGAGATTCAAGGGGAAATTGATTTCAACAAAAAACAAAAGACAATTGAGTCATTTTTCAAAAAACCTTCATAAATCATTCATGTAATATGCTATATATAAGGAATTATTAATTTATATTTTATATAGGGTCTAAAGAAATTATCAAAAATGTATTATCTTATAATTTTAGCGAATTATTAATTTAGCACCCTATCCCCGAGTCGGGACCGGCAAAAAATATTATCTTATAGAGTTTATTAAATAATCGAATATTAATTTATCGAGTTTCTACTGTAGGTCTACTCGTGTTCAATTACTACACAGCCTATTTACATCCTCGAGTCTAGACCATAACCAGGTATATAACCTTAAGGAATTTATGACCAAACGAGTCTAAAATATCATAAGGCACATAATGTAACTCACACTGGGTTTTCATAATTGTACAAACATTATCAAAACAATACAATGATCTTCAAATTGTTTTAACGAGTAAAATCGGGTAAAACTGTAATTGAGAGTGTATGCCAGCCCAAAACGTAAAAAGAGTTAAAAAGGGGCATCATGAACTCACCTGACACAAGGTATGATTTCACCCCAAGCTAGAGGATCCCTACGTAGCCCCCCAACTCAAACTCCTGTCGGTTTACATACAATCAATACTATTGACATCGAGATGACTCGTTTATCCTACAAGACGTTCTAACATGGTTCGAGTTACCTAAAGCCTCGACCTCATCGAACTCAATCACAACAGCCCCCGAGGCCTTACATTCACCAAAACGACCCTTATATACTCCCGGGAATAAAGAATTCCCAATTTACCCTCGGAAGCACTAGGTGACACCAACACGCGCGTTTAAGAGTTGTTTAAGCACTTAACATCCAACTCAGCCCCGTGTGGACCCAATATGATAATTTCACAGCCAACAAGTCTACACGACGCTACACGAGTCAAATGGGTCGGTAACTCGCAAGTACAACGCACTATGTCAGGACCATGAGTCGGGTGAAACCTTAGCAAAGGTTCGACAAGAACATACCGACTCGAATACCCAAAGACCGATTGAATATCCCGGCAGAATCATGATATCCAATGATTGAGAATGAAGGATTGTGAACAAATATCAAACACAAAACAGTAAATGATAATCAGTAAATGCTATTTCAGAGACAAAGATTCACTATATTTAATGATTCATCAATGGAACAGTGAATGGAATGTCTAGGGTTTTGTGTGACGGCAGCGGCTATTGTACAATGAACAAAATGGAATGTTTTTCGTATAAGTGCGTGCCAACCTGTATTCCGTCTCGAAATCCATACCCTAAAGGTATCCTAGGACGTCTATTTATAGACCCTGACATTCCTTCTAGAAGTCCTAGTCATTACATAATGAAAGACAAATCAAATACAAGTGTTACAGTCCTCGAGCAAGGTACATACCTTGCTAGAGCAAACTTCCTATACTAGGTGTACTCGGTGAATGTCCTTGAGCAGACTTTACTTGGAATATATTCTCTTTCGAAGAATACATATTCCCTTTGAGTAAGCTTCATTCCTCTTGACTTGTTCAAGTTTTGCTCGAATAAGTCCATCGAGCAAGCTCATTCTTCTTGATATCTTCAGCTTTTCTTATTCAGCAATCTTTAGCATGTTCGGATGTAAATCTTGCTCGGTAACTAAACTGTGCTCTAAGTCTTTGCTTTGATTCACGTGACATCCTCTTATTGCATCCATGCTCATCCCCATGTGCTCGATCATCCTGTGCTCGTAACACTTGGCTAGAACTTGTATGATCAAGCTGTTTGCTCGATTGGCAATCCATGCTCGATAGAAGAATACTCTTGCTCATTGAAGTGTAGCTTGCTCGAAGCCTTTAACACTTAGAAGAATCAACCATTTAAGGTTCAAAACCTTGCTCGAAGTAGTAAAAACCATGCTCGATCGTCTGGGCTTGCTCGAATTCCATACGTAGCCGTTTCTGAGGAGGTTGAGAAGATTCCAATCTTCCTTGTAGAAAATCCAACCCAAAAATCTCCCCCTAGATTGGAACAAGCTCAGATGCACCAAAACAGACCTGCATAGAGTTACACATATATCAGATATCTAGATAAATCATTTAAGAACATGTCATTTCATTACATAATCGGAATTCTGCCTCATAGGCATTACAAACTAAAGTTTTTACAACTCAAACAAAATATAAAGATAAACAGAAATAAAGATCAATCATTCATTAGCTCCATTCTGTTATCTTCTTCCTCTGTTCCTGGCTTCAGCTCTTTCTTTTAGTTTCTTCACATATGCAGCTCTTTGTTTCAGCATGTCAAGTTCTGAGGAGTCAGAGGCATCACTTGGGAATCTTGCATCAATTAAATCTTGTAGGTCTTGAGGATGCATATAATGCAGATCTCCATCCCCCCTTATGACTGCAATAGGTATCCCAGACTCATTTCTCAAAGTGGTCGAATCATCATGTTGATTGTACGTTATGTATGTGATTCTTCCAAATTGTTGTACTCTTGAGTTGGGTTCCTTCATCACTTCTCTCGTAGCCAAGCACTCTTTTAAGGTTTTCCTTTTCTGGTGAGAGATGCTTGCTAGAGTTCTTTGTTTCTTTGACTCAGAGAGGGAAAGCTCAGAAATGTGTACTTCGCTGATTCTCTTCTTCCTTTTCTCTCTTTCTGCTTGGCTTCTGATCTCTCTCTTCTTCTGCTGCAGAAATGGGAATCCCTTTTCTGCTTGCTCTTTCAGAAACTTGGAGAGATCATTCCTTAGTTGACCAGATGGTTGACTCCTTACTTGATTGTCATATAAAGTCAGCTCAGCCATCTTGGTCAGTTGTTCTTTTGTAAAATTTCTCAAATCATCTCTGAAGATGATGAGATGTTCTGCTTTATCTTCAGTCACCACCCTTAAAGTCTTGGATCTTCTGTCAAAGTAAATGCTCGTGGGTAGGTTTAGACTTCTTGGTGGTACAGACCTCACAAACTCAGGCCTTGTGGTTCGGCTTGTACTTCCTTGGATTTTCCTTGTTTGTGTACCAAGCCCCTCCTCCTCATACCATCTTTTCAATGTTTCATCAGTTTGCACCACTAACCTTGACATTTTTACTCCTTTCTTGTGAAGAGCACTCATCATCTCAGCTCTTACTTCTTCTTCTGCTCTCATCATGTCTTCCTGCAACTTTCTTTGTGTTTCAAGATACAGTTTCTGCTCTCTGTTGTATATTTCCATTAGTTGTTCAAGAGGCATGTTCTGAAACTATCCTTCTGTCATTCCTTTCTCCATCACAATTCAGTTTAACATCTCTACCTTCTGAGGGTCCTCAAACCACTTCTTTAATTCTTGATTTTTCCTTTCAGCTTCATCCTTTTCCTTTTGTAATCTCATTTTTAACTCCTGCTCTCTTTCAAATTTTTCTCGACTTGCTTGATCTTTGTGAGAGTCTTTAATATGTTGAATTCTTCTTTTCAGTTCTTTAGGATAGAGATTTATTAAGAAGTTGTAGCTGTAGCCATACAGCTGAAGGAATTTTATATCATTGTGTTTTGCCTTCAAGGACTCATATTCTGTTTTATCACTTTCTCTCATCACAGTCCTTTTCTTGTTCACTTCTGTCTCAGTAGTCACTCTCTCCCCTTCACTCTTTTTGGACACTTTCTTTACATTGACAGAAACATCATCTATCAGAGCCCTTTTGTACATCCTGTCAATCTTATCAAAAGGTTGCAGATTAAGGAATGCAGGCTTGTGACTAGCCTTTATCAAAACTTCCCTTTTTCCTTTCCTTACTCTCTAACCCTCAGCTTCTTTTGTTACATCCTCTCTTGATAGTTTTTGGAGATAGAGTGGATCATAACCTAAACTGATAAAATACTCATTATCTTCATTTGCTTTCTCACTTTCTTTTACACCTTCCTCATCCTTATTTTCAACATCCATATCAACCTCTTCTTCAAGTTCATGAAGAGCATCAATCATGAGTTCTTCACTTCTTTCTGTTTGTGCTCTCCTTTTATGTTCAAGCATATCTGACCTTAGTTTGTACACCATTTTCTTTAATGATTTTTGTCTTTTAGGCTTTGGTGTTTCAATTTCGGATGAGGATTTTCTTTTCTGATCAGATTGGCTTGGAGTGGAACAGTCATTTTTGTGTTGTATACCCTCTGGTTCTTCTAGGATGATTTCTTCATCAACTGACTCAGATTTATCGTCTTTAGTTTCAACTATGTGTGTGTCAGCAGGTTCTTCAGTAACTTCTTCAATAATGGGCTCTTTTGGGTCATATTGTTCTTTCATTCTCTGTTCCATTTCTCTGCCCATATTGATGAATTCTTGTTGTGCTTTCTTTGATGCTTTTACAATATCTGGATGATGTCTTTCTGGATTGTTCAGTATGATTGTTATATCTTTCATTATCACCAGTTTGACCATTGTACTTGCTGATACCTCAACATCTATTACAGGTCCCAGTCCCAGTTCTTCTTTATTCACTTCAGGCTCTTCAGCCACTTCAGGCTCAATAATCATAGGTTCTGCAACCTTGTCTTGTTCTTTTTCTTGTTGATCATTATTCAGACTTTCATTCAAAGCATCAATTGTAGCCTTGATTGCTGCATCAGCTTCCCTTAACCTCCTCTCATCTTCTTCCTCTTTGTCTTTCATGTTTATCAATGCTTCAATAACCTCTTGAGGAGTCTCCTCTTCTTCTTCAACCGTTTCTTCCCTTTCAAGGGCCTCCAGCTCTTCATTCATTAGATTTATCGCTGTTTTTACAGACTCAGCTTCAACTACATCCGGATCAACTACATGTTCTTTGAATAAAATGTCTTCTGACTGAACTGGATGTTTAGGCAGGGGATGTAAGTCATCTTCATTAGTTGCAACCCCTTTGCCTTTAGCTTTTCTTTTCAACTTTTCTTCTTCAGTCTCTTCTTCTTCTTTATCCTCCTCCTCATTCTCCGACTCTTCATCATCATACATTTGATTTAACATGTTTAATGCATTTGAAGATTCAACTTCAACCACTTCTTCCTCAGAGCTTTCATATAATTCACCAATACCCTTCAAAGCCTCTGCAACATCAGTATTCTCCCCATGTTTTGGTGCATCTGAGGTCTTCTCAACCTCATAATGCCCCTCTAGGGTTCGAATTTTCAAAAGAGCCTCATTTAGTGCTTTCCGATCTGTTCCCGAAAAGTATTTTCCATCAAGCGCTGATACGTGGCACCCGCATTCTTTAGACCAAAATGCATCATTTTGTAACAAAACGTGCCTTGGTCTGTGCGGAAAGCTGTTTTATCTTTGTCGCGAGCTGCCATACGTATCTGATGGTACCCTTTGTAAGCATCTAGGAAACATTTGAACCTGAAGGGTGCCACCACGTCAACCTTTAAGTCAATCTCTGGGAGAGGATAACAATCTTTAGGGCAAGCTTTGTTTATGTCCTTAAAGTCAATACACATTCGCCACGAGCCATTGGTTTTAGGACCCATTACTGGATTGGCGACCCAGGTTTGATACTGTTTCTCGCTAATGATCCCTGCATGTAACAAGTCTTGAACTTGTTCATTCATAGCTTTTGTTTGCTCGGGTCCCATTTTTCTCTTCTTTTTTACAATCGGCGTGTAGGCTGGGCTGACCGTAGCCGGTGTTCTGATATTTCTCGCGGGACACCTGCCATGTCGGAAGGTGTCCAGGCGAAAATATCCACGTTATTTGAAAGCAATTGTTTCATGAAAACTTGCACCGTTTCCGAGATGGTTTCTCCAATAGTGACAGTCTGCTCTGGGTTCTTTGGGTTAATACTATGTTTATCTGGCTCTGTCCGCACTGTATTCCTGGGGACCTTCGTGGGCTTCAACCCTTCGGTCACATAATAGTGTTTGTTGACCCGGATAATGGCTATCCCGGTCCTTGTGGGTACCCCAACAACGCCATGTGCCGTGGAAGGATTAGCATTAAAGTCGCCAATCGCTTCCCGACCTAAGATAATGTCATGCTTAGATCTTGCGGGTAAGATGAGGAACTCAACATCGTCGATCCACGTATGAATTCCGTCACTGAGTGTGACTGGGAATATGATGACCCCTTTGGGATGCATAACTTCACACCCAAACCCGGAAACTGGGGCGTGCACAGGCTTCAATTTTGCTTTATCTTCATCGTCCAACTGCTCAAAGCATTGTTCGTACATGATATCGGATGTACTCCCAGTATTAAAGAAAACATATTGGGACCGATAGTGCCCGAACAGTGCTGTGACGATTAAAGGTTGCTCATGCATGGCCCACCTTTTACTCTTTGGAAGATCACAGGTGCACTTTTCCATTCATCTTCATCTGCCTCTATCCGCTTGTACTTCCGAGTAGGTCCCCCTTGAATCATATGAACATTCAACTCTTTTATCTGCTTTCTTGGGGGACCTTTGTCTGCGGGAGTTGTGTTCTTCCGCAGACCTTGCCGCACACTCTTGAGCAAGTGTTCAAGCTTTTCGGATTTGATGGCGGATTCAATTTCATTTCTTAGACTTACACATTCATTTGTGTCATGCCCAATGTCTTCGTGAAACATGCAGTGCTTATTCGGGTTCAGGTTCACCCGCCTAGTCATTGGCTGAGGCTTCCTAAACTCGATATTTTCAATGGTTAGTATTTCCAAAGGGAGTCTTCTTTAGGGGAGTCCAATGTTGCTGATCAAACTTACCTGCCTTTCTATTTTTCTGTTTTTGCCCGATCAACGATCTGGCATCGAACTGCTTGGAAGAGTTTTTCGGGGGTTGAATTCTGGACCAAATTGACCCCTTATCTTCTTTTCTGGATTGGGTATCTCTAGGTTCAAAATTTGTAACTTGTTTTGATTTTTCTCGCCCTAGCAGTTTCTCTGTGGCTGCAAAGACCTTGGCTGCGGATATGATCCCGTCCCAAGTCTGAGGCATACCATCTCTCCCAGTCAAGCAGCGGACCATCTCAGGGCTTTTTTCGTTCACTCTAAATGCTCCTCTGAGCATGTCCTCGCTGATTCCACCAATATTCAAGCTCACGTTGTTGAATATGGTGATGAAACTTTCCAACGACACGTTGTCTCGTCGAATAACGCTCATAATTTCAGAGGGATCCCACGTGTGCTTGCGCTGTTGACTGAAATGTTGGGAAAATTTGCAACCAAATCATCCCAGCTCTTAATTTGGCCGTCAGGAAGCTTTTCAAACCATTCTCTTGCTGCCCATATTAGCGTTAACGCAAACATGTGACACCAATAAGGGAGCGTCCATCCACTTACCCCTCCAACTGAGGTGAAGTTTTGCAAATGATCACTCAGGTCTGTCATTCCATTGTACTTTCCCAAGTTGTTTGGAATTTTGATATTCGTTGGGAAAGGAGCCATAGCTATTCGCAGAATAAACTTTGACTTTTCCGCAAACGCGGCAGGTCTGTATGGTTTGGTAAAATCTTCTTCTGCATCACTGTAGTATTCAGTGTGCTTTATCAATGATCGCGGGCGGCTGGTGCCTTCCCTGCCATACTCTTGGCTATCTTCACTAGCATAACCGTCTTCCTGATAGGTGACTTATTTCGGCTTTCGGGAAGCTTGACTGCTGTCATGCAGGGTCCTGTGAGACGGGACCTGCTAAGTTTGAAAATTCTTCCCCTGGCTTTTTGTAAGTGAACGACCGACTGAGTGAGACACGTCATCTTCCAGATCTTGAGTTCGCCGAACCATCGGTGGCGGTGATGGAGGTGGTGAATCATACGTCAGTGTCCGGGCTTGGAACTGGTTAGCCTTCACCCGTCATTCATACTCCTCCTTTAACCTTAACTGCTCTTGTTGGTACCACTCGTCCGGGTTAAGAATAGCTTTTCCAGATCGGTATTGGTGACGAATTCTTGTTTCGTCACCGTCAAATATAGGAAAATCTCCGGTTTCGTCTTCCAGAACCGGGGTACGAGTAGTACGGCGAGGCTCAATGTCAGGATATCTCGGGAACTCTCCGGCCCTGTCTTCCAAGGCCGAAGTTCGAGTGTTCTGGCGAGGTGCCATTTCTTCCATCCTCGGGAACTCTCCGGTCCTGTCTTCCAGGACCAGAGGTGGGTTGTTCTAGACATCTGGACGTCGGACTTTCGCTGGAGCACTTGCAGGTGGTTGTTGGCTCTAACTCATTTTCAGATCACGAAAACTTCCAACAAATTGACCGTATCTTTAGCTAAAAACGGATTGCGCCAATGAAGAAACACGAGTCCGAACTCTAGTTTACCCCAGGTGTGAGTCTACTGAATAATAATGACATCAGATCCAAGATTCCTGCCTGCAAAACAGATCACCGTGAGTCTCGTTAAGGGAAGGACAAGACGGGGGGTCTTCCCGTAACCACCCTCCGGCATGAGAATATGTACAGTCCTGATCGGAATAATCAAGGAGAGTACAAGTGTATTGCGTAAGGCTTAAGAGTGTGTAAGTGAACGAATATCTGTGAGCGTTGTACTTGGTATTTATAGCCGAAGGTGGGGGAAGGTGATTGGTGGAGTTGTCACTATCGAAATATTCCTTTCTCAACTGAACGAACACGTGTCGAGCCACTATTGGATGTGACAGCCTGGATCCGTCCATTATCTGTGCACGTCATGGGACGTCCATTACATGTCCAGGTGTCATCTTTCCATTGGTCGATGTCGCTATCAGGTGGTTATGGAGGAATCTTCTAGAAATAGTTTGTTACAACTGTTCTTCCATATCACGTGGGGATCACGTGTGTGGTGAGTCCCTTGCGTTGCTTGCGGATTCCTCCTGCGAATGCTCATTGGTAATCCATGGACTATGATGGATACCCGCGAAGCATGTTTTCGGAACCATGGATCACTTGGTTGGTCTTGTGTTAACTACAAGTGTTTGCCCATGTGTTCTTCTCGCGGATGTTTATTGACGATCCGCTGGTTAAGTGGGGATCCGCGAAATGGATTATGGACCCACGGGTAGTTTTACTACCCTATCTCTATAGCAGGAATTTTCTTGTTGAAGGTTATAAACGTTGTAACTCCTATTAAATCCTCATCGAAACCAATTGTGTTGTACATTGGAAGCGTGTTAATACTATATGATTAATACAAAAACTACAATGTGTAATAAAAATAATTAAGTTGAGTATTACATATTTCTATAAACACTTGGAGGTTTGGAGCTAAATTTGGACACCCATGGAAAGACAACCTATTAGTTTTAAGCCATGTTTGTCGTCGTTAGAGAGCGGTGTGTAGGGTTAAATACTGAGGATTGGAAGTTCTCGTGGCAGTAAAAAATACGCAATTTAGTAGTGGAGTGCCAGAGTGTGAGTTGCCGTTCTAGAAAAGTAGTTGTCAGTTTTACTGTTTAATATTATATATTAACAAATGAGCTAACTATTTATTTATTTGTATATTCAAAAAAATGGCAGATTCATAATTTAACATCAGAAGAGGTTAAAAATGGGTAAGGCTTGAACCAGTAAATTGAAAATATGTCAAGCTAGAATAAATCAAGTCGAAACGTGATTGGTCATAAGAATTATATTAAATTGTCGGTTTTGAAACCGGGCACCTCAGATGGAAGGTGTAACTATATCATCCAACTTCAAGTAAACAAATTTAAAAGGTTTCAACTACAATCTTTTACTCGTTCTATAAGAAACAGAAAAATAATGTCAAAATCACTTCTAAACAATATCATTTGATTCATCATTTCTAAAGTAGTTAGACGCATTTTAAATGATTAACAAACTATATACTTTGTAACACTCTGTATTTAAAATCTTGCCTTAAGCTTATACTTTTCAAATAGTTTTGTCATTAGTTCAAACTAGCTGTAAACCCCGCCGCAACAACGCGGCAACGCAATGTTGCGGATTCAGTCAACCTATCTTCTTCACACCAAAACTAGTTGTGAATCTGATCGGTAACAGTGACTTCGAAATGGCAACGATACTGAATCGAAAAAATAAAGTCGTGAGCGTCTAAAATAGCATTGACACGCATACAACTTATGAACAAAGCGAGACAAACTGGATCGGTATCAGTTGAATTCGTTATGGTATTCACACTAAACCAAAAAATATAAATTAGTCAACACTAAAAAAAACTCGTATAGTTTATATTACAACATATTAACATTAACGTTTATCTGGTTGGTAAAACCTGGATGTTGCGGCGGCGAGTCGTCGCGAATCGAATGGTACCAGTTACGTTCATTACGATACCAGAACTAAAATTCGCTAACACCCAAACAAATTAACATATTTAAAATGAAAAAAAAAACAAATACGCAGCGAAAATCAACAATTTAAAAAACAAAACAAAAACTGTACGGCGCGATTGCAAACCGGCGTGCATTCAGACTGTATCAGGTTACGATACCGTAAATAAACAAATAAAAATTCGCCTACGTCCAAACACAACACGTTAACATACTTACAAGAAAGATAGCGAAGACAAACCCGTGTATAATTGTCGTGAATTGACCGGTATTGATGATGTCGGCACCGGATCATAAAAGACACGCTTAAAAAGAAAGTATGGAATGCAAACAAAATAAACGACCAACTACATAATTGAAATAACAAAGGAAATGTTTCATGAAAAAATGGAAATGTTTCTTTACATAGCTTGGAATTGAACTTGAGAAGATACCCACAAAACAATTTACCACTCACAGAACCACCACCCTGCTACAAGCAACTTTTTGCTAATATTTCACAATTATGTATTATATATAAAAAACAAAAAGAATAAAAATCAACTTTGTGACGCCGGATTCCTTTTTTACCATATACTAGTGATTTACTCGCGCATTGCAGCGGTGAGTCAACGTGAATTCAGTCGCTATTAGCTATGTTCGTTACGGTGCTGGAACTAAAACAAAATGAAAACAGAAAAATAAAAATAAAAATTAAGGTGAGCTAATAGGGTGGCGTCGGTTGGTCCCGGACGAGTCAACGCTAATTCAGTTGGGATTAGGTATATTCGTTACGGTACTGGAACTAAAACAAAATGAAAATAAAAAATAAAAATAAAATTTGAGGTAGGCCAATAAGGTAACGTTGGTCGGTCCCAAACGCTGAGGCGGTGACTTTACGACACTCGTATAACATATTATAATTTTTTTGTTAACATGTTTAAAACAATGTTTATTCAGTCGGTAAACCCGGACATTGGTAAAACCCGATCGTTGCAATGGAGTCGACTCGTATTCGGGCGTTGGGGATGATGGTAAAAATCCGAGCGTTCCGGTGGTGGATCACCGCGAATTTTGTCGATTTCATTTACATTTGTTACGGTACCGCAACTAAAATGAAGTTTAGTAAAACCCGGGCGCGGGCAAAACCCGAGCGTTGTCGGTACTAGACTTGCGCGACGAGTCGAAAAGACCTGAGCATTGTCAGTCCCGGGAGTTATGACGGTGAGTCTACATGAACTTGGTCGGTTTCCATCACGTCCGTTACGGTACGGAAATCAAAGTAAAACAAAAAAAAGAAAAGAAAAAAAAGAGGACAAAATAGCTGGATGAATGCGGTGTCGCCACTTGGCCCAATCAAGGTCTTACGGAATCGGTCGGTTTGTGTAAAACAAAGAAGTCGGTGAAACCCGGTCATCGTTAACATTGTCGGTCCTGGGCGTGGCGGCGATAAGTTGATACGAATAACCCGTTTAGTTATCAAATTTAAAACAATACAAAAAAACCAGGAAAAAAGTTATTCGGCCCACTCACGCATTGACAGATGAACCAATAGTCTTGTTACGTCGCCAAGTTTCAACTTTAGAATATATGGATAATTCCAAGTGTGGGCAAACTCTATTGACATACAAGGCCTTAGTTTGACTTAAAACTTATATAACTAGTATTTAGAACCCGCGCGTTGCATGGGTTGTCGGTAAGACGTATGCTAACTTCCAAAATTCGGATCAAAATAGCCGAATGTTAACTTGCAAAATTAAGGGTGAAATGAGAGCGACGGGTCCAATGTACCACACACGTACCACACACGTCAGTATTTTGCGCAACATGTATCTGCTTTATTACTTTCAAATGATGATTGAGTATATGTTAATTATTGATAACTTATGAATTGAATTTGATTTGAAGTAAAGAAAGAAAGACATTGTAAAGTCAAAAGTCACTAACCATCCTTACATAGTCACATGAGAACACTTGTATGTGTAATTGTGTATGAAATAAGCAGTTATATCATGTTGGAAACCAAATTCAAAGCGCACTGTACAACTTGAAAAGCAAATGCACAATACTTGGAGGAACCCGTACCTTGCGTCGGGTAGGTGACACGATAAAAATAATGCGCCAACATGTTAAAGTCTAAACGCTAATCAAATTGCAAATGACCCGCTTATTCCAAAAAAAAAAGGCACTATGACCCGTTATAAAGGAAATATTAGCATTACACATGGTATTGAAGTCAAAATTAACATGGATTGCATATATTTAAACACCAGTCTAAATTCATCTACATACTCTCAAGGTATTGCTGCACGATTTCATACTAATGATGTCAATAATTGAATAAAAACGTTGAATCTTTCAAGAAAGAAACTTACAACAGCCGTATAAAGTGACAAAGAAGCTTAAGCGGAATCCTTTGTTTTAACCCTGCATTCACAAACCCAGATACATTAATTAACAACTTGAGGCTCAGCACGCCATAAAAAATTAAAAAACTAAAACTAAAACTATAAATCGAATAACCCGTGGCTCAAATCTCCACTATGGCTGCAACATATGTTGCCCCGCCAAATAGCGGAGTGTCATTATAGCCTAAACCAAAGACTTAAGCAACAAACCAAAAACATCATACACCACCATGGCCAAACGACCGCCTCCAAGGATTTCCAAATCAAACCCGAAGTGTGTAAACCAGTATTATAGTCAAGCAATCATCATGGCATAAAGAAAACGACGAAAATGAGTTGCAATGACCAAAACAACACACCACCGCAGCAATCGGCGTCTTGACTGTCACTGTGGTAACAACACGAAAAAGCGCATACTGCCGTCAGACCACTACCAGCGTCACACGAACGTCACCTAGGGTTCACATATTGAGCCCGGCAACAACAGAAATCAAGGTCATTGTATATTTTTTCTTTCATCAATTACGAAGGAAAAAAGAAACAAATTTACATTTGTCACACAAATTCCCCCAAATATAAAATTAAACATTGTCAGGTGAAGTATCTGTATGCCATCGGGTATTTCAATTGTAAGACCTCTTACAATCATAAGGAGAGACCGTGAGGAAGGTTACAAATAATAACCTTGAGCAATGCTTATGAAGGTATTTGTAACTGTGTTCAGTTTTCTGTAAGAAAAAAAACAAATGCTATATTTGTATGCAACATAGCAATCACCTCCACAACATGACATACCTCAGCAATACTTCCAAAAGTATTTGGTCACTTCACATCAATTGAGCATAAATATGCAAATATTCAGTCTGCATGTTGGATTACAAAACCCTAGGCATCAACCTGATTTAGGGGAATGGAGATGGGACTGTCTCCCCACACCACCGCACCAAACAACGACCAGAAATTGCGCCGCCACGCCACAAACACCGCCACCTAGGGTTTCAGATGGAACCCGGCAACAGTAGGAGGGCGAGTGTTATTGTACGCATATGCCAGATTCCAACATGTATTTGGGTCGAAGATGAGTCATCAGAGAGTGTTGGAGGAGCATGAATGGATGCATATGACGGTGGAACGGTACAACAGAAACAGCAAGGTGTACACCCCCTGCACTCAAGTCTTGAACGTGCAACATTAAAAAAGGTACATAAAAGGATCAAAACCTGCACTAAAGTGTTGCACATACTGTTTTATAATAAGTACCTAAAAGGAACAGTAGATATGCGTAGTAGATATGAGTCTAGTACAGAATTTGCAATTTAATATATATAATTATTATATGCCCACAGACAGTAATGCATATTTGGTTACAAGATTCAGGTAAAGATTTGTTACCAATTTTAGTTAAATGAATTATTATGACTCAAACCAGGCTTGTTTTCTTATGTCTAAGATGCATACTAGTGAATTTGTGAATATTGCATTATTTATGATCATATACGAAAGTCAAATAAATAGTTAGCCTTTGAGTTGACATTTCAACGAATTTGAGCCTAGAGCCATTACTTAAGTTATATTTGTTGTGATGGTAACTCATTTAACTTAACCAACTTTATAAGATTTTAATTATGTGATTAATGTTGTACTAGGGTGTCATCCCCCCTACACCACTACACCCCTTGTTGCATTTGGGTGTTGCCATCCGGCTTTTTTTAAGATGGTGAAAAAGCTCCCTCATTTTCAACCAATCACTATCACCTATTCTCTTAATTATTGAGTGGAAGGCTACCTCGTTGTCCTTGAGGGGAAAGCTCACTCTCGTTAAAGCCGTCCTCGACAGCTTGCCTTTATACTTTCTTTCCATGGTCCACGTTCCGTTAAAATTAATTGAAGAGCATGGAAAGATCAGAAGGAGGTTCTTGTTGGGAGGCCTCAGAGACAAATGGAAAATCAAATAGGTAGCTTGGGATAATATCGATGAATTTGACTAAACAATTCATAATACTCGGTATCATGTTGGCGGGCATTTGACTAAACAGTTCATACGTGGACCTTGGCATAATATTTCTAAGATTGGAAAAAACTTTTTTACTCTGGATATTGACTTGAAGGGAGCTTTTTTTAGACCAGTCAGAAAGGGAAATCCGACTCGTTTCTGGCTAGATGTGTAGCTAGGTAGATTCCCATTAAAGGTTTTATTTCCGACTATATATAAGCTAGAAGGAAACAAAAGTTGCTTGGTCATTGACAAGGTATCCTTAAAGAAAACAGGCCTGTGAATGTGGTTCTAGCGTGGTCTAAATCTAAATTTTTCTCTGGAGGTGCGGTCGGATATTGCCGATCATAAAGGAAATGGTTGAATTGTTCTCTTTCAATGGATGTAAAGAGGATGGGCGGTTATGGACGGGAGACTCTTCGGGAAAGTTCACGGTTAAAGGCATGAGATGAGTTATGGCGGGTGTTATTTACGGCGACAGTGCTCCTTTATGCGAGTGGAAAATTGGGTTCCCATTAAGATTGATTGTTTCACATGGTGGCTGCTGCAAAATAGGATCCTGGTCGCACCTAATCTCATGGCTAGGGGAATGTCTTCTCTATCAAGTGAATGTCAGGTGTGAGTTTTGGTTGCAAAATCAACGAAACATGTTTTCTTGGATTGTGATTGGGCGAAAGATATTTGGAGAGTTCTTTCTGTTTGGTGTGGTTAGGATTTGACTGGCTTGAGCACCATCAATCACTTATTGGATGTGGCGGAGGAACCGTATCTTCGTACGGATAGGGTTACTAAAGGCGATTATCTATTCTTCTTTGTGGTTTATTTGGAAGCAAATGAACGAGTTGATTTTTAAAACTCGGTCTCTCTCTACCGACTTCATGGTTGAAGAAATTAAAAGGAATTTGTTCGGTTAGTTAAAACTTAGGTCCATGCACAAGGAAATCAATTGGTTGGTTTGGGTTCCCATTTTCGGTGTATTGTGGCTTGAGAGACTATGTTCTTTTCGTTGTCGTTTTACTTTTTCATTTTCTGTTGTTATTTGTACTGTTTTCTAGCATCTCGCTTGTTGCGTTCTCGCCGGTTTTATTATATTTATCCTATTCTTACTATGCAAAAAGAATTTACTTGTTATATAATTAAATAGTATTTTGATTATATGAGATGAGTGGAATAATTACGTACTTTTTTAATGGACCACTAGTAGCTTACTCACGCCCGTAGCGTCGAGAACTTAACAACGGGCCGATATTTTTTAGCACGAATATACAAGCACATCATAACGACTATAACTTTGACACAACAAAAAAGAGTTTATCTAAATATCAAAAGAACTTAGTTAGTATCAGTTCAAGTAACTACAATATTAATGTGGTACGATACTCTAAATGCAGCTTACGATAGAAAAAAAATACTTAAAGAGAATACAACTCTGCTTCCAGTTGATATACTTTATCGCGACTACACCTCCATTTTAGCAAGCTGACATAGATAAAGAAAAACATGTCGTAATGACATACTAAAAAAATATAAAAATTGTGTATGTTAATCATTATAAAAGAATCAATGACTTAAATAAATAAATAAATGATAACAAAAAGAAAAACACATGTTATGGCACAAATTAAAACCATGAAAACTTTGATGGGTTACATTGCAAAGTAAGCAAAGTTTAAAAAATGAAAATGCTAGGGATTAAATTAAAACAGTTTAACATTTTAGGAGCTAATATCAAACATTTTAAATTTAAGGGCTAAAATTATAAGAACATATACTTTACTGTAGCTATAGATTTCCTTTTATATATTTAGTATAATGTTTCACCCACTTAAATTTGAGTAAACATTTGTTAAACTGTTTTGTGAAAGCTTAACAGAGAATAGGCGCTGCTTGATTTTTTAGAGATAAAATGTCTGCAGCTTGTGGGTCATATTTGCAGACATTTGTAGAAGAAAATGCGGATCAAACCTCTACAGTCTGCAAGTAGAAGACTGTTTGTTTCTTAACATTTGTAGACAATTAAAATAAACTGGTGGTGGTGTACGAACGGTGGTAGTGGGTGGTGGTGCTGGACGGTGGTAGTGGTGGTGGTGGACGGTGTTGGTAGACGATGGTGGTGGCGGATAGCGGGTGGTGGGTGATGCTTAACCCTATGTAGACCTTAGAAGATTTTAGAAGTGGATATGTCAAGTCTGCACCAAGAAGGGTTCACACAAACGTTTTTTAATTAAATGTCTAAAAAAACAAACAGTCTGCAGATGGTAATGCATACACGACAAACAAAGACCATTTTTTTAGAAAAAGCAAATACCACCTAAAAATCAATATGTGAGGAGAAGACAAAAACATTAGTAGAATGGGTCGGGGTTGACCCGATATCAGATCCATACTTGATCGGTTCGAATATTATTCTGAAAGCCTTTGTATAAACCCTAGTTTCTATTCTTAAACCCCTGCTGGTCTACAACTTAGTCACATTAAACAGTGAGTGTTGTTAATATCATCATCATCATCATAATCTTGATTCTGTTTAGCAGCCATGTACCGAGTCGCTGTAGTAGCACTGTCTTCCTCGATCAGGTAATCCATAACACAACACTCACTTCCTCTTGGATTCCAAATATTTACTTTACACATTCATAATTACTATCTTTCGTTCATTTCTTGTAGATATTCGACTTCAAGGAAACTGGTAACTAAGAACCGCTTCATTATGCACCAATTCATACATCACATTAATCTAGATTAAACTGTTCATTAACCTAATGCCGCTGCCAATACGTCAATAATTGATCACTTTATAGATTTACCGTTATAGATTTTGGATAAAAGGACAGTTTCGGACTATTTAGTTTACAGTTATAGATTTACCGTTAGTGAGTTCTATAGCTGATGTGTGTCGGATAACCCTCACAACTAAGCTTTAAAATTAAAACGAAAATCCTAACCACACACAACCGGCAAATGTACCGGTCGCAAGTAGTATAGACCTAGGAAGTCCGAGTATCGAACACGAAGACACGTAAGACGCTAACGATCACTGACCCTAGACAAGACCTACCCAATAATAATATTTAATTGATTTTAATTTTGGTTTTTCTTTTTATATAATAATTTAACTGGACTAACTAGACTGACTAACACAAGTTACCAAAAATAGAAAACTTAACGGAAAACAGAATGTGTTGACTTCGGATGGAGAAAAACGTCTACCTAGGTTTAAATCAAATTGTAGGCCTAACAAGTAAATGGATTGAATGAAATCAAGACACCGGTTCCTAAAGATGACACGACTAAGGATCTCTCGGGCTCACTGGATTACCTCTCGGTCTCACTCAACAAGCCTCAACTACTCAAAATCGGCTAAAACAACCAAACCGGGAAACAATTGTTAACATGTTCTAATGTTGACTCACCTCTCGGTCTCACCAACACTCGACCCTAATGGTAATAAATACTACACAACCAAGGATAGAGGAACAATTCAACTTAAACCAAATAGATCAACTAGTCGCTCAAAACACCTAACCGGACAAGAAACGAACTCACTCTCGCGCAATCCTTATTCTAGCATGCAAAGGTAATAAGACGACCCTAACTTCTTATCACCTCTTGGTCTCTAAGAAGGTGCCTAACCACTGTACTTTAACCAAATAATCACGCAACAAAACCCTACGGTTGTACCTACCGCAAACAAACCCTAAACACAAAGTCTAGAATCAAACAAGCACCGATCAATCAATACAAAACTAATTAACCAACGCAAGGGGTTTAAGCAATAAATTGATATAATTTCCAGCCATTAAACACAACCTATTTCATGTCCAAATCAAACTTTACAATAACAATTAACATCTATCAATCAAACAATCCAATAAACTCATCAAAATCTAACAATAATCATCATTCCTAGGTAGAACCGACAAGTTTAGCCTAGCATAATTTTTGGACAACAGAAAATACTCAATATAAACATCTTATAACTTATACCAATCATCTCAAAAATCATTCAACAATCAATCCTACTCATAAACACTTCAATCTTTCAATCAATTGCAAAACTAGTAATCAATTGAACAAGTATAAAAAGATGATGAACAATGTTTAACAAGAAAGGATATAAGATGATTATGGGCTGTTCTTGGCTGCTACAAACTGATGAGAAACGTCCCCGAGGCTTGTTCTTGTGTCCTTCTTCCTTCCTTAACCGCCAAAACACTCAAACCCTAGCCGCACCTAAGCTTTTCTTTCTTTCTCCCCTTGCTGCCTTCTGTGATCGGAACTAGGGCTGGTGGCCTTAGGGTTTTTTTTCATTTTTTTTATATTATAATAATAGTAGGCTTGGGCTTTCCATGATGTAAACGGGCTGGGCTTTGAGTTGTTTCTTGAAATCCTATGCGTAAAAGGCCCGTAAACTGCTCAAGAAGCTCGGTTTCTTTCTTTCTTTCACCCAAAGCCTACAAAATAAACATTATTATGTAAAACCCATGTAAAACAAGTCAATGAACATTATTATGAGGTAAATACATATAAAAACATGGATAAAACGTGCAGAAAATAAGTGCGTTTTACAACACATCAATAGCATAGGGATCTATTAGTTCACTAACCGGCATATTTTCTAGGGATAAAAAGTTAGTGGAAATGAAACTTTTATCGGCACCTGTATCAAATAATACTGAAACATATTGACTAGAGACTACGAATGTACCTATTACTACGTTTGGGTCTTGTCGTGCTTCTCCTGACCCAATTACGAAGGCGAGTCCTCTAGGCGCACTGAAAGTCGATGCTTGGTTTTGTCTTGTAACTGCTCCTTGATTCAGCTTGGGGCAGTTCCGTCTTAAATACTCCGTGTTGTCACATTCAAAGCAAGCACTGCATGTTACTACGGTTGGGGTATGTTGGATAGGTTGTTGGCAGTTTGGTTATGGTTTAGGTGATTGTGGACGATGGGGTTGAGTTGTTTGAGATGGTTGGTTTACAATCTCCACACCGACTCTGAAATTAGTGGCATAGTGCCCAGTCCTTCCACATTTCTGGCACACCAACAGTCTGCATTCACCCACATGATGAAAATTACATTTGTCGCATTTTGGCCAGGGTCCTTTATACCTATCTTGTTTCATATCGGAACTGGTCATGGCGTAATTTTGTGTCGTCGGCGTTCGCGATTACTCGGTTGTCTTCCTTGTGGTATCGTCCCATAATTGGTTTGTTTTGGCCCAGATGATTCCTCGGGCATTCTTAACACACCACTTCTCACCAAATCAAATGTTGCAATGCCATCTTGAGACACGACATTCTCAAAAGATACGTGACCAATTGAATTTACCAAACTCCTTACTTTTGGGGCTAAACCTCAAATATAACGTCAATACGTTTAGCTTCTAGAGTTGCCAACCATGGCATCAGGTGAGCCAGTTCATTCAAGCGGTTGGTATACCCCAAGTGGTTCGCTCCTTTCATCTCCAGACTCCAGAGTTTGTGTTCTAGTTTTTGAATTTCGTTCTTTGGATAAAAATGATCCAACATCAAAGTTTTGAATTCTGCCTAAGTCATACAGTTGGTTGCTTCTTGCCCACGGATTTGCACCGTCATATTCCACCACATCAAAGCGTGATCACCAAACGTACATGTATCATATTTTACAATACACTCCGGTGGTCAATTACTGATATTAATGACAGATTCAGCCTTTTTAATCCACTTTATCAACTCATTCGGCCCTTCAGTAACTTTGAAATCTATCGGTTTGTACAACATAAAATGTTTAAACGAGCATTCCCATCGCGGGGAATCAGGGTTGTTAGGGTCATTGTTCGTGTTCAGTGGAGGATTATTGGTACCCATGGTATTCGTATTCAGCGGAGGATATTATTGCCAATAGTATTTATAGTTAGTGGGGGATTATTTGCATTGGTAGCAGTATTTGTGTTTAATGGGGGAGTATTATTTGTGACAGTATTAGTATTTATTAGGGGAAGATTATTGTTTGGTGGTTGATTTGTATTTATGTTTGCGTTCACGCCGGTAGTTGCTTGTGCTAAAATAGTTGGAATTATGGCCTGCATTTGCCGAGCAATCATCTCGGCTACATCCGCTTCAGTCATTACGTTTGCTTTCTTTGGGGCCATTCTATAATGATAATCAAATACAAGCCAATTAATATTAATTTCATCACATAACACATTGTAATGGCAATCATAGTAATGATTGTACAAGTAAACCAAACAACATATTTGTATTTCACATACTGTATTGTACATATCTATCAAAAATGGCACATAGACTTGCCTGATAAAGGCCAGTGCTTGCATGTGCATATCAAATTTTGTCACTCTGTGATGGGTAGACTTGACCCTACAAGGGCCAGTGCTTGTAATAATATATCAAAATCATACTCTATGTCAGCATAGCATACAATATCAAAAGACTATGTACACATTCCCATACTATACTGCATCTATCTATGCAATCGATGCACTAACCACAAACACAAAAAAAAAAAAAAACGCCATGATCATCCAGATACAGCTCTGGAGTTAACCTGTCACCCTATCCAAACACTAGCAATGGTAGGCATTTGATTGCAGCAGGTTCTTTACCATCTGCTGTAAAATTAGTATACACTCAGTCGCATCCCTCGTCCCCTGTTTAATATTAGCTATAGCTATCGAATGGTATATCACACGATTGCTCAGAACGGCTAACCAGGAGTTGTTCTCTATGTTTGGGAGCTCTAGGTCAAAGATAAGTGTGCTCGGTGAATGAGGAGGTGTAACACCGGTCCTAGGGAGTGATGGCTCTCCCCGATGATAGGTCAACCTAGGTGGGGATAAGGTAGGGTCAATAATGTAACATCCGGCCTCTCGCACCACCAATATTGTCCGCTTTGCCCACGAAAAGCTCACGGATTTGTTTTTGGTTGCCCAGGTGGAGACTTCCCAGGAGGTCACCCATCCTGCTACTGTTCCCACCGGAGCACGCTTAACCATGGAGCTCTCCTCTCGTCCACTACCATTAAGCCCAAAACGCGTTGATGATTTAAGAGGCTGGACATTTACTTATGAACCAAGGATCTCTCCTGTCCACGGCCGATGTGGGATATGCCTAAGGTGTTACAAACACCCCCCCTGGACTCATCGTCCTCGATGAGGTTTGCCCCACCATCCAATCCAGGATGTGGGATTCGCCTAAGGTGTACCTCGCGACACCCCAGAGACTCACCGTCTCTGATGAGGATTTCCCACCATCCCGAATGACACAAGAGTGACTCTGATACCACTTGAATTCGGCCCCTCGCACCACCAATATTGTCCGCTTTGCTCATGAAGAGCTCACAGATTTGTTTTTGTTTGCCCAGGTGGAGACTTCCAAGGTGGTCACCCATCCTGCTACTTCTCCCACCGGAGCACGCTTACCTGTGGAGCTCTCCTCTCGTCCACTACCATTAAACCCAAAACGCGTTGGTGATTTAAGAGGCGGGTGATGTGTTGTAAAACACACGTATTTTCCGCTCCTTTTATCTACGTATTGCATTACATTTTATGTATTTTAACTTGTTTTAGATAGGTTTTACATATTTTTATTTATCTTGTAGGCAAAGGGTGGAAAGGAAGAAAAACCGAACTTTTCGAGGAGTTTACGAGCCCTTTACGCATACATTTTCAAGTAAAACTCAATGCCCGGCCCATCTACAACATGAAAAAGCCCAAGCCTCATATTATATCATAATATAAAAAAGAAAAAAAACCCTAAGGGGTCCTAGTTCTGGCCAATCGCAACAGTGGGCAGCAAGGAGAAGAAGAAAAAAGTTTTTCTGGTTTAGGGTTTGATCGTGTGACGGCTAAGGAAGGAATAAGACACAAGAACCAAGCCTCGTGGACATTTCTCATCAGTTGTAGCAGCCAAGAACAGCCCGGAAAACCATCTCATATCCTTTCTTTAAACTATTGTTCATCAATCTTTCTTATACTTGTTGAATTGTTAACTAGTTTTGCAATTGCTTTAAGGATTGACTTGTTATTGATTACTATTGATTGTTGAATGATTTTTGAGATGATTGGTATGAGTTTTATGGTGATTTTAATGAGTATTTGCTGCGGTCCAACTAATATGAGAGGCTAATCTTGTTAGTTCTATATAGGAATGATGTAAATTGTTAGTGTTTGACGAGTTTTATGGATTGTTTGATTGATGGACTTGAATTGTTATTGTAAAGTTTGATTTAGACATGAAATAGGTTGTGTTTAAGGGCTGGAAATTTTGGTGAATTATTGCATAAACCCCGTGTGTCGGTTAATTAGTTTTGTGTTGATTGATCGGTGCATTGTTTGATTCTAGACTTTGTGTTTAGGGTTTGTTTGCGGTAGGTACAACCGTAGGGTTTTGTTGCATGATTTATTGGATTAAGTACAGCGGTTAGGCACCTTCTTTGAGACCGAGAGGTGATAAGAAGTTAGGGTTGTCTCATTGTCTTTACATGCTAGAATAAGGATTGCCCGAGAGCGAGTTCGTTTCTTGTCAGGTTTAGGTGTTCTGAGCGACTAGTTGATCTATTTTGGTTTAAGTTGAATTGTTCCTCTATCCTTGGTTGTGTAGTATTCATTGCTATTAGGGTCGAGTGTTGGTGAGACCGAGAGGTGATCCATCATTAGAACACGTTAACAATTGTTTCCTGGTTTGGTCGTTTTAGGAGATTTTGAGTAGTTTAGGTTTATTGAGTGAGACCGAGAGGTGATCCAGTGAGCCCGAGCGATCCTTAGTCGTGTCATCTTTAGGGACCGGTGTCTAGATATCATTCAATCCATTAGCTTGTTAGGCCTACAATTTGATTCAGACCTAGGTAGACGTTTTTCTCCATCCTAAGTTAACACAGTTAGTTCCCCGTTAAGTTTTCTATTTTTGGTAAGTTTTGTCAGTCAGTTAGGTTAGTTCAGTTAAGTAATTAAAAATCAAAAATCAATTAAATATTATTCTTAGGTAGGTCTTGTCTAGGGTTAGTGATCGTTAGCGTCTTATGTGTCCACGTGTTCGATACTCGGACTTCCTAGGTCTATACTACTTGCGATCGGTACACTTGCCGGTTGTGTGTGGTTTTAGGATTTTCGTTTTATATTTAAAGCTTAGTTCTGAGGGTCATTATTATAGGGTTATCCAACGCACATCAGCGGGACATTTATTTATGAAATAAGGATCTCTTCTGTCCACAGCCGATGTGGGATTTGCCTAGGGTGTTACAAACACCCCCCTTGGACTCATCGTCCTCGATGAGCTTTGCCCCACCATCCAATCCAAGATGTGGGATTCGCCTAAGGTGTACCTCATGACATCCCCGGCGACTCACCGTCTCTGATGAGGTTTGCCCACCATCCCAAATGGCACAGGAGTGGCTCGGATACCACTTGTATCCGGCCCCTCGCACCACCAATATTGTCCACTTTGCCCACGAAGAGCTCACGGATTTGTTTTTGGTTGCCCAGGTGGAGACTTCCCAGGAGATCACTCATCCTGCTACTACTCCCACCTAAGCACGCTTAACTGTGGAGATCTCCTCTCGTCTACTACCATTAAGCCGAAAACGCGTTGGTGATTTAAGAGGCCGGACATTTACTTATGAACCAATGAGCTCTCCTGGCACGGCCGATGTTGGATTTGTCTAGGGTGTTACAATCAGGGATACCTTAATACAAGCTGTCTGATGGGCTCGTCGGGTGGACGAATTCGTCGGGGACAGGTAGATAGGTGGTTGGGTGATCTAGCGGCTCTAGTATATGAGCGTTACTCGCTAGTTTCCTCGGCCTGATCTCTAGGTGGTGACCTAGGCGGGTAACTACCATATCTATAGACGGATATGTTAGGCTCATCGCTAGGTAACTCTTGAGGAACTATCACATCCTCTGAGCCCTCCTCAATCTCCTCCTCTTCTTCTAGATCTTCTTTTGGATCTTCCTCTGATTCCTCTTCCTCGACCTCTGGATCCTCCTGCTCAACTAATATCACCGGTTCTTCCTCAGGCACAATCTCGCTAATTCTTGCCATCTCTCTGCACAATGGTTAGTCATAAGAATAATATTAATTAAGCAAAATTTAATATTAATTATTATCATATATAATATTCATTTGTTTTGTTTGAAATATGATATTAATTATTATAATAATATTTAATATTAATTATAATCGAATATAATACTTATTACAATAGGATTTAATATTATTGACAATACAGTACGAACACGTATTCATACACATTATTCCAGGTAAACACGTATGCATGTTACACATATATACTAAACATTATATATTATACACATATGTTGCCATTTTTTACCTCTCGGTATGTTCCGTGACTTTTCCCCGAATTCCCTCATACAAGCAAGTCTGTGGTTATGTTCGGGACCATAATAACTCACTTGCCTTTCGAATTTATCCCGGTATCCATCAGTATGTAATATTAAATTATTATTTATTTTTCCAGAGATAATTGAGCCTACAGTTATAATTTAGGTATCCTAAGGGATAACCTAATCTTTTATAACCAATGGCTCTGATACCAACTTCTGTCACACCCGACTAGCAAATGCGGAAGCGTAAAACGGGAATGCAACAGACACATCTGGTATCAACCACATTATTTATAAAGAAATATTTCAAACTAATTTACAATATATTATATTGTTCTATCTTCTTTTACAAGCTAGGTGATACAACACAAAACCAGTTCGTTAAACTATTCCACTCTTTACTAGTACACTTACGTCTATTCACATAGCATCGATAATATTCCATAACATGTAGCACATCATCTATTTATTTCCAATTTTGGTACACCTGAAAAACATGTTAAAACAGGTCAATTACAAATAGTTGGTGAGTTTCACAAGTTTCAACAAATCAGTTATACGTAACCAAAACAATCATAGTTTCTATGTTGGTTTGTATGTTTATGATGTAATTATGCTAAGCTATAGTGAAGTCTTGACTGTTCATTCGTGCCGCGTGCCTCCATTTCCCACGCACAATCAACACTGTGCCCCCCCCCCCTTCCGCCCACAACATGCCCCAAGTGGCTATGTCTAACACTACATAGCGTGTTTGTATAATTATGGTCATGTGCAAACGGTGTAAAGTCTCAGCAATCCGTGCCGGCTCCGTTTGGGTTAGTCAAACCAATAGTTCTATTCACAAGCCATCGGCTCGAAGTTAATCACTATGTTAGTGGGAACTTTTTGTGTGTTAGCACTTAGATAATTCACATCATCAAGCATAAAGAATTTTCCAGAAATACAGATATAAATAACATGCTTTTCACACTAAAAGTTCGTGAAACAGTTTAGAAAGAGGGGTCATAAAACTCACGGTACAGTATGTACACAACATGGTATCAATTCGCGGTTTGCTTTACTTGTTGCCACTCAGTTCCTATAATCACTATTAATATTAATATTTTATTATATTATTGTCTCCATACTAAACCGGGCTGTATATCTGGCCTAGGTATAGCTGTCACGCCCAGAACCTGTCAGTATTCTTGGATTTTGACGTTATTTAATGTCTAATGTTTAAAATCGAACTCGGCTCAGTTTCACCGTTTTATGTGCTGGGCTAAGTTGGTCGTTTACGCATTTTGAAAACAACTATGATCACATAAACTTGGGTAAATGTATCGGTTGATAAAATGATTAAATTTATAAAGAAAAATCATTGATTAGATGTCTGGATTAGCTACAGGGCTCATTTCCGTTTATTCAGTCTGGTTTGGAAAGAAACACGCACAATCCATCCGAATGGTCCGGATTTTTCACAAAATGTTCGGTTTTATTCAATTAACCCAAAAATATGATATTTGATCACTCTTGATGTTCTGATATTCCAACAGATTCGATTACAAACCTGTCGGTTTTTATTAAAATTGAATTTATTTATCTTTCAAATTTGCACAAATAATTAATTGTTTATCCTTAAATTATGAAAATTTATGTCCTTTCTAACTAATATATGTAGATTTTTATAAAAATATTTCTGGAAATTTTTACTGATTTATTAATTTATAAAAATTCATTTTATATGTTATTTATAATCGGTAAATCGTCTGTTTATACCAAAAGATTTCTAAAAAATCTGATAAATTTTTTAAGTGATCAAAATAACTTCTAAAATACCATGTAAAATTTTCATAATCTAACAATTTTGCCAAATTACCTCGAATAAACACGAACCCTCAAATAAACACGAATCCAGAAACCATATCTAGGTTTATACAATTGACCACAAAATTTATATGTGATCATTTGATGCATTACCTGATTTCTCCACAAAATTTCATAATTTTTCAACTAGTCTAAGTATTTTTCCCAAATAAACGCTAACAAACGGTAATAAATTCGCCAAATATTCTCGGATTATCGAAAAATTACCAAATTTGAACAGGGACTCATTCATATGGTCCCTGATGTCCCTGAAAAGTTTCACAAGCTAACAACAAGCACGTCATAATCTACTATTAAGTAGCCCCTAAACGAGGGTTTCGGTAATACCTTTGCGGTTTTTGGCTGTTTCGACCCTTTACTTGTACAGGTTCTTGGCCTACTAGCTAGGGTAACTGCAGGTCCTATATCACAAAACCAAGCATGTATCATCAATAATCCAGCCTTGAAACATAGGGTTTCGGTTGGGGTTTCAAACCGAGTTTTCGAGTTTTCGAACTGTAAAAACGCGATTTAAACCTCCTAATCCGTGTTTATAGCCAAAAAATTTATTGATTCTGATTTTTAACCATTTTTAGATCAAAATATGTTTATGGATCAATTTTAGGGTTTTTTCATTGTCATATGTAATTTTTGATAATCAAAGTTCAATTTATATGTAAAAACCATGTTTAAACAAACCCTAAATTAAGAAAAATGGATGTTTACCTTGAGCTTTTTGGTGTATGAGAGAGTCCTGAGGTTTTTCACCAGTTTTGAAGTTGATATGAATGCCAAAATATCTTAAGTCCTTGCTTATATGTGAAGAAATGTTAGGGGATGTGGGTTTTCCACCTTGGTGGCCGCCCCCTTATGGGGTCTCCTCAGGCCTCGCCTTGGTTCATTTGCCTTGTTTTTCGTGCCTGTACATGAAATACTAAGTGCAAGTTTATTTTGGGTTCAATTTTTGGCAAGAAAATATATCGGATACGACAAACAGCGCGAAAAAAAGTGTTTTTCGGCCTAATTTTTGTAAATTTAGAAAAACATACCATTTGGTGTTAAAAATCCAAAATATTTTCATGGGTCACTTAAAACATTTTAAGTAAGTGTTTTCTAGGTCTTTTTCGGCTTAACGGATGATACAATGCTTGTTTTGGAACTAGCTTCCGCCTTTAAGGTCACAGCGTGTTGTTAAATGAGTATTTTTTCGTTTAACTGGTTTGATATGTACTATGGCCATAATATAAATATGTTAGCTTCAAATATAAGCATATCACTTATAGATGCCCTCCGGGATATTCGGGTCATAACCAGACTCGTTTAGTTAATCGTTTGTTCGTCACACAATAAACGGTTAATTGTTTATTCGATATGTAAATACTAAGGTGTACCTGATTTTGTCTCAAATGTCACAGCACTGCATAACTTTTGCTTAAGTAGCGGGAATGCATCTTCTTATTTCTTAGTCCAATCATACTTTTTTAATTTTCTGGGTTAATAGCGTCAAGGGTTGCGCTATTTGTAACATTAGTTAACTTTCAAACCCAAAAACCCTACTCGTTTTAAATTTTTTGTTTTGCTTTTATTTACATACATAGTTTATTAATTAATCTCAAGTTTCATTTCATGTATTTTATGTGACACTCGTCAATTTTGAACTTACTCGTAATTCACCTTTCAATCATGTGATCATTTATGCAATTATATTTTTCACCACCCTTGTAGTATTGCATGTTCATTTAAAACATTCAAAATCAAGACAATTTATTCACGAACTTTTCCCATGCAAAGCACTAGAATTATTCTTGGATTATTATTATTACCATCTTTTCATATGTTTTTTTAACTAATAAAAATAAACCAATGAATGTTTTAATTAAATAAATTTATTGAAAGAGTTAAACACTTTGAAAACCTTTTAAACCATTTTAATTTTTATTAATTATATTAAACATGATTAAATTCCATAAATTCTATAAACATAACAGCTCTACAATTTCACTACAAATAGAAGACTAACCCATCATTTTCACACATCAAATATAGTCTTTACTTAAGCTTGAGCGCACTAACAAGTAAGTTTTATGATTTCATGCATTTTTTAGTTTTTGTTTTGATTTTACCTTGAATTTCATACTTTTTCATAAGTGGTTCTTCATGATCATGGTAATTTTATCATAATAATCTTATATTTTGGTTTTAAGAATCATTAGATCATCGATGTCCAAGATAAACACTTTGATTTTTCTAAATCTTGAATCAAACCTATTTATTTTGCAAGAACAAGCATAAATATATATTTATCTAAATCTTATGATCCATTGATAATCATAAACTTTTACGCACTTTCTTTTAAATAAGATGATTTACACAAAATTACGTTTATTTAATTTTTCTTTAAACTAGGACTAATATACTTGATATCTTTAAATAATTAATTATTGTTTATTTTTGTTCAACATAAACTAACATGTATAATTTCTTTAAAATAATTCATGTAAAAACTTTTAAATTAATTTACCATGTTACTAAAAAGCGAAACGTTTAATCATAAATTGGTTTTAATCTTGTTATTTCAGCTTATATTAATAAGATATAATTATTCACTTACAAATCATTCTTCAACTATATATATATATATATATATATATATATATAGGATTTGGTTCATTTCAGAAGTGTTTCTTAGTGCGAGAAGTGCGATAATAGATTATAACCAATCAAATGATTTCTTTTTTAATTTCTTACTAGGTTATTGGCCCGTGCACGACACGGGCGGAAATATAAAAATCGTCAAGTAAACACATATATATGTTCAAACAACAAGTTATTTTTTAATATATTTTTTGAGACAACAACATGATTTTTAATTGCAATTCATATTCATATGCAAAAAAGTATTGAAATACATAAACTTACCAAGAATGAATTTACGTAGTAGAATGTTTACGGAGAAAATTTAAAACTTTAAAGTATAAACTTCATAAAGTTTAAAAAATAATATAAATAGAAACACACAAACTTCACTAACATTAGTCTGGAAAGCAAGCAAATCTGAAAATAAGCATCCAGGAAAAATTCCTTCTAAGCATCCAAGATTGATTCGGGCTTCTTTTCTTCCTGGACCGGGAATACAGTTAATGACATAAGCATTCATACACTAATCTAACAAACATAATGACTATCTGACTACGAACACTATTTTTAATGTGAAAAGTCTTGCACCCTAATAAACTGAAGCACGTCTAAAGTGAATTTAAGATCCAGAACCAAATCGAAACCTTTTTTTAAAATGACATGTTGACCAGAATCAGATCATTATATTTTGAGAATGACCCATTTTAACCCAAACTAAATCATTATCTTTTAAAATTGACACGTTATGACCTGAACCAAATCGATACGATTTTAAAAATGCTTGTTAAAACCCGAATGAAATCGATACCTTTGTATATTGACTCATTGACCATAACTAAACTGATACCCTTTTAAAATGACCCATTTTGACCCAAGCCAAAGCAAATCGAAACATTTTTAAAATGACCTATTTTCATAAATGAACTGAAGTAACACACTTGAAGACTAAGAAAATAAATGACGGGAAACACATACAACTTTCTTAGATTTTGAAATCTTTTCTACCAAATACGAATTTATTATTACTGGTTATGAAGATCCAAAAAATATAAAGCTTTAATCTTTTAAACTCATTTGAAAGTTGAAACTTATGCGAACCTTTCACTTAATTTGTGAAACTCGTATTCTTTCATTTTTCAATAGGTACTAAAACCAAACACCAAATAAACTAAATACAAATTGAAACGTAACTAAGCTGAAAAAAACTAAACCAAAACCGAAAACCTAAATAAAACCAAATACCAATATAACTAAAAAAACCGATCTGAAACTAAAAAACTAAAACCGATGAAACCAAACCAAAAAACAAAAACTGTAAAAACCAAAACGAAAAACTGAATAAAGTTAAACCCACCTAAAACGAAAGTAAAAGAAAAAAAATCGAACCGAAACGAAACGAAACTGAAACGAAACAAATTTATAAAAACTAAAACCAAAAACCGAAATAAAACAAACTATCATGAAACTTTGAAAAGAAAAACCCAAACTCATTAAGGAACACATGTATTATTAATAGTATATTAGATTAGAATATGTATATAATCAAGTTGAATGTAATTTAATATAATTTTGAATTATTTTATTAGCAAGAAATTATGAGAATGCATATTATTTATGGTAAGAGTTATTGCTTTAATGGTATAATAGATTATTTAAATAAAGTGGCATGTTAGTAAAATATAAAATGTTTTGTTTTATAACTCATACTCATTAATGGTTTAATTAATGTTAAGTTACTAACAAATGATAAGTTGTTGTTGTTGTTGTTGTTGTTATTATTATTATTATTATTTATTTCATCTAAAATTTGAACAATCAAAATCCATTTGATCTAAAATTATTTTATTCTAACACATGGCTAATATTTTTATTTGACCTCTAATGTGAAGTGTTTTTTTTATTTTTTTTATTTTAATCAACTAATGTAGTGTAGGCTTATCTTATGTAATGTAGATAAAGTTACGTAATCTAGTGTATGCACACTTTCAAATTTTGTATAGTCATTACTAATGTAGTGTAGACATATCATATATAGTCTTGGAAAAACTAATGTAATGTAGGCTTACTTTCAAATGTTGTATAGTCATAACTAATGTTGTGTAGATATATCAAATGTATCGTAGGCAAAACTAATATAGGATAGGCACACTTTCAAGTGTTATATAGTCATAACTAATGTGGTGTAGACATATCATATGTAGTGTAGGCAAAACTGATGTAGCGTAGGCTCACTTTCAAATGTAGTGTAGGCAAAACTAATGTAGTGTAGGCACAGTTTCAAGTGTCGTATAGTTATAACTAATGTAGTGTAGGTATATCTAGTGTTGTGTAGGCAAAACTAGTGTAGTGTAGTGTAGGCACACTTTCAAATGTTGTGTAGTCATAAGTAACGTATTTTGGACATATTTAATGTAGTCTATGGACACTTTCAAATGTTGTGTTGTCATAACTAATGTAGTGTAGAAATATCTAATGTAGTGTAGGTAAAACTAATGTTGTGTAGTCACTTGAGACAAGTTGGTGTATGTTTTTATGTATCATATATATGTATTAAACTAGTATTAAGCATCCTATGAGCGTTGATTATGCTAGAAAAAATAACCGCCGAATACATTAATGTCTGGTTTAATTAGGCTAACACAACAAAAGACACGCATGCCCTTTTTAATTAAAAATATGTCATAAATACGTGTTTTTTTTACAGGATAATGCCATTTCTATTGTAGGCTATTGATTAAACACAATCAATGGTCTAGATTCATTTCTCGCACTTCTCGCTTTAATATCACTTCTCGCATGATCCATCCCCTATATATATATATCAAATGATTTATATAAACTTTAATTCATTTTTGTTAAAATCATTTTAAATTCAAAATCCCTAAAGTCCCAATTTGTCGTAGTTTCCTTTTCATTTTTAGACTCGTTAAAATCGAGCACATGTATTTACTTGTTTAGGATAATCCACTGTGATTCTCCGCTTCGTTTGTTCGACTCATTCAAACTATCGTCCTCATTTTCGAGGTGAGTTTCTCACACGCTGTTGTAAGTCCCGAATCTGGATCACTACAATTATGATATCAACAATCTAGGTGTTGGCGCGGAACTCCAACACTAGATGATCCAAGAACACAAACAAAGCACAAACACGTCAAACACCAGAGTGGTTTCAAAACACACGTTAATATTAACGTCGGGTGCTTAACTAGCAATACAATACTCGTCTAAGAAAACCTTTAGAAGGCTAATAACCACGTGAACGAACTCGTAACCCTATACAATGATATCTATATATAGGGAACTAACCACTCAAGCCCAATACTAACCAAAAGCCCACCGAGAACCAAACGGATCTCGGTTTACACACACGGTCCAAACAAGACAAATATACCAAGTACAAACCAAATAACTGGGCCCAACAATCTCCCCCTTGGTTTGTAGCTTGGTTCTCAATCATGCTCCATATAATCGATGTCAGCGTCTTTCAAACCACCTGCCCAAAATTTGCATCGGATAATAGACGCCACCATGCTTGTATATTCTTTTGCAGCCGGTTCAAAAATCAGGTCGGCAAGTATCTGAAATGCACTGAGTGTCTTGATCTCTTTCTGTCCAAGCTTTAGCAAATCTCGTGGGTTAACAAATCTATACTGCCCTTTGCCCTTCTACAGACAAACAACTACGGTAGCAGTTTCACTATCATACATCCAGAATCTCATATTATCCAGAATACCATCTGGAATAGCTTTAGGCACAGGAATACGAGTGACTTTCTTTGTAGCAGGCCACATGACATTGACCATTGTCTTTCCTGTCTTTGGATCCACGACTCCCTTCGCTTTCTTCAAGAACGAGTCTGCAGTTGGCATCTTTGGAAATCCTTGATCAACTTGATTTCTCCAAAAGTTCCAGAAATCCACACCACGTTTATCATTTGTCGGATTGTTGAATGGGGAGTTTATCAAATCACAGAGATCCACCTTAGTCCAAGAGCCAAAGTCTTTCATCTTATTATAGTACTCAGTGGTCTCGGACTTCCGTTTAACCCACCACATGTTCTTTTCAGCATCAAAACCCCATGACACAACTCCAGAACGATCTCTATACTTATCTGAAAACCCTTTTGAAGAGTAACAACGAATCTGTCTGGATGATCGGATGATTCAACATTCTGATTGGAGTTTTTCATCACCAGCAGCTTCTTCTGAAGTCTATTCGACTTTTCTTTGGTGAGTGGAGGTTCAGATAGATACTGTTTCAGCGTCTCAGATTCATTTATACTTTCAGAAGGATGAACAGTAGAGCTACCACCTTGATCAACGTCTGACATCTTTGAGGTTTTATCATTACTATTCTTGAATTCATCTCCAAACTTCTGAACAAGCTTTTGTTGGAGGTCTAGATAAACAACAGTTAACTCTCCCATGTTGGACTGAAGCTCTTTGATCTTGGAGTCTTTATCAGAATTGCTGGCCTCCAGCTCTTGAATACGCACATCTTTCACGACAGAATCTTGTTTAAGTTCAAAGACTTTACGTTGAAGAGCTTGCACATCAACGGGAGCATCTTCAAGCACCACCCCCTTGCCTTTATCTTGCAAATACCTTTCTTGCATAGCCAGAATCTGAGCAACCTTTTCGGAAACATTTGAGCTTGACTGACCCAGATTTGACGGGCCAGAAGATCCAAAAGCAACATCAGTGTATGGCATAGTAGCCTCATCAGTGGATGGAATATCTGACTCAAAATCAAAATAACGAGCAATGTCATCAAGCATCATGCTTGATCTTGAGTTAGTGGCTCTGCAGTGGACGAACATGGTTCAACTTGAGTCTCTGGAGCTTGTGACTCAGGTTGCTGTAGGCTAGTGGTTGTGATTGTTGCCGATGTTGTGACTCAGTTTCACGAACCAACATGCCCGATCTCGGATCTTTCTTTCTGCGCTTACGTGGAATGAGATCAGCGGCTGGTTCCTCAGGGATATCAACTTCTTCATTTACAACAACTGCCTGAGGAGGCTTCAGAGCGGTTGACTGCAATAATTCTTTGAAAGCTTCAAAATCTCTTAATTGCTCATCAGTTAGAGCAGTATCCTTTACATGGTGTTCTGTCTCTTCATCTGAACTAAACTCAAATGCAGCAGACTGCCTTTGAGCAGGTGTCACATGTTCATCTACAATTTGAGCTGTAACTGGTACAGCCTCAGTCTCAGCAAATTTACCAAACTTTTCCAGAGCAATGAGGCCCTGATAGACAATCTTGGAGCCTTTCCTGGACTGCTTCATTAACCCAAAGGTGTTGGGTCCCATTGACTTCATGTCCAGTGTATCAACAGATTTGACAAAGTCAGTGTAGTGAGAGTCAAAAATCATTTGCAGAAATCTGGGATACATGAGGAACATATCTTTCTTCTTCCCTTTCATATTGCTCATCATTTCATTAAAAACGAACTTGGAGAAGTTATAATTCCAATCCATGATCAGAGCAACAACAGCAGACATCTGAGTATGACTGATCTCGTCAGATCCCCCCTTTCTTCCTGACACACATGTAAAAAAACGTGTGTATCAAGAACCTCCAGTATGGATGAAATAGTTTCTTGATTGCTGGAGGATAAGCACCCTCATAACCCATCCTGGTAAGAATCTCAGAGACAGCAGTAGCAGAGTATTCTGTCGGGTGATCAGGTTGATCACCAAACAAAAGCACATCCCTTATAATAGTCTCTGTGATGACGACCGGCTTATTCTTCACTTTGGAGTCTATCGACACAACTCCATCTGCTCCTCGTGGATTGATTGAGGCATTATTCCAAAAATCGGTGATCATCTTTCTGCAAATGACAGGGTTTTCTCGTAATGCGTGAGAGATCCTGCAAGTGTTGAGGCCGACAATCATAGACTTGAATTCCTTGTGGGCCAGTGGTGGATCAAACAAATGTCCAACTATGTTATGTGTGTCTACAAACTTTAACAGAGCTTGATCAGCCATTTCTGCACCAAACAAATCAAGTTAGTAAGTACAAACTTGACTATAGTTATATTTGAAAGCAAATGAGGTTTTCTATCAAAAACAAGCGTTTTCTGTCCAAATTGACCGAGAACATGAGTTCTTGGTTAACCCCAGCGTTTTCGGTCAACGAAAGTCAACCGAGAACATGAGCTCTCGGTCAAGGCTTGGAAATCTCGATCAACGAAAGTTAACCGAGAACTCCTTGACAGCCGGGGACAGGGAACCCTTTGGGTTTCTTCTTGGAATGTGTGTCGTCTTCTCCAAATCACCGAAATCTCCATTAATCCTGCAACGCAACCCCTTTAACTTCCAACAATTAACCCTAAAACAATTCTCCAAGTCGATGACGGCTTAAATCTTTGCATCTCACAAGAGTAAGCAATTTAGAAATCACTCATTACCTGTAATACGATCAAAAGAGCACCACATACAATAAAATGTGATTAGCTTATGTTTGTGGGATTTTCGGCTAAGAGAATTTGAAAGTGTTATTGAGTGAATGAGAATAAAATCTGGAATAAATATTATTTATACCCAAAAGAAATTGGCCGAAAACCCACAAACGAGCCCAACCCTTTGTTTCAGCCCAAAGACATGTATTCTCATTCCTGGCAATCCAGTCTAAAGCCCAAAGTAATACAAACACACATTGAAAACGACCCAATAAAATCACATGTTTCGAGGAGAGTTATTTCGATATGAAGCACAAAAAAAACATAAAACATAAGGAAAACAAGAATAAACACACACACACGCACACTCTTTTTGTATTTTTCTTTTTCTCCCCCTAAATTTGTACAGAAACTATGACACAAAAAAATTTATGTACACAATTTAAACCTCAAAAATACTCATATTTGTTGGAATGATGAGATCAAATTTCAGTTTTGTAAAATCGCCGTCTTCTACGAAAAGATCCGAACATGAAATCATATTTGTTTAAGATGCTGTCACAAGGATTCATGTTCAGCGTGATTATGACATAAAAAAAGGTTGATAGTAGGTAAAACAAAACTTAGCATGACTTTCATCGCATCAGTGATATGAATTAGGTTTAGTTCGGTATAAATCTTACATGGACATCACTTATGGACCTCTGATGCCCCTTATCTATTCTCAAGAAGTATTTGGCTTTCCCCAGATCATCCCAATTTGACTCCAACCCCCTAGTACTTGATCAAAATATTTTTCTCTATACAAAATGATTATTAAGCTTTAAAGTTGAATGTTGGACTTGCCATCCGGACTTACAAGCCTTACATTCAGGGTGTTTAGGACTTATTTTGATGCCCCACCCCTGTAGTTCCCTGAGACCCCTTTAAGCTTTTTAGAAAACAATTTAATGATAAATTAGATAACAATAATTTTTTTTTAACATATAACGTGTTGGTGATCAAGATACTAACGGGCTCGTGTATGACTGGGTAATTGCTTTTCTGCCTATCATTCGGAGAGATGTGTCTAGGGACATGCATAAATTTTCAAAATGACTCTCCACAATAAGTTTAGCAGATTTAGTTTATATTACTTCAACTTTTACGCATCATGGAAAGCTACCATACAAATCAATGACCTTTCTAGAGCCTTTTGAGCTTAATGACTTCACCCGTTAGGCACACAGAAACAATATATCTATCATTTTCCAAAGGTTGGATCAATTTTCGTTTGAAAATGTTTGAAGCTTCCCAAAAGCTGTTAACTGAAAAGTAAAATCATTTACCAAAAGACAGTTTTGAGACTCGATCACCCCGGTCACTCTTAAGTTTCGGGTAAATGGCTATCCCGTATGTCCACAAGTGGTGAACAGGACCAAACACATATGAAATTACATGTCCTTCCAACTTAGAGTTACCGACATAATTTTAAGAAAAAGAATTCAAAACACAAAACGGATCACACTCGCCCCAGATGCTTTCAGTCTTTAGACAAATGGTTATCCCTTGTGACTCTACAAGTAGATCAATAGACCAAACATATACAAGTATATGTTCATCAGACTTAAGCAACCGACATAATTTTTAAGCGAAAATAAAACCTTACACTCACAATAGTTTACACTAAAAAAGACTCAATCCTCGAAACGAAACACAAGCCGCACACTTTTCAATGGTAACAAAATCCTTAACAGGTAAACCACATACCAAATCATTTTTAGCAAGTGGGTTTAGATTTTTCACATTTGCATGACCAAGACGACGATGCCAGAGCATTGCATTGTGTTCAGACACTTTTGAGAACAAACAGGTTATTTCATCAGGAACATTTTTGTTCATGTCGATCACATAAGCATTATCTTTTCGTTGTGATCGAACAAGAATCCAGTCTTCTGGTATAATGATACCTGGTTTCAGAATCAAACACTCCTTTTTAGTAAAATGAGTTGAAAACCCTTTGTCACAGATTTGTGACACGCTTAGCAAACTATGCTTCAATTCAGGAACGAAATTTACGTTTTCAAATATTAAAACACCGTTACTTACAGTACCCTTCTGTGTGATCTTTCCCTTTTCTCCACCCACAACAGACACATACCCACCATTAAAAGTTTGAATGTCGTGTAACTGGGAAATGTCTCCTGTCATGTGCCTGGAACAACCACTATCAACATACCACGGTCTGATGATATTCCTCCATAGCTGCTCATGCACAAAGTGCGGGATTAGTTAGATTTTGGCACCCAGTCCATAGTGACACTTGGTACACCTGACTCATCTATACCAGTTACAGGCTGCCATGACATATCTTCTCGATTATCTAACATTGAAGAAGAAACCTTCCTTACCAGAGACTTAGGCATCCATTTATATTTACCATTGAAAGATTTACTGTTGTTTATACGAATGGATGGTTTAGTCTCTGGCTTGTGTGTAGAGGGAACAAACGAATTTGTTCTCCCGACATGCCGAAGTTTAGAAATCGAGTTAATTTTTGAAGTAGGAACATGGTTTCCACCCTTTTTTCGAGACATGTTAGGCTTGGTCTAATGAGGACTAAACCTGCCATATTTGTTTCGGTTCCAATCACCGTTAGAGGGATTAGCCGTATGATGCTTGAATCTTTGCCTGTATGAATTGTGAGGCATATAGGCAATATTCCTCTGATAAAATCCATAATATGGAACATATGGACGATGTGGACAATTTCTGGCAATATGACCGTGCCACAGTTAAAACACGTTTGTCGCTTTATGTAAAAATCATTTTGGGCAACTCCTTGTCTGGACTAGTTGTGTGGACCAGCTTGTTTAAACTTGCGAGAACCATGTTTCACATTTTGAAACTTATCACCTTGTTTGTCATTAGAGCATCCCTCTTTGACAAATTTAGGTGGTAGATACTTGTTGAATTGTTTTGATTTTTCAATTTTATTTGAAACCACATTTTCAGAATTAAAGGTTCAACTGAATCAACCACACAAAAATCGTTGCTCTTTAAAACAGAGCCCACACAAACAGTTGGAATAACAGAATTCAAAGCAGGTAGTTTCAAAGTAACATCAGAATTAAAGTCTTTATTAAGCGGAACACAAGCTTCATCATCCTCATCAGTCCAATCCTCAACAATTACTTTCTCTGCACATGAAGTAGACACGTTAGTATCTTTCACTCCTGACGTGGATGCACTCACATGATCAGATACGTCATTCTTATCATGTTTACCATACTTCATGTCCTGTACCGTTTCTTCCTGCTCTTTGGTGACAGGAAGTTGAACATAGTTGTCATTGTAAGGTGGGGGTACCTGACTGTACCCTAATCCCTCACCTTCCCTTTCCTTCCACCATAATTGATTATCAATCATTGAGTTTGCTACTTTACTGGAACCCTCGAATTTTTTTAAAATCAAGTTCAGCTCTTTCAAATTTAGCGTTTAAGTTCGAAATTTCTAATTTTGAGGCTTCCAGTTTAGCATTTAATTCAACAATTTTTTGCTTAGCATCTAGGTGGTGACAACACTGTACACTGAATTCAGACTTAAGCTTAGAGAGATCCTTTTTATATGCTTCTATTTTATCTACGAAGGATTTTTCATTTTTCTTAAGTTTAAAATTTTCTGATTTTACTCTTTCCATGTCTCTGATTAAGTTATCATTATGAAGTTTATATAAGTTGATTTTATCAACACAATCTAGAGAGCATGGTTGAAAGCTTACCTCAGATGAGCTGGAGGGAGTGAATGCCATGAATGCGAATTGAAGTTCCTTGACTTGCTCCTCAGTAGCGTTTTCCTCTTCAATGTCTTCAACATTTGCAAAATTTGCAGTCTGACTTCCAATGTTGAAAGTAGCCATCTGATCCTCCCAAGAGAACTGTTGAGTAATCAATCCCCTTTCACCATTTCCCGAACTCTCACCAACATCTCCCCTAGCATTACCCACTGGAACCAGCGCCCTTTCTGTGTTTCCTTCCTTCATTGGGTTAGTACATTCACGAGCAAAATGACCCGGCTCGTGACAGTTATAACACCTCAGAGTGTTCTTGTTAAAACCCACTTTCTGATTATTTGGCATATTCCAATTGTTTCTATCAGTCCTCTTAGTGAATTTCTTGGCGCGAAACACTGCCATAGCAATTTGCCAAGCGATATCCATTTCCTCAACATCATCAGGGTGAATCTGATCGAGTTCAGCAGCCACAACTAGTTGAACCAAGTCTCCAGCTAGAAATGCATTATAGCAGTTCATGAACCCTGCCATTAGAGCTATGTTCTCCTGAGTCTCTTTCGGAATGGAGGGAAACTAGCTTGCGTTCAGACCATGAGCAGTGCCAGCAGATGAAGGTTGTGCTGATGAAGATTGAGCAGACTTAGTGAAGAAAACTGAGGCTGGTTGAGGTGGAATAGCGGAGGAATGGCCCTGAGTGGACTTAAAAATCTGAAAGTTTCCTTGGGTCGGTGGTTGCTGAGTGGCCTTGAGCATAGAGAAACTCTCTTGAGAAATGAAAGCATCGTTGGAAGCAACGTTGTAACCAGCTGCACTATAGGAATTTGCATGATTTATTTCACGTTGCTTGTCGTCCATATCACATGCCTTGATAGTAGCCATCATCTCAGAGATCGACATTCTGTTGAGATCTTTCGCCTTCTTGATAACAGCAACATTCATGTCCCAACTTTTTGGCAATGAGTTCACCAGTTTGTTGTTTATCTCTGAAGTTGCTAGATAAATACTGGCGGATCTCATTTCAGTCACTAGAGATATGAACCTTTGGAGTTGAGTTTCCAACGACTCCCCCAGAACATGGTTGAACATGTTGAACTTTTGTCGCAGCAGGTCTTGGCGACTCCTTTTCATATCTTCATTTACCTCATACACCTCGATTAGTGCCTCCCATAGTTCCTTGGCAGATTGAAGTTCTCTAAAACCAAGGGCAATCTCAGGTGAAAGAGCCAAGGTTATAGTTGATAGAGCCCTTTCATCCTCTTCAACTTTGGCAAAATCATCATCATCATACTGTGCCACTGGCTTCACAACAACCTCATTTGAATCTTCATGTTGATACGTGATGATTTGGGGTCCTCTAACGATGCTTCTCCAGATCTTGGCATCTTTCATTTTAACATATTTTTCAAAACGAAATTTCCACTCGCTGAACCCCTCATGAGACAATAGGCGAGGTACACGAGTTGTTGTCCCCATTATTGAATCTAATTCTTGATGAAGTAGAGCACTTGATGATACATTGCTGTTGGATAACTGTTCCATTTTTTTTGAATAATTTAGAAGTTTATTTTGGTCCAGAAGAAATTATAGTCCAAGTCCAACTATCGGGTCCAAATCAACTAATCAGGTCCAAATAGATCCTGCAGTTTACTAAGCCGAGAACTAAGGTTGACCGAAAACACCTTCAGTCAGCAGAGAACACCTTTATTGACCGAGAACAATGATTATTGATCGAAATCTCAAGTCAACCGAGAACTGCCCTAGCCGAAAACTGGTAGTAGCCGATAACAAGTGTGGCCGAGAACAGATTGTGGCCAAAAACTAGTTGTAAGCCGAGAACAGTTTGTGGCCGAGAACTAGTTGTAGCCGAGAACCCTGATTCTCACCAGAAGTCAATCTGTAGCGTAACAAACTTCCGAGAAAGATGGGATTTTGATTTGTTTCCAAACCAAAACCAATCTCTTCCCAAAAGTGAATCTCCTTTTTCTCCGATTACTTGTTCACCGGAAATACAAGCAGACCACCAATAAATCAAGATCTTGAATCCTTGATATCACAATAACGAGCCTGAATAGGTCTAAGGCTCTGATACCAATTGTAAGTCCCGAATCTGGATCACTACAATTATGATATCAACAATCTAGGTGTTGGCGCGGAACTCCAACACTAGATGATCCAACAACACAAACACGTCAAACACCAGAGTGGCTTCAAAACAAACGTTAATATTAATGTCGGGCGCTTAAGCACTAGCAATATAATACTCGTCTAAGAAAACCTTTAGACGGCTAATAACCATGTGAACGAACTCGTAACCCTATACAATGATATCTATATATAGGGAACTAACCACTCAAGCCCAATACTAACCAAAAGCCCATCGAGAACCAAACGGATCTCGGTTTACACACATGGTCCAAACAAGACAAATATACCAAGTACAAACCAAATAACTAGGCCCAACAGCCGTTTTTAACGTTTTTACATTTTTGGGTGTAGCATTTATATCCTATCAATTCAACTGTTTACTTATTCATTTACAAAAACTAAAATTCGTATCATGGACTTGTGTGTTAACTTGATTACTTGCTCAAAAATTACTTGCACGTGGTATCCTCGATAAGTATGATCATACGCACCCCTTTGCACTCAGAACCAATTTGTTATGACTGGAAAAGGGCCTCATATCCAAGTATGTTGGTTGTACCCAACCAGAAAGGACCTTACTTGCTCGATTATCCGAGTACGTTGGTTGTTACCAACTGGAAAGGACCTTACTTGCTCGATTATCACATGTTTCATGAAATTGTATGGTTTTTACATATGCATATCAAAACTTATGTGAACTCACCAACTACTCATTTTGTTGACTTTATTTTATATATATGCTACAGGTACAATCATTAGAGGATGACACTCGGAGATGACATTAGTACTTAGGATATTTTAAACAAATGGGCGAGCTGTTTAGTTATGATTATTTTCTTGTATTTCTTTGCTATTAAACTTGTGTATTTGATGTTGAAATTAATCAATGAAAATATTGTCACTTAATAGTTTTCACATGTGTTTTGAGCAATCTGTACGTCACACTCAGCCGTTTCCGCTTAAGACGGGGTGTTATAGATTGGTATCAGATACGTGACTATAAGATAGAACATTAGACGTAGTGTTCTAGTTGGTTATAGCTTGTTTTAATTATTTGTATAGGGTTGCATGATTAGAAATTATGTGGGCCCTATTTGATTGCTCAATGCATTTTCTATATCATTTTATTATTGTTGATTCATTTACGCCTCATATACATAAGCACACACACAACACAAGTCCAAGGCTTATGCCTAAAGCAAGGATTGCCAAACATTTTCAACAAACGATTTTCGATTTTCGATAGTTCTTCATCTTAAAGATGGTTCTACGTGGCAGGTATGCAATAAATGGAAGGTGGACGTGCATGTTTTCTGAACTCTTGACACTAAGGTTATTGAAACCTAAAGATAAGCAGTGCGCATAAATCCCAAACAGACGCCGGACCCGGTTGCTTACCTGGAGAGTTTGGAAAGGGTTTGAAACCTATTAGGCCAAAACATGCCACACCAAACGCCATATGAATCACAACTTTAAGCTTTCAAACGTAATCATATTCTCTTTGTGAAAAGAAAATGGTTACACTCCTAAGGATGTCATACAAGTCATGGTAGTTCATGAGACGTGTGACTCCTCAATATTTTACAATGTGTTTTAAGTAAAAGTCTGACACATCGAGGTGATACACGAATACACAGCTTTTGGTATGATTCGATTACGCATTTTGATTTGTGTGTTTTAACTGAAAGTATGTCAAGTCATGGCGATACACGAATACCCAGCATTCAGTTCGATTTAACAACACATTTTGATTTTTGTGTTGGAATATAAAGGTCATGCTATTACATAAATTGTCGAGATTCAATTCGTTTTCTTTATTTATCTATTCATTTACTATTATGGTTTAAAATTAAAAATTCAAAAAGTCATAGTGATACATTAATAGTTGAACTTCATTCGTTTGCTTTATATATTCATTTATGATTTACAATTGAAAATTTGAAAAGTTATGGTGATTCATGAATCGTCGATTTTCAGTTTGGTTTCTTTATTTGTATATAATTCATTTATTATTATGGTTTTAATTGAAAATTCAAAAGGTTATGGTGTTACATGAACACTCGATTTTCAATTCGATTTTACTACTTATATTAAGTTTTTATTAAATCCATGGTGGTTCATGGATATTCTTATTTTCCATATGGTTATTCAAAAATTTATGAGATTATTATTGAAATACGAAAACCTATGATGGCTCATGGGCATTTCAATTTTGATTTCAAATTTTGTTTCATGCGATTTTATTTCTTTATTTTTTTTTATGATTTATATAGATTGATTTCGATTTTTGGAATGGTTCATGTAATGTTTCTTTTGGTTATTTGCATGAATTTCATATTTACGTCCCATGTCACGCGAATTCTTCACTCTTCGCAGCATGTTTTCTCGTTTTCCAAGGCGTCGCACTCAAAACTCAACCCACAAAACAATAACTCAGATCATCAAGCACTTGACCGCCGTGATCCCGACCATGTTATCCCAAAATTCATCAAAACCCATACCTAACCACAATAATAAATTCAAACACCAATACTATGCCCGAACCAATCCAAACCCAACACAACTCTTTGACACTCAAACCTAACCCAACAAAAAGCCTCGTACGGGAACACACCCTTTGTGTAACATGTGTAAATCCCACCACTCTGCTACCGCAATGTTGAAATGCTCCAAATTGTGATAGTTTCTGCCACCTCATCAGCTCTTGACAAGAACCTATACATACTCAACACCACCCATTTTTTTCCCACCACCTGTTACCCAACCATTTATCCCAACCACATGCCTTACCATATGCTCGTGCTTCAAGCCTGCTACCATTGTGGTGACCCAAGCACACCCACAATACTCAGAAAGGCCTAACTTGTTTCCACCATGCAATACCTTTCCCTTGCATCCCTTGTCCACTAATATTTTATTCGTTTTCCAGCATCAATACTTAGTCTCTTCAAACTCATCGAACAGGTCTATTTATAAAAACTCCATGCATACTTTTTAACATTTATTTCTAGGGTTGATCATTTGCTAAAACCTGGACTGAACCAGGAAAAAACCTGACCCGAGACCGAAACTATGTAAAAACACAGATCAAGGACAGGACCTCTTAAGGCCCATTCGGTTACTACCGGTCTCGGGTATTAGCAAGTCGGTTTTCAGGTTTGTACCGAGACCGAGCTGAACGCAAAGAGAGAGCTGAAGAAACTCGTCAAAAAATGAAATCCTGGCCAAAAATAGCAGCTACACGGTATAGACGTTGGACCTTTTGATATTATTGCTACAGAGACACTTAGATGAAAAGAAAAGAGTTAGAAATGGCAAAGCTTACTCCAGTAGCTAGCGACAATAGGTTGTGGAGCAAATGAAGAAGATGAATGTTGTAGGTTTTGAAAATAAGTGTCGTACAATGAATATTGGCTACTGATATGCTTAGCTGTATACCATAATTTGTTTTTCTTTTTTAAGTTAAAGTTTTTCATTCAGTTTTATATAAAGCCCTAAAGGGTGTTAGTTTTCTTCTTTTTTTTTTAATTTGATATTACCCTCTTTTAGATTATATTATTTGTCAAAAACTTAAATCTAAAGCAAAGAGCTTTTAGAAGCTTAGTACTATGTTTTACAAGAGTTGTATTTTGCTAGTCCCCACTGTAAATTAGCATAACCAGTCTACATATATAATGAATATAATATTAGGGGTTTCTTACTTTTGCTAGCCGCTGATGAAGAATACAAGAAGAGAAGTATGAACTAAGAAGGTTATTGGAGTTCATCATGCTCTAATTTGACACAAAATGAACCAGATAGAAGGAAAAGGAAATCACTTCTCAAACCCTCCTTTAAACCTCTTCAAACCTACACTCTTCGGGTAGGTTCAGGTTTAACGCGAGTTCAAATGTCAAGAACCGAACCCGAGATCGAAACCGAAATCTGCAAAAGTGTGGAACCGATGATGACCGAATTACATACGGTTCGGTTGGTTTCGGTATTTTTCGGGTCGGTTGTCGGGTTTTTTTCGGTCCTACCCAAAAACTACACACCCCTAGTAGGTCAAATCAAGCCTTCCTGAGTTAAGATGAGTCAAACGGGCTATAACAGTTTCGTCCGTTTGTATTAAACATAACTAGAATTGACCCATAGAATAACTACCTGGCTTATGGTTTTGTTATCACAGGTTCATTTAATTGTAGCAGCCTGTGAGAATATGTTAACTGTGGCCGGTATGAGGCCTGGTGACATATTAACTGCCCCAAACGGAAAGACAGTCGAGGTATATATCTTAGAGCATGTTTGGGATTGAGTTTGAAAAATGTTTATTGACTTATTGGTGATTTTAAAAAGCCAATAAACTAAAATGTGTTTGGCAATCACAAAAATCTTTTTTATTTTAGCTTTTTGAAAGGGTTAAAAAGCAGTTTTCCAAAAGCCCCAAATTCTGGCTTTTCAAAATGGCTTTTGAAAAAGCCAATAAGCATTTTTCAAATTCAATCCCAAACATGCTCTTACTTGTTAATAAGAGAAGTTATTCAAATTAGTAAATGTTCATCTTGTTTCATATAATTGAAGAACTTGATAATTCTTTGACGAGAATAATTTGATTGTTGATTTTTATATTTCAGGCTAACAACACTGATGCTGAAAGAAGACTTACACCTGCTGATGCAATGGTGTATGCATGTAATCAAGGTGTAGACAAGGAAGACTTACCATGGACACAAGCAAGAAAAAATGTGAATCTCACTTTAGCAAGTGACGGTTTGAGGGGCGTTCTATCAAATAAACAAGTACAAAAGTTGCACTTTCAGGCAATTTATTTGTTAAGACGTCCCACGAACCCTTCACTTGCCTTTTACTAGGCTGCTTTTGTTACTTTCACGTAATTTATACGTAAAGACATTAGACATCCCATGTACCCTTCACATGATCTTTTACTGGTGGTGCGTATATGACGACACCGTCATCATGTCTGCAATGTACTATATTGCCTCACCAAAAAGAAAACAATCAAAATAAACATTCCGTAATTCTCAAACTAAATTCAAGAAGTTACAAAAAGCAATGATCCAATACAACATCCAAAAAACATAAGATGCGAATTATTTATTAGAGCTAAATAGATTGTCTAAATTCTAATGCAATTAAAAGAAAAAGGTTGTTTAATCTATTAAATAGAATGAGTGTTAGTGATCAGTAGAATCTAAGGAATGAAATTTAAAATGAATGGAGGGTAATAGACATTTGGTTATGTGCTAAGATCTCTTTTAATGATATATATGATGTTATCACAGGTACAACATGTGCTACTGTTCTGACTCAAGCAATATTCAATGAAGGTTGCAAATCTGTAGCTGCAGGTGTAAATGTCATGGATTAACGAAGCGGTATCAATATGGCAGTTAATGCTGTTATAACTGAATTGAAAAGTCAAGCGTTGATGATTAGTACACCAGAAGAAATTACACAGGTATGTATATTTCTACTACTGCTTTGTGTTTTAGGTGGCGCTGGATTTGTGTTTTGGGACTTATTTACTGAATGTTATGACTTGAAGTTACAGTAATTGGTTTTTAGTGTTTGAATAAACAGATTTGCTTCTGATTATCTGAGCATCTATGATAATCATTTTATGCTGAGATAAAATTGATTTATCTTATAATAAAAATATGACATATTTACCTCTTCTTATAGCTACATTTTAACTCTTCACTAATTTCCCATGATGTCTCGCTTATTTCATAAAAAAGTATATTTTTCGTCATTTAATCTATTGATTCTTCAATAATCAATGTTTCCCCGATGCCCAAACAACTAGTTATCTGATTATTATGGGTCAATTAATCAATTTTATACCCACCACAACAAAAGTACTTATCAAATTTAATGCGTTCCTTAAATAATTAAACTTTTCCAAAGACTCAAACAATAGATGAAATATTTAGTTTTATACCAGCTGCAAGAAAACTGGTTATCTATTTAATAAAAGAATTACACATTCAATGTTCGCTCTACTCACGTTTTACATGATCCATCTCCCATTTCACAAGCATGTCATTTTTTTGTCGTCTTACACTCATATATATTTAGGCTTTCTAAGTAATTGAGTTTTTCGAAACACTGAAAAATAACTGACCAAATGCTCAGTTTTGGAAAATCAGTTTTATTGGCTAAAACAAAAGTGATTGTCTGATAATAACGTAATTTTACATATTCAACTCTTTTCACCTAATTTGGTGGACATTTTACTTTAGTTTCACAACTCTTCTCGTATTTCATAAGAATACCTTTTTTGCCATTTTATTTGTCAGTTTATTAACTAATCTTAATTTCTTTTAACATTTAAGCAACTGATCAGATAATCAGTTTTGCATAGTAAGTTTTATACCGGCTGCAACAAAACTAATAGTGTAATAATAAATAATATTAATAATTAGCCCTTTGAAGCTAATTTGATGGAGACTTATCACAAAAATGCCTTCTTTTGTCATTTTATTTGTTAATAAATCTACCAATTTGTCTTGTATTTAAGTTGTTATCTGGATATGTATTTGAATCAAGTAGCCACTATCTCTGCCAATGGAGAACGAGAAATTGGTGAACTGCTGGCAAGAGCTATGGAGAAAGTTGGTAAAGAAGGCGTTATTACCGTTGCTGTAAGAATTTCATTATCCTTTTACCATTCACCAGTTAATTTTTTTTAAAAAACAAACTAATTAATCTAATAATCCTGCAGGATGGTAATACTTTGGATAATGAGCTAGAAGTTGTTGAGGGGATGAAGCTAGGCCGGGGTTACATCTCTCCTTATTTTGTTACTGACACAAAGACACAAAAATGTGTACGTGTTTTAAGTTATACGTTATAACTACTCCATTTTAAAATTTTCTTATATTATATAACAAGTTGAAAACACTAAAAATATCATATTTACTCATTTCAAAGTAAGGAACATACAATCAGTTTCTTATATTAGTGTTATGTGTTGAGATGATTCACAGTAATAATGCTTTGTTTTATTTACAACGGTGTATGGAATATGTGAGTATGATATTTTGTATTTTGAAAGGATAAATATTATATTCTGAAATTTAGAAGGATATATATGAAGTTTTGATCTTCTAGAAGGACACATGTATGGAATTTAACTCCATTTTAAAACATTTTGTTAGTTTCTCATATAATGTGACCTTGTATTTTGCATTTAGGCAGGAATTGGAGCATCCATTGATCTTTATTCATGACAAAAAAATTTCAGGCATTAATGCACTTGTCAAAATATTGGAGATTGCTGTTGAGGTAACTTAGATAGAAATACTTTTTTCTCTTGAATTATTGTTATACCTTTTTTTTCTACTTTTTTTTTATCATCAATTGAATTATCGAAACAGAAACGTAGACCCTTGCTGATTGTGGCTGGAGATATTGAAAGTGAACCGCTGGCAATGCTGATCATTAACAAGCGTCAAGCTGGACTTAAGGTTTCAAAGCCATTTTTTGATTGTTTATTTAATGCCACTTCTACTCTTATCGTGTGTGTTTTTAAATATAAATTCAAGAGAAAATATATATGATATCAACTTGTAGGTATGTGCAATTAAATCTCCTGGTTTTGGAGATAACAGGAGAGCCAATTTAGAGGATTTGGCAGTGCTTACAGGAGGGGAGGTGAGATAAGCACCATTTTTTTTATCACAGTTAGGGGTGGGAAATTGGGCGGGTCGGCCAGCAGGTCAAAACTGGTTGGGTCAACTTAAGTTTCTTTATGTCTGTTTTTAACTTTATAAGTAATAATTTTTTTAAAATAATCACAAAAACTGTATTATTACAAATATTACTATACTGTTCCAAAATTTTTAATAAAATGATTTATAATGTTTATGAGATTGGACACATTCTCGATTACTTTCAAGCCGCTGGATCTTTTTCTATGTTAAATATAACCTATCTGATATGTTTAAAATAAAGCATAGCCTGATTTGGCCCCTTTGCATGTATAAAACGGTTTGAAATTGCTTAGAACTGGTACATTTTGTGATGTGCCAATTTTGACCACAAGACTATATAGGGCTAGCTGCTTAGAATGGCACGATACTGATTGTTTTTCCTAACATGTTACTATAATCGGTAAAACACGTATAATATCTTTTTAATTTAAGCACTTGGCCCCATTGTATTAATAATCTAAATGTTTTTCATTTGATAAAAGTGATTTAAGAGGTTTTAGTTTGGATGACTTTTAAACCGCCTGGCCTGTTTCTTTTCTAGTTAATTTTTTGCTTAACCTATTTAATTTGTTAATATCAAAAGATAATCCAAATCAATCCATTTGTATGTAACCGGGTCAAAATTGCTACCTCTAATATTCTAATGTAACTGCATAACTTTGTGTGTTCATGCACTTATGAGGCTTTCATGCAGGTTATAAGTGAGGAACGTGGATCAACGCCAAATGATGCTCGACTTGAAAAACTTGGTGCCGCAAAAAAGGTTTGCTCATGCATGTTATAAGTAAAAATTTTATGTTTTGCTGATCAGACTGGAAACATGTAAGTACATATTAAACTAATAATTTAATCATAAGAATTAAAACTAATAATTATGGTGAAACAAATTACTTATTTAGAGTTTATGTGTACCAGGTTACTGTATCTCTATAATTCTACACGGTGGTGGCGATAAGAAGCAAATTGAAGAAAGATGTGAAGAATTGCGGTCAACCATTGAGAATAGTATGGCCATGTTTGACAAAGAGAAAGCTCAAGAGAGGTTATCAAAGTTGTCAGGTGTCTTCAAGGTATAGTTCTTGAATATAGTATTTTCTTTTATTTGAATTGCCCACTCTTATAACTGCTTTCTTTTTTAATTTAATTTAATTTAATTTAATTTTTGTAGGTTGGTGAGACCGAAGTTGGAGAAAGAAAGGATAGGGTAACAGATGCTTTAAATTCGTATTTATTTTTTAATCTCATTATTTTCCTTTTCTTGAAATGTTTAAAAGACCTTTTAAATTATATAACTTTATTTGTAGGTGGTGGGGTTGCTCTTCTATATGCTACTAAGGTTCCTAAAAGTCTTCAAACTGCAAATGAGGATCAGAAGAGAGGAGTTGAAATAGTCGAAAACGCCCTTAAGGTTACCTCTCTGGATTTATTCGGTCCAATAATTATCATTGAAATAGTAAAATCTTTTTTTTCCTTTTTATTTTTATAATCATCTATCTTTCTTCTTTATAGGCGCCTACATTTACAATAGTTTCAAATGCCGGTGGTGATGGTGCCACGGTTATTGGCAAACTAGCTATTGGAACAAGATGATCTTCATTATGGATTTGATGCAGCCCAAGGTTAATAAAAACTAAAGTATACGTTTATTATGCACAAATTGGGTTCATTAATAAGGGGGTGCTTGTGTTTGCATTATGCAAGGGATAATATAAGTCATAATATTGTCTGATTTTAACAGCATCAAACGATAGAAGTGTATCGAAAAACTATCTTCTACCCCATTTATAATATGACCCCTGATTCTCTGATTCTTATTATTTAATATCACATAATCACTTTCAGAATGTGTATCCAAACACCCCTCTTTCTTTTGTACTTGCATAAACTGAATTATTTGATGGAGAATACTTATTGTAAAGGTGGTTTTTGTGTTTGATAGGCAAATATGTTAACATGGTGAAGGCTGGCATTATAGATCCTCTAAAAGTTGTGAGAACAGCCTTAGTAGATGCTGCCAGGTAAATTATTACAAATACGCCTTCTGGTCCTTGAAACTCCAATTACAATAGCTTCATTTATATCAAGTATAAAGCTTAAATTGCTCGCTATGCCCAGCTTTACTGTTACGACGTGAAAAGGGGTATCACTTGGTGACGGGTCAACATGAGTTCGGGTATCACTAGCTGAGTTGACCCACCATCATTTGCCCCTTTTGTGTTGTAGATTCGTGGACCTGATTTCCAACACACATCCAAAATTTTTAAATAGTAAAACTGTAAAACTAGGAGGTTGTAGATGCTTTAAAATGATTTTGGTGGCTACCGTGGCTTGTAAAGCATTTGACTGGTTTTCTATGTAGCAATTTTTTCATTGACACTTGCTTGATGGTCAAATGTTGCAATTAATGTTACTTGCGCAATTTATCCTTCATGTGTTGACAAATGTTGTGCATGCTTGCAGCGTCTCGTTATTGTTGACCACCACGGAGTCAACCATTGTGGATCGTCAAGGAGAGAAAAACCCACCTGCGAATAGGATGATGCCAAACATGGATGATATGGGAATGGGATATTGATTTTAACTCACGAAAATCAACTGGCAGTTTTGTATGTGTTAAAAGACACCTTTCATTTTTAATATACATTTTATTAAGTTTCTTTTAGAAGATGTAAAAGATGAAAGTTTATTAAGGCCAAGTGAAGCTCAACCATTAATGATGCAAGGTTGAGCTCGGCTCGAGGAAGGATCTTAATTTAAAGACTTGAAATAGTATGCATAACCATGTTTTTGAAGCATGCTTGATTTGAAAGCTTGATATAGTTCAACATGTGAGTTAGGGTTGAGTTTTAGTTTAAACGGCTCGAAAAAAGTTCAATTGGTTGCAATTTTAATGCTTGCATTTATGTGTGGTGGAAAGTAGAGGTGCATAAATCAGGTAGGAACCGGGTATAGTCAACAAAAGTCAAAACCGGGTCCTACCGGTTCCGGGTATAGTTGAGTATTTGACTGGTTCCATTGGTTTTTTTTTTCGGGGTTCGGGTAGGGTACGACAGGGTGTTGACCGAGTATTGGCGGAACCGGTTCCACCGGGTCGGGTCCGGAACCGGTTGTTTTGTGCACCTCTAGTTGAAAGAAATTTTGATTTTGATTTTGTAATGACGATTCATGTTTGTACTCTATGTATATAGTTGCACTTTTCCAAAAGTGAATAAAACATGTAAATAATTGAATAAAACATAAATAATAAAAATTTGATGGTCGGTTTAGTTTACCCGATTAATTTCAAGTTTCAGTTGAAGTCATAGCATTAAACCAGCAAACTGTAAAAACCAAACAGTGATCGATTGGATCTCAAGCTGGTTGATTTGCTTTGGTTTAGACGGTTTGGATATTTTACAAGCTGAACCCTACACGCTTATATAGACAAAATTATCCCAAAAATAAATATGTTTAGTTTAATTGAACCAACTCAAAGTAAATGGGCCAAGCCTGACCCGTGTCGTTTGACCTGTTTAATGGGCCAAGCCTGACCCGTGTCGTTTGACCTGTTTAATGGGCCAAGCCTAACCCGTGTCATTTGACACGACCCGCGTCATTTGACCAAAGAGTGGTCGAAAATGAGTAAAATACCCCCAAATTATACATGCTCAGTTTGTTTGACCAAATTCAGAGTTACTTGCATAATCCAGACCGCCTAAAGTTAAATGAAAATGATCATATAATCATCGCCAAGTCTAAAAACAAGTAGCCGATTGACATCTACAAACATATCAAAAAGATAAATCTAACACTTTTTAGACTTATTTAAAAAAAATAAAAAATTAAAGCGTTGCATATGATTATAAGAAAAAAAAAGCATTACAACAATAACATAAATCTTTGAAAAGAACAGTTTAGGAAGTTGTATGCATTAAAAATACACTTCAAGCAAGTTTCACCCCGTTCAATTTATATGTCCTATTTGGCATCTATTTTTTTTTATTTAATCCAAATTGCATTTAAAAGTACATAAATACGTAATTGATTGTTAACAACACTGATGCTGAAGGAAGACTTACACATGGTGATGCGATGGTGTAGACAAGGAAGACATACCATGGACACAAGCAAGAGAAAATGCGAGTCTCATTTTAGCAAGTGACGGTTTGAGGGATCATTTTTCAAATAAACAAGTACAAAAGTTGCACTTTCAAGCAATTTATTTGTTAAATCATCCCACGAACCATTCACATACTCTTTTACTTTACTTTACTAGGCTGCTTTTGTTACTTTCACTTTATGTAAAGACATCCCACGTACCTTCACATGCTCTTTTCCATAAAGGATATACAAAAAACATAAGATGTGAATTATTTATTAGAGCTAAATAGATTGGTTTAACGCAGTTCAAAAAAAAAAAAGAAAAAAAGGTTGTTTAATCTTCTATCAAATAGAATGGAGGGTTAGCAATCAGTGGAATGAAATTGAAAAGGAATGGAGGGTAATATGATATAATAGATTACCATGTCAGTGGCGGGTAGGGAACGAGAACGACCGTGAGAAGAGCACGCTAATAATGATTTTGAGAATTGGAGAAGAATAGATGATAAAGAAGCAATAGATGGGTTTTTGATATTTATTTATAGATAAAAATAAAAATTCGGAATTATTAGCAGGGTTTAATTTGATTTTCAAATCCCAAATTATTTGGTTAAGATTTTGAAAAGTAAAAAACAATTTATTTAAAAAATTCTCTAAAAAAAATATAATATGTTTGCTGATCTTTAAATTATTTCAAAAACAAAATTAAGTCCCATTATATAAATTATTTACAGATTAAATTCGAACATTATTGATGATAACTGATAAAAACATAAGAATGATTTTGATTTGAGTTATTTTGATTGGATTTTCTTTTTATATCTAGTAATAATAATCGATCATTATTTTGTGAATAAGTAACTAGTTTTATACCCTCTAGTGAATGGCAGTTTATAAGGTCAGAACTAGTTTTCCATAAATTCTAAACGAGAAACACTATTTGTTCAAAATAAAAGTACAATTCACTTATAACTACAAGGATGGCTGACTTTATTAGAAGGATGAAAATCAGAACAACCATAATAATAGTATTAATCATAACTTGTTCCCAAGATTCAATTTACGTAGCTTTGAATCGAAACCAAGTGCTGCATGAATACGAATGATTACTTGTCTGGCTAAATTAAATTAAGAAGCAGTTATACACTAAAGGACTCAAGTTTCGTACCATAGAAACAAATTTCAAATTGAATATAAAAGTCGATCAAAAACTGGATAATACGGAATCCACAACTCACGACAAAAAAGAAAAACCCATCAGCAAATTGGACCTCGAATTGAAATCGTAATTTTAAGTTAAAACGAGCATAGAATGATCGAACGTGTAATGGGTTACCTTTAAGAAGAGAAGAAATTGAAGTTAACGGCTGAGGAATTAGTTGGGTGAACCTGCAACGAATTCTGGTTACCTAAGACGCTTATTTATTTATTTGGAACCGCCTCCCGCTTCTTTATTCCACCGACTAGTATTATTGTATTTCTGTTATTCTTTTTATAAAATATATCTTCTCACTTAATTTAAGATCTTTTGCTTTTATTAAATTTGAGATGTGTAATCCAAAATTTAAACATTTATAATCATTTAAAGTCTATCTATAGTTTGAATCTTAAACATCGAAATTTTAAGCAAGTTTATATTAGAAAATATATTACTAGAGAAACTTGTGTAATTAGGGATGAGCATAAACCGGGTAAGACCCATGCATCCCGTGAGACCTAAACCGATCATACCCGATTATCTATAATAAGGCCGGTTTTCGAATCATAAGGATACTACCAAACGGGCCCGAATCAGGCCTCGCATGTCTGACTGCTTACCCCTACAATGTAATACAGGGTATATATGCAGTAAACTTTATTTGAATAAGGAAAATTGATCTCTAATAATCCAAAATATTTACCATTATGCTAATATTAATCCAAACTATCATTTTGACGGTGCCAATCCTAACCACCCCACTTTTGTTACTAATAACAATCCTCGTCTAAAAAAATGTTAAATCCGTTAGTTTTGTTCTTTTAAGTTAATATGAAATGATCAAACTGCCCTCGCTAACAAATATATACTAATAACAACAAAAAGAACGAACCAACCTCATAAGTCATCTCCTTTGACCTAACTTCTTTGGAAAATTGGGAACTCCGGTAACCACCGCTGGACCTAACTCCACCAGAAAATGGGAACTCCGATAACCACCACCGATCTAACAAAAGCATTAGATAAAAAGAAAAGAAAATAATTGGTGGATGGGGCAACACCCCTTCAAACTTCCATCCGGTATGAAACTTGATTCTAAACAAATAAGGCCATGTAGAAATAGTTAGGTGTTATCAAACATGCCAGACCCATGGTTCACGAGACCCGACCCGGATCCTATCTTGACCCGCTTCATGTATTATCAGGACACACGAACCTACCCTATTGTAAATAACTGGGTCTTATAGGTTCAGGTCTTGCCATGTTCATGTAAGGAGCAAATGGATCACACTCGAGAGACAGGACCCAAACTGGACCCATTTAATGGTATTCTTATGACCTTGAAACGACCCTATTGGAAATAACCATGGTTTTGACCTATTTATGTACGAATCGATTGTTTGCCGTCTCTTTGTTTCACATAGTATTTTTATTATTTTTTTATAAAGTATACCTTTCTTTCTACATAATATACTAAAAGATTTTTGACTGTTATTAAATTTGGAATGTATATATAATTCAAACTTTATGCATTTAAAAGCATTTAAAGTCTATCCATAGCTATAAATTTTAAGCACGAAAATCTTAAGAAAGTTTAAATTAGAAAATATGCTAGTTAATATAATTTAGTTAACTTACGAATAAAATTTAAAATATTGTTGTCATTGCTATTCATAGTTTTTATTTTTAATTTTAAACTTAATATTTAACGAGTGATAATAGCTTGACTGATTTGAATAGATGGATTGAAAGAGTGATGCTAAATTGGGCGCTCGTACATGCTCCGGTACATGCAAAATGCGTTACCAAGCTCGGCACGCGCAAAACACGTTTTTGGGCCCTGCCAGTTGTGCACGAAATGCGTTACCAAGCCCTAGTATGCGCGAAAGTCGAAAAGTAGGCACCTGCACTCGTGAAACGGCTAAAAAAAGTATTTATGGCTCGTTTGGAAAATCTAAGAAAGTGGAAAATATTTGACAGTTACAAAATAAACTGGTACCATTTGTAAAATATGGTTGAGTTTGACTTTTTATTGATCAAATTAGTCATTTGATCAATACCAACCTTTTAATGTTTGCAGAATAGCTAGATGGAACTTGAATACCGTGTAAGAGCATGTTTGGGATTGAGTTTAAAAAATGCTTATTGGCTTATTGGTTTTTTCAAAAAGCCATTTTGAAAAGCCAGGATTTGGGGCTTTTGGAAAACAGTTTTTTACCCTTTCAAAAAATTAAAATAAGAAAGATTTTGTGATTACCAAACACATTTTAATTTATTGGCATTTTAGAAATACCAGTAAGCCAATAAAACTCAATCCCAAACATGCTCTAAGCATTCACAAAACATTTTTTTTTCTTTTTTTTTACGTAGTATAACATTCTAGTGTCAAATTAAAACCGTTGTGCGCCGGAACACGAGCAAGCTCTTTACGTATTCCCATTTCTTGCATGTCTCTACGGACATCTATCGCATATGTAGTTTTACCAGAAATATTTAACAATAAGCCAATCAAGCTATCACATAAATTTTTCTTGATATGCATAGCATGTAGTCAATTTATAACTTGGCACCCAGTAAGACAAATCCCAAAATATTGACTTCTTTTCCAAATTCCTTTCTTAACACGGGACCTTTTTCCCAATACGACATTTAGATTTTTAACTCGATCAAATGCATCAAACTGTCCCCTTGCCTCTTCGTGCTCTGTTTTTCCATTATTATTTTTTTATTATTATTTCAGTAATGGTGACTAAGCAGAAGGAATCTTCGATGCCCTGGTAAACGATTTTTTTGCAATTCATTAACCACATAGAACTTGTATCATCTTCACAAACATGAGAAGCTTTGTAACCTTTCATGCTGTAACCTAGAAAATTACTGTATGCTAGAAAATTACTTATGGTGATAAATCATGGCACACAATATAAGATATTCTTTTTATAAGAATCATACACATTGACACCTTGAATCCATAGTTTTTTAAGGTCATCTATCAATGGAGACGAATAAACATCAATGTCATTACCAGGTTGTTTTGGACCCTCAATCAACAAAGGCATCATTATGTACTTCTTTTTCATACATAACCACGGTGGAAGATTGAAGGTGCAAAGAAGAACCAGCCACGTACAATGATGACTACTCATGTATCCGAAGGGATTGATTCCGTCTGAACTAAGTTCAAACCATATGTTTCTAATCTCATTACCAAATTCTTGATACATATACTCAATATTTCTCCACTGAGGTGAATCCACCACATGTCTTAATTTTCCATCATTTATACGGTCATCTGAATGCCAGCGCAATAATTTTGCTTCTTTCTCGTTTGCAAATAAATGTTTCAGCCTTGATATAGTTGGCAAATTCCACAACATTTTAGCCGGTGGTCCATTTTTCGCCACATTATTGTCAATTTCATTCGTTTCATTTTTACGAATATACTTACATGCACCATAGTTAAAACATTTATGATCATTTTTGAACTCCTTTGTATACAGCATACAATCAATTAGACGTTATAATACAATCAATTAGACGTTATATAAGTGTCATTTTTATTATCAGTATACTGTTCGCTATTCCTTGTATTATCATTGTCTAAATTGATCGACGATGTGCTATGATCATCAAGCGATTCCCCATTATTTGACCAACAAGTATATCGATGCCTAAAACCATGTTTCAACAAAGAAACTTTACTTATTTGATATCATGTATTTAGAAATTTTTACAGATTGCACAAGGACAAAAAATCGATTAAGCACCTACATTCACCTGATGAGCATCGGCAACTTGAAGAAAAATTTGAACACCAGTCATATATAATGCATCAGTACGATCTATTCTATACGTCCAATCATCACGATCCATCTAAAAAATAAAATAAACAAATAAAAGATATGAATGTATACATATGATGTAACCGGTGCTTTAAGGAGGTGGATCCTAACCCATATTTTGAATATTCAATCTCCCATGTATAGATTTTAATGAACTGACTATATACATATAAATAAATTAATTCTAAATCGATAGCTTAATTAACCAGAAATAAAACTAATAAATAATTTAAGACAAATAACTTCCTTAAACGGAATCTAGTAATAAGAAAATAAAAGGTTAACTTTAATTACCAAAAAAGTAGTAACAAATTAAAAGTTTCATTATTGCTACCAAATAGACATTAAATTGAAAGTGATCAATTACTCACCTTTTATTTGATTCTTCAATAAGCAATAATGATGGAAAAAGTGCAGTTAGAGGAAGGGGAAGATCGAGGAGGGCTAGGTGGACGGTTAGTAAATTTAGGGTTTTAATTATGAGATAACGCATTATCTATATTATATTATTAAGCACAAGTGATGGGTAGCTAGCGTAATTTCACAGTTAAAGGGCAAGGATAGAAATCACTTTTCATAATTGGGTAGGAAAAGTAATTTACCATTACATCATTTCATTCTTAAAGAGTATCATACAACTTGATGAATCCTTCATATTTTGTGTAATTACTCTTTAATGTAAGGCCCGGATCCTTGTACCCTACATAGTGTGTTGGATTTACTCATAAACACAGCTCTAAATATTAGAGTGAATTAAAAATTTTTGCAGCATAGTTATAGCCAACCATATATTACATAACATTCAAATCTTGTCTTAATAAACATCCAATTGTCTTAACAAATCAAACATAATGAAAGAAAACATCATAACATTTTTTCTCTTCAGATGCCAGCCTCTTCAATTCATGCCATGTGTCTTCCTCAAGCCAGCTGCTTTAACCTATTTACCTACGTGCATACTAAAAGTCAGCTACGCTGAGTGAGTTCTATTTGATCAGGCAACATACATTACATTCAGATACTTATACATATCCGGAGATACTTATTACATACATAGCCTGCTTATTTTTCATTCATACATACATTCATACTTTCATACTTACATTCTTTCATACTTTCTTACTTACATTCTTTCATACTTTCTCGTTTTAGCTTACTAATGCATACATAATTATTTCTACGTTTTAAAGACCCTTTCGCCCTATAACCTCACAAATATTGTTAGGGTCTGCCACCCTCCTTTCGTCGATATTATTAGGGTCTGCCCCCTCCTTCGCAGATTATAAGGGTCAATCATCCTCCTTTCATAGATATTATTAGGGTCTGCCACCCCCTTTACATAGATATTATTAGGGTCTGCCACCCTCCTTACACAGATATTATTAGGGTTTGCCACCCACATAACCGTACAACCATACATATCTTTTCATACAACCAAACATACTTTACTTATCTTTTTGTTATCAATATATGTATTCATATACATCTATGTACATACTCTTAACTCCTTTTACATCATTCAAATATCATTCATAAACATTCATATAGCATACACTTACCGGATTGCTTGATTTTTAAATTGTATCTCTCATTGATTTAGCCTGGTTTAACCCGAATAGCTCTCAGACGGGTTATAATTTCTCAAATATCTAATTCCTAATGGATTTTCTCCGTCTCTCTCTCTTTTATAAAAACCCCATGGATCGTAAGAACTTGCCTTCTGTAATTTCAAACCATAGCCTTCAATCTTCAATCATCCCATCTCCACTTCTCCCTTCTTCTTCTGCCATCACCACCTCACCTTTTACCCAACAATAATCATCTGGTGTGGCTTCTGATTCTTCACAATTACCTAATCACACTCAGCCGCATACTAATGGCCGGATTGAATAGTGGGTTTTGTTTCTAATTGTATTTAACTAGTGATTTACCCGGCGTGTTGAGACAGTAAGTCGATCTAAATACAGCTGGTTTCGGTTATGTGCGTTATTGTACTGGAACTAAACCATAGATAAATATAAAAATTGAGGTGGACCAATTATCAATAGGTGTCGCTCAGTCAAACTCGAGCATTGGTAAAACCCAACCGTTGTCGATCCGGGGTGTGGAAGCGGTGAGTCTACGCAAATTCGGTCAAATTCCTTCACACTCGTTACGATACTGGAACTAAGAAAAAAATTGGCATTCATTCGTTTTGTTACATTCCTTACGACATTATAACTAAAAGAAAACAGAGTGAGTTTAGCAAATTCGGTCGGTTTCCGTCACGCTCATTACGATACCGGAACTAAAAAACAATAAAATAAATTGTCATTCGATCGGTTTTCACTAAGTTTGTTGCGAAGCAAAAAAAAACTTGCACCAATGAGGTGCCGCCAAGTGGCGCAATAGGGTCCTTGCGGCACCAAAACCTTTCAATTGTATATGGTAATAATTAGAGTTTGTTATCTTAATTGATAGCGACCGGGATGCTTATTTAGGGTTTATATGTTATTAAGTTTTTAATTTCACTAGAGTTCATCGTTACTAGATCTGTTAGTGAGTAATTTATTAATGTTCTTCATTTAGGGCATTTTAGAACTCATGGAACCAAAAGTTGTCTGTCAGTATTTTCGTATGACTTTTGTTATTTGCTGTAACATTTCGGATTTTCTTATTAATAAAATTATGCATTTATGAATGAAATAATTATTTTTATCTTAGTTTATAATTCCTTAACTTCCATTTTTGCCAATTAGCTCTTAGAAATGCTTAAATTACTTAAAATGGCTTAAAAATGTGTTTTTGGAACTACATGGACTAAAATTGTCAAAAGTTGAAAGTCTGGTGAAGTTGCACCTTCACGCGGTGCGAAGATGCAAGCCCTGCATCTTAGCGACGCGCGAAGATGCAACCAGATCAGCAGTTTTCGTATCAGATCTTCGTTTAATGCTAAATATTTCCTAAATCACAAAAACTGAGCGACAATGTCACACCCGACTCAAGGCCTAGGCGTGTGACCAACAGTTGATACCTGTTTTGTAAATATACAAAGTAGAGGGTTTATTTTAGCGGAAGTTTTATAATATTAAAATATTAATTTACATTTATCAAAATTTCTCAGGAATTAAATACCCGAGTTTCAGCTTTACAAACCAGTGATATTAATAATACAAGGATTTATTACCATCAAAAACGAGCTATCCATGGCGATCTTCTAATGACTCCAATCCTTGTATATCACCTATTGTCATTTAGTTACCTGAACGGGTGGGAAAAACACGTCAGCTATATGCTGGTGAAACGTTGACTCGATAAAACAGTTTATAACAGTCGTTAAATACAATAATAGTTTTCTGTTCACAATCTCAGCAGGAATGCATGTCCATTCCCAGGATTTGTACCACTGCCCTACACACACAATTCAAGGGTTCCCCTAGTACATAGCCTCTGTTCGGAGACAACCTTCTCCTAAGCTATGTAACCCTGTTGGAGAACCGGTTATGACTGACTTGGTTTTGTATGCCAATTATCAGTTATGTTTGGATCCAGACACATGTGTGTTCGGTCTGAGTTGCTTTTATTATCTATATTGTATTATAACGGTTTTAGAGGTATAATCTCATGCAAAAAAATATCAGACTCTTTGTAATAGACAACCAATCCATTACAAGAGTAAAATCAGTTCAGACCATAAAAGGTTAACGTGTTCACCTTGTATTATCAGTTGGTAATATCAGAACTTTTTTTCTTAGTATGCTATCAACCTATATATCATAATAGGTATGCATAAGTACCTAGTTGGTACTACTCAGCAGACTTTAAGTCTGTTTCAGTTTCAGCAGACTCGAGGTCTGATCAGCAGACTTGAAGTCTGATTCAGTTCAGCAGACTCGAGGTCTGACCTAACCTTAGTATAGTTATAGTCGTTTATGAAAATACTTTGTATTTACATATGACGTTTGGAATAGCACGCTTTGGCTTAATAAGGAAATCACGTTGTCAAACTTCTCCAAGTAAGCAAACGGGTCCCGCGGTTGATTGGGATTTGTACGAATTGCTTTCCTTAGGCAAGAAGAATCTACTAATGATATCCCCCTTACAGTTACTACATGCTCGTCAAAATAATAGTTTTAATAACATTACTTCGCGTGGAAGTAACATCTTTAATTTGAAAAATATTACTTAGAAAACAGTTACAGTTTAACGACTATATCCTTAACTAAGTTCTAATAACTTTATAATGAAGTAACTAGTAACGTAACTTAACCTTAATCCTACCTTAGTCGGTTAAACGATAATAAAGACAAGAAAACATAAGCAACTCGACTTGTGCTTCGTTTATGAGATCAACAACTCGTTCAGCAGCGTAACAACACCCCGTTTCATAGCGAGAACAGCCCTCAACACCCCGGAACACCCTTGGCACAATTCCCTAGGTTATGTGTGTGAAAATGAGTGTGAAATGGGATGAATGGGGCTGAGCCCGTAGCTGCCCTATTTATAGCCGAAGTTGTGCATCTTCGCGATACGTGAAGATGCAGCCTATGGCGGTTCGCGATACGCGAAGTTGCATGACGGCGCCGCAAAATTAACCCCGTGCTGCCACATGTCGCCACGTCACTGGATAAGCTTTGAATCATGTGCCAGCAAGTTTGCGATACGCGAAGATGTTCAGCTTTGCATCTTCGCGATACACGAAGATGCATGAATTTCAGAATTTCCATTTTCAGTCCTTCTACTTCCAGATTTGGCATTTTTAGCTCTTTAACTTCTAAACTTGACATTATTGGCCCAAAACTTGATGGGGTATTTTCACGGTGTTACATCCTCCCCACCTTTAGAAAAATCTCGTCCTCGAGATTTATGTAAAGAGATGTGGATATTTTCGTTTCATTTCGGATTCAAGTTCCCAAGTAATTTCCGGACCTCATCGGGAATTCCATCTAATTTTTACCAATTTCAATCTTTTGCGCTTAAGGAACATGGTTTGACTATCCTCGATTTTTATTGGCTCTTCCACGAACTTAAGTTTTTCATTAACTTGCACGTCTTTCAAAGGCATAGCGAGTGTTTCATCAGCTAAACATTTTCGTAGATTTGATACGTGAAATACGTCGTGAATTCCTTGCATCTCGTCAGGTAATTCTAATCGATAGGCTATAGAACCTATTCTTTCAATAATCTTGAATGTTCTAACGAAACGTGGACTTAATTTTCCTTTCTTTCCAAAACAAACAACACTTTTCCAAGGTGATACTTTCAGCAACACTTTATCTCCTTCTTTGAATTCCAACGGTTTACGTTGTACATCAACATAACTCTTTTGTCTATCACGTGCTGCTTTCAGTCGTTCTCGGATTTGAATTACTTGATCAGTCATTTGTTGAACAATTTCCGGTCCTGACAATTGGTTATCACCGATTTCAGACCAACATACTAGCGTTCTACACTTCCGTCCGTATAATGCTTCATATGGTGCCATTTGTATGCTTGTGTGATAACTATTATTGTACGAAAATTCCATTAATACTAGGTGAGTATGCCAACTACCACCTAAGTCTATAATACAAGCACGAAGCATATCTTCCAATGTTTGAATTGTCCTTTCACTTTGTCCATCGGTTTGTGGGTGATAAGCAGTACTTAAATTCAATCGTCTACCCATCGCCTTTTGAAAGCTTTTCCAAAAGTTGGACGTAAAACAACTATCTCTATCAGAAATGATAGATAATGGTATGTCGTGCAATGACACAATATTCTCCACATACAATTGTGCCAACTTATCCATGCTAAACGTTTTTTTTATATATAAAATATAATAACAATATAGCATTCTAGCCCCTCCACTTTACTAAGAGTTGAACTTGCACGAAAAGCTAAGTAAGATACGTTTATGAGGGTGGAAAGGAGCTCTCGGGAGGATGCCGGGTCAAGCCCGGGAGGTGCACACAACACTACAAGGTTAAACCTTTTATCGGAAATTAATGGGTGTTACAAGTCTACCCCCTAAAAATGGGATTCGTCCCCGAATCCCACCACACCAGAACCAGCACGGATTGAGACAATTCAAAACATCACATTATACACAGAACGGGTATAAATAGCACCCCCTACTAATGGTATCGTACTACTTCCTAGCCAAACAATTACACACGAAAGCATTCGAGAGGGAGATGAATGGACAGTGCAATTTTAACAAATAAAACGTTTACAATGGGTTACCTGAAATGGTGTCCGTATCCTCCTTTTCCTCCTTCGTCGAGATACTAAAGGCACTCGTCTTAACCTTTGGTCCTTCTTCCATCTTCCCCCTCGAGGAAGTCCCCTGCTCGGCATCCCCCGCCCTATTGGTATGGAAATTTGACGCTAAATGTCCAGACCCCCTACATCAGAAACAAATCAAAGTCGGGCACTCATAGCTGGCGTGTCCAGTCTTCCCACAACGAAAACAGGGCATAGCCCCAGGCCTGCATTCCCCCCGATGCGGTTTCCCGCACTTCCTGCATCCATCGCTATACCCCTTAACCTTACGAATCCGACGTCTCCGTCCTCGCTTTCTTCCCAGCCGACACAGAATCATTGCCCCCATAATGTTTGCCATTGGAGTTAGAGATCGGTTTCCAATCTTTTCCAGTTTCAGTTGGGCTCACCATCTCTCTCTGTTCATACAATGTACCTGCTAGGGTAACCACCGAATGGAAAGAGCTCATGCCGGTGGTCACCACACCCCTAGGAACATCTACCGGAAGACCCTTCATGTACTTTTTGATTCTTTTATCTTCAGGCGGAACTAGATCGGGACATAAGCGAGCCATTTGGTTGAATTTTGTAGTATACTCTTGATGCGACATATCACCTGCTTCTAAAACTAAGAACTCCTGCTCCATCTTATCTAATTCATGCAGAGGGCAAAAATGATCGATAACCAACTGCTTCAACTCTTCCCAAGCCATCCTTCTAATAGAACGATTACCCATAGCCTGAGCTAGATTATCCCACCAACACAGCGCCTCAGAACGAAACGAGGCAGTAGCATAAGTCACCATGTCCTCCTCTTTGCACTTACTGACCCTTAATACTGCTTCCATCTCTCTAACCCACTGATGAGCTGCCAACGCATCTTTAGTACCATCGAAAAAGGGAGGGTCGCTGTAACATCCAACTTTTGTTAAATAGATAACAGAAAGTTTTGTTAATAGTGTGTGTCGATTAAATTAGTCATGTGTTAAGTGTTTGGGAGTAGGATTTCGGAATGGGTGGTGGGACCCGTGAAACCCCCTCTATATAAGCCCAACCACTTCTTCTTTTCCTTTCTTTTTCTCATCCAAACACACACACTCAAGAAACACACACATACACTCTCTCTAGCACTCGGATTTAAAATCCAAGCCAAAGAAGGGTGGAATCTCATGTTTAACATCGTCAAGCAACAAGAATCACGTCCAGATCCTCGAGTTGTCAAGATCTAAACTCGAATCCGCAAGCAAAAGGTGGGTTTTAGTTTAAAATGGTTAAGTTTTGTGATTAGAATCGGCATGCAAACAGTTATAATGATAGATCGGGTTGTGAAATGTAAGAAAAATATAAACTTGGTAAGTTATAACCTCTCGGGTGCACTTTGTGATAAAAAGGTGGTGTTTGGACTTTGAGAGATGGGTTCAGGATCAGGTGCACGGGGTCAGAATGTGTCAAAAGTTGAGAAAGAGTAAAAATCAGGTCATGAGGAAGAACCATGAAGTAAAATGGCTTAAAAATGGTAAAAGCGAAGAAAGGCAGGCATTTCGCTTCGCTCAGCCATGAGAAGCGAAACAGGCATTTCGCTTCGCTTAGCCATGCGAAGCGAAACGCTTCCATTTGAAGCGAAACAGTTTCATGCGAAGCGAAACGCTTTCATGCGAAGCGAAACGCTTCCATGCAAAGCGAAACAGTTTCAAGCGAAGCGAAAAGCTTCCATGCGAAGCGAAACAGTCCCATGCGAAGCGAGATTCTTCCATGCGAAATTTTATAAAATTCATTTTCTGATGCATTTTTGTTAAAGAACTGTTAATGAAAATAAAATTTTTCCGAGCTGACCTGGCAGCTCAACCCCAGCCAGGGGCGCTGCCCCTTGGACCCTGCTAGGGGCTGCCTCCCCTAGACCCCACTACCAGGGGTGCTGCCCCCGGACCCCTGTTAGTTGAGGGTGTCATTGACTTAGATATAAGAAGTAGTAGTAATGGATGTTTGACACTCGTAATGCGTTATACAGTTAGCCGTGCACAGCTAAAGAAGGGCATTACTATTAACGGCAAGAGAATCCGACTTCAGGTGAGTTTCTAGCCCCTTTATCCGTTATGTTTTTGGGGCTGTGTGCATACTCCTTTGTGATAGTTGTTAATACACTTAACTTAAATGGTAAGTGTATGATATGTGTATGTTATATGTACGACTAAGTATTGAATGTTATTATGGAATGTTTATACGAATGAATATGTACATATACGTTTATCCATGACCAGAAGATATGTAACGTATGCATGAATGAAAATGAATGTATGAACGAGTGACGCGACAGGTATGAGATAAAGGGACCAGACCCTAAAAATATCTGAGACAGAAGGGACCAGACCCTGATAATATCTGAGACAGAAGGGACCATACCCTAATAATATCTGAGACAGAAGGGACCAGACCCTAATAATATCTGTGATGGTAAAGATAGAATAGCCTATGGTAAATTACAAGGCTTTATGAAAGAAAGTAGGTAAGCGTGTGTGCATGTATATAAAGGTTGTATGAAAGAAGTAAGAGTAAATAAGGTATGAATACGTATCTTCGGATGCGTATAAGTAAGGATATGAATGTATTGTATGTTAAATGATTAACTAGAACTCACTCAGCGTAGCTGACTTTCAGTATGCACGCAGGCAAATAGATTGAGGCAGCTGGCTTGAGGAGAGACACATGGCATGGACGGAAGAGATTGGCATCTATGAAGAAGTGTCAAGACTGTTTTAATTAATTACTTTTGAAAAGACAATTTGTATGTTAAGACAATAATGAATGTTTTGTAATGTGACGTATGAAGTTTTAAATTATTCCGCGAAAGTTTTAATTAACTCTCATTTTAGGACTGTGTTTATGAGTAAATCCAACACCAAAGTAGGGTTACCGGGAACGGGGCCTTACAGTCGCACTTCTTGAAATCCCCATACGAACAACCTCTAGTAGGCACACTAAACGCACGAGCTTCTTCCTCCTCATCACTAGATACTACTACCTCGTCTTCAACCTGAGCCTCTTGACCCTTTCCTTGCTTATCCGCACCCTTACCATCCATCGACTCTTTTGCAACCTTAACGGCCTCAGCAACAATCTCAGGGATAACGCTATAAAGAACCTGGTAAACCTCATCTGCGACGGCCGCACGTATAGCAGGGGCGCCGATGCATTTGGATTCCCGCCGATAGTTTTCATCTACCAATAAGAGAAAGACATGTGTAAAGCACATTACCTAACCCGATAGTTTTGTTATTAAATCAATCTACCCCAATTCTTTTAGACTGAAAATCATCTCCACCAAAACCATGTTTTCTAATGAAATTTATCTAGCCCGTTAGATTTCAAAAAAAGTTAATTTTGTGTTTTTTAAATTCATCTTCTCAGATGAATTTCAAGTGAATTTAGTCATTTAACCTATAGTAATCTTCATCTTCTTCATCTTCATCTTCTGGCCATGAACATAAAACCCACTAGCCACCGGCACCACCACCATCACTCCACCGCCGGCAAAAACCCACCTCAAAAACCACCACCACTCCACCCGCCGACAAAAACCCACCGTCACCACTCCACCCATCGGTAAAAATCATCCTACGTGTAGCGCGAAGGAAACCACCCTCAACGCTTCGCGTAGCACGAACGAGTGCTGATCAGCAAATTCGTTTTTGATTCTCGTTAAATGTTAAGTCCTTCCTTAAACGACCCTAAATTACGAGAATTAAGGACCAGTACAACTAATATGTTATTATAACATGCAGATATTCATTTCTTGTTGATTACACTGAAATCGTGGAGTTAATTGACCCGATTTATTCATCAATGGGTTATTCATTTTTCTTAAACGGGTTTGATTACTAATTTAACAAGTTTTATCCCTGGTTACTTAACCAAAAACAACACCATAACCCTAAAACTACCGTACTTAGCCGTCACCCTCTTAAACTCACGAATTTCCTCTTCCCCATTATCGTATTCCTCAATATTAATCGAGTTCTTTCAAGACTAGTTGACTTTGGTGTTCAAGACATGTTTGACCACACATTTCTCATAATTCTAATCCTCATTTAGGTAAGTTGTCTTCTGCATTTTCATAGATTATTATCTCATAAATAAATCCCTCAATCAATTTCTCAGACTGAGGGAGTTTCGGTGGTCAATTTGATCCCGGCCCGTTAAGGGCATAATTGTCAAACATAATTGACTTATCTATTTCTCTATTTTCTGGTCGGAACTAACCTTCAGGCCAAAAACTTTTTTGTTCCACATTAAATTTTGAGTGTACTGGTCAGAACCCGACTCCCGACTCGGAGTTTGGATTCTAAACGGATACGTCTTTTTATTTATTTTTTATGAAACCGGGATGAAAGATAAATTTTTTTGGTTTTTTAACTTTTTTTATTTTCGTGTTTTTTTATATATATTTTTTATTTTTCTTAAAAAAAGTTTTTTGTTCAAAATGGTTCTCAAAGTTTTCAATTTCAAAATGGTTATATCTAACAAATATATTAAAGCAACACAATTTTGTCTACATATCCTTCACCTAAGTTGTCCGCGTAGACTTCCATGTAATCAACCTTCCATAAATCTAATTTCCACATATTCACAATAAAATTTTAATAAACAAAATCTAAAACCACGCGACCCGTTTTATTTCTATAACCCGATAACCTGATATCCAGTTGAAGCCATTTGTTATCATCCTCTCAACCCTTATGTGACATTCTTCCAATTCCGAAACCGAAACCCGGCCCATTTTGGATTTTTATTTCCGAGTTCATTTAACTTATAAAAGTTATAAAGGTTTGATATTTTATTATTATATTTTAGTTTTATGAAAGTTAAAGTACCAATTTTGTAAATTATAGTTTTAAATTCTAATAAAGTTGAAGGATTTTTGTGCAAAATTTAATAAACTTGGAGTAAACCTCCTATTACGTTGTCAACTCAACCAAGAAGTCCGGCCACATATCGGCGCTTTTCCGGCAAGTATTTAACACATAATTAAGACTTAAAACGGCTAATTGATGAGACCATCTGTAACACCCCGGCTTAAGCGGAAACGCCCGAGTGTAACGTACAGATTGCTCAAACACACATGGCACTATTAAGTGACCATAATAACATTAATTCATTTAATAAGCCAAGTAACACAAGTTCGAAAGTAACAATACAAGTTCAAACCAAAACATAACCATAACAATAGTTCTTTTATTGAAATACCCTAATTAATCTAAGTGTCTTCAATACTTCAACCTCTAATCATGGTACCTGTAACATATGTATAAAATATGGTCAGCTATAAATATAGCTGGTGAGTTTCCACAGTTTAAATACGTACATAAAAAACCATACAATTCATAGACATGTGATAAACGAGCAAATAAGTCCTTTCCAGTTGGTATAACCAACGTACTTGGATAATCGCGCAAGTAAGGTCCTTTCCAATTGGTAACAACCAACGTACTTGGATAATGAGGCCCTTTTCCACTCGATACAAAAGGACCGGAGTGCAAAGGGGGGCGTATGATCATACTTAATGAGGCTTCCCAATCGTGCAAGTAATATTCGTGCAAGTAATACAAGTAACACACAAGTCCGTAAACGAATTGTAGTTTTGGTAATAGAAGAAATAATACTTGAATTTTTATAAGGATACATGTGCTACCCCAAAACATTAAAACATTAAAAAGGGGTGGTGAAAAACTCACCTTATGAATAAGGAAATAAAAGAAGCTTGAAAACGTTGAAAAATGCAACAACCGAACACGTCACGAAAGCCGAAGCGTGTGATCAATAACTAAAACAGATAAAAATAAGACTCAATCGATAACCTTTATTGAATATTTCATGTTATTTTGTATTCTTCAATTATAATATTAACATTTAAGTTTTAAGGGAAACTTGGTTATTAATATGGTTTAAGTATTTTAATCAGCGAGAAAACGAAGTTTATATGTCCAAAAAGCTTGAACTACTGGTTATAAGTTATAATTATAATTATTACGTTGACTAAACGATTTATAGGAATTTAAAGCTTACCTTACGTTTATTAAACGATTTTTAGTTACGGTTTACGAAAACGAAAAACTCAGTTTTTAAGTGTGAAATGGTGAGGTATATTTTATAGTTAATTTACATAATTTTTATTTAATTTAAAAAGGTTTTTATAAATTTATTTTGATTTTTAATGATTAAAAAGGATTTATTAATTAGGTGAAAAATTAAATAAAAGGAATATGGCTGACCCGGGTTTCGAACCCGGGTCTTGAGGTTTACATGTGCAGTGTGTAACCAGTTGAGCTAGGGTGAACATTCGTTTATGCTTGGTTTCCCTTGTTTAAATATAATAACAGTTTCTAATAATTTTGGTTAAATAATAACATGTTATATAAAAAAAGGAAGGAAGGCATGCGTGACCCGGGTTTCGAACCCGGGTCTCTTGTTTGTTATCCTAACATGTTAACCAGTTGGTCTAAAGAGCAATTCAGATTATACTTGAAAAATATTATATATATATAATAATGAAAATTCATCTTCTTCCTTTATCAAGAATATAAACCCTAAATTTTACAATCGATTAATCTGTTCAAGGTTTGGGGAAATTAGTTTAGGGTTTTTAGTCATTGATGTTACGACAGTACAAAGCATATAACAATTACCTTAATATGTTTTGATTTGGCCGAAACCCAGTTGCCGGAAAAGAATTTATAAGAATGCCCAATTACACATTACTCAGTGTATTAGAGGGGGATTGAGAGGAATGAGCGAGTTGTAATGAAGCTTGGGTATCTATTTATACTATGGGGTGGAGCGTATACGCGATATTTGCATTAATGGTGAATCTGTGATTTCCGGCGACGATTACGGGGTGTTTTACGGCAAGGAATCACAATTAATTAGTCGGTTAATGCTTTAGGTCAACGGAGAAACACGTTTATATAAATATTTGGTTAAAAAAATAACTTTGGGTGGTGTTTGGGTCACCTCCGGCGCCGCTTCCGGCGGCCGGAGGGTGGCTGGAAAAACGGGGTGGGGGAGGAGGGCGGGTAGGGTTTTTTTAATATAAATTGAATTAAAAATGTTACACTATTAGTCCCTGGAGTTTAAAGAACCTTTAAATGATAATATAAATATCTTTTAAGTTAAATAAAGTTTTCAAGTTTACATTTTTAACCCTAAACTTTATAATTAAATTAAATAGTTTTCGGTTTTACGCGTTTAACCCGTATGGCTTGATTACTTAAGGCTCGGGAATTTATAAATACTTGAATGACAACGAACATCGAATAATGAATATTGAATGTCGAGAATCACTTTATTAAAATATTTAGTACATCGAAACGACCCAACGGGTCGGGTTTACAAATACGAAAACGAATCGAAAAACTGACGAATGTCACACCATTTGACTCGTAACTTCAAACCGAGCGTTTCGCCACCATGATTGAAATTCAATTAAGTGTTTTTAGCCTCCGATTAAAGGAGCGGAAATTGTGGGTTGACCAAACTGATTGTAATGTGGCTTTTAGCTCTGTATAAAATTGTAGAACCATCTCGTGATCCTTTCGCACTCGCATATCCTCTCAATTTCTTCTAAGCTTTCGTTCTGCGAACGAACTCAAGCTCTTCTAACTCCGGTACTCCGACCAAGCTAATCTTCTTCAATCCAATAAACACATGGGTAATTTAATTGTGATTCATGTTCGGTTTTATCTGCAGGTACAAAGCCGCTGTCAATTTAGATTGGCAGAGGTATTTACTTGATCAATTTGTGATTTATAGTTCTAGGGTTTATATGGATTTGGGGATAAAACTTAAGTTGTTTTTATAATTAATCAGAACCTATCCTTGAAAAAAATCTTATTGTAGTCCAGTTGGTTTGCGGGTTACGTACAAAGTTCCAAACCGATCCAAACTCAGGTTCGAGTCTCTTAAAAAGCAGTTTGTTGCTTTTTTTTACTTTTAACACATAATTATAATTATTATTTAACACTTTATTGTTATTATAAAACTAATTATCATCACTAAATAAATGTTAGATAAACTTACGAATCCAGTTTTGTTTGAAACTTCAAAAATTTGTTTATTTTTTTTCTTTATTCTAAACCATTCGTTTAGGTCTTAAAAAAAACTCATTATTATAATCATCGTTTAAATTAAGTGAAACGTTTATAAGCTGATTTCTGTTCATATAACTTAATATTGTTGTTGTGTAACTTTTAAGTGTCAAAATTATTTGAAACCGTTAATCACAAATTAACAGCATCGTTAGTTATTTATTGCTTCGTCATATTTTAAATAGTTACGAAGTTCTAAATTAATATAATTCGTAACCAGTCGTCTGTTTATATGTGACATTTGAGCCAAAACAAGGTACACCTCAGTACGTATTTACTGATAAAGCAAATAAACGTCTTTTGCGTAACAAACGAACGATTAACCGAAAGGGTCGGGTTATGACTCAGATATATCGGGGGGCCATTTATAAGTGATATACGATCTATGCAAGCTAAAATATTAGAAATATGGTCTTAGTTTGATAGCAAACAAGTTAAACGAAAACATGTCGTTTAACCACCCGCTATAGATTTAAACGCGAAAGATAGTTACAAACCAAGCATTGTATCATCCGTTAAGCCGAAAAAGACTTACCAAACACTTATTTGAAATGTTTTAAGCGATCCGTGAAAATATTTTTGATTTTTACAAACATATAGTATGTTTTTATAATTTTACACAAAACTAGCCGAAAAACACTCGTTTTCGCGCTGTTTGTCGCACCCGATAAGTTTTTTGCGCCAAAAACCGAACCCGAACTAAATTTGGACCGGGCTTTTCGTATTTGGGCTTGAGAAATCAGAAACTTGGGCCAAAATGGGCCCAAAAATGGGCCCATGGATTCCGGCCGCAGCCGCCACCCCACCCCCCTTCATTTCCTTTTCACATATAAACTAGATCCAAGCCATTTTTCCACATAATTTCTTGAAAACTCTGGATACAACTCTGCTCCAGCCAAAAACAGCAAGAAAACCTAAGGTAAGGAGCTTAAATAAGTAACTTTTTACTTGTTTAATACCATAAAAACATGTCTTGGTTACTAAAAATCATTCCTAACCGTGTAAAAATCCTAAAAATGGTCCTTAAACATTTTTTGATCATACACATGGTAAGAAACCTGTTTTGATAATTTTTTTGGCCATAAACACGGATTAAAGGGTTGAAACGACTTTTTACGGTTCAAAAGTTCGTTTTTGTGCACTAGCCGAAACCCTAACTTACGGGCTGTTATGTTGATGAAATATTGCTTGGTTTGTGATATAGGACTTTTACCTAGCTTGCTTAGAAGTACAAGAACCTGAAAACTTGATTAAAAGGTCGGAAACGAGCCAAACCCGCTAAGGTAATGCCGAAACACTCGCTTACGGGCTATTTAGGTTAATGTTGTGATGTGCATATTGTTAGGACTTGAAATTTTGCAGGGACATCAGGGATCATGTCAGTGAGTCCCTGTTTAAATTTGGTAATTTTTCGACCATCCGAGAATATTTGGCAAATTTATTACCAAATTGGGACGTTTATTTGGGAAAAATAGCTAAAATACTTCAAAAATTATGAATTTTTTCTGGAAACTCAGATTTGATGTATTTTGATCACATATGAATTTTGGAATCATTTGGAGAAGTTTAATGGTGTTTTGTTTATTTGCGTTCGTGTGAATTTTTATAGCCGAATTTGGGCCGAAAACAATATCGCACGAGCTTTTTACATTCTGGAATTGATACAGGTTGTTTTGGGGCATGAATTGAGTGTTCAGTAATTTTTGGTGAATTTTTGGAAATTGTTTGGGGTAAACGGACGATTTTCAGACGAAATATAGCTGATAAAATGAATTTTTATAAATTAATAAATCAGTAAATAAATTCCAAAAATATTTTTATAAAAATCTACATATTGTAATTGATAAGTAGTTAAATTTTCATAATTTAATGATTAACGATTAATTAATTATGCTAATCTAAATATTAAACAAATTCAGTTTTTATAAAAACCGGCAAGTTCGCGACTAGTGAACCTGCGGGAATATCAAAACACCAAGAGTGATCAAAAATTTTATTTTTGGGCTAATTAAGCAAAAATGAACTTTTCTATGAGAAACCTGGACAATCCGGGTGGATTGTGCGCGTTTCTTCTCAAATCAAACTGTATAAACGGAAACCGGCCCCGTGGCTAATCCGGGACCCCAGTATGTGATCTTTCTTTATAACTTAATCATTTTATTAACCAATACATTTACCCAAGCTTATTTTCCCATAACTTTTTTCTGAACGTGTAAACGAACAACTTGGCCCAGCTGGGAAAACGAGATTCTGAGCCAAGTTCAGTTTTAAGTATTAGACATTGAACAACATCACAACCTAAGCCTATTGCCACTTTCTGGGCGTTCCAGCTACACCCAGATTAGTTATACAGCCCAGTTTAGTATTGAGATTATAATAATATTAAAATATTAATATTATTATAATATTGATTATATGAACTACTGATAGCGGACCAAACGAACCACGAGCTGATACAGCACTGATTATCGACTAAACCGTGAGTTTTATGACCCCACTTTTAAACTGTTTTACGAACTTTTGGGGTGAAAAGCATGTTTGCTTATATCTATACACACCTGAAACATGTACTGATGTGAATTATCTAAGTGCTGACACACGAAAGTCCCCACAATCACAGTGATTAACTTCGAGCCGGTGGCTTGTGAATAGTACTATTGGTTTGACAAACCCAAACGGAATCGGCCTGATTGCCGTGTCACATAGCGCCGTTTGCACATGACCATATTAGACACAGCTACCGGGGCATGTTATGGGCGGAAGTGGAGCCACAGTGGTTGATTGAGCGTGGGAAATGGAGGCACGCAGCACGAACAGTCCAGGCTTCACTGTAGCTTAGCATAATTACATCACATACATCATTTACATACATACATACTTATTTCATAATTACAAGTGTTGACTTGTGAACACTCGTTACTGTTTTCTTGAAACTCGTGAAACTCACCAACTCTAGTAGTTGACCCGTTTTAAACTGCTTTTCAGGGTTACCGAAGTTGGAAAATCCGTGATTGTGTGTTACCTGTTACTAAATGTGATCGATGCATTGTGAATAGAAGCAAGGCTACCAGTATGGCTAGAGTAGCTTATGAGTATATCTTGGTGTAACACCTAGTTTGTAATAAAAGATAGACCAATGTAATATAATATAAATTAGTTGTAATGTTTCTTTATAAACAATGTTGTTGATACCAGAGGTGTCTGTTACATTTCCGTTTTACGCTTCCGCATTATGCTAGTCGGGTTGTGACATTATAATTGTTAGTCTATAAATATAATTTAAAGCCATTTTATATCAAACTTCTAATCAAGTCCCCAAATTGGGCATACAAACCCTAAATCCCAAATGATCTTGGACGTCCGTGTCGTTTAGTCTATTTAACTTATAAAAGCACATATTGTTTGACTGGAATTTAAGTTATTCAATTAGTTATATATTGACTATAAATATTATATAATTAACTATAATTGGTATGTTTCATATATTTGGATATTTAAAAATTTTCAATTCACCAAAAGCATATTAACAATATAATTAGCTGCTACAAGATTTTTAATTTGGACTTTATTATATAATTAAACATATTAACAATATAATTGGCTGCTACAAGATTTTATGTAGCTTTGTCAAGAGTGAAGAGTAGAGCCGGTATTAAGTTAGTCATACTCGACAAATAATCATAGCTTACAACTAAAACTACAAACGTTGTTTACAAGGAGATTTTCGAAAACTTAATGTGATAAAGTTTAAACCTGGTATGTATTTATAAGCTTAGTTTTCTATTCATATTACAAAATTTGTTACTAATATGTGATCGATGCAGTGTGAATAGAGGCAAGGCTACCAGTATGGCTAGAGTAGCTTATGAGTATATCTTGGTGTAACACCTAGTTTGTAATAAAAGATAGACCAATGTAATATAATATAAATTAGTTGTAATGTTTCTTTATAAACAATGTTGTTGATACCAGAGGTGTCTGTTACATTTCCGTTTTACGCTTCCGCATTATGCTAGTCGGGTTGTGACATTATAATTGTTAGTCTATAAATATAATTTAAAGCCATTTTATATCAAACTTCTAATCAAGTCCCCAAATTTGGCATACAAACCCTAAATCCCAAATGATCTTGGACGTCCGTGTCGTTTAGTCTATTTAACTTATAAAAGCACATATTGTTTGACTGGAATTTAAGTTATTCAATTAGTTATATATTGACTATAAATATTATATAATTAACTATAATTGGTATGTTTCATGTATTTGGATATTTAAAAATTTTCAATTCACCAAAAGCATATTAACAATATAATTAGCTGCTACAAGATTTTTAATTTGGACTTTATTATATAATTAAACATATTAACAATATAATTGGCTGCTACAAGATTTTATGTAGCTTTGTCAAGAGTGAAGAGTAGAGCCGGTATTAAGTTAGTCATACTCGACAAATAATCATAGCTTACAACTAAAACTACAAACGTTGTTTACAAGGAGATTTTCGGAAACTTAATGTGATAAAGTTTAAACCTGGTATGTATTTATAAGCTTAGTTTTCTATTAATATTACAAAATTTGTTACTAATATGTGTTTTTTATTTTTTTCAGGTCTAATGATTCATTTATGTTATATTATTTTTATTCACTGCATTGTTTATTTATAAAGTATTTTCTTTTTATGTTATAAACATGGTTTAACATCTTTTGTAATATTTGAAGCTAAAATACTTATGCTAAATATTTGTGTTGACTGAATATGTTGCTAATATTTTATATTGTTTGTTGATATGTTTTCACCCGCATGTAACACGGGTTATTATCCTAGTATATATATATATGATTGATTTATTTTAAGAACCACTTTACGTTTTAAGAACTCAAAAAACTCAGCGTAACAACTTTTTTTTTATTTTTTTTACGTATATGTAATATACGTAGGTTACATATACGTAGAAAAATTACAACATTTTTTACGCACCGAATCGACATTTTACATAGGTGTAACAAACATTTAAAATAGTGTAAACACTGTGATCTTTAATTCTGTCTCCTACTTAATTTTTCAATCATATTTAATCTCAACCACATAATTTAACATATTAAATAAAATGGGTGATTAAGAATGTGATTCTTAAAGTTCTTAAAACTCAACAAGGTTCTCAAATTATCCCCTCCCAATACATATATACATACATATATATATATATATATATATATGATTGATTTCAAATAAAAACCACGTTGAGCTTTGAGCTTTTAGAACTTTGACAACCAAATCCGCAAACAAATTTGTGACACGTCATTTTTTTTTTGTTGCTAAACTGACAAATATGTAGGATACTCTTAATATCCATACCTAAAACACTATTAAGTCAAAAGTCTAAAAATAAAATAATTTAAAAATACATATTTTTTAATTTTGTCTTGATTTAAAAAAAAATCTATCGGTTTCATCATATTTTTAATTTTTAGGTAACTTTGAGTTTAAATTTGAAGTTTACTTATAATATTTAATTTGATTATAAATAATGTTTTTTTTAATATGTGTTGCGTAATTCACGTACATTTAGTATATCTCAAAGGTAAGTCATGCAGTTTTGTAGTTCGGTAACTAATGTAATTTGAATAATTTGTGTTATTGGTGTAGATGTAATTTGAGTAACTTATATTATTTGTGTATTGTGTGGTAATTTGGTTAACTTGTGTAACTGATCTACATGTAATTTGAGTAATTCATGTCATTTGTGTAATGTGTAACAATTTGGGTCATTCACAACTAGAGTAATTTATGTTATATTCTGTAGTTTTTGTAATTTGTGTAACTTGGATCATTTATGCAATATGTGTAGTTTGGATAAATTATGTTTTTGCATGTAATTCCTGCATATGTTTAGACTTTAGAGAACAAAAGGTAATATATTTTATAATTAAATTTTTTTTTATATTTTAAATATGTTTAATATTGTTATAAGTTTTAATAATGTGTTTTACAGAACATCTGTTTATTTTTACCATTTAAAAACAATAATTTAATTTTATATAAAAAAGTATGATTTTCAAAGAAATAACATGTGTTTTTATTGGATTTGAAAAAAGTTTAAGTACATCATTTACTTAAAAACCCTTTTATCATTAACTGTTATATCTTCTCTCTCGTATCTTACTTTTAAATTCAGGTTTAATCACAACCACAAAAAATCAAACATCTAATAAAATTTGGGGGCAACTTCATATAAAAGTAACAAACTTTTAAAAGTGTAATAATTAGGTCACTTAACTTTAAAAAATGTTTCAATTAAGTCACTGAACTTTTATGTTTGATTAAATTAAAGGTTTTAACATGTTTTTTTAGCCTTTTTCTTTTTTGTTTCACATAGAAAATATTTTTATCTTTTTTTTTTAAGTTGACGTTGAGTGACGATGTGAATTTTATTTTTAAATTTTAATATAATTAACGTTTTTAAATATAACTATATATATTGCAAATTCCGACCCCCACATCTTATCATCCATTTCTTTCTTGATGCACAAAAAAATCCGTGAGACTTGATTTGAAGATTTAGTGAACCGATTTAGGGAAACTATGCATCAGTGACCTAATTGAAACACTTTTGAAAGTTGGTTACTATTCTACGAGATTTTCCCTAAAATGTGTGGCTAAATTTAGTTCTTAAAGTTCTTAATACTCAAGCTACTTCCTAAAATATATCTTTCATATATATATATAGGAAAATTGGTATTTATTGGTCCCAACTATTTCATTTTTGTTGGTGCTGCCGCGCTGGTCATAACTTTCATTTTGGCTAGCAACGGTCCCAACTTTCACTTACGTTTCTTTCACAAGTCCGCGACTAACGGAGTACTAACTCCGTTATGTCATTGCTAACGTGTCTATCATACTTGTAAAAAAAACATTACGTGGCAGCCACCGTGGCAGCCATCTGAGTTGGTAAAGACTGGAGAATCAGAAACCCCTACCGGACTCCGACCTCCCACCCATCGCCGCCATCAAACTCAAACCCACCTCCCCACACCATCGTCCCACCGCCACTCCCGCCACCCCCATCACCACCGCCCAACGCCGCATCGGCCACCGTCACGTTCACCATTTTCGGGCACCATCATGCTTGCGGAGTTTTGAATCTGCACGAGCTGTCTCCCTATATTCGTTATTCATCTCAGTTCGTATCCAATCGCCTCATCCCGTTTTTCCGGCGACCCACCCCCGTGTTACGATTCAGGAACCCGATTCATATATGATAAATTGGGGGGTTTGACTCCAAAGACACACCCAAATAAAAATCCCCAATTTATCTCAAGAACCCTAATTGAATCATCGAATCAATTACAATGTTTGATCGTCATCACCGTCATTGTTCAACTTCCTCTGCCGCATCGGCGTTCAACTTCGATGTCGCCGTCCTCCGCCACATCAGCGTTCAAATCCGGTGTCGCCGTCCTCCGGTTCGGACTAACGGTTAACGGTGAGAAGGTTGTGAATAAGCCTCCGATATGTACTGCGGATGAGTTGCGATCTTGGAGGATGGCTAGCGATCTCTTTCTCTGGTTGCCGGAAAAGAACCTCGCCGGAGTTGGTGGAGGAGATAATTGGGGATTTTGATTATGAATGTAAAATTGTTATATAAAAACTAATATCCACGTAGGCTGCCATGTCATATATTTTTGACAAGTAGGATGGGCACTGATATAATCCTAAATATATATAATTCCCTTGTATATTTAATATAATATTTTATTAGTTTCCGTTTGGTTTTTATTAGAATTTGTATATTACTAACATATTTGAATAATGTAGGTTTCGAGACTTGTTCATGGTTAAAAAGGGCAAAAAAAAAGAGCTAAAACAAGCCAAACCGGTGAACCGGACTGCATCAGAATTGAACCGGACCGCATCATAATTGAACCGGACCGTATCAGGAAACGAACCGGACCGGTCAGCCTCCCTCATCCGGAGCGTCGCGCGACCAGGAGGCCAAATCCCGCCACGCGGCGCGCCGGGCACCCCGTTTCACGTATTTTCTTCGTTTTTTTATCAGTTTTGGGCCCAGAAAACCTATTTAAACACCTCTAAACTTAATTATGAGCATACCCTGCGAACCAGAGCCGAATTTGGAGTTTCCTGGAGCTTGGGATTGCAATATTTGGTGGGTTTGAAGGCTAGGAATTAGCCGGCGAAGTGCTTATCATTCAAGAACGAAGACCACGGGTTTTATCGCCTTTAATCTTCCGTTCTTATTTATTTTCGTCATGATTTCGTCTATTATTGTTTTGTTTGATTTTAAGATGCTAGGCTAAACATTATAGATTGCCTAGGCTTTTGATGAACCTTTGTTGACGTTTGTTTTGATTTGGGATTTATTTGCGTTATGGTTTTTATGGTTTAGTAAAAGGTTTACTTATATTAAATTGATGCGTATGGATATTTAGGATTATTTGATTAATTGTTATTATTTCATAGTTGCCTTGATTATTGTTTGTCGTTATGATAGGTTGCTATTAGGTCAATTACTTTGTGTTTTTTATTATTTTGTGATTGATTTCGAATAAGATCATAGGAATAATATTATTTAATCAAATAAACCTAAGTGTGCTGCTAACCTAAATAGCTGTAAGGTGCTAGGTTATCGATATATCTTTATTATTTGATCTTGCTAGATTTAGTTCTTCGTAATGAGTCCGTCTAGGTTTGATTATTTAATTATTGTCTGTTGAATCAATTCGATATATTAAACTGCCTTTGATTTCCGCGCTGTAAGGTAGGATTTCGTATAAAGAAACTAAATTGTAAACAATTGGGTGACCGTAAGCGAACTTGATTTTTAATACTGGTGTACGTTAAAACTTGTTAGAAATCCATAGGTTTTCTCTTGAGAAGGGTCAAGGGTCCTATTTGGTTTTTCTTTTAAATGTCTATTTTACGATCCTAGTCCATAACTAAATATTTTCCCGAGTCAATTCATTACCGAAATTTAGGGGAGTCTAGCCTAGGTAGTTTTCTCATCATCATCTTATTTTCATAACAAACTTTGTTTTCGTTTAATTTACTTGTTTTCTTAATTAGTTTTAATTATAGTATTAATTTAGTATTTCAAATAAAAACCCCCTTAAACAAATATAAATAATAAGTCGTGTTTTGTAGTCGAGTCTAATTAGCTAGTAAACGTAATTTAAAGAGTCTCGTGGGTTCGATATCCGGACTTACTTAGCTATACTAGAGTCGACCGGTTCACTTGCCGGTTAGTAGTTTAGTTAAGTTTAAGAGTCTAGAATTTATTACTAAGTGTCTAGATTAGCGTGTTTTTATATAACTACATTTGGCACATCAGGCACGTCAGCAATGACATAACGGAGTTAGTACTCCGTTAGTCGCGGACTGGTGGAAGAAACGTATGTGAAAGTTAGGACCGTTGCCAGCCAAAATGAAAGTTGAGACCAGCGCCGACAAAAATAAAATAGTTGGGACCAATAAAAACCAATTTTCCTATATATATATATGCCGTGCCGCGGCAGTGCAAGGTGTGCACCCGTACGAGACCCACTATCTTGAGGGGTCAGAAAAGTTAATACAATAAAATTTAGTTTTATATATCTATACATATATAGAGTTGCAAAGAAAGCATGCGTGCTAAAAAAGAGTATATGTTTTTGATGTAGGTTAGCCTAGTTCAATCATATTCCTACTTACGCTCTTTTATAAATTTTTTTTTCATTCTTTTCTTTACTAGTATTTTTCTCTACTTTCTTTCTTTTTCTTTTTCCGGTTTTAATATTTTTTTTTTGTTTTTACTCTATATCTTTTCCTTCCTTTGTTTGTTTTTCGTTTTGTTTTGTTTCTTTGTTTTTTTACGGGGTTGTTTTCATTTTTCGTTTATAATATTTATATATTTTTTGGATTTTAATTTTATCTATCATAAAGAAGCTAATAATATACTTAAATTTTGACGATTAAATAGTTTCACAAATAAATAAGATGTTATCATCCGTTTAAAAACTACCTAGGTTTGGTAAGACTCTTGACGCGCTTATTTTTTTACTATAAAATTGTTTCTTAATTTAAATAATATCTTTTTTTAAAAAATTGGTTATTAAATTTAGTATATCCCTGTGGTATAAGATTTTTATATCAAATATTTGGTTAGATTAATTTTTAATATAATGAGATGCTATAACCTGTTTAAGGGTTATCTGGGTTTGATAAGATACATGTGCGTGAATTCGGGTCAAATGCATGAGAAGCCTTCATTTATAAATAAAATAATTTGATGGCTTGAGAAAATGTAGAAAGCAACCAAAAAGTTTTTAAAAGTTTCGTTTATATATATATATATATATATATATATACATACTAGTTTTAGAACCTGTGTGATGCACGGAAAACTCAAGAAAATACAACTAAACTATAGAAATTCAATGATTAAATTAAAAATAAAACCCTATATTTTATCAAATTAAATAGTTTAATAATTTCAAATTATAGCTTAAGGAATATTCATACGAATGCCTGGTTAATTCTCACGCAACTTCTTCATAATTATGAAAAAGATGAACATAGTGGTATGATTTTATAAGTTGTAATTATATTTTTTTAATGCAATAGTGAATTCTAGCAAATAATTATATAAAAAGAGAACGTCATACATAGATTGCATGACTAAAACATATTTTTGTATTATAAATTTGAAAGAGATGGATGAAAACTCCATGGATCCATAAAGATTGAATGAATAAGTGAAAATAAAGTTGTCATTCATTCATAATTTATTCCTGCTTTTATCTTCTTAAATAAGTATCGTTCATTAATTTTACCACATTAATCTTTTACACTAAAAAGTATATATAAATTGATTTAACAAAAAAAAGGTAAATATGATTTCATTAAATATATAAATTTTATTTATTATGCATACATAAATATTCGCATATTTTTAATCTCTATAATTTTAGTTATTTGATTAAATTGTTGATTGATATGTTTTGATTACACTGACATAAATAAGTTTTCATTAAAAATAGGAAAATTGTTTGAGCGGGAAATTTTGGCTAGTAATGAATCTCCAAGTGACATTTGTCCCAGTTATTTTACTTCATTAGAATATAGATATATATTTAAGATAAGACTTAAGATAAGATTGAGATTTTTGTTTCTTTTGTTATCTAACAAAATAACAAATAATAGGTTTATTTTAACCCTTTTTTTAAAGACGGAGTTTATATTAAATCAAAAACTTTATTTTAGATTTAGAATAAGAGATAAATCACTTTTTACGTTAGTTATATTTTGCTCTTATTTATTTTATTTTATTTTTTTTACATTTAACAGGATTATAGTTATCATTGTAGTACACGCCGTACGCACAGGTATCCAACTAGTTTTTTTTTTGAACCAAAACATATAATTAAACTTTAAGCACAACTAAAAAAAAGTCAAATAAAAATCTTTTTGGTCTTGTTTATCTAGAAACAAGATCAAATACGTTTTATTCTTAACATGAAAATAGTGAGAACTAATTTGCTGTTATTATTAAGTTTATTTTTATAAGTGTTTGCTGTTATTTTTTGTTTGTATTTGCTAATTTTCGATTATGAGACGTTATAAATATTTGCTTATTTATATTTTGTTGTTATTATTAGATTTTTTCTTTTGCTGATATAAGTATTTGTTGGTATTTGTTGTTATTATTTTTATTCTTGATTTTGATTCTTTTGTTGTAATTTTTAAGTTTTTTCCTTTGTTATTATAAATAATTGTTTATGTAGATTGGTATTGTAGTTGGTATTGTTTCTTACGTTCTTATTTTTTTATAAATTGGTATTATTTCCTACGTTCTCATGTTAAGGCTAAAATGTACATGAACATTCCCTTGTTTATCTATATGATACTGATTTTTTTATTTATAAGTTTATACATAAAGAGCCCATATTTCTACTTACACAAGGTCCTTGAAGGCACTTGACTTCTCCGGGACGGCACTGTATACATACATACATACACATATATGTGTTTTGTTTATCGTGATTGGTTTTCAATAATATATATTTTTATTATCAGTTTGAGTGGATGCAATATTTTCAAATAGAAGACCTTGTTCCAAAAATTTCTTTAAATGGAAAAGATAGTTGTAGATATGTTACGACTTTCGTATTTGAGGAGTTGTTGAACCGCATTTACCAATCATGGGAATACAACAATTTGGAATGGTAAAAGCCATTTCTAAAAATTTATGTTTTGGCAAAACATAGAAAATCCGAATGCATAAATTTACCCAAAAAAGGAGGCGCAGAGAATTGGATAGATGAACACATTTATGTTAAAATGCGACAATATAAGTTAAACAATGTTGTAAATTGTATACCATGTAGTACAAGTGTGGATGGTGAAGAATACATAGCATAGCTCATGGCTTGAACTGTGTTTTATGTCTCTATAACTTTAGTCAAACAGGAACCTAAAAAGATCACGATGATAGATTAGAACTATGATTGTGTTGTTTGTTGTATATAACTTTTATATAGTTTAATATTTTATTTCGTTGTTCTATAATATAATTGGCGCTTATTATATATCACAGGACGAGGGGACAACCAAGTTTATATAGACACGGAAAATTTAGTTTAAACACATCCCAATATCCTCAATATTTTGAGTCATTACAAAATGCAGTGGCGTGATATATGTGACACATAATACAAACAATAATAATACATGCATTGGCAACAATCTATATACTTTTAGGAGTATTTTCGTAAAATAAAAAATAAAAAAATCATAGAGATAATTTTTTAAAACATGGACAAAATTTCATGTTTTAGCATGTTACATATGCCACACAACCTATGTAAAAATGCATGCAACATGCGAGATGATCATTTTTGTTAATTAGCAAAAATCTATCAGTTTTTTTTTGTGAAAAAACTCCAAAAAATGGATAGAAGCTCTTCCAAATAAAAAAAATAAATACACACATATATATATATATTTGTGGTTCTCAACGTTCTCACGATCTATAGAAGTTCTTAATATCATAACCCTACACACACATATATCTATACGTGAATGAGCATGAGAGAACTTCTATTTAAATAGAGAACTTAAGAACTAATAAAAAGCTTGCGAAAACTTGGCTCAATGATGTGTTAAAAGTATTAATTTATTAACTAAGTAAACGCTAATCTAGACACTAAGTAATAATTATAGACTCTTAACTTAACTAAAACTATTAATCGGCAAGTGAACAGGTCAAATATAGTACAGCTAAGTAAGTTCGGATATCGAACTCACGAGACTCTTTTAATTACGTTAACTAGCTAATTAGACTCGACTAACTGACACGACTATATTAAAAGGGGGTTTACTAAAAACTAATATTAAATTAATCACTAAGACTTAAAACGACTAAACTTAGAACTTGGTTCAAATGATGACAAGCAACCACCTATGCTAGAATCCCTAATGTATCAATTATCAAATAGTTGGAAAATGCTAAGTTATGGAACTAAGATCTTAAAATAGACGCTTAAAGAAAACCCAAACAGGGCCCTTAACCCTTCTCAAGTGGACACATATAGATTTATATTAAGTTCTTAAAAACACCAGTTTATTAGACTCGCTTACGATCGCTAATTTATTTATGACAAGTACCTCTATAAGAAATCCTACCTTACAGCACGAAAATCAAAGGTGGTTTAAAGTATTCACTCGACTAGATAAACAAGGTTGAAAAATCAAACCTAGACGGACTCCTTACGAAGAACTAAATCTAGCAATCTTCAACAACCAAGACTTATCATATAATCTATCACATCTCAGCTATTTAGATTAGCAGCACACTTAAGTCTATTTGATTTGTTAATATTGTTCCTATGGCTTTATTGCAAATCAACCATAAACTAGTCAAAAACACACAGTAGATGACCTAACAAAATTCTATCATATGACAGACAGTCACCAAGGAAACTGTGGAACAATAACACTCGTCAAACAATCCTAAGTACACATATGCATCGAATAAATAACAAGAAACCTCTTACTTAATTATAAACCATAACAAAAGAAAATCCAAACTAAAATCCAACGTCACCAAAAGTTCATCATAAAGCCTAGGCGATCTAAAGGTTTAGCCATCAACTATACTCAAGAACAAACCAAATAAATAAGGTTCAAAAACTAATTTCATAAAGAAAACAATAAAACCAAACCGAATAAGAATGATGTTTGGCTGAGTAGGTGTTAAACTCAAACGCTCTCTGCTCAAACCAATGACTTTCTCTCCTCTCCTTCTTGCGATTGACCCTCTCCTCCACCCCTAGGGTCAGCTCTCCCCACATATTAATTTAGTGATCTTTTTATTGACTTCTACTACCTACTTCCTTTTTCCAAAAGATAAAAAAACTTGCGGCCCAATCCTCTTAATTCTCTTTATTTATCGTGAGTTTATCCATGGACCCCAACATTCAACTCTCAATTCCAGCCCAATTATAATCAACCCAACGTAGGTCACAACCTTGTTTCCTGTCATGTTTTAAAACGTGACTTAATTTCTATTTATAAGTGTCTCCATGACATATGCATTTAATAAGATCACATTGTTTAAAATGACTTAAATCATTAGTTAATTTATGTATATCTTAAGTTTTAACTGATCCATTGATTCTTTATTATTATTATTATTATTATTATTATTATTATTTTATTTTTATTTTTTTACTAGCACTCGTTGGTCTCAAGTTTAGTAAAATAAATCCATTTTAGCATATTGTCTCTTAAACCCTTTAAAATCCATATATAAACCAACTATGAGTAATATTAAATAAAAAACAACTCAAAACTAATTCAAAGTGTAGAAATATTTATATAAAAGGTATGTCTAATTTAGATCATATCACTCAAAATGCTCCGTTTTTTCATTTAAAAAACTGTCATTTCTTTTATTATAAGCTTCACCTAAAAAAAGTGGGGTGCAATATTTGTCGTATTACTTATTACTTTAACTAATATAATAATATTGTTGTATTACATACATGTAATATAACACTATCACGTATATGTAATATAACATGATTACATATATACAATATTACACTATTACATATATGTAATATAAAATTATTATATATATGTAATATAATGTTTGACATTTCCCTACTAATTTTGGTAAAAGATAACAACATATAAAAAAGATGAAAGAAAAAATAAAAAAATATATGTTTAACTTAAAATAATTATTATAAGAAATAAAGCTGTCAAATTATAACATATTAGAGATTTAGAGGTATCCTCAGTTTATTTGGCAGATTTTGATATAACTTTAGAGTAGCTCGCTAACTACAATCTACTATTATAATAAACAAAAACCATTATTGTGCCACATAACACCAAATTGTTTAATTTTTTTGCCAAGTGGCATCATTATTGTTCAACTTTGAAAGTTATAACTATCTAATTAAAACAATTAATAAGTATTTTAAACATTTCATATTAGTGATTTATATATAATTTTACTAGTTTGAGACCCGTGTATTACACGGAAAATTAATAAAACCATAATTTAAAAATGGATGTTATTTGTGAATGATTATTCAAATTTTATAAATTATAGGGCTACTTTAATTAAAAGTCTTATTGAATTTCCGCCTACAAAAGCAAAAAAGATTAAAAACAAATAAATAAATAAATAATAAGTAATTTGCAATAGTAAGTGTAAAGCATCTTTTAATTATTAAACTTATTTTGGAAAATAAGATAACTATATTTGCATGTGTGAAATTTTCATATTTATTGTAAAGTCGGAAATTATAATCCATGTTAGTGTAACATAAGCGATTGTTAATAGTAAGACATAATACTACTATTTATTTTCAACCAATTCTTAAAGTTCGATTAAAGTTTAAAAACATGTCGTTCAATGTTAACAATCCTAAAGCGATTGTTAATAGTAACATTTTAAAAAGTAATAATAAAAACATAAACCATAAGAATTAAAACATGCAATAATTAAAACATAAACCACAAGAATTGTAAATTTCAGATAGTGCGTGCATAAACAAAAAAAACCAAACGTGAGTAAGTAATCAAAATTCAAAGCAGATGGTATGAAGAAATAAAAAATGTTCTTAAAAAGTGTTTAAATGAGAAGGTTTTTCTTATTTTTTTCATTTTGGGAATCAAGAGCTTGGGCTTGCCATTTTCTTCATCACCAACAGTTGTCCCCGAATGAGATTTGGTTGTAGACTGAGTCGGGGGATGATCCACATCATACACATCAATGAGATTCTTTTTTAAAGTCGGAGTTGAACAGGTCGGAGAAGTATTCTCATTGTTGTATGCGATGCTCTTCCCTGTGCTTTTTTTTCACTACTTTGAGATTGTCATCGGTCACCGACATAACATCCTATTAAAATAATAACAAAAAAGATGTCGTAACAAATACAGACGGGCATACAAAACGGTTCGAAAACTGAACCGTAACCAAACCGGTTTGAACCCGATATTACAAAAATCGGTTTTTAGTTATAAACCACCGGGTTAGGACCGGTATGGAGTTTTTTTTAGCTAAAACCGGTTTGAACCCGATATTTTAGAACCGGTTAGACAAAAACAGGTTTAATCCGGTTTAAAACCCGTTTGTAGCTCAAAACTAATTTATAGCTCACATATCATACCATTTATAGCTCATTGACCATTCCATGTAATGCCCCATTGAAAAATCAATTTATTGTAAAGGAAAATATGATTGTAATTATAATAATGATCGTAACAATTGCTTATGTTACAGTAAGAAAGATATTTTGGAGTCGGTTAGTCAAAAACAGGTTTAACCCGGTTTTTGCACCCTCGGGTGGGCAAAAGTAAAATTGCACTAATTTTGTGAACCCTCGGGTGGGCAAAAGTAAAATTGCACTAATTTTGACGTTATTTTACTAATCTCGTGAAAATAACGTTAAAAGTGGCGGAAGGTTAATCAGGCATCATGTGGTGGCGTTGATAGCTGAAAGACAATGGCACATGCACCAATCAGCCGGTGTCCCGATGATTGAGTGCTATGTGCCTTATGTCCAAGGCTTGATGCAAAACTGCTATCGAGCCGGGGGTCTCACCGGAAGCAGCCTCTCTATCCCTATGGGATAGAGGTAAGGCTGTCTACATCTTACCCTCCTCAGTCCCTACCATAGCATTGCTATTGGTGGGATATACTGAGTACGATGATGATGATGATGATGATGATGATTTCTTATACTAAATAAAAGATTATATAAATAGCTTCTTATCTCAGGCTCGTGGTCGGTACCGATTTTGAAAGGTATGATAGTCTTTTCTTTCAGTGTACACTTATTTTCTCACGTTGTGTGTGTGCATCATCAGGCTAGATGGACGAACAGAGGGGTCAGAGAGACAAAAACTGGTTGAGAAGTTTAATGACCCCTCAAATAAAAGGGTCAAATGCACATTAATATCAACCAGAGCTGGATCTCTCGGCATCAATCTCTACGCTGCCAATCGTGTTATTATTGTTGATGGGTCTTGGAACCCAACATACGATCTTCAGGCTATTTATCGCGCTTGGAGGTATAATGCATTTAATATCAACTTTTTAAATTAGAAAAAAATTATATATGAATTTATAAAAAGTTAACTGCTTTTCTTAATTGCAGATATGGACAAACAAAACCCGTGTTTGCATACCGTCTAATGGCACATGGCACCATGGAAGAAAAGATTTATAAGCGCCAGGTAATATCTACCGATTTACTTATGAATATTGAATGGGTCTTTTAGTTTATGTTATATCTTTAAAGGTCAAATCGGTAAATTTAAAAAAATTAGCTTGTTGGAGGGAAATTCATTTAAAGTGTATCTAAAATGTGCTTAAATATCCTAGTTTATTTTATAAAAAAATAGTGTCTTATTAAAATAATTTAATCGATTTATAAATCATATTTAATGTGTTATTTACTTATTAAGATATGACCAAACATGTTTCCGGTTAAAACACCAAACCGCTTTAATCATTAAAAATTTTGATATGTTTCTGGTTAAAACACCAGCCCATTTCAATTTTTGAAAAAACAGGTTTGACATGTTTTTGTTAATATAAAACGGTTTTGCCATATTTCTGGTTAAAACAGTAACCGGTTTCAACCTTTTTAAACAATCGTTTTTGTACGTTTCTGGTTACAACACCAACCTGCTTCAACCTTTAAAACCATTTTTGGCATGCTTCTGGTTAAAACACCAACCTGTTTCAACTATTAATTACCATTTTGACACGTGATTAAAACACCAACCCGTTTCTGGTTATAACACCAACCCGTTTCAACTTTTAAAAAATTGTTCTGACACGTTTCTGGTTATTAAAACTAATCCGTTTCAATCCTTTGAAAAAAATTGGTGTACTGAATGTGATGATTTGAACAGGTTACCAAAGAGTCTCTTTCAGCAAGGGTTGTTGATAGGCAACAAGTACACCGGACAATATCTAAAGAAGAGATGTTGCATCTCTTTGCCTTTGGTGATGATGAAAACCTAAATACTTCTAAGACGGACCAAACGAGTAGCAATTCAACACCTGCACAAAGTAGCGATGAAGTCGGAGGTTCAAAACAAAAAAATCCTCTTCCTCACGCAACAGTTTCCTCTGACAAGTTCATGGAAGTATTACTCAAAAACATCATCCGAGGTAAGTTATATGATCTTCACACATTATTTAGTATGAAGGATTACTTGTTTCAGTGTTCTTGTTATCTAAAAGATTTCAGATGGACATTTCAGTCAAAAATATTTTCAATATTTCTTGTTTTATATCCAATAAGTTCGTTGTATTCACCCTTTATTTCTTCATCAGTATTTTCTTTGTTAACCTTTATATTTGAAACTCAAGAACTCTTCAAGTACTCATCTCATAATATGATAAATTTTCTAAATTAAATTTGTTGAAATTGAACCCAAAACTAATTGAACCATTTTTTAGGTATAAAATTATACAGCAGAATTCAATACTGTTCAAATAAAGTCACTTATTCTTTTTCTTAATTATAAATATCACTAAAGCTTCCATATTGTTTCACTGTTATGAGATTTTTGATTTTTTTTTTAATTGAATGACCTAAATGGAACAATTATGAAATTTGGTTATACTATTTAGTGACTTTTTTCTTCACTGTTACTTCCTACTTCAAGTTAAACTTGAAAAGAATATTACTAAATAGTATTCAAGTGTTTGTTCTTTTTAGATCATTTAACTTTTTACATATATAACCAAAATTCACAGCAACTGAACATTATCAAAACTTGAGTGCTTTTTGATGTTAAGAACAAGTTTCAGTGACTTTAGCTTTTTGATACACTAGAACAATAGTTATTTCGTTTTCATTTCACAACTAACCAATTTTAATAAATTTGATAAATTTGTAAATAAACATCCAAACCATTGCTTCAGGTGGATTGCTAATTATCATGAACACGAGTCTCTCCTACAAGAAAACGAAGATGAAAAACTATCAAAGGAGGAACAAGATATGGCTTGGGAAGTGTACCGTAGAACCCTAGAATGGGAAGAAGTACAGAGGAACCCATCTGATGGACCCGCACCCGGGCCCACACCCGTGCCCATCCCAAAACCACCCGTCAATGAACCCTCAGAGACCAAACCAACCACTCAACCTGAACCCGCAACCAAGAAACCACCAGTGCTCACCCGAGTGTGTTCTAGGAACCGTTTTGTGCTTCGCAAGTGCACAAGCTTAGCACATATGCTAACTTTAAGGAGCCAAGGTGTGAAACCGGGTTGCACCACTATTTGCGGTGAATGTAGTCAGGAAATAAAATGGGATGGTCTCACCAAGTGAGAATTGGGATCACATAACTATTATTACGGAACACGAGCCCCAAGTTTTTGGTCATGCATGGACATGAAGTTAATTTCTGGTGGCTATTGATGAAGTTGACAAGAGTGTATATCATTTATGTTATATACTTATTTGTTGTAAGAAGATTTGCCCCATTTTTGGGGTGTTGCATTAACCTTTTGTGACCAATGTGGTTATAGACCAGTAGCTTTTTGAAGAAATGGTGTTATAGTTGCATAGTTTTGGCACTTGATTTATGATATTGGAAGTTTTGGTTGAATGTTTCATCTTGGTTTTGGTTGTTTTGTGGAGGTGTATCATGTCCATTTAGTGCCTATAGGTAAGCTAAAAAACCAATTTGATAACCAACTGAAATAACCGAACCAATAAAATATTTGATGTGTGGTTTTAGTTTTCTTGAAATTGATGTTTATTTATAACTGAAAAAAGCTAGAAAAAGAAAACTTACAGTTACATGACAAAATCAGGATTTTTAATTCACTAACACTACACTTTCTAACTCTATTTTTTATCCACGAAAATGAATAGGTAAAGAATGGAATCGAAAATGAGTTCTGTTTTTATCTTTATGCCTAAATTAGTATAGACGGACTCACGGACACTTTTCCTAACAAATCGACACCACCCACCAAATTACAAACTTAGCGGCTCCGACTAAGATAAAATCAGGCAAATCCGACGAAGAAAAACTCGCAGAGACAAACCTTAAAATATTGGGACACATAACCTTACAAAGGTAAATACACCCAGGAATGATGGAAACCTCAGAGCAACATAGAAACCACAATTTCTTTCATCATCTAAAGAAAACAGACAAAGACGAAATTGGCCATCATGAGTCAAGAGCTGATGCGTGTAAAGCAAAAGTCCAGACTGGTACAATCGAAACCGGTTAGTAACTGAAAATAACCATAGGCTTGTAACCAAAAATAACCATAGGCTAGGAAATGGTCAACTTCCCGAGCTCTCAAAAACACGCAACGCATTAAAAAAAACGCAAAAAAAATAAAAAATTCCAAGTCGTTAACTTCGTTATCTAGTAGTTTATGCAAAGCGTCCAAGTTTCTTTCTACCGTAGCTTCGAAATCCACATTTTCTTTTAGTGGTAGGTTTTATCAATCTGGAGAACGAGGCTCATTCCAATGTCAATGGAATTGTGCATTTGCTTAAAAGCCCAAGTGGAGAAGTGTCACCATTATAGATGAAAAACTCGTTTACGATCAAAGAACGCACGCTACTAAACAGACCATAACCGAAGACAAACAAACAAATTGAAGTTACTTTATATTTTAATTTTTTAGTTGAATCATTGTAAGAAGATTATGTTTTGTTAAGTTTAAAACTTCAAAAATAAATTAAAAAAAAAGTATTTGTTGAGTTAATATAATATTTTAGTTTTTAATTTATTTTTTTTCTGTTGTTTTTAATCCCGGTTGTTTTAAGTGGTTCGGTTAATAACCTAATTGGTTATGATGGTTTTTTCAAGCATTGAAACTGGTTATTGGTATTAACCAGTTAACCAGTATTTGCATGTCTACTTGAGCACACTTAATGTTGACCAAACATCCAAATTGTTATAAGAAACTACATACTAAAATAATGAGAACTTTTCCAGCATTACCATATCAATAGAAAAACATTGTCTGGTGGGAACTAAAGGTTTCCCAGAGGCTTCATAATAATAATAATAATAATAATATTTACCAACCAAAAACTTGAATCAAAATCTGAATATTATCAAACAACCTCAAAACTCTGAATTATGACAATAGATCCTCCCACCTTATGAAACTACTCATCTCCACAACAGAAACTCTCTGCCTGCAACAACCAACTCACACCAAGTCAACATCAACACAAAAAAAAAAGTCAAACAAAAAGTCAACAAGATCACGAAAAGATTCATACCCACTTGACGATACTCGTAAATGAGCAGAAAACCCTGTCACGAGACGAAAATACACAAAATTCGTGAAAATAAATGGCCCATAATAAAATCAGCCATCAGAAGTTGTGTCTTCATTCTATGCTATTATAACTACACATGAAACACGGTTTCATTTCAAGAACCGATAATGAAAGAATGTACTTCAGCCCAACTAGAAACGGTATATAAAACACCCGATAACCCGTTCCAACTGAAGCCGCTTCCTTCAACATATTCCTTTTGTTTCTTGACTAGAGCGGGAAACAGTGGAGCAAATTGGACACCAAAATGGGTCGCGATTCTTCTAAGACTTGAACTTGACCCGATCACTATGCCTATATCAGCTTCAAGAAGGCAAAGCAAGTCACCAACCGAGTCCCCGATGTAAATTGTCAGATGGGTTTTGTCGCTGTTTTTCAAAATGTCGGTAAAAGCTTGAAGCTTGTCAATCGGTGACTCAACCTTTTTGATGATTTCACCCGTAGAAAGAGAGTTCTCATATTCAAACTCGTTTGCGTGTACCTGGATTGTCTGTATGCCCCCTGTTTATTTTATAAAACAAACCACAAAAGAGCCATTAATGGTTGTTGAGTATGTTAAAAATTTCTGAGTGGGCCAGTCAGGTTGAGTAACAGGACAGAGGCGACATAAGTTGAGTTGGCCAGCGTACACTTTTGGGTTCAACTTTGTTTTGAAATTTAATAAATAAGGAAATGCTAAGTGTATCCCTTAGGGTTATGGTTAGAGGAAATGCTCGCAAGCTACTTAAGATTGGCTCACTGAAAGCTCGAATTGAGCCAAGCTTAAACGACGTGGAGCCACGACCCAAGCTTCACTTATTGAACTCGAGCTAGCTCGTTAGCCTATTAGTATATAATAACTATTATTGTTATTATTATAAAATTACAATCAAAATAGGTAAACAATACATATATATATATATATATATAAAATTAATTATAAAGATATACAAAAATTAACTAAAAATGAATATAAATTAATTAACAAATAATAAACGAGCCTTAGTTGAGCATGAGCTATAGAAATATAGCTCGAAACGAGCTGAGCTTAAGCTCAAGCTCTCGTAAGTTAAACTAGCCGAGCTTAAACTCAAGCTCTCGTAAGTTAATCTAGCCGAGCTTAAACTCGAGCTCTCGTAAGTTAAAGTAGCCAAGCTCGGGCACGGCTCGTTTACACCCTTAACTATAGTTAACAACCGAATTTTTAGAAAGTAAAAGTAAATTTTGGGATATTTAACCATTCAGTTGTGTATAATGGTTTGAAAAGTCAATAAATTAATTTAAATATCAAATAACCAAGGAATAACACCAATGGTAAGATAAATTACTAAATTAGAAGTGACAACGATGATACCTGATGAGAAAGTTGACCTAATAAGATCGGCACACCAGCAATAGGACAGCACGTGGACATTCACCTTTAAATTTTGGTTGCTGGTGACGGTATGAAAGAAACGCATGCAACCGTCATGAAGAATAAGGCGTTCACCAGCACGTTTAATCTCTTCACTATTCAAACCCTTGAGTACATTTGATTCAATCACTCTCATGTTTGCCCTCTTCTCAAATCCCGAGAGTTGTTCAAGTGCTGTCTTCAGTCCCGAATAATCAAAGTCCTCAGCTGCAAAAGCCATCATACAAAAACACTTAATTTTGAAACGGGTTTGAGTAAAAAACGAGTCAACATTTTTGAAAACGGTTATCGTGTTACTTATAGTTGCAAAAACAATATTAACAACAACAACAACAGCAATGATAATAATAATAATAATCTAGGGTGAATTTCATATATACCCCTAAAAGCTTTTTAAATATATAAGGGTATATAAATATGATCATTATCCCCTTATTATTATTCTTAAAACAATTAATTTTCATACGAACTATTGTTAAAGTTAAATCTCAAGACTGTATAATCATGAAAAATAAAATCATATAGCCGTGAATTATCTAACTTTTTGTGCTCCTTTAAACGCTTTCAGAATTAATATTGCTAACATAGCCCGTTTGTTATATGTGTCCATTTGGTTCCAATGCGTGTTCTAAAAGAAATTCACAAAAATTATAGTATGCTAAGAAAAATAAATTGTTTTGGTGAAATAAATCTTATAATTTGAGAAATATATTTTTTATGAGTAAATATGAAAATTAAAGGTTAAAAATTAATGCATCTGAACTTTACAGTATTGAAAAAAATAAAGGCAGAATGGTCATGTTCTCAGTTGTTCAAAATGAAATGGGTATATTTCAGTTAGTTTCTAGGGGGGTATTTACGATAATATGATATTTTAAATCTGGTTTGAATATATATGATATTTGTGTAAGTTTAAAGGGATTATATGAAATTCTCCCAATAATCTAAATCTTTAAAATAAAATGTTCTAAGCATAGAAAATAGATATTGGATGATTTTAGCCTGTTTGACCCGTTTGAGATGTTACCCATTTTTAACTAAGTTTTTCCTTTTTTGAAAAAAAATGTACCTTTCTCATTGGCCAACATGCATTCCATGCATTGTTCATACTCTTCTGTGTACTCTCTCGAGAGTACCTCCCATGTGTTTCTCAAGTCAGCCGAGGTCATCCTAACAATTTGACTTTCACTTTGAGTTTCAGGTTGGCTTTGATCTGACTTTGTTGTTGTAAGTATTGCAATCTCAGCCAAAATGGCTGAGGAATCCACCACCGTGCATGTCAAGTCAAAATCAGAAAAGAGCATAAGACTGTGTTCATCAGGGTTTTGATAATTTAATAACGGAAGAACGGTCAACTGGTTAACGGGCTGGGATAAAAAGAATTCCATCTCGAGTTTTAACGCTTGATGATACAGTTTTTGCATAGTATCAAGTTCTTCACCCGTTAAAGAAACACTTAGCTTGTCAAGCAAGTCTTCTATCTCAAGCATGGATTCCTATAATTATTAGAAAATAAACATAAGTAAAACAGAATACATAGAATGTCGAATTTGACCCATTAACGAATCAAACAGGTCAATGGTTCAAATTACTTGAGTAAAATCTATAGCTACCCCAAAGCTAACCATGAACTTATCACTTTGTCCACTCGTGATGCCAATTTTGACTCATTAACGAGTCAAATGAGTTTAAAAAGGTAGCCAAAAAGAAAGGGGTCATACAAGTAGACAGTTGTCCAACATGTATTCTTAATACCTAAACCATTTGACTTAATAAACTCTACCATTATTGAAATAATACGATTGTTGTAATCATACTCAACACACTAATTATTAAAATAAGCACTTTAATAGCACGGAAGTGCGAAGCGACACAAGGCAATGGTGTTGTCACTTTTTGCCTACATAAGGCGACCAAAGTCCAAAAGGCGCAGGTGAGGCACAATTTTTAGGCAAAAAACACTCTTAAAGCTCATGTGAGGCACGCACCTTTTGTACTTGGGTCTTTTTTATGCTTCAAAATGTTGTACCACATGCTTTTAAGGTTGCACATGTAGGTTAGGTTATTTATATAATAGATCCTATATAAAGCTTACTTATGTTGGGTAAAGGATGCTAAAAGAGATGTGTTAAGAGAATTATATAAAAACTAAAAAACCTTTGTTTTAGACCCCGCCGCGTTTGTGTGCTTCTCGCTTTTTTACACCAAGTGCATCATTCGATTCAGGCTATGTTTTATATATAACGAGTCAAACGTGTTTAAAAAGGTAGCTAAATTGAAATGGGCCAAACAAGTAGAAAGTTATCCAAAGTGTAATTTTAATGCCTAAACCTCCTAAAGCGTTTTACTAAATAGAACTATATTTAATTTAATAACACAATTGTTGTAAATATCTCGACACACTAATTATTTATAAATAATTAAGACAAATAGAAACTCCTTGGACCCGACCCATCCTGTTTCACATGTACAGTAAATTACCATTTTTTTACACAGCGCCCACATGCCACCTTTAATTGCATGACATGTTTATACATATAGAAAATATAGTGTGTTTGCTATCAATCGGGCTAATACTTTTGACCTAAAAAGTCAAACTATAAAGGTACTTTTCAAACCTGATAAGTTTCAGAGGAATACTTGTCGATCCATTTCTTGTACGGGTGTTCATCACCATTAGCATCCACAAGTGATTTAAGCTCATTACCAAGAAAAACATAGAGTCTCAAAGAAGGAGCCATTGCACCAAGTGTATAAGCTGCAACCTTAGTTTTTTCGAAAGGAGTTGCAAGTTCACCGGGACCTTTGACTCCTTCAACTTTCCCCGAGGCGGTTGCTAACAAGAAATTTGTGTACTTTAAGGTTGCAGGATTTGGTGTTGTTTCTTTTGACAAGTCAAGATTCCATTCCTAAATCACATGTTGCTTCAACATAAGTTCTTTATTATATAAAAATATAAATCATGCTATGTTCACATAAACTATTAGACAGAATATGTTTAGTCATAAGGAATCTGAATATGTAGAGTCAAGGGATATGGATGGTCTGTAGGTTTCAGTTGTAATCCCTTTATATATCCCTATATTTCTCTTGTGTAATTTCTCTTGTACACAGACATTAAAAATACAATATACAATTACCGAGTTTACTTAAACAAAAAGGAATTGGGAAATTGAAAAAAGAAAAGAAAATATAAGCAACTAGAAGGGGCCTTTTCATATTAGACTAGTTTTTTCATTATTTCATGATGGCCATTACAAAATCTAGGCTGCATCTATACAAACGCCTCAGACTCAATATCCATACACCACTGACGTGTCATATGGGGTGAGGCGTATGAAAGACAAAAAATGGACATATGGGTCGTATGAGGGGCAAATCATAGATGTTTTGATTGTCTAAAAAATAACTGATATGATCACTAACGAAGTCATACAGCAGCCAGTAAGCCCATTTTTCACCCTACCATACAACCCGTATGATGTGACAGGGCTTTGACATATAGACTTGATTTGGCATCACACGGCCCGTATGCCTAATGCATTCATTCAAAAACAATCATGGGGCTTACAAAAACTAAAGTCCAGCCCATGTTTGATCGAATATAATACGCATGGCATATGATATTGTTCTACTGTCTCAAAGCTTCTTCTCATGAACCGAAATGAATTGGGGAATTGAAAAAATAAAAGAATATATAAGCAACTACAAGGTTTTTCATATAGAACATGTATGCTCATGATTTCACGATGGCCACATTAATAAATCTAGGTAGTGCCTACGCAAACACCACTTAGACACTATCTAGACACCACTAACGTGTCATACGAGCAGTATGGTCAATGTGGGCTGACAACGGTAAATGTTCACACAAGGTCGTATGACAGGCGAAGAATGGACATTTGGGCTGTTTGAGGAGCAAATCGTAACAAAAAAATGACTGATGTGACCATTGATATAATACGGCCCCTATGATCATCGGCCCCTATGATATAACAGACTCTGGTATGCAGACTTGATTTAACATTATACAACCTGTATGATGTGACAAGCACACTAATGCACACTTTCGGGAGCGTTATTTACACAACACCACCAAAATCTATTTGCATTCTTTTCCTACTAATATAAACACATGCCATTAGTGTTTGGATAGTGTGTCATTGGTGCTTGTTTAACTTTTGCCAAGCCCAAAAGAAAACATAAGCAACTACAAGGGTATTTCACATTACGCTTATTTCTTCATAACAACCATACTAAAACCTATTTGCATTCTACATGCCTAGTCATAGAAACAATAATAATCACATAAACAAACACAACAATAAGCCCTTACTTGAGCAAAAGAATCACAAACTTTAAGCTCTTGAAGAACCCTCTTTTTCAACTCAACAATCGAATCTTTCGCATCATCATCGTCTGCACAATCCTCCGCTAACTCATACCTAACCCCCCCCCCCCCAAATAATAAAAAATAATAAAAAAATAATAAAAAAAATAAAAAATTTGCAAAAACATCAAGAACCAAAAAACCCACTTACGCTTGAGCAAAAGACTTAAGAAAATGAACATCTTGAGCAACAAAATGTCCAAAGGTCTCAGCTTTAAGATTCCCAGAAGCCAAAGAAACAACAAAGGGCGTGTAAAGTGTCAAAATCGAATCTTGACTGAACTTATCCCAGAATCGCTTAGCAGTGCCTTCTTCTTTGCTGGGTTTTGCCGCCATTGATGAGATTGGTAGAACCCTGAAAGTGAAGTTGAGACTGGGGTTGTGGAATTGAGATCGAATAGTAGTGAATTTGTTGAATAAAAGGCGCATCAAGAAACAAAAAATTGGGGGAATTGAAAGAGAGAGAGTGGAGTTAAAAAGGGGAATCAAGAGAGAGAATAAGAATCAAATCTGGGGTGTATAGGTACAAATAGATGAATACATAATAGTATAAATGTAGGATGTAGCAGAGAGAAGAAGAGAAAGAGTGTGTGTGTAGCCGTAGAACAAAAGGAAAGGAGTTTTGGTTACTTTGTGTTTGGTTCTGGTCACAGAATTGGAGTCGGGTATGACGGGATATTGGAAAATCAAGTATTGGTCATACTTAGGTTGGTTCGGGTCGAGTATTAGCTCTGAAATCCATATCCTACGCACTAGTTTCAAGTCTAGTATACAATTGTGTATTTGAATACCCTATTTCCGAATATAAAAACCCGATTTCAGGTTTTTTTTTTTTTCAGTTTGTTTTTTTTTTCCACCTCATAGTTTGGGTGGTGAAACAAAGAAAATGGTAAACTCATCTTTCTATTTTATGTGTTTTGGGCTTGGGCTATTGAGGGTTTGGGTTGGTCTTTCATTGACATGGACTAGTGGATGGATATATCGTTTAGGGCTTTTTCATGGATTAGATTGAGTCAAACCAGGATTAGGCGAGTTTTGATTGGTTTATGAATGAAATAGATCGAGCTTGGCATGGTTTGTAAATGAGGTAATTTTGAGCATTTATTGAGCCACGAGCTATTTGAAAAAAATTGGACCTAGTATTGGTAAGTGAGCGACAAGTGGTTTTGAATGTTGGGTTAAAGTTAGGGCATTGATTAAAATATATACAGTTTCGATTTGATTTCATCTTTTGATCGATGATAAGTTGTGCTCATAAATAAATCTAAGACATATGTGTTCTGATTTGATTAGTAGAGAACTTGTGGAAATTAATCCACCACACATGTACAAAAGAGAGACCGAAAAAAATTAGCTGCAAAGTTTGGGCTGTGCAAATTGTAAGATCAAGAAAAGAAAACTTAAACATATGTTTTAAATTATTCTAATCGGAGAATACAATAAAAAAAATGAGAAAATACTTTGGGTTAAATATTTATAAGATTTAATAAGCTCTTCGAGGATACTTATATGTTTGGTATAACATAACTATGTAATGCATTGTGCATAGTCACGCGAATCTATATATGTTGGTAATTGGTCATAGCCTAGGTAGTACTAGTGCATGACCATGTGACCTTATGCATATATGTATCGTGGTCAATGAAGTTTGAGAAAGTATAAAGTACGTGGTTGTGCAAGTTTCACGTACATTGTCATGTGTTGTTATGTGAAAGTTCAAAAAATTAAGAAGATATTGTCGAATTGCACAACTGCAGAATATGCAGGGGGGGGGGGACAAAAATAATTGAAGTTTGTAAAATGATTTAACAAAACTGTTAAATCTAAGGGACTAAAGTTGTAAAATGAGCTAAGAAAATGCAATATGTTCTGAAAAACTATTTCATAAAAACACAGATGCAACACTAAGGAATTAAACTCGGGAACATGATTTAATAATAAAGTTTTTTACCAACTGATCCAAGCATCACTTTGATTTTAAAAGGAAACGAAAGTAAGTTATCTTAAAACAACATATTTCATTTGAAAAACTTCATGGAATGACTAAAAGAACTACTCGTATGAGACTATGAAGTTTGGTTGTTTGTGGCGAGCACTCGGTCGGTATCAGTTAAACCCGCGTATTGCAACGGGGACGGAGTGAGAATTCGGCTGGTATTGGTTCAGGGTAATTATTGTTGAAATTTACCGTTATAATCTATTTAAAAAAAATCAAAGTTATATATAATTCTATTAAAGACTTAATTCAAGGTTTTAAAAGATTTAACCAAATTGTTAAACCAAGAGGAGTGAAACTAAAAACTTGGCAAAGGTTTAGAAAAGTAAAAGAGGGAATAAAAGAGCTTCGGGGTTTGGAGGGGAGATGTAAAGCTAAATGAACCATACCCACTCATTTTTCACTTTAGCGCCACATTGGTTTTCTCATTCTTTTTCATCATTCAACTAGGGTATATGAATCATTCATGTCATTCTCCATCATTCTTCATGACGAAGATGAAGAATATATGTTAAAATTTGGGGTTGAAAGGATGTTGTGTTTGGTTGAAATGAGTTTGTTTAAAATGGTTTAGTATATATTATACATATTTGTAATATAAATATATATTTTTTAATTTATGAATAGAGCCGTTGGCTCCAAAGGTTAAAAAGGAGAGAATGAGCTGCGTGACGGTGCTCAGTGAGCTCTTGCCACGTGTGAGAGATGAAGAGGAGGAGGTGGTGTTCCAATGTCTCATTTGTGTGAGGGAATGTCCACGTAGGAACATTTCATGAGCATCACTAGGATATACCCACCAGTCTAAGTAGTTTTCTATCAGACGAGGTTGATTGTTTGTAAAATTTTTAAAAACATACAGATATATACCAAAAAAGAAAAAATTGGAAAAGAAAGTGGGCATAAAAACCGAAATTCAATCTTTAATATATATTATAATTATAATACATATCACTAGGGAAAAGTTATAATATAAAGGGATATAAAAATGAGAAGTGTGAGAAGAATTTGTGACCACACAAAAAACCTTTAAAAAATTCAAAAAATAATAATATAGAAATCATAACTCAAAATATAAATAGAAAACAAAAAAAAATTTAAAAATAAAATGTTTCCTCTGTTATTCCCGTTAAAAAAGACGCCTAAAAGACACAATGCCGAAAAAAAAAACACAATGACAAAGATGAACAAAAGACACAATTATAACAAAAAAAAGACACAACAGATCGCAAAATATAACGCAATGCCAAACAAAATATAACAGAATGCTGAGTAATATAACATAATATCAAGAAAAAAAAAAGATACAATATTCAGGAAAAAAGACACAATCAATGACGAAAGTAAACACAAAAACAATGATAAACAAAGAGACACAATGGTATTTTTTCCTTAACATTTTGTTTTTCTTTTTTTTAAGAACGAGAAAGACGGTGAAAACATTTTTGTGTTTTTAATTTTTTTGTTTTTTTAATTAAATTTTGAGTTATGATTTTTTATTAATTTTTTGAGGGTTTTTTTTGTGTGGGTACAAACCCTTCACGTTCTTCTCATTTTTGCTCACCTTTGTAGAATAAGGTGCTGTTTGTTTTTTAAGACAAAAATTGTCTGCAATCTGATTTCATGTCTGCAACTGAAGATATGGTCTGAAGGTCTGCAATCTGAAATATAATATTGTTTATTTTATAAACTGGATATCGTCTGCATAAGCTGAAAATTAGTTGCCTATCATACATATCACAATGGAAGTGGGTGGTGCTGGACGATTGATGGCAGACGATTGTGGTAGGTGGTGGACAGTGGGTGGTGGTGATGGACAGTTGTGGTGGTAGTGAACGGTGACGGTAGTCGACGGTGGGTGGTGTTGGTGGATGATGGTGGTGGCGGCGGACAGTGAGTGGTGGTGATGGACGGTTGTGGTGGGTGGTGGTAGTGGACGGTGATGGTGGCCGCGGTGGGTGGTGGTGGTCATGGACGGTTGTGGTGGGTGGTGGACGGTGGTGGTGGCCGACGGTGGGTGGTGGTCACGGACGGTTGTGGTGGGTGGTGGACGGTGTGGTGGCCGACGGTGGGTGGTGGTCACGGACGGTTGTGGTGGGTGGTGGACGGTGGTGGTGGCCGACGGTGGGTGGTGGTCACGGACGGTTGTGGTGGGGTGGTGGACGGTGGTGGTGGCCGACGGTGGGTGGTGGTCACGGACGGTTGTGGTGGGGTGGTGGACGGTGGTGGTGGCCGACGGTGGGTGGTGGTCACGGACGGTTGTGGTGGGGTGGTGGACGGTGGTGGTGGCCGACGGTGGGTGGTGGTCACGGACGGTTGTGGTGGGGTGGTGGACGGTGGTGGTGGCCGACGGTGGGCGGTGGTGGCGGACGGTGAGTGGTGGTGATGGACGGTTGTGGTTGGTGGTGCACGGTGGTGACGGACGGTGGGTGGTGGTCATGGACGGTTGTGATGGGTGGTGGACGGTGGTGGTGGCCGACGGTGGGTGGTGGTGGTGGTGATGGTGGACGGTGGTGGTGGGTGGTGGTGGCGGACGGTGGGCGGTGGTGATGGATGGTTGTGGTGGGTGGTGGCCGACGGTGGGTGGTTGTGGTGATGGACGGTGGTGGTGGGTGGTGGACGGTGGTGGTGGCGGACAGTGGTTGGTGGGTGGTGGTAGTGGACGATGGTTGTGGCCGACGCTGGTGATGGTGGTCAGTGACGGTGGGTGGTGGTGGACGGTGGTGGGTGGGTGGTGGACGGTGGAGGGTGGTGGTGGACAGTGATGGTGGTGGCACACGGTTGCACATTAGCTGTTGATAGGATATGAAGAAGTGTGAAAAAGTTGAACAACAGCTTATTTTTTAAGACCATAAAAACATTTTTTAGATCTTTTTTTTCTGAAAAAACAAACAGTCTTCAGAAGCTTATGTCCACGCGCCTGCAGACGTAAGCCCTTTACAGACCTTTTAAGCAAAAACAAACAGAACCTAACTTGACTCTTAAGTATTAAAGATACAAATTAGATGTTACTGATTATTTATACTATATATAAAACATCACTAAAGGGCCAATTGATACGCTTATTTTAAGAGTTTTGCAATTCTTAATGGATAATGTACATGTGTAAGAAAGGACAAAATGGTTTTATAAAAATAATCACTCCTTATGTTTACCCACTTTTTACTCAACTATATTTTTCTTGATTTTTCTCCATGTATGTTTTACAAAATATGATTAAAAAAAATCCGAGCATGCATATTTAAATGGACTTACTTTTTTGATGTTTCGATATAAACTTTTTTCAAAAAAGATGGACGGTTTAAAATCTACAAGTCATTACTGCATAGACATATGCTTGAATGTGCAAGTTTTTTAATGTATAAATATGTATAAAATCAAGTTTTCATATAATTGCATATTAACCCTTTTATCTTTTTTATAAAAAAAAACATAAACAAAACCGTTAGTTGTTACAATTCAAAATTTAAGGAATAGTTATCCAAATGTTACTCAACTTTATTATTTTTTTTTTCATATGTGTTTTATAAATATATGATTAAAAGTACTCAAATTAAATAAATATCAAAATAATCAAGCCAAACTTGAGTTTAAGATTCCAGCTTTAATTTCGAGCTGAGCTAAGTCAACTTAGTATGAAGTTTGAGTCGAGCTCGAGCTAGCCTTGGCTCGACTAAGCTTGGCTTATTAACAACCTTTAAGTGTTGTTCCCCACTACATCGAGTGGTTATCTGACTAGTGATAGTCAATATGCATTACGGATAACCATATTGAAAACCAATTTGAAGAGGTAACTGGATACAAAACAGTGACCAAAACATGATTTGATAGCGCAAAACTATAAACTCAATCAACTTTAACCAACTAATTTAGTAATTTGTACTCACATGGTGATTAGGGCTGTTTAAAAAACTCGAGACTTGCTCGATAAAATCTCGAATAAAACTAGTTATAAATAGTTGATTTGAAACATCATGAGTTGATTTAGATCATTTTTGTAACCGAGCCAAAATCGATCCAGGCTCGGCTCAAGTCATGGCCCGGCTCGTTGGCTCGATCTTGAGCTCGCTTAACTTCAAAATCGAGCTAGAGCCTAGCTAATTTGCCTCGTTTAATTTCGAGTCCGAGCTCAAAACCACCCTGACTCGACTCGTGAAGAGCCCTAGTGGTGATTGATTGAGCGTGTTGTTTGGATCCGCCTAGGAGATAAAAAAGCCAGAAAACCGGCCCAAAAGTATGGCTCATGGCCCAAATGTTTATGCCAAGCTTTACGGGCCAATTAAGCCCAAATTCGCTTAAAATTGAGCTCATTTTTACTTTTACTTCCAGTTTGGATGTCCTAACTAACCATAATCATTTTTCTTAATTGAATAAAACAAACTACATAATGGTAATGGCCAAAATTAACATCTGAAAATCACTATCGAGAAAGTTTGAATTTTACAAGAATCATCAAAATCTCGCCACCACATCCATCGTTAGATTCACTTCCATTTACAAAAAACTACAAGATTTTATAAATATTTAAGCGTATAGATAATTGTTTTTTGAAAATACAGTTCAAAAACTCAAAGCTTATTTGTGAAAGATTGGTAAACCTGGTACCGACTTCTACCATGTGTTTTAGAAAACAATAATATATCACCTTTGTGTTGTTTGTATTAAAACAACTTATTTAAAGTGTATTTAAATATGATTACTCTTCCTCAAATACTACTATATAAATAGATAAAAAAAAATTAAACTAAAATAGTTTATCAGATATTTCAAGTTATATAAGAACAAGTAATATACTCTTTTTATTACATTAGTTAGCAAAAATTCAATATAATGATATTATTTTGTTTCATGGAAGTTAAATCTAATAGACTAATATATTATTAGCATTAGAAAATAGTTTTTTACCCATAAAAGCATTCACTAACCTTCAATAATCATCGCAAGATAAAAAATATCTAAAAGAAAGTAAAAGAAAAACAATATTTGTTTATTAATGAAATTATCGTCTTGGGGTTGATGGTTAAGTGACAAAGCCTCTTTAAAACATTCAAAGATCTTGGATTCAATTCCGAAAAGTTAAATAATTTTGTTTTTAAAAAAGTGAGATTACCATGCGACAACATTTATTTTTAATCTTTTTATTTCTATTTAATAAGGTCAACCTTGCCTTTTGGGGAATATATTTTCTTCAAAATTCGAACTCTTGGCGAAGATAATTCATCACCATTATCATTAATATAAAACACGAGTAAATAACTAATACAAAATTGGTCCCAAACTAAATAGTTAATTACGAGATTCTAGACTATAACCAAACAAACTTATGAGACCTCGTTGATATCATATACGTATTTTATAGTTAATGGGTTGAGTTATAAGTCAAGATCACAACAAATCAAAATATCAAAATAATAAGTAAATAAAATAATAATATAAACCCCTCTTGTTAATTGAGAGGGCAGCTTAACACTTAATTAATCAAAGGGTGTTGGTTCCTTTCATTATCAGCCACCATCAACATATAATAATACTTGTTATTATTATGCCCCTTGTAATTTGTAAATACAAGATCTTTTTACCAATAGTTTTAGACAACATTTGGTAAATCAATCTCATAAATTATCCGATCAAGAGTGGCACTTGTGAGCGCATTAGGTCGTGAAGGCAGCATGAATAATTAGTTCATGCTGCTCGTTTGCCTGGTTTTCTTTACCGGATAAAAAAAGAAATTTAGGCGGAAGATGTTCAAGTTGGCCGAGATTTATGAGAAATAGAGAGGATGTAAATAACTCTAATATTAGGTATGTTATCAATATAGGTATTTATCTATACTTTGTTTTTTGTTTAATTACTTCTAGCAAGATGCTAGAAGAATCACCAAGTTAATGCATATTTGTAGAAATTATCAATAAAGTTCCTTTCATTATTTTTTTTTCAATGGGAACCAATTTCTTCATTAATTCAAACGTTTATAATAAAGTGAAAAATAAACGAAATTAAATGTACCAAGATTCTTGATTTAACAAGAATAGCTTTGCTCACCCCTGATCCAAATAAATGATTGTGACCTTTTGTCATCCATAATATTTGTGATTTTGTTGCTAGATACCCACTATGAGCTCGCCATATAAAGCGATAAGTTTAGGAGAAAATTCGTCTTAAGAATCTTTTCGTTTGATGTTAGAATTGGTAATGTGTAGACTGGAAGCGATGATTCGTATGAGTGGAAGCGATGATTCGTATGAGTGGAATCAAGTCCCTTTGGTTTGTCTAAATCTGTAATTTTAGTCAAATAGTTTCAAATTTGCGTTATTCATCAACGTGGTTTCATTCCACTTACAATTAAACCCGAATTCACTAACCTCCGATAAGTCTACCTAGTTATATCCATCAGCATGCCCCTTAGAGAAAGTTTTTATGGCATGGGTGATGACTAGACGGAAGATTGATGGTGATTTCACAGCTCAGCATGCACTTCTAAGGCTATTATGAGGAACTTGTTAGAGCTAATCATGTGAGGGGCATGCTGATGAACATAACTATGCAGACTTAATGGTGTTAATAGGTTCAGGTTTAATTGCAAGTGAAATGAAACCATAAAAACGAAAAACGTAAATTTAAAACTATTAGACTAAAATCACAGATTTGAACAAACCACATAGACAAAAACCGCATTTCCCTCTAAAATAAAAAAAAACTATAAGGAGAAAGCGATTTAGAAATGAATTTTGGATCCTAGCTAGAATCTTCTTTGTCGTGTATATTCCAACTTATAAAGTCTAAAACTCTTGGAATCATCGTGAAATATGATCCATATTTTTATATATACTTGTACGATAGTCTAAAACTAATGGAAACATCATGATGTATGATCGATTTTTATATTGTTATCTTGCAGCCTCTCTTATTTAGGCTATCTGTAGTGGGGATATAAATTGAGGGGATAAGTGTCATGTAACGCTCAGTTATCAAGGGAAAAATTTTTATTTTAGGGTTGTAGTGGCGTTATAGCCTAATATATTTGTGTTTGTGTGTGTACAGGGAGATTTCAAATTAGAATACTTTGAGTTCTAAGAACTCGAAAGAACTCAACGTAACATTTTTTTTTTGAATTTTTTTATACATACGTAATATATGTAGGCTACATATACGTAAAAAAATTACAGAATTTTTTACATATCAAGTCGACTTATTACATATGTGTAACGGACGTTTAAATTTGTGTAATCACTTACATCTTTATTCTCTCTCACGTTTTAATTTTTTAATCACATTTAATCTCAACCACATAAATACATAATCTAATCTATTTAATTAAACGTGTGGTCAAGAATGAAGTTCTTAAAACTCAACAATGTTCTCAAAATATCCCTTCCCTATATATATTACACACATATATAATATAATAATAATAAACACAAAACACACCCAGGCAATAAATTCTCGCCCCCCCCCCCCCCCTTATCGCCCGCCGGGGGGGGGGGGTGTTCCTCCAAAATATCATCAAAATCGTCCCATTTGTAACCCCATCACACGCAGCCTTATGTATTAATGTTTTTGAATTCTTTTTCTTTTTGTTAAATCATAATTGTGTTTCCTGTCAAGTAATAAAAGAGTTCAAGTCTCCAGATAGCAAAAAAAAATTATAAACTTAGAAATGAACAAACTGATTACAATAAATTTAAAAGAATAGCAAACCCGATTTTATTAAAACAAAGTTTTGGGTATTAGAAGCCGAGATTGCCATTCTACAAACAAATATAACCACTTTAAAAAGATTATTTTGAAAATGAGATCTGGATCAAAGAATCTCCTTAGTCGTGCTTACATTGTCCACCACATGCATATTCTACGCCTAAAGTCTAAACTACTAAATGAATATATTTATGTATTGTTTACTTTTGGGAAGCAATATTATTATATCTAATCAAAAGTTTTTTTTTCTTTTAATATGCTTCCAATTTCCTTTCATTCCCTTCATTGGTGAATGGTGACACCTATATTATACGCTAAAAGGCCACGACTATGGGGGAGTTTGGCCTAGTTTATTTAAGCATGTTTATAGCTTTTTTAACTTTTTTTTTTTTACAAAATAAGCTTAGTTTGGTGTTTGTTTTAGCTTTTTAAGCTTATACTTATAAGCTTATATAAGCTAATTTGAAGAAGCTTATTTGAAGATGGTTTTTTAGCTTATTTGAAGAAGCTTATTTGTGTTATGGTGTAAGTTGCTCATTTGCCCTTAAATGATGGTGGATTAATAATTATTGAAGCAACTTATTACTAACAAATTAAAGAATGGTGGATTTAACAACTTATCATCAACTTGTAGAACATAAGCTAATCAAAACACTTAAAAGGAGCTTATTAAATAATAGAAAATAAGCTATAAGCCACTTTAAAATATAAGCATAAGCCAAAAAATAAAAGCTAGGCCAAACACCCTCTAGAAACCATGCCGAAAGCAGCCTGCCTGCTACAAAGGGGAGTGGTTGAGTTTGCACTCGGATATATATCTTCCAATTATACTCTATATTAATATTCAACAGTATCGCTCATCAATATTTTTATATGTATACATTTTAAGACGGACAAAAAGATATTTTGATGCTTTGGTTCGTCTTGAAGAGTAAAGAGAGGGTCACGTGTTCAAACATTTTTAGTTTAAAGCAAAATTGCTTAAGTTTAACCAGGTCTCGACATGAGAAAATTTAGTCCAAGAGATGGACAAACCAAACCACCTACAACTGTTTCTCTTTTCATTCTTGTCCTAATTTTATTGGCATTGTAACCTCAAATAAATCAAATTTATGCTTCGTTAGTTCTTGCAGATATAATATTAATATAATGAATAAAAGAAATAAGCAAAACGTAATAAATTGCGCTAAATAAGTCAAACCATGAGCAAGTAAGGTGTCAATTAACCATTGTCAAGTGAATCGGGCGCCGGTAAATCAACCATGAACAAGTAATAAGACCGTTGCCAAGCGAATCAGGCGTGGGTCAATAGTAATTGCCATACTCTAAATGAGAATATGTTAGACCTCTCCGAATACGAATGCGCACATAAACAAGTAAGCACGTAACAAGTATATTTGATCAATCACACACAATTACACGTTTCCTATTTTTGAGATATATAGACAATAGGAAATACGAATAATATGCGTATGTCCCCAAAACGTTTAGAAAACTTAGTAAAATAGGGGAATGATAAAACTCACCTTTAATCGAAGGCAAGTGGATAAATCTACCAATACTAATAAAAGAAAATAATTCTAGGCACAAGACATTCTGAGATTAATTCTTCCTATCAAATTTCCGCCCAAATTACTTCTCTTCTATTGATGGAAAAAAAAATATCTTGGTTATAAATATAGTATTGATTATAAATTCAACATACCATATTAATTGACTAATCTACATTGATTGAATTATTAATGCTATAAATTATATTGTAAACATACTTAATATAAAAAAATATATTAATATATGTAATAATTACGTGTTATAAATATATTTTCTTTAAAATTAAAATGTACATAAAAGAGTTTATGTTTAAAGAGTATACTAACATTTAATTTTTAAAACATATTCAAATTGAAAAAAACTATAATAAATTTGTTTACTTTTTACAAATATTCAATATTTAATAAGTCTTAAAAATCATAGACAAATTTTTCATTTTATATATTTAGTATAAGACTATTATGACAGTTGAACAACAGTGTGAAAATAAGGACATCATGAAAGTTGTTAAAAAAGGAAAATCAAGTGTCCTTTTTGGTTTAGGGTTTAGTGTTTAGAGTTTAGGGTATTGAATGAAAAACATTTTTGTAAAAAACTTTAATTACATTTTTCAGATTGAAAGGTCTCATTGTTTTAAATGTTGTTTCAAGTGGCATTACTTCATTATTGTATACCGATGATAGAACAAATCATTCTTGATTTAAAATTCAAGTACATTTGATGATATAAATCAACTATATACGTAATGTATTTCTACATAATATAAAGAGACTTAATTATCTTTTATTTTATTTGTATAAAATTATTCATTGTAATTTATACATTAACTTATACCATGTGATACATGGATTTCTAAAGCTAGTATAATGATAAACGAGTTAATAATTAAGCGAGTCGTCCACTAACGCATCGAACGAAACAAACTAACTGAACCTGAAACTTTGAGATAAGAAAGTATGAGTAAAAATGAACTCGTTGCCGCTGGAATCGATCCAAACGGATGTTAAATTAAAGATTTAAGCGAGCTGGTACTGACCAGAATCCGAACAGCAAGTCGGAAGTCGGGTTTTGGTCAGTAGCCTTAAAATTTTGTTACGAAAACAAAAGTCTTCTAGGTCAAACGTTGGTTCCGATCAGAAGTATGAGAAAATGGATAGTCAAACTTGTTGATTGTTTTGCTCTTTAGCGGGTTTGAGTCCAATTGACCCGTCAATACCCCTCAATATCAGAAATTGATCGAGGGTTATTGATAAGTGAATGATAATGAATAAATTTACAGAAGAAAACTTACCCGGATAATGCCTAAATCGATGAGAAACGGAAGTCAAAGGTTGAGACGGCTTGAAAGTCAAACACGAACACTTGTATTTTGAGTAATATGGCAAAAACGGAAGAGAAACGGAGGGTTTAAGGTAGGTGATGGCTGAGGGATGTATAATTAGGGTTTAGGGAAGTTTGTGGCAGAAGAAATAAGTCTTGTTTATATAGAATACACAAAAACGAACCATATTTAGTTAGTTTACTCGTTTAAGAAACCGAATCAAGTTTTAATGACCAAATCAATAGTATATGTAGTTATAATTCAATTTTGAGGAAGGGTTAATGAATATGGACATGTACTTAGGCTATATTATTTTTCTTGGGGCTTAATTCACTCGATATAGTCTAAAAATAAACGATTTAGTACAAAAAACGAACTAGGAAACAAAATAATCAATTAATGACAAAATCGGGTATAATAACATAGAGACTTCGATTTGGACAATAATAAAACGAAATTGGACCTGCTATAACATTTCTTGGAGTTTAAGTTTCGTTAATTTTATCGAAAATAGGAAAGAATTGTCAAAATTAGTCCCTGCCGTTCCCGAAAATGCGATTTTTAGCCGTTTTAAGCGATTTTAAAGATTGTTAAGGAATATTTGGCATGATTAAAAGTTATGAAATTATAAAATATGTTAAATACAAGTTTTAATTAGTTCGAAATATCTGAATTACATTCCCGAGTCGGTTTAAACATAAACGAGAAATACGAGATGTTACAAGTGGGTAGTGGTGGTGGACGGTGATAGTGGTAGTGGACAATGGTGGTGGTGGATGATGGTAGCGGACGATGGTGGTAGACGACGATGGTAGGTGGTGGCAGATGGCGGGTGGTGGTGGACGGCGGTGGTGATAGACGATGGTGGTGGGTGGTGGTGGTGGCGGACGGTGGGTGGTGATGATGGTGGACAATGGGTGTTAGTAGGTGGTGATGTTTAACCCTCTACAGACCTTATAAGACCTTAGAAGTAGATGGGCCAGCTCAAAACAATTTTTTTTTGGTTTATGAATAACTATCCAGTTTTTCTTTTTTTTGGTTTATTTTCCTATAATTGGAATGATAACTTTGGCGGTCCCCTATTGGATCGGCTGGTCCGATCCGGTTTTTAAGACATTGCTTTTATCTCAAATGGGTCAAATAGATCGACTTTTGTGCAAATTTTGGATGAATATATTTGCATATGTGAATGTTCTGTTCTTTTTAACAAGCATATTGGTTTTACTGCTAAACTCCTTAATAATTTTTGAAGTTATTATTTACATTTAAAGTATTGATTATGTGTATTTAACCTCCCTACACTTTAGTTCTTTCATATTTTGACCAACAACTAAACCCCATGGACTTGATTGCATAAATTACCAAATTTTCTTTTCTTTCCCACCTCGTCATCAGCTGACACCCCTTCCCCTTTGATTTTTGATCCATAATCCACGCCTAATTTCATGAGATTTGATTGTTTCGTAGCCAACACGACATCATAGATATGGTAAGATCGATCAATTGACAGCTAATTCCATTGAATCAAATCAATTTTCGTTAACTCTACACATACTGAATCGACCTCGTTACCCACCCTATATAAACTAGTCCATAACACAATTAAATTGACGCACACCCTCCTCATATCGTCGCTAAGCAAAACCCGAAGTCAATTTCACTTGAGAAGCAGTTATGGTTTCATTTTGAATTAAGTCTTGGCTGTAAAGCCCTCGCCCACATTTTCCTTCAATCGGTGTTTATATCAGGTTATTATTGGGTGATTCGTGGTCAGATTTGGGTGCTTAATCAATGCCCTTTGTCAATTTTAAGTGATAGAGGGCAATCGATCATCAATTTAAGGTTCTTGATTTAGGGTTTATAAGGATTTGGGATTGATTGCATTATGTATAATTATTTTCTATTTCATTATATGAACGTGTTAGACACCAGCCTAAGCTGACTGGTGCAATTGAGGTAAGGTTCTGGCTTGGGAGAGACCCGGGTTCGAGTCTCTCTTAGCCCAGTTTTGTGTTTATTATTATTATTATTTGTTTATATATATTTGTTTCTTTTAATTTCTTATAATTAGTTAAACTAATATCTTAAAAGCTAATAACCTTTTGCACTCGTTTATTAAATCAAGCCCCGTCTAACTTTTAATTTTCCTTTCGTTTAACGATTCAGTATATATATACATATAAATAATCATTTATATTTCTTGATTAAAAATCAAATATAACATTTTAAGAATAATTAAACTAATAATATTTTAATTACACTTTTATTATTATCTTATAAAATATATTTACAACTTTAACAATCCCAAATCTGTTATAAATCCATTATATTGTGTCTTAATCATTTATCTTCGTTAGGAGATTATTTCATTATACTCTTAAAATTAGGATAACTTGTCCGTGATTCTCGCGTTACCATCAATTCGTTTAAACCGTCAACTCATTTCCATATTTCTTATTTCAGGTGAGTTTACAGACCCCTTTTTATCTTTTACACATTTTGGGGGTAGCATGTATACCTCATATACATTACTTATATTTTTTTGCCGAGTCTATTCAAACACCTTTCAATTTATGTTTATGTGTGATAATTGCATGATCCATGACTATGCTCTATGTGCTTAAGTGTTTATTTTATGATTGGTGGTTGGTATCTCATTCTCATATATCCTTATCTAGTATGATCACACACTTACCCAAGTACATTGATTTTGTATCAATAGGAACGAGTCCACATCTATTTAGTTTCTGGAAAATTGGAAATAAATAATCCCACATTTTGTGTATTGGTTGATAATAATCTCACCTTTAAAAATCACTAACAATGGTCCCACCTTTTAACTATTTTTGTCTCACTGGTCCTCCGTTAAAAAATACTTAACGTCGTTATGTTTTTCCTTAGTTTCAAACCGATGTTTTAGGGCTTTTGATCGGAAGAACGATATGAGTCGATTGATGTAAAACTTATTTCGAAACGGTGATTCAAATGACTTGTTTTTCTTAATTGGCAATTCAAGCATCCTAATTGAAACATTGGTTTGTCGTTTGGATCGCCATTTCGAGATAAGTTTTAAATCGGTCGACTACTACAAGAAATTAGGGTGTTTACCCACATATAATATGTGTTGATAAAAGCCTTTTATGTGTTTGTAGTTGTCTTTTTCTACACATAAGTTAAGTGTTAGGATGTGTTGGCTCAGACATGTGATAAAGATCATTACCCACACATACGTTATGTGTATGTATATATCACGTTATACCTACACATATATGTGTGGCTAAAACTAATAAATATGTGTGGATATAAATATAATGATTTGTTTATGTGGCAACTGACATGGCAGATGACGTGGAGGATGACATGGAGGATGACGTGGACTTTATTGAAGACATGGCATGTTCCTACAATGTGTTGTTGACACGTGTCATAGTTATATGTGTGGGTAAAGGTGGTCAATATGTAAGCATTGATTTCAACATGTATAGAAAGAAAAATAGATGTATCGGTAAAACTATGATTATGTGTAAACATTAATCACGGTATGCGCATATAATGTATATATGTGTGAACCCTCGGGTGGGCAAAAGTAAAAGTGCACTAATTTTGACGTTATTTTACTAATCTCGTGAAAATAACGTTAAAAGTGGCGGAAGGTTAATCAGGCATCATGTGGTGGCGTTGATAGCCGAAAGACAAGGGCACATGCACCAATCAGCCGGTGTCCCTGATGATTGAGTGCTATGTGCCTTATGTCCAAGGCTTGATGCAAAACTACTATCGAGCCGGGGGTCTCACCGGAAGCAGCCTCTCTATCCCTATGGGATAGAGGTAAGACTGTCTACATCTTACCCTCCTCAGACCCTACCATAGCATTGCTATTGGTGGGATATACTGAGTACGATGATGATGATGATGATTAATCACGGTATGCGTAAGTAATAATCTGTAAATACATATACAAACAAATATAAAAAAAAGTGCCATTCTTGATTAAAACTTTGAAACATCATTATTTAAATTTCAAACCATAAACCAAAGTACTAATAATATAAACTCAAGTACTTAAACTACAAAGACAAAAGCATTCATAAGTCTCAACAATTAAAGGAAAATACTAAAACTGCTTCACGCATCGATATTTTCACCACTCTCTGTTGTATCACCTTGAGATATTCCTGATGTGTGTAGTGGAGGAGGCATGATATTATGCTCAATCGGTGTTTGTTCCATAGTTGCACACTTACCTTTTATTGTTTCAAGTATAGGTGATCAAATCGGGTTGGTCAAAGAAACCGGAACCGGTTCAGATGCGGTTCCATTAGTCAACATCACTGTTTAAACCGGTTCCATGGTCGAACCGGTTAGGGAACCGAACCGGTTCCCCAACCCTCGGACCCGGAACCGGTGGAACCGGTTCTGACCGGTTCCTAAACCGGTTCTTACACTGTAACCGGTTCCAACCGGTTACAGTGTAAAATATTATTTTTTTTTTCGTTTTTCGTTTCCGCTGCTTGTGTAGGTGATGATTTGTGTTCTTCTGATTTCTGAAGAGGCTCATGCTACTTTTGTTGTTCACCCACAGAGCAATGGTAAACAACATATTGAACTTAATGCTATGAGTGTCAGCGTGTTTGAATTGATTAGTCTGTATCATGTATCGTGTAATGGTGAACTTAAATCTGTATCGTGTTTCATTTGTTGAGTTTGCTATGTATTATAGTCTTTTGGCTTACGCAAGTCAAATGCTGAATTATAATCAAGAGCGGTGTTATACGATTCGTATTTGTATAACATGTTAAATAAAAAAAACAATTAACATAAAATTCATTTTATTTACTTTAAGAAGTTCAAAAAAAAAGGTTACATGTTTTAAAATATTCAAAAACAAACTAACAAAACATTAAACTTATAAATATAAAGTTGTGACATATTATTTCTAGAAAAGCCTTCTTGTTCGTCGTAATTATTGAGTGGCGACTTATTCATCAGAATTACTTGTAGAAACGCCTTCTTGTTCGTCGTGCACTAGAACATCAAGTGGTGTTTCGTCTTCCAGAGTGGTTACGTGTTGAACACGATCGATTGAGTCCAAGTGATCCTTCAAGCAAATGCACATCTCCACCGACTCCGAATTCAGTCTTGTTCTTCTCACCGATATTACCCTGCCACTAAGAGAAAAAGCAGATTCCGAAGCTACCGTAGAAGCTTGGGCGGTTAGTAAATCACGGGCCATGGTGGCAAGAATCGGAAACTCGGTTTCCTTTACCTTCCACCAAGCCAAAACATCAAAAGTGCCATATTCCTCTTCGGATAAACCGGTAGAGAAATCATATGCACTATACCTTCCTAGTTCGCTTGAAGGGGTGTTACCCCTTTGTTTTTTAGCCGTTACGTTGCGAACGGTGTTCATAAGGCTAATCATGGGGTCTCGTACTCTAGTAGCACTTGAACTTGATGAAGACCCCCCCGGCGTAGGCATGTGTATGGTTGACCCATATTTATTTATATAAAAGTCATACATAAATTTAAAATTCAAGTTAAAATCATTTTGTGCCTCTGTTGAAAAGTTTGGGTCAACTTCGTGCATATCTAAGGCTGAAAAAATTTCGTCTATCACACATTCAACCCCTGTAACATTTAACATTGGGTTTAAAGCGGCGGCGCAAGTAAAAATCGGTGGCAATTCAAGAAAGTATTTTTTTAATTTAAACTTCATTGGTAATATGATGTTTGAAAACATTGGACTTTTATTTTCAAATTCTTTAAGATTGTTAACGATTAAAAATAACTCCGAAAGAACCAAGGGATTTGTCGGATAATATGTTCCCGATAGTTTCGTAGTTGATGTTTTAAAAACTTCAAGAAAAGTCGATAAGTCATTGATAATTTCCCATTTCTCATTTGAAAAGGGGATTGCCAAATCATTCTCGGCAAGACTAGAATGAAACATTTGTAAAGTTTCTCTTTTTTTCAAAGCACTTTGAAACATTATGCAAGTGGAATTCCATCGATGAGGTACATCCCAATTAGCTCCCAAAGCTTTTCTTCCCGTATCTTTACAAAATTTTCTATAATCCATTTGTCTTTTTTTACTTTTCTTAAAAACTTCATGTAGCATTACTCTAAAATCGTTTATAACCGATGTAACCTCATCCGAAGCAAGTCCGTCTTGCACGATTAAATTAATGATATGTGCAACACACCTTGAGTGAAAAAATACACCATTGCAAATCGGCGTATATTTTAATTTTAATTTATCAACCGCCGATGTATTATTCGACGCGTTATCAAATGCAATTGAAAATATTTTATTTTCTAGTTTATAAGTTTTTATAACATAATCTAAAATTTCAAACAAATTATCTCCCGTATGTGGATACTCAAAGAGTTCGAAAGCAATTGTGCGTTTCATCATTTCCCACGATGACGGTCTACCCAATGAGCGGTGACACAAAGATAAGATTCGGGTAGACCATGTGGAGCCGACCAAACATCACTAGTTAAGTTTATTCCCGTATTTATATTTTCAAAATATGCAATTAGTACCTCTTTGGCCTTCTTCCACAATTTTAAACAATAACGTTTAAGAGTATGACGACTTACGTGAGTGTATTGTGGTTGAATCGTATCTCGAATCATGGCGGTTAAGCGAGGGTTGTCGAAGTGGCTAAACGGCAAAGCTTCTTGAATCACAAACTTCGCCATACGATCTTGAACTCGATCAATTTGGTATGTAAATATTCCGCCTTCACTATCCATTTGCGTTTGTTGCGACTCGACGTTCTGTTTCAACGCCCTGCAATACGGTCTTTCGATGTGTTTCTTCAAATTTGAATTCGAAAGTGGGTTTAAATAAATCCCACAAAACTTGCACCGAGCCTTCAATGAATGGTCACTCAATTCAACCAAATCCCAATTGCACCAAATCTCTTGATTACGATTATGAGGTACAATACGAACGAAACTTGGTCCGGCGGTGGAACCTTGACCAACCGATGATTGTGAGGCAGCCATAACAACAAATATGAATATAGAAGAAGAGAAAACAAGAGATTAGAGAACTCAGAACGTTGTAATAGCGTTTTTTTGTATTTTTTTGCGTTCGGGTTTGCGTTTTGAGTGTTGTGATGAACCCATTATACCAAATACCTATTTATACTAGTAGTGGGGTGTTTGGGGAGCCAAAAAACGGCCATTTTTGACCCCAACGGTCAAAAAACGGCCATAAAACCGTTTCCCAACGGCTAGAACTACTCCAACGGCTAGAACCGGTTCCGAACCGGTTCCGGTCGAACCAGTTCCAGAACCGGTTCCGGTTCGGTTCCGGTTCCTACCCGGTCCACCTCCAAAAATGTCAAACCGGTCCCGGATCGTCGGGTTGAAACGGAACCGAACCGGTTCCTACGAAAAACGGGTAGGAACCGGTTCGGTTCCACCGAACCGGTTCCAGGAACCGGTTTTGTTGTCCACCTATAGTTTCAAGTGCATCCACAAGTTCGTCGTATGTAAGACGCTTTGATTTCTGAGTAGTATTCATGGTGTTACTAGCAATAACTGGATCACGCCCCCACCCATGCAAACGAACAAAACTTCGTCCAAGTACATTCTCAATAATAGACTTATCACTCATTGATTCCACGGAATGCTCTTTTCTTAGCTTCATCATATCTTCCTTTTATCGAAAAAAAGACAAATATAATAAGTTAATTATTTACCAAAGTAATCAACATAAAACAATATAAATGAACAATTCAACATACGTATATTGCAGCTGCGTCTGTAGATATCCAACCTTTTTCTGCATCCCAGTGTGTAAGCCGCCAAGTCTCAAGTTGACCGGATGAAGAATCCAAATCCAATCGACGCTCAATGTGATAACGTATTGTACTCTTTGAACCGTTTCTACTATTTAGTTTACGCTTTCCACGTGCCAAGACCTTAACTTTTGAAGTTTCCTTCAAGGACATACAACCAAATAAAAAACAAAGTATTAGACCGAATTTAATAATGATTAATAATATAATAGTTAGAGTATAGTTAAAATGTTACCAGGTATTTTATTTCATACCACATATCACAAAGATATTCCCAATCTTCTTTGCTAACATTAAAAGGGGGTGTGGTCTTTGCCTTTGTTGGATCTTCTGATCCTCCAATCTCTTTGAAATGATCATGTAGCTTGGCTTGGTGACCCCTCCACGCCCTTGCCATGTAGCTATCGATAACTTTGCAAACATTCGCGTTCTCCACATCGATATCAAAAAGTGTCTTCAAGCAATTTAACCCGCCAGTTTGTTAGTAAATGTAGATGATAAAATATCTTGCTTCATACAACAGGCTGCTTGAGAATTCTATCAACTATATAAGTTCAGGTATTAAAATGAAATGCAGGAGGTTGTTGAAAATGCATACCGTATAATTTTAATATGTAAAACATATTGTTTGACTTTAAAAGGAAAATTGATACATAGAATAAAAATACGCTTACAGTTAACTTGTGGCGTAATGGCAACCTAACTTCATTCGGTACATGCCTCCACTCTTTATATTGTAAGCTGCAATTGTTACGCAAAATGTAGCCACACTCGTGCATGAAAGATGAGTCATTTTCACATACTACTCGCATCGTTTGAAAATTTATCTCCACTGAAAGTTTATTTTTTGACGATTTCATTATATTTCGAGCTCCCTTGCCACACGTAATACCACGCTTTGTCCTTGTCGTACCAATTTCTTCCCTGGTCTCATAAGCTGCATCTACAAACAAGTAAAAGAAAGTTTGCATTTTCAACGTCACTATGAAAAGTAGTAATATGTTTTTTGTGCTTATCATACCATTAACAATTTCTTTTTGTGGTCCTTGAGATTGATCTACATTAATAACCATATTTGTTGGATCTGGCTCATGGCTTGAGAGTGAAAGTATTGGATCTACTCCATGTATCATATATTTGGTTAATTTATAAAAAATACATATGCAGAAACTTGTGTACTCAATAAGAAAACACAAACTGTCATATAAACAAAGTCACATACCAACACACGTCCATTTTCTCTAAGTCGTCCGCCTCGGCCACCTCGCCTTCCACCTCGGCAAGATCGACTTGTCATTATGCTCTTTGAAAATACAAAGAAAATTTAAGCATTCTATACATAAACAGATAATACTAACTTTAACAATAAAAAGATTGTTACTAAAATGATCAATTGCATCACTCTAATAACCATTCTATCAATTGCACATCATGTTCAAATTAACTTATTATAAGCATCATTCTATCAAATGTAAATGATGTCCACATGTCCAGATGGAATTTAGAGTTACCATACAGTCCAGGTACTCACATAGGGATAAACATGTAGTATACATAAAGAAAAACAAATATAAGTTTTTTATACTTTTAAGACAATAATTCCTATGTTAAATAAAATAATATTTTTATGTGTAGGGTCAGTGTCATGTTTTTATGTGTGTATCTCTATATGCAGATGTAACTAAGTACCTTCTTCTTTTGAGATGCATAAACTTCATCTCCTTTATCTGATCCGCTCGAGAAACTTGATTCCTCATCGATGGCAACTGGTACATAATCCTCGTCTTCCAAGCTCGCCTTCTTTTTGCTTTTCCTCACTTTGTTTTGTGAAATCGGAATTATACCCATTAACGAAGATCCCATTTTATCTATACCCATTGCTTTCAGTCTAGCGTTGTTCTCTTCAATTCTTTTCATCCTTTGTTTCTCATACTCCATCATTGTCGCTTTATTTAAGTTTCAAGAACACAATTATATAATTTTAATTTAATTTTTTAGGCGACATGTCGGGTCAAAACTGGCCGTTTTAGGTTATTCTGGTACAGGTCAAAATGGGTTTGGGTATTATAAAAAACAAGAACCAAAGAAATCACAATCACCGAACAAAACTTTTTCGTATCAACTAGGGCTATTTACAGTTATGTAAATCGAAAACAAATGCACCGTGATTAAACTTCATAACAAATATTCGAATTGGTAGATGTGAAATTAAAACTACTAACCTTTGTATTCAACTAGGGTTTCTTTCGATGAGTATAGGCAATATATACCCACTTTTGATCGCAACCCATTACTTGTTTGGATGAGATACCAAATCGCTTATAATTGAAAAGAGAGAATCACTCCTTCATTCAACGCTGCATTCGTATAGAAGGCCACATTCTATGGTAATTGAATAATCTTTTTTTGGCAATTGAGTAATTTATTATCTTGATTTGATTTGATTTGATTTAATTTAGAACCCATGTTTATCGTACCATATAAACTTGTATGTTATTTGAAAGATATATTTTATTGTTATTATTACCCATATCATCATATTCTATATATTAGTTTAAAAGGCAATGACGGTGGCAGAAACACAAGAGTACCATGTAAACTAATTTGGTAGCACTTGTTTATTCTATAATTAGTGCTACTTAACAATTTGTAACCATGATTAATTATCAACGATCAGAGACAGTAATTGTTACCGACTCTCTTTGAGCGCTATTGACTCCAATTAACGATATTTGGGCATAATTAATGAACTAATCGACCATTAATAGCGCTAATAAACTAATAGAAACCCAAAACCATGATCAACAACTTTAGCCAATCATCATTAGTTGTAATTGACCAACAATTAGCTTATTTGATCAAAATCTAACTATCTCCATAACGATCCCAACTAGCAATAATTAGCATATTTGGCTATCATTGGCTTTATTTAATAATAATTGATCGTAACTCAAACTACATGACCACTAGAGACCTCAATTGAGCATCAATCACAAGATGACGATCGTTTATCCTAATAAGCTAATAACGACCTTAAGTAACCATAATTGACCAATAATAACTTAGTCCACAATAGTCATTCTTTTGTAGTGTGTCAACCTTATGTCTACTCATATTGTATATTTATAAATATATTTAGGTATTTATTTTGCCACGTCATTTTTCAAAAATGCAATAAAGATTTATTTACTTATTTATTTGTATCCTATATCTACACAAAAATTGTACAAGTTTAATATGTGTAGTAATTATTTTTCACATCATTTTCAAAAATTAGAATTAAAATTGTATATTTAATTTATATGTAACCAATATCTACACATGTTTTACATTTTTAAATATGTGTAGGTATATACTTTTCCATGACATTTTCAAAAAATAAAATAAAAAATTGTTTACTTAGTTTATCTACATATCTATTTTCAGATATTATGTGTTGGTAAGCATAACCAAGTACCTACACATACGTTAGTTTTGAATATATGTGTAGATACATTACCTACACATAATAAAAATTTGCCACATGTGTAAGTATTTTAGTATTTAATTTATCGTCAATTTAGGAGGGAATTTTCCCACCAACAACAAGTGTTGCTAACCAACACATAATAAGTGTCACACCCTGACTTCGGGCCTAGGCGTGTGACTCACAGTTGATACCACTTCTCTCAAGTTATCAAAGTTTGCAGCAGAAAATGTTATTTTAAAATATTTACTTTCATAACAAAAGGGAATTAAACACCCTTGTTTGTTTACAAAATTACTTGTTTAAAAACAAGTTTAATATATATGCTTCATTACAAAGTTAGCTAAGCCACCAGCTGTATATTATGCCTAGTGTTCTTCTATCTCCACTTGGCATATCACTATTCCTTACTCCTGGTTACCTGAAAACAGTTTCAAAATACGTCAGATATATGCTGGTGAACACGCTGACTCAAAAAGTTTTTCACAATACGTTATGACACAACACCAATAGCGTTCAACGACTCAGTGGGTCTCAATCCCATCTCATCGAAACTAAACATACGCACAAACCATATAATTGGACTTCACTCGCCCATAGAGACAGTCACTTGCCTCGTGGTCAGTATGTCTGTAGTGTGCCCACTACAGTACATATATGTAAGGATCCAGACATATGTGTATTTTAGTCTGAGTGTTTAATACTAGCTTGTATCAAAACGTTTTAGAGGATTTGAACCAACCCTCATGCAATTATTTCCATAACTCTTTTACATATGGATAACAGTTCATAGTTTTAAAGAGTAAATATCTTTTCAAAATATACAGTACATAGACGTATTCACGTCATAAAACATTTCACATTATAAAAAGGTTGGACGTATTCACCTTTTGTGATATCAATGTGTCTCACTGATAATTTTCTGTTCTTTATCTCGGACCTATAGTACGAGAATAATATTCAATAAATAACTAGATCTACAATCCAGCTATAGACCTTAAGTCTATTTGCATCTTAATAAAACATATATATACTACGTTTCTTTATCTTAAAGAAACGTATATATATATATATATATCCCATTTCTTTATTCATAAGAAATATCTTTATAATAAAGAATAATATTTTATTCATAACCTTATCTTATGAAAGCTACATTTCACTTATTAACTGATCAAGGTATAGACTATACCCTTGACTAGGGTCTAAGCCATATATAATAAAATAATTGGGTAGAACCCCTACCTTGTATGGCTTGTCTTATGAAATGCTTAAACTTTGCGTGGGTAGCACTCCTACTTGCACGTACTTTTAGACAACTAGCGCGTCGGAATGTCGAGGCTATGGCACGGAAACCGAGGTAATGTGAGTGCGATGTGATGGGAGCTTCATCCCATGGCTGCCTATTTATAGCCCGAATCTGTGCATCTTCGCGTATCGCGAAGCTGCTTCGCGTATCGCGAAGGTGCACTAGCCTAGGTGAGTCATCGTAGGCTTGCCACGTGTCGCCACGTGTCACTCCGGTCTGACACGTGTCCCGTGACGTGTCCTGCATCTTTGCGTATCGCGAAGATGCAACTCGATTCTTCTTCGCGTATCGCGAAGATGCAAAATTTCAAATCTTTTCATTTTTAGTCCCTGATCTTTTGGTAGCTTGTCACATCTTGATCATAGCTCAAAAATACTAAAGAGGCCCTTATGCGGCTTGCGGCGATGCGAGCGTTCGAAGTGCAAAGTGCGCCATCAAAGCGCCACATTGCGCCCATCGCCCTTCACTCGAGCTCGTGCCCGAGCCCGTGCGCGTGCGCGTCGGGTGCTTCGCACCCTCCGCTAGGACTAGTAAGAGTGGTTAGCCATACAAGAACATTTCCATGGACAATTCCTTCCTTATAAAGTGATTTCATTTCTTTCCCACTTTCCATGGAGTTTTCCTTACTTATTTCCTTAGCATAAAAATGCTTTCTTTTCTTTACCCAATATTTCCCATTACTTATCTCATGAATAATTAGTCTTTTAACTTTATAAACTTGTCAAATTTGTACCAAAATTTTGTGGGTGTTACATCTTCCCCACCTTGGAATGAATCTCGTCCTTAAGATTCGCTAAAACAAATGTGGATACTTCTTTCTCATTTTCGATTCCAACTCCCAAGTAAACTCTGGTCCTCTTTGGGAGTTCCATCTTATTTTGACTAATTTCAGCTTTCGTCGTTTCAATCTCTTTACTTGGAAATCTTCAACTTTTAGAGGTTGTTCTACAAATTTAAATTTTCGTCGATTTCAACATCCTTTAAAGGCATAGCTAAAGTTTCGTCAGCCAAACACTTGCGTAAATTAGAAACATGAAATGCATCATGTATGCCTTTCATTTCTTCTGGTAATCGTAAGCGATAAGCTACAGTACCGATTCGTTCTAATACTTCAAATGGTCCCACAAAACACGGACTTAACTTTCCTTTCTTTCCGAATCGTACAACACCTTTCCATGGTGATACCTTTAACAAGACTTTATGGCCTACTTGAAATTCTAACAGCTTACGGCGAATATCAGCATAATTCTTTTGTCAATCTCTTGCCGTTTTAAGTCGTTCGTGGATTTGCAATATCTTATCCGTTGTTTCTTGGACTATCTCTGGTCCAGACATTTGATTATCTCCAGTTTCAGACCAACACACCGGCGTTCTACATTTCCGTCCATATAATGCTTCAAATGGTGCAGCCTGAATACTCGTGTGATAACTGTTATTATACGAGAATTCCATCAAAGGAAGATGATCATCCCAACTTCCTCCTAGATCAATCGCACAAGCTCGAAGCATATCTTCAAGCGTTTGTATTGTTCTTTCACTTTGCCCATCAGTTTGAGGATGATAAGCAGTGCTAAGATTCAATTGAGTTCCTAACGCTTGTTGGAAACTTTTCCAAAAATGAGAAGTAAATCTACTATCGCGATCTGATATGATAGATAATGGCACACCATGCAATGACACAATGTTGTTCACGTATATTCGTGCCAATCTATCCATAGAGTAAGATTCATTGATAGGTATGAATGAGCAGACTTGGTTAATCTATCAATTATGACCCAAATAGCATTATGCTGACTGATGTGGTTTAAATTCTACATATTTTTATATAAATATTCCCTATACTTTTAGATACTTATGAGCCAAGTTTTTATTGAATATTATTATTATTTGGTTCGTATGTGAGTTAAATGGTTTCTAAAGAGTATGAGCTAAAATGGAACATTTTTACTGAATCTGAGATCGACGAATGAATGGTCGAGCATATGTTACTAATTTTTATTATTAAAACTAAGTATTATATACATATATATAGTATAAAAAAAAGAAAAAAAAAAGAAACAAACATAAGTTACGTATAATAATAATAATAATAATAATAATAATAATAATAATAATGTTTGATGACTAAGTTATGTTGTTGGTATTTCTTGGGCAGGGCCCACTAGGTTATTTGGGGATTCAAGAGAGCAGCAGAAGTAAATTACAAATGGGCCGTAGGTTAATCAGTGGCGGTGGAAATTAATATATATTATAGAAGACATAGCAGCTGCTGGGGATTATGATTATTAATTTTTTTTCGTGGAGCAGACACAGAAGAAACAAGTGGAGCCGCCACCATTGAGAACAACTTTTGGTTGACTTCTGACGTGGGGATTGATTGGGAGACGTAATCATCACATTTATTCTCTTGTGTGGGCAGCCATAAAAACGAACAGAAGGAGACAAAAAGTAATCAGCCACAAGTAAAATATTTTTAAAGTGTTCGGGTTCACATATGTTCATCTAAACACGGTTGTCTTATTTTTACTTCTATTATTTTTATTATGAACTTTGGTGTTGAACTTATATATTTTATTTTCTTGGGCATGATTATTGGCTAAAACCCTATTAGTTGCTAGGTTTTGAATGAATATTTGTTGAGTTTTGGTTTGCTTGTCGGTATTGGATTATTTGTGTTGGACTAATATTTTTGTAATAGACTTTTTGATGCTTTTAAAGATGAATATGCATACTTATTATTAATTTACTTTTATTCAATTGTTCCATATGTGTCTTTGTGAAAGTCTTTCATGTGTAGACGCATATTAGGTTACCTACTATGTGTTTGTAACTAGTTTATGGTTTATAGTCGACATAATCCATAGGAACTATTGTTTGAGGGTTTAGAGATTTTAGGTGTTCTACCTATCTTGAGACTGAGAGGTAATAGATAGTTGGGGTTGTCTTATTCATTAGGCGGTTTGGGTATAGATTACACGAGAGTGGGTTTCCCCCTTATTGTCTTTTGATTTTTGCTATCCTAAGTCTTTTTGAGCATCTTTAGGTTACTCCTTATGTCCCTTACACTCCCGGATGTATTGTGATTAGTGAGACTAAGAGGTGATCTAGTCATTAGAGTACTTTAATATTGTTGGAGAGACTGAGAGGTAATCCAACCAATCGGTTTGCGTCATACGCCCCTTAGGTATTCCTTTTAGGTGACACCCAGAGAATGATCAGGGATCCGCTAAGATGTCTAGGGCGTCGTATCTTTAGATCCCGGTTTCGTCACAGTTTCCATAGCCGATAAGCATCCAAGATTCACAAATAGGATTTCAAGCCTAGGTAACGCCTTTCTCATTATTGTCTTCGTCTAAGTTTTAGAGTTTTATGTTTAATTTATTAGTTCACTTTAGCTTAATTAATTAGTTTAAATAATTATTAGTTTTAAAATAAAATAAGTAAAAATCCAAAAATAATATTTTTTCTTTATTATTTGTTTATTTAGCTTTTAGAATCTAGTTTCGTTAATTTAATTAGTGTCTCTAGGGTTCGATATTCCTGGACTTCCCATAGCTATTCTACACCCGATAGGTTCACTTGCCTGTTGCTAGTGGTTTGGTTTAGGGTATTCTAGGTTTTTATTACTCGTTGTGCTAGGTTAAGTAATTGCAATATTTTTATATACCACTTTAAGCGCATCACTGACGAGTAGCCTTAGGGAGTTTCGTAATAAAATCCATTGTTATCATCTCCCATTTCCAAACAGGTAGTTTAGGTTGTTGAAGTAAACTTGAAGGTTTCTGATGCTCAGCCTTAACTTGTAAACATGTTAAACATTTGGCTACGAATAGAGCAATATCCTTTTTCATCCCGTTCCACCAATAGTTAGGCTTAAGATTCTGATACATTTTATCACTACCGGGATGTATCATATACTTCGATCGACGAGCTTCACTCATTATCCTTTCACGTAAACCATCAACAATCGGTACCCAGATTCTATTTCCAAGTCTGAGTACTTCATCATTTCCTTTGACTAAAGAGTCAATTGTACCATTACGTTTTTCTTCGGAGATTTGGTTTTCTTCAATTGCTTTCTTTTGAGCCTTCTTGAGTTGTTCAATTAAATCTATTTGTAGTTCCAATCTTAAAGCTCTGACCCTCTTGGGTTTTTCATGTTCTTTCCGACTTAATGCATCAGTTACTACATTTGCCTTTCCTTTATGATAGATGATTTCACAATCATAGTCATTTAAGGTTTCCATCCATCTTCTCTGACGCATGTTAAGTTCTTTCTGATCAAAGATGTGCTTTAAACTCTTGCGATCAGTGTACACGATAAATTTAACTCCATATAAATAGTGTCTCCATAATTTTAAGGCAAAAATTATGGCACCTAACTCCAGATCATGAGTTGTATAATTCTTCTCGTGTACTTTCCATTGACGAGAAGCATAAGCTATTACTTTTTTTCGTTTCATTAGTACGCAACCCATCCCTGAATGAGATGCGTCACTATATACAACAAAGTTTTCTGTACCTTCTGGCAAAGCCAATATAGGTGCATTCGTAAGCTTTTGTTTGAGTTAGTCAAATGCTTCTTGTTGCTTGGTTCCCTATTCATACTTAACATTCTTTCGAGTTAAAGAAGTTAAGGGAATTGCTATACGTGAGAAATTTTCAATGAATCTTCTATAATATCCAGCCAAACCTAGAAAACTTCGAACTTCGGTTGGCGATTTAGGAATTTCCCATTTAGCTATTGCTTCAATCTTGGCGGGATCTACTTGAATTCCATTTGCGTTAATAACATGACCAAGAAATTGTACCTCATGAAGCCAGAATTCACACTTAGAAAACTTAGCATACAATTTCTCATTTCGAAGTAGTTCAAGCAAAATCCTGAGATAAACCTTATGATCCTCTTCCGATTTAGAATAAATAAGTATATCGTCGATGAAAATGATTACAAATTTATCTAAATAAGACTTACAAATTCTTTTCATCATATCCATGAATGCTGCGGGAGCATTGGTAAGTCCAAATGGTTCTAAATGCAGTCTTTGGGATATCTTCTACCTGAATTTTTAATTGATGATATCCTGAACGTAAATCGATCTTTGAGAAACAACTTGCTCCTTGTAGTTGATCAAACAAATCATCAAATCTTGGGAGCGGGTACTTGTTCTTGATTGTTACTTTGTTCAACTCGCGATAATCGATGCACATTCTCATCGATCCGTCTTTCTTTTTCACGAATAAGATCGGAAGCTCCCCAAGGTGAAGAACTCGGTCTTATAAATCCTTTCTCTAACAGTTCGTCTAACTGTTTCTTTAATTCTTTCATTTCCGTTGGAGCTAATCTATATGGAGATTTGGCTATTGGAGCGGTTCTAGGTACTAAGTCTATTCTGAATTCAACATCACGCTCCGGGGGTATTCCTGGTAACTCTTCTGGGAAAACGTCAGGAAATTCCGAGACAATTGGTACGTCTTCTAATTTCTTTTCTTTAGGTTCTCCTGTCATGTACACCATAAATGCTAAGCATCCCTTGCGTAAACATTTATTAGCTTTAATCATCGAGATTAATCTAACATGACCTCCATCTTTGTCTCCAGCAATTTGAATAATTTTCCTGTATGCACGAATTTGGATTGCTTTCTTATCGCATAAGATACGGGCTTGATTATCGGATAACCAGTCCATACCTAAGACGATATCAAAGCCTGCCAATGTCATGGGTAGCAACTGGACAGGTATGACATGTCCTGCTAGTAAGATTTGACTCTTTTTCAAGGCTTCAGATATTCTAACTTGATTACCATCGGCGGTGATAACTTATGGCATCTCAGCGGCCTTCTCAGTGTTGAGCACAAAAACACGTGCATTCCCTTTTCTACCTTCATTTTTGGTGCCACTACCACTTGCACCTTCTCCTCCAGTCTTTCTCTTCGGACATTCATTTTGAAAATGTCCCATCTCTCCACAACCATAACAAGCAATCTTATTCTTCCAGCAATCAGTTGTTGCATGACCCACTTGTTTACAATTGGTACAGGTGACTGACTGATTAAACCTGCACCTTCCAGAGTGTCTCCGGTTGCATATCTTACACAACGGAATTGGTGATTGAGAATTCCTTTTCTCTCCACGATATTGTTTCTTATTGTCCCTTTCATTTTTCTTAAACACAGCATCCTTCTTGAAGGTATTTTCTTTCTTTTTTTCTTCACGGGTTCTTATCAATCCATTCATCATGTATCCAGCCAATTCCATGGCTGAATCGATAGTTTGAGGTAGAGACGATCTGACCATATCTCTAATCTCCTTTGGCAAACCCCAGATATAACGAGTGACCTTGTTATTTTCTGGTGTTACCAAGTGTGGTATTATCCTACAATACTCCAAAAACTTAGTATTGTAGTCCTTAAGATTCGTCCCAACAACTCTATGATTTAAGAACTTGATTTGAATTTCATCTTTCTCGTTCATTAGGCAAAACTTCCTGATTACGAGCTCCTTAAATTCTTCCCAACTCAGTTTGTACATGTTTAATCTACCCTTAGCTTGTATAAGGGTATTCCACCATTGCAGAGCTTCACCTTTGAACGATTGTGAGGAATACTGAATTGCTTCTTCCTCAGAGCACTTATTAATGACATTAATGGCTTCCATTTCTTCAAGCCATCCCAGTGCAGCAATAACACCATCGCTTCCATCAAAATTCTTGGGTTTAAACATCTAGTATGTCTTATAACTACAACCTTTCTTAATCTTTTGTTTCTTGGTTTTCTTCTTCTCATAATCACTATCAGCATTAGAGCTGACATGTTCTTCTTCTTCTTCTTCTTCTTCTTCTTCCTTTTTAGACTTGTTAGATTTCTCATTGCTCGATGTTTCCTTCTTTTTCAAAGTCTCGAGCATAGCTGGAAAAGCTTCAGCAATTCCTCTTGCGATCAGTTCTTGCATATCTTCTTTTCTTATGAATTGATCACTAACGGAGGGAGTAGCATTTTCTTCTTGATTATTGACAACTTGTTTTTCGACATTTTTCTTCAGTCTCCCTCTCGTATTCCTTGAGGGTCCACTATTGACTTCAACGTTGGAATTTCCTCTTTTCGACATTCTATAGACGAGAAATATGAGGTAACTATTAGTTACTATCTCTAAGAATTTACCAATAGCATATATATCTTATCCGTACGTTCATGCACTTAAATTGGTTAAAGCCTAAGTACTTTTATCAAATACTTAATTCGCTAAAACCGATGGCTCTGATACCAACCTTGTCACACCCTGACTTCGGGCCTAGGCGTGTGATTCACAGTTGATACCACTTCTGTCAAGTTACCAAAGTTTGCAGCGGAAAATGTTATTTTAAAATATTTACTTTCATAAGGAAAGGGAATTAAACACCCTTGTTTGTTTACAAAATTACTTGTTTAAAAACAAGTTTAATATATATGCTTCATTACAAAGTTAGCTAAGCCACCAGCTGTATATTATGCCTAGTGTTCTTCTATCTCCACTTGGCATATCACTATTCCTTACTCCTGGTTACCTGAAAACAGTTTCAAAATACGTCAGATATATGCTGGTGAACACGCTGACTCAAAAAGTTTTTCACAATACGTTATGACACAACACCAATAGCGTTCAACGACTCAGTGGGTCTCAATCCCATCTCATCGGAACTAAACATACGCACAAACCATATAATTGGACTTCACTCGCCCATAGAGACAGTCACTTGCCTCGTGGTCAGTATGTCTGTAGTGTGCCCACTACAGTACATATATGTAAGGATCCAGACATATGTGTATTTTAGTCTGAGTGTTTAATACTAGCTTGTATCAAAACGTTTTAGAGGATTTGAACCAACCCTCATGCAATTATTTCCATAACTCTTTTACATATGGATAACAGTTCATAGTTTTAAAGAGTAAATATCTTTTCAAAATATACAGTACATAGACGTATTCACGTCATAAAACATTTCACATTATAAAAAGGTTGGACGTATTCACCTTTTGTGATATCAATGTGTCTCACTGATAATTTTCTGTTCTTTATCTCGGACCTATAGTACGAGAATAATATTCAATAAATAACTAGATCTACAATCCAGCTATAGACCTTAAGTCTATTTGCATAACTTTTACCTTGATGTTCATTTCTTAATAGAACATATATATACTACGTTTCTTTATCATAAAGAAACGTATATATATATATATATCCCATTTCTTTATTCATAAGAAATATCTTTATAATAAAGAATAATATTTTATTCATAACCTTATCTTATGAAAGCTACATTTCACTTATTAACTAATCAAGGTATAGACTATACCCTTGACTAGGTTCTAAGCCATATATAATAAAATAATTGGGTAGAACCCCTACCTTGTATGGCTTGTCTTATGAAATGCTTAAACTTTGCGTGGGTAGCACTCCTACTTGCACGTACTTCTAGACAACTAGCGCGTCAGAATTGTCGAGGCTATGGCACGGAAACCGAGGTAATGTGAGTGCGATGTGATGGGAGCTTCATCCCATGGCTGCCTATTTATAGCCTGAATCCGTGCATCTTCGCGTATCGCGAAGCTGCTTCGCGTATCGCGAAGGTGCACTAGCCTAGGTGAGTCATCGTAGGCTTGCCATGTGTCACTCCGGTCTGACACGTGTCCCGTGACGTGTACTGCATCTTCGCCTATCGCGAAGATGCAACTCGATTCTTCTTCGCGTATCGCGAAGATGCAAAATTTCAAATCTTTTCATTTTTAGTCCCTGATCTTTTGGTAGCTTGTCACATCTTGATCATAGCTCAAAAATACTAAAGCGGCCCTTATGCGGCTTGCGGCGATGCGAGCGTTCGAAGTGCAAAGTGCGCCATCAAAGCGCCACATTACGCCCATCGCCCTTCACCCGAGCCCGAGCCCGTGCGCGTGCGCGTCGGGTGCTTCGCACCCTTCGCTAGGACTAGTAAGAGTGGTTAGCCATACAAGAACATTTCCATGGACAATTCCTTCCTTATAAAGTGATTTCATTTCTTTCCCACTTTCCATGGAGTTTTCCTTACTTATTTCCTTAGCATAAAAATGCTTTCTTTTCTTTACCCAATATTTCCCATTACTTATCTCATGAATAATTAGTCTTTTAACTTTATAAACTTGTCAAATTTGTACCAAAATTTTGTGAGTGTTACAATAAGTGTTACTTATTAAGAAAATATATTATTAACCGCTACTTACACATATAAAAACATGTGTGGGTAACTACCCACACAGTTACATGTGTAGATAAATATAGTATCGTTCTTTCGATCAAAAGCCCTAAAATATTAGTTTGAAACTGGGGAAAAAATATAACGACGTTAAGTATTTTTTAACGGATGACCAGTGAGACAAAAATAGTTAAAAGGTGGGACCATTGCTAGTGATTTTTAAAGGTGGGATTATTATCGGCCAATATACAAAAGGTGAGATTATTTATTTCCAATTTTCCTTAGTTTTTTACATTTTCATAAGAATTGTAATGCTCACCATTTACATATGAATTGTGATTTACCTATATATATATATAAAACTAAAATTATGTATTCTCACAGACATTCATATTGACAAACTCTATTTTTATACATGCTACAAGTACAAGTAGTCAATAATGTTCAAGATCGAAGACATTAGTTTGACCTTAGAATATTTACAAAAAATATATAACCGTATTAAATGTAATGGATTTCATTTATTGTGATTGTGTATTTGTTCTAATATTGATGAATTAAATAATTATCATTGCTTTAATTTGTGCCTTTTATGCTACTGTCTTATCAATATGTTATGCCCCGACATGTTCTGACGCTTAGGTCGGGGTGTGACGGTGAATAGCCTAAAGGCAAAGCTCAGAGCTGTTCTTCGAGAACTAAAATAAATGAAGAAAAGGAAATCCAAGAGGAAGAATCAATTCTTTGAAGTTTTAAAGCGTATAGAAATGGATAGTTACCTTTCTTGTGTATAGCTTGATATCTTATAATCGTTGTTAAGAACACATAGATAAAAATGAAGATATGAAATATATATAGAGATAGATACATTAAAGTTACAAATATAAGTATAAAGGCAAATTGGATTTTAATAATCTCATATTTTTTCAGTTGGCCAATAATAATTCTACCTCTAAAGAAATTTGCTACCAGTCCCACTTTCACCATACTTTTTCTCATTTGACATTAGTTACAAAAAGAACTTACGTTAAGTCTCTTATGAATTTCAAAGTGATGTATTAGGGATTTTGATTGAAAGGAGAATATGAGTCAACTGATATAAAACTTACATTGAAACGGTGCTCCAGATGACGAAACGATGCTTCAATTAGGGTGCTCCAGATGACGAAACGATGCTTCAATTAGGGATTTTGATTGAAAGGAGAATTGTATCCTTATTCTGATCAAAAACCCTAAAAATTAGTTTGAAATTCGAAAAATAAGTTTTTTTTAACGGGGTCCAATTAGAAAAAAATAAGACAAAAGGTGGGATGGTAACAAGAATTTTTTGAGATTAATTATTATCGACCTATTGCAAAATACAACATTATGAAAATACAATTTGTGAACTGTAAATGTTGTATATAAAAAAATATTTAGAGATTCAGGAATTTTTAACACACACATACATTCATATATATACATTCATATATATATATTTCATATAGTTTAATATATAACCTATTATATCATATAATGCATATTTATATAAATAATTTAATATTTTTTTATTCCATATTATGTCGTTTGAATAAATTTATTTATTTAAATTCATGTTATATACGTGTACTTAACCTAATTACACTATATATCAATATATTAAAAAGAACATTTAGTAATTCTCATAAAATCCTTATTCAATTTCCTATTCATGACATTACGCTACAACCAGCGAGTGAAGACTATGTCTTTCGTTTTTTCTTGTTACCTAAGCTTTAGTTTGTTATTTGTTATTTATATATCCTTTTCTTTACATTATCAAATGGTTTTTATTTCATTTAATTTACTTTTCTTTTTAACTAATTATAATATTTTAAAACTATATTTTTGAGCTGCAATTTAGATGAGTGCCAGTTTTACATATTTTATTTGTTGGTTAAACGAATGTTTTAAAGTTTACTTTCGCATCTCTTATAGTTCGTCTTTACAATGTCTGAAACCTTTTTCATGATTTACATTTGTCACCTGTGTTTTTATCTGTGTTTCGATGCTTGATACCGCACAATTAAAATATGTTTTTTTTGCTTACTAATATATGTTTATGAATTAGACCAACTAAAGTCACTTCGGTTCGTAGCTGTAACGTGCCGTTTTTTTTTGTTATGCATATGATAATTTGTTGTATTTTATCATTGACGGGTTTAGTTATGATTCCATAACCCAACACCGATTGAATTCGTGTTGACCTGTAACGCATTCGTGGTTTAATGTTTTTACATATTTTTTTCTGTTCGGTTTAGCAATCCTGTCGCGAAACGGATCCTAAATACTAGTTAATACATACTAAGAGACAACTTCCAAAGTTTGATTCTTTTGAAGTTTGCCACCGTAGTTTCATCTTTTTACATTGTAGCCCCTTATAGTGTGGTTCTTTGTTTTGTCGCCAAAGTTTCACTTATTTACCATTTGACCCCTCAAAGTTTGGTTCGTTAGAGTTTTACGATCAAGTTTCACCTCTTTATCTTTTGGTCTTTCAGCTTTAGTAAGAAACTTTTAGACTTATACTTTGACAACAAAACTTTTAGATTGCCAACTTTATCCACAAAACTTTTAGCGTAACAAATCAAATCGTACCCGTCAAGTTCCACCGTGTCCCCATCACAACACATGGATATAGAAATACTTGTACTTCTCAAATAACATAGAAAACAAGTGTTTATAAATTATAACAATAACCGTTACATTGAATATTCAACCATAGTGGTCATCCAACACCACAACACTGCAGTAACATGACATGGATTTATTATCTAAGATTCCTAGTGGTTCAACCACCGTTGACTTTGATCAAGATTCACTCCCTTAACTCTATAAAAACCCTAACTCCTTCCCAATCTTCCTTCCATCAACCACACCACCATGGCATCCATCCCCACATGCTCCCCCAATGAACTCACCCCTCTCCTCGGCTTCGCGGCTAACGCCACGGCCGCGGCCGACTACATATGCACCCGCTTCACCGCCACCTCAGACAAATTCACCAACACCACATACGCCATCGACAACACCTACCTCCTATTCTCAGCCTACCTCGTGTTCGCCATGCAGCTCGGGTTTGCCATGCTATGCGCGGGGTCGGTTCGTGCCAAGAACACCATGAACATCATGCTTACAAACGTTTTGGACGCTGCTGCTGGTGGCCTATCATATTATATATTTGGGTTTGCTTTTGCGTTTGGTGGTCCGTCCAATGGGTTCATTGGAAAACATTACTTTGGTCTGAAATCGATCCCGTCTGCGGTTTACGATTATAGTTTCTTTTTGTATCAATGGGCGTTTGCTATTGCGGCTGCGGGTAATAAAGTGGATCCATTGCTGAGAGAACTCAGTTTGTGGCTTACCTCATTTACTCTTCCTTCTTGACAGGTTAATTCTTTACTAGCTATTTATCTTAGTTGACTTTATATTTACAGGGAGTGATGAAGAACACTGTAAGAATTATGAACACAACAAAATAATAACATGAACTTTCTAATATTAAAAAAGCTGAAAACAACAAATGGAATTAATTTATTGTTCTCTTCATCTCTCCTGAAAAAAAAATATGTAAAACAATTTTTATTATTTATTTATATTCATAACCAACATATTTTAGGTCATATGCATGTTATGTTAGTCGTAATATGTTAAATTTTAATTTTTAAATTAGTTTGATTTACTTATGTGCATAAATTATTAATTCATAATTAATGCGTGTGTAATAAGCAGAAAATTTAAAAATTATTGACAATTGATCAACGAAGTAAACGATTTTGATTTCTTCTCTATATATTCTCTGTTATAATATATTCTTACAATAATTAATTTTTGCCATATAACTCATAAGAAACCCATGATCTTGTGATCTAGTGATATGGTGTTTGACATGTGTCAAAAAATTTGTCGTACAAAGCAAATATATAGTGCATATAATGGAGCATTAATATCGCCAAAACATAGTAATAAAAAATAAAAATTTTCATGATAATACATATTAATAAATTAGTTTAATTGTTTTTTACATGCATAGATAGCCATTTATATTTAAGAAGTACAAAATTCTTAAAAAATGATGAGTCGTTAATAAAAGATTAAATTTATTATTTTGTTTTTTCCAATAGTTTTATATAAAGTTAATTTGTAAAAACTATACTAGAGACTAAATGTGTAATTTACTGGTTACAGGTTTTGTGTATCCTATAGTGTCACACTGGGTGTGGTCTAGTGATGGTTGGGCCAGTGCCTCAAGAACAAGCGGCAGCCTTCTGTTTGGATCAGGAGCCATCGACTTTGCTGGCTCAGGTGTGGTCCACATGGTAGGCGGGATAGCCGGTCTATGGGGCGCGTTAATCGAAGGCCCACGAATTGGTCGGTTAGACCGCTCAGGGAGGTCCGTAGCCTTGCGAGGACACAGTGCCTCACTTGTAGTCTTGGGCACATTCCTTTTATGGTTCGGATGGTACGGGTTCAACCCGGGTTCATTTCTAACAATCTCAAAATCCTACGACACTTCGCACGAGTATTATGGTCAATGGAGCGCGGTTGGAAGAACCGCTATAACCACCACACTGGCAGGATGCACGGCCGCATTAACCGCATTGTTTAGCAAGCGACTATTAGTCGGTCATTGGAACGTGATCGATGTTTGCAATGGTTTGCTAGGTGGTTTTGCCGCCATTACCTCGGGTTGTGCAGTGGTGGAGCCATGGGCTGCAATTATCTGCGGGTTTGTTGCATCCTGGGTTCTTACAGGATGCAATATGCTCGCAGAAAAGTGCAAGTATGATGACCCACTAGAGGCCGCGCAGTTGCACGGTGGGTGTGGGTCATGGGGTTTATTATTCACCGGATTGTTTGCTAAGAAACAATATGTTCATGAAGTGTATGCGCCCGGGCGGCCATATGGGCTTTTTATGGGCGGTGGTGGGAAGTTACTTGCGGCACAACTTATCCAAATCTTGGTGATATTCGGGTGGGTTAGTGCGACGATGGCTCCACTTTTTTATGCGTTGAAAAAACTCAATTTGTTGCGGGTGTCAAAAGAAGATGAAATGCAAGGAATGGATATGACTCGACATGGCGGGTTCGCGTATATTTATCATGATGAGGATGGCAGTTCGCACCCGCCACTGGGGTTTACGATGAGAAAGATTGAACCTGTGAGTGCAAGTCCATCACCAAATCATAACACGGTGAATATTGTTGTGTAGCTTTATATTTTGGTTTTAAGTTATAGTTGTTTGTATGTCATATCCAAGTTATACAAAAACTAGTGATTAATATTATCATAAACGGGTTTTCAACTGAGATGGTTATCGGGTCATCAAAGGTGCTGGTTTTGAGATCCGAGATCAACCCGGGATAAATGTGATGGTTTTTGCATATCAGTGATGGTGCTGTGTTTAAAGATAATGATAATATTCGTGGACTTGTAATGCCATTCTGTTTTTATTTTGCTTCTAATTTCATGTTCCACACGCAATTTGCGAATAAAATTTAACAAAAGACAGTTGTTTGGGCTTTGGCCCACTTTTATTATGCCAATGTTTTAGGCTCATCACACCTGTTGGTAAAGGTTAAAAAAAGCCGAACCGAACCCGTACCAAAACTTGTACTCGAAACCAGACCTGATTTGTACCCGGTAATACCCAAAAACCGGAACCGGTTCCATACCTGGAATCGGGTTTTTCTAATACCCGAGACTAAATACTCAATCTATACCAGAAAAATACCTAAAATAAACCCAAAAAGCGTGCTGCCCCTTAAGAAACCCAATCTATACCCGAAAAAAAACCTGAAAATAAGGAATTTTTAATACACGGAAATAGGGTATTAACCTGTTTTAGAATACCGGTTCTATATCCGACTCGAACCTCGGTGCATAGGGTATGGTTTTTAGAGACAATACCCGGACCTGAACCTAGAGATGCACAAATCGGGTATTAAAAAAACCCGGGTTCGGGTATGGAATCGGGTTCGGGTCAAGGTATTGGCTTGAAAAACCATACCCTATATACCGGGTCCGGGCCGGGTATTGAGCCGGGTCTTCAATACCTGGGTATTTGAATACCCTTTTTCAGGTATTGAAAACACCCCTTTTCTGGGTATTTGAATACTCTATTTCCGGGTATTAAAAAAATCATTTTTCTGCAGCGTTCTTCTTTTAATGGGCCTACTTCGTGTTTTTTATTCTAACTCCATTTTTTTTGCATACAAACTTCAAGTTCATTCAAACATATGTAAACTACTAAACAATGATGTTAGAAACATATATTTTATGGTTTTAAATTGTTGTTTGGTATATCAAAAGATGTAAAGTATTTATATCAAATATGTGTTTCAAAAAAGATCCGTTAGAGAACGGCTATAGATCTGTGGGTAGACCACACAACCACTGTCAAGTGCCCACAGACACATATGCACAAACAGTAATATCCGATACAAAAACATCTAGTTCGGGTATTCAAAAAAACCCGGTTCGGGTACGCAAAAAACCAGGGTTTCGGGTATAACTAGAATCGGGTTTCGGGTTTCAGGTATAACTAGAACCGGGTTTCGGGTATTATCGGGTTTTTATTAGGTACAGGTTCGTGTTCGGGTTTCAGCATTGAAAGTCATACCCAATCCGTACCTACGGGTAGGGTCGGGTTCGGGTTCGGGTATTAAAAACTCGGGTTAAAAAAAACCGGTTCCGGGTTTCGGGTCCGGTTCCGGGTTCGGGTTTTTTGTGCACCTCTACCTGAACCTAACCCGGGTATGGCCAATAAACGATTTTCTATACCCGATCATACTAGAACTTGATTTCATACCAAAAACTAGGTATTAGAAAAACCCGATTTATGCACCTCTACCTATCAGTGAATATCACACATAATTTTCTGTTAATGATTTATTTGCTTCCATATATTTCTCTTGTTTGCTAATTGCTAGAAGATGATCATGTTCTAGTTGTTGGGCCAATGCATGGTGGGTTATTGGGTTATAAAGCAAAATGGACTATTAATAGTACTATACCCAATTGGTCTCGGATTCGTAATTTTCATTCTTCAAATTTCAAGCTTTATTATAAGTTTACAAATTGAATTTTAACGATCAAAACTAAAACTACAATTAGTTTTGACCAACGACGTTTTCAATATTCATTTTTTTACTAAGGACAACGCGATTCTAAACATAAATGTACATATATGCCACTGATAAACGATTGATTGATTTTTATTTCCATCATAACGCTTTAAATTGTTTTAAAATGATATAATTAATAGTTAATTTTGACAAAGCTAGAAAGAGATTGTCTTTGTCAACAAAAATTGAATTAGATGTTATCAACTACTATATTGAAAGTATAAATTATTACCGGCAGATATATGATATTTAGATTATTAAAATTTAAAAATTATTTAACTTCAACTAGTTATCAAAGTACAATTCACTAGTCGAAACACTTTTTTAAATTTTAATTTCTACCACAAACAATATTTCTCAAACATGTTTAGGTCCAAAATATCTACCAAAAAGTCAAAATACATCTAACAAAAACAGTAGAGAAAGATTGGGTCAAGAATTCTATCCATGTGGATAATATTCCAACGTGGCAGCCCCTTATTGGCTCACACCATATCTGCAAATTCCATGAGCCAATAATACTAGTCCATAACCAAAACAAAATTAATTTATTAAAAAAAGAAAAGAACAACCTTTTTACGGTCATAAATCATAACCAACATTAATATTTCCAAATTGTCATCCGGAAGCAGTGGCAGAGAGAGTTAGGAATTAAGCCATGGCTACATCCAACATGGCTGCTGCCGGTTTGCTACCTGTTTTTGCATCAAACACAAGTGTCTCATCTTCAAGACCAACAAGTGTCTCGTTTCTAAACTTTAACAACAACAACAACAACAACAACCGTGGTTTGAAACGACAGTTGGTTATTGTTAAGGCATCAGAAGAAGAACCCGCACCACCGGCTGCAGCCACCACCACCGCCACAGATGCACCGGCAGAAGATAGTCCTCCTAAGGAGGTCAAGGCTGCCAGGCCACCACCAATTGGTCCCAAGAGAGGTGCCAAGGTAAGACTTTAATATATTTTAAGGTTTTATTGTCTTTATTATTACACGGTTTTATGGTTATTATGCTAGTAACATCTTGGTTTAAACTTGAACTCGATATAGGTGAGGATTCTACGAAAGGAGTCGTACTGGTATAAAGGTGTTGGATCAGTCGTAACCGTTGATCAGGTTTGTTGTTTTAGATTAAATATTGTTTTATTCATTGGTTCATTGTAGCCTAAGCATATCAATTAAATAGATGTCATGGATAAGGATAACAAATGACCCCGAAAATACTAGGACGGGCATACATGTACGAGATTAGTTTTAAAATATTAGGACGGGTATTCGTGTATGAGATTAGTTTTAAACTTCGACGGTATACTTGTTTTTCCTAACCATACATATAAACGTTTTATTTTTGTTTTTATTTATCTTTGTTCTTAGGCACAAGAATAATATACTAATTAGCTAACTTTTAGCTTGTATATTTCCAATTTTCTTTGGAACTAAAACTATATAAAAGTTTAAACATTAAAAAATGTATTTTTAAATTCCAATGGCTAACTTTCAACAAACTAATACCCAATATCTGACGGGTATTGGGACAGGTATGGACATAATATTTCAACAGAGTAGGAGACTGTGATTACCAATATCGGTTCGTTGCCATCCCATATAAAAGTTATACTTACTTTGGATGGATTTGGACATGTTTGTATGCTTAAGCTTAGTATTTCATTTAAATGAGCTTACCTTTTACATTGTTTACTATGTGAATAGGACCCGAAGACACGTTATCCAGTGGTTGTTCGGTTCAACAAGGTAAACTATGCAAACGTATCAACAAACAACTATGCATTAGACGAGATCGAAGAAGTCGCATAAGAAGTATTATGATGTTATGTTATTGTGTATAGTACATGATTTGTAGCATATTTTCTTCCCTGAAGATTGTTATGTAAACCCATTTTGTTGGAAGCAAAGTATGAATGTGCATACTTAACAATATATTTGTTTATTTTTGGGTTGTACTAATAAATGGTTTCGTGTACCCTCTTCTGTGAGCAATCCGAAGAGCTCCAGTATGAAGTTGTGGAAGTGTACGAGCATCCTCGAGTGCGGTATTAACAACCAGCTAATAGATCATAGTTAACGCACCTGTGTGCACATATCAAAATAAATGATAACAATCTCACTACAAAACAAAGGAGCATCATAGGTGGACTAATTAATGCGGGGACGGAATTAGTGAATGGCCATTGAAAATATTATCAGTGTAATCTGATTACAAGAGATTACCAAGGGACTAATTAGTGACTGATCACTGCGTTGGTAATTTCCATCTTATTAGGCCCATCACTTATAGGTGACCGGGTTATAACTATTATGCCTATGAAATTCATTAATGATGTAATGAGTTTATGGGGTTTCAATATGGGCTTTATATTTGGTAATTACTTGTTCGCCAAGTTTGGGTCACCCTATAAATACATAGACATGTTAAGGTTATTGTATTATGAGAGGGATTATTGTATTCAAGTTTTGAGCTAGTTTCTTGATTATAATAATACATGAGGTTTACCCTAAATATTGTGTGCTCGCTTGTGTTTCCGTTATCAATTCGTTCTTGAATTGGTATCAGAGCCGGTTAAGCTGTTCGTGTTGATTGATCAACGCCATGACCATCAATGCCGAGTTTTGTTTCGTAAGAATAAGAAATTTTGTCACGTTCAAAAGGGAATTATTTGATTCCAAGTATTTGATTGGTTGCTTTTAACATACTCCGTGTCATCTTCAATATTGTGTGCTCATTTGTGTTTGCGTTATCAATTCGTTCTTGACACCGAAGGTCATCCACGGATCTTTTCTTCAACAGATTATTTACTGGTGGATCCATTAGTGACGGATTGGTGACAGACAACTTATCGACATATTACCAAGAGTCTTTTGAACTTAATACACGGAGTTTCCCTCAGTAATCCATCGGTAATTCTAATTTGTTTTACAAAAACAATTTTAATTTACTTAAAGCATATAAATATAAATCGGACAGTACTACATTCGTTCCTATATGCTGCCGCAAGACCCCTAATGAAAGCTTACATAATAGTACCCAATCTAGTTCGTAGAGACTCCGATATATTAAATAAGAGTAAAGTGCCATTTTCGTCCTTATGGTTTGGCAAGTAATGCGAATTTAGTCCAAAAAGTTTATTTTTTGCATATGGACCCTCCATGTGTGTCAATTCTTGCCAATTAAATCCAAATTACTAACCTCGTTAAATTTAATCGTTAAGTCAGGGGTAGACATGTCTTTTCACTATTTTTTTATATGAGTAAAGTGCCAAAATCATCCCTGAGGTTTGGTCATATTTGCGAATTTCGTCCAAAATTTTTTTTTTCGCAAGTAGACCCTCGATTTTTCCCAACCGTTGCCAATTTCGTCCAAATTGTTAACTCGGTCTAAATTCAACATTAACTTATGGGTGTTACTGTCCTTTTACATGTTTGTTTACATTATTGTTATTATGTGTTTGTTTGATGACATATATAACATTTCACGATTCCTATGTTTGAATCCAATATATTATCTGTTTGTTTATTCTTCTTTATTTTTAGTCATATGAGGGGTTTAGCTCAGCGTAATAATTATAACAATGTAAACAAATATGTAAAAGGACAGTAACACTCCTGAGTTAACGTTAAATTTAGACCGAGTTAACAAATTGGACGAAATTGGCAACAGTTTTGGGAAACATCGAGGGTCTAATTGCGAAAAAAAATATTTTTGGACGAAATTAGCAATTGTAACCAAACTTCAGGGACGATTTTGGCACTGTACTCATGTAATAAAGAAAGAGTGAAAAGACATGTCTACCCCTGAGTTAACGATTCAATTTAACGGAGTTAAGGATTTGGATGTAATTGGCAAGAATTGGGAAACGTGGAGGGTCTATATGTAAAAAATAAACTTTTTGGATCAAATTGGCATTATTTGCCAAACCACAAAGACAAAAATGGCACTTTACTCATTAAAAAGGTTGTAATGTCGTTATTGTCGTCTATATTTTGGTTACGAATCCTCCAAGAGGTAACATGTACTTTTGATTAGAGGTGTACAAAAACCGGTTTTTTTCCAAACCGAACCGGTTTGGGTCAAACCCGTTCGGTTAGAAACCGGTTTAAGAGCAAGAAAGGTCGACCTGGTCGAGCTCTATCCGGTTCCGTTTAGAACCGGTTTTAACCAAACCGGTCTGGTTTTAAAACCGGTTTGGTAGATCAGAAGGGGAATCGGTCTACCGATGGTTTGGGAACCAGTCTACCGGCGGTTCGGTTCAGTTTGCATAGAACCGCTTTTTTTACACCTCTACTTTTGATCAATAATCCGATAGTGAAATGCTATAACTGATGCTGGTCCATGAAAGGCCAGCCATTGACAGCTTCATTCAGCTCCAAAAGATGGTCATTTCGGCCTAGTTCGAATCTGCTATCGGCCACATCATTGGTCTAATCAGCCCAGTTAACTCCTTGTCTCCTTTAGTGATTAAATAAGATAAGATTTTGCCATGGGCCTAATAAAACGTTAGTCCACTATCCATCCCATGATGATGGCATGATGCATGTCTTGGTTGGTCTTTGGTTTGACCCATAAACGACCCCCATAATCTATAAAAATGTTATCACTTCTAACAACATTGTATTAGTACGTACAAGAGGAACTAACTTTGTTTTGTTGGGTAATGCTATGAATTTTTTATTCTCAAACTAGATTTTATCTCCCGTATTATGGAAATTTTTTTACGCTATTCGTTTATGATATTTATATACTTAGGGTTTGATGATAAAAGGTTCACAAATAAATAATATAACTGTTGGGACCAGGATCTTTGATCCTCGAAGATCAACCTTCTTTGGCAACTGTTACCAGAACTAAGGATCCTTAGTGGTTTAAGGATCCTCAACAGTTGACTTTAGTTATATTCTAATATATTTTTGCAGGTAAAACACGTGCTTACTGGAAGTCCTAGTTTTACAGATGGAATATTTTACCAGGTCTCGCCTCTCGTCCTCGTTCCTAAACGGTCAAGATGAAAGAGTAAACGAACGTGGCTGAGATTATAGCTAAGTTAGTTAGTAGCCGTTGTAATCCTTTTATATTTATACTGAATTAGAGCTTATCACAACACACAATACTCTAGCACTTAGAATTCTTAGCAGAAACACTTGTACTCACGATCAGCTATAATTCCACAATTTGTAATCTTTTCAAGTTCAATATAATCGGTAGTGATAGTTTTCACTGCCCGAGGTTTTTATGCCAGCGGGATATTAGTTACCAAGGGCTTTTCCTTGTATAAATCTCCGTGTTCATTGCCTATAATTGTTATCTTGATCATATTTGTTCATCCAAGCACCAATCCTCACATATGAATTTGGTTCATTGATCCTTAAATTGAATTTTAACCAGAACAATTTGGCGCCCACTATGGGGCCTTTGGTGCTTTAATCACAAAAAATCCTTACCTTTATTCAATCCTTACTATCACTCACTCAATGGCCTCCCACGGAAAAGCTGTTCCCACAACCGCTGCTTCAAGCATCTCGGCTCAAATGGCTTTACCACCACTACCTAGCTCTACGAAGCCACAAAAGCCCACAACTGTTGCTCAGAAGAAGGAGACTGTTGTTTTCTCTGAACCAAGATCCATTACTGTCTCCCAAATGGTAACTGCTAACAATGATGTTTCCGTTTTGTGTTCACAAATGAAGAGCTATATGGAGCAGCAGAACAAGACTAACCAGAGGATCCTCCATGAGATCGAGGAAATCAAGAGAACTAAGAAAACTGCCGAAGACGCAAGCCCCATCATGCCAAAAATGCTTGACTTTGGCACTCCGGATTTCCCAGATCAGAGAAGCCCAACATCCTCTTACCCCCAGCAAGGATCCTCGGACCTCTTCCAGAAGAGATACTCTGACCAGTATTCACAAGGATCATCCATCCTTCAACAAGGATCATTAGGTCAACCCTTAAGATCCTCCAATCACCATTCACAAGGATCCTCGGCCCTCCAATCCGGACTCTCAGGATTTCGCCAAGGATCCTCCACCCATCAACTTCAAGGATCCTCAGTCTTTCAACCAGGATCCTTGGGTTTCCAAACAGAATCCATCGTCCATCAGCATCTAGAATCCTACCATCCTTATGGAAAGGAACCTATGAAGGAACCCCGATCCAGGCCACTGGAGATCCATGAAGGTGACTTCATACCCATGCAAACCACTGCTTCTGCTGGACCAACTATTGATGCTGAAACAACGTACCCCAGACGCAGCTATAGAGTGAGATCCTTTGATCACACAAGAGGTAACATTTATGATAATCTATCTTTTGGCACTAATCATGGTGGTACGCAGGATACCGGGATCAACCAAACCATAGCCCGTGAGCTACAAAAGCTCAAGGATATGATATCAAGTGTACCTGGAGTCATCAAACCTATTCCCGAATTACCAGCAGGAAGCCATAACATATCCAGGTTCGCTCCACCTATTTGTGATGCTGAGATACTAAAGCGCTTCACTTCCCCTAGTATGAAACTATATGATGGATCCACAGATCCTGAGGAACATGTGGCCTTGTATGCGAGAGGATGGAAATTAATCCAATCCCAGATAGATTGAAAGAAGCTTGCTTGTGTAAAGGCTTTGGCTCAACCCTCACTAGATTATAGCTAAGTTGGTTAGTAGCCGTTGTAATATTTTTGTATTTATACTGAATTAGAGCTGATCACAACACACAATACTGTAGTACTTAGAATTCAACACTTGTACTCACGATCAGCTATAATTCCACCATTTGCAATCTTTTCAAGTTCAATATAATCGGTGGTGATAGTTTTCACTGCCCGAGATGTTTATGCCGGCGGGATACTAGTTACCAAAGGCTTTTCCTCGTATAAATCTTCGTGTTTATTGCCTACAATTGTTACCTTGATCATATTTGTTCTTCCAAGCACCAATCCTCACATACGAATTTGGTTCATTGATCCTTAAATTGAATTTTAGCCAAAACAATAACCTTGTTTTAAAGCTATATAAATTTGATGATACCTATGATCCGCTTATTTTTTTTCAGGAAAATTGGAAATAAATAATCCCACCTTTTGTGTATTGGCCGATAATAATCCCAACTTTAAAATCACTACCAACAGTCCAACCTTTCAGCTATTTTTGTCTCAATGGTCATCCGTTAAAAAACACTTAAGGTCGTTAGATTTTTTTCTGAGTTTCAAATCGATGTTTTAGGGCTTTTGATCGGAAGAATGATACGAGTCGGTCGATGTAAATCTTATCTATAAATGGTGATTCAAATTCCTTGATTTTTGTTAATTGGATATTCAAACACCCGAATTGAAACACAGTTTCGTTGTTTGGATTACCGTTTCGAGATGAATTTTACATCTGTGAAATCGTATCCTTCTTTCAATCAAAAGCCTTAAAACATCGGTTTAAACTCGGAAAAAACTTAATGACGCTAACCGTTTTTTAACGGAGGACCACTGAGACAAAAGTAGCTGAAAGATTGGACCGTTAGTAATAATTTTTAAAGTTGAGATTATTATCGGCCAATACACAAAAGGTGGGATTATTTATTTCCAATTTGCTTTTTTTTTAATTATAAAATTGTTTCTTAATTATGAATAATATATATATATATATATAATTAAAAATCAGATATTATTTTTTAGTATATCACTATTTTATAGGAATTTCATATCAAATATTTGATGAGATTAATTTTAATTTAATGAGATGTTATAATCCGTTTAAGGGCTATCTAGGTTTGGTGAAACCCATACCCGTGAATTCGGGTCAAATGCATGAGAAACTGTCATTTATAAAGAAATCTATCTGATGGCTAGAGAGAATGCAGGAAGCAACCAGAAAGCTTTTAAAAGTTTTGTTTGTATACATTTAAGATTTTTGCTTTAAAGTGTAATGTAATCGTATAATGTGGCCCGCTGGTCCAGGTTGCTAAATATCAAAAGTTTATGTATAAAATAGAGTTTCAAGGATATAAAATATTTGAGATTTAAATAAAAAGTCCATCTTCTAATTATATGATTTTTGTATGTAACTAGAGTTTTACCTAGCGCAACCCGCCAAGGCTAGTCGATAAAACACAGGATGGTAAAACCCAAACATTGTCCGTCTCGGGCGTTAAGGCGGTAACTCGAAGCGAATTTGGTCGGTTTCGGTTACAAGCGTTGTGGTGCTGGAACTAAAACCATAAATAAAACAAAAAAAAATTAGTAAACTTGAGTGGACCAATAAGGTAACATCCGTATGTAAAACTAGAACGTTAGTAAAACCCGAACGATGTCAGTCCCGATTGTTGAGGCGGTATCTAGGCAAATTCGGTTGGTTTGCGACACTTTCGTTACTGGAGCTAAAAAGAAAAAAATCAAAAACAAAATTGACACTCGGCCGGTTTTCGTTACCTTCGTTACGGTAACAAAGCTAAAAAGAAGGTCACAAAGTCTACGCGAACAAAAACAAAAAAAGTACGGTACCATAACTAAAACAAAAAAAAATGGCATCCGGTCGATTTTCGTTACGTTCGTTACGCAACCGAGACTAAAAAACAAAAATCAATAAAAAAACAAAATGCCGAGAACAAATAGGGTGCCGTAAATTGGCCCAATGACGACTTTACGGCACTAAAGTTCTCATTTGTTATTATTAGTAATTTTGGTGCACCCGTTACACACTTACCCAAAAGCTTTTAGTAATTATTTTGGTGTACTGTCTTGTTTTTGAAATAAAGATGGCATCATTATCATACATCACTTATACATTTTATGTGTTTATACTTTGCCCACATAAATATTGAAAAAAAGATACCAAATTTTGCGCCTCCATCCAGTGAGTCGGACCTCAGTCCCAAACCGCTGACAACCCAACATTGCAAAGTAACCGACCGACTACACCAAAATTATTGTTGAATTGCAAAGCCAAAATAACATATACAAGCATTAGATAAACTAAACCATTTTGTGACATCAACTACCTCAATTATACTAATTAGTAAATGTTTGGCAAAACTAGCTGGTGGCTGGTAGCTGGTAGGTGTAACTTTTTAGATATATTTAGGTGTTTGGCAGAGTACCTGAAGCTTTTAATAAAACTAGTTGGGCGCCCGCGCGGTGCAACTGAGTGCGCGCGCAATCTGACATCAACCGCATAATTAGTGTCGGTATGTGATTCACTTGATAATAGTGCACACATATCCCGAATGCAGACGCTTAATTCGTGCAAAGTCAGTAAGCATGTCACTGGTGGCAAAAATCAAGAAACAAAACTGAAATATACAGTAATTTCAAATAGAGAATTTTTTTCCGAACTAAAATTAACCCTTTTTGTGTAATCTAAAACATGTTATGACCTGGCCCCTTTCAACTCAAAATCATACCGACACGAACCGAACTAAGTTAACTCTTTTTGTGTAAACTCGTTCCGACTCTTATTTGGTCTTACACATGTCTCGAGCTCGTCTGACTCGACTTGTTGTCAATCATAACCGATAATTACGTAGTATATTAATTTTTTAAAGTTAAAAAAGTATAGCAATATGATACTCAAATTAAAGAGAATAAACTGCTCTTTTTTATGATGTAATTTGTCCAAAAAAATATTAATGTGTGAAAAAGTTATAGTCTTTTAAAGAGTCATGGGGGTAGTTAGTTTTGAATAAGGTAAAATATGTAACTATTATAAAAATTAACAAAAAATGATAAAAGTTCAAGTACCAAACTTGTAAATTCAATTGTAAAAGCTTCTAGCTTTTTTCAAACGCGTTTAAACATGGAGCTTTTTCTCTAAAGTTAAAAGCTTGAAGCTTGTTTCACCAAACAAAGTTTTTTATTGAATATAAGTTTTTTCTTAAAAGCTTGAAGCTAGAAGCTAGAAGCTCCTAAAAGCTCTCTGCCAAACATACCCGAAGTGTAGGTACGTGAGCACACACATACATACGTAGATACGTATGTACCTGCGTCCCTACGTGCGTACGCCCCTACTTACGCACATACAAACATACATACGTAGGTACGTACCTACCAACATCCCTATGTGCGGATATACCTACATGCATACGTACGTACGTCCCTACGTGCGTAGGTACCTATGTGCCTACGTATGTACATGCCTATGCAATTGTGTAAATACATACATTCATAAAGTGTATGGCGTACGTATGAGTTTCATATAATTAGAATATACATGATAATTTCGATAATTTTATAATAGTTATTAAAAATTCATGTAAGATATACGTGTCATCTAACAAACAAAATAAAGTATATACATAATTAACATTCAAATAAAATTTAAGTTTCAATATTATGTTTTGTAACTTACTAATAGTAACTAATAGTTACCACAAAAAGAAAATTGTTCACTTGACTAACATGCCTTTATAATTAATAATTAAATAAATAAGAAGAAAAATTATGATTGGTTCTGATCACTTCTCGCACTTCTCGCCCCAAAAATACTTCTGAAAAGAACCAAATCCTATATATATATATATATATAAATTATATTTTTTCATGGCAACTTTGTTTTGTATAGATATATCCTTATTCTATCTACATTTCGATATGAATTTTATTAAAACCATATATGTCATAAAGCGCAAACAAACTTTAATAACTTTTTCTTAGGTAAAAAAAGAAAAAGAAAAGGTTGCTCAGCTTCATTATATTGATTAACTAGGTTAGAGCCCATGTTTCACACGGGTGAAAAATGTAATAAAAATAAAAATTGTTGTATGTAATACATTAATTATAAGTGAATTAACAATATATCATTTAAAAATCAAGAAATTCAACACAATAACTACTTAAGTGGAGTTGGTAAGCATCTTTAGTTTGAAACATAAGATCTTGGGTTCGAGACTTGTATCATACAATAATTCATTTTTTAAAATTTTACAAAATATTATCTTCATATGAAGATGGTTGTATTTAAAGAGAAACCGGGTCATGGGTTATAACATAATTAAACGGGTTCATGCTCTATATTGTGTTTGGAAGAAGAAATGATAAAATAGAAAGCTGCTCACATGGTATCTATGTGGCATCCTATGTGGAAGCTCTAGAATGATGTCATGTGGAAAAATCATGTTGCTTTAATATATAGTTAGATTTGCCTAAATTAATTACGATCTCTTCAACATGACAACTTTTACCATTGAACTCATGTGATCATTGTATATTATATAGGTTTTTATTTCCATAAAAACTCTGTTTATCATCAGATCTTTTATAAACTTAATAATGATTACTAATTTTAGTTTAATTAGGGATGAGCAAGAGACGATTTGAAACTGTTAGAATGGAGGAACCAGATGATGTTCGGTCAATTTGTACATTGTTCGTGTGTTTATTTTACTTGTTTTAGTTGTTTATTTCATGAACTTTGGTACTTCATACGTGTTTGTTATATTTCAGGTCACAGGTGATTAAAGCAGTTAATATGGACCTGTACGAGAACGAAATGAAGACCCGGGATGATGTGTGATAGTGTATGATAAAAAACTAGAGAATCTGGGTAAACGTTGGTTTAGCATATCATTTGCTGAAAACAAAGTATCATATGATGAGCGTAAGAGGAGCGTACACCAGGAGTTTTTAAAGTTTGGTTTGTTGAGTTAGAGTATCATACTCTAAAGTTAGAGTACCATTTGCTGAGTAGAGTACCATCTGCTGAAACTAGAGTATCACATGCTGAGCCAAAATAAAACCACAGGATTCGCATTTTAAATAAAAAAACCCTATATAAGGAAAAGTTAGGGTTTGAGAATAGAGATCTCTAGAAGCAGTTACTAGACCATTTTGAGAGCAGCAAAGGAGAAAACCATCAATTCCAATCATCTCTACTTCACTTACATGATCTATAACATCAAGATTGAAGACCGAGAGATGACGAATCGCAGCTAATGCTTTCGAGTCATACCCGGGATGTATAGTTTGTAATTTTTCGGTTTAATTCTCATGTACTAGAACAACTAATTGTAATTGTCTTTGTGTTAATCTATGAGCATTGATGTTTAGTATGTCCGTACATTCATTCGGTTTAGGTTTTTGTCAATCAGAACGATTAGTTTGTCGGTTGCTATAATAATTGCTCGTAGGATTGTTTTGACCAGTTAATTGTGAGAAAGCATACGTTTGCCCTTAGTTGAGTCACACTGGCAGGGACCGTTTGATAACCAGTGCCGTGTGTTAGCGATCGTGGATGCCTAAGGTTTAACAGGTTAGTCAGTTTGTAGTTGACACAAAATAATTAATCTGTTAAGTGCATGAGTTTGCTGTTAGTTTGCTTACTTGAATTCCCTGGTGTGATTTGCTTGTTTAATTGATTGAATACTTGATTACTTGTTTGTTTATTATAAAACCCATGTTGTTTGCTAGTGTGATCAGCACTGTTAATTGAACTACTTTATAATGTTAGGAATCAGTTTCACTGCACACTGACACATATTACTCGTGGTTCGACACCCTACTTACCCTAGCTTGCTTAGGTGATTAGGAACACTGATTTACTTGTTTTTTACTAAATAGCGACAGCCTAGCATCAAAATGGCGCCGTTGCCGGGGAGTTAGTGCGCTTAGTGTTTTTGTGTTAATTGATTTCGTTGTTTAGTTTAGTTTAATTTAGTTGTTATTTTTATTTTAGTTTAGTTTATTTTGTTTTCCCATTTTATGCGGGGTGTGTTATTTGTGCAGGTAACAGGTTTATGCACACACGCCATTTAGGAAGAAATTCCCCACTAATTTACCAGCGAGAGATTAAACGTGTCAGACAGCCAGACATGGAAGGTCAGAACCAGAATCAAAACCAAAACCCACTTTCCGAGAACAATGTTTTCCAACCCGAACATAATCCACCAAATAACCAAAATCCACAAAATAATGACCGGCCACCACCGATAAACACCAATCCACAACCACAAAAATCAGACCGACAATCCAGAAACCGAAACCGAAACTGAAACCTTAACAGACCCGGGCCATCAGCCCCGAACAATACCCCTCGTCACCGACAGCCGATTATACGGGATTTTGATCATGTCAGTATTCATACTGAAGACGACGAAGAGGGAGATGAGGAGGAATGATAATCGAGGAATGATGGTAGTATTGGGGATGATTGGAGGGTCAGAAAGAATGACGGTTTTGAGACGAGAAACGCAGATGAGGAGGTTGAGAAACCGGTTATGGTGAGAGGTGACAGGTAGAGGAACAGAAACCAAGACAGAGATGGTGTTGGTAGATATCGGGAGGAACGAAGACAGCTGATTCAGGTTAACCGGGGAGGTTTTGAGGAACCGAGGGCCAGAAGAAGAAATTATGGGCCTCCGTTTCAGGGTGTAAACAGTCGGTTCAGACCGGCTATTTCAGATGGTGCTTCACCGGTTGTCCAACAGGTTTACGTGGAGGGATAACCGACATTTAAATCCCGTCCGTCCTACATCAACATAGTTCCCCATTTTCACGGACTGGGATCTGAAGACCCGTATTCACACTTGTCAGATTTTGCAGTTATTTGCGGGTTTATCGGTGACGGTACATACGATCAGGATGAGGTTCGGTTGTGGTTGTTCCAGTTTTCACTGAAAGACAAAGCCAAACACTGGTACAACTCGTTACCGATGCATAATATTGAGAACTGGGGTGAGATGCAGCAGGTTTTCCTTAACGAGTACTATTCACAGTCGAAGACCAGTGAAGCCCGGATTGAGATTCGACATTTTTCATAGTTAACGGGTGAGTTGTTTCATGAGGCCTTTACTCGTTATAAGGAAATGAGGAAGTGCCCGCACCATCAGATTGAGTTCTGGGAATTGGTTAAGTGTTTGTTGACGAGCTGACTTATGAGGATAGAAAGCACTTGAAGGCTTCGTGTAACGGGCAGCTGTTGAATCAGCCCGAGGAGGATGATTGGGATTTTTTGGAGTTTATATGTGAAGATTCCAAGTCAGAGGAAGCTGCAAAACGAAGACGGAAACACGGGGTCACCAAATCAGTTAAATCAGCCTCAAGTGAGTCAGACAGAATTGAAGAGTTGGAAAGAGAATTAGCAGTTTATATACGACAGAAAAAGAAAGAGGTTGGTAAGGTCGGGGTGAAATTCCCAGTTTGTGCAGATTGTGATGAGTTGGGGCATAAGACCGAAAATTGCCCCAGGTTTGATGAGGACGAGTATCCCGACGAGGAGGAGGTTAGTTATGCGTACGGGGATTCCAAAGGCCAAGGGTTTGATTCAAACACCTATCACCCGGGCCTAAGGAATCACCCGAATTTCAGATACAGGAATGCTTCGAGTCAGTCGAATCCGAACTTTTAGGGGTCCAACCAGAACCGCCAGCAGAACAGCTACCGCCAGGGCGGTTCTCAGCAGGGTTCGAACAGCAAGAGTAACAGTTGTCACACCCTAACCTAAGGCGGAAATGCCGGGGCGTGATCCGATTGCTCACAGCTCGAAGATACTATCATAAATATAAATTACAATATCTAATTAATTATTTTGTTCAAATAATACAAACAATAATCAAATACAACCAAACAATTCAAATAAATAAATACAACAAGTCTAAATCCATGTATGTCTTCATTATAATCCTTCAACTCAGGCAACCTGCATATACGTAGAAAAGAGATTTTTGTCAACAAACATGTTGAGTGAGTTTACTACCAAGTTTTGACACCAAAATAATGTTAATATGATAAATAAGCAAAACGTAATAAATGCGGTAATGAAATCAAACCATAAGCAAGTAAGTTGTAGATTAAACCATTGCCAAGCGAATCGGGCGCCGGTAAATCAACCATGAGCAAATAAATAGAATAAGACTGTTGCCAAGCGAATCAGGCGGTGGTCAATAGAATGAGAACCCAATACATGGGGATATGCGGGACCTCTTCGAGCACGAATGCGCACATAAACAAGTAAGCACATAACACGTATATTTGATTAATCACACACAATTATACGTTTTCTATTTGTTGATATGTATGTGTATATATATATATATATAGTATGATATACGCATATGTCCCTAAAACGTTTTAGAAAACTGAGTAAAACAGGGGAATGATAAAACTCACCTGATCGAATAAGCCAAACGGGAATGAATACGACAAGAAAGCGATAATCACGCTCTTCGAGAATTATCGACACGAATCCTAATTTAAATAATGTTATGAGTGAGTTATAAATGATATAATACGTATGGTGATTTTAGGATTTCGATGTGAATTGAGTTACAATTATGATTGGGATACGTTATGGATTGACGATTGATCTTTACTAATTATTGTAATCATTTAATTATAAAAATCATTGTTTATCATATAATCGAGTTTACAAATAATGGGTTTAAATAAACATGAGTTGAGATATACTAAAACGTTTAAATATATAATTATCACAATATTTATATTTTAGAATCTTTAACAAAATTCGAGGGTAAAAATATAATTAACACTTTTAATACATTAATACGTTTATAACGATTTTGTTTAAAACATATATATATATATATATATATATATATAATAAATATGAAAAATTTATAAAGATATTTTATGACGAGGATCATCGATATTGGTATTAAGTTTTAATAAAATAAGTGTTGGTTTATTATTAGTAAAATACATACATATATATATATATATGTGAAAACTTGTAACGAGATCCATTAACAAGAAACGTTTAGCTTTATGATGTCGGTGTTAATAAAATATTGTTTATTTAATAATTAATATTAATTAATATATTATAAATCATTAAAATAAATTAAAATAACCAAGAGAATAAAAATACCAAAAATTTAGGGCTGCTGGGACTAAAACCCGTGACCTCAGCCGGACCACGAGATTGAACACACACACACCAGCCATGCGTGCTGGTGTGTCAGTTGTTAAAAGTTTGTAAACAGTTCCTTATATACAGAGACTTAATAAAATCCAATTTGATTATGAACCCTAGATCTACAATCGAACAATCCGTTAAATGTTTGACAAATTAGTGTTAGGGTTAATGATCAGTACATCTAGACGAACCTATACATATAATTTATTACCTCATTCGTTGATTAAACACGGGTTAATCGTGAGTTAACAAAGCCAACGAGATAGGACGACAACAGCTATAACGGGGCGTCAATAATTCAATTAACCCTATGGCTTCAGTTGGCGCAGGTATGAGATGTGTGAAGACGAGATTAGTTGAAGTATGATCAACGCTAGATTATATATTCACTTTTAGGGTATGACGGCTTAGTTTATAACTCATTCGGATCATTATTTGATCTTGTTTCCTAATTAGTTATGTTAGTTAGGCCGATTATGATACGGGAAATCATAAGCATGATTCAATTCCAAGTTTAGATCGACAATTGTGGCTCAAGTTAACTAAACAAGTCACGGAGTTGAGTTAACGGGTCTTGGATCATGGATCTGGTTATATGGGTTAGAAAGATAAAAGGTTGCATTTTAGTCCTTTAAGTTTTGTGATGGAAACAATAAAGGATTAAACTTTATATTTTGGGTTAAATATGTACACTTTTCAAAGTTAATTATATATTAAATAAATAAATAAATATAAATTGTATAATAATTTCTTGATAAGCGCGATACTTTCCGTGTTAAAATTTCTCGAACGTAAAACGGGTCGGGTAACCGATATAAAGTCGTACGTGGAATGTAAGGCCCCGTTCCCGGTAACCCTACTTAGGTGTTGGATTTACTTATAAACACAGTTCTAAAATCATAGTTAATTAAAACTTTTGCGGAATAATTTAAAATTTCAAACATCACATTGTAAAACATTCATTTTTGTCTTAACATACAAATTGTCTTTCCATAAACATTAATTAAAACATTCATGACACTTCTTCGTAGATGCCAGTCTCTTCTATTCATGCCATGTGTCCCTCCTCAAGCCAGCTGCCTCAACCTATTTGCCTGCGTGCATACTAAAAGTCAGCTACGCTGAGTGAGTTCTAGTTAATCAATTAACTTACATAACATTCATAACATACTCATACGTGTTCGGAGATACGTATTCATACCTTATTTACTATTACTTCTTTCATACATACTTTACATACATGCATACGTTCTTAAATACTTTCTTTCATAAAACCCTATGGTATACCATAAGCTATTCTATCTTAAACATCACAGATATAATAAGGGTCTGGGCCCTAACATCACAGATATTATGAGGGTCTGGTCCCTATCATCTCAGATATTAGGAGGGTCTGATCCCTATCATCTCAGATATTATGAGGGTCTGGTCCCTTCTGTCTCGAATAACCATACCTTTATCACACGTGCATACTTTACCTATCTTCTAGTTATAAATATATATACATACTCGTTCACACAATCATTATGTAACAATACATTCAATACACAATCATACACGTATCATACACTTTACCAATCAAGTAAGTGTATTATCTACCACATAGGAGTATGCACACAGCCCCGTAACATAACAGATAAAGGGGCTAGAACTCACCTGGAGTCGGTTTCTCTCGCCGTTAATGGTAATGCCCTTCCTTAGTTATGCACGGCTAACTGTACAATATATTATGCGTGTCAATTATCCAATACTACTACTTCCTACATCTAAGTTAAGGAAACCCTCAACTAATGGGGGTCCGGGGGCAGCGCCCCTAGTAGTAAGGTCTAGGGGCGGCAGCCCCTAGCAGGGTCCAAGGGGCAGAGCCCCTGGATGGGGTTGAGCTGCATTAGAAAAATTTTATTTTCACTAACAGTCTTTTAACAAAAATGCATCAGAAAATGAATTTCATGAAATTTCACATGGAAGAATTTCGCTTCGCATGGAATTTCGCTTCGCATGGCTGTGCGATGCGAAATTCCTGATTTCGCTTCGCATGGTTGTGCGATGCGAAATTCCTGCTTTTCGTCGTTTTTACCATTTTAAAGCCATTTGTCTCCTTGTTTCTTCCTTAGAACCCGATTCTACTCTTTTTATGGGTTTTGGGTTGTACCAACTTTGTATACCCGTGTTTCTCATAGTCCAGACGTCACCTTTTTGTTCTATAATACACCCATGAGGCTAAAACTCACCAAGTGTAACACCCACAAAATTTTGATCCAAATTTGACAACTTTATAAAATAAAAGGACTAAAAATATTTATGAGAGAAGTAATGGGAAAAATAAAGGAAAGAAATAAAAGTATGTTTATGCTAAGGAAATAAGTATGGAAATTCCATCCCACATGAAAAGTGGGAAAGAAATGAGAACACTTTATAAGAAAGGAGTTTCCCATAATAATGTTCTTGTATGGCTAACCACTCCCACTAGTCCTAGCGGAGGGTGCGAATAGGGATGACGAACCCGATGGGAAAACCCGATACCCGACATAATTGGGACGAGTCTTACCCGTCCCATTAGGGTTTGGGACGGGTCTGGGATTTCTAATATACCCGATTACCTGATAATATGGACCTATTTACCCGATTATATACCCGAAATACCCAATAACTATATATCTATATACATATACATATATATATATATGTGTGTGTGTATGTATATATATGTAAATATAAAAACTAATATTTCTAATTTGTGTTAACTGTTGTATTAATTTTTTTACATTCTAGTAATGTTCAAGACTATTAAAAGGATATTATATGTATATCAATAAATAATCAATTAAAAAAAACATATTGACCAGTTGCATATTGTCAAAACCTGACGGGTATAACCTACGGGTATTTTTAATAAACTAACGGGTATACCCGAAACCCGTGGGTATACCCGAGACCCGATGGGTAATTACCCGATAAATTTAGCACCTTCGCGATACGCGAAGCATCTTCGCGATATGCGAAGATGCATGAAGTAATCTCACCTGGTGCTGACACGTGGTAGGTCTACGAGTTGACTCAGCCAAGCTATTGAGCAACTTCGCGATACGCGAAGGAATATAATATTAATTGCGGCTACATTTGTCCTTTGCGATACGCGAAGATCCTTCGCGATACGCGAAGATGCACGAATTTTGCCTATAAATAGCCGGCCATGGGATAAATTTCCTATCACATCACCTCACATCTCATACCACACTTTACCTCGGTTGTCGTGCCAAAGTTCCGTCATTCCCGACACACTCGTTGTCTAGAAGTACGTGCAAGTAGGAGCGCTGCCCACGTGAAGTTTAAGCATTTCATAGATAAGCCATACAAGGTAGGGGTTCTGCCCAATTATTTTATTATATATGGCTTAGACCCTAGTCGAGGGTATAGTATACCTTGATCAGTTAATAAGTGAAATATAGCTTTCATAAGACAAGGTTATGAATAAAATATTATTCTTTATTATAAAGATATATCTTATGAATGAAGAAATAAATATACGTTTTTTCATGATAAAGAAACGTAGTATATAAATGTTTTATAATATGAAATGAATATCAAGGTAAAGGTTATGCAAATAGACTTAAGGTCTAAAGCTAGATCATAGATCTAGTTATTTATAGAATGTTGTTCTCGTACTATAGGTTCGAGATAAAGATCAGACATCTGTTGGTGAGAAATCTTGAAATCAACAAAAGGTGAATACGTCCAAACCTTTTTATAGTGTGAAATGTTTTATGACGTGAATACGTCTATGTACTGTATATTTTGAAAAGATATTTACTCATTAAAACTATGGACTGTTATCCATATGTAAAAGAGTTATGGAAATATTTGCATGAGGGTTGGTTCAGATCCTCTAAAAAGTTTTGATACAAGGTAGTACTAAACACTCAGAATAAAATACACATGTGTCTAGATCCTTACATATATGTACTGTAGTGGGCACACTACAGACATACTGACCATGAGGCAAGTGACTGTCTCTAGGGCGAGTGAAGTCCGATTATGTGGTTTGTGCGTATGTTAGTTCCAATGAGATGGGATTGAGACCCACTGAGTCGTTGAACACTATTGGTGTTGTGTCATTACGAATGGTGAAAATGTTTTATTGAGTCAGCGTATTCACCAGCCTATAGCTGACGTATTTTCAAACTGTTTTCAGGTAACCAAGAGTAAGGTATAGAGAAGAATATGCAGTGAAGATAGAAGATCACTAGGCATAGAATGCAGCTGGTGGCTCAGCTAATTTTTGTATTGAGGCATATATATATATTAAACTTGTTTTTTTTTAAACAAGTAATTTTGTATAACAAACAAGGGTATTTAATTCCCTATGTTATGAAAGTAAATATTTTCAAATTGACATTTTCCGCTGCAAATTTTGATGAATTGACAGAAAGTGGTTCCAACTGTGAGTCACACGCCTAGGCCCGAAGGCGGGGTGTGACACCAAGTTCATGTTTTTCTTACATTTCACAACCTGATCTATCATTATATCGGTTTGCTTGTCGATTCTAACCATAAAACTTAACCCTTTGGCCGAAGCTTACCTTTTTGCTCCGGGTTCGGTTCAGATCTGGACAACCCCGAAGATCTAGACGTTTTCTTGATGTTTGAGATACTTGTACACCAAGGTCTTCCTTAGTTTTAGCCAGGACTTGGATTCGGGTTTTGAGAGAAAATGTGTATGTTCTTAAGTGTGTGTGTGTGTGGTGAAAGGGAAGAAAGTGGTGAAAGGAAGGAGGGGTTGGGTTTATATAGGGGACTATGGGCCCCACAACCCACTCACACTTCTAATTCCATTTATTATCCAAACATTAACACACCCAATTAAGTTAACGACACACAGTTAATTATAGAACTTTTTGTTATTTATAATTCTCAGAAAAGCGTATGTTACATGGAAAACCCGAGTTGTTACAACAGTCGGGGATATAACAGAGATGGTTACCGGGGTAACAGTTCGTCGGGTGATCAGAATTAGGACCAGCAGAAGGGTAATTCAGGTAATTCGGGTAATACGGATGAGTCGATACATTCAAAACTTGATGCGTTGTTGAAGCTTGTGTCAGATAATCAGAAGGAAACGCAGAAATAGTTCGATTTGAGGGATAAGTCTTCAGAGGCGATGTCGAAGCATATTGGTCAGCTCGCAGCAGATGTAGCGAGATTCAGAAAAACGCGGGTCAGTTACCGAGTGATACCACAGTAAACCCGCAGCATGCCAGTTCAAGCTCTAAGAAAAGTAATAGTGTGAACATCAACGCGGTAAGTCTTTTACCGCATTTTGAAATTACTTGTCCTGAAGTTGATTCACCGCGACCGTATGTTGAGGCGGTGATATAAGATGTTAGTGACGAGGACGATTGTGTTGGTCAAAAGGAAACAATTTTCAAAAATGAATTGAAATTAAAAATAGATGAATTGTCTTTTTGTGAAAATTGCACTTGTGAAAAATGTTCAAATAGCAAATTGACTAATACAGGAGATGAGGAGGTGAAGGATAATACCACTTCGTGTAAACTCCAAGACCCAAGAGTGCCATTTTTATCAATTCAAATTGGGGAGTTTAAAACTGATCGGGCACTTCTAGATCTTGGTGCATGTGTTATTATCATCCCGGCAGTTTATATGATCAGTATGAGTTTGGCCCGTTAGAAAGTGTAAAAACCACTGTGGTGTTGGCGAATCAAACTCATACACTCCCTCGATGCATGGTTACTAATGTAATGGTTCAGGTGGATGAATTTAGCTACCCAGTTGACTTCCTTGTACTTGATTATGCTAAAGGAAATATTACACAAGCTGAGTCATACTGGGTAGGTCATTCCTTACCACATCACATGCGGTAATTGATTGTGCTAAGGGAGTTTTGGGAATTAAGTGTAGGAACCGTGATAAACGGTTATCATTGTTTGAAAATGCTACTAACCCTCATGTTGACAAGTGTGCATCCTTAAGCAAGGATCATACAAAAAAGGAATGTTTTTTAACTGATAGGAACGAGCTAAAGGGTAGCATGGAGGTGAAAGAACATAATGATATATTGCATGGAGTTAGAGATGATGAGGAAACAACAACAAGAAAGGAAAAGAAGACGAAAAAGAAAGAGGTAAAGAAACCACCTGAATGTGATGTAAAATGGAGGTTGGAAATGTTTGGGCCGGATTATGGTGTGCCAAATGGTTGGAAGCAACCTCTTGAGGAGGACCATGTAAGTAATGAGAAGGCCGCACGGGAGCGGGCCAGCCGCCCACCTTGAATGTCATAAAATTTTCAAAATGGCAGTAATTGTACATTTTTGTATATTTTTAGTTTGCATTTTTTTTTTGTTTTTATATTACTACTAATTGTATTTCAAGTGTGCCAAAATAGCAAAAGCTAAGTGTGGGGATATCGCACGGGAAAAGTTGGGATTTTGATGTGTTCGGTAAAGTTTATGTCAGAAAATGAGATTTCAGTTAAACTACCCAGAGTGCTTTCGTGTTTTTTTTTTGGTTAGTCCCGGTACGTGTATATTTTGTTGTATTGGAACTTTGTGGGTGTAGTTCACTATAAACCCTTACGAGACCTCACTCGTCCACCCGGGCTACCGGGGGGTTTAAAGGGCTTGTTGCATACGCTAAATGCAACCGTGATTCCTACGAAAGTGAGTTAGGTCTTTTAACATTTTTAACTTCTTTAACAAAATATATTATGAAATTAACTAATTTGGCTCGTTAATTGTTTTTATAAAATTAAATAAAAAATCATTTTTTTAACTCCTAAAAGACCTATGTCTTACACTTGTGAGAAGCTAGCTTCTACACATCTCGAGATTTTGCAGATGCGATTAGTCTGTTTTGGTATTTGGAGGAGACGAGTCTGCACGAGTGTCCACGAGAGTTTACGAGCCACGTTGAGCATTGCATTATCATTTATATCAGGTGATTTCAGTTTCATAATGTATTTCGTTATTTTAGTTTGAGTGTTAGAAGTGTAATTGTAGATTTTTAGTGTCAGAACCATGACATTAGAGCCCCAAGTTTTCAAATGATTTAACAGTCAATTTCAACCCCGTCCCTCAAATGTTCGTTAATTTTTCTAAAATTTTAAAATTTTAACATTGAGGACAATGCCAACCTCAAGTGTGGGGATGGAGGAAAATTGAAAATTTAGCCTGATAGTACCTCGAAGAGTATTCAGAAACCTAAGTTATTAACTGTTAATTATTGCTATTAACGCCAAGTTAGAGGTTTTTGGTCGGTTGGTTTTTCAGCTTCTCAATAGTTTTCCCGACAAATGTTTTTAAATTGAGAAGTTGAAAATGGAATCGTTTAGGCGGGGATAACGAGTCAAGGGGACGAGTATACATATTTCATATCAACAGCCCTTATTTCCATACATATTGTGAGATTAGCCCATATACTTAATACACATATTATATAATAGATATAAAACATGTCTTGTCATTATTTGAGGGAAACCGGTATGTTTTATAGAATTAGAACCTGCTTGTTACATGCTTATCGAGATCTTAATACCACCACCTGTATGGAGATTAGGAATTTAGAAAACCCGTTCCGTACATAATTCCCTACTAAATAAATTCCTTAACCGACATTATCCTTTAGAAGCCCATTTGGACCTTTTACCTTTTCATTTACTAAACCTACATTACACACCGATTCAGCCTTGGCCTTTATTTTATTTTCACCTGTGTGATGAAATCCAGTTCGTTATCGAGTTGTATATAGTCAGAAGAGTATGTAAATATTTTCATGTTAGAGTTGTAATTATTTTTCAGTGTATTGTTTATTTGTTTGGTATTAAAAAAATGAAAAAAAAAAGAAAAAAAAATGGTGTAAAAAAGCAGCAAAAAAAAGAAAGGAAAAAAAAAGAAGTTATCAATTTATTTCATTTAGTTGTAAATAGCAGTTCGTTTGTTTTTAAGTTTGCCTGTTTATTGGGTTGTATAACTGGATTTCATTCACTTTAGTCACTAAATATGCCTAATCCGCACCCAAACCTAAGCCTCAGCAAAACCTTTAGTCCGAGTCTTTATGCAACCGGTGGGTAATGGATGGAGATAAGACTGAGTTGCAAGCATATTAAGTTATAATTTATGTTAAGTATTTGAAGGGCAGAGACATATACTAGCACATATTTTGCTAGTCCAGATATTTGAACCGATTGGAGTGTTGATAGTGTGAGGGGTATGAACATGCATGCCTTAACCGGAAACAAAGTACACTTGTCTATGCGGTTCTATAGTTTTATTGTAGCGTTAACTGTATTTGTGGGTTGTCAATCTAGAAAGTGTCAGTCTGGTGATAACTGATTGACCTATGATGGCGGTTAATGTTTGCTATAGAGTTTTGCTTGAGGGCAAGCAAAAGATAAGTGTGGGAATGTGATGTTCGGTCAATTTGTACATTGTTCGTGTGTTTATTTTACTTGTTTTAGTTGTTTATTTCATGAACTTTGGTACTTCATACGTGGTTGTTATATTTCGGGTCACAGGTGATTAAAGCAGTTAATATGGACCTGTACGAGCACGGAATGAAGACCCGGGATGATGTGTGATAGTGTATGATCAAAAACTAGAGAATCTGGGTAAAAGTTGGTGATATAACGTTTATTATACTTAATCCCGTGTACATTTATTTAATATTTTATTAGTTTATGTTCGGTTTCTCGTAAGATTTGTATACTACTAACATGGTTTTATGTTTTAGGTTTCGGGTTTTAATTCCAGTGAAAATAGGGCGAAAAACGAGCAAAAACAAGCCAAACCGGAGAACCGACGAATCAGGAAATGAACTGGACCGAACCAGGAGTAAACTGGACCAACCAGGATGAACCAGACCCCCCCCCCCCTTCGCTAGGCCTGAGCGCTGCGCGACGGGGAGGGAAGAGCCCGCCGCGCAGTGCGGCGGGTGCACGTTCCAGATTGTTCGTTTGTTGGCCGAATTAACTTATTTTTGGACTCCTGTTGCCTATATAAAGAGCCCTAAACTCACCATTAACCATACCTTGAAGTCCAGACGAATTTGGTGAGTTCTGAGGCGACCGAGAGCAGTTTCGGGCAGCTTTGGAGTCGAAGAATCAGCTGGTGTTGCACGTATTGGTTGAAGACGAAGAACACGGGTTTTATCTTTTGTTTCTTTCGTTTTCATTATTTTATCGCCATGAATTCTTATTTGTTTGTTTTCCTTAAACCTAAGATGCTAGGCTAAATTGCATGAACTATCTAGGCTTATGATGAACCTACTTGGATGTTTTGATTTGACTTGGGATTATTTATCGTTATGGTTTTTATGATTTAGTAAAAGATTTATCTATAATTAAATGATGCATATGGATACTTAGGATTGTTTGATGAGTTTTGTTCCATAGTTTTCCTTAATTATTGTTTGTCATATGATAGGATTGCTATTAGGTCAATTACTTTGTGTTTTTTATTATTTTATGATTGATGTCATGATAAGATCATAGGAATAATATTGTCAAATAAATCTAAGTGTGCTGCTAACCTAAAATCTGTAAAGTGCTAGGTTATTGATAAGTCTTTACTATTTAATCTTGCTAGATTTAGTTCTTCGTAAGGAGTCCATCTAGGGTTGATTATTTATTATTGTTTATCAAATCAATTATGTATAGTAAATTGCCTTTGATTTCCGCGCTGTAAGGTAGGATTTTGTATAAAGGAACTAAATTATAAACAATTGGGTGACCGTAAGCGAACTTGATTTTTATACTGGTGTGCGTTAAAACTTGTTAGAAATCCATAGGTTTCTTTTGAGAAGGGTTCGGGGTCCTGCTCGGGTTTTCTAATAAGTGTATATTTTACGATCCCAGTTCATAACTAAATATTTTCCTGAGTCAATTCATTACTGAAAATTATGGGAGTCTAGCCTAGGTAGTTTTCTCATCATCATCTTATTTTCATAACAAACTTCGTTTTAGTTAAATTACTTGTTTTCTTAATCAGTTTTTAATTATAGTATTAAATTAGTATTTTAAATAAAAATCCCCCAAATAAATATAATTAATAAGTCGTGTTTTGTAGTCGAGTCTAATTAGCTAATAAACGTAATTTAAAGAGTCTCGTGGGTTCGATATCTGGACTTACTTAGCTTTACTAGAGTCGATCGGTTCACTTGCCGGTTAGTAGTTTAGTCGAGTTTTAGAGAGTCTAGAGTATTACTTAGTGTTTATTTTTAGTTAATTTAGTTAATAAATATTAAACTACTTCAAGCACATCAGTTGATTTAGCATATCATTTGCTGAAAACAGAGTATCATATGCTAAGCATAAGAGGAGCGTGCATCAGGAGTTTTTAAAGTATGGTTTGTTGAATTAGAGTGTCATACTCTAAAGTTAGAGTACCATGTGCTGAGTAGAGTACCATTTGCTGAAACTAGAGTATCACATGCTGAGCCAAAATAAAACCACGGGATTCGCATTTTAAATAAAAAAAACCCTATATAAGGAAAAGTTAGGGTTTGAGAATAGAGATCTCTGGAAGCAGTTGCCAGACCATTTTGTGAGCAGCAAAGGAGAAAACCATCAATTCCAATAATCTCTACTTCACTTACATGATCTATAACATCAAGATTGAAGACCGAGAGATGACGAATCGCAGCTAATCCTTTCGAGTCATACCCAGGATGTATAGTTTGTAATTTTTCAGTTTAATTCTCATGTACTAGAACAACTAATTGTAACTGTCTTTGTGTTAATCTATGAGTATTGATGTTTATTATGTCCGTACATTCAGTCGGTTTAGGTTTTTGTCGATCAGAACGATTAGTTTGTCGGTTGCTATAATAATTGCTCGTAGGATTGTTTTGACCAGTTAATTGTGAGAAAGCATACGTTTGCCCTTAGTTGAGTCATACTGGCAGGGACCGTTTGATAACCAGTGCCGTGTGTTAGCCATTGTGGATGCCTAAGGTTTTACCGGTTAGTCAGTCTGTAGTTGACACAAGATAATTATTCAGTTAAGTGCATGAGTTGCTGTTAGTTTGCTTACTTGAATTTCCGTGTGTGGTTTGCTTGTTTAATTGATTGAATACTTGATTACTTGTTTGTTTATTATAAAACCCAAATTGTTTGCTAGTGTGATCAGCACTGTTAATTGAACTACCTTATAATGTTAGGAATCAGTTTTACTGCACACTGACCACATACTCCTCGTGGTTCGACACCCCACTTACCCTAGCTTGCTTAGGTGATTAGGAACACTGATTTACTTGTTTTTGACTAGATAGCGACAGTCTAGCATCACCAGACCAGACCGGTGTATTAGAACCGCTAATGTGTTACCTTCTTGTTTCCATTTCTCAGTTTTTTATTAAACGGTTCCAGTTCAGTTCTAGCAGTTCCGACTCGTTACACAACCCTGAATATAATAAGTTCCCTCCTAAACAAGTTCATGCTAATAGATATTGGAATTAGATGCCGACAAAATAGATAAATTGTACAAGAGTTGCGTGCTGTTATTAATAGAAAGTTTCTCTCATTTGGAGTACCATTCAAAATGACATTTCTTTACTTATGCCTTGATTTTAAGTTTGCCTTTAATTTAGACCGAATATTTTGGTCTATATCGGTGAAGTAAATATGTATGTAAGTAGAGATTGTAGACAATCATTTACGATGGTCATTTAAGTTGGGGCAAATAGGACCCAAATGTTTAAAGAGGAGACCCTAACTGATTTAAAGATTCTTTCAAAGCCGTTTTAGTGATCAAAACATTATAACCCTCTTACCCTACATATTTATGAATGCCAATGAATCAAAGCACATGTCATTGCAAATTTATATATATCGTCACTTTGTCCACTATATAAAATAAAAGATTAAATAAAGAAAAAAGGTCTTCGTGTATTTGTACTACAAGAATGGCCGAAGGGGCGCTCCAATAATGTATCTTAGTTTCACTAATTTTGGACTGTCATGCCATTTACACTTTCAACTATCCTATAAAACACGTTAATCACATTATCTAGAGTACCCTAAAATCATTTTTCATCTTCTCTTTCTTTTTAAGTAAACTAAACATTTAAAAATATAAATAAATCTACGCTTTCAGTAAATTATAAACAAAACCTTTTTTTTATTTATGTAAATTATATTAACCAATAAAAAAATTAGTCAAAAACCTACTTTTTAATGAAGTAAATTATATAACCATTACCCACTTTTTTAAAAGCTTTTCACATCACCACACTTAAACCTTCGGTGAAGACATAAAAAAAACATAGCAAAAACACCCCCACATTGGTGAACTCTAATCATTGTTTATTGTTTCCAATGGTCACGCCAATGGCTATATACATCGGGTAGTTTAACCCGATTTTAACCACCCAATTTTGACAAAAATGACAGGTGACGATGTTCTTTTTTCAAGTATCGGCTATACTCGTTACAAAAAAAAAGTAATTCTATGAACTACGTTTTTTCACACTCATAAAATACTGACTTTGTGTATTTCTCGGTATTGTACTTATGATTTATGAACATATTAAAGTTTATAAAAATGTTTGCGTATAAGCTTGAACTAAAAAAAAATAACAAGCAAACCTTTACACATTATGGCAGAAAAAATCTGAGAAATATAAAATTTTCCGGATCTAATGGCGTTTAAGCTTATTTGCAATACCCGTTGTTTTAAATCCAAAATTTGTAATTTCAACTTGTAGTCACAAAAGAACAACCTTAGAACGATAGCCAATCTGATTCATTCATTTATCCTCAAAAAGATTATTTCACTTGTCATTTAAAACCTTAGAACGTTAGCCAATCTGATTCATTCATTTATCCTCAAAAAGATTATTTCACTTGTCATTTAAATATAGGTTATAATGTATTTCTCCAAACACTATTAGAAAACTAGACATTTGTCATCGTTTTTTAGGTTGCAATTTTGATAGCAATTGTCTAGTTTTCTAGTAGTGTAGATAATCTATGAATTGTTGTAGTAGAAAATCTGATTCATCATTTTGTCACCTCTGCATTTTATGAAAGTCATATTATTTAGGTTGTGAAATTTTCTTTTCCACGAGTTGTTATAAATTAGTTAGCCACCTAGATTTTTTTTCACAAAAGCCGTCCAACTCTATTTAGTCCTTATTAAATGACTACAAAAAAATTGACCTAAGACTAGGTCATTTTATTGTGTAAAATCTTATTCTCTAATCAATGACTGATATTTAAAACGAAAAAATTGTAATTATTAATATCATAATTTAAAATGATTTTCTGTAGCAAAATGGTAGTTTGGAAACGTTTGTTTCATAAACAAAACCTCATTTTACTTCTAAAATCACCCAAGATTGTTTATGGACGTTTGTTGAATGCCTTTCCTACAATTAATTAATCTTTTGTTACAGGTTTGGAGGTTTGAATATTTTATATGTGTATAGAAGCAAACATATTTATATAAAATGTTTTGTTTAATTATTAGGCCTATGGGTATACCTTAACGTCTAAGGGCGTTAAAGCTGAGTTGGTAAGGTTAACGAGTGGCATACCATTCTCTTCATGGGTTAAGGGGTTTTAAATGTAAGGTGTGTTAAAATGTTAATGGGCCTTAAAATCCTCTTCACACAAAACCACAATAATTTTAGAATCAATTTAGCATTAAATAAAGGGAGGTAAATGGGGGTTAAACAATTTTCTTATGATGAGATGGAGTGAAATTGGGTAAAATAGGTGATATAATGCCTATGTGAAGTTAAGAAACTTGAATGTATACCTCATGGCCTTATAAATTTTATTTTGTCGATGCTTACATGTGGCTTATGAAAGTTTATGAATGTTTTCTTACATTGGGATTATTTACAGATATAGTTTAGTAGCATGCTATGTGTAGATTAATACGATTACTTATGTAGTTAAATATTTTGTAATGTGTCGGTTGTGTAGTTGTTAATTTGGTATATATTTTGTTATATCAGTGTAGGTTAGTGATTCGTTCTCTGTTAGCTAAAACGATTATTTGGTATGTAAATAGCATAGATTATCTGGGTATATAATTATCACATAAGTATTTTATTTTATTTTAAAAACTGTAGGTTAGTAGAAATATGTATGAAGATTAGCATGGACTGATATTTATTTATATTGGTGTAGATTAGTAGAACGATATGTGCTAGCTAAAATAAGAGTTAGTTTTATTTTTCATGGATAATTGCGTAAAACATGAAAAAATAGACACATCAATAAGATGAATTTGACAGCCTAGAATTATTGTATTTTTCGGATTGCAGTTATGATAAGGAAAATGATATTTATCTTAGTCGAGAGAAATGCCCGAGGTGAGAAAAGTGAAAAGAAGAAAAGACAAAAAATATTATTTCTTCTTATTTAAATAAACAAAAATCTAAATGTATTCACTAAAGTACGTATCTGAAATATGGCCTTCTTTAGAAATGTTGGCCATAAACACTTTTAATTATATATGAAAGGAAAATGATGGAAATCTTTGCCACGCACAATAATGTCAATTAGTCAAAATCAAAAATCCATGTCTAAATGCCTTCATATCAAGTTTTTGGAAAATTGTTTTTCCATGAAATATTTTCATCACCCAAACTACACACACTTTTAGTTATTTATGAATGATAACGATGGAAATCTCAGCCTTTATTTTAATAATAATATATATATTATTTGAAATATCTTTGTAAATGATTTGTAGCTTAACGGTATTAAAGAGTGTGGTAAATGTGTTTCTTCTCAAGGGTTAACGGCTCTAGTCTGTGATGGGCGTTTGTGTAGATTTCGAAGTAAGTTTATTGGGAGGTGTGAATATTGCTATATATATGAGAAACTTTCAAACGATCATAATCGGCAGGTATGAAAACGTCATTGTTTTATTAGAACTTGAAGACCTCTAATGATCATTGCTTTTATTTCAGAAAAACAATATAGCATGATTTATTGAACCAAAACTAAATTGTAAGATTTAAGCAAACATCACATCTAAACTTTAAACTAAAATATAGTGAAGATAAACTAAACACAACGAACTATAAAGTACACACAACATTCAAAAACTAAAACACACTGAACATAAATACGAACTTGATCCATGATCCATGTGATTTAAAACACACTATATATAGAAATCAATCAATGTGGTCAACCATCTCATTGCAGCTGTATATGGTTTAGTTGTTGCGATAACAGCATGAAATTGTGAATACATGCACCGATCACCGTTTGTGTTAGTTGTATATTTTTCGATTTTGGTCTAATGTAAGTTAAGTGAGTTCTAGACCCATAGGATGTATGCTTGCAAGAAACTGGTTTTAAAAAGTAAGCTTTTATGTATGATAATGGTTGTATGCTGCCTTAGGGCTTTTATCACAGACTACTTCTTGATTGTTATGCGCATATGATAGTGATAGAGACATGCAATATATTTACCTGCTAACAAATAAAAAATGTTCTGTTTATGACACTATAGAGACGGACCTAAATCTAGTGTAGGCATCGGAAAGGAAGTCTTATTTATGATACTAGGGAGACGCATCTAAACCTAGTAGGCTAGTATCACATCATAGGGAGACACACCTAAACCTGGTGTAGGTAACAGAATAAGAAATAAGGAGCTGCTATTCATACACCCACAAGGGTTTTAGAGAGGGCGTGTTTAAAAGAAAAATTATATGTAAAAAGGGTGTACGAATAGCAAAAAGGGTGTTTGAATAGACAATGGTTAAGAAATATGTTGGGCATTTTGGGCTAGCTATCTGACAAGAGCAAAGATTATGTTATGAGCTCACGAGCAAAAGATGACCCGTTCTAGTATGTGTTTTTCGATGAGTTAGGTGATTGGTGACATGACATCTGAGGCTACCTCACAAGAGCAAAGAAGATAGAGAAAATTCTTAAAATAGCTATTTATTAAAACAAATTTCAAGTTGTAGGTATCATTTTCAAAGAATTTTAGAAATAGGTATTGTAACTAGTCGTGACAAGTAGATTATGTTAACACACGAATAGTTTGCAGAGCCAATTAAAACATGCCACTGTCCACGCGGCCATAAAATAATCGTGACAGGCACGCTCACTAATCATTTAGTCGCCACGACTAAAGAAGTTGCATGCCTCGTAATCAACGCCCACGAGTACTGCATAAATCATTTAGTCGCAACAAGTAGATTACAACTTTTCGAGACACGAGTAGTTTACTAAACTAACCATGATGAGTTGTTTTGTTTACCAAATACATCGAACCAATTAGTTTTACAAGAAACTAACTGACCCACAAGTACTGCATAAATCATTTAGTCGCAACGAGTAGATTACAACTTTTCGAGACACAAGTAGTTTACTAAACTAACCATGATGAGTTGTTTTGTTTACCAAATACATCGAACCAATTAGTTTTACAAGAAACTAACTGAACCAGTTAGTTTGAAAGCTCAATTAGTCACTACGAATAGATCTTGGTCAAAGACTAGTTCTTCCGGTATACATTTCCTATACTAGTAGTGTATTACCAGCTAAATCGTCACGACTAGTTTGATCTTACAATCTACTAGTGGCTTCTCGTTTTAGCAGTAATCCAGTTTATTTAAAAATATTATGTATCCCTTATTTTTATGCCATTTAAAAAAAAAAATTATTATGCCATGTCCTTATTTTATGTGATTCTCTCTTTTAATATCATTTTTCATAAAAATTATTATGTCATACACTCTATTTTTTGTGATCCCTTATTTTTATATCATCTTTTATAAAAATTATTATGTCATGTCCCATATTTTTTTGTGATCCCTTATTTTTATGTTATTGTTTATAAAATTATTATGTTATGTCCCTTATTTTTTATGATCTTATTTTTATGTCATATTTTATAAAAATATATAAAAAAATGTAAAATAATTTTAAGTGTTTCAATATACCAATTGTTATTATGCCAATTTAATTTGAAAAACTTGTGTTAAGACAATTATACCACTAGAGTTGTTTAAAGGGTGCCCCCTTCATTTTTACTAAACTACTCCCTCCCTCAAGTTTTACATTAAAACGATTTAAACCTTTTTATTTTGTTCGTTGTCATTTTGTTATCTTTTATGATCATTATTGTTTTAAAAAAGTTTTATTTATTATTTAAAGAGTTTTTCTTTTTTTTTCATATTATAGAACATTTTTATGTTTTTTCAAATAAGAAAAAAAATTGTTTACATAAAAAACGTGTTTTTAAATAAAAAGAATAAAAAAATTTCTATAAGTGTTTTATTACTTTTAGGGTGTGTTTTTACTTTTAAATAATTTTTAGAGATAACTTACTTTAAAAAACACATTTTTTTCATCAATAAAAGAGATTAAACAACATACGATTTGATCAACAACTAGGTTCTTTTCTTATGTTGCATTTTGTTCATGCATCCGAACCTATCAAAAAATTTAAATGATTTATAAAGGGCGTTATATCATTAATTCTTTAAATACATTTTATAATGATAATAAATATTAGTATTACGATAAAGAACAATAAACATAAAAATAGAGAAAACGAAAAAAAAATAAACTTTATAGTATTTGATTTAGGAGACTTGAAGTGACTAAAAATATTAGAGTGTAGTAATATGTCAAATAAAATTATTAAATGAACTGAAAGTGTAGAGGAGGGGGTATGATAAGTACACAAGGGGGGTACGTTTGGCCTAACCCTTGTTTAAATTGGCATAATTAATTTGTATTAACACAAGTTTTTTCAAATTAAATTGGATTAACGTGGTTCGTGTCCAGTTGTAAGGATTAACTAGCAGTTAAGGAATGACACTCCTTCCAGGTCCCGCTAGCCGGTTAAAAGCTACGGTGAAGAGTTAGCACCCAGGAACCAAAATGGTTTGCAATGAACATGTATTTAACACTGCTCGTAACCATCATAACATGGCGTAAAATTAACTAACGCACGATACTAATGTGCTTTGCCCCAGGAGTTTATAATAGCACGCCACATACATGGCAACTCTAGTTTTTTAGCTTTGATGTCATATATATAAGATGTACTAGGTTATTGACCCGTGCACGACACGGGTGGACGTATAAAAATCGTCTAACAAACATATATATTTTATATTATATTGTAATTTGTAATATGTTTTCTAGGACGACAACATGATATTTAGTTGTAAATAATAGTGGTACGAAAGGAAATTATTGTCAGACATAAAGATAAACCAAAATAAGATACGAAGTACAATGTTTAGAAACACAATTAAAAGTTAAAAATTTAAAATTCATAAACTAATAAGTGTGTAGTAAGCGTAAAGCAAGGCATGTGTCTACCATGGGTTTATATTCATATTCAACCAGGAAATCAAAGAGACGTTTGATAAAAAAAATTGACTAAGGCTCAAGGACTACATATTTAACCAACATGAATTAAAAATTTGTTATAAACATCACACCTTGTAGTTGATAAATAATCCATTTTCATTACTCATGGTTTTTGTGAGTATAAAAATTTTTTTGTTGATTAACAAATGGTAGATAACATGTTGAGTACAAATTATCAAGGTGATCATTATATTGACTTCAATAAAATGTTTAATATTATTAATGATTTGGAAAATCATATACCATGGGTAATCTAATTTTTAACACAAAAAAAAGACAACAAAATGCAAATGTTATAAAAGTATGTTTTGAAAAGTAAGATAATTAAAACAATTAAGTGTAACAAATTTAAAACATTACTTTTTCAAACACTGGGTATGTTAAAGACTTAGATTTTGACATATTACCTTAGAATATAAAATAACTAAATTATAAAGCAAACCATAAATTTAGACGATATATAAAAATCCAACACAAATAAAACCAAATTGGAAACATGAATAAATTGTCTTAGAAAACAAAACACACTAAAACTGAAACGCAAAAAAAAAGGTCTTTAAGTGTTGCATTTGTTTTGAGCCTCCAACGTCCATCACATATCAACCTTTAAGGTGCCAAAGATCGCTCCTTCATCAACATTCATCGGGTTTGTTATTGGCCTTTAGACGCAATAATTTCAATATACGGACTTTGAGAAAACAATCATTCTTAAGTGTATCCAACTTATTAAACATGGTTGTCTTTTTTTTTTGGCTCCATTGCGTTGTTTGTAATAAAATAATAAGAACGCAAACAAAGTATTAAATTGGTAATAATTAAAATATATGAACGATATCAATAATATGAATGAATGAAATAATTTGAGTAATACAAATGAACTGAAAGTATATAGAGAAATGCGAAATTACAAAATTTGATAGATGAAAAGATGTGGTATGAAATTTATTGTGTAAAACTGAAAGTATATAAAGAGGAGTGGTAACATAAATATTTTTTGTTAGTTAATTTAAAAATGAAAGTTATTTTCAATTTCATTTAAGGTAATCAGTTGACACATAAATTTGAAATTTGAAAGTTAATCTAGTTAATATTGTTACTAATAGTCAAACGGTTTTTAATGTAAAAATGATTTCATAAAGACGCAACAAAAATAGGAGAGTTGAAATCTATAATTTATGTAATTATTATTGTTATTAATAGTCGAACATTTTTTTAAATTTAAAAGGTAGATTCGATTAACTTGAATCGATGATCCGGGTTACTAAAAAGAGATGCAGGTCGTCCAGAAAATATAATTATTTAGTTTTAAATTATTTAATTATTATGATATTATAATATGGCTTAGTATATATGGAAACTCTAACAATGTAGCAAAAGGAACATGCCAAGTGCCTAAAAAAGATGTTAGTTTAATAATATTAGGTAGATTCCTTCCTTTACTTTCTCTTACTAAATCGGAACAACTACTAATAAGTAACATTTTAGAATAATAAAAAAAAGCAAACACAAAGGAACTAACTACAATTAGTAATGTCAATATAAACATGTTTATGCTTATTATAAAGGGTATTGAGATTTTGACTGTAGTGTATGCTACTTGTTATCTCCTGAAAGAACACAAAGCATATACATAATGAATATTATAATAATTTTATAAATTATCAGGGTGTTGACAATGCTACTTTTATTTTTGGCTGTAACATCCCGAAATTTCCAAAATAATATTGTATTACTTAATAATAGAGGGAAAGTTTACTCGGGTTATCGGGAAATAAATAAATAGAGTAGGAGTTGGTATGGGTCGGGCTAGTGTTGGGTAATGGATATGGGTTATGGACTTGGATTATGAAAGAAGGAAGGAGAGTCCATGGGCTTAAGCCCATGATCCCTAAATATAAATACCATTAATCACCATTTAATCCTCATTCTCACATATTCCATACACCACCAAAACACACACAACACCATCTTATAACCCGAACCAAGATACGAAGGCGAAAACCCGAGCTTGTTAGTGCTGGAACGTCGTGACGGACCAAAACAACATCAAGGCTTAACCGGGTTCGTAGTTCGACTCGTTCAAGGTACGTTTATAGTTAGAAATCGTTCGTATAGGTTCGGTTTGATTTGGGAAATCATAGATCTGTGTTAGTTTGTTATAAACGAACCTTAAACAACAAATATTACTGGAATTGATTAGCATTTGATAGGTTAATTGTTAACCTAAAAGAACCCGTAACCTATATGCCTAAATCGCACCCTTTAAACATCGATGTTAGGCCGATTGGATGGTTGGGGTTTGTAGGCGCTGGTCAGACGATTACGTGGATACCTAAATCGAGTTATTTGGTTAAGAAACGAAGATGATTAAGGACGAACAGTAGCTGCAGCCGACAACTTCGCCTGCAAGCTAAGTTCGCCTGATGAACTTCGCCTGCAAGCTAAGTTCGCCTGATGACAACTTCGCCTAAAAGCTAAGTTCGCCTGATGACAACTTCGCCTAAAAGCTAAGTTCGCCTGATGACAACTTCGCCTAAAAGCTAAGTTCGCCTAAGGGTTAACTTCGCCTAAAGCTAAGTTCGCTTAAGGGTTAACTTCGCCTAAAGCTAAGTTCGCCTAAGGTTTAACTTCGCCTAAAGTCGAGTTCGATTAGAAAATAAATTAAAACGATAAGTAAAAGTAATCTAATACTAGGCCACCAGATTAGATCAGGCGAGTATTGATACGTGTAACTTATACAGTCAGCCGAGCTCAGTTAAAGAATGGATTTACAACTATCGGAGGAAGAGGCAGAGTTCAGGTGAGTTTCTAGCCCCATTCCTTGTTATGTTTTCGGGGCTGTGTGCATACTCGATGTGTTGTTAATACATTTATCCTAAGTGATAAGTGTATGCCATATGTGATATATGTGATATGTATGAATGATTGCTTGATGGTACGTGAACGATCTTCGGATATTGCACGTACTGTCAGGTTGTAACGCTATGTATAAGGTAAGTATGATATGTATGCTTATGTGTATGAACATGATAAAGTTAATAAAAGAATGAAATGATGGTTGTATGGTTGTATGGTTACGAAAAGGGTACCGAGCCCTAATAATACTCGAAGTATGATGTATGGTTGTATGGTAACGAAGAGGGAATCGAACCCTACTAATATTCGAGAACTAGGGACCAGACCCTTATAATATCTGTGATGTTAGGGACCAGACCCTTATAATATCTGTGATGTTAGGGACCAGACCCTTATAATATCTGTGATGTTAGGGACCAGACCCTTATAATATCTGTGAGGTTATAGGGCGAAAGGCTCTTTAAAACATATGATTATGTATGTAAAGAAAGTATGAAAGTATGACTGAAAGAATATAAGTTTATGTGTATTGTATAGTGTATGATTAACTAGAACTCACTCAGCGTAGCTGACTTTTAGTATGCACGCAGGTGAGCTGATTATAGAGTTAGCATGATGATGGCACATGGCATAGATTGAACGGCTGGCATCTGAAAAAAGAAGAAAAGATGTTTTAAATATAAAGTTTTGTGTTATGGTATCAAAGAAAAGATTTAATGTCTTGTAACGAATGCTTCAAGTAAACGTTTCCGCGAAAGTTATAATGAACTCTGAATTGTAAGAACTGTGTTTATGAGTAAATTCGACGCTAAAGTAAGGCTACCGGGTTCGGGGCCTTACATTGGCTAGATCAAACAGTGCTACAGAAGTGATACCATTATAAAGTGGCCCGTTTTGAGCCGAACCAAACAAATAATTTTTTAAAATGACTCATTTTTACTCGAACCAAACCGATATTTTTTTTTACACAAATGACCCGTTTTGAGCCATTTATTTGACATAATTAAAATGATTAGCCATATGTATATATGTATATATATATATATATATATATATATATATATATATGGCCTTCATATTTGACATGATTCATGTCAATCAATTTTTACAACCTTCAAAACTGCATAACTAAAATACCCTAATGATTAGCTAAAAAAAGGTGAAGTAATTATAGAAATTAAACCTCTGATTTTATGTAAATATGATTTGTGATGAAACAAAATTCCTCAACACTTGGTAGAATGGTTCTTCATATTTCCTTCAAACAACAAAATTAGTAAATTTGTCAATATAGTTAATTGAAGGAAAAAAGTTGTTCAAGGTTACAAAGCAATTAGCATACACGTGATGAAGTTTTTGTAACTTCTTATATTTGTTCTTCGAATCTACATCAACATCACAAGAAGAAAATGTTTCTGATTTTACTCCATTCACCATTCAATCTCTGTTTTTTAACAGACAATATTATGAGAGTAAAATCACAAAAAAATAAATAAAACCTAATTCATATAAAATCAAATAATGAAGCCCTAGAAGCAAGATACCAACGATGACATAAACATCAACAGAGGGTGCGAGAGATTAAAGCAGAGATGAATAACCCATGAATGAAAATAAATAATAATAATAATAATAATAATAATAATAATAATAATAATGAGAACATACCAAAATCGACCATGAATAGTTGATGAAAAGAGATCAACTGTGAATTGGGTTACAATCAATTATCATATAGATTGTATGAAATCTTAGATGATCATTTGATGTTTGTAGAAATGGCGGATTTTATGTTTGTAACGACGAGAGAATTGAACAAAAATGAAGGTGCTGAAGAATGAAACGGACAAATTGATATCATGGTAATTGAATGCAATTTAATTTATTTTTGATTTATTTTATTATCAAGAAATTCTAATATGACTTAGTATTTTAGGAAATTATGGTAATGGACCAATAAGAATGAAGGAGAATGAATTTTTTTAATATATATATATAGATTTTTTTCGTCAAACTCATAATTACAAAAGTGTGTAGAAAACAATTTGAGATATAAAGTTCTATATAAGCAGCACGGGAAACTTTTAACATATTTATAACGACTTAGCATATCAAACACTTTTAAAGGTTTAACAATTAAAGCACTAACACTTCTAAAGGGTTATAATGTATAACGCATAGTGAGCCTAAACTATAGCGTTACAACTACTTTTTCATGTTTGATTCAATGTTGTCGGTGGTGTTAATGTACAAGTACATGTATAAGACATGTCAAGCAAATCAATTTGACAACCTATAATCATCGTACTTGAAAAGGTGGACCAAAATATAAAAAATAAATAACTGAAAATGTAAGAAAATTAGTCGTCTTAATAGGATTCAAGGTTTTGAAAAAAAAAGTCATTTCTAAGAGTCTTTGGACTAACGGTATTGAAGTGTTGAATAAACCTTTATCTTTGTATATTGTGAGAGTATAAGTCTCGTAGTTGTAAAAAATGTAATTTAGAACTTGAATTAGAGAGGGTGTGAGTCGACGCTTATAAAAACACCAAATAAAATTTAAGAAAAAAAAGGGGGAAATTATTCAAATTATTTCCTCATATTTAAATTGAAAAATTAATGTCTAAATGTTATTATGTCCATGCATTCTCAAAAGAATTTGGAATATAGCCTTTTTGGGAATATATGTCGGCCATAACCTTAATGATCAAACACTTTAATTATTTATATGAAATGAAAATGATGGAAATCTTTGCCACATATTATATATAATGCCAATTAGTCAAAATCAAAAGTCCAAATCTAAATGTCTTTATAATGCCCAATTTGATAAGGTGTCTGGAATAATGTTTTCCCATGAAATGTTGGCCATAACCCAAACTTATCACAACTTTAATTATTTATGAATGAAAATGATGGAAATCTTAGCCTTTATTATAATCATATATATATCTTGGTTGGAAAATCTTTGTAATGTTTTGATTAATTAATTAGTTGATGTAACGAAAATGATGTTTCAAAATCACATGCGCACGCAAATATGTGTTATGGTGGTAGGGTTGTTATGGAGATTTTGTTTTTTGTATGATAAATTAGATAACTCTAATAATCATTGATTGTAGTTTGATTATACTTAATAAAAGGTTTTTTTTCTTCCTATATAAAGTCAATTCTTATAAACTAACCATAACATATGGTTTATATTAGTAGTCTAGTAGACAATGTAGTTCAATACGTATATGCATAAATGGAATGCATTAAGAACAATAAAACTCAAAATTTTCAAACGAAAACGGGTAAATCTACATCACAGAGCAGGAGGACGGATGTCATAACCCGACCAACAGCAAAAAATGTCTTGACGTAACTTAGATTGTTCAATAGCTCGAGACACTAATATAAATAGTGAAAATAATCATTAATTTATTTCAAAAATATCATTCAAGTACACATGTCTAATCAAAACACACAAACTAAAACAAATATCCAACATTAATAAAAGGGATGTGATATTTATACACCATTTGGTTATCCACACATCCTACATACGATAGTATAGAGGCTATACGATCGTATGGAACCCCACGTTAAAGGATGTGTGGATAAGTCAAAGGTGTGTGGATAACCATAACCTAATAAAAAATGACAAGAGTCTCATTAAATAACTTAAAAAGGTAATACTAAGTTCTTCAATCATGCAATCATCCAATAAGCACACCTCTAACATGCGCAAAAATAATATATTTTGTCAGCAATATATTGGTAAGCAAAACACAAGTTTTAATAATGTACAGTATGACAAAATTACATAATTCCATGCGGATCAATAAATCAACATTTAAATGTAATATGTAACCATTAAGTCCATTCAATATGACAAATGTCAAACTACTAATACAAGCGTAGATCATACTAATAAGGTTGAGTATGAGGATGGGGATGAGGCCACCAATACAATATTTAAACACATATTCAATCAAGCATATAACAATTAAACAAGAAAATACAGGTAAACGCTTATATATGAATTGTGGTTGAGGACTCGATGATGTAGATAAATGAGGTTGTGGTACGCATATTACCTCCAAAATAAAAAAAAGGGTAAAATAAAAAGGGGCGTGAAGTACACTTGAATTAAACGAGCTAACCAACCGAACTCAACCAAAATATCCTAAATTATTAAAATACAATACTAACATCAATTATATGATAGATGGAACAAAAACTAACTAAAACTTGAAGTTCTATCATACAAATCAAGAAAAAGTAAGTTTAAATGAGTGTTCGGTTCGTATTTGGTTTGAATGTCGATATGAGATCGGATTCAGGTCCGAGATTAACAAAAGATAAAAATTAAGATAAAATCATGAAAAGTCATAAGTCGATTCGGGTCATATCATTGATTAATCGAAAAGCCCCATATTTATCCTAACATAAATCCTAATTGGGTTTGATTCAATTGAATGTGAAAATCCCTCAATTCATTGGAATTGAGTGACGGCTTTCGATTCAATGGCTTTAAATAACAATCTTACCCGAAAAGTGATTAGAAGATGAAGAACACTCGAAAAAGTTGGCTTTTAAAGTCAAACTATGAAGAACTCTTGAATTACACCACTAAAACACAAAATTGAGGGGGAGTTCGGAGTTGTAGCAATGGAGTATAAATTATATAAGCATTGTATTAGGGCTTAGGTTCAAACAAATAATGGATAAGATTTGTTTAAAAATTAAACTAGGAATGTAAGGCCCCGAGCCTGGGTGCCATACTTTGGTGTTGGATTTACTCATAAACACAGGCAGAATATAAGAGTGAATTAAAACTTTTTCGTGGAATAATAAAACTTCAAACATAATATTACAAAACATAAATTCTTGTTTAAAACATCATTCTATTTGTCTCAATATTAAACATCAAAACATAATATCATTAACTTCCCATTCTTCTCTACAGATGCCCGTCTTCACCCAGTACAATGTGTCCCTCCTCAAGCCAGCTCCTTCATTCTATTTGCCTACGTGCATACTAAAAGTTAGCTACACTGAGTGAGTTCTAGTTAATCAGGCGACATACATTACATTCACATACTTACATATACGCATACGAAGATGCATATTACATACCTAACCTGCTTACCTTTCATTCATACATATTACCCATTCTTACTTTCATACATTCGTACTTTCATTCTCACATACTTTCTTAGTTTAACTTTCATATTACATACATAACTATCTCTACTTTTTTAAGAGCATTTTGACCTATAACCTCATAGATATTATTAGGGTCTGATTCCTACATTTGCAGATATTATTAGGGCATGTCCCCTACATTCGCAAATATTATTAGGGTCTGTTCCCTACATTCGCAGATATTATTAGGGTCAGTTCCCTTCATTCATACATACAAACATGCATGCCTTTCTTTTACACATGTATATATATCTACATACATACACACTCCTAACATTTCCTTCATACATTCCACATTACTATATCATTCATAAAACGTTCATATAACATACACTTACCACTTAAGGTAAGTGTATTGGCTACCAACATAGGAGTATGCACACAGCCCCAAAAACAAAACAGAGAAAAGGGCTAGAAACTCACCTGAATCCTGTTCATCTCGGAGTTTATGGTCACACCTATCTTCAACTAGGCACAGCTAACTGTTTAACAAGTTACAAGTGTCACTTAACTACATCTAATTAAATCATATTCTAGGTTAGTGAAGTCCCTAATGAACGGGGGTTTGGGGGCAGCGCCCCTGGCAGCGGGGTCTAGGGGCGGCAACTCCTAGCATGGTCCAAGGGGCAGCGCCCCTGGCTGGGGTCGAATCAAGTCCGTTCTTCTTATCGAGTCGAGTCTCAACCGAGTCGATTCGTTACATGTCGAGTTGAATTCCCATGAATTCGACTCGACTCGTTTCCAGTCGAGTCGAATTCCCAATGGACTCGATTCATTTCCATTCAAGTTGAATTCTCATTCGACTTGACTCGTTTCTAGTCGAGTTGAATTCCGATTCGACTTGATTCGATTCCAGTCGAGTCGAATTTCGATTCGCTTCCAGTCGTGTCGCCGATTCGATTTAAAACTTGTTTTTCATGCCTTTAATCTCTTTTTGTTTTCTTGCATTTCTTGAAGGCCCGTTTTACTATTGCAACGAGTTCTGGGCGTAATAACTTCATTTTCTTGCTTTAACAAGGTCCGAATGTCACTAGTTTGTCCCAACTCAACCCAAACAACATGTTTACTAAAAAGTTTATGTTTTTTTTACACTGTAAGGCCCGATTTACCTTCATATCAAATCTTAAGACAAACGATGTCTAAAACCTAACATTTGTAAAAAACAACACACCTTTCGGGTTCCGGTTTGGTTCGGACTGAGTTAACACGTGATCTAGATGGGTTTCTTGTTGTTTGGTGATGCTTGAACACGAAATCTCCTTTACCCTAGATCTAAATCCGGAATGAGAGTGTTGTGTTTGTGTGTGTTTTTGAGTGTGTATGGAGGCTAGGTGGTAGAAATGAGAAAGTTAAGGTTTTAGGGAGGTTTAAGGAATTTAAATACTCCAAGCCCATGGACCTTAGGCCCGTAACTATCTCCAAGTCCATGTATTATTTCTAAGCCGACCACCCAATCTCATTATTATTTAACATACTTAAATAACAACACACATTTTAATAATAAAACTTTCTTTATTTATTATTTTCAAAAGACGGATGTTATCAGGAATGAGATAAACTCAAATAGAGATCAAATCTCAAAACATAGAAAAAAAAAATAATTAATTTGCATTAGAATATGGTCTAGGAACATTCTAGAGTCAGCAAATTCGAAACAAAAACGGATTTAGGAAGAGATTTGGTGAAATCTCCATTTTACAAAACTTGCAGCGCACAGCAACACCGGTCGTGCATCGCGAAGGGATTTTACCTGTAACACCCCGACCTTGGGCGTAATATGCTGGAGCGGAATATGCCGGAGTGATACGTACAGATTGCTCAGAAGCTCATGACACTATTAATGTGACAAATATAATTATTTCATTTCATTAAATCACAAGTACACAATTTGACACGCATCAAATAACAATACAAGAACTTTGAATTTCATTATGATATATTTCTAATAACCTAATGGTAAATTATCTGGTCTTCAATCCTTAAATTAAACTTTAACCTGCAGCACGATTAAATTAATATACTTTGTCAACAATAATGATGGTGAGAATCCATAAAGTTTTGCATATTTATATAATATGAAAAAGTCGAAAATTCACAAGTAAAGATGTAATGTCTCAATCATAAAGTAAAAATAAAAAAAAATACATGATATTCTCGTTCTCTTGACATAAGCCAAATCTACTAGGGAGCCCCTGTTCGCCACGCTATTAGGAGTATTAGATGAGTGTAACACCCCGGCTAAAGCGGAAACGCCTGAGTGTGACCTACAGATTGTTCAAAACACATGTGACACTATTAAGTGAAAATATTATCATTAATTAATTTACAGGTCAAGTACACAAGTTTGGAAACAAGAAATACAAGGAAAATAGATACAACTAAGTAGTTGCTAATTGGTTTAAATAACCTAAGTCGAGTATATTCTCCGTGTGTCATCTTCTACTAACGGTACCTGTAGCATATATATAAAATAAGGTCAACTAATTGAAAACTAATTGAATAGTTGGTGAGTTCACACAAGTTTTATATAAGTACATAAAATCATGCAATCCCATGAAACTTGTGAAATTATAACTACTCTGCATGCAATGTCCTTTCCATTCTGTAACAACCAACGTACTCGGATCAGGGATCCCTTTTCCACTCGAAACAATGGTCCTGAGTGCAAGGGGGCGTATAATCATACTTATTGAGGCAACCACTTGAAATAGAAATCAACGCACGTAAGCAAGAAAGCAAGTAAACACCCAAGTCCATGATATGAATCGCAGTTTTGTAAATGACACGATAAACCATGGAGTAGCTAAGATATATATGCTACCCCAAAATGTATAAAAGCTTTGAAAATGGGGTGTGAGAAACTCACCTTAGATATAAAGCGTAAATAAAGAAAAAGGCCGAAAAATGCGTCAAAGAATACGAAACGGTTGAATCTCACGAGCTATAAACAAAATAATACAAAAATTTAACGACTACTAAGGGAATTATTAAAGTTATTTATTGTATACATTTATTGGGAATTAATTATTATTTTTATTATAATTTTACTAATTTTAAGGCATTTGATTATTTTAATAATATTTTATGTTTTAACGGATTTTAATGATTTAAATGTTATTTTAATTTTAATTTATAATATATCAAGAATATGAAAAATGATATTTGTAAGACTCGGTTTACCGTTTATGAGTTAAAACTAATTTTTAACGGTTTAACGTAAATAACCAAATAATTAAAGTTTAACGGTTTACGATAACGAACGGAGTAAATTATCAGGTTACGATTACGAAAGTTTGGGTTTTAAGCGGAAAAATGATGAGATATAATTCATATTTAATTTATAAAAAACGCGTATAATATAATTTAAATATATTTACAATATCAGCCCCTGTAGTTTTAGATATTATTTAAACAGAATTTGAATTTAAATTTACAACTATGGCCCTCCAAGTTTCAGTTTACTTTAAATCAGAAAATAAAATATATTTACAAGTAGCCCTTGGACTTTTTAGAGATGTAATAATACTTGAATTATAAAGCTTGGATACTTTAAGTATTAACACGCATAATTTGAAGATCGTTAAAATAACAACTCTAAATCTCAGAGTTTTGACAATTGATCGAATATAATATAAGTGACTAAACGATGAACTTAAATCCTTGTAATTATTATAGTAACGATGAACGTTAAAAATGAAATGAAAAACAAAACGGGTTGGCTTAACAAATACGAACAATAAAATTATGAAAATAAAATATTGACGAATAAAACACACGAAACGAACTTGAGATATACATATTTATATATTTTAACAAAAAAAAACTTTAAAATGGGTCGATTTTTCGGGTTTGAAAAGTAATGAATGTTACAATGAGAACCACCATGTGTCTAACATAAGTTGAAGAATTAGGTGGCGCAGGTACGCCCCGTCGGAACCCCCCCCCCCCCTCCCACACACACACACAATGAGTATGTGTGGAGTCACTTCCAATAACAACAACAATAAACAACTAGCACGTAATCACATATTTTACAAGCATTATGATATGGAAGAAATACATGCGAGACACATATGTGAATTTTGGTTTATAACACAAAACATGGAATAATAATAAAAATTTGTAACTTTCTACACCCAAGAATGTTAGAATATGAAAACGGGTTATGAAAACTCACATGGTAACGTTAAGCGCGTGAAAGACAAGTTAAGTGTTTAAGCGAGTTGAACCGGACAAGTTCGGTTCAACGAGCGTTCTTATAAAATATTTCTGGATTCAATATATGATTCAAGAAAATAGACAAAAATGAAAGACCTAAAAGGATTCGTTCGTGGTTAGTGCTTGAAACCTTTAAAGACAAAAATATATATTTACTCTATAATTGTATTTTTTTAGAGTTTTTGTCGTAAAGTTTATAAGTATGTTAATATTAGTTATTTATAAAAAGTTGGGTTGTAATATTTCTTAATCATGTTATTAAGTCGGGCTCGTTTCAAGAAAAATCTCAAATGACCCAAAATGAGTTTAAGCGAGTGATTCGTTTCTGGTCGTACCCGAACTCAGCTTTTATGTTGGGTATGTTTCCAACTTGTTAAAAATATTACTTCAGAGAAAATGAGATAAAAAGAATTAGTTTTTAGTTGCTGGATATATAAAATAACTAACTGAACCGAATAAATAAATAAGCGTGTCAAGTTCATTTTTGATGAACTAATACTAATGTTAAATTAATTTTAACATAGCATTAAGTTTCTAAATGACCCGAACATGCAGAAAATACAAACATGACATACCCGGAAGAACTTAGATAATAAAAGAAGAAGCCTTGAACTTCACGGTTTTACTTAGGAAAGCCAACCTTGGGAATAAATCAAATTAACAATCAAGAGTAGAGAAGTTTTGTAAATTAAAGTGTTACAAAGTTGAGAGAAGTAGAATGGTGTAGTATTTATAGATAAACATGGCTAGAAAGTTTGCAAAAGATTTATAGTCAAGAGTGCTAATGGGTCTTTAAGCCTTTGAATTGACCGTTGACTCATCAATTTAAGTTGAAATATAAGTTAAAAGTTATGTGTTAAAGTTTAGTAAAAATGAGTTGAACAGCTTTTAAAATCGTTTGAATAGGTCTTGAAAAGATTAAATGTTAGATCAACACAAAAAGTTATAACAACATGCTGTGTCGCGCTACGCGACGGCCGTAGGGCATGTTGGTCGGGTAGCGTGACCATCTCCTGGTACGCGCAGACCTAGAGCTTGTCGCATAGTGCGATGAGTTGAGGAGAAGCCACTCGCGTAGCACGATGGTTGGGTTTAAACAGACTTTTTGGATTCGACACATTGCACCCATGGACTTGATTTAAATGTAATAAATGCATAAAATACAGGAAATGAAACTCGAGATTAATTAATAACATTATATATATATATATAGATAAAGGATAAAATACAATAATCATTTATCGTACATTACGTACACGACATTTCCAACCTTTAGATTTTCAAAACCCAAAATCACAATTACACTCATATGCTCGTCCTTCTCCCTCATTCCGTCTCCACCACCAGTCGCCGACATCAGCACACCTCCTTCACCTCCGCTTGCCGGTGCCATCAACACTCTTTGTCACCATCATCGTCGTCGACAACGAACTCATCGGAAAAACGCAAAACTCGTCACAGGTTTGTTTAGTTGAATTGAAATTGAAACCAATTGATCGGTTAATCTTTGAAATCGATTCAATTTATCATTAATTTGAAGCTTCAATCGATCAATTTTGAATTCTTGATGATAGGTTTTTGACATTGAACGTTTAAAGCTAAAAACGTTTTAGCTGAACGTTTAAAGGTTTAAAGGTTTAAAGCGAATTAACAGAACGTATTATCTTTAAACCTTTAAACATTCTGTTAATACGTTTTAAACCTTTAAACATTCTATTAATACATTCTAGGTTGAAATGTTTTATTTGTGATTCTTCCTTATACGTTTTAAACCTTTAAACGTTCTATTAATACATTCTAGGTTTATACGTTTTATTTGTGATTCTAGGTTGAAACTCTGCCTTAAATTGTGATTCTTCTTATACGTTTTGATAAAACGTTCTGTTTTATTTGCAGGTAACGAACATTTTTAGGGTTAGATAATTAACTCAATTAGTTTGATATTAATCTGCAAATTAGTTTAATACTGATCGACGATTGAATTATATTGATATGGATGGACGCTCGATGAATCAATTGATAAATTAGATCATAGAATTAAATTTAAGTTATTTACAATTATGCCACCACATGAAATTGAAATCGACGTTCAAAAAGCTCACGTACCTAATGTACGTTAACCTTCCCCTATATATATATTTATATATATATATATATATATATAGGGAGAGGATCAAGAGAAAACTCACCTTTAGAGATAAAACTAAAAAACTCTTAAAAACTCTTAAAGAGTTATTTTTAATTAAAAATAAAAAAAATATATTTTTAAAATTCTGTTTTAGCCATTATTCTTATATTTTCTTATATTTCACTCGAAAAATATAAAAAAAAATAAAAAAAAACTGTTGTAATGCACATACGTATTACTGTGCGATACCGTTGTATTACACATGTGTATTACTTTGTATTTTTTAGTTTAATAGTGTTTTATTGCATATATTCAATATTTGTGTATTGTATATGTGTAGTAGTGTTGTAACATATGGAAAAAAAATAATAATAAAATAAAAGTCGATGTGGTGCACATGTGCGTTAATGTTGTATTACACATACGTACTAATGTGTATTTGATGCGTGTATTAGTCTTATAATGCATATATACAATAGTGTGTATCAAATATGTGCAATAGTGTTGTATTATATGCAATACAAACACTTTTGCATATATGCAATGCACACTATTACACATACACACTATACCGACGAGGTTACCGACAATTTTTTTTTTGAACCAATAACAACATATAAGAATAATGGAAAAAAAAAGAAACTTCAAAAAAAATTTAAAAAAAAAGTTAAAAATAGTTTTTTAGAAGTTTTTAGGAGTTTTTAAGTTTTCTCTTTAAAAGGAGTTTTCACTAGAACCCATATATATATATATATATATATATATATATATATATGGATCATGCGAGAAGTGATATTATAGCGAGAAGTGCGAGAAATGAATTTAAACCATTGATTGTTTCTAATCAATGGTCTACAATTAAAATTGCAAATTCATATTTGTCACACCCCGACTAGCACAATGCGGAAGCGTAAAACGGGAATGTAACAGACACCTCTGATATCAACACATTGTTTATAAAGAAACATTGGAAACTAATTTACAATATATTACATTTTTTCGTTCTATCATTGTTTTACAATCTAGGCGATACAAACAAAACTAGTTCGTTAACTATACATTCTTACTACTATCGCCCTTGCTTCTATTCACGTAGTATCAACCACACACCTCAGGCAAGTAACAGATCACTAAATTACTTCGATTTAGGTACACCTGAAAAGCAGTTTAAAACGGGTCAACTACTAGAGTTGGTGAGTTTCACGAGTTTCAAGAAAATAGTAATGAATGTTCACAAGTCAACACTTGTAATCATGAAATAAGTATGTATGTAAATGATGTATGTGATGTAATTATGCTAAGCTACAGTGAAGCCTTGACTGTATGTGCTACGTTCATCCATTTCCCACGCTCCATCAACCACTGTGGCCCCTTTCCGCCCACAACATGCCCCGGTAGCTATGTCTAACACTACATAGCCTGTTTGTATTATGGTCATGTGCAAACGGCGCTATGTGACACGGCAACCAGGCCGATTCCGTTTGGGTTTGTCAAACCAATAGTACTATTCACAAGCCACCGGCTCGAAGTTAATCACTGTGATTGTGGGGACTTTCGTGTGTTAGCACTTAGATAATTCACATCAGTACATGTTTCAGGTGTGTATAGATATAAGCAAACATGCTTTTCACCCCAAAAGTTCGTAAAACAGTTTAAAAGTGGGGTCATGAAACTCACGGTTTAGTCGATAATCAGTGTTGTATCAGCTCGTGGTTCGTTTGGTCCGCTATCAGTAGTTCATATAATTAATATTATAATAATATTAATATTTTAATATTATTATAATCTCAATACTAAACTGGGCTGTATAACTAATCTGGGTGTAGCTGGAACGCCCAGAAAGTGGCAATAGGCTTAGGTTGTGATGTTGTTCAATGTCTAATACTTAAAACTGAACTTGGCTCAGATTCCCGTTTTCCCAGCTGGGCCAAGTTGTTCGTTTACGCGTTCAGAAAACAGTTATGGGAAAATAAGCTTGGGTAAATGTATTGGTTAATAAAATGATTAAGTTATAAAGAAAGATCACATACTGGGGTCCCGGATTAGCCACGGGGCCCGTTTCCGTTTATACAGTTTGATTTGAGAAGAAACGTGCACAATTCACCCGGATTGTCCAGGTTTCTCATAGAAAAGTTCATTTTTACTTAATTAGCCCAAAAATATGATTTTTGATCACTTTTGGGGTTTTGATATTCCCGCAGATTCACTAGTCGCGAACTTGCCGGTTTTTATAAAAACTGAATTTGTTTAATATTCAGATTAGCATAATTAATTAACCGTTAATCATTAAATTATGAATATTTAATCACTTATCAATTAAAATATGTAGATTTTTATAAAAATATTTCTGAAATTTATTTACTGATTTATTAATTTATAAAAATTCATTTTATCAGCTATATTTCGCCTGAAAATCGTCCGTTTACCCCAAACAATTTCCAAAAATTCCACAAAAATTCTTGAATACTCAAATCATGTCCCAAAACAACCTGTATCAATTCCAGAATGTAAAAACCTCGTGCAATATTCTTTTCGGCCCAAATTCGGCTGTAAAAACTCACACGAACGCAAATAAACAAAATACCTTAAAACTTCTCCAAATGATCCCAAAACTCATATGTGATCAAAATACATCAAATCTGAGTTCCCAGAAAAATTTCATAATTTTTGAAGTATTTTAGCTATTTTTCCCAAATAAACGTCCCAATTCGGTAATAAATTTGCCAAATAATCTCGGATGGTCGAAAAATTACCAAATTTGAACAGGGACTTATTGACATGGTCTCTGATGTTCCTGAAAATTTCAAGTCCTAAAAATATGCACATCATAACCTTAACCTAAATAGCCCGTAAGCGAATGTTTCGGCATTACCTTAGCGGGTTTGGCTCGTTTCCGACTTTTTAATCAAGTTTTCAGGTTCTTGTGCTTCAAAGAAAGATAGGTACAAATCCTATATTACAAACCAAGCAATATTTCATCAACATAACAACCCTTAAGTTAGGGTTTCGGCTAGTGTACAAAAACGAACTTTTGAACCGTAAAAACGTCGTTTCAACCCTTTAATCCGTGTTTATGGCCAAAAAAACTATCAAAACAGGTTCTTTACCATGTGTATGATCAAAAAATGTTTATGGACTATTTTTTGGATTTTTACACGGTTAGGAATTATTTTTAGTAACCAAGACATGTTTTTATGGTATTAAACAAGTTCAAAAGCTACTTATTTAAGCCCTTTACCTTAGGGTTTCTTGAGTTTTTGGCTGGAGAAGAAGTTTATGTCCAGAATTTTCAAGAAATAATGTTGAAAATATCTTGTATCTAGTTTAAATGTGAAAGAATAAAGGGGGGGGGGGCTGCTGCTGCGATCAGGATTTATTTGGGCCCACCTTGGGCCCATTTTGGCCCAAGTTTCTGATTTCTCAAGCCCAAACACGAAAATACCGGTCCAAATTTAGTTCGGGTTCGGTTTTTGGCGCGAAAAACTTATCGGGTGCGTTAAACAGCGCGAATACGAGTGTTTTTCGGCTAGTTTTGTGTAAAATTATAAAAGCATACTATATGTTTGTAAAAATTAAAAATATTTTCACGGATCACTTAAAACATTTCAAATAAGTGTTTGGTAAGTCTTTTTCGGCTTAACGGATGATACAATGCTTGGTTTGTAACTATCTTTTGCGTTTAAATCTATAGCGGGTAGTTAAACGAGCATGTTTTCGTTTAACTTGTTCGCTATCAAACTAAGACCATATTTCTAATATTTTAGCTTGCATAGATCGTATATCACTTATAGATGGCCCCCCGAGATATCTGGGTCATAACCCGACCCGTTCGGTTAATCGTTCGTTTGTTACGCAAAAGGCGTTTATTTGCTTAATCGGTAAATACGTACTGAGGTGTACCTTGTTTTGGCTCAAATGTCACAATATTTAAAAACATATATTTATGAAATTTATTTAATTAAAAAGGGTATATATGTCTATTGTGGTGTAGGCCTCATTAAACCAAACTTTAATGTGTTTAGTGGTTACTTTTAATGACTAATCAATACTCATTAGATGGTTAATACGATTTGATTTTCTTCATTAAAATTATGTATATTATTGATATGATCCTTTTTCATATAGTTTTATACAATATATTTAGGTAAGTCTGCATTTCATTTGTTTTGCCTACACCGATTCCTACACAATATTAGTTTTACCTACATTACATTAGATACTACATTAGTTATGCCTACACAATATTTGAAAGGGTGCCTACACTACATTTGTTTTGTCTACACCACATTTGATATGTCTAAATTACATTAGTTATCACTACACAACATTTGAAAGTATCCTTACACAACATTACATAATTATATCTGCGTTACTAAGATAATCCTACACTACATTAGTTGATTGAAAGAAAAAAAAACATTGTTTAGGCTATTAAAAAAATTATATAGATATATGTTGGTTGTGTAGTGATTTGTCAGTTAACCGTTCTTCAAGCATGTTGGTTGTGTATGAGTACGATTTGTGGAGGGATATGATGGTTGTGTAGGGGCATGTAATTTAATAATCGACAAAATCGTATTATGAGTATAAATAAGATAGAATTTAACAATATGTTGCTCATTTGGTTAGCGACTGGCTGTTGATGTAGATATTGTAACCCCAAATGACCATGATATCGTTTCCCATGTTGTGAAGTAAACATGTCAAAACAAATTAATAAAAAAATAATTTAAAAAAGGACTAAAAGTTAAACAAGAAAACAAGTAAAAAGAAATATATATAAACCAAAACTAATTTCACATCATCTTATTTTAATATATTGTTAGACTTGTTTAAAAATGCTATACTAGGTTAATGTAATTAAAGAATACATAATATCATTTAATTCTTAAAATTAATTTTGAAATGTAACTTATGTTGAATGGTTTAATTAACAAATAGAAATTTATCATTTTACTATAATACCCTTATATTTAAATAATTTATAAATAAAAAGAAATGATATGATTGGTTAGAACATTTTCTCACACTTCTCGCATTAACAATCACTTTTGAAATGAATCTCATCATACACACACACACACAAACAAAACCTGAAAATTTAAAACGGATCAGGTTTTCAGGATTGAACTTAACAACTGTTATAGGATTTACAACTTTTAGAAATTTCATCCTCAAATTAAAATAAAAATAAAATTTTAAAAAGAAAACAACTACTACATAGAGTTGTTAAAAGTTTTAACAAATTTTATATATATGTGAAAAATAAATAAGTAAATAGCACTGATCTTTGAATGACCCGAAAAATGCCACAAATGAGATATATAACAAGGACACTTATATATAGGATATACCGGCGGTGTATCCACCATGCCCTTAATATACTGCATTTGTCCCGTTTTTCAAAAATAATTTTAAGTTCCAAGTTATTGCACATAACCATACTTACCATGATTTTCATACGAGGACTCCAATAATTATGTGTCGACCCATAACTACCTTTGTCGTCGGATGGCCCACATAATCCGTCCTATTGTACCGGTTTTAAGATAAAAACAATAAATAAAATAAACTCTTATATATCATGATAAATATATGAAAACTTAGAACTCAAGAACAATGAACTATCATAGTCAGAACTAACATATAAGCGAGCCCTTAAGGTCAATGATGACGCGAAAATAGTGGGTCAAAATAAATGAACAAAATTATTAAAGTTAAAAAGAAATAAACAATGTTATTGAAGTTAAAACGAAATGAGCGAAACTCTAGAGTAACACAAAATTGTACAAATAATAAATGAAAACATTAAGGTCATGAACATCACATTAAATAAATGAAATATTGGGTCGAGAATAACATGGTGATTTGAGCTAACAAAATATAAACGAGTAAGTCGATAAAGTATTTGGTTCAAGAATCTAAAAATAGATAGACGAAACTTTTGATGTCAAAATATTAATATAGATCAGGTTCTTGGTGTCAATAATAACATGCTAAACAAACGAAAATTGATTATCAACATGAATAAAGGAATCATTGAGATTCAGAATAACAAAGTAAATAGTACAAATATCGAGATTAAGAATAAAAAGTTAAAACGTTGGACTCAAAATAGATGTAACGTTGAGAATAACAAGACGAATCGATGAAATATTGAGTGGAAAAAGAACTAAAAAAATAACCAAAACAATTCATGTAAAGTAAATATGAAATCAACATGTGCATGTAAAATAACCAAAACAATTGCATCCAAATGAAAAAAGGGAAAAAACATGAAGATAAAAGAAAATAAAACGCAGCTTGCGATGCTTGTCTTCTCGAAGGTAAGTGGGGTATGTGGTATGAAGGCTAGTGTGGGGGCGGTTACTTGAGTTCTTAACCGAAACTCGTTGATGTTTACGAAAGAGGAAAAAATAATTTTTGAGATTCATTTTATTTTGTGAAAATCCCTTGCAAAAACGTGAAGCTTTTTAAGTCAAACTTATTTTTTTATGATGAATGAAAGTCCTGAATTAAGGCTTGCGAAAATTCATGAATCTTTTAGTGTAAAAGGTTTTCTTTTGGGTGACATTGTAGTGAAAAATGCCAAAGAAGCATTCTCAAAATAGAAAAGAAGGCCAAATTGCACATATTAGATGTGGCTGAGAGCTTACGTGTTACCAAGGGGATGGTAACTCTGAGGATACACTATTGGGGCTCAAGGTTTTTAGTCAATAAATGTTTTCTTAGGGAATAAATATGACAAAGTCTAATAATAGTTAGAGTAGGGGCGAATCTAGGTTGTCGGGTACGGGTTCATGGGAACCCACTGAGTTTTTGATTTATATAAAATGTCTATATAAAATATGAGAGTGAACCCACATATAAATTGTGAGTGAACCCATAAGCAAAGTTGAACCATGGTCTAATGGTAAACATCTTGCTTTGTCATTGTAAGAACCCAGGTTCAATTCCCACTTCTAGCAGTTCCTTTTATTTTTTACCCAGGTTAATTCCCACTTCTAGCAGTTTCTTTTATTTTGTTATTATGACTGTGATATTCATTTGATTAGCTATAATATGTTTACTTTGCACAAAATAATCACCACAATTTGAATAATTGCTATATGTAGCAACTCATACTTATATGAATGCAATTATATGAATAGTCTGATTACTATACATTACATGCCATAAGTTAAGAAAGTGATATATGCTAGCCTTTCTAAAAGAAGTTTTGATCATTATTTTAAGAAAACAAAGATGATCTTAGTAAAATCTCAATCTTGATACATAAATGACCCGAACCGTCTAACCGTCTCGAACCATCGAAGCGATCCGAACAGTCGGAAAGACCCGAACCGTAATACCGACCCGAACAGTGAACCCTCTGAAAAAATTTCCTAGATCCGCCACTGTTAGAGCATGCTTGTACGACCTCATTTGACCTAACATTCATAATTCCATCTAAGTGTATTTTCTTTGTATCATTAGCTTATGGTGACAGGTTGAACCAGTTTGCTTTAACCCGGTTTTAAATTCTCTTTATTATGCTTAAGATGGGTTAAGTGAATCTATAACTCTAAAGGTGTGAGACCCATAGGTTTTGGGATATCACATGAACTTGAATGGTTAATGTGCATAGGGGCTTGATAGGCTGGTGGCTGAGTTTAAGTATACGACAATATCGGCAATCGTGGTTTTTGCATTTATCTGAGCTTTAAAATAACCTATATATTTTTAAGACCATGTTTCTAATTATGATTTCATTGCAAAAACCCTTTTTAGGGATGGAAAAATGTTTAAGTGTGGTGATATTTGATGTGATCTAAATTATAAATAGTATTAAATAAATATTTCCTACACTTTTGAGTAAGTTTAAGGCTATTTATATTAAATAATTATCATAAGTGGTTCATATGTTTATTTTATGGTTTCAAGTGATACAACGAGTTAAATTAAAATATTTTTTATTAAATTTGAGACCAACAAGTTAATAGTCGAATAGATTTATTACTATTATCATTAATAATGTTATTATTTGTATTGTGGTTACTACTAAAATACAATATTATTCAAACTTAGTAACCGAATTAATAAATAAAATAATGTGATCTTTAATGTTTGAACTAATTGATTGAATGCATGAATTAATTAATTTATGTTTTGTATTAAATCAGGATATTTGTGAGTATGACCCACGTTGGAATAAAGATAAATATCTATGGGCTATAGTAATAGTTGGCTAGGTGAAAAATATGGCTTGGACTTTAATTAAATCGTTGATCACCAATATTAAAAACGTGGAGAACCCTACGAACAGAAACAGAAAGGAGTCAGAAATATTATTATTATTATTGATTTTTAATAGGCTGTCATGGGGAGGGAAGACGTAAGAAAAAAAGAAGGGAGCAAGCTCGAGCTTAACATCTACTCAGCCAAACATTATTATTACTCGGGTTGATTTTATTGTTTTCGTTATGAGTTCATTATTTGAACTTATTTATTTCGGTTTGTTCTTGAGTATGGTTGTTGGCTAAACCCATAAACCACCTAGGTTTATGATGAATATTTGTTGACATTGGATTTTAGTTTGGATTATGCGTTTTGTTTATGGTTTATGATTAAGTAAGAGGTTTCTTGATATTCAATCGATGCATATGTGTGCTTAGGACTGTTTGGTGAGTTTTGTTGTTTTATAGAGTCCTTGGTGATTGTTTCATATAATAGGATTATGCTAGGTCATCTACTGTATGTTTTTGACTAGTTTGTGGTTGATATGCGTTAAAACCATAGAAACGATAATAATTAATCAAGTAGACTTATGTGTGTTGCTAATCTAAATAGTTGTAAGGTAATAGATTATATGATAGGTCTTGGTTGATAAATTGCTAGATTTAGTTCTCTGTAAGGAGGCCGTCTATGTTTGTTTTATTTGCCTTGTCTATCTAGTCGAGTGAATTCTTTAGACTATCTTTGATTTCCGTGCTCTAAGGTACGATTTAATATAGAGCTACTTGTCATAAAAATAAATTAGCGACCATAAGCGAGTCTAATTAAACTGGTGTTTTTAAGAACTTAATAGAAATCCGTATGTGTCTTCTTGAGAAGGGCCATGGGTCCTATTCTGGTTTTCTTTAAGTGACTATTTTATGATCCCGGTTCCATAACATGCATTTTCCAACTAATTGATAATTAATACATTAGGGATTCTTGAATAGGTGGTTGCTTCTCATTATCTGAGTTAAATCCGAGTCATAAGTTAAGCCGTGCCTAGTTTTATTAATTAGTTTAAAATTAGTATTTTAGTAACTCCCCCCCCCCCCAAATAATATAAATAGTTGGTCAGTCAGTTGAGTCTAATTAGCTAGTTTGCATAATTTGAAGAGTCTGTGGGTTCGATATCCTGATTTACTAAATTGTACTAGAGTCAACCGGTACATTTGTCAGTTAGTAGTTTTATTTATGTTTAAGAATCTAGAATTATTACTTAATGTCTAGATTAGCGTATTTTAGTTAATAAACTAATAGACTACTTTTAGCGCATCACATCCTCGGTCTCATATCGAGTCAAGGACCAAACCAAAATCGAATGCTCGTTTAAACACTTTATTTAACTTTTGAACAAAGATGTTGTATGTAACACTTTAGATCCGAATTTTCCTTTGTATTTTAGTTATTATATGGTTGATATGGAAGTGTTAGAACAAATCTTAGTTTGAACCCAAGTTTCGGATAAAAACCTACTAAAACCGAACACTCTTCTTAACGAGTTAGTCAACGTTCAAATCACCAAAAGTTCAACCTATCTTTTTAGTTACTTTTTTACTTTATATTACTCATATTAATTAGGATTTTGGAAGTGTTGAAACAAATCTTGGCTTAAACCAAGTTTCGGGTAAAAACCAAGTAAAAGTCGAACTACTCGTTTTAACGAGCTAGCACCGTTCAAACCACCAAAAATATTTCCTAACCTTTTTAACTTATGTTTTGTTTTACATTATTTATATTTCTAAGGTTTTGGTGTGTTGGAATCAAACTTGGTCTTATACCAAGATCGGGCCGATTTACACCAAACACTCGTTTAAACCCGGGTTTGGGGCTTTAACTAATAAAGATTCTCAAACTTGTTTAAGTTACTGATTTTATTGAAGATATTCATATATTTTAATATTACGTTAAGTTGGATTTAGACTTGGTACTTTATTAAGTCTCGAACCAACTAAACCGAACAAACAGTTAAAACTCGGATCTTGATTCTTACATCAGCGGGATCGTGCACACTTGTAGCAAACCAACTCCCATATTAAAACTTAACAAAGGTTGAATAAAACTAAACATCCAAGACCGGTTTCATGTAAATCTCATTTCATTATATCCTTACTTTATAATTAACCGCATTTTGTAAAATATAACTTAAAAACCCAAAAGCCCAAGCCTTGTTGTTATAAACTATTATACCATTTATTTTCCATCTTCAAGTCTCAATATTAGCTCAAGGTCTTTCAATCTATGTCACGCACGTTAAAACCGAACCGTTGGGCTCGCTTACGTGAGGATTTATTTTAAGTTTTTCTTCATCAAACCTCACCCTTTCCAAGTGAGTAATCACACTCTCCTTTTTACATTTTATACTTTTGGAGGTAGCATATGTACCATATTCAAACTTACACGTTTTAAAGACCTCAATACTAAAACCACAATTCCTCGATATGTGTTCATATGAATTTATACTATTATTATCTATGCCTCGATGTGATTACATGCTTAAGTGTTTAAATGTTGTTATTGTGCCTAATCCTTAATAAGTATGATGGTATTCCCCCTAACTATTGCGGCTTTGTGTCAAGTAGAATAGGGCCTCATTTATATCCTCCTTGTAATATGATTGTTATCTATTAGAAATGAGCCCCATTTATTTACATTATATATATAGTGGTTGTTGCGATGTTCTGTTTACACATGTGAATTGTGACTTTGCTTCATTATATAAGTATATCAAAACTAGTGTATTGATCACCAACATTTGTGTTGATCAAAGTTATTTTTATGCATGCTATATGAATTATTATAGGTTGATTAGGAAAACTTGAATGCATGCTTAGTTATACCGGCCTTTAGGGTGTTTTAAATAAATAAAGGATTGTGTTGTTGTTCTTAGATTATTGTATTTGATATTTTTGAACAATTTGTACTTGATGTTGAATAAATGAAATGAGTTGATTAATCATTGTCACTTAATAGTGCCATTGTGTTCATGTTCAATCAAGCATCTTGCCCCGACATGTTCTGCTGTCTTTTGGTCGGGGTGTGACAAGTTACCTTTGAAACAATCGACCAGTTTGAAGCAAGCTGAGTTGAGTCTGAACTGATCGACTCGGGTCGGCTTGCCCGAAATCAACTTATATATGGTGGTTCGACATGCCTTAATACTGATTATATTATTATTATTATTATTATTATTATGATGTAAATATTAGTAATTATATTCTTAAGTATTTAAATGACAATAATTATTTTAAAGATAATACTTATTTTAAAGTATTATTATAATAATACTTAATTTAAATAGTATTTAGTTATAAAAATATAAGTCAAACTCTGAAGCCAACGTGAACCCGATTAAGACAAGATAGTCTGGCTAGAGTGAGGCAACTGGGTTCTCCAAATTTAAAGATCACGATAGCCTAAATACAACAAAGTCATCATTTTAAAAAAATGGTAAACGCAAATGTAAATCTTAATTTAAAGTATAATAAATAAGATAGTACTTACATATAGTGAACTAACAATCACATGCGCATTAAATAAAATATTAAAGTTTATAAATGAGGGAAAATTAGGAACTATTGTATAGAGCACTTGTATCCTACCATTTTTATGATGAATTGATCATGTAAATTGTAATGTGGCCGTTGTAGTATGTATAATATCAGCGTGGGTTAGATGGACAGTGATGTAAAATATTAGTCTATCCGACAAGGATAGTAAACATAAAGTTAGTTTTAAAGTTTGGAAAATTGAGATGTCTTAAATTGTTGTCAACAGTTGTGTAATGGACTGAATGGTTTTAAAGGCTTACATATGTATACCCCGTGTAAATTTAACAAAATGGTTGCTTGAGTTTTGAAGTGTTACAACAATTAAGGTGTTACCTTAGTTGAAAGAACTTTTGAAAAGCTTCTTGAAAACATTCAGAGACTTTACATGCTCCCAAATATTTTCATACACAACAAATGCACACAACTGCAAGGTTTTGGCAACAAAAGAAATGCTCTTTTCCAGTGAATATTAGGCTTAGTAGTCATTTCTAGCCGTATAAATTGCTTCTCTTGTTGTACTTAGTAGGTGAATCAAAGGCTGGCAATTTGTGTCTTAACAGGTTAGAAACGACACGTTTAACACAAGTAACAAACATGAATACGACTCGTTTAACTACTTTAGATGTCATGATTATAAGACAGTTGGGAAATTGTGGAGTTCTAGCCTACAAATTTCAGTTACATAAGAAAACTAAAAAATCACATACCACGCTTTTCTAATTAACAAATCTCTTAAACGTGTGCTCAATTGTCAACCCTGCACGAATGCATTCCCAAGGGGGACACACAAATAGATTTTAGGAGACCATGTCCAACACATAGCCTCATCAACTATTAGCTAACCATTATTCACATTTATTTTATTTCAGTTGTATTGTAAGTTGCTTTCATGTTTCGTTTGTTTTCCTTTTCTTTTGTATTTTGTTTTTAAGTACGTTGTGAACCGTACTCCTAGAATGCAACATGTATACATGGCTAGTCGCACAATATATAAGTTAAAGTCACCACCGGCCGAGATCGAACATCCTAAGCCACCAGAAAATTTGTTATCATCGGTCCTTCATGGGCCATATAATAATTTAAGACACAATAGATGTATTGGTAGTTCATCAGTCACAATCCTAGCTATTCCGTATGTCATGCCAAATAGGAAATCAAAAGGAAGCAATTATCATGGATAGAAACGAGAAATTTAATAATTAACTTAATATTGTATCATACTTAAATCAGTTAAAAATAATGATATGTACATACGTACATTGATGACCATTTTATGTATTTCAGAAGCAAAAACAGGACAAGAACCTCCGTCATTACACCCGTACCGGCCAAATAGTTGGACCTACACCACCATGAATATGAGGATTATTAAACTACGTTTACCCTATCAATTAAACCAATTCCTCATGAACAACTGTAGCTCTTTCACATTTTCACCAACATTGCAAGTGTATTACACAATGCCTAAAAAGTGAAAACAATGTACTCCATTCTCAAAAGTATGCCTATTACTTATCCAGATTCATGTTCACTAAGAACTGCCCATTTATTTTGTACCATGATGCATCACTGTAACCCTTATATAACTGGTGATCCTCTAAGGTTGATCAGCACACTTGTCAAAAAAATCTGTTCAAAGTTTTTAGATTGTGTTGATCTATGGAAAGATCATTTTCATTGTGTAATTTAGTGATCTTAGTGTCCATAGTGGTGGCATTTGTCAATGTCCCTCTTGACGCCGAGGCTCGGGCTTTCTTTGTCTTTGGCGACTCACTAGTTGACAATGGCTACAATGACTTCTTAGAAACCACTGCTAGAGCCGACTCGCCACCCTATGGCATTGACTTTCCCACTCATCGTCCTACTGGTCGCTTCTCAAATGGCCTTAACATCCCAGACCTTATCAGTTACGTGTTCATCATTGAAAATCCATTTCATATTATATTTATGTTATATTTCTTCTACAGAAAAAATATATAGATAATAAGATCATACATGCACTCATATTGCAAAATACTACTAATGTTGGCACAAAATTGTGTTTAAGATGACTACAAGTGTACAACATTAATAGTTTTGATAAAAACCAAGTTGCATATATCTTTTGTACACTACATGTGGATGAAAAATATTATTACATTTAAAATCACAATTTATAGATCTGTCGGCATAAAATCTTTTTTCTTTTTTTTTTATTTAGGCGAACATATGGGAATGAAATCCCCATTGCCATGCCTGAATCCACTGCTAAAAGGTAACAAGCTTCTACATGGTGCCAACTTTGCTTCTGCTGGAATTGGAATCCTAAATGACACTGGAATTCAATTTGTATGTCCCCACATGCCTTTTAATCGTCTATTTAAAATCCTTTAATATTGGTCCAATTGTCCAAACTTCAAGGCCGAGATCAGGATAACCCACTAGCACGTTATTTGTCGTAGTTGGCCTTTTGGTCCGATGACATAGAGGTGATGGTTAAGGCATGGGATCTAAAGGTCTCAAGTTCGAAACCTGACTCAAGGTGGTATTCCCACATTAATGGATTTCTATTAATGGTATTCCTGGGTGAGTCAGGTCTGACTCAAGAGGGTTTGTCAATTATGTATTAATTAATTATAGTAATTGATATATAGCAAGTATTATGATGCTTTTTATTGGTGAATTGAACTGGTTTTTGGAGATTGTAAACTTTTGAATTCACTACGAAGAACACTTTTATTTTTATTTTTTTTGTCAATAATAGACAATGCTCTGATATGCAATTATGCATTATCACTAATAAACGTGTTGGTACCTTACAGTTAAACATAATAAGAATATGGAAACAATTAGAGTATTTCGAACAATACAAAGTTCGATTGGCAGACATCATTGGACCTGATCAAACTCGTCAAGTCGTCAACAATGGGATGATACTCATATCACTTGGTGGAAACGACTTCGTGAACAACTATTACCTGATTCCTTTCTCTGCTAGATCTCGGGAATACTCTCTACCAGATTATGTTGGCTATCTAGTTTCTGAATATAGAAAAGTTCTTTCGGTAATTCTTGTCTTACTGCTTATATGCACGCGTATTAACGTGCTATTATCTCTGTTTAATTAATGGTCGGGCAGTGAGTATATATTTATATTCTTATAATCATGTAATTTACAATGCTTATATTTTAAATCTAATGATCAATCTGATTAAAGAAATGAAAATGACATACTTATTATGTTTTTATTATATAATCATTAAATGGTATATATATTACAAAAATATCCATATGATATTGCTTTTTAATATAATATATATTTATGGAGGATGGCTTTTAATGAGTATGGTGCCTTACAATAGCCATAATGGAAGGTGTGTTATGGTTGGTGGGAAGGTCTAGTATTGGCTACATTTCTTCATGTGGATGTTAATGCTTTTGCTTATACATCAATTATCATTGCCTTTCATAGCTTGACTGAATGTTTTTTGGTTAACACGTTACAAACATTTGGTTTTATAATGCAAATTTCAGTATTATAATTTTTGAATTATTATACATGTTGAATCTATGTAGTGTTATAAAAATGTAGAGAATGTATGACATCGGAGCTAGGAGGGTATTGGTGATGGGGACGGGCCCGATGGGATGTGTGCCTGCAGAGTTGGCTCAACATAGTAGAGCCGGGCAATGCTCAACAGAGTTGCAACGAGCAACTGACTTGTTCAACCCTCAACTTAACGATATGTTGAATAGTCTTAATGACGAAAAGGGAGATCATGTTTTCGTAGCCGCTAATACGATGAAAATGCACATGGATTTCGTATCCAATCCTCGAGCCTATGGTACAAATATCATTTTTCTTCTGCTAAAATAATTTATAGTTTTTCTTTAATCATATTTTAAGTCATTCATATATTGCGTGTACGTTTACTTAACAGCGTGCATAAATACATACATATATAGAGTTTTTGTCATGACTTCAATATTTATATGATACTCATCATATATCAATAATTCAAATTGATCATGTATTAAACATTTAAAGGCGCTATTACACACGGGTATATGTGGTTGCACGTGCTTATGCGACGTTCATTATTAGCCAATTTTAAATTGAAAACTACAAGAAATTAATGTATAAACATGCGTATAAATTTCTTTAAACATGATAAACAAGAAGATTAATAATCGTGTAGCTATCTTTTGTCTGCATTTTCTAGAGTAAATAAGGTGCATCAAATTGATCTTTACTGATAGTTGACACTTTTTGACGTCTCACTCCTTAATATGATATAACTGAAAATATTTCTAAATCCACATGTGTTCAATAATTTTGTGAGACCATATTTAAAATAAATAAATAAACAAAAAGACATAAAAACTTGATGCTCATTTTATTATGATCCTACAGGGTTTATAACATCAAAAGTAGCTTGTTGTGGGCAAGGTCCATACAATGGACTAGGATTATGCACCCCAGTGTCAAACTTGTGCCCAAACAGAGACGTATACGCATTTTGGGACGCTTTCCACCCTACAGAGAGAGCCAACAAAATTATTGTGCAACAGATGATTAGCGGCACTCCAAACTACATGAGCCCAATGAACCTCAGCACCATCTTATCCATGGATTCCAAACCTTGATTTTTAGCTTTTATATAGTTATTGCTTTCCTACAAGTACGATTCCATGTATTTAGGTTTGTTCAATGATGCCATTCTTGGGTTGTCATTTATGTATTATGTATGCATCTGCTATCTGTATTTGATGTTTTGAAGTCGTTGAGTATTGTTTAAGGTGTTTGAGTGAGTGAATAAATCAACTGAAGTTTAGCAAGCTCAAAGACAATCATGCTCCATAGCAGTTAATGTATTTCAATGATTTTGGGTGTGTTTGTTGGACATAATTCCCGAGTTATGAACGTTGGGTTAATCAATTAGCAATCTGTTATTTGGAGATAATATTAACAAGGAATTTTTAGAACACAAAGTAATATAATTGTTAGTATTAGATAATAGTTTGATAATTGATAAAATCTCATCACACAATATAAACTATTCAGTCTTGAATTGCTAGAAAAGTGATTGCTCGATTAGAGAGTTTACTAACTATCCAATACGTACAAATACATGAATATGGTGAACTAAGATATGGCTATGCAGTGATAAGTATACTATATTAGTCCTGTTAGTGTTGAATGTAAAGGACACGAAATTTGGTGTGATCACTTTTACATATTTGCAATCTTAACTAGTCAATTTGTTTCTTACTTCGGTAATTTAGTAATTATAACAATCCAGTCAGCATTTTAATTTACATTATTTCTATGAAGCTAACACTGGTCTTATCTCCTTATGGTTCGACTTCGACCCCTATTTGCCCTTACTAACTAAGGTATCTAGAAACACAAATTCTCGATCTTTATATTTATTTGGTACCTCAACGCCAATCAAGAGGATTGTCCAGCCACACTCTTGTCCTTGGGCTTATCACCTTCTTGAGCCCTATGGGACTCTTCTTTTCGAATGTGTCTTTCCAATTAAACGCATGGAGTGCCAGCCCCTTGATCATAGCAAAGTTGTTGCCCGGACCCACCAAGGGGCGATGCCCCTTCCCCTTCGAACTCTCTCATAATATATGAAGGTTTCTTAGTACCAAAGTCACAATAATTTTGGATAAGTGTGTACTCCATAACTCATAACTTGTACCAATTTATTGTGAATTCTCATTTAATATGCTAGTAAATTACCAATTACAAGTTACCCAAATGACACTAAAATCACCAACATGTACATTATTACATAATGTGATTGTGGTGAATATGCGGTCTCAATCACGTTACCGCTGAGACTATATCCTTCATCGATGAAGGATATTTTTTCTTTAACACATATGAATATATGATGAATTTCTAAAGTAAGCATATGGACTACGTACGGTCTAGATTACTATGTAATTTAGACAAAAGCTTAAATCCATTAAAGTCCATATAAGTTTAGTTTTAAGTTTATTTTCTTAATGAAAAAGTATTTGCTTTTATTCATTAAACTAATTTGACTCCCTTTCTTTGTAACTAAACCATTATATTGCATAATCTTCATATTTGCTTTTCTTATATTTTTATGCAATAATGATATGTTAGTTTAAATTTTGTGCAAATTAAACTGTATACATGTTTGCTGGTTTGATAAAGAAAATATTGTATCCAGGAATACCTTATGTGCAAATTTAATAACAAACGGTTAATAAAAAGCGTGCAGATAGTAAGAACATTCACCTGATGTTTAATTAACTGGTACAATATAGCAGTGGTAACTATGTAAAGAAATTATGGTAACATAGTCAAGAATCTAGAGTTGATGGTAAGACTGGTTAGTAGGGGCTGACTAATCAGTGCCTGTATTTGTGTAATATTTAATAGCTTGCAAATAACTGTCCAATTTAATACACCAGAGCTACTACAATCTTGTGCAGTTGGATTGGCTGTACACTGACTGCAGTCCCAAGTTGTCTATTTATAGGCCTCATATCCCTTGCTTGTTTCTCAGATCGAAAACAACCGAAAACACACCTTTCTGTGTGTTTGTTTCTACATTACCACTTAAAGTCATATACACAATAATGGCTAGCTCAAAATCATCACTTGCCATATTGTTGTGTGTGACACTAGCAGTTTTAAGTAATGTTAGTCTTGAAGTTGAGGCTAGAGCTTTCTTTGTGTTCGGTGACTCGTTAGTTGATAATGGCAATAATAATTACTTGGCTACCTCGGCACGAGCCGACGCACCTCCTTATGGGATTGATTATCCCACTCATCACCCTACGGGTCGATTCTCCAATGGATTTAATATTCCTGACCTTATCAGTTGAGTTATTACTTTTAATTCTTTGTTGTATGGAATAACTATACATCATGGTTTTATGGATAAATATTGAATATTTTTTTTATTCATAATCAGGTCAAGCCATTGGTGAAGAATCAACATTGCCATACTTGAGTCCATTTCTTACTGGTCAAAAGTTGCTTAATGGTGCCAATTTTGCTTCTGCTGGTGTTGGGATTCTTAATGACACAGGAATTCAGTTTGTAATCTCTCATCCTACTTAAAAAGCAATTTGGAAAATTGTATACATATTTAAATATACCAAGCTTTATTTTAATTTGTGTAGAAAATACAATACACCAAGATTTATTTTAAAATGTATTGGAAATACAATTCCTGTGAAAAGATTTATTGTTTGTTTTACATTACAAAAGGTTTTCCAAGGCATGCATATATAATGTAGGGTCAGAAAATATTGTAAAAAAGATAATAATGCTAAGAACTAATAGACTGCTAGTACTGGAGATTTATTGGTTTTATATTCAATAAAAGTATTAGTAATTTTGATGGGGCATATATGTGTGTGTGTGTGTTTTTATATGCAGGCCAACATAATAAGGATTACATTGCAAATGGAATACTTTGAACAGTATCAACAAAGGGTGAGTGACATAGTTGGCCCTGCAGAAACTCAAAGGCTTGTGAAGAGGTAGGTCCCAGCAGAGACCAGTTGGTCCCGCAAGACTCACCTGGAGCAGGGACGTCTGCGCAAAGGCCATCTGCTCCCGCAGGACCCACCATGCTCATAGGATCTTACGCGCAGTACACAAGCTGAACACGCAGGGAAAGCCTCCCAATGGTGAAGTACCCCGCCTGTTCCCGCAGTTGCGGATACAAGCCATCAGGAAAGGCTACCCGCAGACAGCAGGGCTACACGCACAAGACATTAGCTACTTCAGTAGTCACATGAAGGGATGAGCAAGGCGGGAACAATCCCGCCTAAATGAGCCAGTCTGATTCTGAAAGATCTCTTGTACCATACCTACCAAAGTATGGATAGGACAGACGATCTGACCAGAACAGCCCATGAGCCAATCACAGGGTGACAGCTCATCGACAACAGGACGAGGAGGAGCACCCTCTAGTACTGTTTGTCACTATTAGCCGCTGCCTACTCACCAACCCTTACTGAGGAGCATGCGCGGCCTACAGTTGGTGGAATAGTGTTACTGTTGGCCGTAACCTATTCACCAACCAGCATGGCCTGCGTACAATCCACAGTAAGTAGGACGTGCATAATCTACAGTTGGTGGAATAGTGCAGCCGACTTTGTTACTGTTGGCCGTAACCTACCCACCAACCAGTATGGCCTGTGCATAGTCCACTGTTGGTTGAACAGGAATACTATTCAGCCGGCTGTACCTTCTAGAAAACCTACCTTCGGCTATAAATACTCCAACATCTTGGAATGGTAAGATCATCTGCTATCCAGTTATCTAGCAATCTCTTAATATACACTTATATTCAGAGCAACCTAGTCTGATTCTCACGCCGGAGGGTGGTCACAAGGAGGAACCCCCCCCCTTCTCAGTGACGAGCTTACGGTGTTTGTTTTGCAGGTCTCCTGAAGGACAGCCTTCTCAGTTAGACCTCATTCGTGGGAAACATTACTTAACCCTCAGATTATCTATAATCTGTACCGGGTCACTTAGTGTTTCTTCATTGGCGCCATCCGTGCATAAAAGCTAGAACTATTTTAGTTTTCACAATTTCTGAAGAAATGGTTAACGTTACTCCGGTCCAAAGGCCTGTAACTGACCAAGAAACCCCGGTAACCACCCCAGCAACTGGGGGGAACACCGGCGGTTATACAATCCTTACGAACACTACCCCGACTACCCAAGCCGGGGCAAGTGGAGTAAATATTCCATTGGGGTTCACCGATACCCAACTGGAAAAACGAACGAAGGTCCCTCGCCAAACACTAGATCAAGTGAAGGCGTGGGCCGAAGCACGGCAAAGAGAATTCCAAGCCGAATTGGATGAACGCTTGCGTTCAGCTCAACAGGCTGACGAATTCACCAGTACTCGCCAACACCTCAATATGAGCAGTGACTGCGAGTACTCAGAAGACGAGTTGGAGTCTGATACCGACGCGAACCCTCGCCATAAGGCGAAAGGGAAGCGTAAGGACACGGACGTCCAACCAAAAAGGAATTTTGGGGAAGCTTTTAAACCAATCGCGGAGAGAAACCCGCGTGACTTCTCCAAAACCTTTAGACCAACTGCCACAAATGCAGGAAGGTCAAAATTCGCAAGAGACATTGCGGAGGCAATCGCCCCGAGAAGTGCCAAACAAATGTCAAACATTGGCACTTATGATGGTCTATCCGACCCAGACGACCATCTGAACAGGTTCATTGCGGGGGCTACCGTCAGCAACTGGACGGAACCCACGTGGTGCTACATGTTCCAGATGACTCTGGTCGGAGCAGCCAGGGCATGGTTCGATCGTTTACCGATCCACCACATATATGACTGGGCGGACTTTCAGAACAAGTTCAGCCAGCACTTCAGCCAACAGAGGAAGTACACTGAAGAGCAGTGGACGATCCTCAACTGCGTGAGAGAGGAGGATGAATCTTTACTAGACTTCATCACTCGCTTCAACTCTAAAAAGCTTAGTCTCGGCAACATAAGTGAGGATCTGGTTCGCGCCGCCTTCATCCAAGGCGCCGAATACCCAGAACTTATCCGCACGTTGACGGGTAAGGATGGCATGCCATCCACATGGGATGCCATCATGACGGCGGCAAAGCGCTTTGCCGAGACGGAAAAGCAACTGGGAAGGGACCTTCCCCAGAGTACGCACCTCTACACGCAGAGGACAAGAGAGAACAATGTCCGGATCGCCCGGCAGAACAAAAAGAGGAGGCTAGGTATTTGGCAGTCAAGGGTAAACTTTGACACCTCATCCAGCTCTCGCCCTCTTGTTGGCGGAAGGGACAACACACACCCTTCAAATCGAAAACACCGGTGGACGCCACTCACAAAGAGCGTCACGGAGATATTTGCCACGGAAAAATTGCCATGGCCCAAAGCCCCATCGATCCGGCAGAAACCTAATGCGGATCAAAGCAAATCCTGTGATTTCCACGGAACAAAGGGTCATGGTACTGAAGAGTGCACATCCTTGAAGGATATTATTGAAACATTTGTTAAGGATGGAAGGCTTGCACATCTCGTGGCATCGATCAGGAAGGGAGGAAGGAATGACAACCGGTACAGAGGTAACGGACGAAAGCCCGTCGACATCAGCATCAACATGGTTCATGGCAAGGTCAGAGGAAGAAAAAGACAGGTGATAGAACCATGCGCGTGGAAGGAAGCTGAGGTGCGCTTCCCGCGAGTGCCAGGAGGCCCCAGCAAAGAAGGCCCCATCGTCATCAGAAGCCAGCTGGGGCACTACATCACCTCCCGCACTCTTGCTGACAACGGCGCTTCGTCGACAGTGATGTACAGGCAGTTCTTTGATAAGCTGGATGATGAAGACAAGGAACGCTTGGAAACGGTCTACGCTTCAATGGAAGGGTTTGATGGCAGTACAGAAACACCCCTGGGTATCCTATCTTTCCCCGTTACTCTTACTGATGGGAATCATTCACGCACAGAAGACGTGGATTTTGTCGTGATGAAAAAGCCACACCACACATACGACATCCTATTCGGAAGAGATGGGATGGCAAGATTCAACGCCGTGGTATCTTCAGTCCACGGCATGATGGGATGGCCAACAGCTGAGGGTGTAGCAATGATCTCTGGCATTCCCCAGGTATGCATTGCATCTGTCTCATCTAAACCCAAACCGAAGAAGGCTAAACCAACCATCACTGAACCGGAAAAATGGGCCTTCAATGGCAAATACCCCGACCAGGCCGTTACCATTGGACCAACAATTGTTGATCCCACCCGCACCTTACTCAAGCGCTTACTGCAGAAAAACGCTGACATCTTTGCGTGGACACCAGCTGACATGACTGGTGTACCCCGAAGTAAGGCGGAGCATAAGCTCAAATGCGATCCGGCTGTTACGCCAATCGTACAAAAGCGCAGGGTAATGGGGCCTGAACAAACTAACGCGTGTAGAACCCAAGTCAAGGAACTCCTTGACGCAGGCATCGTACGCGTTAGTAGATATCAAACATGGGTTGCAAATCCCGTAATGGTACCGAAGAATGACAAACAATGGCTCATGTGCATAGATTTCAAAGATTTGAACAAAGCATGCCCCAAAGATTGTTATCCGTTACCAGAAATTGATCTCAAAGTGGATTCGTTGGCGCCATTTCGCCTTAAATGCTTCTTGGATGCGTATAAGGGGTACCACCAAATCCACATGGCCATTGATGACCAGGACAAAACCGCATTTCGGACGCCCGATGGTACATTTTGTTATAAAATGATGCCATTCGGACTTAAGAATGCAGGGTCCACGTACCAACGACTAATGGACAAAGAGTTTCATGCCCAAATCGGGAGAAACTTGGAAGTCTATATGGATGATTTGGTCATCAAAAGCCTCGAGCCTGAGGCGATGTTGAAAGACATTGAAGAAACTTTCAACACGCTCCGAAAGATAAACATGAAGCTCAACCCGAGCAAGTGTTCATTTGGGATGGAAGAAGGGAAGTTCTTGGGAGTCATTGTTACTAAAGATGGCTTTAGAGCGAACCCTGAAAAGGTCGAAGCCATTGTTAAAATGGAATCACCTACCACCATCAAACAGGCTCAGACACTGAATGGGCGACTAGTCGCACTTAATCGCTTCTTGGCAAACCATGCGGATAAGTCGTTTCCTTTCGTGTCAACACTGAGAAACTGCCTGAAGAAAACGCACTTCCGCTGGACACCAGAAGCGGAAACAGCTTTTCAGGAGATTCGGTCACGCCTGATCGAACTTCCAACGCTTACAGCACCACAAGCGGGAGAGGAGTTAATCCTATACCTTTCCGCAACAGATAGAGCAACCGGGGCAGTCTTGCTAGTAGAACGAAAGGGCATCCAGATGCCAATCTATTATGTTAGCCGTGTACTAACAGACGTAGAAACCCGGTACTCTACCCTCGAAAAATTGGTCTTAGCACTTATACACGCTTCACGCAGGTTAAGACGATATTTCCAGGGCCACCCAATCACCATTCTCACCAACTTCAAACTCTCAAATGTTCTAGGCAAACCCGAATTATCGGGACGTCTAGCCAAATGGGCAATTGAATTGGGAGAATATGCAATTAAGTACAAGCCAAGACCAGCCATAAAAGGCCAGGTCTTGGCCGATTTTATTGCAGAAGTCCCCGTTTCGCGGGAAAAAGAGTGCCAGGAGGAGGCTCAACCCTCCCCAGCACAGGACGTCAATGATGTCTGGCGACTCTACACTGATGGAGCAGCCAGTAACGAGGGTTCAGGCGCAGGGTTAAAATTAACCAACCCAGCAGGCCAAGAATATACTTACGCTATTCGGCTGGACTTTCCAAGTACGAATAACGAAGCCGAATATGAAGCATTCTTGGCCGGTTTGAGAATTGCGCGTAAGATGGGAGTGAAAAACTTAGAAGCCCACGTGGATTCCATGCTGGTGGCCAACCAAATAAATGGAACATACACGGCTGTGAATGACACCATGGCCCTGTACCTCGCCCAGGCAAAAACCCTTATGCGTGATTTTAGTGATTGTAAAGTCATACACGTCAAGCGCAGTGAAAACAAATCTGCGGATGCGTTAAGCAAGCTTGCATCACTAGCCTTCACCCACTTGGGAAAGGACATCCGCATTGAACTCCTCAAAGCACCATCAGTCCCGCACAAGGAAATTTGTGTCATCCAGAACAATACAGAAACATGGATGACACCAATAATAAATTACCTTGCAGCAGGAATACTACCAGAGTCAAAAACACAGGCAAGAAAACTACGCTGTAAAGCACTGAATTATCAACTCGTCAATGACATCCTTTACAGACGTAACTTTCTTGGCCCACTCTTGAGATGCGTGGACAACCAAGATGCCGACTACCTCCTAAGGGAAGTACACGAAGGCATCTGTGGGGTACACGCAGGCCCCCGCGCTGTTGTAGCCAAGCTAAACAACGCGGGATACTTTTGGCCGGGGATGCATACGGATGCACTGGCATACATCAGAAAATGCAGGTCTTGCCAGCTTTACGCACCTAACACGCATCGCCCAAAAAACGAACTGGTTCCAGTCACTTCTTCGTGGCCATTTCAGAAGTGGGCCATCGATGTGACAGGCCCATTTCCTACAGCAGCAGGAAATGTTCAGTTCCTAGTGGTAGCCATCGACTACTTCACCAAGTGGATAGAAGCAAAACCTTTAGCCCAAACAACCGCAAAGCATATCAAAAAATTTATTTGGGAATTTATAATTTGTCGTTTTGGACTTCCACAGAATTTGGTGAGCGATAACGGCACCAACTTTGCTGACAAGAAGCTACAACAGTGGCTGAAAGAACTTCAAATCACCCACACCTTTACCTCAGTGGCACACCCGCAAGGTAATGGTGAGGTGGAGAGAGCAAACAAGAGCATCGTCGAAGGCATCAAGAAAAGACTTTTGAAACACAGATCCGGCTGGGTGGACGAGCTTCCGCACGTCCTTTGGGCAAACAGAACGCTGAAGAAGGCCAGTACGGGGGAAACCCCGTTCAGCCTCACTTATGGCACGGAAGCCATGGTCCCGGTCGAAATTGGTCTACCCTCACCAAGGGTCTTGAGTCAGGCAGAAGACAATGATGCGGAAAGACGGTTGGATCTTATGCTAACCGAGGAACGCAGAGATTTAGCCGCAGTGCGTGAAGAGAATTACAAACGACAAATGCAAAAGTACTACAACACGCGGGTAAAACTCTGCAACTTCAAGGAAGGAGACTACATACTGCGTAACAACGAGGCTTCGAACCAAGAACGCCCAGGAAAGTTGGCCCCAGTCTGGGAAGGGCCATATGTTATCAAACAAGTTCTGGGAAAGGGCGCATACTGGCTCGAAAGGCTCGATGGCACTCCCATCCCAAGAACATGGAATGGAGCTCAATTACGCAAATGTTATATGTAGATCAATTCCAATACTTGTAAAGAAAAGGCCAAGAGCCACTTCTAATGGAAATGATTCTCCTTTCATAATGTGTTTACCTTTATTCTTATGAACTCCCTACTGGTGCCGGTGTTTACCATAAAGGGGGAGAAGTCGTTACGTGTGGAAGGCGGCAAAACCCGCATAAACACAACGTTAAAAATAAGGGAAACCTACACGCAGGTAGGATGTAAGTAAAGTTTAGCCATCCTTGTAAGTGCAAGTGACGGTCTTATCCGCACAATCACAAATAAGGAAGCAAAACTTTAAACTATCATTTACCACGTTCAAAGGTTATCCTAAAAAAAAAAAAAAAAAAAAAAAAATACAAGGAAAAAAGGAAACCCTACACGCAGGTCAGGTATGGGTAAAGTTTAGCCATCCTACCAAGTGCAAGTGACGGTTCTATCCGCACAATCACGAAGGAGGAAGTGAAACTTTAACCCACTATCAACCACGTTCAAAGGTTAACTTATCCTAAATACTTAGAAATGAGGAAAACCTGCACGCAGGTCAGATAAAGGTTAAAGTTTAGCCATCCTACCAAGTGCAAGTGACGGTTCTACCCGCACAATCACGAAAGAGGAAGCGAAACTTTAACCCATCATCAACCACGTTCAAGAGGTTAACTTATTCTAGAACACTTGGAAAATTGCTAAGTTAAACTAAGTATGCAAGTCATGAGTTTATAAAGCAAGGAATCCAAAGAAGGAAATAACAATCTTATACGCAAAAAAGATTTATATTTCAATAATATATTACAAGAATGGCCGGGTTACTACCCGCCTAGAAGAGAATCTATACAAGTTTAAGCAATGGAAAGGGATCTTCGGGGTCAAGCTTCAGGGCCGCCTCCACTAGGACCCGCTCCGTCAGAAGAACGGGGTGGTTCGAGGAAAGCTTTGAGGACAGCTAACCCATCATCAGCAACAGCTACTTCATCCACCTTTTCCACCACTGGATGCGGGAAGGCGGCGTATTGGTTCAATGCTTGGTCGTAAATGGCTTCGGTATCCACATCGAACAAAGGGAAGTTGGAAGGCGGGACGCCTTTCTCAACAAACCCTAGACCAAGCATGAAGCCGGCCTTTTCCCCATCATCATGAGAAGCGTTGAGGGCTGCGGTCATAGCATCATCGTAGGAGGTCTCTGAAAAGACCCGACGCACAACCTACAGAAAAAAATACAAAGTATTAGAACCTTTTCTTACAAAAGAAATGCGTGAAGATAAATCTAAACATACCTGAGGCAACGCTTCTCGAAGAAGCCATCGGAGGGCAGCTTGAGCTTCGGTATGGGCGCGTTCGGCTTCGCTCTTGTTAAGGTTGGCAAGTAAAACTTCCTTAGCGGCAGCCTCTTCGACGCCCTTAAGCTTCCGCTCGGTTTGGTCAAGCACCCCCCTCTGGTCCAGGATTTCCTGGAGTTTCTTGGCATCTTCCATTGCCAAGGCATCATGAGCGCGTTGGAGAGCCTCTAATTTGCCTTTCAGCTCCTCATTCTCCAAACGCAGAGGCTCAGCAACGGCTTCAGCCTGGGCAGCCCTCTCGGTTGCGTTTCGCGCAGTTTCCCTGGCCAGCCGAAGCTGTTCATTCACAGCTTGGGCAGCCTTGGAACGGGCCTCGAGTCGCGCCTGAACTTCAACCTCGAGGGCCTTGAAGGCCTTCTCCTTGGTGGCGGCAGCTGCCGCCAGCTGTTGGTTCTCCTCCCGGAGAGCACGCGCTTCAGATACGTCTTTGGCGCGAGCTGCTTTCAACTTGTCGTTTTCACGACAAAGCAGCTCGATGCGCGGCTGCATCCAGGCCTGGAGAACCCGAAGCTCATTGGTTAGCCTACCCTCCTGGTAGCTAGCCATGGCTTCCCCCAACGCACCATGAGGAGCAGCGTGGCGAGCCCAGTCCACGCACTCCACAGGGGTACGAAGGGTTGTTCCTCGGCGTATGTTCCATCGTGGAACATACACTTCATTGGAATCCGACACTGCAAAAGAAACAAAGACAGTAAGGAAAAGATGATAAAAAAAGGGGGAAAAACAAAGGAACCCTACGCACCTGTAGGGTCAATGACAGGCCGATATCCGCCAAACCCATCACCTGAACCTAAAGGAAATCCATCCAACAGGTCAGGCAGATGGGAAGGTGGCAAAGATCGGCGGGAAGCCCTGCGCGTACCTGATGGTCCGGCTGTCGGTGCCGGTGGCGCGGGCATGGTGGCGCCGTGGTCGCCGTCGTGGTCTCCGCCGCGGTCGCCGCCTCCTTAAAAGCAGCAGTAACCGCCGGTTCCGTGAAGGATGCTGTAAAAATCGCACTCACGGCCGGCGGTGACGTCATCTCGGCCGGAACAGTTGGCTCGATGGAACGAGCAACTGGACCAGCGGATGCAGGCGCAGGCGACTGGGTCGACGCCTCAGGAAGGCTGACCGAGCCTACCGTCATTGGCGAGGAGGTACTCCCCTGCGTTTCACCCAGGATTGCGTCAACATCCACGCCTGCACAAAGAAGAAAGTGTTAAAAGAAAATTATGAAGTGACAAATCTACAAAGGCATTATGATTATACTTACGGGTTTTCTTGACCCTGAACGTACGGACGGGCGGGGAGGAACCCGATGGAGCCGGCCTCTTGGTACCGGTCACCGTCGTCTTCGTTGGTTCTCCGGAGGTAACGGTCGTAGCCTCCGGAGCAGTGGTCTTCTCACCACCGGGCTTCCCCGCCACCTCTTCACTATCTGACTCCGTGTCAGATAGAACCACTGGATCAGCTGTGGCCTTCTCCTTCCCCTTCACGCCGGCAGCAGTCTTCTTCTTCCGCACAAGGGGAGGACCATCTGCGGATTCCTCAGAAGAAGATAGGATGTAAGGATTTCCAACAGCGGGTACAGCATTGAGGGGTTCGGGATAAAATATCTCCTTACCTGGCCGCCGGTGGCTCAGGATCTCTTGGCCTGACGGATAGACCTCCACAAACCTATCCGCCGTTTGCTCCAGGATGGGCAACTCATTGTCGTCCAGAGCACGAGTGCCCACCCGCACGGGACGGTCAGCCTCCCGCGGGAACAGGAGCGACTCCAAATTATTCCCCTCTAAAAGAAAAGAAACAGTTAGAAAAATAAACTAATATCAGCAAGAAAGACAAGACATACCATAAGGAATAGAGTTCAAACCGTATTCGAGAAGGATAGGAAACCGAGACGCATCCTTCCATACCCGGCTCATCCCCAGCAGCACCATCCCGGACTCCGCAAACCGGTAAACCGGAGATTGGACCCGGGATATCTTCGCGAACCATTCCGCCTCCTGGTAGCTGGAAGCATGAAGGCTCGGAAGCGCTTGACCCTTCTTGAACTTCATAGCAATGGGGATGGCGCGGGCAGAGATGTAGAAGAACTCCCGCTTCCACGATCGGAGACTGCGCTCGGTCAAGCAGATCTTTAAACCCTTTATACGGGTTGTCAGGGTGTACCACCCTTGGACGCACCTCCAAGTATAGAAGGTCATCAGGCGGTCCACGTAGGGCTCAATACCCAGAATCCGGCACACCCACTCGAAGTGCCGGACCTTGGCAATCGCCATCGGATGCACCTCGGTCAGGTGCACCCCGTGCCTCTCCAGGACACGGTACATAAACTTTGTCAATGGGAACCTAAGGTTTCCATAAACAAAGAATGCAGCATATACCCCGATCTTGCCACTGGGGGCATCGTACACAGTCTGGTGAGATTCAGGAAACTCAGGCTCGAGAGACTCGAGCATGAACTTCCTGACGATGTACTGGTACTGATCGACAGGTAGAGCACACTGGCACTCGCCAGCAGTACTCCTATCGTCGGCTACAGCTTCAGCATCATGAGAAGACATTTTTGCAGAAAGAAGTGATTTCGGGAAAATGCTTGCCTGAAAAAGGGGAGTATTTGCCGGAAATCACTAAGAAGAAGAAGAGAGGTGAAAGTGTGAATTGCAAATAACCCTCTTCCCCTTTATATAGTAATCGCAATTAATGCGGTGAATTTAATGCGGAGGAGAGAGAAATCGACAGTGCAATGAAACTATGACACGTGGCAAAAAGCAAGCTGGCAACAGCTGTTGAAAGGACGTGCCAGTAACTTCGCGGCCACGCGCCCGAAAAAACACGCCCACGCGCCTGAAAAAGCGACTGGAATGACCATGTTCTGTCACGTCACCATAACTTCCTGCACGTCCTGACACAGTCAGAAGAAACCGTCACACGACGTTTCAGATGTTTGGATTGTTCTTATCCTCACCAACCTTTCGAATTTCAAAATTCAAAATTCAAAAAGATTCAAAAGTAAGCGGGAAAATACCCCTTACCTTGGCAACCAAGTAACCATAAGACGGATGCGGGTACAGTGTTATGGTCAACCTTCCACATACCTAGCACCCGCAGGGAATTGAAGCCAAGAATACCCCGGCAACAAAGTAACTATAAGACGGGTGCGGATACAGTGTTAAGGCAAAACCCTTCACGTACCTAGCACCCGCATTGAATTGACGCCAGGAGTACCTTGAAAGTAAAGTAACCGTAAGACGAGCGCGGGTACAGTGTTAAGGCAAAACCCTTCACATACCTAGCGCTCGGCAGGGAATTGAAACCAGGAAGGATCTTCTGGGCAATGCTTGTGGAAACGGAAATAACATCCCCGCATAGCGGGAACGTCGAGAACTACATTGTTTGAGGCTCCAGGATGGAATTGGTGGTTTAAACATAATTGATCACTATGTTCAAAACCACTAAAACCTCAAGGAGAATCCACACAAGTGAGACTCAACGCTCCTGACTTGCGAGAAGGTTACATACCTACCCGCATCATACCCAAAGATCAAGCAAAAAAATCGGGAATTTTTGCAAGTGACATTAGGAAACCCGCGGGAAGAATCCCCACGGAGAACCTTAAAACTAGAAACCCTTTTCAAAACCCCTTGCTCAAAGTCCAAAAGTTCACCTCACTTTATTAAACATTCATGAGAAGAACATTGGACTGGGGGGACTTGAAGAGGTAGGTCCCAGCAGAGACCAGTTGGTCCCGCAAGACTCACCTGGAGCAGGGACGTCTGCGCAAAGGCCATCTGCTCCCGCAGGACCCACCATGCTCATAGGATCTTACGCGCAGTACACAAGCTGAACACGCAGGGAAAGCCTCCCAATGGTGAAGTACCCCGCCTGTTCCCGCAGTTGCGGATACAAGCCATCAGGAAAGGCTACCCGCAGACAGCAGGGCTACACGCACAAGACATTAGCTACTTCAGTAGTCACATGAAGGGATGAGCAAGACGGGAACAATCCCGCCTAAATGAGCCAGTCTGATTCTGAAAGATCTCTTGTACCATACCTACCAAAGTATGGATAGGACAGACGATCTGACCAGAACAGCCCATGAGCCAATCACAGGGTGACAGCTCATCGACAACAGGACGAGGAGGAGCACCCTCTAGTACTGTTTGTCACTATTAGCCGCTGCCTACTCACCAACCCTTACTGAGGAGCATGCGCGGCCTACAGTTGGTGGAATAGTGTTACTGTTGGCCGTAACCTATTCACCAACCAGCATGGCCTGCGTACAATCCACAGTAAGTAGGACGTGCATAATCTACAGTTGGTGGAATAGTGCAGCCGACTTTGTTACTGTTGGCCGTAACCTACCCACCAACCAGTATGGCCTGTGCATAGTCCACTGTTGGTTGAACAGGAATACTATTCAGCCGGCTGTACCTTCTAGAAAACCTACCTTCGGCTATAAATACTCCAACATCTTGGAATGGTAAGATCATCTGCTATCCAGTTATCTAGCAATCTCTTAATATACACTTATATTCAGAGCAACCTAGTCTGATTCTCACGCCGGAGGGTGGTCACAAGGAGGAACCCCCCCCCCTTCTCAGTGACGAGCTTACGGTGTTTGTTTTGCAGGTCTCCTGAAGGACAGCCTTCTCAGTTAGACCTCATTCGTGGGAAACATTACTTAACCCTCAGATTATCTATAATCTGTACCGGGTCACTTAGTGTTTCTTCAGCTTGTGAATCAAGCTTTGACACTTATCACATTGGGAGGCAATGACTTTGTAAACAACTACTATTTAGTCCCATTCTCAGCAAGATCTAGACAGTTTTCTCTTCCAGATTATGTTGTCTACTTGATCTCTGAATACCGCAAAGTTTTGACGGTACGTAAATACAGTTATTTTCGCCTATAGTCATTCAGTTCAGTTTTTATTTCATAAAAGTTAGATAACATTCTAATAAATATATTTTCTTTTGTGACATGTTATGTATGGGCTCATAATAATTACTGCCCATGCATGTTGATAAATATGTTATCTTAATTTCTTGAAATGAAGTGTTATGGTCCCATTTATAGGTCAACTTTGAGTACTTTATATTATAATTCATCCATGGTATTGATATAAATTTGCAAAAATCTGTTAGGGGTAGTTGTGTATGTCAATATCATACTTCATTGCTAAGGACTTTTAGTAGCATATATGCAACTCTCCATGTGCTACAATCTTGTCAATGTTAATATTTTTTTTTTCTAATCAACTAAATTGTTGAAAATATATTAATCTTGCTATTAATGAATTCAGAGACTTTATGAATTGGGATTAAGAAGGGTTTTGGTGACCGGAACCGGACCATTGGGATGTGTGCCAGCAGAACTAGCCCAACGCAGCCGAGATGGTAACTGTGCACCCGAGTTGCAAAGAGCAGCAAGTTTGTTTAACCCTCAACTCCAACAAATGCTTGACAGCCTCAATAGTGAGATTGGGAGCACTGTGTTTATTGGCGCCAATATTCGACAATCCAACATCGATTTCATTAATAACCCCGGACGATATGGTAAGTCTGGTTTCGCCTTTAGGGTGTAAACGAGCCAAGATGGCCGTGAGATACACGATATTAGCTTGCTGAAAAAATTAAATATATCCGAATTTAAAAGAGCTTGAACCCGAGCTCAAGATTTTATTGAAGCTTGTATAATAGACGAGCTTTAGCCCAAGTTTCACATATCTAGAGCCAGCTTGGAGACCTAAACGAGCCTTTTATTTATATAATATTTATTTAATGTATTAAATATGTTTACAAAATAATTAAGATTATATATAAAGTTATGATAAAAATAATTAAGTAATATATATTTTATTATATATAAAAATTACAATTATAATCATATAAGAATATATAAATAATAGTTATATAATTAATAAATAATAAATGAGAGGAGTATAGACTCAGCTGAGCTCTTCTACATATTAATTATTCACTAAAAACATGTCTTAAAGCATCAATCAAGATAATATTTATTTTGTTGAGCAGGGTTTGTTACATCAAAGGTGGCATGTTGTGGACAAGGACCATACAACGGGATTGGTCTATGCACCGCGCTATCAAACGTGTGTCCCAATAGAGATATATATGCGTTTTGGGATGCTTTCCATCCATCAGAGAAAGCGAACAGGATCATTGTTCGACAAATTCTAACGGGCTCAACCGACTACATGTCACCGATGAATCTTAGCACCATCTTGGCTTTGGATGCTGCAGCTAATGTGTGATTCTAAGTTTCTGCACCTTGCATCTGTTTTGAAATGATATATTGTTTGTGTATGTTCTTACTTTTACAGTTTATTTCATTGAGTGATTTTCTATGCAGCTTATTTGAGGATTATAGGTTGTACTTTCAATAATTTTGTGCCAGATTGTACCATCATCAAATGTTTGTATCCTAAGCACAATTTAATAATAATTAAAATGCCACAGTTAAGAATTGTTGCAAAAAGTTCTATAATTTGTTGTTTTCCTGTCAATATTGTGTATTCTAAATTTTGTAATGAATGTGTTATTTAAAGTAAAATAATTTTTTTTTTAAACAATAATTGCCGTATTAATTGTTTATTGGATTACATCGAAACAGAAGGCAAGCGGGCAACAAGCTGCGCCGCTACCCCTTTTTGAATCGCAAAACCCAATCTTTTAAAAACCATATTTGCTGATCTTGGAGTCATAACATTACTATGCATGACCCGCTGAACACGGGTAAGTCATGTTGTAAGCATTTGATTAATTAAGGGAAAATCCCAAACATAAACATATGATCAGTTAAAGTTTTCAAAATAAACATTAACTTTTCAAATCCCAAAATTAAACATGTACTCTTAGTGCGAAAATGTCGGTCATGTGAAAAAAATTTTCTATAAAAGTGCATTTCATGTGTACACACCAGAGAATTGGCATGTGGCTCTTTGAAGCCGGGTTTCAAATCTTAGCTTGTCCATACTTTTTTGCACAAAAGTCACCTTTTATTTTACACTTATCATTTTTGTTTTTGAAAGCTCAACGTGTCAATGTTTAGTTTTCAAAGTTTGACCAATCATATTGGGATTTCCCTTTAATTATTTCTTGACTCATTTTTAATTCAATTTTTGAGGTTTTCTCATTCCATCAAACTTTTTATACTATCCAATCCAGATTTTTCACACAACATATAGTATGCATAACAGAAATTTTATTCCAATTAATATATTTCAGCACTTGAGTTATCAATAATATGTGCCTTTGTTATCTTTCCATGTTTGTTCAAAACTGTTGGAACAAAGAAATCAACACACATCAATGCAATTAAGTAACCATCGGTCCCACCACTTAACCAAATAATAATGTAAACAAATATAATAAACTACCGGTACATTTTTAATATAAATGGGCATTTACATATTTCCTCTCTCTAAACTTTGAAATTACATATTTTCCCAAACCATGCTTAAAAAACATTGTATATTGTGCGTTAAAAACTTGTATTTTAAGAAAATATGTAATTTCAAATGTTTAGGAAGGGAAAATATGTAAAAATCCCTAATATAAAATAATAAGCTAGTAACAAACTTAATAAATAAACATAGAAAACTACAATTAGTTTTCAAAATACAAATCCAAACACCAACTAATGCAACACGGATATATGGCATAGCATTTAAGAATTTCAATATGGAGTATATCACTAAGACTTACATAAGCATAAAACAATCTAATAAAACTTTATAGCATAGAAGCATAATAATACAAGTCTTTTATCTTGTATTCAAGTCAAACTCATCTCCTTCACGCCAATCACTTTGAATCCCTACGTCTCCATTCTCCCTTTCCTCGTCATTCAAGAAATCCTCAGACGGCTCTTTCTCGTCTCTCTGATTATTATTACCATTCCCGTTATTATTCCATCCTTCCATCGCATCTTCAGCATTCACTTCCGGTTCTTGCTCACCCATTGACCCCATTGCACTGGCCCGTATTGGTCCCCTAGCCATCATCTCAGCACGAGCCTGTTCTGCTTGAGCCATGGCTGCCATCCTCATATTAGCTTCTCGGCCTGCCTTTTGTTGTTTTTCCATTTCTGCCCTTGCCTCGAGTAAGGATCGTCTTTCCTCTTGAACGAGAGCTTGCTCGATTAATAATCTTTCTTCTGAACGGAACTCCCCGATGGCCCGTTTTCTTGAAATGATGTTGAACGCAAGTACTTGTTTTTCGAAAGTAGCTGTGAATTCTGAGACTTTGTTGGCAATGCTTTGGTCCCATTGTTGTGTGCGCGATAAAACTTGGCCCGTGGTGTCAGAATCAAGGATTCGATCATCTTCCTCGGCTTCATAGTCTGCTACTACATGGTATGGTAACAACCTGGAGGGATATGAAAAGATACAAATAAGTTTTAGGCAGTAAAAAGGTGAACCGTCTATTGATTTGCACATAACTATAACTTGCAGAATGTGTGAACTTGGTACAGGTCAAAGCAAGTTAAGTTGACCTCACCGTTTTAGACCAAAGATCTTTATTATGTAAATAAATAACTCGCAGAATGTGCAAATTCAATACGAATCAAAGCTAGTCGGGTTGGGTTTGGCAGTTTGCCAGTTTGGGCCACCTTTATTTAGCATGAATCAGGCCATTAGATCTTCGAAGGTTCAGTAAAATAGTAGGTTTAAAAAAGATTAAACATTTTACCTTTTGCGTATTAAGGAGTTAACAAAGAAAAGTGAAAAAATTTATTAACACGAAATTGGTTAAATTAATAGCATATACATGCTATAATTAAAGGTATTTATATGTATTCTAATTGTTAGATTCCTATGCATAAAAAATTATCCTATTTTTTATTCAAATCAAACAGATTGAAAAATATATATATATATATTTTAGATTTTCAGCTTGTTTGGTTTACCCGGCCAGTTCCAAACCGTAAACCAAACCATGATCCCGGTTTTCCAAACCTTAAAAACCAAACCGGTTCTCACTGAAAACAGTTTAGCAGCTGACGATAAACCAAATATGTTACACCATCAGAGATAGTTGAAAATCTATGGACATATGCAAACAGAGATGTCTAGTACATCTAACGAAACAGAGTTCATTCTGCTGACCGATCATCAGCCATTTCTGGCCCACGGGTGTTCACATCCCAAAATAAAACAGAAGGGCCCTTTAACTGCATTCCTAGACCTAGAACCTAGTTACATATACTGCCTGATGTGATATGATTGTTGGAGAACCTTTTAAGGAAAAAGTTCGTTAACGCTCATTTAATATTCAACATGCATAGAAACAGCAAATTACAGGTTTTTAGTGTACAACACAGTTTTTATATCCTAATCCAGTTGCATATACAGGCCCTAAACACTTAGTTCTGTTGACTTAGACTGTTGCATAAGATTTAATGCTGACTTTATTTTTTGTGTGTACTCTCGTGGCTTTTATACAATAAACAAATTGACAAACTTAAATAGACTTTGAGGGAATGTTTTTTTCTACTAAATACTTCACCAGCTATTCCTACAAGGGCAATATTCAAGTTTAACTGCACATAATTATGCTTCAATACAATCTGTCATAGCTATGCAATAAAAGAACAAAATACTTATAAACAAAACACAAATGTTGCTGATTCGGTTTCATGCATAAAAATCAGATGGAGATCAATTTGCTCATAAATCAGATTAGCTGAGGTCTTTCACAGTTAACAATTATAACATCTAATTCCCACACCCAACTTAAAATTTTATATCACATGCATCTAAACTAAGCCTAGAGGTTACGAATATTTATTAAACCAAAAAACAACAAAAATAATGTTTGTGTCTCTGTGAAGAGGAGTTGCTGAAGTGAGTAACTCAGAAAGGTTTCAGACAAATCACAAATTGCAGGAAGGAGATGTGACTTTGAAAGAAAACACCAATTTAATTGACTTAAAGCACATTCACGGTAGCCAGAAGTTAAAGTGATAACATTATTTAAAAAAAAGATAAGAATAATAAAAACAAGAATTTAAATGATTGAGAAATAATTATCATTTCAACAGAGAATAATATTTCAGACAGAACCATGAAAAGAGAAATATGAACCATGTGACTGACACAAGTAACTCGAGCAGAATTAAATGACTGAAATTGATTATGATGTAATAATCAATCAATAATCCTGCTTAGTAAAAACTGGAAGTCTGAAAACTGAATGTAGACTCAAAATGATGAAAGTCTTTAAATCTCATTTCCTGGAAAATATGACGATAGCATTGAATATAATGTGACTCTGAATCAATCAGCATTTGTGTGTCACTGTGTCAGGTGTGTTGAGCGTGACGTGCAAAAAACTAGAAAGAGAAAAGAAAGAGACTCGGAATCCTTTAACATTACAGTTTTCAAACAACTTCAACAACTCCTGCAAAACTCAATCGTATAGTCTAAAAATAGCATTTTGTGACAACTTACACATTGAGTTGTATATATGTATACGCACACACACACACACAACATAGAGACACCTATCGACCGTCAACGAACAACTGAAAACAAACAAAAAATAAACGAACAATAAACCAATTATAAACAGCCCCTGACACTACTCATAACTCACTAGACATACATAAAGCCATAAACTTTACAGCATAGAATACAAAGCAAACCGTAAATATTTAAACCCATGAATTATATTGTAATAAAAATTAATAAAAACCATCAAATCACAATCAATATATATCCAAATTTAACCCCAATCTCCTAAATTCAACCATCATACCCAAAACCCCCAATTAATCACAACACAAACATACCTCTCACACGCATCTTCAAGCGAAGCAAACGGGCGTTTAAAATCCGGATGGCAAACCCGCCACGCATCCTGATACGCCATCTGCATCTCCGTCTGGTTGGCCGGAGGCGTCTGCGTCTGCGTCTGCGTCCGATTCGCCGGTCTAATTTGCGAATTCAACGACATGGGGTTAGGGTTAGGGTTAGGGTTTTGTAAATTAGGGTTATTATTAGGTTGCTGTTGTTGGTTAATAGTAGGACGTTGTAACGGACGGAGATGGGCGTCGATGTTTGAGGGGAAGCGAGAGATGGCTTGCTGTAGCTTCTGCTGCTGTTGCATTTGTTGAAGCAGAAGCATGCGTTGTTGGAGGTGGTGGGGTTGTGTGTCTAGGAACTGTTGTTGTTGTTTGAGGTTGAGGAGCTTGTGTTGATCCGGAGTGATTGGTGGCTTGCCGTCGTCCATGTTGGTGGTGATTTGGTCTCCGTCTACGTCGCCGGAGGGTGGGTGAATTTGGGGCGTGTGATGGGGTCTTTGCCCCTTGTCCTCTTTTAATGGACCCTAAATGCTAAAAACATTATAAAATAAATTAATATTTTTTATAACTAAAAGTAGTACATTTTTTAGTACGCTAGTTTGGATTAAAAAAAAATAGGGATGTGCAATAAATTGAAAAAACCGATTCAAAACTAGAAAAAACCAAAAAATCTAAACTGAAACAAAACCGATGGTTTAGTTTTATATTTTTGTAAAAACTGAACTAACGGTTTGGTTTTACATGTAATAAAAACTGAAAAAAACCAAACCAAATTCCTAAATTTTTATATTTTCTAATTTTTTATTTAAGTAATTTATAAGAATTTAATAAATACATGTAACTCAAATATTTTTGGTCAAATGTATAATAGTCTATTAGTTAACAATTAACAAAATTATTTTTCAATCTTTTGCCAACTTTTTTATGGCTTAAAATTTTCAAACTCAAATGGGAAAAAACTGAAACCGAACCGAAACGAAAATGAAAACCGAAACCGAACGGTTTCAAAAAATCTAAAAACCGAAGTTTTGGTTTTCGGTTTGATTATGTAACACCTTGAAAATATCCCATCTAGTTTTGGGCTAAAAATGTCAAAATTATAAGTTAAAGGACTAAAAGTGTAAATTCTGAAAGTTAAAGGACTGAAAATGAAAATTTGAGTTTTGAGATCAATCGCGCTACGCGATGATCTCCTGACTAACTCCATCGCGCTACGTGACAGAGAATCACACAATTCAAGAAAAATGTAGGTGTCGCGCTACGCGACGAAGAAACTCACTGGTCTCATCGCGCTACGCGATGACCAGGTTAAGTAACCCCAGCCTCTGGTAAATTGCGGCGTCGCGCTACGCGACGGCCTTGGGGAAAAGGCCATCGCGTTACGCGATGGTCTGCAAAACTCACCTATAAAAGGGCAGCTACGGGTTCAAGCCATTTCATCCCATTTTCACCTTAGATTTCACATAGTTAACCTTGGTAAGCGTACAAGAGAGTTCTGAGGTGCCGTGGGCTGTTTTTGCGAAGAGACGAGGTGTCGTTACGCTGTTTAACGAGCTGTCGATCATATAAACGAAGTACAAGCCGAACCGCTGCTGATTTCTTAGCTCTTAAGTTCCATCAAGCCGATTAAGGTAGGATTAAGGTTAAGTTACTTTACTAAGTTACTTTAAATACATAAGATATAGCTTAGTTAAGGGTATAGTCGTTAAACTATAATTATTTTCCAAGTGATGTTTTATAAAGCAAAGACGTTGCTTCCGCGTGAAGTAATGTTATCAAAACTATTATTTTGACGGGCATGTAGTAACTGGAAGGGGGGTATCATTAGTAGACTCTTCTTGCCTAAGGAAAGCAATTCGTACAAACCCCAATCAACCGCGGGACCCGTTTGCTTACCTGGAGAAGTTTGCCAACGTGATATCCTTTAATAGGCCAAAGCGTGCTATTCCAAACGTCATATGTAAATTCAAAGTATTTTCATAAAACGACTATAACGATACTAAGGTTAGGACAGACCTAAGAGTCTGCTGAAACTGAATTAGACTTCAAGTCTGCTGATCATACCTCGGGTTTGCTGAAACTGTAACAGACTTAAAGTCTGCTGAATTATACCAACTAGGTACTTATGCATACCTATTATGAATATAGGTTAATAGCATACTGAAGTCAAGGAGGTTGATATTTCTTACTGATAACATAAGGTGAACACGTTAACCTTTTACTGTCTGAACTGATTTTACTCTTGTAATAGACAGGTTGTTTATTACAAAGAGTCTGATAAATGTTTGCATGAGATATAATCTCTAAAACCGTTATAATACAAAATAGATAATAAAAGGCAACTCAGACCGAATACACATGTGTCTGGATCCAAGCATAACTGATAATTGGCATACAAAACCAAGTCAGTCATAACCGGTTCTCCAACAGGGTTACATAGCCTAGGGGAAGGTTGTCTCCGAACAGGGGCTATGTACTCGGGGAACCTTTGAATTGTGTGTGTAGGGCAGTGGTACAAATCCCGGGAATGGACAGGCATTCCTGCTGAGATTGTGAACAGAAAACTATATTTGTATTTAACGACTGTTATAAATGATTTATCGAGTCAACGTTTCACCAGCATATAGCTGACGTGTTTTTCCCACCCTTACAGGTAACTAGTTGATAATAGATGATATACAAGGATTGGAGTTATAGAAGATCGCTCGAGATGGCTCGTTTTTTAATATTACAAATCCTTGTATAATTAATATCACGGTTTTCTAAAACTGAAACTCGGTTGTTTAATTTTTGAGTAGTTTTGATAATGTAAGTTAATATTATAATATTTAAAGACTCCCGCTAAAATAAACCCGCTACTCTGATATATTTACAAAACAGGTACCAACTGATGGTCACACTTCTAGGCCCTGGATTGGGGTGTGACAGATTGTAGCCCAAAACCACATCAAACCACACCACGCACACCCATAAAAGAAACTATGCACGGGAAAGCTGGACTGCTAACTAGAGTTTCATGACATGGTTAATAGTTCGTGTTGGATAAGTTGATTGCATCGGATGGTTTAGCTAGTGATGGACTTAAGAATCTTTTTGATTGGGCATAAAAGTTTTTTATGGTTGATTGTCTATTGTTAAAAATTAACTTTTTTGGTTCAGGTCTAGTTGGCTAATAGATGAAGGATAAAACATATTTATTGGACCAACTTCTATATTGAGAAATCATTCGATTGGTTTTATAAAATTTTCATCTTTAGACTATGTGTTGTGGTTAGCGAGCGACTGATACTAGAATGTCGCTATCTAGTCAAAAACGATAATAATCAGTGTCCTAATCACCTTAAACTAGTCAGGGTAAGTAGGGTGTCGAGCCACGAGGAGTATCTGGTTAGTGCAATGTGAAAACAATTCCTGACATGTGAAGTAAACTATCAACAGTCCTGATCACACTAGCAATTGATTTGGGTTAATAGTAAACAAGTAATTAAGCAAAGATTCAATCAATAAACAAAGCAAATCACACCCGGTAATCCAAATAAGCAATTAACAGTATTCTCATGCAACCTAACAAGTTAATTATCCTAAGTCAACTAAAGATTGATTAGCGAGCTAAACCTTAGGCATCCATAATCACTAACACATGGCACTGGTTATCAAACGGTCCCTGCCAGTATGACTTAACTAAGGGCAATTGTATGCTTTCTTGCAATTAACTAGTCAACACAACTCTATTAGCAATTATTATAGCAGCCGACAAACTAATCGTTCTGATCGACAAAAACCTAAACCGACTGAATGCACGGACATACTAAACATCAATACTCATAGATTAACTAAAAAAAATTTACAATTAGTTGTTTTAGTACATGAGAAAAATACTGAAAGATTATAAACTATACATCCCGGGTATGACTCGAAGGAACTAGCCGTGATTCGTCATCTCTCGGTCTTCGATTTTGATTATATAGATCATGGATAGCGCCTTAATCACGATTAGGGTCGTCAAAATGTATTATAATTAAAACCCTAAGTTTTCCCGTCTGTGGGACCCATCGCATATCGCGATGGGTATCCCTCCTGGTCCATCGTGATACCAGATGGACCAAAAGTCAGCGGACTTAAATTATTTTAATGGCACTGCGTATCGCGAAGCCTTGTCTTCACACCCCATCGCGATACGCGATGGGTGGCTTCACCAGCTGAACCATTTTCCATCTCGTTTTGCATGTTGGACATCCCAGATCTTCATCCCATGCTCGTACATACCCAAATTAATCACTTTAAGCACATGTGACCTGAAATACAATAAACACGTATGAAGTACCAAAGTTCCAATAATAAACGATTAAAACAACTAAATTAACCAACCGAAGTATATACGAACAGACTAAACAGCGACCGGATTCAACAAGTGGCGTGAGCCACATCGGCCACGAACACCACAGCACCCTCGCTTCACCACTCGCCGCGAGCAGGCGCCGCGACCCTAGGCGACGGTGCTCGCTTAGGTTAAAGGAAGAAAATTGATGGATTGGCTCGCGAATGGATGAATTTAGCTGGCGCGAACGACAATATGGTGAATTCACTGGTGGCGCTACCAACAAGGGTTGAAGGGTTGGGTCTAGTCAGCGCCACGTGACACAATATGATTGGATGAATTCACACGTCGGCTTCAACAACAACACATAGTCTTATTACCAATGTCGCCTTGGACACCACGACTGCGATTGCCTCCGTAGATGGGGGCACAGAGGGTGGGGAAGTTAACATCATGGATATGGTAGAGAGGGAGACGTGACTAGGTGGTTGGGGTGGCGGGACATAGGTTGTCCGAGAGGAACAATGTGGGGGGGGGGGTGATTGAAATGTGATGAAATTTGTACTTTTTTAAGGATTGTTCAATTTCTTGACACAGGAAAATTACAAGGGAAGTAATTTCAATTTTGGTTTGAATTCATTTATCAACCAATCACATTAAGTAATTTGGGTTGAACCATTTTTTTAACAAAAAGAACCAAGTCGAACCACTTTTTTAACAAAATCAACAAACCAAGCCACTTTTTTAATAAAAAAATCAAAGAACCATACTACTTTTCAATTAAAAATAAACTCAGGTCAACAGAGTTCGGGTCAGAATGCGTTTTGGGATGGAAGTGGTTCATGTTAGAACGACGGCGATGGTGGTGGTTCGGTTCGTTTATTTTTGTTAAAAAAATAGTTTAGTTCGTTTAGTTTTGTTAAAAAATAGTACGGTTCATTTGTTTTTGTTAAAAAAAAAGTGGTTCAGTTCATTTATTTTTGTAAACAGAAGTGGTTGGGTTTGTTTATTTTTCTTAAAAATCGGCTTGTTTATTTTTGTTAAAATGGGTGATTCATTTCATTGATTTGACTTTCTTCAAAAGTAGTTTGGTTCGTTTATTTTTGTTAAGAGAAGTGGTTCGATTCGTTTATTTTTGTTATAAAAGTATTTTGGTTCATTTATTTTTGTTAAGTGGTTTGGTTCATTTAATTTTTGTTAGAAAAGCATTTTGGATCATTTATTTTTGTTAAGTTGTTCGATTCATTTATTTTTGTTAACAAAATAGTTTGGTTAATTTATTTTTGTTTAAAAAAAGTGGTTCGATTCGTTTCTTTTGGTTAGAAAATTTTAATTTTAATTTAAAAATAAATTTTTACCACATAAGCAGTCCACGTTACTATTTTTGTCACATCATTGTACACGTTAGGGGGGCGCGCTCCTGCGGGGGGGGGGGGGGGGGGGATCACGAAGACCAGTGCTCAAGAGGGGTGGCCTCACTTTCTCTCTCACACACACATGTGTGTGTGTAATGGGGCAGTAAATGGACTTTAAACCATAGCGAGGCATTATGGACTCAAAGCCCTGTTTCCTACGTGACGATGACGTGGAGGGGCTTTAAAACCCCTCCATAATGAACAGCCTAAGGGAAGTTTGCCTGGAAAACACGAAGAAAAGAAAGGATAATGTTATTGGGTCATTGAACTAAGAGGAAAATAAAGAAAGTTATAATGAAGGAGTAGTGAACATGTCACAACTACTTTAGCAACGTATGCGATCTCACCCTTTTTATTTCACATTCACGGTTAATAACCATGAAAGGTGCAATTATATATTTTGGTTTTGGTAACACTAGAATTAACAATCACGAATCACAATCGTAAAATAGTGATGATAAAAAATAATGCAACTGGGGATTATTATGTTTATAAAACCTAAAATTAATAAAGAAAAACAACCATATATTGCTCAATTATATAAATAGAATAATTATATGTCACACCCCGACTAGCAAATGCGGAAGCGTAAAACGGTAATATAACAAGCACATCTGGTATCAACCACATTGTTTATAAAGAAATAGGGTTAGGTTATAACAGGAAATATGGTTTTCATATGAAGGATTAGAAGTAATCTAGTTCATTGATTTTAAACATGGATAGTTGAGATTAGTTTAGGGGGAATCAAGTGTGAAATACGGGGAAAGGCATAAAAGGAATAATACATTTGTTGACTTTCTCTTTCCACATACAAGACACATGTCAAATACCCATATCATTTTAAAATTTTCATAACTTTTTTTAACTACATTTTTATTGAAAAACAAATTCACCATAATAACGGGTGTTTTTTTATCTTTTATATGAGTACCATATTGTTATATAAAATTAAAAAAAAATAGTGGGTTTTTTACAAATTGTGGTTTACCGAAATTGTGTTTTACAAAATTGTGTTATAAAGTTGTATTTTTTATTGTGTTTTTTTCCATTGTGTTTTTTACATTGTGTCATACAATTGTGTTTTTGTCATTGTATTTTTTTTTTCATAGTGTTTTCTCCATTGTGTTTTTTACATTGTGTTTTTTTTCCTAGTGTTTTCTATATTGTTTTTTCGGCGGGCGTTTTCCAGTGATCTTTTCCTGTGACTGTTTTCCGACGACTTTTCGGTTAATTTTTTGGCGATTTTCCGGCGAAATTTCCCGGAGATTGTTTTCCAGTGACTTTCCGACGACTTTTCCGGTGAATTTTTCAGAGATTTTTTCGTCGAGGTGGTGGCGGTAGGTGACGGTTGTTGTGGCAGTGGGCGGTGAAGTGGTGGTGGTTGTAGGAGATGAGTGAAGATATAAGTGGGTTTTATGTAAGTGGGTTTTTGAGATTAATGTAAATGGGTTTTGAGATTAAAGTACGTGAGTTTTAATATTAAAGTAGTAGACTAAAATACCCTCCTTTCTAGCCTTCTTAAGAAAATCAAGCTTCTTATTTGAGCCTAACCCTAAACAAATATTAAAAACTAATTTACAATATATTACATTGTTCTAAAATTGTTTACAAACTAGGTGATACAATCAAAATCAGTCTGCTAAACTGTTTACTTCTTACTAATACCCTTACATCTATTTACTCAGCATCAACCACAGTCCAAAACATGTAGCACATCATCAATCAAATTCCAATTTTCGTACACCTGAAAAGCATGTTAAACTGGTCAATTATAAATAGTTGGTGAGTTTCACGAGTTTCAGTAAATCAATTATGCGTAACTATAAAAATCATAGTTTGTATATACGCATGTATGTATGTACGTTTGTATGCATGCGATGAATTTATGCTAAGCCACAGGTGAAACCTCGGCTGTTCGTTTGTACCACGTGGCCTCCACTGCCCACGTCAATCTCGTGGCCTCCACAGTCCACGTTATTCCCATGGCCATCACGGACCACGTTATTCCCATTGCCTTCACAGACCACGTTATTCCCATGGCGATTACAGACCATGTTATTCTCCAATTTTCTATGCATAACACTACATCGCGTATTTGTGTAAACATGTAGTCATGTTTTATTTCATAATGTTTCGGCATTCGTACCATCTCAATCTAACTTATCAATCAACAATACTATTCACATTTTACCAGCTCGTAGTCAATCATTGTGTTTATGGGGACTTCTCGTGTATTAACACTTAGATAATTCATATCATGAATTGTTTTCAGATAGATAGGTGTGTATAAATATGTTTTTCACCCTAAAAGTTCGTAAAACAGTTTAAAAGAGGGGTCATGAAACTCATTGTATATTATGTACTCAGCATGGTATCAGTTCGCTGTTCGTCTCACTTGTTATTGCTCAGTTCCTAAAATCAGTATTATAATAATATTAATATTTTATTATTATTATTATTATTATAGTCTCCATACTAAACCGAGCTGTATATCTAGTCTGGGTATAGCTGTCACGTCCAGAACATGTCAGTAGTCTTAGATTGTGACGTTTTTCAATGTCTATTGTTTAAAATCGAACTTGGCTCAGTTTCACCGTTTCACGTGCTGGGCCAAGTTGATCGTTTACGCGTTTAGAAAACAGGTATGACCACATACACTCGGGTAAAAGTTTCGGTTGATAAAATGATTAAATTTATAAAGAAAAATCATAGTTTAGATGTCTGGATTCGCTACAGGGCTTAATTCTGTTTATTCAGTCCAGTTTGGAAAAAAACGTGCATAATTCATCCGAATTGTCTGGATTTTTCACAAAATGTTCGGTTTAATTTCAGTTAACAAAAAAATATGATATTTGACCACTCTTGATGTTCTGATAGTTCAACAGGTTCGTTAATCCCAAATCTGTCAGTTTTTATCAGAATTGAATTTATTTAACTTTAAAATTAACATAATTAATTATCCGTTTATCGTTAAATTACGACAATTTATAAACTTACTAATTAATATATGTATATTTTTATAAAAATATTTTTGGCTATATTTACTGATTTATTAATTTATAAAAATTCATTTTATATGTTATTTTTAACCGGTAAATCGTCCGTTTATACCAAACGATTTCCTAAAAATTCGATAAATTTTTTGAGTGATCAAAATGACTTCCAAAATACCCTGTAAAATTTCTAGAACTTAATAAATTTGCCAAATTATATTTTTGAGCAAAAAACGATCGTTAAAACTCGAATAAACGCGAATCCATAATACATAGCTAAGGTTCTCCAATGGACCCCAAATTTTATGTGATCATTTGGTTCATTTACTGAGTTATCCACAAAATTTTATAATTTTTCAAGTAGTTTAAGTATTTTTCCCAAATAAACTCTAACAAACGGTAATAAATTCGCCAAATATTCTCGAATCATCGAAAAATTACCAAATTTTGGCAAGGACTCATTCATATGGTCCTTGATTTCCCTGAAAAATTGCATAGGCCAACAACAAGCACGTCACAATCTAATCCTAAACAGCCCCTAAACGAGGGTTTCGGTAATACCTTTGCGGTTTTCGACTGTTTTGACCCTTTACTTGCTTGTCCGGGTTCTTAGACTTCTAGCCAGAGTAAATACAGGTCCTATATCACAAAACCAAGCATGTATCATCAATAATCCAGCCTTGAAACATAGGGTTTCGGTTAGGGTTTCAAACCGAGTTTTTGAGCCGTAAAAACACGATTTAAACCTCATAATCCGTGTTTATGGCCAAAAAATGTTTGATTATGATTTCTAACTATGTTTAGGATCGAAATATATTTATAGATCGCTTTTTGGGTTTTTGCATGGTTAGATATAATTTTTGATAATCAAAGTTCCAATTTTATGTGAAAACCATGTTTAAATCAAGCTTTAAAGTGATTAAAATTGATGTTTACCTTAAAGTTTTTTTTGGAGGGTTTGAAGAAAAGATCAAGCAGTTGCTAAGGAGTGGTTTTTGTGCCAAAATATCTTGTTTAGAAGCTTAGGGTGAAAGATATAACAAATGGGGTGGGCTTCAACATTGGCGGGCGGAACTTTTATGGCCCCTCTTGGGCCCCACTTTGGGCCATTTGCCTCGTTTTATGTGCTCCGAACGTGAAATCCGAGTCTAAATTTATTTCGGGTTTGGTTTTTGGCAAGAAAAATATATCTGGTACGACAAACAGCGCGAAAACAAGTGTTTTTCGGCTAAATTTTTGTAAATTTAGAAAAAATACTATTTGGTTGTAAAAATCCAAAATACTTTCACGAATCACTTAAAACATCCCAAATAAGTGTTTTGTAAGTCCTTTTCGGCTTAACGGATGATACAATGCTTGTTTTGGAACTAACTTTAGCGTTTAAGGTCATAGCGTATTGTTAAATGAATATCTTTTCATTTAACTGGTTTGCTATGTACTAAGGCCATAAAATGAATATGTTACCTTCTTATACACGTGTATCACTTATAGATGGCTCCACCGGGATATCCGGGTCATAACCAGTCTCGTTTGGTTATTCGTTTGTTTGTTATGCAATAAACGAATAAGGTGTGTAAATACTAAGGTAAGCCTGATTTTATCACGAATGCCACATTATATATACTAACGATACCACTTGAATTCTTTTTAGGTTAGCTTGAAAGTCTTGTTTATAATACATAACCATTTAAAAAAATAAAATTAAACCCACTCGAACTCTTTTCTATTTTTATTGGTGTATTTTTGCTTCCTTTTTTCTCTCTCCTTTTTTATTAGTTTTTGATTTAATTAGCTTACAAAATCACATATTTACCCAACCAATTAGTCAAACATGTTATATCTGTTGGGTTATGTCTTTTATTTGGTATCTGTCACAACACACAGACTTGGTAGTGCGAGTTTAGACATTACATAAAAAACAGTGATAAAACATATTTTCTAGTTACATTACGACTATATTTTAAAGGTTTTCTCTTTCGTTTACTATACAGCGAGTTTATCGAAACCGAAAAGCCACCCGGTCATGGAAAAGTCGGCTAGTAATGAATTTCATTTCTTGTAATTGGGGAAAAGAAACGTAAAATAGAAATAGAAATATAGAATCTAAGATTGGGGATTACGAGAAATAATAATATTATTGAATGAATGAATCCACCTTCTCTGCTTTCACTGGCCATTGACGCTGCTGTTTCCAATCTCCACAACATCTCAGATCTCTCCTTTCTTCCTGAACACATCCTCATCGATCTATTCCTGGTATTTTTTTTATATCATTCCGTTATTATAGATCTCGTAGTAATCATCGCTTCTTTCCGATCAACTTAATCCATTACTGTTGACCTTGTTTTCTAACTATTTGATATTATTATTTTTATGTTCGTTATGCTTATCTGTTACTTGTTATCAACTATCTAATTGTTGTATTTAATTGAAATTAATCAGAATAAAATACAGTATTGATATAGAAAAAGGATTTTGTGTTGTATTAAACAGATGAATTATTGACCTAAAACCCAATATGCCTGCCAACACCGATTTTGGGGGATTGTGTTTATGCATAATATTATTAATTGCAAGGTATTTGATGAATTCATCGCCATTTCTAAACTATGATTGCGTTTGCTAGTTGCTCGTTTACCTGCCACTTTATTGTCGTTTGGATGCTATTATAGTGGAATTTGTAAAATTGCCCTAGTTTTATGATCAATTCTCAAGTCATAGACGCAAGCATCCGTTTGTTTTCCTCAATAAACTTCACCTTAAGTTTAACATTCAATATGTCTATATGCTACACCCTCTGCTTATCATAAACCCTACAATTCATATGAATCACTTAACCAGACACTAATATCGCATTTAAGATTGTCTTATCTAATTCTTGATTCATGGAACACAACAGCCTTTCTCTATGATCATATTTTCTGATCCATATCAATTAAATACAATGTAGACGAAATAAGATCAAATCTAATTTTGGTTAACTTGAATACTATGCACCTGTGTTCACAGTTTTTAAAGTGTACTTTTTAATAAATACAAGGTTTAAGAAACCTGTTGACTGAACACACTGCCATCAATTTATTTTAATGTTAATAAATTGTATACAAAAGTTTGCCAAGAAATAAGTGTCAATGCTACAGTTTTCAACTGGCATTTAAAGTATGATTTAGATGGAACCGTACCCCTAAAGCATATGACTTATTGTTTCCAGAGAACCCTCAAGGCTGGGAAACTAACCGAGAGGATTGTGAAGATTTTTATTGCAACCGGGAAGGAAGAAATTATTTCTTTGATCCAAGCACTTAATATCAAGCTTACTTTGACCCCTGTTCTCCCCACTAGTAAGTCCTACTCCAATCTAGTTTGCATTCTTTTAGGCCAACTGTTCTGCGGGGAGTTTGTTTGTGTTTGTTTACTTAATAACCCAACGAACATGAACAGCTAAACAAACGAACGTGAATGTATGTCTTGTTTTTTCATTTATGTTCGTGAAATTTTTATTACGTTTGTTCATGTAAGTTTGTTGATTTTCGTTTGTTCATTTAAGATTGTTGATGTTCGTGCATTCATGTTCGTTAATGTTTGTTTAAGTTCGTTCGTTAACATATTCTTTTTAAATTGTTTGGCCTGTTACAGCGTATTTAGTTTTTATAACTTTTTAGACATAATACATTGTTTTACAAATTACTTAAAGCTGGTTTTTGCTTGGTTATGTTCGTCTATGTTTGGTTATGCTTATTTGTTTACGTCCGTGAACCATTTGTTTATATTGTTAGCAAATGAACATATACAGACACAAACATGTACATTTTCTTAACGAACGAAAAGGAACAGGAAAACCTTGTTCGTTTAATTGTTCATGTTCAATCGTTTGTTTGGTTAAAGTTAAACGGACGAATTCGTTTGGTATGCTTACAAGCCTACATTTTTTTAAACAAATTTACTCTTTTTAACATTTGAAACACGTATGACAGGGTGCTCCGACAAATTTTAAAACCGAACACTGTTGGATCTCATTCTTTGACTCGACTAAAAGCTTGTTAATTTCTGTACATCACAATATGTCTCAAGTTACCATTGATAAAAATGAGGTCGATATTGTGATAGCTGCGTTCAATTCCGACCTCACCTCTTTCTTGGAATCTTGGAGGCCTGTTTTCTCCCGATTCCATTTAATAATCGTGCAAGATCCTGGCCTCAAAGATGAACTCAAGATCCCAAAGGGCTTTCATTTTGACACCTACACCAAATCCGACATAGAGAAGGTAATACCTCCTTCTAACATGTCCATGTTTTCTGGATACGCTTGTAGGTATTTTGGCTACCTTGTATCCAAGAAAAAGTACATAATATCGATTGATGACGATTGCACTCCCGCTAAAGACAACAATGGTGATTTAGTAGATTTAGTCACCCAACACATTATTAACCTTAAAACACCCGCAACACCTTTCTTTTTTAACACCCTTTATGACCCGTATAGGAAAGGATCCGACTTTGTTCGTGGTTACCCTTTTAGCCTACGAACTGGGGTCCCATGTGTTCTTTCATGCGGGCTTTGGCTTAATTTGGCGGACCTTGATGCACCGACTCAATCTTTAAAGCCCGAGTTGAGAAATGACAGATACGTTGATGCGGTTCTGACTGTACCCAAGGGGTCATTGATGCCCATGAGTGGGGTCAACATAGCTTTTGACCGTGAAGCGGTGGGGCCCGCGATTGTGCCGGCTTTGAAGCTTGCGAAAGAAGGGAAGGTTAGGTGGGAGACAATGGAGGATGTGTGGTGTGGGCTTGTGGTGAAAGTGGTGTGCGATCATTTGAAGTTGGGTGTGAAAACTGGGGTCCCGTATGTTTGGAGGAATGAACGAGGGAGTGCGATTGATAGTTTGAAGAAAGAGTGGGAAGGGGTTAAGCTGATGGAGGAATTGGTTCCGTTTTTTCAGACATTGAAGCTGTCAGAAGATGCGGTTACAGTTGAGGCGTGCGTGGTGGAAATGGCTGCAGCTATTAAGAAGGGGTCGCATCCCGAGCTTGCTAATGCTGCGGGTAATATGGTTGAGTGGGTGAAGATTTGGAAGGAAGTTGGTTCTCAGGCTACGGTTTGATTCGGTTTGTCTGTTTTGTGTCTGAAAGTTGATAAGCAGGGTCTATGAATAAATAGTGTACTTTTATTATTTTGCTTTGTTGTTACTGTTGAATTATACTTGGATGTTTTGAACCATTATATACTCAGTTTGCCTCATGGTAATCCTTATATTGTTGTTTGGTTATGTGAATTGTGAAAGCATCATGATCCTGATGTTGAAATTTGTAAGTGATGAATCGAGGACGGTCCATGAAGTGATCTTTATGACATGAGAATCTAATGTTTGTTCACAAAGGGGCTGTTTGATTCATATTTTCATTGGAGGAATTGAAAATGAAATTTGAATTGGAATTTTATTGAAATCCTTTGTATATTGACGTGGTGTTTACTGTTTAATTGTAAATTTGGTAAAGGAATTGGTAAGTTTAAAAAATATATAATAGACTAGATTACCTTCTATCATGGTTTCTGAGTTCTGACACTTGCTACTCCTTAAACTTCAAGCTTATTTACTTAATCTACTATGACAATATAAATGCCATCTATCTCTCCGCTAACCAAATGCGACATGAATGCACACAACAAAAACCTGGTATTCATTTTGTTTCAGAAATAAAAGGGCCTCTCAATATGCTATCTTTATAAAGTATTTACTATTACACATGAGTTTACATGTTCATTTTCCTCTTGTTCAAACTTTATGGTATACTAAATATTGTTCAACAATGGTAAAAACCAGTATGCATAGAGAGAAACAGCCGGTGAAGGTTGGTGAAAAAAGAGAAAAAGGGTATATAGGGAGATAAATAGCCGGGGAAGTTGGCAAATAAGGGACAAATCATAGAGTGATAATAACAAAGCTATGATAAGAACAAATAGTGGTTAGTCGGCATACAACGTATAAGTTGTAGAAGAAATGATTTCATAAATAGTGAAATTTATGAGAGAAGCTAAAGTTAATTTTTGATATATATAATATTAGTCCGACCATAGCTGCTCATTGACTTGATACCTTTTTGTTTATTTGGATTGAATTATTCAAGTTTTTTTAAACTAAATTTTAATTCAAATAGTTAACGATTCAAATTCACCAAAACAGTTAAACAAAAAAAATAAATAAATATGCATTTTTAAATAATAAAGAATTGTATAATTCAAGTGCGAAGAATTGGGCCGGGTCGGTTCTGCTCCAAGTTCATATATTTGAATTTGAAATTTGGTTAGGATTAACCCCAAATTCAAATTATATATTGGATTTTGTTTGTTGAGCAGGAGACAACTAACAAAAGACTGAGCATGTAAAGATTAACTGCCTCATGGTTAGACCAGACCCATCAACAAATAGAGTTAAAAGTTACGCTTAGGGTTTTACCTTTCATCTACTGAGCATTTAAAGATTAACCGTCTCATGGTTAGACATCAACATAAATAGAGTTAAAAGTCGTAATTGGGTTTTTTTACCACACCCAAATATTATTATTATTCAAAATCAATGGAGAATGGTAGGAAAACAGAGCATGAAGAAGAACAAGTGGTGAATCCATGGGAAGTATCCTCCAAAAGCAAGATCGATTACGAGAAACTGATCGACCAGTTCGGCTGCCAAAGGCTCGATCAGTCTTTCGTTGATCGAGTTTTTCGCCTCACTTCACGCTCTCCTCACATCTTTCTCCGCCGTAACGTATTCTTTGCTCACAGGTATTATTATTATTATTATTAATTTTCTTTCACTGTATCAGCTTTAGGAAGTTACTAATGATTAGGTTAGGTAGGTTTATCATATATCAAAGTTTGCATTCAACATGTTTAACATAAGTTTGTAAAGTTAGATATTTGTGTATTGTGTTAATAATTAGGTTAATAGTGGTCTTAACAAATTATTTAAAATGTGTATAGTTTAATTAATAACAAATAATGAACGAGACATTTAGAAAAGAGCTCAAAACGAGCCAAGCTTAGGCTTGTAAAGGTTTTTCTTAAAGTATTAAAATAATTAAAATGAATCAACAAATAATAAACAAGCCCGAGCTAGAATTGAGTATAGTGTTGGTATAGTGAAAACTATCCACCTTTTCTGTATTTGCTGATAATTGATGAAATAAGATATGATTATGCGAATGCTCAAGCTATCCAGCCCTAATATACGAATCTAAAAATTTAACAACTGATGGATTTATTCATGTATGCATCAACAGGGACTTCAATGAGATTCTGGATGCTTATGAACGCGGTGAAAAGTTCTATCTTTACACGGGCAGAGGCCCGTCTTCTGAAGCCTTGCATTTGGGGCATCTTATTCCTTTCATGTTCACCAAGTACGTTTAACCTAAATAATATTCCAAATCTTTGAATCATAGGCAAATGAGAATAAAGTGAAATGTACTGTTATACTTTGCAGATATCTGCAGGAGGCTTTTAAGGTCCCACTTGTGATACAACTAACAGATGATGAAAAATGCATGTGGAAGAATCTTACAGTTGAAGAAAGCAAGAGACTTGCTCGTGAGAATGCAAAAGATATTATTGCTTGCGGGTTTGATGTTTCAAGGACCTTCATCTTCTCAGATTTTGATTTTGTTGGAGGGTAAGTAGTATACATCATGATTTTTAGTTACAAGTTAAGTTTACTTATTCATAGATATGATTTATATATACTTTGCATATAACTCAATACTCTTTTATCTTTATCGAAAACCATCTCAATCTTCTATAGTTGCATGATGCTGTATATGATAATATATTATAAGTTTATGATGTGAGGATCTTTTGTGCAGTGCCTTCTATGAGAACATGGTGAGGGTTGCAAAATGTGTCACATACAATAAGGTGATTATTTCTAGTGAAACAATTATAATTCCGCTATTTTAATGTATCTAAGATGTCATTTTGGAGGCTTTTGATATTAACAAGGTTCTTTGATGGAGTTATGCAGGTTGTTGGTATATTCGGTTTCACCGGTGAAGATCATATTGGGAAGATCAGTTTTCCACCAGTCCAGGTCAGTATTTCCAATTTTTGGCTTATACGTCAGTCAACTATATTTTTTCATTCTTTAACTTGTTGAAAAAGTATTCAAGTTGTTTTTTTTGAAAGGTTTGTTAACATGCTTTTTCTGCAGGCTGTTCCATCATTTCCCAGTTCATTTCCACACTTGTTTTCTGGCAAAGATAATCTTCGCTGCTTGATTCCATGTGCAATTGATCAGGTTCAAACCTCAACCCCCCCGCTGTCAAAATTTGCTACCTTTAGTTGATTATGTTATTGATGAATTATATATAAACATCGGAGTTATCATTTAACTCAGTTAAAGTTGTTTTAAAAGAAGGAAAACTTTTATACCATCAATTTAATAGTCTAATTGAGTTTGGCTTGGTGATTGCTTCAGGATCCTTATTTCAGGATGACACGCGATGTTGCTCCCCGGTTAGGTTATAACAAGCCTGCTTTAATTGAGTCATCATTCTTTCCAGCTCTTCAGGTACATTTAGGTAGCGTTTGGTATGCAGGAATGACAGGGGGAATGGAATGATTCATTGCGTGGGAATAAAAAAGTGGTGTTTGGTTGCTCAAGGGAATGGAATCATCCATTACACATGGAATCCCATTCCATCAAAACCATTCCTTCCCACCCCCCTTCTTTTTTTTCATTCCATTCCTCCTTCACCATACTTTCTCAACAACACCACCACCTAACAGCAACTACCACAACTACCATCGGCACCACTACTACCTCCGCCACCGCCACCGCCACCGCCACCCTACCTTACCACCAGCGTTACGGGCCGCTGCCAACAACGTCGTCGTAACCATCGCAACCATTGTCACCGCCGCTGCCTAACCATCACCGCCACCACCAATGTCGTTGCCTGACCACCACCACCACCACCAAATTATACTGCCATTGCCATCACTACCAATTCTACCACCGCCAACCCTGCCGCCTGACCACCACCACCATTTTCATTGCCGGAGCTACCACCATCGCCTTGTAGGGTTTTTTTTTATTTTTTATTTGTAAAAAGTATTTTGAGATATAAGTGTTTTTATTATTTCTATTTCATTCCCACAATTTTTTTTGGATACCAAACAACATAAGGTAATAATTCATTTTATTCTCATATGTTAACCAAACAAGACAAAGGAATGTAATGATCCATTTCATTCCATAGTCCATTCCATTCCTTCTCCCATTCCATTCCCCCTTCATTCCATTACCTCCAACCAAACATACCCTTAGTTAATATTGTAGCTTTTATATTTGCAATTCGCATAGATTTAAAAAGCTTGTAATTGCTAACGGCGGTCAGTGAGTTAATATGATTACTTTTTGCTAAATGTTTCAGGGAGTGTCAGGCAAAATGAATGCTGGTGATCCAAATTCTGCAATATATGTGACCGACTCTCCAAAGAAGATTAAGGACAAGGTGTCTGAAATTACTTTCTCTTTATCTTACTTTATATTAAATATTAAATATATAGGATGAGGTTCATTTCACAACTCTCAAATACTTTAACAACTTTTAACAACCAATCATATAATTTATCATTTGTATATATTTAATTTTATATGAGGGTAGCTTTATCATTTATTTGAAGGAGGGTTCCATGCAGAACACAATTTCTTTTGTGAGAACAGGAAGACAAAACAGATCATTCATTTTTTCAGTTTTAGGAAATTTTAAAATATAAGAAAATGGTTATTAACAGTTTATGTTTATTTATAGAACCTACACATGTGAAAGTCATAAATGTTTTAAAAGTAAAAAATGCATGGATAGGTTAATTTAATGGTTTAGACATTTGTATGTAAGAAGTAAAATATTCAAAAATATGAATCATTAATAAAAGAATAAATGATATAGGTTTGTTTTATTGTTCTCACAATAGTTTAGTGTTTGTAGTGAATCTCTACACACACGTATATTTAGTAATGGTGACGTGACTATATAAATGTACTTTTACAGGTAAACAAGTTTGCTTTTTCGGGCGGGCAAGATTCTGTTGAGAATCATAGGAAGTATGGAGCAAATCTCGAGGTAATATCAATGAGTCTAGTCGGTATGGGTTATTTATTAACGCGTGTCGGGTTGGGCTTTGATTTTATAAAAATAATTAATGTGAGGATTACAAAAAGTATATCATTACAGTAACACAAGTTTTTGTAAAATTATTATAAAAGATTTTAAACATTTATTATAACTTTTAAGCATTTTGTAAATTTATTTATTTAACATTTATAATTTAATATTTTGTGTAGGTGGATATACCTTTCAAATACCTTAGTTTCTTCTTGGAGGACGATGATGAACTTGAACATATTAGGAAGGTAAAACAACTATTTATCAATGCTTTTAAGTTTTTATATATGTGCAAGGTTTGCTCACCTTTAAAATAATACTATTTTGTTTACTATTTAGGAATATGGTTCGGGACGCATGCTTACAGGTGAAGTTAAGAAGAAACTAATCGATGTTTTAACAGTATTGGTGGAAAGACACCAGGCAGCAAGGGCAGCCGTGACCGATGAGGTATCTGTACATGAACTTGTGTTACTTTTTTTTTAATAATATTTTTTAATAAAATTGTTGTGTACCGTTTTGTTGTATTGCAGATGATTGACGCGTTCATGGCAGTTAGACCGCTTCCAAATAAGTTTAACTGAAAGTATTATTAGTTTGCGACATCAAGATTGTTGGAAGAATCATTTCACATTTGTTTAGAAGACAAACAAGCTGACAAATTCAGTGTGAATCCGAGTATTGCTAGTTTACAAATCCAGTTTTCTGGGCTTCTGGTTTCAAGGACTTTGAGTTCTATTTTTATTCTTGCATGGAACTAGATGTGGTAAAATAGGCAGGTTGGGTAACATATCAGAGTGGGTAATTATTTGGGACGTGTCTGATCGGGTAATTCTCGAATTAAGGTTTTTTGAAAATGAATTCAAATTTGAATTAGCGCTCAAGATACTGTTTCGAACTCGGTTTAAGTTGGGGCTAGTTTATATTAGTAGAATTATGAGAAAAATAAATAAATAAATAGTAAATAACATAAGTAAACTAAGTAGTTTGAATTCAAATATTTGTGTTCGCTTAGTTTGAAAATTATAAATGCGACCACACAATGCCACAAGCGCTCATGGTATCTTCGATTGAAAAACTGAGTCGATGCAATTCAAAATAAGGCGTGTATGCCACAGTTTCGTTCAAAGTTGAATATCATAAGTTATCTTGAACCAACATTTAGAAGACAACACTATCCATCATCACTTTGGTCGGGTGGTCATGGAGGTCTTCCTTCATCAGGAGGTCATGGATTCAAGTCCTGAAAGAGTAATTTCGTCATTACATGATTAGAAGTATTGGTCGTTAAAAAAAAGGCAACACTAAAATCAAGGTTTACAAAACATCCTTGGATCGGTTCAATGATTCATCAACATAGTAAAATCAGTAACCTTGTCTTAATAAGAGAACTTCAGCATAGAGGATCAATATTTCTAAGTAACAAATTACCCACTAAAATATTTTAAAATAATGTCACCATTTTGACTAATCACTTCCAAAAAAATCCTTACCCTTTTAATATTATCACCGATTTTACATTCATTTAATAATAACCAAACGTTTAAAGATATCACTAGAACCAATGTTTACTAGACAAAAAAAACCTTTGATTGGTTCAATGATCATTAACATAGTAAAATCAGCCACCCAAGTTTGTCTTAATAAGACAACTTCACCATACAAGGATATCAAATCACTCCCATTCTTCCTCTTTTCCTCTTTCTCCCCCTTTCTACTTTCACACCTAAAGATATGGGGAAAGCTACTAAAGAAACCGAAGCGCTAAAACTTATACGCGCTGGCGGTAGAGTTGAACTCTACAAACACCCGATAAAAGCATCTCAAATCATGGAAAGATACCCAAGACACTGCGTAACTCGACCAGACTTTTTCAGGAACCCGTCCATTGTGGTAAAGCCCGAGTCAGTTCTGAGACCGGGCAAAGTCTTTTTCATAGTTCCTTACCATACAGTCTATCGTTTGGTTAAATTATCTAAAGGCCCCCGTTGCAGCCGTCACAACACACCAGATCACAACAAAGCTGTCAATAAACTAACACTTGATAATATTCATCAGACGGAGAATGTGAACACTTCTTTCTTGATCCACCAGATTGTCCCAGTTGATAATATTAAACACAAGAAACAAAATAATCGACACGCTGAAATCAAAGATGGTGGTTATGATTCTGATGATCAAGCTCTTGCGGCTGCTGGTTCTGGTTGTTTTCCTACACGAAAAAAAGGGTGCGGGTTAGGGGAAGTTAGCAATGATGCTAGTGCTAGTAGAGATGGCTGTTTGAAACCTTGCTTGAAAAAGAACCGGCCTGATAAAACGCGGTTACAACATGGGCCAAGGGTAAGATTCATGCTACCAGATGAAGATGATGATGATGATGATCTGAAATGGGCTACTGATTTTTCAGAATTTTGAAAGATTGTTTGTTGTTAATCCTCATGATCTGGTTTTCTTGTTAACTACCATGGAAGGGTTGAAATCTTAGATATATTTCTTGATTGCTATCTATATATTTATATATGCTAGAGATACATAAACATATGTAATAATGGTTTTTCTTGCATGATGAATGATGTTTGAAGTATACTGTACTAATGAATGATGTTTTATTGAAGGCTTTTTTTTTTTTATCAAACAAATATGTAAGAAACCAAACCCTTACGCTAGTGATATCTAACGGTTACAAGAACATTTACCCTAATCGCTAACAACTTCAAAACCCAGAATCTTATTACTCTAGTTAGGCCTTCTAAGATATTCTTTTGAATATAGTTTGATAACATACATGCAAAAATTTCGAACACTCATGGACATACTTTCACCAATGCATTCATCAGTTTAGTTAGCTTAGCTATCGTGCTATATGCCAACTAACGAATAGCATGTGTACATTTCTGGATGGAGGAAAGACCCTTTCTACCAACCACATCTACTCTTTGTTGAAAGTATGTATAATTTGCTGGCAAATCCTTAAGAATTTTAAAGAATAGTGTGTTTAATTTGCAATCTTCCACTATTGTGTTTCTGGTCAAGAGTTGTTGCACGTGTTCATTTGGGGCCTTATCTAAATTATTTGATATTTTTATTTTAATTGTTTATTATCTTATGCAAGTATGAAGGAGGCTGTGAGTATTAGTTCAAGGTTTAGCGATTCCATAGGCAATAGAACGTTGGAGTAATGGGCTTGTGGTCCCAGTTTTCAGCTCTGTTTTCCTATTTATTTTCCTTGTAAATGCAGTTTTCATTATTCCATATTATTGAATAAACAACAAGAGATTAGTTCTTAATTTATCTTTCTCACAGTTCGTGTTTGTGTGCTATTGCTTTTGTAAGGTCAAAATGTGACTTGCGATATCAAATTACGAAACCGGTTATGTATTTATGGTCAAGATAATATTTAATGTCAGCGAGCAAAACCGGACACGAAACGAGAGCTTCGGGATGCACGTTTAGCTTCAACAGAGGAGAGCTTTTAAAATGTTTTTAGTTTGGTTATAAGTAGAGCACTTGTTTAGTTTTATGTGTGTGTTTCTATGGTGTAAACAACCACCCAAGGGAAGCTCACCTTGGGTGGGTCGGTTCGTGTTTAATATATCAATCTTTAACCGATAACAAAATCGTTCCTATACTTTATATTATCTTTATATTTTGTTCGGTCGTTTGTTTTCATCGCACCCGTCTCGAGCACCTATCAAGAACAAAGCCGTTCGAGGTTTCGGGACCTACAATTGGTATCAGAGCGGGTCGAATCTTATGATTCAACTTTGTTCCTGATATTCGGGTTCTATTTCCGCTATTACCCGAACCGAGACGTTAAACCCGCTGATGTTAGAAAATAAAGTTTCTAGATCTAGAAACAAAGTTGGAAATAAAGTGGGAAATAAGCGTGTTTAAAGCATTCTCCTTGTAGATCCGGTTGTTCGGGATCTATAAGTGCCCGATCCGGGCGTTTCGGGAACCGTTTCGTCATACATCGAAAATCCGGCGAGCCGGGTTCTTCTCCGGCGACGATTCTAGAGATTGAAGATGTATATCAAACTCCGAGATTTGGTGAATGTCAGTTGTCTCTAATTTGTTGCAACTGTGGGATGAAGACAGTGGCCGGTGGCCGGAATCCGGGTTTCCGACTTTTGGAGATGTTGAGAACTGGAATTTTTTTTGGTGAACGATTTTCCGGTGTTTAAGGCGGTCATTAAGGTGGCAGCGGCAAATGGTGTAAGATGGAGAGGTAAAAGGTGGAGGCCGGCGGTTGTTAGTAGGCGGCGAGGAAGCCGTAATTATGGTGGGAGTCATGACGATGGCTGTGGAGTTTTTTTGGTGGCCGGAATCTGGGTTCCCGGTGGCGCCGAAGATCAAACCACTATTTCACAGTCTAAGGGTGGTAGCCAGTGGCAAGATGTCGGGCAACAAATGGAGATGAACTCTGCATGTCAGATTTTCAGGCGGCGTTGAACTCCGGTGAGTTTTCCGGCCGGCCATAGCTTGGTGACGGCTGACACGTGATGCTAGGGTTTGGGTAAGTGTCCTGGATAATTTCTTTTTGTTCTAATTGTTGTGGGCTTGGGCTAATTGGGCCTAATGTTTGAGCTTTAAGTATATCAAGAAATGGAAAGCCCATTACTAATTGTTTTGGGCTGCTGGATAAGGTTAATTAGGCCAGTTACGAGGATTAATTTTTTTAGCCGAGTAAGTCGTTTACTTATTTTCGGGTTGACCAAATTGAAGAAAGTCAAATTTGTTCGGGTTTCGTCTTGTTTAACCGTGTTCAAAGCTTGTTATTTCTAAGGCGTTTGAGAAGTTGGATCCGAAAGGTACGTGAACTTCGAACGAAATAATAAGTTTTGTTCATTTGAACAATGAAGCCGGTAATTCGAGATTGATTTGTGGAAATTCGAGCTCATCTCATGCGTATATACAAGCGAGAACTACTTCAACATTAAATATAGGTGGGTCATACCTTGAGGGGGTGAATTGAAACGAAGAGGCTTCGATTTATCGGGTGACTTGTGAAGATGCGAGACACGGTTTGACAAAGTTTTGATATCACAAGTCAAGGGGGTGATTGTAAGGCCAAAATGTGACTTGCGATATCAAATTACGAAACCGGTTATATATTTATGGTCAAGATAATATTTAATGTCAGCGAGCAAAACCGGACACGAAACGAGAGCTTCGGGATGCACGTTTAGCTTCAATGGAGGAGAGCTTTTAGAATGTTTTTAGTTTGGTTATAAGTAGAGCACTTGTTTAGTTTTATGTGTGTGTTTCTATGGTGTAAACAACCACCCAAGGGAAGCTCACCTTGGGTGGGTCGGTTCGTGTTTTATATATCAATATTTAACCGATAACGAAATTGTTCCTATACTTTATATTATCTTTATATTTTGTTCGGTCGTTTGTTTTCATCGCACCCGTCTCGAGCACCTATCAAGAACAAAGCCGTTCGAGGTTTCGGGACCTACAGCTTTGATTCAACTTACTTTGTTTATAAGTGGTACCAGAGCTTCCGTTCAAGATGTCAAACATGCAATTAATCGGTGGTGTGAAGAAACTAAATAATCAGAATTACAAGACCTGAGCTACATATCTTTCTTCGTGGGACAAGATCTTTGGGAAGTGGTACAAGGGAATGACACCGTTCAGCCTTCCCGTGAAACACCAGAAGGAGTTCTAAGAAAGTGACGGCAAAGCTATGTTTATTCTCAAGACAACGGTAGAGAAAGAAATCATTGATCATATCAAAGATGCAACGAGCCCCAAAGTAGCCTAGGATACGTTAGCAAGAGTCTTGTCTAAGAAGAATGATGCCCGTCTTCAATTTTTGGAGAATGAATTGTTGTCAAGTTCACAAAAAAGACCTATCGATTGCATAATATTTTCACCGGGTCAAGACCCTTTGAAGGGAGATAGCTGAACTTGACCAGCAATCTGTGATTGGTGATGCTCGAATGAAGCGCATCATTATTCATGGGTTGAGGGCTGAATACATGAGCTTCGCAGCCGTGGTGCAAGGTGTAAGATTCGTTAATTTTCAAACCCGAAATGCAACCCGGTTAAACTGTTTGATGTAATTTGGACTTTCGGTTATTATTAAAGACGGTTAATTTATTGAATATGATCATTATTTTGTTTATGATTTATCACGATGCTTTATTAATATTGTTATCTCAAGTATTAAATTTAAGTCAAGATCAATTCAATTCATTTATGTTTTTATTACATTTTCAACTATTATTCTTTCACCAATTATGATTAATTGATATTTTGAATGACATTCAACTATATTTATTTATTTTGACCAATTCCATGACTTTTGTCTATAAGATTTGCCTTTTGACTTGGTTTAGAAGACATTTAATTCACCTAAACTATATTCAAATATATAGCATATTTACCTTTCATCAATTTTTGGTCAAACCATTTAATTTTATCATTAACTCTTGCTTAAGACTAGCTTGACCAATTAATCTGGTCAAACATTGTTATTAACGACTCTTGCACTATAAATTCATATCCTACCTTTTCAAATCATTTACCACAACCCAATTAACTCTCACTCATGCTCTAGCTCTCTTTTGGTGTTCAAGTCTATGGCTTGATTATTAAAAGTCAAATTGTTTAAGTCTTGCTCTTTCGTTAATCAATCATCGGTAATGTTTGTCTTTATTTTGAAACACAAATTGGTCATAATCTTATTGTCAAACCCAATTTATATTCGTGAGTTTGTTAGTCAGCCCATCTAATGTTCAGTTATAAAAACTTTATGTTAAAAAAAATTAACTTTTGCAAACTAATAAACAAGACTAAACTTTTCTATCATCTCACCTCAACTTACCATTTCAAACATGTTACACATAAACCCGACTCAAACCAAGTTTGTATCTGACCAAAAACGAACCACTCGTTCAAATCGTTTTCTTGAATAATGTTCAGTTCAGAAACGAACTGAACCCATTTAAATTAACTAATAATTATTATAAACTACTCTTTTCCTATGGCTAAAATAAATCAACTTAAAACCAAAGAATTAACTCTTTTTTTCTTTCAACTAATAAAATAAAAATAAAATAAAAAAATATTTTTTTAACAAACCTTTTCGTCTAAGAATTATAAACCGAATATGTCGGCCACCTTTTTCTTATTTTCTTCAACCTCATTTTGATCCTAGTTATTTATTTATCTAAGGTCGCTCGTTGAATCAAACTTTATCGGTTCACTCATTCAAAGCCATTTTCACTTATTTGCTCGTCTCGCTTATTTAATGGGTGAGTTTTTATAACCCCTTTTTCGTCTTTTAATATTTTGGGGTGTAGTACGTTATAAATTTTTATTGTTATTTCATGTTTCATGTCGTAAACCAAAATTCACATATGTGTCTCGTATGTATTTGTTTAATATCATAATGCTTGTAAATTATGTGATTACATGCTAGTTGTTTACTGTTTTTGTTAGTGGAAAAGACTCATACACATACTCAAACGCAAAGTGGGAGGGTCCGACGGGACGTACATGCGCCGCCCATTTTTCACCCTTTGTTTATAAATGGCGGTATGATTATCACTATCTATACTCCAAGTAGCTCGGTGAACGGGGCTTCCTTAATAGATTTGACTTATGTCAAGCGAACGGGAATATCATGTATTTACTTTTCTTTTACTTTATGATTGATGCATTACATCTTGACTTGTGAATTTTACACATTACGTATTACATACATATGCAAAACTTTATGAATTCTCACCAACATTATTGTTGACAAAATATATTATTTTAAACGTGATGTAAGTTAAAGTTTAATTTGAGGATTGAAGACTAGATAGTTGGACCATTAGGTTATTAGAAACATATCATAATGAAATACAAAGTTATTGTATTGTTATTTGATTAGTGCCAAATTGTGTACTTGTGATTTAATGAAATGAAGTAATTGTATTTATCACATTAATAGTGTCATGAGCTTGTGAGCAATCTGTACGTACCGCCCTGACATATTCCGCCCCAGCATATTGCGCCGAAGGTCGGGGTGTTACCCAAGGATAGCCTAATCAACCGTTGTTGGGTGAATTCGAGAATCTCTTGGCAAGCCAAGAAGCCCTAGCTAAGCAATTGAAGACATCTATAACAAAACAGAAGATGAGGCTTTGTATGTTGAAAGCGGCACGACCAAATTCAATTCAGGCTACAAGCAAAAAGGTGGAAATCGGTATGGTTATAAGAATAAGTATCATGAATATGGTGGGAAAAAGACATGCGGTTCGGTTTGATTACTTGTCAAGTGAGTGTACAACACAACCTATTTTAAACAACTCTTGGATGGTTATTACATGAGTTCTATAATTGCCCAAGGGTTGTGTGGGTTAATACTTGATAACTCAAGGTTGATCCTTTACAACTTAACTAATCTTAATTCGTATTTTAAGTATAATACAAAGATTATTTTACTAAAATACCAAGGACAATTCACTTAGTAATTTAAGGGGTTGTCTCATCTTAAAAGTAAGCTATCTTATAAATATTTAATATAAACCAATTGCTTACATAAAATGATGTTTTAGTGGAGATCATGAAGTTATACATATCTCTTTTTTTAATTATCATGGAATAACATGATTTAGAAATAAAAAGTTATTCTCACATTTAATCACCTAAGCAAGCTCATATCCCTTGCTTACTAACTAATTGTAAAACCAAGTTAAGAGGAGTTTAAACCATGATGATACACTTTTATCCTTGATCATCTCTTTAAAAATATAAAAACCCAAAAATATTGTTTTTAATTTATGGTTTTAAATTTCTTTTAAAACTTACTTGTCAAACCAAGATTACTATAATGTTTACTTCCAGCCTTGGTTTAAAAAAGCGCGCCTGAGGCGAGCCGAGGCGAGAGGCGACCTAAGGCGAGGGTCTCTTCGCTTTAGGCTAGTCAAGGCTAACAATGTTCAAAAGGCGAGCCTAAGGCGAGCTTTTTAGGCAAAAAGCGACCTAAAGCTAAGGTAAGGCGCTCGCCTTTCGTACACAAGTGGTTTTTAAGCATCTAAATGTTGTACAATATGCTATTTTAGGTCGTATGTATAGGTAGTTTATATATTAAATCATATATAATGCTTAAATATAGCTACATCATGTGTCAAGATGCTAAATAACCATGATATATACACATATAAAAATTATATAAATGTGTTCGCCTCGAGTACGAAAAGCTCTCGCTTTTGCGCCTGACGCTTCACGCTTCTGTTTTAAACTACGTCGTTTTTTTTCGCATCTCGCTTTTTAAAACCAAGCTTCTAGCTAAAATAATTACAACGATTTAGTAGTAAAAATCAAACAGGTGTGTCCGTGGATTGATACTTGGTTCTTACCTATACTATTCTACATATACGGTATATATGTACACTTGCCTATTTGTGTGTGATTTAGTTAAGATAAAATCATTTTTATAATTTTAAAACTAGACATTGTGTGAAGCTATCTTTTGAAAACTAACAAACTTTTCATACTCATCACGTACGCATCATGTAGCAAACGACAGCCAACCGTGTTTCTTTAGACCACGGAGGCGGAGTATAGGGCAGTAGCCATGGCTGCCCAAGAGTGCATGTGGTTGTCTTGGTTATTCAAGGATCTGAACCAGCCTATATCGTATGGAGTGGGTTGATACCGAAAACCAAGTTACAGATGTGTTTACTAAAAGCCTTTCAAGTACCAAGCTTTTGAAGTTCTGTAGCAAGTTGGGGTTAATTCAAGTGAAGATTGAGAGGGAGTGTTAAATTTGCAATCTTCCACTATTGTGCTTCTGATCAAGAGTTGTTGCCCGTGTTCATTTGGGGCCTTATCTAAATTATTTGATATTTTTATTTTAATTGTTTTTATCTTATCCAAGTATGAAGGATGTTAGTATTAGTTCAAGGTTTAGCGATTCCATAGGCAATAGAACGTTGGAGTAATGGACTAGTGACCCTAGTTTTCAGCTTTGTTTTCCTATTTATTTTCCTTGTAAATACAGTTTTCATTATTCCGTTTTATTGAATAAACAACAAGAGATTAATTCTCAATTTATCTTTCACACAGTTTGTGTGTGTGTGTGCTATTTCTTTGATTATCATAGTGTCAACGCATTCCGAACTGATGTCTAACGTAGTTATTAGGGAATGCCAGATTTGAGACAAGCAGTCATTCCATAGATGATAGTCGCCATATTCACGACCCTTGTTTATTTCTTTGTGTTTCCCCATTGCACGCTTAAAACTTGACCCTGCTTTGGCAAAAAACTGCAAGACTCACCTCAAAGAGAGACGTCTGCGCAGTTGGACCCGCAAGACTCACCTTCAAGAGGGACGTCTGCGCAAAGACCAAACTCGCAAGACTCACCTTGAAGAGGGACGTCTGCACAAAGACCAAACTCGCAAGACTCACCTTGAAGAGGGACGTCTGCGCAAAGACCAACTGGATCCGCAGGACTCACCACGCTCAGAGACGCGACGTCCTTACGCGCAGTACGCAAGCTGTTCCCGCAGGAAAAGCCTCCCAATGGTGACGTACTCCGCCTGTTCCCGCAGCTACGGATACTAGCCATCAGGGAAGGCTACCCGCACAGCAAGGCTACACGCACAAGGCACTAACTCTCAAATAATTAAGTAACGTCACCTGAAGAAGGAATGAGCAAGCCGTGAATACTCCCGCCCAAAGCCGGGAAAACTCCCGCCCAAATGAGCCAGTCCGTACGCTACTGGAGGATCTTTTGTACTATACCTGCCAAGGTATGGACAAAAGATCTGACCAAAGCTGCGACAGCTCACTGACAACAGTACGACGAGCAGCACGCTCTAGTACTTAATGTCACTATCAGCCGCTGCCTACTCACCAACCCCTGTCGTGGCACGTGCATAGCCTACAGTTGGTGGAAAAGGAATAGTACACAGCCGGCCATGTCACTATCAGCCGCTGCCTACCCACCAACCACTAGCATGGCATGTGCGTAGCCCACAGTTGGTCGAAAAGGAATACTATTCAGCCGGCTGTACCTGCTTGGAAACCTACCTTCGGCTATAAATACTCCAACACCTTGGAACGGTATCATTATCTTATATCTTCATATATTATCTGATATCTTCTCTCTAGCTATTTCTCTTAATATACACTTATATTCAAGAGCAATCTAGTCTGATTCTCACGCCGGAGGGTGGTCACAAGGAGGTACCCCCCCTTCTCAGTGACGAGCTCACGGTGTCTGTTTTGCAGGTCATCGGAAGAACAGCCATCTTTGCCGGACCTAACCCTCGTGGGAAACATCTACTTAACCCCCAGATTATCCGTAATCTGCCCGGGGTCGATTAGCGTTTCTTCATTAGCGCCATCCGTGCATAAAAGCTAGAACTTATTCTTTTTCAGTTTTTTCAAAACTTCTGGAAAGATGGTTAACGTTACTCCGGTCCCAAGGCCAGCGAGTAACCAAGAAACCCCGGTAATCACAACCCCAGCTACTGGGAGAAACACCGGCGAGTACACAGATTTTACGAACACTTCCCCGGTTACTCAAGCCGGGGCAAGTGCAGTAAATTTTACGAACACTACCCCGGGTACCCAAGCCGGGGCAAGTGCAGTAAACAATCATCCCCTGGGATTCATTAATACCCAGGCAGAAAGACAACAGACGAGGCTCCCCCGCCAAACACTTGAACAAGTTAAAGCGTGGGCGGAAGCATGTCAGAAGGAATTCCAAGCTGAGTTGGGCGAACGCTTACGTTCCATCCAACAGGCTGACGAATTTGGAAGCACTCGACAACAGCTCAACATGAGCACTGAGTGCGAGTACTCGGACGATGATCGGGAGGAATCCGACACCGACGCAAACCCTCGCCATAGGGCGAAAGGGAAGCGTAAGGAAACGGACTTCCAACCGAGGAATTTCGAAGAAACCTTCAAACCAAGGAACGCGGGAGGAAACTCACGCACCTCGTGGCGTAATGAACGCTGAGCAGGCTAATGCGTGTAGAACCCCAGTTGGGGAAAACACGAATGAAACTGCAGCTTCAATGTTGGAGACTACATACTGCGTAAACAACGAGATTCCGAACCAGGTGAATATCGGCTCGAAAGGCTCGATGACACCCCCATCTTAAGAACATGGAAGGGAGTTCAATTACACAGGTTGCATGTAGATCAATTCCAAACTTGTAAAGAAAAGGCCCAGAGCCACTTCTAATGGAAATGATTCTACTTATCACATTGACGCTGATGGTCTTACATGTATACTTATGAACTTTCCACACTGATATGCCGGTATTCACCGCATAAATAAGTGTGAAAGTCGTTGCGTGTGGACGGCGGCAAAACCCGCATAAACACAAAAAACGGCAAACCTTCACGCAGGTCAGTTATAGGTAAAGTTTGGTCATCCCACTAAGTGAAAGTGACGGTCCTACCCGCACAATCATGATAGAGGAAACTGAACATTAACCTATTGACAACCGCGCGTCGAAAGGTTTAACTTATTCAAAACACTGATATGCCGGTATTCACCGCATAAATAAGTGGGGAAGTCGTTGCGTGTGGACGGCAGCAAAACCCGCATAAACACAAAAAACGGCAAACCTTCACGCAGGTCAGTTATAGGTGAAGATTGGTCATCCCACTAAATGAAAGTGACGGTCCTACCCGCACAATCATGATAGAGGAAACTGAACACTAACCTATTGACAACCGCGCGTCAAACGGTTAACTTATTCAAAACACTTGGAAAATTGCTAAGTTAAACTAAAGTATGCACGAGCGAATCATATATTGTTTATGCGGCAAAACAAGTGCCAAATTAAGCTATAATATGCATGAGCAAGTCATATAACGTTTATAAAGCAAGTCATCAAGTGAAATTGGCGGTCCTACCAGCACAAACATTTATATTTTATAAAAAATTCAAACATTACAAGAATGGCCGGGTATTTACCCGCCTACAGAAATATAAATCTATCCTAACGGTGGGAAGGGATCTCAAGGTTCAAACTTCAGGACCACTCCCTCCAAACCCACTTGTACCCGCACCATCAGTTGGCTGTGGCGGTTCAAGGAAAGTCTTGAGAATGGTTAGCCCATCATCAGCAACAGCAATTTCGTTCACCTTCTCCACCACCGGATGCGGGAAGGCAGCATACTGGTTCACTGCTTGGTCATAGGCAGCTTCAGTGTCTACGTCATAAAGAGGGAAGTTGGAAGGCGGGATGCCCTTCTCAACAAACCCCAGACCAAGCAAGAAACCAGCCTTTTCCCCATCCTCATGGGAAGCGTTGAGGGCTGCGCTCATGGCATCGTCATAAGATGTGTTCGTGAAGATCCGATGCACAACCTACAACAAGAAAAAATACAAAGTATCAAAACCTTTTCTAAGTACAAAGAAAAGCGTAAAGATATTATGAAGCTACGCATACCTGCGACAACGCTTCTCGTAGAAGCCATTCCTTGGTGATCAGAGCCTCTTGGAGGGCAGCTTGAGCTTGGTTACGGGCGCGTTCGGCTTCACTTTTGTTAAGGTTGGCAAGCAACACTTCCTTAGCAGCAGCCTCTTCAACGCCCTTTAGCTTACGCTCAGTATGGTCAAGCATACCCCTCTGGTCCAAGATCTCTTGAAGCTTCTTGGTGTCTTCCATGGCCAAGGCATCATGAGCCTGCTGGAGTCTCTCTAGTTTGGCTTTAAGCTCCTCATTCTCGGCGCGCAGAGGCTCAGCAACAGCTTCAGCCTTGGTGGCCCTCTCGGTCGCGTTCCGCGCAGTTTCCTTAGCCAACCGAAGCTGTTCGTTAACAGCTTGGACAGCCTTGGAACGGGCCTCGAGACGGGCCTGAACTTCAACCTCGAGGGCCTTGAAGGCCTTTTCCTTCTCCGCAGCAACGGCGGAAAGTCTCCTATTCTCTTCCCGGATAACCCGCGCCTGAGCCACTTCTTGGATACGCGCCGCCTTTAACTTGTCGTTTTCACAAAGCAACTCGACGAGCGGCTGCATCCGGGCGAGGAGAATCCGAAGCTCATTTGTCAGCCTACCCTCCTGGTAGCTAGACGTGGCTTCTCCCAACGCGCCACTTGGGGCCGCGTGACGCGCCCACTCGACGCAGTCCACAGCCGTCCGAAGGGTTGTTCCCCGGCGGATGTTCCACCGTGGAACATACACCTCATTGGAATCCGACACTGTAAAAACAAAAAACAGTTAGGAAAAGATGATATAAAAAAAAAAAAGAGGCCAAAATAACCCTACGCACCTGTAGGGTCGACAACAGGCCGGTAGCCGCCGAACCCATCACCCGAACCTAAGGGATATCCATCCAAGAGGTCAGGCAGATTGGAAGGAGGCAGAGATTGGCTAGAAGCCCCAAACATACCTGCTGAACCGGCAGGGGACGAGGTAGTCGCCGGTGCCGGAGGCACGGTTGAAGCCGCCGCGGTACAGACCACCGGAGGTGAACTCACTGGAGGTGAACTCACAACCGTGGCCGCCGCTGCGGAGCCCGCAGAAACAATCACCGCCGGCTCAGTGAAGGATGCAGTGAATATGGCACTGACAGCCGGCGGAGAGGACGTTACAGTTGGAACAGTTGCCTCAACGGGATGAGCAACTGAACCAATGCTGCAAATAGGCGCAGCTGCCTGGGTCATCGCCTCGGGTAGGTTGACCAAACCTACCGTCGTGGGTCCAGAACTGCTCCTTCCCGCATCACTTTGGAATGCGGTTACATCCACGCCTGCATGAAGACAAGATATTAAAAACAATGGCGAAAACAATTGCGGGTAAGATAAATAAAAAGTACTTACAAGTTTTCTTAATCTTGAAGGTTCTGACGGGCGGGGACGAACCCGATGGAACTGGCCTCTTCACGCCAGTCACCGTCGTAGAACTTGGTCGCGCGGAGGTGGCAGCTGTCTCAACCTCCGACACAGTTGTCTCACCACCACCAGGGTTCCCCGCCGCCTCCTCACTTTCGGTCGACTCAGACCGGTTCCCCTGATCGGCAGTGGAGGCAACCTTCGCCTTGCCCTTCACGCCGGCAGCTTTCTTCTTCCTCACGAAGAAAGGACCGTCTGCGGATTCCTCATCAGAAGATGACAAAATTAGAGAAACTCCAGCAGAGGTTTGAGCATGAAGAGGGCGAGGTTAATGAAACCCTTACCTGGCCGCGTGGCACTCAGAATCTCGTGGCCCGGCGGGTAGACCTCCACGAACCTATCCGCCGTTTGCTCCAAGATGGGCAACTCGTTCTCGTCGAGAGCACGAGTACCCAGCCGAGCGGGACCACCGCTCTCACGCGGTTGCAGAAGCGACTGCAAATTGTTCCCCTCTGAAAATAAACAGAAAAGCAGTTAGAAGAAAAACCCTAAATCAGCAAAAAGATATGAAGCATACCGTAAGGGATAGAGTTCAAACCGTATTCGAGGACGATAGGAATCTGTGGCGCCTCTGCCCCAGCATCCTTCCATACCCGGCTCATCCCAAGCATCCTTCCATACCCGGCTCATCCCAAGCATCACCATCCCAGACTCCGCAAAGCGGTAAACCGGAGTCTGGATCTGGGAGATCTTGGCGAACCATTCCGCATCTTGGTAATTGGAGGCGTGAAGGCTAGGGAGCGCCCTCCCGTTCTTGAACGTCATCGCAATGGGGACGACGCGAGCGGAGACATAGAAAAACTCCCGCTTCCAAGAACGAAGACTGCGCTCGGTAGCGCAGATTTTCAAACCCTTGATCCGATTGACCAAGGTATACCAGCCCTGGATGCACCTCCAGGAGTAGAAGGTCATCAGGCGGTCGACGCGGGGCTCAACGCCCAGAATATGGCACTCCCATTCAAAATGGCGAACCTTTGCGATCGCCATCGGGTGCACCTCCGTTAGGTGTACACCGTGTCTCTCCAAAACACGGTACACAAACTTCGTCAATGGGAACCTGAGATTCCCATAGATGAAGAATGCAGCATACACCACTATCTTGCCCTTGGGGGCATCGTACACCGTCTGGTGAGGCTCAGGAAACTCAGGCTCGAAGGGCTCGAGCATGAACTTCCTAACGATGTACTGATAAACGTCGACGGAAAGAGCACACTGGCACTCCCCAGCAGTACTCTTATCGTCCTTGTCAGACGTCGGGTTCTCGATGTACACGTCGGACTCCTCGGCAATAGCCTCAGGATCACGAATGGAAGACATGTTTCGGAGGATGGAAAGGAACGATTTCAGGAGAATGCTCGACAAAAGTTAGAGTATTCGCCGGAAATCGCTTAGAAGATGAAGTGAAACTGTGAATTGAGATGCATCCTCTCCTCCCTTTATATACTCATCGCAATGAATGCGATGAATTTAATGCGGGAGAGACGGAAAAGCGCAGGTGCAATGAAACTATGACACGTGGAAAAAGCAAGCTGACAACAGCTGTCGACAGGACGTGCGCCGTAAACTTCGCGGCCACGCGCCCGAAAACTCGCGCCCACGCGCCTGAAAGAGCGTCTGGAATGACCATATACTGTCACGTCGCCATAACTTCCTGCACGTCCTGAAACTGTCAGAAGAAACCGTCGGACGACGCAACCGTCCCTTCAACAGTTTGGACTGTTCTTATCCTTCACCAACTCTTCGAATTTCAAAAAGATTCAAAAAGATTCAAAGATTCAAAAAGATTCAAAAGTAAGCGGGACTATACCCCCTTACCTTGGTAACCAAGTAACCGTAAGACAGGTGCGGGTACAGTGTTAAGGCAAAACCCTTCACATATCTAGCACCCGCAGGGAATTGAAGCCAAGAATACCTCGGCAACCAACTATAAGACGGGTGCGGGTACAGTGTCAAGGCAAAACCCTTCACATACTTAGCACCCGCAGGGAATTGAAGCCAGGAATACCTTGGAAGTAAAGTAACTATAAGACGAGTGCGGGTACAGTGTCAAGGCGAAACCCTTCACATACTTAGCACTCCGCAGGGAATTGAAACCAAGAAGGATCTTCTGGGCCATGCTTGCGGAAAGGGATATAACATCCCCGCATAGCGGGAACGTTGAGAACTAGATTGTTGGAAGCTCCAAGATGGAATTGGTTGTTTAACATAATTGATCACTATGTTTAAAACTACCAAAACCCCATGGAGAATCTACACAAGTGAAACTCAACGCTCCCGACTTGCGAGGAGGTTACACACCTACCCGCATCATACCCAAAGATCAAGCAGAACAGTGGGAAATTCTGCACGTGACATTAGGAAACCCGCGGGAAGAATCCCCGCGGAGACCTTAAAACCAAACCCTTTTCAAAACCCTTTGCTTAAGTCCAAAAGTTCACCTTACTTATTAACAATTCATGAGAAGAACATTGGACTGGGGGGACTTGAAGAGGTAGGTCCCAGCAGAGCCCAGTTGGACCCGCAAGACTCACCTCAAAGAGAGACGTCTGCGCAGTTGGACCCGCAAGACTCACCTTCAAGAGGGACGTCTGCGCAAAGACCAAACTCGCAAGACTCACCTTGAAGAGGGACGTCTGCGCAAAGACCAACTGGATCCGCATGACCCACCACGCTCAGAGACGCGACGTCCTTACGCGCAGTACGCAAGCTGTTCCCGCAGGAAAAGCCTCCCAATGGTGACGTACTCCGCCTGTTCCCGCAGCTATGGATACTAGCCATCAGGGAAGGCTACCCGCACAGCAAGGCTACATGCACAAGGCACTAACTCTCAAATAATTCAGTAATGTCACCTGAAGAAGGAATGAGCAAGCCGGGAATACTCCCGCCCAAAGCCGGGAAAACTCCCGCCCAAATGAGCCAGTCCGTACGCTACTGGAGGATCTTTTGTACTATACCTGCCAAGGTATGGACAAAAGATCTGACCAAAGCTGCGACAGCTCACTGACAACAGTACGACGAGCAGCACGCTCTAGTACTTAATGTCACTATCAGCCGCTGCCTACTCACCAACCCCTGTCGTGGCACGTGCATAGCCTGCAGTTGGTGGAAAAGGAATAGTACACAGCCGGCCATGTCACTATCAGCCGCTGCCTACCCACCAACCACTAGCATGGCATGTGCGTAGCCCACAGTTGGTCGAAAAGGAATACTATTCAGCCGGCTGTACCTGCTTGGAAACCTACCTTCGGCTATAAATACTCCAACACCTTGGAACGGTATCATTATCTTATATCTTCATATATTATCTGATATCTTCTCTCTAGCTATTTCTCTTAATATACACTTATATTCAAGAGCAATCTAGTCTGATTCTCACGCCGGAGGGTGGTCACAAGGAGGTACCCCCCCTTCTCAGTGACGAGCTCACGGTGTCTGTTTTGCAGGTCATCGGAAGAACAGCCATCTTTGCCGGACCTAACCCTCGTGGGAAACATCTACTTAACCCCCAGATTATCCGTAATCTGCCCGGGGTCGATTAGTGTTTCTTCACATAGTGTCAACGCATTCCGAACTGATGTCTAACGTAGTTATCAGGGAATGCCAGATTTGAGACAAGCAGTCATTCCATAGATGATAGTCGCCATATTCACGACCCTTGTTTATTTCTTTGTGTTTCCCCATTGCACGCTTAAAACTTGACCCTGCTTTGGCAAAAAACTGCTGCTTGACTGTTAAGTACATATTCATCGGACATCAATTCCGGTAACTGCTTTGAAGCTAGTTGCATAAATTGCATTTCAAAAGTAGGAGTAATAGTAATACTAGAGCTAATGTTTGAAGTGTGTAGAAGTGTTTAGTGTATAAGAGAAATATTGTTTGCGTAAGTTTGAAATATGTAGGAAGTGTTTTTTTATCGGCAACCGTTATTAGAAGTATTTAAGTGGCTTACTTCTGCGTCCGCTTTCTCGGACCTCATCAACCGGACAAGGCTCGCCCGGACCCGTTGTGGGTGCTCTTAATGATAATTTTACAAGAAAATTTAGTTTTCTGTCATTATAAAGCTGTTAACAAAATTATTGATATATAAGAAATAAGTATGCAGGAAGTTAGATTAGTTTAATACAAAAAAAAAAATATCCTGGGATCTAATCGGAAAACACCAACAGTCGCCGGATTGAGCCGAATCAGTGCCGTCGGAGTCTCATCATGGTCTGTAGGTGGGAGGCGGTTAACACTTGCGATATCGTAAAGGCTTTTACCGAGGGTCAAAACGGTCAACCAAGGTTCACGAATGGAGAAAGAAAGGACCGGATTCACTCATGTTTTGACCAGGTCAAAACTTTGTATTCCGAATTTTCTGTTTTCTTTAATCTACAATTTCCTAACAAATCTTTATTAATTTAAAACTCTTGTTTCTAATTTCTTACGTAACAAAATTATTTGCTTTTTTATCTATACGAAATTTCATCATGATAGAGATAGATCATTGCAATTGTTGGTGTTAAACGAGGAATTCCTAGTAAGCGAGAGTCATTAGCTCGCGTTAACTATGTCCCTGAGAGGTGTAGTATAAGTGGGAGCCCTCGGGGCGAAAGTGAAATACCACAACTTTTAACGTTATTTTACTTATTCCATGAACCGGAAGAGGGGCAACGCCCCCCGTGTCTGTCCTAGACACGTCATCAAGATCGAACCGAACAAAATTATCCCACATGTGGCAACAACAACGCTGTAAAAAACAGCTGGCAACGATCCACACTAGTCATGATTAAGACAAGCCAATATACATAACTTTTATGAATTTTAAATTATATTTATTACTTTAAACTAGAGGGTGTGTACATCGTTTTATCGTTGAAGAGCTGAGGTAACGGACGGTGTCGACAAGAAATTTTTGTGGAAATTTCAACAATGAAATCACTATTCAAATTCTCCAGCCCCCTTAATTTTTTAATTATTATTTTCAAACCTAAGTTCAATTACCACCAATTCATCTTTAACTGTCAAAAAACTGTTGAACTTTTGATGACATAAGAAATTGAAAAATGGTGAATTCCGGCAACGTAATTGAGGAATTAAACGGAGACAAGGATTTTTAAAGACTGTTCAAGTAGTGGTGGTTAGGGGTGTGTATGGGTCAGTTTAGGACGGTTTTGAGTTAAACCCATAACTACAACCGATATGTCGGTTAATAGATAACCATAACTATAACCGACCCATTATGGCGGCTATGGTTAATCGGTTTTGTAGGTTATAGTGAGTCGGTTAACCGTAACCAATAAAATATAATTGGGCTTAAAAGTTTGGTACTAATTATTACAAAAAACGACATGATATACCAAAGTATATAATCATTAATAGTAATACCAAATATTCAAAAAAATAATAACATTATATAATCCAACAATGAAATTCAACTTGATTTGATAACAAATGTTGAACCAAAAACATCAAAATGATATAATCCAACAACATGCTTGGTGTAAGTTAATCCCAAACATATTGTTGGTTAAATATATGGGTCGGTTCGGTTATGATAGTTTTGAAATTATCTTTAACCAAAACCGACCCTTATTTGGCGGTTTTAAAAATTTATTAAACTGACCCATCGATTATGTCGGTTATCGGTTAAATCGGTTTGGTTATGTCGATTATGGTTCGGTTAAACTTATGGCAGTTAAGTTGTTCACCCCTAGTGGTGGTGTAAGACCGTTGGTGGCGAACTGATGGTGGCGATGGGTGGGTTTTAGGGAAGATGATGATGGTGAGTGGGCTTACAGGAAAAACATTTTGTTAAATATTATGTTTTTAAATTTATATGATGGTTTTTATTTAATATTTTAAAATGTAAATTAATGTTTTTAAATTTAATAAATTTTCTGTTTTTTCATCTAATATTTTAAATGTAACTTAATGTTTTTTAAAAGTAATATTATATTTTATTATATTTTTATTTAATATTTTAAATATATAAAATTATTATTTAATTTGAAGAAGGAGACAAATGATAAATTGGTGATTATTTTCATGATATTATGAAAGAGAGTGAAATGAGTATTATATGGTGCTAATGTCACTATAAAATGGTAAGTAAAATGACATCTACGTTCTTGGGTCTTATAATCATTCTCAATTTCTTTTTATATTTTAATTACTTTTAAATTGTTTTATATCAACTTTTTTTTGTACGCAATAAATCTTCGTTCACCCAAGGCCTCTAAAAGTCTAGTGGTCGCCTCAGAGTAAAATGGGTGGGGTGGGGTGGGGTGGGGTGAAGATCAAACCTCCATCACTTGATTTATTTTGAAACATGCTGCTATATTTATCCTTTTTATGTTGATTGTGAGACTGGTTGTTAAGGACATCCAATGATGATGATGACTACAATTTCTTTCCTAGACTTGGTGGGATCAAGGTATAAAATAAAGTTTTAGGATGGGGCTGGGTGGTCGATGACCCAAGGCCCGACACCCCGCTAGGCCCAATTTTTTTTAAATAAAAAAATATATGTTTTTTTTATGAAAAACGATATGTATATTTAAAGTTCAAGCTCAATAACATAACAATTAGCTTGGTCTAGTGGCAAGAGGGTATAACTCCCAACCAAAAGGTTGTGAGTTCTAATCTTATTTGAGACATTTAAGTCTATTTTTATACAAAAATTTTACACAACCCAAATTATAACTAAGTAAACTCATTAAAAAAATTTGATTTTTAAACCCAACAAAAACTTCTTTTACTTAAGGCCAAAAATTTTTTCGTCTTCGGCCTCAATTTTTTTTTAGTTCTCGAAGCCGGCTTTGCTTCGAATTCATCCCATAATATTGAGACATGCGGTGCCGACTAGATGTTCGCTGAAGCCGCCTGAGCCTGCAGTGGTTCAAGCAAACGGTGGCTTCAGCGAATTTTCTGTTTTTTTTTAAATTTGAAACAAGAATATATATTAATAGATAATTTTTTATAACAAATATAAAAATGATATACTAGTTTTATAAGTAAAAAGAAAAAACAAATCCAAAATTATATAAAAAAAACACAAATTATATACTAGTTTATATAAACTATAATAAATATAATGGTTGAAAACAACGATATGGTTGAAAACAACGATATGTATATTTAATGGTGAGACCTTGGAGTTTGTGGTGGATACCGGATCTGATGGTCGGACTCGGTAGCGTGGCTGTGATGCTTCCGGTAAGTCAGCCGTTGCACCATTTTCTTTGGCCAACAACTTTTACTCACAGGTGGTTGGTGTTGATGATGGTGTTTAAGAAGTGACCGCGCTCTGGTTTTCCGGCAGTAGATTTCCGGTGACAGATGAGTGGTAGAAGATGGTAGCAGTGGCGTTAGAACGTAGTGGTGGTGGCGAAAGAAGTGGTGGTAGAGGCGGCCGCAGAGGCCGTGGTGGTGGTGGCGTGGCTGTAGAGAATGTAGCATTTGAAAGGGTGGTGGTGTACGGTGGATGAGAACCGGAATCCGGTGACATCTCCGGTGGGTTTTCCGGCGGAAGGTGACCGGTGATTTCTTGAAGGTGGCGGCTGACCATATGGAAGCTATGGTCTCTGATTAAAATGACATTTACATGTGGGCTGCTAAGGTTTTCTATTTTGGGTCAGATGGGCTGTTGGATTTGGGCTTGTCAAGTTCTGAGTGGATGTTATTTTCATCAAATTTGGTTGGGCCTGATTAAAATAGATGCTGGGCTTGTCATGCTTTGGGCTGCCAACAATTATTTTTGGCTGAGTTTTTGTCCGATTGACAAACTGAAGTAAGTCAAATTTGTTCGGGTTTCGTCTTGTTTAACCGTGTTCAAACCTTGTTATTTCTAAGGCGTTCGAGAAGTTGGATCCGAAAGGTGAACTTTGAACGAATTAATAAGTTTTGTTCATTTGATCATTGAATCCGGTAATTCGAGATCGATTTGTGGATATTCAAGCTCATCTCACGCCTATATATAACTTAAGATCCGAAGAAGCGAGAACTACTTCAAGATTAAATATAGGTGGATCATACCTTGAGGGGGTAAATTGAAATGAAGAGGCATCGATTTATCGGGTGATTTGTGAAGATGCGAGACACGGTGAGACAAAGTTTTGAGATCACAAGTCAAGGGGTGATTGCAAGGCCAATTTAAGTGACTTGCGATATCAAATGACAAAACCCGTTATATATTTACGGTCAAGATAATAATTAATGTCGGAGAGAAATCCGGACCATGAGATGAGAACTTCGACACGCGTTCAAGTTTAACGAGAATGCTTCTAGAATGTTTTTAGTTTAGCTATAAATAGGGACTTTGTAGTTAGTTCTTGTGTGTGTTTTGTATGGTGTTTTCACCCACCCAAGGGGAGCTCACCTTGGGTGGGATCGGTTCGGTTTAATATTATGAATATTTTGTACCGGTTACGAGATCGTTTCTTTATTTTATCGTTATATTATTTATGTTCGGTCGTTTGTTTCACCGCACCCGTCTCGAGAGTTTATCAAGAACAAAGCCGTTCGTTGTCGGATCCGGTTTCGGGACCTACAATAGCCTATCAAACAGTAAATATAAACTGCAAAACTTAGAGATAAAATAGCCCCAAGACCAGGCCTTTATTCAACAGCTAACAACTCCAACATAACGGTCACACAATTCTTGAATCAGCTCCAATATCCTCCCTTGATTCAAGCTTTCGAACTCCCAAACGTTCACGCAGATAACAAAACTGATCCATTGCTAGTGCCTTTGTTAACATATCAGCAGTTTGTTCTCGAGTATAACATGACTTTAGCACCACTTGATTATTAGCCACCAGACTTTTAATGTAATGATACTTGATATCAATATGCTTACTTCTACTATGCATAGCTGCATTTCTGGATAAGAAAATGGCAGACACATTATCACAATAAATACCCGTTGCGTCTTCTTGTTTGAATCCCAACTCATTTACCAATTGTCTCAGCCACACCGCTTGACAAGCAGCCGCAGTAGCTGCTACATATTCCGCTTCAGTAGATGATAATGCAACAATTGTTTGTTTCTTTGAACTCCAAGATGCAACACCTGATCCCATAAAGAACATATTACCAGATATACTCTTCCTATCTTCAATAGAGGTTGCCCAATCACTATCTGTATATCCTTCTAGTTGTATCTTCTTACCTCTTTCATACCAAATCCCATAATCTGAGGTCCCCGCAACATACCTTAAAACCCGCCTGGCAGCACCAAGATGACATGCTGATGGAGGTTGCATGTACCTTGAAATATAGCCAACAGAATAGGTTAACTCAGGTCTTGTGTGAGTTAAGTACAGCAGCCCACCAACTAGACTTCTAAACATTCTTTCATCAACATGTTGAACCTAGTCATCATTTACTTGCAACTTCTCCCCACTATTCATAGGAGTAAGAGCTGTGTTACACTTTCCCATGCCAAACTTTCTCAACAAATCATTTGCATATTTTTTCTGTGATATAAACACTCCATCCTTTCTTTGAATAATCTCCAACCCAAGAAAGTAAGCAAGCTTACCCAAATCAGACATTTCAAATTCAATAATCATCTTTTCTTTAAATTCATTCACTAGACTCTTAGAAGAACTCGTGTAAATAATGTCATCAATATACAAGCACACAATGATAAGATCAACATTACTAACCTTCTTAACATACACCGTTGGCTCACTTTGAATTCTGACATATGCTTGTTTTTGAAGATAGCTGTCAATTCTTTCATACCAAGCCCTAGGGGCCTGCTTTAGCCCATACAAAGCCTTATGTAGCATATATACTTTATTCTCTTCCCCAATTTGTTCAAAACCGGGAGGCTGCATGACATAGACTTCTTCATTCAAGGGCTCATTCAAAAAGGCCGACTTTACATCAAATTGATAGAGTTCCCAGCCCTGTTGAGCAGCTAGAGACACTATCACACAAATTGTTTCAAACCTCGCTACAGGTGAGAATGTTTCTTCATAATCTATTCCATACTCTTGAGCATACCCCTTTACAACAAGACGTGCTTTATACTTTTGTACTTCACCATCGGCTGCTAATTTTACCTTGTACACCCATTTCAGCCCAATTGCTTTCTGTAACATCTCGGATTTTTCAAACCCATATTCGTTTACGATTAACCCGACCCGAATCATTTTTTTTATCTTTAACATTAATCAAAATCAAATATTTATAAGTAAATAAGTTTCCTAATGTTCACTTCAGGCCCTTGTACTTCAATCAATATTCAAGACCAAATTATACCAAAAACTAGTTCAAGGAATGCTCATTTAACAAAGTATAGGGACTAAACTTGTAAAAAATGAAACTTCTCCTCCTCATCCCCGGATCGCCGCGCGGTGGGCCTTTCCCTCACCTCCGCGCGCCGCCTTGAACCCTCTGCACAGATCGTTTAAACTTGATTTCGTTTTCTAGTTCGTTTATGGTATAAATCGTTTATTTTAAGCATGTTTGAGTGAATTAAGGACCAAGTAAACATCATATAACTAAAATACAACTCCTAGTTCGTTTTCCCTTGCCCAAGATCAGATCGTTATGGATATTTCAATGATTCTTTCCTTAAATCGTATTTACTTGCTTAAACGGGCCAAAAAGCCCATATTTAGTTCGGTTTATGTTTTCCTATATAAACCCATCATAATTCCCTGCTGTAAACTTTAATCTAACCCTAATCCACTTCCTCTAGCCGTCACTAGCCTCTTCCATCTCGCAAACACTTCGGTTTTTGCATATTCGTTAAAGATACAAGACTTGATCGTTGACTTTGCTTGCTTTAGGACCTCTGACTTCCGTTTCTCGTCAATCCTTTCACTTCCCGGGTAAGTTGTAAACTGTAAAATCGTTCATACATATTCCCTAGTCAATAACCTTCAATCAATTTCGGTGATTGAAGGGTGTTGACTGGTAAATTGCTTTAAAACCCAATAAAGGGTAAACAGTCAACAAGTTTGACGTTGCCTTTTCTCAAACTTCTGGTCAGATTCAACGTTCGGTCCAGAAGACTTTTATTCTCGTAACTTAATTTAAGGCTACTACCCAAAACCCGACTTCCGACTCGCTGTTCGGATTCTGGTCAGTACCAGCTCGCTTAAACGTTTAATTCAACATAACTAGCGTTCTACTCATCCATTTGGATTGATTCCAGCGGAATTAAGTTCGTTTTTATTTATAGTTTCATATCAAAAAGTTTCAGGTTCTGATCAGTTATCGCGTTTGACGCGTATTGGACGACTCGCTTATCCGTTGACTCGTTTATTCTTAATTATACTCACTTGCCTTTAATCTAAGGTGAGTTTTATCATTCCCCTATTTTACTCAATTTTCACAAACGTTTTGGGGACATATGCGTATATCATACTATCCATACATATCTATTTATACATACATATAAAAAATAGTAAACGTGTAATTGTGTGTGATTAATCAAATCTACTTGTTATGTGCTTACTTGTTTATGTGCGCATTCGTGTTCGGAGAGGTCCCGCATATTCCCATGTATTGGGTTCTCATTCTATTGACCACCTCCCGATTCGCTTGACAACGGTCTTATTCTTATTTGCTCATGGTTGATTTACCAGCGCCCGATTCGCTTGGCAATGGTTTAGTCGACAACTTATTTGCTTATGGTTTGATTTCATTACCGCATTTATTATGTTTTTCTTATTTATTATATTAACATTATTTTGGGTGTCAAAACTTGGTGGTAAACTCACTCAACATGTTTGTTGACAAAACTCCATTTTCTACGCATATGCAGGTTGCCTGAGTCGAAGGATGAACACTTAGAAAGACCTTAGGATTATAATGAAGACATACATGGATTTAGACTTGTTGTATTTATTTATTTGAATTGTTTGGTTGTATTTGATTATTGTGTGTATTATTTGAACGAAATAATTAATTAGATATTGTCATTTATATTTATGATAGTATTTCGAGCTGTGAGCAATCGGATCATGCCCCGGCATTTCCGCCTTAGGTTGGGGTGTGACACTTTCTTCCCTTCAGGTAACTCGGTTAAGGACCAAGTGTTGTGTTTTTTCAAGGCTTGTAGCTCAACTTTCATAGCTTGCACCCAATCTTTGTGACCAACAGCTTCTTCAAAAGAACTTGGTTCCATAGAAGAAAGGGCAAATTGACAGGCTTGATAATCTAGCATGGGACTTGTACAATCACAGAGTTCATTTAGTGACCGTACCTTAGGAGTTTTGCTTTCAGGGGTAGCACTTGAATCTTCATTCACACAACTTGGAATAGGTGACTTGGGACTGAGTTGACCACTGGCCGGTTCATCATCTTCTGTGTCAAGCATTGAAGGAATCTCATCAACTTTTGAACTCTTACTTGTTCCACCAATACTTATTATAAGATCATCAGTTAACTCGTGCTTGCCTTCACCTTTGGAATTCCATCTGGCCAATTCATCAAAAGTGACATCTCTACTAATCACAACACTTCTAGCAATAGAATCATATAGTCTATAAGCCTTTGAATTTGGTGAGTAGACAATAAAAATGCACTTTCGTGTCTTCGAATCAAACTTCTTTCTCATTTGTTTAGGTTTTAAACCATAGGTTACACAACCAAATATTTTGAGATGATGAACAGAGGTCTTACGACCATACCATACCTTATGTGGAGTTTTGTCATCTACTGCACGTGTTGGGGACATATTTCTGATGTACAGCTATTGCTTCTCCCCATAATACTTTGCCAAGGTTCTTTTCTTGCAACATACTTGTGGCCATGTCAACAAGAGTTCTGTTCTTTCTTTTAGATACTCCATTTTGTGTGGAGTATAAGGGGCGGTTAGATCCCTTCTTATGCCTGCAACCTAACAATCTGATCTTAGTGCTTTAATTTTCAAACCAGTTTCTGTTTCAACCTTTGCCCTAAACACCTTAAACTTGGCAAAGACTTCAGCCTTTTCATGCAAGAAATAAACCCAAGTCATCCGACTAAGGTCATCAGTGGACAAAAGAAAGTACTTGTTACCTCCTAATGATTCAACAGGCATGGGTCCACAAATATCAGCATGGATAAGATCAAGAAGTTTTTGGTTCTGGAAGCATGTTGAGGAAACTCTTCACGTGTCTGCTTCCCTTCAACACACCCTTCACACACATTCCAGCGCCCCACTTTTGGCAGCCCATGCACCATGACTTTTGTACTTAAATCATGTAAACTCCTTTCATTCAAATGACCATATCTTAAATGCCATGTGAGCGTTTCATCACTGATAGATGAAAGCCCAACACTATTTGTTTTCTTAACATCAAGTGGGAAGGTGTTATTACTTGACATAGGAATGGTGCAAACAACTTTCCCAATCTTCTTATTAGTGATTATACATACCCCTTCATCAAACAATAACTTATGACCGGCTGTCATTAGTTGTCCTACACTCAAAAGATTGTAGTCCAACTCAGGAGCAAATTGAACATCACTTATCATTTTTTAATTTGCAGCCATAGCTTCGAGTTTCACAACAACTTTTCCCTCGACCTGGATCTTCTTACCATTTCCCATACGAACCTTCACCTTCTTCGAGAGATCAATTGAGTCAAACAAGGACTTTTGTCCTGTCATGTGGTTTGAACAACCACTATCCAAGAACCACACATCTTTGGTTGCTCGACTTACTTCATCATGAGCCATAAACACACTATTTTCCTTATCATCATTAGGGCATTCAATTGCCATGTTTAACTGGCCTTCATCATCATCTCCTTCTCCCTCAACAGCAGCACTTGCTTGGGGTTCACTCCAGCAATCTCTAATCAGATGACCAATCCTACCACAATTATAACATTGGACCGGTCCTCTTCCTCGTCCAGCACCTCTTCCACGGCCTCTTCCTCGGCTTCTGAATGGTGCTTTACCTCTTCCTCGTACAAACAATCCAACATTTTCTTCTTCTTTTGCTTGAAATGCCTGCTCCTCAACAGGAGCTTGAGCTAGAACCCCTCTATTAACTCTAGCTTCATGGGCTTGCAATGATCCCATCAATTGATCATACGAGAGTCTGCTTAGATCTTTGGACTCTTCAATTACAGCCACAACATGATCCCATCTCACCGGTAAACTACGAAGCACCTTTTCAACAACTGTTTGATCCGTTACCGCCTCACCATAAGACCGTTTTTGATTAAATATCTTTATAACTTTGGACAAGAAATCATCCACTGGTTCTCCTTCCTTCATCTGAATAGTTTCAAACTCCCTTCTAAGCCCCTGCAACTTCACCATTTGAACTTTAGAATCACCTTGATATTCGTTTTGCAGGAGTGTCCATGCCTGTTTGGACGTTGAGGCTCCTGCAATACGAGAGAAAATTTCATCATGCACAGCGGATTGGATTAGGGACAAGGCTTTTGCATACTTCTTCTTATTCCCTCGTAACCTAGGGCGATCACCATCTGCTTCATTATATCCGGTACCCACAAAATTCCAAAGATCTTGAGATATCAGGATAGTCTTCATTCTGATCTTCCAAAATTCATAACCAACTCCTTTGAAGATTGGAAGAGGGGCAGAGGGTAAACTTGTGTTGACGGCCATTAGAGTAATTAGGGTTAGGTTTTAAGTGATGATAGTGAGGTAGTTGACTGTGAGATTAAAGGGAACGATCAAGTTGATATCAAAACCTGGACTAGCTCTGATGCCAATCTGCTGAAACAAAGATGATAACAAAATAGATAAGGCACAGTGTTTATCGAATGGATTCATGATATTACTGAATAAGCAAAGGGCCTTAAATAGGCAAAATACATAACGTAAACAAAGACTTAATCAAATAACAAACTAGCCTATCAAATAGTAAATATAAACTGCAAAACTTAGAGATAAAATAGCCCCAAGACCAGACCTTTATTCAACAGCTAACAACTCCAACATAACGGTCACACAATTCTTGAATCAGCACCAATAACCTCTACTAGATTCTCTTGATAAATATTTGCAGATTTCATTTATAGAACACAAAGTTACCTTTTATAAATTTATATATCATTACCACCTACTTTAACCAACAATTCATTTACTTCATTGTTCTATAAATAGAACTGCAGATACAATTCTGGAAAATGGACTTTGTAACTGCAATTGTTACTCCCATTTTTAATTCTTTGCTTGTCCCTGTTAAGAGACACTTAGGGTTCCTGGTTTCTTCATCAAATTATGTTAGAGACATGCATGCAAAAATGACACTATTGGATGACAAAGCAAGCGATATGCGTACTAGACAAATGGAAAATAATGCGAAGCGCCTAGTGGTGCCTCATCATGTACCAAAATGGTTGGCACAAGTTGAAAAACTTAAAGTTGAGATGACGGAGAAAATTCCAATTGTTGGGGTTGGATGCTTTAAAATGAAGATGAGATACAAAGCTGGAAAAAGATCATACAATATTCTCAAGGATATAGACCGTCTCATGTATGAAGAATCTAAAATCGAGTGGACTAATGAACAAATACCTCTTGGTAAGGTTAGTTCCAAAAGGACATCCACCTCTGCACCAGTTCTTGATGACGATGGCACCCAAAAAAGAAGCAAGTCAAGCAGAGATTTGATATTCAATGATGCATTAAAGTTTCTTGAATCAAATGATAATAAGGCACGAATGATGGCTCTATGTGGAATGGGCGGTGTAGGCAAGACCATAATGATGGAACAATTGAAGAAAGATGCCGAGGATAGAAAAATGTTTAATTGGATTGTGAAGGTGGTTGTTGGGAAAGATCTCAATCCAATTCTCATTCAAAAAACTATTTCAGATTACATGAGTCATACTTTAACTAAAGAAACTATAGATGCAAGGGCCGAGCGTCTCCGGAAAATATTTGAGGGGGTGTCGCAGGAGGGTAAAAAGAAGATTTTGGTAATTTTGGATGATGTTTGGGAGGAGTTCAACCTTAAGGATATTGGACTATCAATTCCTTTGCCAAGTGGCTTCAACATGCTATTAACGTCGCGAGATGAAACTGTTTGCAGTCGTATGGGCATTGAAGCTTCTTCGATTTTCAGGATTGAGATTTTAAAAGAACAAGAAGCAAAAACATTGTTCTGGGAAACTGTAGGGCTAGTACCACATGGTGATTTTGAATCAATTGGAGAAGATATCATAAAGAGATGTGGTGGTTTGCCTATTTCTATAACTACCATTGCATGTGCTCTAAGAAATAAGGAAAAGTATGCATGGGAAGATACAGTTTATCGTTTACAGAACAAAGAGTTTCGTATCCTTGATAACATTTTTGAGATTAGCTACAAGAATCTCAAAGAGGATGATAAAGCAACTTTTCTTCTTAGTGGCTTATTCCCGGAGGACTATAATATTAATATAGAGGACTTGTTGAGATATGGATGGGGATTGAAGCAATTTAAGAATGTACATACTATAGCAAAAGCAAGAAGTCGGGTAAAAACTTGTGTTGACAACCTCATATGTTCAAACTTACTGATTAAAGACTACGAAGGATTTGTGAAAATGCATGATCTCGTGCGTGATTTTACTTTATGCAAATTTTCAGAAGTTAAGCAAGCTTTGATTGTGAATCATGGTGATAGTATTTATGAGCAACTTAAAAAAGACGAGTCTTATGAGAGAATTCTATTAAAGTGTGGAGGTATGCTTGAGTTTATTGAAGATTTTAACCACCCAAACCTTAAACTCTTAAATGCTAATGGGTGAGAATAAGCAACTCAATTTCCCGAAAGATTTTTATACAAGGATGGAAAAGCTTGAGGTTGTGGCTTATATAAATTTGCGTTGTCCGTTTCTTCCGCAATACTCGACCAACCTTCGAGCACTATCTCTTCGTTCATGCCCGTCGATGGATGCTGATATCTCTTTTCTTGGAGATCTTACTAGTTTAGAAGTACTAGTCCTTGCTGATTGTGGCATCAAAAGGCTACCGTCCAAATTAGGTAAGCTGAAAAGGCTAAAGTTACTTGATTTGATGGGATGTGTTGACCTTTGTATTGAAGATGGTGTCTTTCAAAACTTGGAAAAACTTGAAGAGCTTTATATGAGAGTTTCTAAAGGGCCTGCTATTAGATTCACAGATGCCAATTGGGATGAATTGATTATGCTTTCAAAGAAACTTTCTACATTAGAGGTCGAATTTTCCGAGAATTGTGCCCAACAGACATATGTGTCATTTGAGAAACTTGAAAGATTCAGGATATCTATGGGTTGTCTACTAAAAGACGTATATTCGTTAGAAAATACATTGGTACTTGCGAGTAGCAGCAGGGAACTTCTTGAATGCAAAATTAATGAGTTGTTTGGTAGAACAGAGATACTCTATTTGCAAGTGAATGATATGAGTTATCTTGAAGATATTTTAACGAATCCGCCTCAAAGTTCCTTTTGCAATTTAAAAGAACTTCGTATTTCGAACTGTGTAGAGTTGACATACCTATTTACAATTCCCGTGGCAAAAGGTTTGATGAACCTTGAGAGCCTCGGAATTTGGTGGTGCGGTGTTTTGAAAGCAGTGATACATGATGAGAACAGGGGAGCAGAGGTGATCAAATTCGACAAGTTAAAGTTTCTGTCTTTGAAGAATCTACCAGAGCTTGTATGTTTGTGTGACCATGCTAATGTTGTGGAGTTCCCGAAACTAATGGAGTTGGATCTTGAAAACCTTCAGCATGTTACTGGCATCTTTCCAGGGAGTAATATTAATATTTCTGCGGAACAACCACTATTTAACGTAGCGGTAAATGTGTTTTATTTTGATATTATAAATTGATTAGGTGCTATAAGTCGGTATATTATTATAATTTTCTTGTGATGAAAGTCAATATCGACCAATGAATGCTTTTTTATGCAGGTACCAGTGTTGGAGAAACTACATATTAGTAGAATGAACCATCTAAAGGAGATATGGCCGTGCAAGGAGGAGGTTAACTACATTTCCATGTTAAGAGTGATTAATGTGAGTGACTGTAATAGTCTGGTAAATGTTTTTCCGAGCAATCCAATGTGATTACTTGGTCATTTAGAACGGCTTATCATTCAAAGTTGTGGTTTCATTGAAGTGTTATTCAACATAGACTTGGGTAAAAATGAGCAACTTAGCAGCAACGAAAGCCTGAGCAAAATTGTTGTGATGAATTGTGAGAGCCTTAGAGAGGCATGGAGGATAAAAAATGCTAAAAATAACAACTCCGGTAACCTCGCCCATGGTTTTCAAGCTGTTGAATCCATATGTATCCAACATTGTGAGAAGTTTCGAAATATACTCACACCTACGACTGCCAATTTTGAGATGAGAGCACTTAAGTACATCCGTATTTTTGGATGTGCAGAATATGTCGGTCAAGACTACGAAAGAGCAAGAGGTATGACTCAAATTCTGTGCATTTATTTAACTAAATGTTGCTTATTAATCATATCTTAACTTCGTATTTTTTCTATGGATTTCTCGTTTCGCCAAACTCATCTCATCATTTTATTACAGTTTTAAATTTTGCTCGTATAGTGTAACTTTTGGATATGTTACAAACTTAATACTAATTTTGAGATAATGCATGACAGAATAAATATTATATACATGACGGTGATTTTTTACGAAAACCCTATGATTGTTTACTAGAATTCATGTACGTGTTTTCACAAGCAAGGGCATCTGAGCAAACATTGAGACCAAAATAAGAAAATATGGAAATAATTAGAAATTTTAGGTCTTTTACTATCTCTCGCCCAAATCAGAATAATCTTTGTAAAATTCAAAACTGTATATACATATAAAAAAGAAAAGATCTATTAATGAGGGAAATTGCTAATCACATGCAATGCAGATTATCATATTGCCAAAGGAAGATATATCAAAAGTGGGTGCTCTTGTCTCTATAGTTGCATTACCATCCTATGAGATCACACCCAATTTCCATAACCTTCGTAAGATTGTGTGTAGCAGCTTTCAAGGGATGGAGGTGGTGTTTGAGATTGAGGGTCCGAGTAATGAAGATCAATCTGTAACAACTCAACCACCATTAATGTTACTTCCCTACCTTGAACAAAACATGGCTCATGTATGGAAATGTAGCAATTGGAATGAAACCTTTATTCTTCGCATACAATCATCCTTATTCCAAAACCTAACAACCATTTGTTTGAAGAAATGTAAAAACATTAAGTACTTGCTTACATCTCTCATGGTTAAACTTCTTTCCAACCTAAAAAAGGTCGACATAAGCTTTTGTGATGGCATGAATGAAGTTGTTTTAGATATAAGTGAAGAAATGACGACTTCTACGTCTGCCCACACATATACCATTTTGTTCCCTCATCTTGATATTTTGGAGCTTTTTTGCTTGCACAATCTCAAGCATATTGGTGGTGGTCAATCTAAGGTATGTTTTCTAGTTTTTCAACTAAGTTTTTTTTAAACATATATTCGTTTCATTCTTTTATTTCCTTGCCCTTCACTCGTTATTTTATGACATTTTGTTAGCCAATCCTTTGTATTTAATCGGCAAAATAGATACGATCATTAATTTTTTTATTGTTTGTAGTTCCATAAACATATGAACCACATGCATATTTGTATTCACACAAATTGCATTAAATGGATCATTTTTCTTCCAACACCAACTAAGCTAATTAAAACAAAATGATCAGTTATGAAAGCAAAACACCCTTGATATCCAATACTAACCCGAAAAATACCCACATTATGAAGCAGTGGGTAGTGGTTTGTTAAACTAACTTTGTTAATTAAATAATTTTGTATTGATTTTTCAACAGATTTCTCAAGTGGATGTTGTTTCTTGGTCTTTATGCCAATACTCTAGAGAGATTCTTATAATTGGATGTGATGCTTTGTCAAGTGTGATTCCATCTTATGTATCTGGACGAATGCAAAACCTTCAAGTACTAAGTATAAAAGGATGCAAATCAATGGAGGAGGTATTTGAAACTAAAGATATCAACACTAACAGAATTGTTGGTTGTCCTAGTAGTTCTGAAGTAAGCGCTGATACTACAATTGCAAATCCAATACCAAGAAATATTATTATGCATAAACTTCCAAACCTAAAGATACTTAATATTGATGGTTGTGAGCGCTTGGAATACATATGCACATTTTCCACACTTGAAAGCCTCAAGAAACTCGAAAAGTTGTCGATAACTAATTGTGAGGCAATCAAAGTGATTGTGAGGGAAGACCATGGAGAGCAGACATCAACATCATCTAAGGACGTTGTCATTCCTCATATGAAATCAATGGAACTAGACCATCTACCAAAATTTGCAGGTTTTTTCTTGGGGGTTAATATTGACTTCCAATGGCCATTATTGGATTATGTTATGATCAAAAATTGCCCCAAAATCATGGCATTCACGTCAGGTCAGTCGACAACACCTAGGCTTAAGTACATACACTCAGAGCTAGGCAAACATAATCTTGAAAGTGGTCTTAACTTTCATGTGACACCCATGTTGCATCAGGTATGCTCTCTCTCTTTTCTTTCTTTCTGTTTCTTTTACACCATCTAATAATAAATTAGGTATAAGTGGTTTTTATTCTTTTCGCATTTTCTAAATAAGAAATCACCGAAGTAAAAGTATGAGACACAAGGATATATAGTAGTACGTTTCTGTGTAAGCATAGAATGTCTTGTGAAATAAATGGATAATACATTGAACCAGAATTTTAATTTGCTTTATCATCCCTTACGTATAAAAGTTATTTTTATGAGAGGAAAAAACACAATACAACAAAAACATCTAGTTGGAGTGGATTGCCATCAATGCAGTCTTCTTCATCATCCAACAAATTATTTCTACTTATGAAATTGAATCATACATGAATTTCTCTGTTTCTTTTTTGGCTTTGCAGACACCATCCCCATGTTTAGATGGCACAAACTCAACTCCTATTATTTCAGAAGGGAGAACTTGGTCTTTTCATAATCTGACCCAATGCAATTTGAATGCCATGTACATGCGTAGATATATTTTTCCATGCAATGTGTTGCAACAACTACAAAAGCTTGAAACAATTCATGCATATGCTTGTTGGCATGTGAAGGGGGTATTTCAAGTAGCATTGGAAGACACAAACAATGAATCACAAACTATTGTCAGGTTTCCTAAGCTAAGAGAAGTTGATTTATATCTTCTGCGTAACCTGAAGTACATATGGAAGAGCAACCAGTGGAGAATATTGGAGTTTCCAAGCCTAACAAAACTCTCTCTTAGAAGTCGCCATGGTTTAGAATATGTTTTTACATGTTCCATGGTTGGTTGTGTCATGCAACTCCAAGAGCTACATATAGAATACTGCTGGAATATGAAGGCCATTGTCAACGCAGAAGAAGAAGAAGATTGTGATGGCAAAGTGAGTGAGATTAAGTTTCCTTGTCTAAAGTCCTTAAAACTTGAAAATCTTTCAAGTCTCACGGGATTTTGCTTAGGGAATCCGGATTTTACATTCCCATCACTAGATAGATTGGTAATCATGAATTGCCTAAAAATAAGAGTTTTCACCGAGGGTCGTTCAATTGCACCAAAGCTAACAACAGTAGAGACAGATTTTGGGTCGTTTAATGTTGGGGAAGGCATTAATTCCTTTATAACAACAAAAATACAAGAGGTAATCTTTTGAAATATACATTTGAAAAGTTTTCATATATGTTAATTATTCTTGGAAGATAATACTTCTCCAATTTTCACTTTTTTATTTGATATTTTACAGGGATTTAAATTTGGAAGGATAGTTAGATAGGACCATGGTCTTTTAAACCAGAGCAGGCTGGTTAAACCACACTGGTCTGTTATGCTTCGGTTGAACCAGTTGGACCCGGGTACGTATGTTTGCTGATGACGGATCTGGACAGGATACCACGAAACATGGATGGTTTTAAAAGCTTCCGAACTGCAGAATGCTGATGCCACAGTCAAAACAAGAGTGTGTGTTGAATCAATTTCAACATATGATACCAATTCTACAAGTCCCAAATTAATCTATCATAAATAATGGGTTGTAATACTTACTTGATGGAGACGATTGATTCCTTTGAGTGTTTGATGAAGATGATGCCATGATGATGATCAAGATTAAGAGTCTAATTGCCCTTGAATTAAGATGGATTGAATTATGGTGTTATAGAGTTTTGTCAGAGTGATCGTATGAATGGATGATTGAACGATCGTATGATGATGACAGTTAACTAGGGCAACGACTCAACAATCCTTTTAACCACCATATTTACATATTAACCCCTTAAAGTATTAACTCCCATCAAATTAGATACCTTTATTATGGGGCTACACACATTTAGTCCATATAAATGTCAAATGGTCAAAAGCCACATAAATATTTCTAACATTCTCCCACTTGGCTGCTGGACCATTTTTACTAAACATTTATATATGCGTGTACTATATACACATGTAAATTAATACTAATAATGGCCAAGTAATAAAATTAGGTAATTTCGTTAAACCTTCTTATGATAACATCAAAACAAACCGATACAGTCAGTTGCATTCTTATTAATACAAAGACCCCTATCAATTATGATAATGATATCATCTTCAAATTTATAGGTTATGTGGTAAAGAATACGTTTGTCTAAAATAAACATTATAGTGCACATATATTAAGAAATATAGACAAACTTTACATTTGAGTGAATTAAGAAGATAGTATCCTAAACGTGTTTACATTGTTTACATGACATTCATAAAAGGTCTCGCCTAAAGCCCATATTAATTACATGATCATTGAATATTTTGGGCGGTAGACCTTTAGTAAGTGGATCCGCTAACATGTCATGTGTGCTAATATATTCAACAAATAACACTTTGGTCTTCCACTTTCTCTCGCACAAACAAATACTTTGTGTCGAGATATAGTCCAGCACCACTTGAGCTATTACTGTTTGAAAAACTCACGACTGCACTATTATCACAATACATTCTTATAGGCCTCTGTATGGAAGTAACAATTTTGAGTCCCTTAATAAGATTTCTTAGAATCATCGCTTGGCACGTGGCATTATAACACGCAATATATTCTGCCATCATTGTCGATGTAGTGGTCAATTGTTGTTTTTGACTCTTCCATGAAATGGGCCCACCTGATAGCATAAAAATGTATCCCGAAGTAGACTTTTTGTCATCCTTACACTTCGCAAAATCAGATTCGGTATAGCCTATGAGTTCAAGATCATCTGACCTTCTATAAGTTAACTTATACTCTTTTGTCCCTTGTAAATATCGCAACACCTTTTTAGTAGCTTTCCAGTGATCTAGGCCAGGATTTGTTTGATACCTACCTAGCATGCCAGTTATGTATGCGATATCGGGACGAGTACAAACTTGAGCATACATTAAGCTTCCTACAACAAAAGCATATGGTAGGAGTCTCATTTGTTCGAGTTCTGCCTCTGATTTAGGGCACCGATAAGACCCAAAACTATCACCGGCGCTACAGTGGGAGTGCAATGTTCCATATTAAATCTTTTAAGTACCCGCTCAATGTATGCCTTTTGAGAAAGTCCTAATGTCCCAATGCATCGATTTCGATGGATTTCTATGCCAATCACATAAGAGGCTTCACCGAGATCTTTCATGTCAAAATTAGCAGATAATAATCTTTTGGATTCATGCAACATGTCTAAGTTATTACTTGTTAGCAATATGTCATCAACATACAACACAAATATGATGAATCTACTCCCATTCATCTTAATATAAACACACTGATCTACTTGGTTTTTAATGAAATGATGTCTTTTCATTACTTCATCAAATTTGATGTACCATTGTTGAGACGCTTGTTTTAACCCATAAATTGACTTATTTAATTTGCATACCAAGTGTTCTTTTCCTTTAGGCTCAAAACCTTCAGGTCGTTTCATAAACACATCTTCATGCAAATCTCCATTTAAGAATGCAATTTTAACATCCATTTGATGTAATTCTAAGTCAAAATGTGCTACCAAGGCCATAACTATTCTTAGAGAGTCCTTTCTTGACATAGGAGAAAAAGTCTCCTGATAGTCAATTCCCTCTCTTTGAGTATATCCTTTTGCAACCAAACGTGCTTTATAATGTTCAATGTTTCCATTAGGGTTTATTTAGTTTTATAGACCCACTTACAACCTACAGGCTTAGAACCTTTTGGCAATTCAGTAAGTTCCCAAACATTATTTATTTTCATTGAGTTCAACTCATCTTCCATGGCACTCAACCATTTAGCTGATTGGTCGCAATTCATGGCTTCTTTGAAAGTAGTTGGATCATCTATTTTACCCAACTCAAAGACAGTCTCATGAAGGTAAGTCACAAAGTCATCATAAACTATGGGTCGCCTAGGCCGAGAAGACCTTCTTAATGGCGGTTCTTGAGTCTCTTTTTCATTTACCTCTTGAGATGTTAATGGATTTGATGTAGATGGATTCTCAGTGTTAGTAACATTATTATTATGAGAAACCGGCAAATCATTAGGTGGTTCAAGTGGCTAACTAATGGGCACCGGTATGTCATTGAATGGTGCCTCTTCATTTTCTACTTGAAGATTTATTTGCCTACCACCATTACTCCCACTCAAGTTTGTAAACTCAAGAAATTCAGCATGTCTAGTCTCAACAATTCTGGTAGAATGAGAAGGACAATAAAATCGGTATCCTTTTGAACGTTCGGGATATCCAATATAAGAACACCTAACAATTTTCATATCTAACTTATTGGAATGAGGATTATATAGTTTAGCTTCACCCGGCATCCCCACACCTTAAAATAATTTAAATTAGGTTTCCTTCCTGTCCATAGTTCAAATGGAGTTTTGGGGACAGACTTAGAAGGAACCCGATTAAGTATGTGGACGGCTGTTTTTAATGCTTCAGTCCAAAGAAATAAAGGGAGATCACAATTAGCCAACATGCTTCGTACCATATCCATAAGAGTACGATTACGCCTTTCAGCTACACCATTTTGTTGAGCAGTCCCGGGCATGGTATAGTGATTTATTATACCATGATTCTTACAAAATTCATAAAAAGGCCCCGGGCTTTGTCCAACATCGGTGTGTCGGCCGTAGTATTCCCCACCCCTATCTGATCTTACAACCTTTATTTTCCGGTCTAGTTGATTCTCAACTTCAGCCATAAAGGTTTTAAAAGTTTCTAAACTTTTAGATTTCTCATGGATTAAATACAAGTACATATAACGCGAATAGTCATCAATAAAAGTAATAAACGACTTATGCCCTCCAATACCCGTAAGAAAAGGACCACATATGTCGGTATGGATATAATCAAGTAATCCTGTACTTCTAGTGGAACCTTTCTTATTTTTCTTGGTCATTTTTCCTTTAATACATTTAACACATTTTTCTTCAAAATCGGAAAAGTCTAGTTTTGGTAGTACTTCATTTTTCACGAGACGATTCATTCTTTCTCGTGAAATATGGCCTAATCTTTGGTGCCACAATTTAGATGAACTCCATAATTCTTTTCCTCTTTTTACATACGAAGTTTTCTTCTACATTATAAGACAATAGGGATTCTAAAAAATTATGATCTAAACGTAATTTATAAAGATCACCATCTTCTAATAGACCATAACCAACATTGCGGGAATTGAAACCAATAATACATTTACCATTTCCTAATGTAAATACATATCCGTCACGATCTAGTTTAGGAACAGAAATTAAGTTTCTAGTAATAGTTGGTACATATAAAGTTTCAGGTAAATTTAAAATGAAGCCTCCTTCTAGAACTAAAGAAAGAGTCCCCACGCCTTCCACTTCAGAAACCAAGCCATTTCCCACTTTAACCATCCGCTGGTTTCTTCCCGACTTCCTTATTGTATGAAATCCCTGTAAAGAATTAGAAATGTGTACAGTGTAACCAGAGTCAAACCACCATGTATTACAGGGAACATTAATATTAAATGATTCATGAATCATAAGATTTGGGGCAATACCTTTTTTCGCTAGCCATTCCATAAACTTTGGGCAATCCCTTTGATAATGTCCTATCTTGTGACAGAAACGGCATTTAGGAGTGCCTTTAGCTTTGCTAGTACTTGCTCCAGGGGTAGAGAATTTTTTGGGTTTTGACTTATTTCCCATTTCACCCTTGCCTTTGAATGTGCTCTTTTTCTTCTTGGAGTCAACAGTGGTTAGGTGAGCAACATCATGTTTTTCTAGCTTTAAGCATTCTTCTTCCTGAATGCACATGGCAATCAATTAGCTCATCTTCCATTTCTCCTTTTGAGTATTATAGTTGATCTTAAAAAGATCAAACTGAGAAGGGAGAGATGTCATAATGAAGTGAACTAAGAAACCTTCACTAATTTCCATGTCTAGAGTTTTCAATTGGTTAGCCATGTCATTCATCATCATGATATGCTCACGCACACCACTAATCCCGTTATATTTGGTAGTTAACATTCTAAGAATTAAGATACCAACATTAGTTTTTGAGGTACCTTTGAATTGATCCTCCAACCAAGTCTAAGTAGTCCTTAGCATTTTCCGAATCAGGAATGGCTCCTCTAATGGTAGGAGAGATTGAGTTCTTTATTACCATAAGAGACATTCTGTTAGAACGCTCCCACCAATCATGAATTTTCTTTTCTTCTGCCGTCGAATTATCGGCAAGAGGAGCAGGAGCATCATGCCTTAAAGAATAATCAAGGTCCATGAATCCCAATGCCAACTTAACTTGTTCTATCCAAGTACCAAAGTTATTTCTGTTCAAAGGTTCTATTCCGTGCAAATAACCAGAACCTGATTGTAAGGTAGATGCTGATGCATGAAAAGAATAATTATTATGCTCAGTTATGACTATACGAAACATAATTAGGATACAAAATAAAACATATCAGATGTAAAATAATGACCTATTACTAACACCAAATAATAGGTAAAAAAATAAAATAAAAATACACATCATGTTCAACTATTAACATCTCGTTGGTTTTGTTAACAGTTGAACTTAAAATGCTATATTAAATCATTTCTTAAACATATTTATTTCAAAATACCGTTGGGTAAGATGAAACAAATATTTTTATTTCCATCATTTAAATTGTTAAACCAATTCACGTTGGGTTCATGGAATGACAATTTAAACAATGTATATTAAATGGCTTAATATTAGTGCTTATATTGACTTGAGTAATCTCCCATTGGTTTGATCACTCAAATCAACTAAAGTACATGCCATTTTAAATGGAAACAATATATTTGAATAAAATCAATCTTCCATTAATTTGTATTCCAAGAATCATTAAATAATTTTAGTTGGAACGAAAACTGAAGAAACAAAAAAAATTTTTTTTTTTGCAAATCTCACGAAAAAGAAATAAATCAACTCACTGTACATAATTGATTTCTTTGAAATTTGCAGCGTCCCAAAATACATAGATTATTAAATAATTGTTAATTATCCATGGCTACTTGTTAAATAAAAATTAACAAGAGTACAACAAATGACAGCCTACTTTACTCCTACTTTACTCAATTAAGTAAGAAAGAGAACAGATAACCAGAAAGTACTCACCGGAGCAGACACAAAACCCCAAACCAAATGCAATTGAACCTGAAAAAACCAAACAAATGTCAGCAGTGTGAAGAAAATGGTGCAACAATTGAGGAAGATGTTATTTTATTATGCAAAAGCACAACGAAACCGGAAACCAAGCACCAAAAAGTACCGACATGCAATTGCAATTGATAATGAAGGCAGATGAAATACTGCCACGGAGCACTTCAAACTCTTGTAAGTCACGCTTGAAATATGCTATCAGTACAACAGTACCATTATGTGTCTACCTGCCACTTTCAAATTAATAATGATATAATTCATCAACAATTTTAATAGCCACTAGATTGAGATTAATTTTTGTATGTTCACAGAAAATCATGAATTGTTTTAATTCAGTTTCTAGAAAGCCATCCTCCGTTCCCACTTCTCATAATTTAGGAATTAATTCAACCTTTTGAATATCAAAACATTCGATTCTTGAAACATAAGTCTGATTTAAGTATTAAAATATAAGTTCACAAAATCATGAACCAATTTCAACTTTATATTCCATAAAACCGTATGTAACCAAAACAGAAATTAGAACATATTTTAATTTCAGTCACATGCTATAATCAAGTTTGGCTTTAATTGATTAAATTCTTTAACCTTGGCTCTGATACCACATGTTGAATCAATTTCAATATATGATACCAATTCTACAAGTCCCAAATTAATCTATCATAAATAATGGGTTGTAATACTTACTTGATGGAGACGATTGATTCCTTTGAGTGTTTGATGAAGATGATGCCATGATGATGATCAAGATTAAGAGTCTAATTGCCCTTGAATTAAGATGGATTGAATTATGGTGTTATAGAGTTTTGTTAGAGTGATCGTATGAATGGATGATTGAACGATCGTATGATGATGACAGTTAATTAGGGCAACGACTCAACAATCCTTTTAACCACCATATTTACATATTAACCCCTTAAAGTATTAACTCTCATCAAATTAGATACCTTTATTATGGGGCTACACACATTTAGTCCATATAAATGTCAAATGGTCAAAAGCCACATAAATATTTCTAACAGTGTGTACAAAAATGAGTCCCGGCCTGGTCATGAAACTGAAAAATGAAAGAATGCACCGAGTTACGAGTGTAGTCTTGAAAATCAAAGTGTAGTACATCAGGTGTCTTGATTATTAACAATGCATTTTCTAGGTTTTAGTTATGTTTTGTTTTTAATCCTGTACTTTGTAATTTTGGGATAATATTTTGATTTTGTATAATTAATAATGCATTGACTACTTGTCAAATTGAAGCTAGAATAAAAAATGCGCGTGTCAGCTCAATCCATCCCATTTTGACCCATTTACAAATGTTAGCCTTTAGAGAGTTTAATATATCTCGATGTGATGCTTTATCAAGTGTGACTCCATGTTGGAAAAATGCAAACGCTTCAAGTGTTGTGCATTGAAAATTTCAAATCAATGTAGGAGGTATTTAAAACTAAAGAAATATTGTTGGAATTAATTACTAAACCGTCCTTAATTATATGTGACTCGTGGTGCAAGGAGTGAGTCTTAATTATATGTGACTCGTGGTGCAAGGAATGAGTCTCGAAGTGCAAGTAAAGTTAGTTAAGGATTAAAGATAATTATTAAGTTTGGATTAGTTATCTGAATTTATTATTTTATTAGCAATCCTAGTTATAGTCTAACGAGTAGAGGTTAGCTTATAAATACCGAGTTAGAGTATGGATTGTAATTCAAGTTTTTGAGTTAGTTTTCTTGAAATAATAAAATATTAGACAGTTGAGTCCAAACATCTTTCATTAATAACTAATTATCAAGTCACCTACGTGAATTGGTATCAGAGCATAAGATCCGGTCAATCCATCATCATCATCATCATCATCATCGTCGTCGTCGTAGGAGAGCAAACCTCAAGAACCAGGAAGAATTTGTTCCAGGTAGCGATCAATTGATCACAACAATTCAGCCACCAAGAATTCTTTAATCGATCCAAGATTCTGGGTCTGATTAATTAATGGGTTGATATGAAGAACAGAAGTCGATCAAGCAAACACGAGGAATTGGAATCATAGATCATCATGTCACACCCTAACCCACGGCGGACTATGCCGGGGAATGACTGATTGCTCGGTAGCTCATAAGACATTATTAAATAAATATCAATATCTAATTATTTTATTGGAATAAAATCTAAGTATATCGTACAAATGTTCAATAACAAATACCAAACAACTATGTAAGTTTAAACAATAGTCTTCATTTCGTTGATGTAACGTCCTCGTTTCGGTAATAAATAAACAAATAAAATGTCGCGAATTTTATTTTAGTTATCGAATCATCTGACGTGCGAATTCTCCGATGCGAATCGATCCAACCCATTCGCGCTATCATCTGGATGCGAACCTTTTTGAGATGCGAATTCTGGTATGCGAATCGTTTGGGTGCGACTTGTTTCACGCGAATCCCTTGCGTGCGACTTGTCTGAGATCCTCGTGCGATGGAGATTGATGCGACTCAAATAAAACCCACACAACTGATGTATATTCCCTGTTCCCCTTAGTCTTGCCGGAATCGGAAGTGGCAACGGAGGTGCGGTGGCCGTGGTTATGAAAGAAAAAAAGAAAGCAAAGAGGAGGAGGGAGGATGGTGATGGGGTGGGTAAGGGTTAGGGGGGTTGGGTGTTTGGTATAATAATAATAATAATAATAATAATAATAATAATGATAAACTTATAATGATAATAATAATAATAAATAGTAATAAAAGTAAAAGTAATAAATAATAATAAGCTTATGTTAAGAAACTAAATGAGACTCGAACTTGAGACCCGACTCGTTTAGAACCTGCAACCCACCTTATGCTAGGACCGAGGATTGATGGGATCCGTTCAGTAACACTTGAACATAAAAGCCCGTCATATCAATGGAGGAATTGAAAGAAACGCACGGACGGAAGATAAATTATGAAATATTTTATATATATATATATATATATATATATATATATATATATATATATATATATATAAAATGCAAAGTGTGAAGACGAGGACTTACGACGAGTTAAGAATGTGAACTAAAATAGTAATGAAATAATATAATAAAAAATTTAAATACGATAATAACAAATGTCGTTAAGAATGCAAACTAATTAAGACGGTTCATTAATAAGATAATACCAAGTATATTAAATTAATATAAACGGTTAAAGAAGGTTACACGCCGGTTCAGTTAACTTAAAAGTTAAACCCGTTAACTTTTGAAAATAAATAGCAAACAAATATAGAGGATTAATATATGTCCGTTATTAACAGTTAGTCGGGCACAGTTAAAGAAAGACATTACTATTAATTCAGAGAGGAATCGTCTACAGGTGAGTTCTAGCCCCTTTCTCTGTGACGTTTTTCGGGGCTGTGTGCATACTCCTATGTGATAATTAATACACTTATCCTAAGTGATAAGTGTATGATATGTGTATGATTATTTATTGAATGTTATTATTAATTATTGTATGAATGTGCTTATATAATATAATCATTATATATGCAATTGAAAGAAGTGTAAATTATGCACGCATGATAGGAAACATATGAAGTAAACGTATGGACGATTGACGGGACATGTATGGTTGTATGGTTAAGCGAGACAAAGGGACCAGACCCTAATAATATCTGAGATTGTGATAGAAGGGACCAGAGCCTAATAATATCTGATGTAGTAGGGACCAGACCCTAATAATATATCTGAGATTAGAGGGACCGGACCCTATTAATATCTAGGATAGAAGGGACCAGACCCTTACAAATATCTGAGATTGAGGGAGCAGACCCTATTAATATCCGAGATAGTAGAAGTAGGATAGTTTACGGTATACCTTAGGAAAGTAGGAAAGAAAGTGTGTAAATACGTATGTATGTACGTAAAGTATATATGAATGAGTAATAACAAGTAAAGTACGAATTACGTATCTTTGGACGCGTATAAGTATGGACGTGAATGTATTGCATGTTAATTCATTAACTAGAACTCACTCAGCGTAGCTGACTCTTAGTATGCATGAGGTGAGTAGGATGAGACAGGTTGCATGAGGGAGACACGTGGCAAATAAACGAAGACTGGCATCGAAGAAAAGAATAGTCACGTGTTATTTATGTTTATGTTTACGACTTATGTTATTTCTGTTTAAGATAAAGTATTTATGTAATGTATGAATGGTTGACTTTTATTTCCGCGAAATGTTTAAATTAACTCTAATTTCCGAATTATTTGATTGAGTAAATCCAACCAGCGTGAAAGTAGGGTTCCCGGGAACGGGGCCTTACAGTTGATAACCTAAGGCATATTTTCTACAAGCTTCAACTTCAAATATCCAATAAAGTTACCGGCAACATGCGTAAAATTATGATTTTTGTTAACATAATTGTTGAGTGAGCAAGCATAAGATTTGATATGATATAGTAATAAAAATACAATTCATATGCGGTGTGGTATCACAACAATTGAATAACCAATTGACTAAACAAATAATGTGTCTTTTGGCCTTAAAGCTAGTATGGTTACTCTGATGGCGTATGACTATAGTAAATTAGGATGAGCTGGCCCAACTGCCAAACAACAAATAAATAAACACATAGACAAATGTCATATAATCGATCAATTGAGAAATGCATGTAAGCGCATAATAATAGACTTGTGGCTGAGGACTCATTTTACATAAACATTTTAATATAGTGGTATGCATGTAACACCCAAAATAAAAGTATGAAAAAGGGGTTTGATTACTCACCTTAGAATGAGGCGAGCGTAAGAAATTAAGTAAATGTGCAAGAAATAAGCGAGCTGACAAATTTATATGAAAAATCCTAAAAACCCAAAATAATAAACTTTAGTTAAAACTAAGATGAAATGAACTAAAATTACTAAAAAGTACGTTGTACAACTCAAGTTATAAGTAAAACAAAAGATAAGCGAGCTAACTGACTTTTCATGAAAATATTCTAAAATTTTAAATACAAGTAGTAACTGTGACATTTGTCAATTTTGGGTTATTTTATACTTATATTCTTAATGTAAACCCGACCCGTTTTGTATCCCGAACCTTTCGATATTATCAAAATGATGAATTGTATGTTAAATATTTGTTTTATAGTTGTTGGATAAAAAAAAAACACCCTTTTCGGTTCTTAAAATTCCCCGAAAACGCTCAAAACGAACTCCAGGGACTAAAACTACCAAAATGGAGACTTGAAGGACCCATTTGTAGTTTGTGCTTTCTTGGGTCTATAACCAACCCATTTTCATGAAACACCCTTTATGAAAGACCCATTCAACTTACCCTATATATACACACCCATCTTCTTCATTTGTGCTTGCTCATTTCTTCATTTCTCTCTCAAATTCTTGAATTCTAAGGTTGTTCTTCATAAGCTAATCTTTCATTTTAACTAACTTCTCAATACTTAAAGCTTGATGTTACAACATATATGTAATATACACTCCTTGTTTACCTTCGGTCTTTCATTTCTCCGGTCTCGGCCGGTTGAAATGTCGGGCTAGTAAGGCAAGGTTACATGGAGGACTTTGTAGTCCTTGTTTATATATTTAACAAATCTAACCATATAACTTGTTATACTTGCTTAACTTCTACATATTTTAGTTTATTGTTCATATTTGTCAAGTTCCATGGTATTGGGTATGTGGTGACTAGCCTCGGTTTCATCCCGAGTTGAGAACCGAACCAAAAACCGAACTTTTGTTTAAAAGCATTATTGTTAACTCTTGAATGTAAAACTTGAGTATTATTATTTATAAGTTATTTTACAAGTTCCATGGTAATTGGGTATGTGGTAACCATCCTCGGTCTTATTCCGAGTCAAGGACCGAACCAAAAACCGAACTTTTGTTTAAAAGCTTTATTGTTAACTTTTTGAATGTAAAACTTGAGTATTATTATTTATAAGTTATTTTACAAGTTCCATGGTAATTGGGTATGGGTAACCATCCTCGGTCTTATTCCGAGTCAAGGACCGAACCAAAAACCGAACTAAACCAAGTTCACTCGCTTAAGACACACAAGTGTGTTTTTAGCCACCAAAACTCATATTTTTCTTCAAGATTATATTTTAAATCAATTTTAGTTAATTTCTAAACATACTTGGCATGTTGGTAACCAACTTGATCTTATAACAAGTTCGAACCGATAAGGTCGTATACTCGCTTAACGAACGTTAAGGTTCTTCACAATAGAACTACATACTTGGTTAAGTCTATTTTGATTTTATTGAGTTATCTCATAACATTTATTATTTTGGGAAGTTAACTGTGAGCTTGGTCAATTATCAAGTCTCGAACCGACAAACCCGAACACTCGTTTAAACCTCGTTTTGGTATTCTTATAACCAAGGGTTTTGCAATATCGCATTTTAACCCACATTATTACTTAATACAGGTTGAGTAAAAAAAAGAAAAAAACTAATGAATAGAATACCGAGACCCGGTTTCGAGTAAACTTATTTTACAAAACTCGTTTCTTTAATTTCTCAAATATTTACATTTTAAATCCTAAACTTTATTTATTTTCTTTATTTGTCATGTATTTTATTTTAAACCCTTCCAAGACTACCTACTAACACAAGACCCGTTTAATATAGGTCTTGCTCGTTAAACCGATCTCTCCGATTATTCACGACACTATCTTTCAAGTTACTTGTTAATGTGAGTACTTTTTCATCCCCCCGTTTTCCATCTTTCGTTTTGGGGGTGGCATTGCATACTTATTCAAATTCAAAGGATTTATACTTGAGTCTTAAACCACAACACGTATTGTATATGTTTACTTAAATAAATGCTCGATTTGGTGTTATATGCTTTACATGATTATGTGCAAATTCTTGAATGCTAAGGCAGGTAGCCTCTTGAATGCTAAGGCGGGTAGCCTCATCAAAGTATGATCATACGTTAATTCCGAGTATATATGGTATCCCCATATAGAAATGTGTCGTCAATGTATTCTTATTGACGATTTCATTATTGTCGTCAATGTATTCTTATTGACGGTTCGTCAATGTATTCTTATTGACGGTTTTATTATCTAAATTGTTGCTATTATTTATTGTTTTCATATACTAGTTGTGGATTTCATACTATATACTTATTGTCCAAAACTATGAAAATTGCTCACCAACCTTCGTGTTGACAAACTTTATTTTATGCAATGTTACAGGTTTGATGTTAGCTTGATTGGATTACTTGAAGAAACTTATTATCTTGGCTTTAGGATATTAGAAAATAAAAGAACAAGTTATTTGTTTATCTATCTATTTGGCATTTTGTATGAACAATTGTTGTGTTATTTATGATGATATGGATTTAAATAAGTTGTTTAAATATTGTAACTTTATAGTGTCATTGTGCAATGAGCAATCATGTCGCGCCTCGATGTTTCCGCCTTCATTGGTCGGGGTGTGACAGTAACATTAAAATCAAACAGAATTGAACAAGAACTATTAAGATTCAACATTTAACTCTAGTTATTTAAAAAGCTAGAGGTAAACGAGTGTCGATTCGTGTCTCACCCGAATGTCGTTATAGGACCGGATTCGGGTCTAACATGTCTGAAAAGATGGATAAGAATACGACATACAAGAGTCAGAAGCTAATTCGGGTCGGTTCATTGTTAATTTGAAAAACCCAATATCAGACTAACATAAACCCTAAACGGGCCAAATTGAAATTAACCAACTAAACCCCATCAATCATTGAAATTTATTGAGGGCTTTTGTTTAAATGATAAAACAAACAACTTTCATATTTACAACTTACACGGAAAATCGACGAAACAGGCAAACCTAGAAAGATGAACAACTTGGACTTTTAAATGTCAACAGTTCAGCAATTGATCAATTAAACATAAAGAACACGAATTGAGTGTAAAATTGATTCAGGGTAAACGCTTTGCATTAACTACTCAATTGGCCTTAGGGAACAAGAAAAACGTTTGATTATGAATTAATTGCAGAATGACCAAAATGGAATAAAATCACCAATTAACGAAATTAGAACAATTCTTGTTCCCTATTCCAAGGAATCGATGGAATATGCTTAGGCATGATGCCAAGGCATATTCCAATCGGGTTACCAAAAATAAGCAAAACCACCGATAAACGAAAAACGAAATGTTTTAGTATGCAGATTGGTCCACCGCGCGGTGCGGCTTGCTGAAGTGGGTCCTTCAAATGGTGTCGTCCGCGTGGGTTCTTGCAAGTTTGTTGCTTTAGAAAATTCGACCCATGGACTTGTTTATATGTGTTTTTAAACACCGAAATGCATGAAATGGAGTTCGTGACTTCTAAGGCCCCGTTCCCGGTAACCCTACTTTGGTGTTGGATTTACTCACAAACACAATTCTAAAATCAGAGTAAATTAAAACTTTGCGGAATAATTAAAAACTTCAAACATCACATTACAAAACATTCATTCTTGTCTTAACATACAATTGTCTTTTCATAACTAATTAATTAAAACAGTCTTGATGCTTCTTCGTAGATGCCAATCTCTTCCGTCCATGCCATGTGTCCCTCCTCAAGCCAGCTGCCTCAATCTATTTGCCTGCATGCATACTAAAAGTCAGCTACGCTGAGTGAGTTCTAGTTAATCATTTAACGTACAATACATTCATATCCTTACTCATACGCATCCGAAGATACGTATTCATACCTTATCTACTCTTACTTCTTTCATACAACTTTATATACATGCACACACGCTTACCTACTTTCTTTCATAAAGCCTTGTAATTTACCATAGGCTATTCTATCTCTACCATCACAGATATTATTAGGGTCTGGTCCCTTCTGTCTCAGATATTATTAGGGTCTGGTTCCTTCTGTCTTAGATATTATCAGGGTCTTGTCCCTTCTGTCTCAGATATTTTTAGGGTCTGATCCATTTGCCTCTAATAACCATACCTGTCATGTCACTCGTTCATACATTCATTTTCATTCATGCATACTTTACATATCTTCCGGTCATGGATATACGTATATGTACATATTCATTCGTATAAACATTCCATAATAACATTCAATACTTTGTCGTACATATAACATACACATATCATACACTTACCATTTAAGTTAAGTGTGTTAACAACTTATCACAAAGGAGTATGCACACAGCCCCAAAAACATAACAGATAAAGGGGCTAGAAACTTACCTGAAGTCGGTTTCTCTCGCCGTTAATAGTAATGCCCTTCTTTAGCTGTGCACGGCTAACTGTATAACGCATTAAGAGTGTCAAATATCAATTACTACTACTTCTTATATCTAAGTCAATGACACCCTCAACTAACAGGGGTCCGAGGGCAGCACCCCTGGTAGCGGGGTCTAGGGGCGGCAGCCCCTAGCAGGTCCAAGGGGCAACGCCCCTGGCTGGGGTTGAGCTGGGGATGTTTCGTTTCGCATGAAACTGTTTCGCTTCGCATGGAAGCGTTTCGCTTCGTATGAAACTGTTTCGTTTCGCATGGAGGCGTTTCGCTTCGCATGAAACTGTTTCGCTTCGCATGGAAGCGTTTCGCTTCGCATGGCTAAGCGAAGCGAAATGCCTGTTTCGCTTCTCATGGCTGAGCGAAGCGAAATGCCTGCCTTTCTTCGCTTTTACCATTTTTAAGCCATTTTACTTTGTGGCTCTTCCTCAGGACCTGATTTTTACTCTTTCCTAACTTTTGACAAATTCTGACCCCATGCACCTGATCCTGAACCCATCTCTCAAAGTCCAAACCCCACCTTTTTATCACAAAGTGCACCCGAGAGGTTATAACTTACCAAGTTTATATTTTTCTTACATTTTACAACCTGATCTATCATTATATCTGTTTGCATGATGATTATAACCATAAAACTTAACCATTTAAACCGAAACCTACCTTTTGCTTCGGGTTCAAGTTCAGATCCGGACAATACGTAGATCTAGACGTGTTCTTGTTGTTTGATGATGTCTACACACGAGATTCTTCCCTTCTTTGGCTTGGATTTTAAATCCGAGTGCTAGAGAGAAAGTATGTGTGTGTTTCTTGAGTGTGTGTGTTTGGATGAGAAAAAGAAAGGAACAGAAGAAGTGGTTGGGCTTATATAGAGGGGGTTTCACGGGTCCCACCACCCATTCCCAAATTCTACTCCGAAACACTTAACACAAGACTAACTTAACGACACATAGTTAAATAACAAAACTTTCCATCATTCATCATTTAATGAAAAGTTGGACGTTACATGACTTCGTTAAAATCATAAATTAATAATTCTTAATGTAAAACAACAAAAAATGAAACCCAAAATTTTAAACGGGTAAGGTTTTGGGGTTTGGAAAATGGCAATTGTTACACATCAGGAGGAGTTCAAGAAACCTGACGGACCTATTCAAGATTGTGATCAAGATTCAAATCATCTCGATTAAATGACTGAGCAATATCTACACAAAAAAGTCCGGCTATGTTGATATAGAGGGGTTTGATAATTTACTACACTAGCTCCAATTGATTATTGGCAAAGGTCTGGTTGTATTTTTGCTTTTCGGTCAAGAAGAGTGGGGCTGGAACAAGATCAAAGGTTTCAAGTCAGGTACAGTAGACAAAGAAGTTCGAACACCATGGGTGACGACGATAGCAGTAATCAAAACACGAAATAAAATAGCTCGATAGCGTGAACTAACCGTAGGTTTGTTTATTGTTAAAATTAGATGATCCGGCATGGCTATGGCATGCCAGAATGGGCCATCTAAACTTTGAGGCGATGTAGACTTTAGGAACGAAAAACATTGTGCATGGAATTCCATTAATTTCCCATACTATTGATGTTTGTGATTCTTGTTTAGTAGGAAAACAAACGAGCAAACCGTAACTGGACCAAGCCAAGTATAAGGCAACAAAGCCACTCGAGTTGATTCATGGTGATTTATGTGGCCCGATAACACCACCGACACCCGTTGAGAATAGGTATATGTTCCTAACTGTTAATGACCTATCCCGCTATTTGTGGTGCTCTTTATTATATACGAAGGATCAAGCATTCGAGACCTTCAAGAAATTTTAAGTTGAGGTGGAAGCCGAAGTTGGCTTCAAAAGAGGTGTCTTCCGAACAGACTGCGAAGGTGAATGTACATCAAAAGACTTCAATAGCTGGTGTGAAATGAGTGCAGTCTGGAGACATCTAACAGCCATGTATTCTCCACAACATAACGGGGTTGTTCGGTGTTTGCTAAAAACAATGCATGTGTCACAAATATTTTGGGGAGAATCCGCAAGACATGTGGTTTACATCCTAAATCGGGTTCCAACAAGAGCGTTTAAAGCTATGACGCCGTATAAAGCTTTGCTCACTCGGAAACCCACAATCGAGCACTTAAGGGTATTTGGATGTTGGGTTTGTCAAGGAACCCAAATTTAATCAGAAGAAGTTGGATGATCGTAGTCGACCGATGGTTCACTTTGGAGCCAAATCGGGCACAAAAGCTATCGAATATATGACCCGAATCACCGGAAAATTTATGGATGTCGGGAAATTCGTTTCAATAAAAAACAAGGCTGGGAGTAGGTTAAAATACAAACCGAGCCCGAACCAAAAGAATTTATAATTGAATTTGGATTGGGTTTTAACACCGAGGTGACTCGGTCATTAGGCCCAAATATTAAACCAACTGCAGCAACAGGCTTTGAAATAGAAAGTGGGCAGTCTTTAGCCCGTTTGGCAGCTCGACTGTAGCTAATGAAGCTGTAAATACAGCTGGTCCAGCCTATTCATCTCATGAAGAAGTTACGGAATGCGCAACAGATTTTACCAGCTTCAGAACAGCTCGTCTACATCCCAAACGAGCCCAAGGTCGGCTCAAAGCAGAACTGCAAATCTGATCCGCATGTCCACCAGAACAGGTGTGATTCCATTATGATTAAACGGTTAACAGATAGAAGATGGGGTAGTAAGAGGCAATGAAGTAATAACTACCAACGGAGAGCCAAGGCCATATTCCAAAGCGAGAGGAAACACCCGCTCAAAACGGGCCATGAAATAAGAGATCGAGTCAATTGAGAAAAATAAAACGTGGTCTCTTGTCGATCCGCCAAACGGTGCAAAATTATTGGGCTAAAGTGGGTATTTAAGATCAAACGAATTGCCGACAAGATGATTAATGAGTATAAAGCCCGTCATTGCAAAGGTTGCGTGCAACAACCGAGGATTAATTTTGTCACGCCTCGACCGGAGGCGAAATGTCAGGGCGTAATGTATAGATTGCTCAAAACACATGTGACAACTATTAAAGCAGCATATTATCATTATCATATTATATATCAAGTACACAAGTTTGAAATGGAAATAACATCATAACAAAGCAAACTAACTATTAAATCATTTAATTTAAAATAACCTAAGGCAATCTAATGTCTTTGATCTTGATAATTTCATCACACATTCATACATGTACGTAGCATATTTATAAAATAAAAGTCAACTAAAAATAGTTAGTGAATTTCCCACAATTTGTTATATAATATTATATGAATAAAAAACCATACAATTCCATGAACATACATATTAACAAGCAAGTAATGAAATATGTAAAATATCGATGAGGCCCTTTTCTATTTGACATAAAGTCTAAATAGTAAGGGAGTGTATGATCATACATATTGAGGATACTGCGGCTATGAAACAATAATAAACACAAATCATACATGAGGCATAATTCATAAAAGCAAGTAATAACACACAAGTCCATGATGTGAATTGTAGTTTGAAGCAATGAGGCTAAATAAAACTAAGTGTTTTGCTAGAATATATATGCTACCCCAAAACATTTAAAAGAGTAAAAACGGGGTGTGAGAAACTCACTTGTAAAGTAGCGAGAAATGAGTATATAAGCGAAGATGCCTTAAACGAGTGAACCGACAAGGTTCAGTTCAACGAGCGACCTTATATAACAAAATAACTAGGATTAAAATGAGGTTCAGGAAGAATGAGAAAAGATGGCCGCCATGTTCGGTTTATAAATTCTTAAACGAAAAGTTTGTTAAAATATGATTTATTCTATTTTATAAGCGAAAAAGGTTAATTACTTGATTTATAGTCAATTTATTTTATTTTTAGGAAAAATATAGGTTATAATATTTATTACTTAATTTTAGGGTATGTTTGGCAAAACTAGCCGGAAGCTGAAAACTGGAAGCTGAAAGCTGGAAGCTGGTAGCTGGTAGCTAGAAGTTGGACGCTGGTAGCTGTTAGCTGTAGCTTTTTAGATATATTTAGGTGTTTGGCAGAGTAGCTGTAGCTTTTTAGATATATTTAGGTATTTGGCAGAGTAGCTGGAGCTTTTAATAAAACTAATTAGGTGCCAGCGCGGTGCGGCAGAGTGCGCGCGCAACCTGAGATCAACCGCATAATCAGTGTCGGTACGTGATTCACTTGATATTAGTGCACGCATAACCCGAACGCAGACGTGTACTTCGTGCAAAGGCAGCAAGCGTGTAATCGTGACGAAAATCAAGAAACAAAGCTAAAATATACAGTAATTTCAAATAGATAGTTTTTTAAACCAACCTTTTTTGATTTGAAACCCTTTCCGACCCGACACCGTTTTAATCTGAAACATGTTCTGACCTGGCCTCTTTCGACCCAAAACCGTACCGACACGAACGAACTAAATTAACCCTTTTTTATCGACTTGTTCCGACTCTTATTTGGTCTTACACATGACCCGAGCTCGTCTGACTCGACTTGTTGCCAATCATAACCGGTAAAAAAGTATATCAATATCATACTCAAATTGAAGAGAATAAAATGCTCTTTTTTATGATGTAATGTGTTTAAAAAAATATTAACGTGTGAAAAAGTTATGGACTTTTAAAGAGTCATGAGGGTAGTTAGTTTTGAATAAGGATAAAATATATAACTATTATATAAATTAACAAAATTGATGAATGTTCAAGTACCAAAATTGTAAATTAAATTGTAAAAGCTTGTAGCTTTTTCTCAAACGCTAGTAGTAGTAGCGTTTAGAAAAAGAGCTTTTTCTCCTAATATAAAAGCTTCAAGCTCATTGAACCAAACAAGACTTTTTGTTAGGTAAGAGCTTTTTCTTAAAAGCTTGAAGCTTGAAGCCCCTAAAAGCTCCTTGTCAAACATACCCTTAATGAGTTAGGTTTGTTTCCAAACCGAAAATTATTTAAGAAAACAAGTTATACAAGTGGTTCGTTTTTGGTCGGACATGAACCCGTTTTTTGGTCGGGTTTATGTCTAACATATTTGAAATGATAAGATGAAGTGACATGTTGGAAATCTTGTGTTTAGTTTTATTAGTTTTGCAAAAGTTAGTTTTCTTTTAACATAAAACTTTTATAACCGAACATTAAACAAGCCAACAAGCAGTAGTGAAACACAACCATGACTGCCGACATAAGGTGGCAACATGGTGATGGTCACATGATGTGTTGTACATAAAATAATAAATTACCCGAGGATGGAATAATAAAGAAAAAGAAGAACTTGAACGACTTGACTTTCTTGGTTAAACTTGGTCTTTAGCAAAAATTGGGAAGCAAGAACACAATTGAGAGTGAGATACACTTTGAGTGAGAAATGAGTTGAGCAAGGAAAAATAATAGATGGATGTGTGGTTTATATAGCCATAAAATCGTTAATAACAATGCAATAAAGAATTAATTTCAAGAACTAGTCAAAAGGCTAGTCTTAAGCAATAATAATGAAAATGGCTTTGACTCAATTGATGAAAAATAAAGATATTATAATACTTGAATAATGATATTCTTAAAAATAATAAGTTTAAGTAGTTATTAATTAAAATCAACAAGGTAGTGATTACATTGAAATAAAAGGCAAGCGGGCAACAAGCTGCGCCGTTACCCCGTTTTGAATTACAAAACCCAATATTTTAAAAACCACATTCACTGATCTTTGAGTCATAACATTACTATGCATGACCCGTTGAACTTGGGTAAGTAACTCCACATCTTCAGGTGCGAGGAAACCAAAAGTGTCAAAAGCAAAAGGAATAAATACATGTTGGTTGTCAAGACACGCCTTCTCATGTTTAGTCACCTTGCCTGAAGTTTAAATAAATAAATAAAAGTGACTATATCAACTTATATATTAGTAGCACACCTTCCATTTGATAAACTATATATTGTTTATCTGAGTTTACACATTGACATGATGTGAATGTTGTTACATTAATCTGAGTGTAAAACTATTAGTGAATTCACAAACGTATAATATTTAAAGTTACTATGAAAATAATTAATATACACACATGAGAAGTAATTAAATTAATGACGAAAACGTAGTCAAATATCGTATGAGTATGTAGATAGTAATAATAATAACAACAACAACAACAATAATAAATCATATGAAAAAACAACGAATCAAAATGACATGAAATCAATATTTTTATTAATAAATGCAGATCCGAATTATATCAGAATTTTAAAATGGATCAGGCTTCGGGTTTGAAAATTGGCAAATGTCATAGATTTCGAAGGCGCGTTCGCACCGTAGCTTGACTCGAAACCGTAAGATTACTTATCATCGCTCTTGCTGCTAGTAGAGGTTGGGATTTACATCATCTCGATGTGAAATCGGCGTTTTTGCATGACTAGCTCAAGGAAGAAGTATATGTTTTACAACTGGAGGGTAAAAAAACCGGGACGTGAGGGAAATGTTTACAAAGTTTCTAAGGCTTTTTACGGTCTAAGACAAGCCCCATGAGCTTGGAATACAAAGCTAGACGGAATTCCAAAGGTGTGAAAAATAACAAGCAGTTTACAAGAAATATACACCAAAGTAGTTCCTAATTAAACGATTTGGTGGTGACGGATTCAGAAGACCGAAATTAATGAGTTATCTCAATATTGAAGTTCATAAAATGGAGGACGGGATTGAAATTAAACAAGAAGCCTAGTTGAAACACTTGAAAGAGGCTAACTTGCAATCATGTAATCTGACCTATTGTCTAATGCAACCCTCAGACAAGATGTCAAAGCTCGAGTCAGAACCGGAAGTAGATGCAGCGGAGCATCGGTGACTAGTCAGTTGCCTTCGGTACTTGGTTCATATTCGACCCGATCTGGCATACTTGATGTGTTGGTGAAATATCGTGTATTAAATGGGTCATATCATATGTTTTATGAGTTTATATGCTGGAAACACGATTACTTTGGGTGCGTTTGCGATTACAGGTGTGCGAAGCTTAAAGGAGCTAAATTGGAGCAGATGCGATGGAGTGGAAATTAAGATTTTATTTCATGGAATGATAGAGAATTTGAAGACGAAGACGTGGCCTAAAACGGTGCGTAAAACGGAGCTATAACGAAGAAGTTATGGGCAAAACAGTGTAGAGGGGCTGTTACCGTAAAGCAGTGACTGATGACCATAGGCTACGGTCCCATCGTAGCATACGGTGGGGAGACCGTATGCTACGGTGGCCTGGGCGGAAAAACACGATTTTTTGGTATTTTCTTCCATATTTAAACCCGGTTCAACCCTAGAACGATTATGCTTCATACCCTAACATACTTGGGCGATTTTGAGGCCATTCTCCACCATCTTAACACCTCTCAATCACCATAATCAATCCTTCCAATCCATAATCGAGCTAATTATGATAAAGAGGCAAGGCTAAACCACTCATGACCACTTCAGGAGTAGGGTTTGCATATAAACTGATTATTTTTATGAACATTACATGTATTGGGAGTTAGTTTTGATTAATCTTTTGGTTGATTGAATCTACATGTTTATTGGAACTGATTAAACCGTTGTGTTTCTATGACTTTCGTTTATCATCAATTATTTGGTTTGTGTTCATCAACATTTAGGATTAAGTTCTTATCGTCATTGAACCATTTACCATTAATCATTGATAGATGCTCAGTTTTATATTAATGAACTGGTAATTAGATAGACCGTGTTCGGTTGTGTCAATTCTTCGGATTAAGTTCTGTGAATCATCATAACCAAACTATTGTGTCTAGTAATCATTTATCTATTCTAATGACAAATCATGTCTATGTGATTTCCTGACTTGTATAAATTATTGTCAGTTAGTTTATTGCATATCCCGAACCTGAAGTATAGTCACTGTTTTCATAAATTTTTTTACAACCAAATTACTTTTCAAACCGCTTGACATCGTTTGTCCACCCTAGTATAATAATTAAAAAGCATTAAACTTGATTAGCACTTTCCACTGATTCCCTGTGGATTCGACACCTTACTTGCCCTAGCTAGTAAAGGTATTTTACAAATGTTTTTGATTGACCTTTCGACATCGATCAATACTCGGTCGGAGTAGCGAGTCAGTATATGCGGAGCCCAAGAGATCCTCATTCGGTGGAGGTGAAATACATTATGCGATAAATATGGGGCACGTTAAATTATGGCGTCAAGTATGGTCGAGGTGGAACCGGTTTGTTACTCGGGTTCGGTAATAGCAACCACAATATCTATGAGGATGATGGTCAGAGTACCAAGGGTCACACGCTCTACTGCGGTGATGCTCCTAATACAAGGTGTTCTCAAAAGCAAAGTGTTGTTGCTTTATCTTCATGTGAAGCAGAGTATATGGCGGCATCGGTAGCCGCGGGTCAAGCCATTTGGCTTCAAGAGTTATCATGCGAGATTTTTGAAGAGGCGTTGCAGAAGGTGGTATTAAATATTGATAATACGCCTGTCATAGCACTCATGAAAAATCCCATTTTGCATAGTCCAACCAAACATATCAAATCTCATTTTCACTTTATTGTGATTGTGTTCAAGATAATGAATTGGAAGGTGAACATATCAATGACAAAAAGCAATGAGCTGATACATTAACCAAAGCTCTTACAAGGATTAAGTTCAAAGATATGCGGGATTTGCTCGGTGTCAAAGATCTCCCTAATCTGGTTTAAAAATTAGTGGGTGATTGTTGGAATTAATTACCAAAACGTAATTAATTATATGGGGCTAGTGGTACAAGGAAGGAGTCTTGGAGTGCAATTAAAGATAGTTAAGGATTAGAGATAATTATCAAGTTTGGATTAATTATCTGAATTTATTATTTTATTAGCAATCCTAGTTGCAGTCTAGCGAGTATAGGTTAGGCTATAAATACTGATGTGCTAAAAGTAGTTATTAATTTATTAACTAAATAAACGCTAATCTAGACACTAAGTAATAATTCTAGACTCCTAACTTAACTAAAACTACTAACCGGCAAGTGAACCGGTCGACTCTAGTACAGCTAAGTAAGTCCGGATATCGAACCCACGAGACTCTTTTAATTACGTTAACTAGCTAATTTAGACTCAACTACAGACACGACTATTTACTTATTATTATTGGGAGGTTTTACTAAAAACTAAGATTAACCTGATATTAAAACTAATTAATAAAACTAAAGACGACTTAACTTAGGACTTAATTCAAATGATGACAAACAACCACCTAGGCTAGAATCCCTAATGTATCAATTGTCAATTAGTTGGAAAATGCATGTTATGGAACTGGGATCTTAAATTATTCACTTAAAGAAAACCCAAACAGGACCCCTGACCCTTTTCAAGAACACACCTATGGATTTCTATTAAATTCTTAAAAACACCAGTTTAATTAGACTCGCTTACGGTCGCTAATTTATTTTATGATAAGTACCTCTATAAGAAATCCTACCTTATAGCGCGGAAATCAAAGGTAGTTTAAAGTATTCACTCGACTATATAAACAAGGCTGAAAAATCAAACCTAGACGGACTCCTTACGAAGAACTAAATCTAGCAATCTTAAACAACCAAGACTTATCATATAATCTATCACCTCTCAGCTATTTAGATTAGCAACACACTTAAGTCTATTTGATTAATTATTATTGTTCCTATGGCTTTATTACAAATCAACCACAAACTAGTCAAAAACACACAATAGATGACCTAACAGAATCCTATCATATGACTGACAATCACCAAGGAAACTGTGAAACAATAAAATTCACCAAACAATCTTAAACACACATATGCATCGAATGAAAAACAATAAACCTCTTACTTAATCATAAACTATAACAAAAACAAAATCCAAACTAAAGTCCAACATCAACAAAAGTTCATCATAAACCTAGGTGGTCTAGGGGTTTAACCAACAACCATACTCAAGAACAAACCAAAATAAATAAGTTCAAATAATGAGTTCATAAAGAAAACAATAAATTCAAACCGAATAATAGTGATGTTTGGATGAGTAGGTGTTAAACCCGGACGCTCTCTGCTCGAACCAACAGATTTCTCTCTTCTACATTCTTTCTTTTCTTGCGTCTGCTGTGCGTCTCCCCAATAATTCCCTTGTTGGCCGAAAAACATCAATATATATATGTATTTCTTTCCACCGACCTAAAATATGCTCACATTTAATTCCTCTTTGGGCCGTCAATTCTCCAAAGTTAATTCCTTGTTCTCCTGTAGCCCATAATTACATATTTGTTTAATAATTAAATGCCAAGACTTTAAACCTACGTTTGAAGTTAAAATAATTCATTTATTGTTCTTCAATTGTAAATTAATATCACATTCTGGATAGTAAAACATACTATTAAAATATGGGAACAAAATAATATAATATAATGATTAATCAATTCACGTATTATTTGTTAATTACATTAAATTTTCAATAAAAATGAACAACTATACTGCTTAAATTCTTGGAGAATAATTTGCATTATACGTGTATAATTTAAAGCGCATCAAATACTAAGTTAGGGTATGAGTTGCAATTCAAGTTTTTGAGTTACTTTTCTTGAATAATAAAATATTGGACAATTGCGTCAAAACATCGTTCTTTAATAACTAATTATCAATTCACCTACATGATCTTGTTGGTTATACTAACGTTGACCAGCGAAAAGTGATATTACAGTCTTTAGGTTAAGGACCATCAGGGCCGGCCCTAAAAATTCGTGTGCCCTGGCCGAGCTGAAAAAAATGTTCTCCTTAATCCTTAACGTACTAAATAATGTAAACACATTTTTTATACGTCGATTAAATTTATGACAATAACATAACAATTAGCAAAAATCATGGTATTAGAATGAGTTTATGACATACTGAATAAGCTAATAGCTAACCGAGGATTTGTGAAACTCTCTTAACATTCTTGATAGCAAATTGTTGAATCATGTTGGGAATTTCGGGTCAAGAGCGTTACTTGGCTTGCAAGGCTAAGTAGCATAATTTAAGGAGTGGATAACTATAAACAATTAAATGTGCTCAGATTTAATTGTTAGTATAATTATCATGTCCTATTATTTAGCAATCCTAGTTATAGTCTAAACATTACTTGTGCATCGGGGGTAGAGATTGTAATCTGAGTAATTGAGTTTTGTGAAGTTTCTCAATAATATTCGTGTATGGGTGTTAGCCAAATTCGTGTTCGTGTTCGATACCTTGTACCAATTCCATTAATTGGTATCAGAGCAGTACCTATGATTGATCGTCGTGAAGGATTCGGCTGGAAAAGTTGCAGCAATTCGAGTGGAGTTCTGATCGGAGCAAAAGGTTGGAGTTACGTTCGGGATTTCAAACCCGACTTCACGAGAATAGGCAAGCGATTTCTGGGTCGATAAACAAGGACGAAAACATAGATTGAATTGTTTTTGATTGACGATTTAGTTTCAAGTTGTATCCTGTTGTGGTGTTTTGTTAAAAGAAGCACGGTTATCAAGGTATCTTTATGCTCTCACGTGATTGTTGGTTTGACTCCCAATTTTTTGGTTCAATTGTTAAAAAAAAATAACCGGCAGAATTTCTTTGTCAACCTCTTTAAATTGGTGAAAGGGTTTGGTGTGAAAAAAAAACGTATTGAATAAATCTTTATTCAGTTGAATATTTTATAAAAGGTGGTTTGGTTGTGCACATAAATCAAATCACGTGTTGGAATCATTGAATCAAGGTCACGGGTTTTTACGAAGACTTATAGTCGATGAAACAAGATGAGTGACGCGAACCAAACGGGTAAAGAGACGACCTCCGGATCGTTTCAATGTTCGCGTTTGACAAAAACGAACTACACGAGTTGGAGTATGCATATGGAGGTTATTTTTGGGATTCATGGAGTTTGGGATGTAATTGACCCGATGATGCGAAGAAAAATAACATCGCGAATGCGCTTCTGTTTCAGTCGATTCCGGAGGAACAGATACTTCAAATCGGTAATTATAAATTGGCAAAATAGATGTGGGGTGCCATAAAGTCAAGAAATATGGGCACGGAACGTGTGAAGGATGCTAGACTTCATACGTTGATACGTGAATTTGACGGTTTGATGATGAAAGAAACCGAAACAATTGACGAGTATGCCTCGAGAATAACCGTGACCTCTTCTAAAGCAGCCACACTTGGACAACCGTATGAAGAAAGGAAGCTAGTTGAGAAATTCTTCACAAGCCTGCCGAGCCGATTTATCCAAGTTGTAACATCCCTCGAGCAAGTGTTAGACCTTAAAACAGTCGGTTTTGAGGATGTTTTCGGGAGGTTGAAGACTTATGAGGAGCGTATCAAAGGACATGTGTTGCGTTTTGAAGAAGGTAAACTTTTGTTTAATCATTCTGAATCCTCTTCGAGTTCGAGGTAGGTTTCACGCGAATCGAGTAGGGGTCGCGGGAAAGGTTCGAACCGAGGACGTGGTTGTGGACGTGGCAATCAGACCCGTGGTTCACAAGGAGGGTCCAACGAAGGGGATAAACGAAAGGTTAAAAAGGATTACTTGGAAGTTCAATGCTTTCGTTGTGATGAATTTGGCCACTTCGTCTCGAGGTGCCCGGAACGAAAGAAAGATAAACAGGCAAATTTGGTCGATGCAAAAGAAAAAGACCCGTCCCTCTATACGGTGCAGTGTGTTCAAGAAAAAGTGTACTTGAATGAACAGAAGGTTATACCAAAAGATTACGAGGGTGGTGTAGACGAACAAGACTTGTGGTATTTGGATAACGGTGTGAGCAACCATATGACGGGTAATGTATCTTTTTTCTCCTGAATTAAATAAGCGTGTTGGTGGCAAAGTTAAATTTGGAGATGGGTCTTATGTTGATATTTGCGGGAAAGGGTCGATATTGCTAGTCGGTAAAACGAAGGAGCAACAATTATTGACCGACTATTATTATATTCCTAGTTTACAAAGTAATATTATTAGTCTTGGGCAAGCAACAGAAAGTGGTTGTGATATTCGTATGAAAGACGATTACTTGTTGATGTATGATGATCAAGGAAAATTGTTGATGCGGGTTACTCGATCCAAGAATCGTCTTTATGCGATTAATTAAAGACGGGGAAACCCGTGTGTTTACAAGCGAAGACTGATAATGAGAATCAGCTTTGGCATGCAAGACTAGGACACCTAAATTTCGAGTCTATGAAACAAATGGTGAAAAATAATATGGTCGTTGGAATGCCAAAAGTTGATCCAGAAAATCAAATGTGTGACTCATGCTTAGTTGGGAAGCAAACGAGGAAACCGTTTCTGAAGTCGGCGACTTTCAGAGCAACCCGAGGTCTTGGAACTAATCCATGGAGATTTATGTGGGCCCATTACTCCTACCATAGCCGAAAATAGGTACGTGTTCGTCCTGATTGATGATTTTTCTCGTTTCATCTGGTCTTTTCTGTTTAAGGAAAAAAGTGAAGCGTTTGATTCCTTCAAGTGATTTAAAGTCATGGTGGAAACGGAAAATAGTGAGAAAAATAAGACGTTTCGAACCGATCAAGGGGGAGAATTTAGTTCTCATGATTTCAGTTGGTTCTTTGAAAACAAGGGCTTTATTCGGCATTTAACCGCTCCATATACACCTCAGCAAAATGGTGTTTTGGAGAGGCGAAACCGCATGATATTGGATATGATTCGAAGTATATTAAAAGCGAGACAAGTTCCAAATTATATGTGGGGAGAAGCGGTGAGGCATTCGACCGACGTGATTAATAAAATTCCAACTCGAGCATTAAAAGACAAAACACCATATGAGATGTTAAAGTGAAAGAAACCGGATCTTAGATTTCTTAAAGTTTTTGGATGTGTTGCGTATTCAAAAATCCTTGGTGGAAATATTAAGAAATAAGACGATTGTTCGACTCGTTTAGTTTATCTCGGAAGCGAGAAAGGTTCGGCGGCGTATCGTTTATACAATCCATCGACTAGGAAAATTGTTGTGAGTCGAGCGGGTGACACGGAGTTTGATGAAAAACAAGGTTGGAATTGGGGTAAGAGTACCAAAATAATCGACGAGCAGGATCTATTATCAGGTATGTTTTGGGTTAACTTTGTGATGAAATTGACACCGAAGAAGGAATCGTGAATACCGAAAACATCGGGTCGAGCCCTGTGTCAAACTCTACGAGTTCATGTGGTGACGGGGGTGAAGAAGATGATGAAGAACTGATAGTCGAAAATGCTCCAACAAGCCCGGCTGGTACAAGCTTGGTTACACCTGAGCCGGCTATTAGAAGATCTTTTGGAGCCACGGTTACCCCGGTACATTTTAATGATTATGTCTTGAATTCGAGTATGATTGATGAAGATATTTTATTGCTTGCGGATGATGAACTGGCTTGTTTTGATGATGCAAAATTGAAACTGGAGTGGGTGAAAGCAATGCGTATTGAAATTAACTCGATTAATAAAAATAATACGTGGACGTTGAGTGAGTTACCACGTGGTGCAAAGGCGATTGGTTTAAAGTGGGTTTTCAAGGTTAAAAGAAACGCGGACGGCTCGCTTAATAAACACAAGGCGAGACTCGTGGCAAAGGGTTATGTTCAGCAACCTGGAGTCGATTTTGACGAGGTGTTCGCACCAGTGGCTAGACTCGAAATGGTTCGTTTATTATTATCTATCGCAGCGAATAAAGGATGGGAATTGCATCACCTTGATGTCAAATCCGCGTTCCTGCATGGCGAGTTAAAAGAAGAAGTATTTGTTAATCAACCGCATGGTTTTGTTAAAAAGGGTGAAGAGCACAAATTATCTAAAGCTTTGTATAGCTTAAGGCAAGCTCCGAGAGCGTGAAATACAAAGCTGAACGGTATTTTGTTAAATATGAAGTTTCACCGGTGCACGCACAAGCAGCATACCGAAAGAAAATTGGAGCTGATCTCTTAATAATCAGTGTGACGTTGACGACTTGATCGTAACGGGTTCCAGTTTAAATTTAATAATGGAGTTTAAGCGCGAGATGATTTAAACTTTGAGATGTTGGATTTGGGAAAGCTAACTTATTATCTCATAATTGAAGTTTCACAAAGCAAGGATGGGATAAAAATCAAGCAAGAAGCGTATGCGAAGAAAATTTTAGCTGAAGCAGGAATGGAGATTTGCAATTTTGCTCAAATTCCATTGGATCCGAGTATAAAAGTTTCTAAATTTGAAGATGAAGAAGATTTTGATACTACAAGATATCGAAATATTGTCGGGTGTCTCCGGTACCTTTTACAGACTTATCCTGACTTGGCGTATTCGGTCGAAGTCGTAATCTGGTACATGCAAAACCCGAAGAAATCTCATGCAACTCTTATAAATTAGATTCTTCGTTATATTCAAGGTACTCTCGATTTTGGTATTTCTTACACTCGTGGGAAAAACGTGTTAGTTGGTTATAGTGATAGTAGCCATAACATTGACCAAGACGATGGCAGAAGCACTACGGGGCATGTATTTTATCTTTGGTCTTCACCAATTACTTGGTGTTCTCATAAACAAGGTACAGTTGCACTCTCATCGTGTGAAGCAGAATACATGGCGGCAAGCGCAGCCGCGTGTCAGGCGGTTTGGCTAAGGGAATTGATAAGTGAGTTATTCGACATAGAAATTCCAGCAGTGGTGTTACGTATCGATAATACATCAGCGATAGCTCTCGTGAATAATCTAGTTTTCCATGGAAGGACCAAACACATCAAATCTTGGTTTCAATACATTCGGGAATGTGTTGATCGTGAAGAAGTAAGTGTCGAGCATGTTAGTGGTGTTAAGCAATGTGCCGATATCTTGACGAAGGCTTTTGAGCTAATCAAATTCAAGGAGATGTGGGAATTACTTGGAGTTGAAGACTTATTGGTTTCGAGCTCAAAATTCCGGGGGTGATTGTTGGGAATTTCGGGTCAAGAGCTTTACTTGGCGTGCAAGGTCAAGTAGCATAATTTAAGGAGTGGATAACTATAAACAATTAAATGTGCTCAAATTTAATTGTTAGTATAATTATCATGTCCTATTATTTAGCAATCCTAGTTGTAGTCTAAACGTGATATGTTAGATTATAAATACCCGTGCTTTGGGGTTTAGAGATTGTAATCTGAGTAATTGAGTTTTGTGAAGTTTCTCAATAATATTTGTGTTTGGGTGTTAGCCAAATTCGTGTTCGTGTTCAATACCTGGTACCAATTCCATTAAATCAACTCTTCGCAGTTTATACTCTCTAATATTCCATCCACGATAGCTATCATCGCCAACCTGCTAAGTCTTTCTTAGGCATTGTGGATCGTAAATAAGATTTCAATAACTATAATTTTGAAAAAAAATCCTTTCTTGAATGGGTCTTTTCAGTTTTTAATGGGCCTGTAAGTTTTTGGGTAACTGAAAAATGGGTCTAAAATGTGTGTGAGTATTATAAAAGTATAAGTGTTTGGGTATTTTATGCATATAACATCGGGAATTTTCAAAATTTATTGTTCCCTTGAGAAAAAAGTGTCTGGACGCCCACATCGCACACTCTTAGGGCCGGGGCTGAGGATCATGTAACGTATGATTTACACAGGATTTATCAAGACCATTTAGAGAGAAACTTGCTTTTATTGAGATGGTCGTTGTTTTACGAATGAAGGGTTTATGCCATGTTTATACTAAATAAAAAGGTTTGATAACCCTTGGTGAAAAAATGCGATGTTTTGGTGTGCTACTAAAATAATTGCCACCGTCTATGGTATATTAATATTATTACAGTTAATTACTTAGGATAAACTAATATAATTCTAAACTTAGGATAAATACTATATTTAGGATAAAATCAATATGATATATGCTAACACAGTCACAATTCAAAGACCAATAATTATTTCTATTCATAAACTCCCCAACTTAAAATATATTGAAGATTGATAGTTGTGTCTTTGGAATACATATTCAAATTTTCCACGATTGAAAGTCTTAAGGCACTTGAAAAGTTGACGGTAAAATATTGTGCTGAAAGCCTGCAATGAAAGTGACTGTACGATAAAAAGATGAAGAGCAAACAACAACCTCATGTTCTAAAGACGTGGTCGTTCCTTGTCTAAAACAGATTATACTAGGCCATCTACCAAATGGTGAGGGCTTCTTCTTGGGGACGCATATCAACTTCCATTCGCCATTGTTAGACTATGCTATGATCAATGATTTCCCCAAAATGATGGTGATCACATGGTCAATCGAAAGCTTCGAGGCTCAAGTACATGCACACAAAACTAGGACACACAATCTTGAATGTGGTCTTAACTTCATGTAAGTCCCAACTTGCATCAGGTTTTCTTTTTAATCTAAGTAAGAAATTGCCCAAATATTAGACAATAAACACACTAAGACTAGTTTATGCGTAAGTTTATATGTCCCGTGAAAGTATGAAATCATCTGATTACGTTATTTCTTATTATTGAAGTGAATAAAATGGACACATGCATGTCCTATAATATACTTATGTGCCTTTAATTTTCTCTGTTTCTTTTCTTATTTGGCTTTGCAGAGACCATCGCCAAGTTTAGATGGTATAAGCTTGCACTCAGGGAGAACTTGGTCTTTTCATAATTTGATCGAATGCAATTTGGATTACTTTTCGTAATAAGAAGATTTTTCCATCCATTGAGTGGCAAAAAATGTAAAAGCTTGAAACAGTTGACACAAAAGGTTGTAATGAGTATATAAAGTGGCAGTGGAAGCCATAAACAATGAGCACAAAATGTTGTCAAATTTACAAAGCCAAGAGAAGTGTACTTAGGCGGCTGTCAAAGCTGAAGTATGTATGCATCCAACCAAGGTCTCGGTTGCGTTCATATGCAACGAGGTCAAGTTATCACTTATGACTCAAGGAAACTTAAAGTTCACGAGAAGAATGACACGACTCACGATCTCGAACTTGGTGTCGTCGTTTTCGCTCTAAAAATCTGGAGACACTACCTTTATGGTACGAAATGTTATCCACCGATCATAAAAGTCTTTAACACATTATTGACCAAAAAGATCTCAACATGAGACAACGACGATGGGCCGAATTACTTAGTGACCATGATTGCTAATTTCGCTACCATCCCTGTAAAGCGAATGTCGTGGCTGATGCCCTTAGTCGCAAGGTTAATGTTAAATCCATTCTACTTCATAGCATCATCATCCAAACCGATCTTCAAAACCGTATCTATCGAGCCCAATGCACCTCGTGTTGATGAAGGCAACATGTATGACAAATGTCGTGTGGAGCCGAACTTCAACTCAAAACCAAACCGGATGGCTTGCTTTACTTCCTCAACCGCTTATGGATTCCCGATTGTGATGAATTTCATACTTTCATTCTCGACAAAGCTCATAAGTTGCTATATTCTGTACATCCCGGTGCGGATAAAATGTACTTCGATCTTTGTTTCATTTATTGGTGGCCCGATATGAAAAATGATGTGGCACTTTATGCTTCAAATGTCTTACATGCTCAAAAGTTAAAGCCGAACATCAATGACCATATGGTCTACTCGAGCAACACCTGATTCCCGTTTGGAAATGGGAAGACATTACCATGGACTTTATCCCTAAGTTACCCATCACTCAAAAGCAAAATAATAGTATTTGGGTAATTATCAATCAATTAGCCAAATCGGTTCACTTTATCCCAATCCGAGAGAAGTACTCTATGGAACAAGTCGCTCAAATCTGTATTCGTGAAATCGTGTGCCGCCAGGTAAACCATTGACCATTATCTCCGATCATGATGCTTGTTTCACCACTCATTTTTAGAAATCACTTTAAGATTCTTTGGGAACTCGCTTTAATCTTAGTACCACATATCATCCTCAAATTGATACCCATTCCGAACGTACAATCCAAACCCTTGAGGATATGCTTCGATCATGTGTATTTGATTTTGGTGGAAATTGGGATTCTCGTATTCCGCTTATTAAGTTCTCATACAATAATAGCTTCCATTCTAGCATTGGTATGGCTCCATTTGAAACTCTCTATGGTTACAAGTGTCGTTCTCTGATTTTTTGGATCGAGATTGGTGACGCCCAAATCACCGGTCCCGAGATGGTTCAAGACACTACCGATCGTATCAATCAAATTCAAAAGAATCTTCTCGCTTTTAGAAGTCGTCAAAAGAGTTATGCCGATAAACGGTGAAAGCCTCTCGAGTTCAACGTTGACGACCTTGTCCTTCTCAAAGTGTCCCCTTGGAAGGGGGTAGTCCATTTTGAAAAGAAAGGAAATCTAGCACCCCGCTTCGTAGGCCCGTTCAAGATCCTCGAAAGGATTGGCAAAGTGGCTTATAGACTCGAGTTACCATAAGAACATGCCGGTGTTTATCCAACCTTTCATGTCTCGAACCTCAAAAGGTGCTTAGATGAGTGTAATCTTCACATACCCCTCGACGAAATGCGTATTAACAAAACAATGCAAATGGTTGAAAGACCCGTTGAAATCATGGATCATAATGACAAACGAACCAAGCGAAACCGTATCCGGTTAGTATACATTCGTTGGGAATCACAACATGGCACAGAATTTACTCAGGAACACGAAGACGTTATGAAAAAGAAGTACTCGCATCTCTTTGTCGCTGCTACTTCCTAATATCGGGACGAAATTTCCAAAAGTAGGGAATACTGTGACATTCGTCATTTTTGGTTCGCATTTGTACTCTTTTTTGTATTGTAAACCTAACTAGTTTTGGCTTTCGGATCATTGGATATTGATAAAACAAAGAATATTATGTTATAATCATGTTTCATACTTGTCGTTTCGCTGCAAAGTCTTTAATGGTGTTTAACTCACTTATTTTATGCTCAAAACGACCTAAAATGAACTACATGGACTAAAATTGCTAAATATGCAAAGTTTGGTAGAAAAACCCACTTCACGTGACGTGTAGGGCTAGCCTCATCCTGCTGTGCAGCAACACACAACTCTGTTCTGCAAAAAAGAATCAGTTTTTAACGTTTTTTTGGTTTGTTTAAGTTCGTTTAAGGCCTGAAATCGTGTTCTAACCAACCAAACCGACCAAGACTCAACCCAAAATTATATTAGAAACCTTTAAGCATGTTTTTATCCTTGGTCAATATTTATTTAAATCAAAAATTATTTTAAATAAAAGAATCAAAGTGCACCGGTTTATCTAAAGGGCAAGTTTGCGCATCCTTATCTCAAACCCTAATCCCCCCCCCATAAATACCCATTTTTCCCTACTCATTTTCATCTTCTTCTCCCAAAGTGTTTGATCTTGCAAGTTGTTCTAGATAGTTTTGCTTAAGATTAACTTATCAACGAAACCGAATCTTGCATTTCAATTCTTTTCGGGTATATGTTTTTGATATCTTCAGTTGTTCCAAGTTATTTTATGTTAAGAAAACTATTTTCATCCTTATTTAAGGCTTTTGGGTGTTTAAACTCATATTAATGCATTTCCCGGCCCGTTTTGGTCGTTTTCAGGAAGTTTACTCGCTTAACTTTCACATATAAGTTTGGATCTGAAAATTTTACTTTATTTTAGCTCCATGGTTTTGTATAGGAGCATTTACATATTTCCCCCTCCTAACATCCTTATTTACATATTTCCCCAAAACTAAAAATTCAATTACATATTTCCCATTCCTAACATATGCATATTACATATTTGCCCATTACATTAAAACAAACTTATTAGTTAACTAATTTACCCTTATTGTTATCATATCACCATTAATTTCAAATTAGTAATAATAAAAAATAAATATTAAAACGTTATATATAATAAAAAATAAATTAACCTTCTTCATAAACCTTAAATTCAACCTCCCAATCATGCTATTCTTTTCGGTTCACCACCACGAACAACCCTGTTCCGGCCAAAGTCCTCCCGATTTTCAAATGTGATTTTCTAAAGAAAAACACAGGCGTTGGTGGTGGTGTCGCGCCGGAGTCGTTTGCTGTTGTATAGGAGAAGATGAGTTGCTTGATAATTGGTGCTGCGGTGGTGGTTGTACCGGAAAAACCACCTTGTGATCGTCTTTCTGATGAGTCGTTTCATATTTGGTTAAGGTGGTTTCATATCCGATTGACAGTGGTAAGATGGTGGCGAGATGGTGAAGGTTGTTTTAGAAGGCCGCCGGAAAACGATGGTCGAAGGTCACCGGAAAACAATGAAAGGTGATGGTGGGCGACGGTGACAGGCAGTGGTAGCAAATGGTGATTCTATGGTGGCAAATAAGTGTTCTTCCAAATCAAAGGGATATAGCTTGAAAAATCATAAAATGGAAGAAGATGATAAAATGGAAGAAGATGGTGTAGTTTGATAGGTGGTATTTTTTTATATATATTTAATTTAATTATAAGGCTAGATAGGTAATTTTATATGAAAAGGGGAAATATGTAATTGATTTTTTGGGTTTGGGATATATGTAATTAAAGGTATTTAACAAGGGGAAATACGTAAAAATCCCTTTTGTATATGTGGTAACCATCCTCGGTCTCATACCGAGTCAAGGACCAAACCAAAACCAAACACTCGCCTAAGCACTTTATTTAACTTTTAAACAAACATATTGTATGAAACACTTTAGATCTGAGTTTTTCTTTATATTTTAGTTATTTTATGGTTGATATGGAAGTGCAAAATAAATCTTGGCTTGAACCCAAAAGTTTTGGGAAAAAACTGAGTAAAACCGAACACCCGTCTTAACGAGTTAATTAATGTTCAAACCACCAAAAGTTCAAGTTATCTTTTTAGTTATGTTTATTTTATATTACTCATGATACAAATATTGGCTTAAACCAAGTTTCAGGTAAAAACCGAGTAAAAGTCAAACTATTCGTCTTAACGAGCAAGTCACCATTCAAACCACCAAAAATCTTTTCAAAAGTTTTTATCTCTTGTTGCAATTTATATTGTTTATATTCCTAAGATTATGGTGTGTCGGAACCAAACTTGGTTTTATACCGAGATCGGGCCGACTTACACTCGTTTAAACCCGAGTTTGGGACTTTAACTAATAAAAATCCTCAAGCTTGTTTAAGCTACTGATTTTATTGAAGTCATTCATATATTTAAATGTTTTGGTAAGTTGGATGTGGATTTGTTACTTTATCAAGTCTCTAACCGACTAAACCAAACAAATCTTAATAATCGAATATTGATGCTTACATTAGCGGGATCGTGCACTCTAGCACTAAATCAACTTCCCTATGTAAGACTTAACAAAGGTTGACTAAAACTAAACATCAAAGACCCGGTTTCATGTGAAACTCGTTCTATGTTATGCTTACTTTATTTAACCTTATTTTGTAAAATATAACTTAAACTCTCGAAAGCCCAAGCCTTGTTTTTATTAACTTTTCATACCATTTATATTCCATCTTCAAGACTCAATATTAACTCAAGGTCTTTCAATCTAGGACATGCACGTTAAACCGTCGACTCGCTTTCTTGAAGATTATTATTCTGAGTTTTCTTCATCGACGTCACTTTGTCCAAGTGAGTAATTTCATTCCTGTTTTCGCTTTTATGCTTTGGGGGTAGCTTGGATACTTACTTAAATAAAAATGATTTAAGACTTGGATTCTCAAACCGCAAACTATAGTTTACGTGTTACTTAGAAGAATTGTTTGATTGTGTGCTATATGTCTCATATGATTATTTTCTAAATGCTTATTGCTTTTATTAGTTGGCCTCATCCTTAATAAGTATGATCATACGTTCCACCTTATAATTTGGTAATTTTTGCCTATTAGAAAAGAGCCTAATTTATTTATGATTAATATATCGCAATTGTTGTTATTATTTACAGTTTCATATATGAGTTGTGGATTTTACCTCATTTTATGCATATATATATATATATATATATATATACAAAAATCATGGAATTGCTTACCAACATTCGTGTTGATAAAATATAATTTATGCAAAGTTACAGGTTTGATTTTTGGTTGATTGAAGATTGAAGATGTTATTTTCATTTTGGACCGTTAAGATTATTAGTAAAATGAACTATTTATTTCTCTTGTATTTTGTTGTATTTGTATGAACAAATTGTGTTGTGTTTTATGTTAAATGAAATTAATTTGTTGTTTAAATGTTAACACTTTAATAGTGTCATGTGCATTGAAACAATCATATCGTACCTTAGCATGTTTCGCCACTTTTGGTCAGAATGTGACAGCAATTAGTGGAGATTAATGTTGGAGTTTCCAAACCTGAAAAAATTGTTTATTGATGAATGTTTTAGTTTAGAGCATTATTTTTTAAATGTTCCATGGTTGGTTGCATGATGTGACTCCAAGACACATACGAAAGTTTAGAAATATGAAAGTAATTGTTAAGGAGGCAAAAGAAGATCGTGCCACCTAAGTGAGTGAGATTAAGCTTCCTAGTTCAAAGTCGGGTATGTGTTCAACCCGAATGTCGTATTTATAAAGAAATGAAAAGGCCAGATTATTTATATTTATCTTAAACGTAAACCGAAATGGAAAAAATGATGATCAATTACCCTTGGTTAAATGGATGTCACTGAGGATAATATTTATCTTGTGAAAAAACATGCATAAAATAACACTTAAATTACCCAACGATCAAAATAACGAGACTAGGACTTGAACTTGGTTTGACTTTTAGAAATCAAATATGGCTAAAACACCAAAATGGAGGGCAAGGTTGAAATTGAAGTGAGTTTGAGTGCGAAAAAGTATTTGCATAAGTAAGAGCATGTATATATGGTGCAATATTTGTTGATAACAATGCTTGACTGAATTAATTGATCAAGATAGTCTTTAGCATAAAGCAGAAGATAATGATTAAATAAATGATTTGACCAAAACTTAATGAAAGATTGATGCTATAATACTCAGAATAGGATCTAATTATAAAATACATGAAATGGAACTTGGAATTAATTTTGTAATAACATTCTAAATAATAAAATATCATTATAAACATAAAAATCTACATACTCAATAAATTCGTCATTTTATTAACAAATAAAAATCTAAAAAATATCAAAATTTTAAAATTGGTTGGGTTTTCGGGTTTGAAAATGACGAATGCCACATTGTTGTGCATCATACTTTCGATCATGTCGTTTAGGGTTCGGTTCTTTCTCTCTGAAACTCCATTTTGCTCAGGGGTATTGGAACACGTGATTTGACAGTTAATTCTATTTTCTTTCAAAAACAAATAAAATTATCTGGATGTGTGCTCGCCTCCATTATCAGACCTGAGGCACTCGATGTTCCGTTTTAGATTCGTTCAGCTTCCAACTTAAATTCTTTGAAGCGTTCAAACGCCCCGGCTTTCACTTTTATGAAATATACCCAGAAATATTTTGAATAATCGTCAATAAATGATATTATAAAAATCTTACCTTTGACCGTTGGTTGCTTTACCGGGCCGAACAGATATGTGAATGAGTTCAAGAGGGGTTGTAGCTCGATAACTAGAGTTCTCAATCGGTTGCTTGCAGTCATTTCTACTTCAAGTTCGGTATTCCTACCACCAACTTCTTTTTCACGATTAATTGTAGTCTATCATACCCGACGTGACTTAAATGTTGATGCCACGTTTAGGTTCCTCTTCACCTTATTTACATACAAAGTCCCGACAAACAATACATAAACCGAGTCTTTCTTTCTCCCTTGAACCACCGGTGTTGATTTTGTTTCAAACTTATCGAAAATATTTACTTCATTCGGACCGAACAATACATAACGACTGGTGTCGGTAATTTGCGGTACCCACAACAGATTCTCTTTCAAACCAGGGACATGAAAGAGGTTTTGCAAAAAACAAACCACTTTTCTCGGAATTTGATGAGAGATCGACCTCACCGATATGATCTATGTCGTGTCGCAACTTATCGGCTATAACTATCACCTGATTACCCTCGTACTTAACAGGGTTCTTTAACTGCTTTTTTTCACCTGTTAGGTGATTCGAACAATCGGAATCTACAATCCCATCATTTAACAAATTTAAAGAGGGTTTTACCGTAGCCGTTAACGCATGATCCAATTCCGGGATAATGGGCCTTGGCATCCCAAGGCTCTTCAATTCGATTATGTGTTTGCGCAGCCAGTGGTGTATCTAAAAATTTTTTTCAGGTGGCGCGCTGTTTTTAGATGCTCTAATTTCATAGAGTCAGATATAAAAAAATTCCCGGGTCGATTCGACAGTTCAGTTTAGGTAAGGTTCATTATTAAAAAACTGAGAAGTGAGAACAATTGAGTATTGAACAATTGAGGCTTCTTCTTGGTGAGCTTTGTTCATTAGGCTGCTTGTTGCGTCCTTCCATGGTTGAGTTCATCGTTGAACATTGATATTTCCAGAAATGAGGTTTATTCTTCGATCCATGACCAAAAGGGGGTTGTTTTCCATAGCGTGGCCTCGCTCAAAATTTGCGTTTCTTGCTAGACTCTTCGGTTTCTTCATGAGTATAGAGGTTTGTCTCAAAACTCTTTTATAAAAATATAAATTAACTACAAACATTAATAATTTGGACTTTGGAGATCAAATAGACTAATGAAGTGCAGTCTTAACAATATCTACCAAAAATTGTGGGGTGAACATGTGACAAAGTAATTGCTTTTCAAGTCTGCTCGCATAAAGAATTATCTTAAAACCTAAAGCAAACAAAAATATTGTTTGCTACTACGATTTATAGCCAAAAGTTCAAGTCTTCTGTAATCTATATTAACTTAATAGACATAAAAAATTCCAAAACAAATATTCTTATTCTCTGCGTGAGGCTAGTCTGGTTAACGGGAGAATCCTACCTCATACTCACAATTGGCTACTCCATTAAAAAAAAAAGAGCAAAAAATAGCTAAACTTAACATTAGCTCTCAGCTAAAACAGCAACCTTGAATGTGATCAAAGAAATAAAATTATAGCAAAACATACAGCCCAAGAAACAACCATCAATGTGCATGAAATAAAAGAGAAATAAGCAGATTACATTTAAACACCGGCAAGGAGCAAACACAAGCCTTAGCCACTCCACCACTTTTCTAGTTTGGTTAGGTGGTGCACTCCAATTTTATAAAGGGATGGACTCCATATTTTATATATAGCATTAAACTATAATTTCAAAACTCGGATTCCCGTGCACCCCCTACCATCTATGTAAATCCGTCTCTAGTCGCCGCGTTTGCTTCTTTAGTTGCACCCAATTATAATACTTTGTGATGTGTCATGCCACAATTAAAACACTTAAAAGTTTTGAACGACCGACTTTTACCTTGTTTATTTCGGTTCCGGTTCTTTCGTTCATCGCCACTTTCCTGTTGGTTTCGTTCCTCGGGTCTATTCCCTATGTTGAAGTTGTTCGGTCGACCCATAGCTTCATTTTGTCGTAACCGTGGTTGGGTTTGAACTTTCCTTAGATCGCAAATATTGCTTCGTTTCTTGTTTTGGTACGGCGGCGACAGACACACTGGCCATTTGATTGGCTAAGGATCCATGCCAAGATAACAAATTTTCAAATTCTGATAATGTAGGTTGTGTTGGCCAACAGTGAATTGCAGCAACGAATGACTGAAATTCTAGCCTCAACCCATGAATAATAATCTGTTTCATTCTAGTTTCTCCAATCCTCGATTACTGATCCATATTGGCTATCTCGCGACAAAGCTATTTCACCTTGTGGAAGTACTTTAGAATCAACATATATTTCTGCGTAACCGAAAGAAACTAGTTTTCAAGAAGTTGTAATTGAGTGCCTTTTTTCTTCATGAATAATCATTCAAGAATATCCCAAACTTGCTTTGGTGTTTTGGCTTCTTGAAAGTGATATAACATCTCCTCTTCAACTTTTGTTTTTAGCACGAACATTGCCTTCCTAACCTTTACTCGCCACTTCCCGATAGCACCCTGGCATCGATTTTTGGCACCTGCATTTCTGCTCTGTTTGTTACCTCCAAATGTCCAGACCTTGAAGGTATGACATAGCACATGTTAACCATACTCGGTAATTGTGCTTTAGCGTGTTCTTCTTCACCACAAGTTTCGATCTGCACCCAGGTCAATCACAGGTGGTGGTCGTCCGTGATGTAACATTCGTTAATTTTCAAACTCAAAACCCGACCCGTTTTAAAATTCCAATATAATTCGGTTCCGCATTTATTTATGAAAGCATTGATTTTTATGTCACTTATATTTCATGTTTATAATTTATTTTTTTTATTATTTATATTTTCAACCACTTCATCAATTTTGGTCAAAACATTTAATTTCCTCATTCCCAGTTTCTCGCCTTTTGACTCGTATTTGAAGATTCTTAATGTACCCGGACCTTATTCTAGTGTGTTAGGTTGTGTGTTGTCGCTGAAGTGAACCACTCGTTTAAACTTGTTTTATATTTTTTAGGCTTGTTTCGAACTTTTCTCGAATCGAGTCCGACTTATTAGTGTGATTAAGAAACATTATAACCCAAATGCTCATAAATAATTAAAATTAACTTGTCCTTAGCTTTTATGACGAAAAGAATAAAATGCATTTTTTTAGTGAAATATATGTTTTCATGCAAAGGCTTAAAAACTCCCAACTACAAACTGAATCATTTATTTCTTTGCTCGTTCATTCTTTTGCCTTGTATATTTCATTGAAATTAGAAATATTTTATATTTTTAGGATCGCTTGTTGAACCGAACCGTCTGGTGCACTCGCTTAAGTGCTTATTTTATTTTCTACCCGCTTATCATACCATGTGAGTTTCATAATCCCTTTTTATAATGCTTTACAATTATTTGGGGTGTAGCATTTAACATCTCGGATTTTCTGTATTCGTATTCGTTTGTATTTAACCCGATTCGAGAACTTATTTCGGATCTTTATTATTAATAAATCAAGCATTTACAAGTATTCCTTAATGTATTTTCATTTTGTATCCTTTATATTCTTAAACTTATTCATTCTTTGTTTAAACTTTAAAATAATCAAGAATTAAACATTTTAGGAAGTTCAGGGACCATAATTGTCAAAAAATCAAATTTTCCCCTCTTGTTGCTAGAGCGCCGCGCGGCCACCTAGCCCCTTGGCCGTCGCGCACCGTCTCCACTCCACTGTGCAGACCGTTTTGTTATTTATGGTTTCCTAGTTCGTTTTTGGCACTAAATCGTTTATTTTTTGACTATATCGAGTGTTTTAAGCCACAAGAAATCTCACATAGACTAAATACTTGTCATATACATTACCCCTTCCTCAAGAATGAATTTTACTCCTTATAATATTGATTTGGTCATTAAAAGCTTATTCGGTTTCTTAAGCAAGTAAAATAGCCATATTTGGTTCGTTTTTGTGTTTTCTATATAAACAAGACATATTTCCTCTGTCACAACTTCTCTAAACCCTAACTATATTACTCTCAGCCTTCACCCACCTCCATTCTTCATAAACTTCTTCGTTATTGCCATATTACTTGAAGAAACAAGCTTTAGTGTTTGACTTTGCGGTGATAACAACCTTTGACTTCATCTTTCAATCCATTCATATAATTTCCGGGTAAGTTGTTCACTGTATTCATACGCATTCCCTAGTCAATAACCTTCAATCAATTTCTGAGATTGAAGGGTGTTGAATGATCAATTTGATTAAAACCCGTTCAATGGCATAATAGTCAACAAGTTTGACTACTCGTTTTCTCATGCTTCTGGTCAGAACCAACGTTCGGTCCAGAAGACTTTTATTCTCGTAACGAAAATTTAAAGCTATTAACCAAAACCCGACTTCCGACTCGCTGTTTGGATTTTGGTCAGTACCAGCTCGCTTAAATGTTTAAACTATCATAACCGGAGTTCTAGACATCCATTTGGAACGATTCCAGCGGAAACGAGTTCGGTTTTACTCATATTTATTTATATCAAAGTTTCAGGTTTATTTGATTTACTTAGTTTGATACGTTAAGGGACGATTCATTTATTTGTTTATCATTTTCTCATATTCATGTTCACTCGCTTACGCAATAAGATGAGTTTCATCATTCCCCTTTTTATTTTTTGTTTTCAAATATTTTGGGGACATATCCGTATCTATTCATATTTTATATCATATACACACACACACACACACACACACACACACACACATATATATACACACACACACACGCACAAACAAACTCGCAAACATAATTATTGTGTGTATATCAATTAAATGCTCTTTGCTTATGTGTTTACATTCTATCATGTTTCGGAGTGGTCCATTTGAAGTCTAGCAAGTCAGTATGATTATACGCTGTCGTAGTAACCAAAGCCTGTTCGCATGGCGATGGTAAACCGATAATCTTAGTCAGTCATTGTAGCCAATGCCCATTTCGCAATGTAACAGTTAAATGGCACACATTGTTTGTTTATTGTTTGATTGATTATTACTCACATATGTTTGTTTGCGCATTTAATATTTATCACCTATTATATATATACTATTATTATTCATGTAAAATTGGTAATCATCTCACTCAACATGTGTTGTTGACAAACTCTATTCTATTTTCTACACATATGCAGGTTACCATTTGACTTGAAGCTTGACGTGAAAGATATCTAGAAAAGACCATAGGGAACTTAATGAAAACTATCTTTATTTAAATTTTGTTTGGATTATTTTATTTGTTTTGGATTATTTGTTTGTGTTATGAATGTTTGTGTACTGTAATTTGAAACAATTAATTTAATAGATATTGTCATACTTATTTTATGATAGTACCTTTGAGCTGTGAATAATCGGCTCACGCCCCGGCATTTCCGCCTTATGTTGGGTGTGACATAGCACGCTACCATGTTTTCTCATTATTTCATGATATTGTTTACAAACCGATTCGCAATTATGTCATACATGCTAATACTGTTTCTTTCATACGTTAATAATGTGCAATGTGTTTATCCTATTCTTCAACTTCAGATGAAATGGATGGTGGTGGTGGGGCATCATTATCATTCTCCTAGGTTATGGTGCTATTTTTTGTTGCTTTCCGTTTACTTTATGATTGATAAGGAACGAAGATAACTAGATTGGACCTTTAAGATTATTTAAATAAATTGTTATCTTTATGCTCCGATGTATTGTTATTTGATTCAAACCAATGTGTACTTCCTTCATTATGAAATAAAATAAATATAATTATTGTCACCTTAATAGTGTTACGAGCTTATGAGCAATTTGTAAGTACCACCCCGTCATATTACGCCCAAGGTCGGGGTGTTACATGTGAAGCAGTTTCTTGGTTGGACTTTGATCGGCTAAACTCGATTGCGCGCGGACGTTTGGTAACTTGGCTCTGATACCACTTGTTATATATAACAAGTGGAGCCAATGCAAACTGATGTAACCAAGAACCGATCTTGATAAATTGCATAACAAGAGGACCAAGATTGCTTTGACTATGTTACTTCTTGGACGCACAAGAAAGAATAAAACTCAAATTCTTTTGCTGCAAATCTTGGACACAATTGTGTTTTGGTTTGACAAAACCAATTAATATAATAATGAACGAGAAGTAATACCAATTAAAGAGTTGCACCTTGTACGCATAGGTTTTGCCTCAACAAATGAAGTGACTCTTTTTATTAAGACAAGACGAACTAAAAAACTTAATAAAATTACATCAAATACCAAAGAGATATACTTTGGCCTAGTCCTATTCGAAATCAAATACACAATTTGAAACCAACACGAATAGGATTTAAGATAAGACTAACTAAATTAAATAATTATAAGACTAACTTATCAATAAATAATAAACGAATTATTATTTAAAATCTCTTCCAAGCCACCCCATTAGATTTACCGAACCACCCTTAAATATCGCCTCGTTTAACACATATATCATGTTGTTTATGCCATTGTAGAGGATAGAAACATTAATTCATGAATTTGTTTCCTTCATTGTCTTCAAGTTGATCTGGTCTGACAGGCAAATGGTTAGTGCAAGTTAACATTTAACTGTTTTAATATGTTTATTCAACAATATTTGTAAACACGTAACTGATGTTGTGTGTTTGATTGTTTTGTTCTAGGGTATTATATATACAAGCAATTTCCACTGTATTTCTAGCTTGTAGAGAATGTGAAACTTCAATGGAGAGTGGAATTGTGCAACATCAACAACTGTTCCAGAGTTTGAAGCTAAGTTGGAAGAGTTGACGAAGCATAACGTTGATGCATACAACAGGTTGGCAAAATACCCTCACAACATTGGGCAAAGAGTGTGTGTATAAGTTGTAGAGGTGGGAGTTGAAAGGAATACCCTTCAGGCATGATGTTGCTGTCAACTGGAACATGACACTCAATGGAGAAGATATGGTTATGGGTAGATCCTTGCTACACCCAGACACATTGAAAAGAGTCTCTTACTAGTTCACTATTGGACCCATGAACGGAGCAAATATGTGGCCAAAAGCACAGTGCCGCACGACACTGGCACCATCAATTCACCACACCTCCATTGGTAGGACCACAAAACAATGAAGAGGAAAAAGAACCAGGCTGAGATTAAGAACGATATGGACAAAAGAGGAAAACGGTAATGTTTCAATATACAACAGTCACAACAATATGAGCTGCAAGGGGAAAGGAACATCAAATGCATGATGTTAGGTTCTACTTTATTTGGTTATCCCGTAACTGAGATATTAGGGTTTGATCTTCTTGGACGGTCTTCTTATGGTTAACTAGTTACGTAACTGAGAAATTTAAGTTACATCTTTTGGTGTGGTTTCTTGAGTTATGCGAAATAACACACAAATTTCTAATTAAGTTTGTGGCAGGACTAGAATCAATAGAAATTTACAAACACTACTTGTTCTACTTAGTATAATATGATGGGTATTTATTTTAAAAAAAAAACAAATATAAGAGAAACTAGCGTCATTAGTGTTGAGGGCTAAACATAATGTTTGGACTAACCTTCCAAATTTTCATTTCCAACGCCAAACATGCAATGTGAGCTAACCATGAGCCATTTATGAAACTAGTTCTATTTTTCATTTTTGTAGTAATTTACATAATTAGTCCCACCTGGTTACATGAAAAGTGTAATGTTTTGATTGTCTTCAAAGAAATTTAATAGACTTTACAACTAAAGTTAGTGTTAGAACCTAAACATTCTATAAAAATCATGAACCACATGACAAAAAATGTCTGAATTTGGTCCAAAGAGTGAACCACACAACTTCAAGCTTTAATAACAAAGCTTAAAACGACTAGCCCCAAATTCAACCTCTTTACTACATGCTAAAGGATATTAAAATGATTAGCCCCAAACTTAAATCACTATAACCCGGAACACGGATCTCACATGCTCTAAAACCAAAGCTCAGATTTTACCATGGTATGCTCTTAAATGCATCCAAAATCAATCAATTGGAACCACGAATAGCGAGCAAAATTTTCAGTATGAAACATCTTAGATTGCAGCTGCAGTCTGTAATAGCAAAATTCCTATGTCAAATAGAGTATCAGCAGCATTTCACAAAACAATGGGCTAGTTACAATCGCTCAATAAGCAGCAAATCTCTCATAAGGTTTCTTAAAAAGTCAAAGATGCAGAACTTCAAATGTTAAAAACCTTGGCATACTAAACTACTCAGCTGATGCTGTGATGCACAAAGATCATCAAATCTGGATAGGCGATAAAAAACAACAAACATGAACCAATTACCACTTAGGTTTAGAGCTAAACCAAACAAGGTTCTCGTTTGCGCTTACCTTCCCCAATCAGATAACCCGTAATCATCTACATGATTTGACATATGTATCTCCCTGATCATTGTTCTTACAGAACTAACTAGAGATGTTCAAAACGGTTTGGGACTAGGAACCGGAACCGGTTCCTAACCGGTTCCTATATTCAAAACCCCCTTTGAAACCGGTTCTAGGCTCGAACCGGTTAGGGAACCGAACCGGTTCTCCCACCCTCGGACCCCTAACCTATGGAACCGGTTCTTACCGGTTCCTAAACCGGTTCCTGCACTGTAACCGGTTCCAACCGGTTACAGTGTAAAAATTTTTATTTTTTTTTTCGCTTTTCGTTTGCGATTTGGATTCTAAACTACGATTCGTATTTGTATAGCATGAAAAATAAACAAAACAATTAACATAAAATTCATTTTATTTACTTTAAGAAGTTCAAAAAAAAAAAGGTTACATGTTTTAAAATCTTCAAAAACAAACTAACAAAACATTAAACTTATAAATATAAAGTTGCGACATATTGTTTCTAGAAAAGCCTTCTTGTTCGTCGTAATTATTGAGCGGCGACTTCTTCCTCGGAATTACTTGTAGAAATGCCTTCTTGTTCGTCGTGCACTCGAACATCAAGTGGTGTTTCATCTTCGAGAGTGGTTAAGTGTTGAATACGATCGATTGAGTCCAAGTGATCCTTTAAGCAAATGCACATCTCCACCGACTCCGAATTTAGTCTTGTTCTTCTCACCGATATTACCCTGCCACTAAGAGAAAAAGCGGATTCCGAAGCTACCGTAGAAGCTTGGACGGTTAGTAAATCACGGGCCATGGTGGCAAGAATCGGAAACTCGGTTTCCTTTACCTTCCACCAAGCCAAAACATCAAAAGTGCCATATTCCTCTTCGGATAAACCGGTAGAGTAATCATTTGCACTATACCTTCCTAGTTCGCTTGAAGGGGTGTTACCCCTTTGTTTTTTAACCGTTACGTTGCGAACGGTGTTCATAAGGCTAATCATGGGATCTCGTACTCTAGTAGCACTTGAACTTGATGAAGACCCCCCCGGCATAGGCATGTGTATGTTTGACCCATATTTATTTAAATAAAAGTCATACATAAATTTAAAATTCAAGTTAAAATAATTTTTTGCCTCTGTTGAAAAGTTTGGGTCAATTTCATGCATATCTAAGGCTGAAAAAATTTCGTCTATCACACATTCAACCCCCGTAACATTTAACATTGGGTTTAAAGCGGCGGCGCAAGTAAAAACCGGTGGCAATTCAAGAAAGTATTTTTTTAATTTAAACTTCATTGGTAATATGATGTTTGAAAACATTGGACTTTTATTTTCAAATTCTTTAAGATTGTTAACCATTAAAAATAACTCCGAAAGAACCAAGGGACTTGTCGGATAATACGTTCCCGATAGTTTCGTAGTTGATGTTTTAAAAACTTCAAGAAAAGTCGATAAGTCATTGATAATTTCCCATTTCTCATTTGAAAAGGGGATTGCCAAATCATTCTCGGCAAGACTAGAATGAAACATTTGTAAAGTTTCTCTTTGTTCCAAAGCACTTTGAAACATTATGCAAGTGGAATTCCATCGATGAGGTACATCCCAATTAGCTCCCAAAGCTTTTCTTCCCGTATCTTTACAAAATTTTCTATAATCCATTTGTCTTTTTTTACTTTTCTTAAAAACTTCATGTATCATTAGTCTAAAATCGTTTATAACCGATGTAACCTCATCCGAAGCAAGTCCGTCTTGCACGATTAAATTAATGATATGTGCAACACACCTTGAGTGAAAAATACACCATTGCAAATTGGCGTATATTTTAATTTTAATTTATCAACCGCCGATGTATTATTCGACGCGTTATCAAATGCCATTGAAAATATTTTATTTTCTAGTTTATAAGTTTTATAACATAATCTAAAATTTCAAACAAATTATCTCCCGTATGTGGATACTCAAAGAGTTCGAAAGCAATGGTGCGTTTCATCATTTCCCACGATGACGGGTCTACCCAATGAGCGGTGACACAAAGATAAGATTCGGGTAGACCATGTGGAGCGGACCAAACATCACTAGTTAAGTTTATTCCCGTATTTATATTTTCAAAATATGCAATTAGTACCTCTTTGGCCTTCTTCCACAATTTTAAACAATAACGTTTAAGAGTATGACGACTTACGTGAGTGTATTGTGGTTGAAGCGTATCTCGAATCATGGCGGTTAAGCGAGGGTTGTCGAAGTGGCTAAACGGCAAAGCTTCTTGAATCACAAACTTCGCCATACAATCTTGAACTCGATCAATTTGGTATGTAAATATTCCGCCTTCACTATCCATTTGCGTTTGTTGCGAATCGACGTTCTTTTTCAACGCCTTGCAATACGGTTTTTCGATGTGTTTCTTCAAATTTGAATTCGAAAGTGGGTTTAAATAAACCCCACAAAACTTGCACCGAGCCTTCAATGAATGGTCACTCAATTCAACCAAATCCCAATTGCACCAAATCTCTTGATTACGATTATGAGGTACAATACGAACGAAACTTGGTTCGGCGTTGGAACCTTGACCAACCGATGATTGTGAGGCAGCCATAACAACAAATATGAATATAGAAGAAGAGAAAACAAGAGATTAGAGAACTCAAAACGTTGTAATAGCGTTTTTTTTGTATTTTTTTGCGTTCGGGTTTGCGTTTTGAGTGTTGTGATGAACCCATGACACCAGATACCTATTTATACTAGTAGTGTGGTGCTTTGGGGAGCCAAAAAACGGCTATTTTTGACACCAACGGTCAAAAAACGGCCAAAAAACGATTTCCAACGGCTATACTCGATCCAACGGCTAGAACCGGTTCCTAACCGGTTCCGGTTCCTACCCGCCCCCACTCAGAAATGCAAGAACCGGTCACGGATCATCGGGTTGAATCAGATAGGGTCCGGTTCCTACAAAAATCGGGTAGGAACCGGTTCGGGTCCGGTTCGGTTCCACCGGAACCGGTTTTTTTGATCATCTCTAGAACTAACTACACAATTATCCAAATGTAGTATTTTGGAACTAATTAACCAATAATTCAATTCTCTTAATAGCATTATCCAATCACTCAAACTAACTTACGACTTCCAATCACAGCAGTCGACTCAACACACTTGTCCAAACTCCAAACACCCCTCTAATTAACCCATAAAAGAAAACCATAGCAAGATTTACGGAGTAACTGCGCACCTAATTCATATCAGAGGGGATGAAACCCCAGGCGATGATTGAAAAAACAGGATCCCAAGTGGGAACACCTGATCTTGGACTTTGTTTTTGTAAAAACTCTGGACAAATTGATCGGTTGGACTTTGTTTTTGTAAAAACTCTGGACAAATTGATCGGACGAAACGACTCCGTCCCCTCTTATGAACAACATGATTAAAGACCTAAATACTAAAACAAAAGATACCTATTTATCATCATCATCATCTAATAACAAAACACCATCTAAATAAAAGACGATACGAAAATTATAACATAAAACAGCGTAACATGTAACAACAGTCCATGGCATAATAATAAAGTTTAAACATGAGTCACACAATCACAATCATCCAATACACAAACAAAAGCACCAGAGCATAAACCTAGATCCACCGAACCGACACCGAGCACCCAATCCGTATAAAAAGCTCACTTCTTCAAGCTTCCACGAACACCCGGACGCGGCTTGGACTCCGCAACAGGTGCAAGAACAGCATGAAGGTTAGTAATCTTGGATTCGTCATAGGGCAACTTAGGGTGCTTGGATTCATGGTGAATCTTCATGGTTTTGATGTCCGGTGCGGTGATCTTGCAGTGAGGGCATTCGAATTTGGCGTGGCCGCCTTTCAATTGGCCGGTTCGATCGGCCACTCCGGCCTTGCCGCCGCCTCTGTTGGTGGTGGCCGCGTCGACCTTCTCCTGGATTTCCTTCGCCGTGTGCTTCTTCGGCTTCGCTTTGCCGGTCATGGTTATGAATAAGAAGATGATATTAGGGTTAGGGTTTGGTGTTCGATGGAGGATGATGGGGAAAGGGGGAAAAAGAGGGGAATGAGAAGGGGAACAAGTAATGAATGCTCATTGGATGTCTAATTTATGGACCTAAATATCCACAAAATAATAATAATAATAATAATAATAATAATAAGAAAAATTGGATTTTAATAGTCCTAACTTTCTATTATTGGCTGATAATATTCTCAAACTTGTTTATTTTCACCGGTGGTTCCAAATTTAAAAAGGCTGGCTTTCAATGGTCCCCCGTTAAAAAAAACCTAACGGCGTTAAGTTTTTTCCGCTTTTCAAACTGATTTTTTAGGGCTTTTGATCGGAAGAAGAATACGATTCGATTGATGTAAAACTTAGCTCGAAACGATACTCCAAACGGCTTAATTTTTGTTAATTGAAGTTCAAACACCCGATTTGAAGCACTAATCAAGTCATTTGAAGCATCATTTCGAGCTAAGTTTTACGTTAATCGACTCGTATTCTCCTTCCGATCAAAAACCCTAAAAATCAGTTTGAAATTCAGAAAAAACTTAACGCCGTTACGTTTTCTTTAACGGAGGACCATTGAGTGCCAACTTTTTTAAATTTGGGACCGCTGGTGGGAATAAACAAAGTTGAGATTATTATCGGCCAATAACATAAAGTTGGGATTATTAAAATCCAATTTTCTTCATAATAATAATAATAATTTATTATTATAGTATTTAATGTTTAAACCCAAAACGGTTAACTAAATGGGAAAGTGAGGACCATTGGGAACATTGGTATTAGTGTTGTAAAAGTCGGATTACAAGGCCTTGTAATTGACGATTCTAAGGTCCTCAGATATTAACCTTGCCGCATTTTCTCAACTCAGCCACCATTACTCGCCAATGTCCAACTTGGTTAAAAGTTGAAGTACTCGTGATTACTCGGCCTCTAAGGTCAACTTGGCCACCATTTATTTTAATAAATAATTAAAAATAATAACAAAACATGAATTTTTTTGAATTATGTTTTTTTATTCATGTGAATTATGTTTATTTTGATGTGAATTATGCTTGTCTTAACATATATATAACATCCATTAATTATTTTATGTTATATTTATCATGTCCAAGTACAAGCCGAGTACTCTGTGAGTACTCTAAGTCTCCCTACAAGGAGGTCCGCCGCCTAGAGACCGTCTAGCGAGTTTTACAACACTGATTGGTATGCCTCTCTCGGTACTTGGAGATTTGGCCTCTCTGACCAGTAAGTAGTTCGTTAGCTTGTCTTGATTGCAATGCTTTCATAACCGGATCTGAGAGTGAACCGGTCGGGCAACCGGTTCAACTGGTCAATCCAGTCGGGCCGGCCGAACGTCTTTTGCTTAAAAAATGCCGAAAAAAATATTTTTCAACTAGTTTGACCAGGTGTGACCCGTCTCGTATATGGAATACGGGGTAGGTTCACGGGTTTTGCTTAAACCGGTTCTATGCAATTTGTTTGGTTCCCAGAAAACTGGCCGGTCAGATCGAAATCCGGATTGGTTGAACCGGTCAAACCCGTGAACCCATCCCGCCACCCGTGAACCCATCCCGCATTCCATATATGGTTCGGGATCCGGGTTTGAAAATTCCATCTAAACGAGAAACGGTCTGGTCCGGATCATACCCGACGGAAAAATGATGGAACCCGTGAAGCAATCCTTCTCTGGTTATATCCTAATAGATAAGCAATACGTCAATTCTTCTCGTCTCGCTTCTCTACCTAAAGTTTATGCTAACTAACATTGTGTTATGTGGCATAATATTATATATTCAGGTTTATTACCTACTGTTTCATGTGACATCACATGTTTGAGGTTTTCAATTTTCTATATGCAAATGTCGTAAGTTCTTATATTCAGTGTGATATTAGAATGCTTGTTTGCTAAAGCATAACATCGCATGTTTGTGTAGGAAATCACGCTTTTTTAATTGTGCTAGAAGTGAAGAATGGACAGGAGGGCATGCAAACCGGGTTCGTGGGTAACCCGTTTAAAACCCATTCCAGAACCCGTTTAAAATCCGGACCAGCCCATATGTTAATGGTCCGATTCCGAGTTTTAAAATCCCTTCTAAACAGTTCTGGGTTTGAACCAGTTCCGCTCCGGGTTTTACCCGTTGCACACCCCTAAATACAATGATAAAATCCATAACCATAATAAATAAAAATAAACATGTCTTTTGTTAATATGCTAAAGGCCAAAACTACAAGCCTCAATTCTCCAAACATTCAATAAAACAAACTTGTAACATGTGTAAAAACATATATACTTGTCAACAACACATGTTGAGTGAGTAAGACAAGATTTAATATATAATAATAGTAAAAAGACCATTCTTATGCGGATGCGTTATTAACAACAATTAATTAAGCAAATAAGTCTTTTCACCATGACACTAGTTCTGTCAAGTTTACTCGAACGGTATTAATAACAACAAATAAAACAAATATGCCTATACACCATGACACTAGTTCCGTCAAGTTTACTCAGATGACATATGATCAGAATAACGAGGATGAGGATGAGGTCACCAACAATAATCAATAAATGCATTGGCAATTAAGCATGTAACAGTTAATCGTGCAAGACACACAAACGCATATACTAGAAATGTGTTTGAGAAAATCATTTATCATAAATCATGAATTTGTGGTTCGCATGTTACCCCCTAAACAAAATAGAAAACGGGGTGTGAATTACTCACCCTAAAAACAAACGGCGAGCTTAAACAAGTAAAACTGAACTTGTGAACCGAGCCAACCGACATGAGGGAAAATAATGAAAAACCCTGAAATAAAATAAATATGACTTAATAATAGATAATGAAAGAGAAAACAAAAGAAAATACAAGTTCTAGATGATTGGGTCTTAAATCGAAAGTTAAGCGAGTAAATAAATGAACTTGCAATTTTTAATTGAATAAAATAATAAAATTTTGGGTTTTAATTAATAAAACCTATTAAAATAATATTTTGAATTTTGATTAGTTTGGTTCGGTTAAAATACGCGAACCGAACAATATGAAAACTTAAGTAAGTTAAGCGAGTGCTCGGATTTCATCAAACTCGAACCCGGAAATAGGTCGGGTTTGCTTCCAACAAGCCTTTTATGTAAAAAAACGACATGTTTGATGATTAGTTTATGTAAAAATCCATGTTTATGTTTAACGATTAATAAACGAAAAAGCCTGATTTTTAGACATAAACATTAGTTTTAAGGATTTGATTCGATTGAACCTTGAAACACCTCAAATCCATTGATTAGATAAAGGGGTTTGATTCAAGCAGTGGCGGATCTTGACATAAATCTCAGGGGTAGCATTCAATTTTTTTTTACCATAGTTCATACAATGTAAACGAAACAAAAATAGAACCATGATACATGAGGTGCAAATTTCTCCTATACGGTTTTTTTAAACTTGAAATTGAGCCATTACACCTTGTTCTTTTATTTTATCGAACGTTTCTCTTTCGCTGCATAAATTAAAGCATTGTTCAAATACTTATCACCCATTGGCTTACGCAAACCTGTATTGATAAGTTTCATTTTAGAAAAACATATTTCAACGGTTGTGGTTGCAACCGGTAAAATTTACGCTAGCTTCAATATTTTATAAACAAAAGAAAACGTGACGTGCTTTCCGGTTTCCACCATTACACGAGCAAGGTCACACATTTACCCTAATTTTAAAATGTATCATCTTCTTTAAAGTGTGATAAAAGGTCATACGATCACCCGAAATACACCATATTTTTTCATTACTAAAATCATTCGGATACATTTCCGAAAATGCCACTATGTTAGATATTTCAATCTTGGAAAACAAATCTCAAGATTTAAACCAAACATATTTTATAACAAACTAGTTAAGACCTCACTAAATCTATTTCCAAATCTTTAATTTGCATATCCAAAACTGTTTTAAAATTTTCAACCTCAAAATGATGATTGTGTTTGTTTCTGTTTGATGTTTCTCATTCAAGCAAAAGGGAAAAAAAAGTTAATGATTTTTTATTTTCTTTGGGCTATAAATTTTCTTTGGGCTTTATTTGATTTGAACTTTTAAAATATGATATTCTATTGAGCTTGTTTATGTCTTAGTCTGTTTCTGTTTAATGTTTATCTTTTATACAAAAGAAAAAAAAAGATTTGTTGTTTTTATTTGCTTTGGACTACAAATTTGTTTGGGATTTATTTAATTTGAACTCTTAAATTGGTTGGCCTTTTTAACAAATAGGGGTAATGTAAAAAGTTTTTCAGAGATAGCGAAATACGAAAACGACCCAAAAGGATAAAAAAAAATTACACTACCGAAGAAAAGTCGAGGGGTAGCGGATAGCGGATGCTACCCCTACTTATTAAGCGCATCCGCCACTAGATTCAAGTATGATAAAGCACATAAAACAATTATAAATTACCTGGAACTAGATGAGGATGGTGAAGATTTGAAGACGAGATTGACTTTTCTTAGTCAACGGACTAGAACACCACCAAAAGAGCTAAAATTTGTGAATGAGAAGGTGATTTGTGAATTACAGTAAAAACTCTATAAGCTAATAATGTTGGGATCGATATTTTTTATTAATTTAGCGAGATATTATTATATCGATAAATTAATAAATTATTAATTTAAAGAGTTGGCCTAAATTTATAAAATGCGAATCAAACCGTTCGCTACGGCTTGAAAATTTTGAAACCGACCAAAAGTAAAATACCCGGCCGTGAAACCAACAAGTGACTAGTTTAAACTGTTAAAAGGTTATAAACCAAATCATGAACACTCATAACTGTTACGTGATTAACAGGGTTCACGTTCAAACACCCGCTGCATCGCGCGGGCACCCGTTAGTGTATATATATATACATACATATATATATGTATATATATATGTATATATATATATGGTTTGAATCAAATACAAAATAAATATAATTACACTATTTGTAAATATAATTACACTACTTGACACTCAAAATTAGCACGTTAATTTAATTTACACGTTAACTTTCCTTTGTGTGTGTGTGTGTTTGTTTGTATAGTGGCAGGTTTAAAAGTGAACAACAAAAAAGTGAGAAATTAGGGAAGCATGTCTTTTACATGTAAAATAATAATAAAATATTTATTTTTACATGTAAAAAACCCAGTTTTACATAATCTTTTTTGTGTTTTTACACATAAACATATGTAGAAGTCATTTTTATTTAAAAAAGTTTTTTTTAAATCATTTAAAAGATGGTAAAAAAACAATATTTTTTTACAAAATTAAAATTTTTATTGTAATGTCTTGTACATATATTTATAAGTTTTTTTTTAAACGGGGAACACGCTCATTTATCATTAAAATCAAAACGATTACAATAAAGTGGCAGGCAAACGGGCAACAAGCTGCGCCGCAACCCCCTTTTGAATAGCAAAACCAATTCTACTAAAAACAAAGCGTTAGGTCGTAAGAGACGACAAAGTATCATGAACGACACGCTGAACCCTGTTTAGAAAATTCACGGCCTCCGGGGCCAGAAACCCAAATGTATCAAAAGCGAAGGGGAGAAACACATGTTGATTTTCTAAACAGGCTTTCTCGTGTTTGGCAACTTTGTCCGATTCGGCCTTCAACGCAGCCTGACCCACATCAAATCCGCGGTCTCTGAGCCCCACAAGAGGAGATACTCCTGTAAAGTCCACACAAGCGTGTTTCCCCCTGCCCACCCAAACACAAGAATATCAGCTGGTCGTAACGTGGACCCCCCTTCGAGCGGATCTGTAAGAAAGTTAACTGGGGCCTCCTTTTTTACAGAAATCCCTGCCCGTTTAAGAACATCGCACAGGACATCCCTAACCAAATCATGCCTATATTTAAAACCGGGTAATTCTTTGCAATGCACCGCATGGTCTCCAAAGGAATCCAAACAGACTTTGCGGCAAATTGGGCAAGGCTCATCAATCAGAAACATAGGGATCATTAAACGGTACTTAAGGATAGCCCGGTACTCCAACCCCGACATGTGTTGGCCTAATCCTTCAATAGGGATGACCGTTAGAAAATCCTGGGCCCGAGGAGCTCGAAGGCATTCAAACACCGTTTTTTGGCGATGAGATAGATCAAACTTCGCTTCTAAACTCTGAACGATTCCACTAAATAAGGCATGATTAGTTAGTTCTTAATTTTTTTTTTACAGTTCCACATTAACCCCCTCCCTATATGTTGGAACTAAAATAAATAAAAACCACAGCCCAATAGGTACCGGTCTGGTTGCTACAATCTGCAATGTTAACCCAAACAAATATAAGATGCCCTTGGAGCTTCCATACATCCAGTGTCAACATATGGTGGTGACCAATACGATGTCTTCTTTATGATATGGAATGCAATCTTTTTAAAAAATAAATTTGTACGTATTATCAAATTATTGATATAAAACATTGTTGGCTTGGTGTTTATGTTTCTTGTTGGGTTTTGTAGGGGGGTGAGGACCAGAGACTGGTGGTTGGCCGTGGGAACTGAAATGATCGGGTATTGGCCAAAATCTTTATTTACCAATCTTCGAGATCCCGCAACGAAAATCCAATATGGGGGAGAAGTGGCGTCGGATAACTGGGGTAAGCGCACAACGACTCAAACGGGCAGTGGCCACTTCCAGGATGAAGGTTTTGGGAAAGCAGCGTATGCTCGGAACTTGGAAGTGGTTGATCAAAATAATAAACTAAATCCAGCTTCTAATTTACATTAATTCGTACGGAAACCCAATTGTTATGGCATTATAAATGGACCTAGAAATTACATTTATTTTGGAGGACCTGTATATAATTCAAATTGTCTTTAAAAATCTTACTATATATAAATGAAACCTTTAAAAGTTTTCTGGTTGCTTCCTATATTTTCTCAAGCCATCAAGTTGTTTTATTTGTAAATAGAGATTTCTCTTTCATTTGACCTGAATTCACGGGTATGATACTCACCAAACCCAGATAGCCCTTGAAAAAAGGTTATAACATCTCATTATATTAATAATTAATCTTACCAAATATTTGATATAAAAATCTTATAAAATAGGATATACTAAAAATTAATATTTGATTAAAATAACATATTATTTATAATTAAGAAACTATTTTATAGTAAAAAATAAGTGGGCCATGGGCCTCCATTTCATCATCAAACCCTGAGTATATTATTAACTTTTTTTACAATAAACAAAATTAAAACCTAAAAACATATATAAATATTATAAACGAATTATGTAACACAACCTCCATAATATGAGGAATAAAAACTAGTATATTATAAAAAATATATAAAGATAAATTTGTTTAAACATATTTGTTAGTTGTTTAGCTCTTTTTTTATTGTCAATTTAAGTTTTGAATTTATCATACTATATTTACGGTTACATATACTGCATCTAAAACCAGATTTAATTCATTATTAGGTTGTGAGGTATGGACAACAATCCACCGATTGGTGTCTGTCCTATATGGCACACTGGTGAATTGAGAACCCCCTCTTCTCTTTGGGGTTAGTGAATCGGCAAGCGTTTTGGGGGAATTTCCCTCAACCATTCTATTGATCATAGAGGTCGTTCTCAAAATTACACATGGGTTGGTAACAAAGTTTCGCAGAGATCGGTTGAAATCTTTACACTATAATAATACTTAAACAAATCACACTGGGCGCCCAATCCCCTAGCACATAGTTAGGTCTGCCAATGGACTTATGGTTTGAAATATAAAGAAAGGGAAACTTTTACAGGATAGCCTGGAAGTTGAATTTATCTCGATGGTGAAATGGTTAAATGCATACAACTTGAGTAGAAGAAGTTTAAGTGTGATGATCACGTCAATGTCAAACAAATGTACGACATATTTAGAACCAAAGATTGTATAACAAAATGTTCAAGCATATAGTGAATTGTACATATTATGTGGTATGGGTTTATGGGTGAAATGATAATCATAATGTGGATATTGGCCGGGAAAAGGAAAATAAAATGAAAACTCATCGTAATAACTATGTTGACTAAAAAAATTATCAAAATAGCCATAAAATTCGTTAAATTACAACTTAATCAGAACTGATACGTATCATTGATGCGAGAGATAAAAAATACCGCATGAGAGATGGTGGTAAAGGAGAGGATGGCGCAGGAGAATATGACTTTTATTATTTTCATTATTATTATTATTATTTTGCAAACGGCACATGCCATTTTGGTGCAAAAGATAAAACATGGCGCATGAGAGATAGAGGCAAAGGATAGGATGGCGGATACGAACACTAGTGATATTTTAGAATGACTCGAAAATATTTTTAAACGAACCAGTAAGTTTGAGTTCTAGTTTATATTTTAGTCTTTTAGAATTAGTTTTATAAAACATAGAAAACGAATATGAAACAAATTACTAACGTTTATTGTTATCTTAAAATCTTACGTTGTACTACCAATACATAATCGTATGAACATTTACATGTATAATTTATACGTAAATAAAACAAATATTTAAATATGTATAGATGTATGCATATTGAAGGGCCCATCCATGCACTCTTTATATATATGTAAGTACGTATATGAAATTTATATAAAATGAGATTCTATATAAATTATTATATATAGTACAAATTTAAATGTGGATAAAGATAAAGATAAAGATGATTGTTATCTTTAGTGACACCAAGATAAGTCAATTAACAAATTAATGCCATAATTTCTTTTATGTTTCTTTCTTTTTTTTTAACTATTTGAAAAGTGGGTGTGTCTCATGTTTACCTTTCACAAGAAAACCTGTGATAGAATAATTCTCTCTATACAAACCAAACTACTAAAATACTGAATTTTTACCTATGCTTCATCCATCAAGTAACATCACCATTATCAAAAGCATTCTTGTCCTTTATTCAAAGAATTCACGGCAACCACCCCATCACCAAATCTTCACCTTTTTCAAATTTGACTATTGACAAGATTTCTATCATGCCCCATCTCAATTTTGTTTAATATTAACACCATGCTTCCATTCATTATAGAAAATACGAGAAACAAGAACCATTCACATCTTCTAACATTTCACCAAACTTACTCATACTCTCAATCTCACTTCTTTCTCTTTGTTACAACCGACACCACATAACTCACTACAACTTTCCATGGATTTGCATAATATCACCACCATGAAGCCACCACGAAACACCACCGAGAACCTTCAATGCTCTCTCGTTCCGTTTATGTTATGGTGTGACATCATCGCAACTCACCACCAATAGCCACCTTCCACCTCTAGAACACCATTAGCCTGTTGGAATTATGGACCGGTTCGGGTAAGTCAATACGGCCAACCGGGTTATGACCCGTGAGAGTTACACCGTGAGGTAACGAACCATTAACCCGCTTAAGTTAGTTAACCGGGTTAGATACTTTAACGAGATGAAATTACATGGAGCGGGCTTTGAAGCAAGAAGTTGACTTGTTAGCCCATTGGGTTTATAACTAACCAAGTTAGTTAAACCTAATTAAAGGTTATATAAATACATGATGTTATTGACATAACCTTAACCCTAAGCTAATTAACAAGTCCAAATCATCCTTCCTCCTTACCACCGCCGGCCGACCTGCACCACCGCTGCTGCTCAGCCACCACCGCCGGTTCCCTGCCGCCTGCCGCCGCTGCCCCCGCCGCTGCTGCCATCGCTGCACGCCGCCGCCGCTGTCTGCATCCTGTTGTCCGGATACCACCACCGCTGCCTTTTCCGTCGTGCACCACCACCATTGGTTGTTGATCTCGTTGTCACAAAGCTCGGTTCGTTAGCCTTTGATGTCTCAATCGGTTATTTATTAAGCGAGGTAAACTTAAATATATTGTTAGTTTATAATTATATATATTTAATGTTTTGACTCGTACGGTGATCGGTTATTTATTAAGCGAGGTAAACTTAAATATATTGTTAGTTTATAATTATATATATTTAATGTTTTGACTCGTACGGTGCTGATTAATTGAATACATTCCGCTGCGTATAACTATAATTAATAAGATTAATTATTATTAACAACGTTTATTGAACCGGTTTCAATAAACAAATTTTAGCTGATCACCACTGAAACCCAACAGTGGTATCAGAGCCTTGGTTACTACATACGAGTCGAATTCGGTATTTTCATCGGTTCTACGTCATAAAATTCAAAGTAGTTGATGTTTTTGATCTAGATAAAATATTAAGGCAATTTCAGTTTGGTCAAAATTTTATTTATTTATTTTGACCAAAATATTGCCAAAGCAAATATTATTTCTTCCATCCTGATACAAATGTGATTTCTATCAAAAGGAAGGGCCACGACTCGGTGACGAACCTACTAGTTACAAATCTGCTATCTTAGATTCGGAATATGAGAAATGGCAAGATGCCATGAACGCCGAGATGCAATCTATGCGTGACAATCAAGTCTGGAACTTGGTTGAGCTAACCTCGAGTGTCGGGCAGTAGGGAGCAAGTGGATTTTCAAAAAGAAAACCGACATGCATGGAAATGTGTAGACTTATAAAGCACGGCTAGTCGCGAAAGGTTTTACTCAAACTCAGGGTATTGACTATGATGAAACCTTCTCGCACGTTGCTATGATTAAGTTGATAAGGATATTACTTGCCATAGCTGCGTACTATGACTACGAGATATGGCAAATGAATGTCAAAACTACTTTTCTTAATGGACATCTTTCTGAAGATGTCTATATGGTTCAGCCTGAAGGTTTTGTCGATCCTAAATATCCTAACAGGGTGTGCAAACCGAATAAGTCCATTTATGGGCTTAAACATGCATCTCGTAGTTGGAATCTTCATTTTGATGAGAAAATCAAAGAGTTTGGTTTTATCAAAAATAAAGATGAGCCTTGTGTTTACAGAAAGGCTAGTGGGAGCACTATATCATTCCTCGTCCTGTATGTGGATGATATACTGATCATTGGAAACAACATCCCTACGCTTAAGGAAGTTAAGAACTAGTTGGGCTCTTGTTTCGTCATGAAAGATCTTGATGAAGCTGCTTATATTCTAGGAATTAAGATCTACCGAGATAGGTCTAAGCGGCTTCTAAGGCTGAGTAAAGTACATACATAGACAAAGTAATGGCACGCTTCTCTATGGATAACTCCAAGAAAGGAGCTCTCCCCATGGCTAAAAGAACCGTGTTGAACAAATCGCAATCTCCGGCAACGGACATTGAAACTAAGCACATGCAAGCGATTCCATATGCTTCAGCGACTAGTTCTATCATGTATTCTATGTTATATGCTAGACCTGACCTGACGTCTCGTATTTGCTGAGCATGACTATTCGTTTTCAGCAGAACCCTGGCATTGCACACTGGACTGCTGTAAAGAATATTCTAAGGTACCTGAAAAGGACCAAGGACATGTTCTTGGTGTTTGGAGGAGTGGAAGAAGAACTCACTCTAAGGTGTTACACTGATGCTAGCTTCTAGAATGACCGAGATGTTTCTCGCTCACAATCTGCTTGGATGAAGAAATTCATAGCCCACCTCAATCTGGTTCCAAGTTTTCGGAAACCGATCAACCTAATTCGTGATAACACAGGAGCCATTGCTCAAGCCAAAGAGCTCAGATCTCATCACAGGGCCAAGCACATTCTAAAGAAGTTCCATCTCATTCGGGAAATAATGGAATGAGGAGACCTCATAATAAGCAAAGTAGACACAGATCAAAACCTAGCTGACTCGTTCACTAAACCGATGACTCAGGACAAGCATGATTATCACAGAAATGCTATCGGTCTCATATTAGCTAGTTGTTTGTTTTGATTTAGTATTTGAATGTGTGAACATTTCAAACAATTATACTTTAAGTTCTCTTTTGATTTAATGGTTAAATGCAAATGTTGAATAATATAACTGTGTTCGATTTTAATACGTTTAATCCATGAATATTGTATTCTAAATTATCCGTAGTCGGTCAGACTCGTAGGAATGACTTTGAATTAAGACTATTCTGACTTTGGACTCGAGGAGATGACTTCCAAACTCACAGACCTCATTATGAATGACGTTGGATGTAATTCGCATCAAATCATCTTCAAGGATATTAGTCATAAGATGTTTTGACACTGGTATGCTCATTTAGTATACTCAGACCTGTGATACATATTAGAACTTTCGTTTACTAAAGGTTATTCTTTGATCAGTGTCACCCGCTGTCGCGTAACTGCTAGCTATAAAGGCATTGGTTGGGAATGATCTGAAATTCAGTGGGAGTGATATGTAATCATGATGGGATTCTGTACTCTTACATGATATGTAACAGTTAGACAACTTGGCGCCCTCGTTGATTCAAACTGGTAAAGTGTGAGGCCTCACCCAAACTAATTGTGTGTTTGATTGGACTACTTTGATTCTAGATCGAGAACTATAATGATCTAACGCCATATGAGATTGAACCTGATCCATGTCTCATTGTTCAATGGATGTCTTATACAGAAAAGATAGATGAAAACGATTACCATAAATTCGTTATCTTGCAATAGTGTATTCCAAGATTATTTTTGGTTAATGAATTAAAAATGTTATAACCTATTGGGGGTAGCTATGTGTAGCTAGAGCACCGCTGGCTGTTAGTATTGAGTAACTTAACCAGAAATCGTCCAAGTGGGAGACTGTTGGAATTATGGACCGGTTCGGGTAAGTCAATACGGCCAACCGGGTTATGACCTGTGAGAGTTACACCGTGAGGTAACGAACCATTAACCCGCTTAAGTTAGTTAACCGGGTTAGATAATTTAATGAGATGAATTACATGGAGCGGGCTTTGGAGCAAGAAGTGGACTTGCTGGCCCATTGGGTTTATAACTAACTAAGTTAGTTAAACCTAATTAAAGGTTATATAAATACATGATGTTATTGACATAACCCTAACCCTAAGCTAATTAACAAGTCCAAATCATCCTTCCTCCTTACCACCGCCGGCCGACCTGCACCACCGTCACTGCTCAGCCACCGGCGACTGTCCAGCCACTACCGTCGGTTCCCAGCCGCCTGCCACCGCTGCGTCCGCCGTTGCCACCGTCTGCCGCCGCTGCCACAGCTGCACGCCGCCGCAGCTATCTGCAGCCTGCTGTTCGGATACCACCACCGCTGTCGTTGCCGTCGTGCACCGCCACCGTTGGTAGTTGATCTCGTTGTGTCACCTAGCTCGGTTCGTTAGCCTTCGCTGTCTCAACCGGTTATTTATTAACCGAGGTAAACTTAAATATATTGTTAGTTTATAATAATATATATTTAATGTTTTGACTCATACTCGTATTATATGTAACCGGATCCTGTCAGGTTTAGTTTCGGTGCTGATTAATTGAATACATTCCGCTGCGTATAACTATAATTAATAAGATCAATTATTATTAACAACGTTTATTGAACCGGTTTCAATAAACAAAATTTTAACTGATCACCACTGAAACCCAACATAGCCGCCATACTGTTACGGACCATCGCTGCATCTCTACCGTAACTCCACCCGTCACCCTCTCCTTTCTCGTGGTTAAACGCCACGAACACACCGCCAACCGAACGGCTCCTGCCACCCTCCTTGGTCCAGCTTCAACACCAAGACAACCCAGCACCTTCCCTCTGTCTACACTCTCTTAAGGTAATACACAGTTACACACACATATGGTACTCAAGTTCACTCTCCCTCTACCTACAAACTCCTTTTCTTTCTACGATTCACATGCATAAATCCTAACTAATATATATATATATATATATATATATATATCCATGCTTTCAAGGCCAAGATTATTTAGGAGATCTTTTCCAGAAAGCTAAACTAGCTTCAAGTGGAGACACAAGCTCAAGATCCTCTAATCTCTTTAAACCCGAATCCTAAATCTAAGTGAGCTAAACTCTCTTAAACCTAGTATTATGTTTATATAGAATGGTTATGCTAAGCTTTCACCTAATATAACAACCTAAATGCTCATTACAATAAAAGAACTCTAGACATATGTCATGCTTAAATTAGAGAGCTAAACACATGGGGAAATCACTAAGAACGGGTTAAAAGGAGTTAAACGTACTTGCACAACAAGAGAATAATGTGTTAATAATATGCTAAGAAAGTTTAAAATAGATAAACTTAATTTTAAAATATTATAAAGGAAGAATATGCTTAAACGAGTCCATGTTTTTAAGACAAAATAATGTACTCTTTTGAGTCAAAACATGCTTTATAATTTTTAGTGGATAAAAACTAACTTGTATAAATTTCTGTGTTAGCATTATGCTTATAAACTTTATATGTTTCTTTTTAAATAAACTATAACTTTACGTTTAAAAAGAAAACGACAATAATAAATATTGATAGCAATAACGACAAAATGAAGGAGAAAACAGAAATTAAAGTTGAATATATTTTGGATGAAAAATATGATGTTTTAGGGACAAAGCGACAGATTTTACTTTTATATATATATATTTCAGAGGAATGTATATATGTGTGCACATGCACGTGTGTTGCGTGCATTTTATAAAAAAAGGGTTGTTATTTTTACAAGTTAAATGATCGAAAATGGTAAATAAAGTTGGTTTAGAAATTTTCGAACGGAGATGTAAATATATTATATTTACTAACATATTAGTTGTAACTTAAAGAAATATTATTTAGAAATAAATATATAAGTTTAATATATATTTATTTACCACTCAACCAAACGAATCGGTTATATCTAAATGAACAGACACTAATAAGAATTATATTCTTAATATTTCTATAAATGTATTATACACACATATATATATATTTCAAGAAATAGTATAAAAACTTATCACCAACGGGTCGTCCAAATACTGAACGGAACGATCGGCTTGGTGAAAGCAACTAGCACGGTAAACGAAATGATCGGTTGGTGAAAGCAATCGACAAGGTAAGCGAAGCGATTGGTTGGTGAAAGAAATCGACACGGTAAGCGAAACGATTAGTTGGTGAAACCATTGTGTTGATTTTTTTTAAAACGTATGTTTTTCAGGGAATTAACAAGCACTTAAGGAATCATGAAGACGGGACCTCAAGGCATAATTAGGATACCTTTTAAAGGGGTTTCGCTTGTATACCCCTATTGATATTTGGGGTCATATACGAGAAATCCCAATTTTATATTAAACTAATTTATTTAAAAACATGTTATAGTTTATAAACGCTTTTTAAAACTATTGGTATCCTAATGCTACTATGTTGGCGATAATCATATGCTTACGGTATACATGACGTCACGCGACCGCGCTTTCGTTTTGGCGGGGTGTGACACGAGCGGAGCCGAACCGAGCGAAGGCTTGCTCGTTGCTTGGCTCGTTTACATCCGGACCGAACCGAACGGCTGAAATTCGAACCGAGTGAAAAACGTAACAAGCTAAAATCGAATCGAGCATTTTTCGATAGAATATCGAGCAATTTCGAGCATTTTTTTATTTCTTTTTCGCTTTAAAATTTTAAATAAGAAACATGTTTGAAGGCTGTAAATAATATATTTTGTAAACAAATTAGTAGTTTTTAGACAAATATATAATAGGTTTTAAATTTTTAGGAGAAAGAAGTTTGAAGTGAGATATAATGAACATGTAAACAACTTCTGAAAATTTGAATCGAATTAATAAAACTATAAAATTGACGGAACAGGAAAAATTTTAAAGGGTTTAAAAATTTGCATAATTATATTTTATGTGTTTTGTCTGTATATTTATACTAGGCGGGTGTCCGCGCGATGCAGTGGGAAATACAGAATTTGGTAATCATGTATAGATTTATGGGCGTTTATTGTTCTATTTGAAACCGTGAAATCGTTTGTCGGTATATGTAGATTAATAATTCTTATTTTAAACTCAATTTATTATAGAAGTACAAACCAAAGCGTTGGTAATGATTCGGTTTGGTTGGTTTAAATTATCAACGGTCCGATTTCAGTTTTCAACGACAACATACCATTACTAATGATTTGGCTCACAGTTTAATCAAAACCCATCAAAACCGGACCAAAAACGTCTATACATAAAATGTTATTTTTATAACTTAAACAAACTATGGCAATACCATACTCAAATTAAAGAGAATAAAATGCTCGTTTTTATGGTGCAATTTTTTTTTAAAAAAAATATTAACGTACGAAAAAATTATGACCGTTTAAAAATCGTGGGGGGAGTTGGGTTAAAATTGAAACGAAAAAGAGTAGATAGATAAAAGATAGATGTTGAATTTGTAACTATTCTTTAAATTTACATAAAGTTGATTGAAGTAGAGGGGTCAAGATTGTAAGTATATTGGTAAAATATGAAAAAGACGTGATATTTGTGTTACAAATGACCACTTTGTCCCTCTTTACTCTTCTACCATGTGCTTTAACAATTGTAAAATCCTTAAATCTATCGTCTTAATTTGCCATTCACTCCTATATTATATATAGTATAGATATTTGTTTATATATAATTATATATAAAATAAATGAAAAATATTCAAGCCGAACCAAACCGAATCGAGCAGACCTTTGCTTGTTGCTTGGCTCGTTTACAAACCGAACCGAGTAGAGCTGCTTGTTTACAATCGAGCGAAAAAACGAGCGAGCATTTTCCGAGCAAATTACGGGCGAGCCGCGAGCGAGTTCGAGCGTCGAGCAGTTTGGACGGCCCTACTGACAAAGAAAGAAGTCATGATCAAGGGGTAGATGACTATAGTAGCCAAAACTTTGGGAAGTATCTTGGGTCTCTGTTCACGAGCCGAGCTGAACCGAGCGAAGGCTTGCTCGTTGCTTGGCTTGTTTACAACCGAACCCAACCGAACGGCGGAAATTCGAATTGAGCGAAAAACGAAACGAGCCAAAATCGAACCGAGCATTTTTCGATCGAACATCGAGCGATTTTGAGCATTTTTTATTTTTTTTTTTCACTTTAAAAATTCCAATAAGAAACAAGTTTGAAGGCTGTAAATAATATATTTTGTAAACAAATTAGTAGTTTTTAGACAAACGTATAATAGGTTGTAAATTTTTAGAAGAAAGACGTTTGAAATGAAATATAATGAACATGTAAACAAACTTTTAGTATTCTGAAAACTTGAATCGAACTAATAAATCTACAAAATTGACGAAATAGGAAAAATTTAAAAGGGTTTAAAAAATTGTATAGTTATATTTATGTGTGTTGTCTATATATTTATATATCTGTTCATATATAATTATATATAAAATAAATGAAAAATATTCGAGTCAAACCGAACCGAGCAAACCTTTGCTCGTTGCTTGTCTCGTTTACAAACCGAACCAAGCAGAGCGGCTCGTTTACAATCGAACGAACATTTTCCGAGCAAATTCCGAGCGAGCGGCGAGCGAGTTCGAGCGTCGAGCGGTTTGGACGGCCATAGGTCTTGCAGTGGCTATTAGATGGATTTTGGGACATTATTTGGGCCGTGAATTAGCCCAAGTTAGATACATTAACGGAACAGAGGCTCTAGAGTATATGACTATATGTTGGCAGAGGACTAGAGGCAGATACAGACTATTTCAGGCCTATATTATCCTGTCTGATTAGTGTATAAACTGTGGGTCGGGTAGGGATGGCAATGGGTCGGGTTTGGGATGGGTCTAGGCATTCCTAGACCCGAACCCGATTATAGAACCCCGTCCCAGACCCGTCCCAAACCCGTGGGGTATTTATCGGGTATCAGGTAATTACCCATCGGGTATCGGGGATACCCATCGGGTTTCTTATCGGGTTTTGAAAAAAACCCGTCTGGTTTCTATCGGATTTCGACAAAATATAACTAATCGGTTACCATAAAAATAAATGTCTCAAATAATTACTATAGATAAGTTTCAACAAATAATATTTCTTCGAATTTTCATAACAAAAAGGAAAAGAAGTGACCAAAAAAGAATCCTTAGAAGAAACAAGAAAGAAGCAAACTATATTTAACCAAAAAGGTTACGAACTGTTAATTGGAAATTAGAATGATTGATGGAATGTGCTGTGAACCGAGACGAAGAGAATAAAGACATTTAGGATTTGAAAACTTTAAGAGACTATTATCTTAATCATCTATACAAATATAATATTTTATATTTATATATATTTAATAAAAATATATAAAGCTATGTCGGGTATATCAGGTATATAATCGAGTAAATGGGTCAATGTTATCGGGTAATCAGGTATATTACAAATCCCAAACCCGTCCCAAACCCATGAAAATTTTCAAACCCGATCCCAAACCCGTCCCAAACCCTAATGGGTCGGGTATTACCCGTTTCAATTGTGTCGGGTTTTGGGTTTTCCGCCATCCCTAGGGTGGTAAGAAACATAGGTCCTAATAAACATAGAATAATACGTATACCTACTATAGACCCAGCATGACGCCCAAAAGTGAAAGAAAACCGGAAGATTATCTAACGGGCTTGGATTAATGATAACGGGTTGGACTTTTATTGGTGGGCAAAGTTTAGTCTAATGTATTGGGCGTAGTTAACGATCATATTCAGAGTTGGATATTCGGCGTCTTTTGCTGGGCTCGGAAATAGTATGGCATGTGGGTCTAGCAGTTTCTTGTGGGCTGCCAAGCCTTTGATAAATCAGGGCCATGGTTTCTTAGATATTTCTAGATCAAGGAACAAGGATGATTGTTAGGTATAATATAGGGTTAGGTTCAAATAAGAAGTTTGATTTTTCTGAAAAGGCTAGGAAGGAGGGTATTTTAGTCTAACACTTAAATATCAAAACTTACTTAATTTAATTTCAAAAACCCACTTACATTAATTTCAAAAACCTACTTACATAAAACCCAATTACATATTTACTCTCTACAACTACCAATACTCCACCTCCCACCGCCACCACAACCGTCACCCACCGCCACCACCTCGCCGGAAAAGTCCTGAAAAACATAATGGAAAACACTATAAAAAACACAATGTAAAAAACACAATGGAAAAAAAAAACACAATAAAAAAAACACAATTGTATGACATAATGTAAAAACTATAATGGAAAAAACACAATGAAAAATACTATTGTATAACACAATTTTGTAAAACACAATTTGGTAAAACATAATTTGTAAAAAAACCCCACTAATTTTTTTAAATTTTATATTACAATATGGTACTCATATGAAAGATAAAAAGACACTCGTTATTATGATGAATTTGTTTTTCAATAAAAACGTCGTAGAAAAAAGTTATGGACGTTTTAAAATGATGGGAGAATTTGGCATGTGTCTTAGATGTGGAGAGAGAAAGTCAACAAATGTGTTATTCCTTTTATGCTCTTTACTTTGTGTTTACACTTGATTTCCCACTAAAATAATCACAACCCTCTATATTCAAAATCAATTGACAAAATTACTTCTTATGCTTCTTAAGAAAACTATACTTCCTATTATAACTTAACCCATAGAATATATTCAATATAGTACAAAATGATATTACTAGAAAACAACTCATTTTCATAAAAAATTCATACAACATAATTAAAACAAATTTCCAATGAACTTCCAAAAAAAAAAAGAAAAAAGAAAAAACAGTCTTAAGTATTGCATCAATACGGTAACAATACTATTTTTCGTTGGAAATCGTTACCAACTCTCCAACAAAAAACACATTTATCAAGTATGTTTTCAATTTTTGTTGGAAAACTGTTGGAAGTGGGACTGTTCAAATGGTAAGATTCTATCCTTTTATCTAATATCCTACTCAGACCCTTTATCTTTTTAGGAAAAACTGTGGACCCGAGACCCTACCCTCTAAATAATAAAAGGGTCGGGTATAAATAAGGGTTTCAAGGGTCCAACCCTTTACCCTTTAAAGTAGTAATCGCATCTTATTTTCTGCATTTACTAGTTGCATATATCATATATGACTTCAATATATAAATCCTAGAACAATTATACTTTCATTTAATAACACAGTAACTCTAACTTCGAAAGTTTATCAACCATTTGAACCGATGCAAATAATATTTGCATTCACAAATTTTATGTAGAGAACAATTCAGTGATTTTCATATATATATATATATATATTTGTATGTATATGTTTCCAATCAAAAGTATGGCCTTTAATTTTTATTTTTCTTAGTAGTTGGGAAATTTATGATGAATCATATATAAAATACAAACATCTCATATATTTCAAATTAATCATGAATCTGATGTATATCTAAAAACTAGTAAACGGGTAAAGGGTTTGTAAAAGGGTCGGAACCTTGAAACCCTTTTACCCTTTAAGAAAAAATTTAAATACCCTTTACCCGACCCTTATTATATATTCGGGTCTAATTAAAGGTTTTACGAGTCAGGTAAAAGGGTTTAAGGGTTTAACCCTTATCTTGCTCACCCCTAGTTGGAAGTCATTATAAATATAATTATTTGTGTAATATACATTATTATATATTTGTTAGAAAGTTGTGGCAAATTAAAAACAAACAAAATAGGTTTTATAGCAATTTTGTAGGAAAAGTTAATTGGTGGAAAAATGTTTGAAGATGATTCAAACACGTGTTTTTTCCCATGCAATTTTTTTGTAGGAAAATCGTTGGAAATAGGTTTTTCAATAAATTTTTAACGAAAACTATTGATACATATTTTATATATGAGTCAATATTTTATTCTTAATTGTCTCATTATGTTATTATGGTAGCTTGCTACATAATTCCTTTATAAGGCATTGCAATCCGTGAATGAAGTTATAAAAAAACATTATTATTCATTCCAAAATTCTACTTGCTATAGAAAGCAGGTTTGAACAATCACTATCCAAAACCCTAAAACCCCTACTACAGCCATAACCATGTCAAGCGACAAAACCGAACACGACAAACAACAACAACAACGGTTTATCACAACCATGGTTGAAGCTGAATCAAACCATGTGCCAGGCTTAAGCAATGAACAATATGAACAACTCGTTAATATGCTTTATGGAACTTACAATGCGAGTAACAGCCTGGTTCCTTAGGTGAACACAACAGGTATTATTGATCAAAGTGGGACTTGGATTATTGATTCAGATGTCAGTTATCATATAACCTACAATCTAAGCAGTTAATGCAGAAATATATCGGATATCGGTCAACTACCAATATCTGAGATTCGGTTATCGTGGTAAGATATCGATGGGATATTTGTAAATTTTAATATCATGTAAAATTCATATATATAGAAATTTAATACTAATAATTCAGTATACTCTCCTGTCATTAACAAATTAATCTTTTGCAACTTATAAAATACTAACAATCATAGCAATGAGAACGGATGAAGACTTTAAACACTAACATTGAACACTAAAAATTGATAGTTAAGACTTAAAACACTGATATCAGGAATATCGGTGATATATCGGTCAAATATCGGCTCAATATCGGGAAAATATCGGTCAATGTCACTGATATTATCGGTACCGATATTCTGACAGATATTTTACCAAGGAACCGATAACCAATCGGTGATATATCGACGATACCGATTACATAGCCTAAAGTGAATATGCCTTACATAACAAAACCAGATCGAATTTTGAACCGCTCATCACTATTCCTAATGGGGAATCAATTATAGTTGAAGGTAGATCTGATAGCTTTCTTCCCAATGGAACCACAATTAGAGGGGTTCTACATTTCCCAAACTTCAAATGCAACTTATTATTTGTTAGAAAGTTGTCAAAAGATCTTAAATGTTCCATGATATTTTTCTCAGATTTGTGTTACATGCAGGACTTATGTTTGAGGATTTTGATTGGAGCGGGTAGGCGCAAAGGTGGTTTATACGAGATGCAGATGGATATGGATGAAAGGAAAGCTATGATGAGTTCGGTTTACGTGTGGCATAAAAGACTTGGGCAGTCTACGTATGATAAACTTTGACACGCTGATTTTCTCAAGGAGTTTCCTTCAAACAATTTTGTGATTCGTGTGCAAAAACCAAACATACAAGGTTACCTTTCCCAATTAGTACTACTAAAACTAATGGTTGTTTTGAGTTGTCACATTGTGATGTTTGAGGAGAGTATTGAACGACTTCTTTATCGGGGGCATGTTTTTCCCTAACTATAGTAGAGGGGTTTGGGTATTTCTACTTACACACAAATATGAAGCAGGAGATTGCATGAGTTATTTTCACAAGTGGGTAAAGACACAATTGGAGAAGAACCATTAAGATAATAAGATGTGATAATGGGAGAGGGGGGGGGGGGGGAGTTTCAAGTCCAACTGGATGATTAATTTTTGTACCAATCAAGGGATTATACTTGTAGCCGCGTGTTGTCCATACACCCCTCAACAAAATGGGGTTGTGGAAACAAGCATTGACATCTCCTAGAGATTGCTCGAGCACTCAAATTTGAGGGTAACCTTCCAACAAAATTTTGGGGAGAGTGTCTGCTAACGGCCACCTACATCATAAATCGTTTACCATCCACGGTTATCAAACAAAAAAAATCCCTATGAAATTTTGTATAACTAAAGACCCGATTACAATATCATGAAAGTCTTTCAGTGTTTGGCTTGTTATAGAAGTACAAAATGAATGGACACAAATTTGAAATGAGGGGGAGACCGGGAGTCTTCCTAGGTTATCAAGCGGCACAAAAGGCTATAAAACTTTTGATATAAATAAAATAGAAAAATCATTACTTCAAGGGATGTTAAGTTTTTTAGGACATATTCCCTTTCAAAACCAACATTAACATTGAACCCCAGTTATAACTACAGAGTGAGTCCAATGGAGCTTAATTTTTTGATGAGCCGAACATTTCCTTCCCTACTTTAGATTAGGACCCACTACTAAATGTTGGATCAACTGTGCCAAAAAGTAGTAATGATTAGCCCTCATTTGATGAACAAGGAAACTCGTTTCATGATGAGGGATATGAAAGCCCTTACCCAAATGAAAATGAAGGACCAATTCCAAATGATGAAACAGTAATCCAAAAGAATACCGAATTTGAAGAACAAGCGGAAGTTGTGGTCAATGAACCGATTAGAGAAAAGAGAACCAAACTTTGACCAAACATTTGGATGATTATGTAACAAAGTTTCCCCCATCTATAGACAATGCGCTACCTATAGACAATCCATAGTGTTCAACGGTATATTCATTGGCTAATTGTGTTTTTTATGATGAATTTTCTGAATCTCACAAAAAATTTATAGTGGCTATCACGTCTAATGATGAGCCAAAGTTCTTTAGCCAGACTGTAAAGAATGAGAAATGGGTGGAAGCTATGAAGAAAGAAATCAATACCCTCAAAGAAAATGGAACCTGGTCTCTTGAAGAGCTTCCAAAGGGCAAACGCACCATCTACTCGAAGTGGGTTTACAAGATAAAATATAAACCAAATGAGGAGGTTGAACGCTATAAAGCACAACTAGTTGTAAATGGGTTCACACAAATGTAGGGCATCAATTTCCATGAAAATTTTGCACCCGTCGCTAAACTCATTACTGTTAGAACTCTTCTTACAGTAGCATTATTGGGGTGGTCCATTCAACGACTTGATGCTAATAATGCTTTCCTTCATGGAAACTTAGAAGAAGAGGTATACATGAAGATTTCTTAAGGTTTTGCCAAAGAAAATGAAACAAGGGTGTGTAGGTTGAAGAAAGCAATTTATGGCTTAAAGCAAGCCTCCCGAAATTGGTATCAACGTTTCATCGCTGCACTTATCAACGTTGGTTTCAAACAATCGAAGGTGGATCACTCATTCTTCGTACACAAAGAAGGTACTAGTTTTGTTGCGGCCCTTATATACGTTGATGATGTCATCATCACCAGTAATAATCTAAACAAAATAAAGCACACCAAAACATACTTAAAGATCTTGGATTGCCCAAGTATTTTTTTTTGGGAATTGTGGTTGCTAGAATGAAAGATGAGCTCGTACTAAGCCAAAGAAAATATACCCTTGATATTTTAGAAGATTGTGGCATGCTTGGTTGTAGGCCAAGTTCTTTTCCAATGGAGCAAAGCATGAAGTTAGGTAAAGATGATGAAGAACCTCGTGTTGACGCTCACAAGTATCGGAGGTTAATAGAGAGACTTCTTTACCTGCAAGCTACAAGACCTGTCATTGCCTATTCTGTTAATATTCTAAGCCAGTTTGTTGGTGACCTGTTACAAAAACACATGGATGCTGCTACACGTGTGTTGAGATATCCCAAAACGACCCCTGGGCAGGGAATCCTTCTCCCCAAAGAAGGAGGAACGAGTCTTCTATGTATTGTGACTCAGACTGGCTTGGTTGTCCTTTCACTATACGATTAAGGACTGGTTACTTACTTCTGTTAGGAGGTGCTCCCGACTCTTGGAAGTTAAAGAAATATTCGGTAGTCTCTCACTCATTGGCTGAAGTCGAGTATCAGACCATGACAAGTACAGTGGGTGAAATTTTATGGATGAGATGGCTAATGAAAGAATTGAAGTTCCCCAAATGGTGCGACCTCTCTTTTGTGATAATCTTGCAGCACATCATATTGCCAATAACTCGGTCTTTCATGAGCAAACCAAGCATGCTGAGATGAATTGTTATTTTGTCAGGGACAAGGTAAAGTCAAAAGAAATATAGCCTGTTCACATTGATACAAAGTTGCAAATTTTCGATCTATTAACCAAACCGCTCGGCGCTTCACAATTTCGCACGCTTCTTGACAAGTTGAGCATTTGTGATCTTCATGCTCCAACTTGAGGAGGAGTACTGGATATATATTTTATATGTTGAGTCAATATTTTATTCTTAATTATCCCGTTATGTTATTATGGTAGTTTGTTACCATAATTCCTTTATAAGGCATTGTAATACATGAATGAAGTTATTACAAAACTATATTATTCATTCCAAAATTCTACAAAAACTACCATAAGAAATTTGAGTCAATTTCTAGTACAAGGACAAGGAGTAATACAGTCATTGCATGTGGTTTTCTTATTGATATTTTGTTCTGGACTTGTATAAATGTTGTATGGGCTGTATGTTTTATTGGTCCAATATGAAAGTTAGTATTGTGACAGAGCTTAGATTTTTGTTTTGAATGGTAACTCGCATATACACACACTCTCTATTCTACTTTTAAATTATACCCCGATTACAATTAGTTCTCTTTCTCTCTCAATGGACGGCTCTAGCCAAGCTTGTAAACCAAACAACTCCAATCACAATTAGTTCTCTTTCTTTGTCAATGGAGCTGGGGTATCTCGGCTTAAAATAGTGATCCGTCATAAGTGACTGTTTCAAAACTGTATGTATGTGGACGATATTTTGGCTTGAAGTGGTTATGCATAAGCGTCCATATCTTGTTTGATTGATCAAGTTTATAATTTATATGGGAACTTATATTTGTGGCTAAGAAGTGTCTATAATGTCGTTTAACGTTTCAATAGAAAACTTTTGTTAGGTCCGGTTAAGTCTACAAACCTAACTTTTGATCAGTGTTAAAAGTCGGATTCCAAGGTCTTGGAATTGGCGATTCCAAGGTCCTCGGACATCAACCTTGCCGTATTTTCCCAACTCGGCTATCATTACTCGCCAAGGTCAAACTCGCCCAAAAGGTACTCAGGATTACTCGGCCTCCAAGGTCAAGTTGGCCACCATTTTTTTAGTAAAAAATTAAAAATAACAAGAAAACATGATTTTTTTGAATTATGTTTTTTTTTTCATATGAATTATGCTTATTTTGACATGAATTATGATTGTTTTAACATATATATAATATCCAATAATTATTTTATGTTATATTTATAATGTCCGAGTAAAGCCGAGTACTTCCCGAGTACTCCAAGTACCCCTTACAAGGGGTCGGCTGTCTAGGAACCGCCTAGCGAGTTTTACAACACTTCTTTTGATAATATTTTAATATTCTTTTTTTTAAAAATCCCACCCAAAAGTTTTGCTATGATTCATGAAAAAACTCATGGTGCAAAAAGTCTCGATTTGGATCCATATCCTATTTTATTGTATCCTATTTAAAGTTAAAAACTAAAATTAATCTGATTTGATCCTAGGGTTTACTATCGTTGTTTTCTGTTGCTCCTCTCTGCTTTTACTAGGTAACTAGTAATTTACTTCTACGTTGCGCGGTAAAATCGGTCGGTAAAACCTGGGTATTGCAGTGGTGAATCAACGCAAATTCAGTCAATAGTAGCTATGTTCGTTACGGTATTTGAAGTAAAACAAAATGGAAACAAAAAAATAAAAATAAAAATTAAGATAGGCCAATGGGGTGGGGTTGGTTGGTCCCGGACGACGGGAGCAAGTCAATGCGAATTTAGTCAGTATTAGCTACGTTCCTTATGGTACTGGAACTAAAACAAAATGAAAACAAAAAATAAAAATAAAGATTGAGGTGAGCGGGGTGACTTCGTTCGGTTGCAAACGCTAAGGCAGTGACTCTACGACACTCACATAACATATTATAATTTTTTTTTTGTTAACGTGTTTAAACAATATCTATTCCGTCGGTAAACCAAACGTTGGTAAAACCTGATCATTACAACAGCGAGTCGACTCATATCGGGTGTTCTGGTAGTGAATCGGTAAAACTGGGGCACTGGTAAAATCCGAGCTTTCCGGCGAAGGGTCGACGTGAATTTTATCGATTTCGTTTACATTTGTTATGGTACCGGAACTAAAATTAAGTTCGGTAAAACTCGGGCGTGGTTAAACCCGAGCATTGTCGGTACCGGATGTTGCGCGGTGAGCTGGTAAAACCCGAGTATTGTCAGTCCCGTACGTTGTGGCAGTGAGTCGTCACTAATTCGGTAATATAAAAAACAAAACATTCGTTACGAATCTAGAAAAAAAAACAAAAAGAAATACCATTTAACCAATAAAAAGAAATTGCACCGTTGAGATGGTGCCACCACTTGTATATAGATAATGTATATATATGATTCATCTATTGATCACTATTAACTTTATTTGATCCTAGGGTTTATGGCGATTGATATATTATTTACTCAATTCCATATTAATCTTTAGTGTTGATTGCAGTTTTCATTGATTTTTATTTTGATTTTGGTGGATTTAGTTTGTTTTGTCTCTGCTGATGGCTTCAAAAGCTTTGTTTGATTATCGATTAGTTGCAAATCCATTTTATTTACTCGATTTTATTGATTAATCTTCAGGCTTGATTGTAGTTTTGATTTTGTTCGATTTCATATGTTAATCTTCATCATTCATATATTACTTCAGAGTTATAAATTGACAAGTCTCTGTTGAAGATTGAAGATATGCTATTTCTTAATCTTTTATAATAATCTTCCCTGAATTGACGACTCGATTTAGTAGGGAGATTTTTAAACTCAGTAACTTATTAGGGAGATTTTCTAGCAGATGTTGATAAATCTATTTCCAATACATGATTTGGGCTTTTCTTTAAGCTAATTACCTTTTATAGTTTTCTATCGGATGTTTATTATTAATTATTATTATTAAATGTTTTGTTGCAGGATGTCAATAGAAGAGCCACTTAGTGACATTTCAATTAAGAATGAAAAGTATGAGCTTTTATTCCTATGGTGAATGAAAATGGCTCCAACTCATTTGGTTTACGATTTACAGATCACACTGCAATAGGTAATGGTAATCTCAACTAAATTAAGTAGTTAATTATCCGATTCAAGTATGCTATATGTCTAGTGGGTTAAATGGCCCCATCGAAGTTGTTATGGAGTCACGTTGTCATCTACCTTGTGTTAGTGTTGATCATTATTAATTTTTTACCTATGGCCTGAACCACAAACCAACCAATGGAAATCGTATGTTCGGGACCATTTTATAATCCTCTCCATTGAAACAGGTTCCACGTCAGTTAAACAGATCCCAAACCGGTAAAAAGTTTAGCCAAGAAACCAGTTCTAACCCGAACCAAAACTAATTATAACTGGTTTCGACTTTTGTTGACCAAATCAGTATTGTAATAACATGTTTTAGTATAAACGGATTATATGCGCATCCATGCCATTTGCTAAGACATCTCAAGTTATTATAAATAGGCAATCTTGCTATCTTCAACAAGATACTTAAGTTGTTTTGGCCCGTACCAAAACGAACAAAAAGTATACTTGTAAATATGTGAACAGGCTTCTGCTTGCAACTTTACCTAAATCTTTAAGTGACTTTGAGGTTTTCGTAGGAATGCTGCATTTATCGAATGGGTTGTATGTGATGATCAATGTCTAAAGGCGTTGCCTTTATATCTGTGGTGTTCCAGGAACTGGCAAGGTAAAGTTTAGTAGTTAGTAAAGTTTTTTTTTTTGATTTTGTGTGCTTTTGTTATTATATTTTATTTTCTTCATGATCCTTATTTCACAAATCAAACTACTCATAAGAATTTAAGGCATCCTTTATTTAATACGGGTTTATCTACAGATAATGAGCGTGCTTGTGGTGATGAGGAGTCTTCGGTCTGAATTGATGCTGGAGTTACTAAACCATACTCTTTTCTGGAGGTAAGTGGTTTGAATTTAGCTGCACCTGAGAATTTATACATAGGACTTACCTATGTTAAATTGGGTCGATTTGAGTGTCTTCTACATTATAATCATCACTTAAGCCTAATTCATGGATATTCTTAGGTTATTTAAGAAGCTTTAACAGGTCACAAGGTTTATTGAGAAAAGTAGCAAAGTGGATGATAGTGTATTGTTCCCATTGATGATAGATGCATTTAGTTTTGTTTCATAATTTGGACCAGCTGCTTAGCAAAGCCGACGCATATGAGTACGATATTTTTTTATCAACTCTTATGTCATGAACGGGTTAAAAGGCGAATGGATCAATTAGGTTGAATTGTACATTTGTAAATTATAAATATATTACTTTTTTGTATACATAGTATATATAGAAGTATAAATGTAATACATTATATATATATATTATGTACTTATTATTTAATTTTATTTGTATATTTATATATTTGAATCATGCCGTGTATTATACGGGTTCTAAAGCTAGTTAAGTTTATAAATGATATGTTTATAAAACTAGCACAAAACTTAGTGACTTTCGGGTTTTCATGGTTTTGGTCCCTAAACTTTATAATTACTTATAGAATGTTTTTAAAACTAATGTTTTAATATCGAAGTTCATTTTAATTGGTGATTTTTATCAATAGCTAAATAATTAATTTTCTTTTGTATCTCATAGTTTATGAAAACTAAATCCCTTGTTTTAATATATATCAAAAAATGTGTTTTAATATATATATAAAATATGTTAGTTAAGGATCAATTAATTTATAAAAAAAATATTTATTGATAAACTACTGTAAAATAAAACAAAATTTAAAATTTTAAACTTTTTGAAATTTGCTTTTGATATTTATATGTAAACTAACTTTTATCCTCGTATTACAGATTTTTTTTTTACATTTGTTGTTTTTAATATTGTGAATATATTTTTTTGGATTTTAATTTAATTTATTGTAACAAAGTATGTAATATAATTAGACATATTCTGATCCATTTATGTTTGGTTATATGCAGTTATATTAAACGTTGAATGAATCATCTACAATTAATATTTTATATTTGTTCATTTATGTTTGTTTATGTTTGTTCGTGTTCGTTTACGTTTGTTCAATTATGTCTGTTTATCTTTGTTCATGTTCCTTTACATTTGTTTATGTTCAACTGTTCATAATGGCGATTCGGGAGAAATCTAACAAAGAAGCGGCGGTTGATGTAGGCGACAGTGGTGGTTGATGCAAGAGAGGGAGGTTGACGATGGTGGGTGGTAGTTGGAAGTTAACTTGTGATGAAGAGGACAAACCGGTGACGGAGAATATGTAGAGGAGAGAAACTAAATTAAGGTTTGGTGATGAAAGGATTTATCCAAAAAAATGAGATGTTAAACCCGTTTAAGGGTTATCCGGGTTTGGTGAAACCTATGAGCCGTGAAAAATACTATTTGATGATGAAATATTTTCACAAACTAAATGGGATGTTATAACTTGTTTAAGGGTTATCTGGATAGCGAGACATATGATTTTTCAATTGACATTTATATATGTTACTAGTTTGACCCCCCCCCCCCCCCAGTGTTACTGTAACACCCGGCTTAAGCGGAAACGCATGAGTGTGACTTACAGATTGCTCAAAACACATGTGACACTATTAAGTGACAATATTTTCATTAATAATTTCAACGTCAAGTACAAAAGCTGTAACAAGAAATACAAGAAAATTATAAGAACAATTAGACAACTTCTCCATTTATTAGTATAGCCTAAGTACTAGTGTCTTCTCCATGTCTCATCCCCTAATGACTGCACCTGTAAGGCTGTAACATATATATAAAATAAATGTCAACTAAACGAATAGTTGGTGAGTTCACACAAGTTTTGATATATATAATAGAAAAACCATACAATTCCATGAGATATGTGTAATAATCATGCAAGTAAGGTCCTTTCCAATTGGTAACAACCAACATACTCGGATCGGGGGTCCATTTTCTACTCATAACAAAATGGTCCTAAGTGCAAAGGAGGGGGGGGGGGTATGCTCATACTTATTAAGGATACCACATGCAAGTAAATTTTGAGCAAGTAATCAAGTAAACACACAAGTTCATGATATGAATTGTAGTTTGTAAATGAATAAGTAAACAATTGACTCGATAGGATATATATGCTACCCCTAAAGAGTGTAAAAGCGCTAAAAAGGGGGTGTGAGAAACTCACCTTGAAAATGAGAATGATAGTTTGAACGAGTCGAACAAATGATGCAGAGAATCATAGTGGATTATCCTAAACAAGGAATATGTATGCTAGATTTTAACACGAGTCTAAATGGAAAGAAACTACCACAATTTGGGACTTAGATATTTTTTTTTTTAGAAATGAGTTTAACTAAAATGAATTAAAGTTTATGTAAATCATTTCCTATCTATTTGTTGAATAATGATTTGTAAATGCGTAATTATAACTTATTAATATAAGCTTAAATAACAAGATTAAAAACAATTTATGATTAAATGTTTTGTTTTTTAAGTAACATAATAAATTAATTTACTAGTTAATTAGTTTAAAAGCTTTTCATGATTTGTTTTGAAGAAATTATACATATTATTTTATAGGTTGAACAAAAATAAACAATAATTAATTTACTCAATTAGTTATTTAGAGAT